>NC_133932.1:83148326-84521659 GCF_031877795.1 Strix aluco | reverse complement strand
ATTAACATTCTTTTTAATACCATATTTCTTACATTTCTATTTCACAAATTGTACATAACTGGGGCTAGGATCGAATTAATTCCACCTATCTTTAGGAAACTGATTGAAATGCCTAAATGAGATCATAGATACTGATCAAGCTGGGAAAAGGAAAAGCTTCCTTTTTTCCACATTAATAATGGAGGCCTTTAATAGAGAAAATGCAAGATGTAGAACAAAATGGCAGATAGTATAACTTGTTTTATTCTTCCTTTTCTCCTTCCCAATCATACCTAAACCAAATAATAAATTCAGCATGTGCTGTTGTCAATAGCTGAGAAATCTGTAGGTGTTATTCTAAGCAGGCAAGCCTATATTATTTATGTATGTGTATCTTTCTTCTAACAATATGTAAGGCATGATTAAGACATAGGATATTTTAATAAATAAAAAACCACAGAACTAAAAAAATTAAACATATTTATGTAAACATCAGAATTCTATTTTCAAATGTGACTTGATTTCATATAGAGCTCTGACTACTCAGTATATGTGCAAAGTAGATTCCAAATTTATACTCTTATTAGGGATTTAAGCAGCACATGAAACCCAGAATGCTAAGTCAGAAAACAGAAAAAAACCTCTTATAAACAATACAGAAATTCACTAGAAAACAAAAGGCGCTTCTATGCTTTTCTTCAGAAAGCTCTGTTCTATGTCTTTGAACTAATTTTTGTCTGTCTCACAATTCAAAAGCTGAGAAATATGAACATTCTTTTTTCCACTCCCTTCTTGCTTGAACACTGAGGATCTTTCATCTGCTAGAGCTAGACCTTGTTCAGTCTTTCACATTTACTTAAACAAGACACTAAACTTCCTTGAAATCTATGACATCACATGAGAACAGCAGAGACAAGTTTTGTCTCTCAGAAGTATGTGAATAATAAAACTAGTTTTGATGCAAGGAATGACAAACACACATAAGGGAAAAAAAGTGTCCTGAGTGGTAGAAATCAATATATATTTTTAACCACAGGATTGTCATTAATCTATATAGGGATAAAATAAGTGACAAACAAATAGAAATAAAAAGTCGTTTTCTGCAAACACTATTTGGTGATTACTGGATAAATTTAACACCTATTCCTCCAAGATAAACATTCCATGGAGTGAAGTTTCACTAATATATTTTATATTGATTAAATTCTTAAAAATTTTGCTTGTGCTGGAGGAAGATCATTGATCATCGTGCTGGGTTTGTGTAGTGGGATCTTTGGTAGTGGGGGAAGGGGAAACAATGGTTGCCCCCTGTGAGAAGCTTCTTGAAAGCTCTCCCAGCTCCAGGTCAGACCCGCCTCTGGCCAAGAGAAGACAATTAGCGACGGTGACCACACTTCTGTGATAGCGTATTTAAGAAGGGGAACCTGAGAGTGGGTGGGGGACTTTGAGAAAGAGTTACGAGAAGGAAACCTATTCGAACACTGAGGTCAGTGGAAGGAAGGAGGAGGAAAGGGGGAGGTGCACTAGAGCGGAGAGCCCCCCTGTATCCCATGGTAAGACAGCAGGGCCGTGCCCACTGCCACCCATGGAGGTCACTGGAGGAGCAGAGATTTGCCTGTGACCTGTGGAGGACCCCCAGGACTCCGTGGGAGGAAGAAGCCCCTGATATTGTAGTTTGGTGCTGGGAAGTCTGCAACACGTGGAGGTGACCCATGCCAGAGTATCTCAAGAAGAATACATCCTGTGGGGAGGACTCACGATGGAGAAAGTCTGTGGAGGACTGTCTCCTGTGAGAGGGAGGCAACATGGAGCAGGGAAAAGAACGCAGAAGAGTGCTTCCCCCTCTTTTCAGGAAGAAGCGATGGACTGACTGCACCCCCATCCCCTTCCCCTGTGCCACTGGAGGAGGAGGTAGAGATATTGGGAACAAAACTGAGCCCAGGAAGAAGGGAGGGGCGGGGGGAGGTTTTTAAGATATGGTAATGCTTCTCACTGTCCCATTCTGTCTGTTAAGTGTTATCGTTACTGTTTTGAATTAAAGCGATGTCTTTTTTCTTCCCTTAAGGAGCCTTTCTTTTGCCTGTGACCATTAATGGGTGTGCCACCCCCTCCCTATTCTTATCTCCATTCCTGAGCCTTTTTATTCATTTTTTTCCTTCCCAGAGCTAGCGGGGAAAGGGTGAGTGAACAGCTGCATGGTGCTCAGTTGTCCTCTGGGCTCAAAACAAAACAATCATATAAAAAGTTTTCCTTTCCAATGGATGTGTGTGCAAGGGACGCTAAAAGAAAATTAACCCTTCCTTGCTACAAAGTTTGATTCCATTTTTTTTTCTAAATATGAATATATTATTAGACTTTTCAGCATCATGAGACAATAACATTCCTTTCTGGGTAAACTCTCCTGAGAGCTAAGGTAGCAGCAATTTGATATTTATACTCTAGCAGTACATTGGTTGTCTATGAATACAGGTTTAAATAACTCAGCTTCCCAGTACACTCATGGGTTCTGGCCCCTTAATTACACAAATCCCATAAATGTTCATTCATTCCAAAGCTGATAATTGGAATGAATTATCTGGTTTTCTCTGAAAGAAAACCCAGACGTGGCCATAGCACAGTTCAAGCTAATCTCCCAAAAGCCTCTGGCCCCCTTCTTTCTCATAATATCTTCCAAAACTTTGTGGGCTTTGCAAAGTCAAATGTCACACTACTTTATGTCAAACTCTAGGCCATGCAGTATCATTTTACAAAACCACCACTTTCGTGGGTTGTAATACAGTCTACACATTATTTCAAAGAATTAGAAATGGGGGGAAAATATACTTAATAGACACAAAATAGTAACATTTTGAAGATGCAATGCATGAATGATGGGGAAGGGAAGATAAGAAATCAAGGGTTAAGTGTACCATTATCACAAGGAGGTGGACACAACCTTTAAAAGAGGTCTAGTCCTCTATCTGATCTTAAACTCTTCCTCAACACTTGGCCTGAAGACTGTGCCTACTTCTTATAACTGATGTATTTAACATCAGACTTATGATCCAAACATATATTGGTAATTAATAGTTTGTATCTAAAGGCCCTAAAGTTGGTGGATGGTGATTCCCTAGGATGTTTGCAGATCTCACCAAATGCTTCCCAAGCCTCCACCTTAAGGGGTAAGAGAACAGAAAAATGGTATTCTATGATTTTTGTTCTTACATTATTATTGTACAATATTATATTATAGGAGCGTTATGTTATAATAGAGACTGGACACTAACCCTGGGAAGAGCAGTTGACAATGCATGTATAATTAACATATATAATTTAAGACACATTTGACATATCTGTTAGTATGAATGTGAGACAAGGAGAAGTACTTGGTACTTGCAGGCAATTCACCAATTTACAATTATCTTGTGCCCTGATATATAAAGGCATGACGGATCATTTCTTTTTAGTCATGTAGACTTGAAGATTCATGTTTTACCCCATGACATTAGCCTCATTTGCAGTGATAGGATTTTTAGTGTGTAATCTAAAACTTTTTCTGATTAGTTGATAGATTCTTAATCAGGTACAAATGCACAGTAAAAAAGTTGTTGAGGATCTTGCTTGGTGCTCATTACTTTGATTTCACACCAAAGGGAAGATACTCTGAATTAGGTGGATACTGATCATTCCAGATATTTATTATTCCATTACATTAATTGATGTAGTCCTGCCTCCTCGACCACTGCTGAGCATAGAACTTTGTGCAGTGATGCCATGGTTCCACAGCAGAGGGTTAATTACCAGAGTACAAAATTATCTTGCCAGTTATGAAGTGCTGAACAGGTATGAAGCTACTCTGCTATTATGCAAAATTATTCCATGGAGTAAGTCCTCAAGCAAACATTCATTCCCATTATTTTGCATTCAGGTGATGCTCTTGGGCTTCTTTTGGCAAGCCTATGAACCTTGCTGGCCCATTTTTCATTTCTTCCTGTTGTTGCTGTTCTCCTTTGTGAACATCCATACACTCCCCGCCGTTCCCGCCCCCCCTTCCCCCCGGCCTACATTTAAGATTGTGATTTCCTGGCTGGACGCTTGCTAGTCTCAGATCTTTCTCTGCCAGGGCTTGTAAGGGACTGCGTCAGCCCTTTTGTCTCAGCATTGATGTTGTGCCATTACCATCTCCTGAGCCGCAGGGTGGTGTAAGGCTGTCGCACTGTGTCAACTGCCTGTTTTGACACTACACCACTGCCTAAACTGGGCCTCAACATTCTGTTGCCATGAAGAAGTATGCCCTGAAATATCCCTGAAAAAACCACAGTGTCCGCCCGAAGTTGGAGCAACTACATCTTTTGTAACATCTACCAAGCTGCACTTGCACGCAGGGCCAGGGGAAGAAGTTGGGACAAGGAGGACGTGCAGAGGCTAAAGACGTCACTGGCTGACCCTCCCCCTGGTACGACCACCATGAACACCTGGGCATGCGCGCATGGAGGAACACGGGGCAGTGAGTATGATAATGAACTCCGTGGAAATGGGTGGACTGATTGCAGGGACTGGGATGATAAAAGCTCTGCGTACTCTTCTTTCAGTGGATCCCCCATCACCTGCACCAAGACCGAATCAATGGGATGCCACTGGATTCATGGTGGTAGTAACTGAGCTTGCTGCATCTCTTCCATTTGTTTGCTTAGCTGTGCTGACCTTTTCTGCTTCCTTCTGTCCTATCGCTATTACCTCTTTTTATGGGAATAAAGTTTGGAAGGTTGTACAGCATTTGACCTTGTTTGTGTCTTAATGTCTCTCTTGGGATCATATCGAAACCTCCCCCAACATTGGATCGGGACAGGGCTCCAGCATTCTCTGTATGATGACTTCATCCTGGTCAAGGGTGTAACACTGTGAGTGGATCCTTAGCTCATACAGGAAGCAGGTTGTGAGACAGAGGCCTTGATATTGTTAAAATATGGGGCAAGGTTGTGAACTTGAGCACATGTCATTTCTATATCATTTGCAATGTTTAACTGTTCATTCATTCACTTGCTCTGTTTTAGACTGTTCCAATGAGCTCAGTCCATGCAAATTTTGCTGTAGAAATAGCTAACCTTAATGTATATCGGTGCAATCCCATTTGTGCCGTTTGGACTGGACTGCTCCCTAACACTGATCCATGTCTCTGTACCATTTAACAGCATAGATGCCGTGGGGACAATGTACTCTGTTACCCAAGCAATATGTACTTTAATCTCAAATGGACACTAGAAGAGATGTGGGTCTGGAGGAAGGAGGAGTAGTCTCTGCAGGGAACCATGTTCTAGAAGAGAGGAATGATGTCATCTGATGATATTGCATAGACTGGAAAAATGTTCAAGGCCTAGACTATTGATCTTTGGCAGACACACAGGAGTGCAATTGAAATGAACTGACACTCTTGGGCAGTTCAGATATCCTATTCAAACTATGAGGTGTTGAATTACATCCTAAACTGGAGTTCAGATGCAATCCTTTGAATACAACAGGAACTCTGTACAGAAACAGAGAATTCCTCTGTGTGTTGTTTCTGTGTGTGTTGAGGGCACATCATCTGTTCTCAAAAAGAAAGTGAAACACAGATCATTGTGGGAGAAAACAATCAAATATCAAAAGAGTATAGCCACAGCCTTTTTTACATAGTCCTCCTTGGCTATATGAATTTCCCCTCTTGCTGCAGCTGATTCTGGCGTGTTCCTTTTTTTGTGCCTCCTTAAATTTCTTCTCCCACCCAATTCTTCCAGACTTATCAGAATCAAACCAAGTGGTGGTGATGTTGACAAAGCAAAATCTGACATAAAGCAGATCAGATTTGACTCAAAGAGATTTGCTCCAATTTCTGCTCCAAAAGTAAAGCTTGGTTGCTATGAGCTGTCTCAACAAATCTTGGTCTCTATTATCATCCTTCTCTCTAACTGCATCTTCTTCACATTTCCCCAACCAGAGGACTTATTACATGTCAAACAGCCTTGCCTTCACACCTAAGAGTGTATAAAATTGAGCTTCTGATCAGTGCAGTGAAACAGCTGTCTCTAGATACTTCTCTGCAATAGCAATCTTTTTCACTGACCCTTTACAAGTTACAATCCTTCAATTAACTGTTTTCGCGGCGCAAGGTGCAGTGGCGGCTTTGGGACACAGAGTTCAAGAGAGCTGAGGTCAGGAGAAAAGGTCATTTTAATGACCTGTAGTGGTAAGGATCAGTATCTCAGTATGCAGTTGAGGGTTGCCTGTAGGAGTTGTTCTGAGGGGTGTTAAGCTATTCCTTCTGCCCTATTCCTTCCTAGAGCTCTGTTCTATCCCAGGAATTTTACAAGCATGATCTACACTACCAACAGGAAGATTTCTTTCTCAGTCGTCCAGCCTGTGGTTGCTGGTGAGAAAGAACAGCAATAAAAATCTCATCCAAGAAAAAGAAGTTAATGATTACGTTCTTTGAATAACAGTTAAAAAGGGAACATTTTCTTTCTAGCAAATGTGGAACTAGTAATTTTGTGTGTATGTCCAGAAAACAGAGTATTTGTCATAAAAACCATTACAGAGGAAACAAGTGATAGTGTTGGAAGAGAAAACTCAATGAGGCATATATAATCATGTATAGAGCAAGGCAAGAAAGGGCATCCAGGATCACAAGAGGTTACGCGCAACTATTGTTGAGCTTTGGTCTTCATTGTTAATAGGTTGTTGTGAATGGGTGATTTAGGTCACTGAAAGGACCACTGTCAAAGGTATTAGCATAAGTGGTTTTAATATGATGTTGTGAAAGTGTGACTTAGCAAAGTTTGATGGCAAGGTTCATTCTATTACTGTAGGACACAATCATTTGAACAATGATTCAGAACTACCAAGTCACAAATCAGAGGTACTGTACTACAAGGTTATGCGCGATATCAGTCACTTACCAAAAATCTGCTGTTGGCAAAAGGTTTCTCTGCCTCAAGAAGCAAACTTGAGAGGTGTCCCAGCTCAAGGGGAGATCACCACCATGCTGCCGTGCTATCTAGAAGGAAGAGCTCAAAGAAGGCCCACTTAGACTGTCGTATATATGGAATAAAGTGGTTGGCTTGTAGTCAAATTAAATACAATGGGAACGGCATGCATGAGACAAATTGTATTCACAACTTTCTTTGTTCCTTGATAAATGAGTCTTGGAAAAGCCACCCGCTATGCATGTGTTAATCGCATGATTGGTGTTCCAAGCTCATATGCATCAATTCTCACTGTGTCACTCTGCTCCTTTGTGAGTTTTCAGATAACAGATTGGAACTAGAGGAGTTCTTGGCCTAGCTGTGGCTCAGGCCTTTATATCCTTTGGAGCCTTGTAACAAACTGCTGTAAGTCTGGTTAAGGGGTCAAGTGCATTTGTCACATAGGCTAGAGCTGTGTTGAAAGCTTATGCAGTGAGCTGGAGCAGAGTCCAGCATCAAGAGAGAAATTTATTTATGGGCTATTTCAAAAGTAACAAATAGATACTTTTCTATTTGAACAGCATGAGGTGATCAGGAATTTTGTATTATCAGCTAACTATTGAATTTTTCATACTTTGGATCTCTCCCAGTTCATGGATTTTTACAGTCAAAATCTTATTATGGGCAAAAGGGGACAAACTGAAGCTGTGGATCCAGAAATTTATTTTTGCCTAATTGCATTTTTAAATTAGTACAGAAAAGTCTCATTAGTAATACTTTTAAAAGGATTACACAAGAAAAGTGACTAACACCAACACCTCTTCCCTGGTGTTAACATCTCTGCCTGTGTTCCTGGGGTCCCCAAGCTGATGAAACTGGAACCCCTCAGCACAGGTTGATGGCTGTCACAGTGAGGGTCAGCACTCTGCAGTCCCTGCCAGGAGGAGTGGGGTGCTGCAGTGGGTGCAGCCCCCTTGGACCCAGGGCCCTTCCTGAGACTCTATGAGTAGGTTTGTCTCCTTGCTTGGAGGCTCCTTCTGGGGGCCCCAGGCAGAGGTGACAGATGGATGCACAATGGCAGGCAGCCTTATTGGCTTTGCCACAGTATTCCAAACACAATGATCATGTTATGTATGTCTTAACAGTAATAGACATATTATCTAAGTATGACTGGATCATTTTTCTAAAAGGCAAAACAGGTTCTGAAATAGCTGTGGCTTTTGAAACAATTCCACTGGTATCAGGGCTATTAAAGCAGTAACTGTTTTATTTCAGCTTACAAAAAAGGTACAACTGAGCAGGCGCCTAGAAGTTGCTAAAATGCAAATGATATCCATAATGATTAGACAAAATTTTCTGCACAAGGCGTAACTAATCTCAGAAACTAAAGGACAACTACTTTGGAAACCATTCATAAGCATCTGTCCAACACACAACAGCATGTGTGCTGCAGCGCAATCCAAAGAAGAGGAAAGCCTATAATGTGTTTGTCCCATCTGGATATAACTTCTGCTCCTAGGTAATCTAGTATTAGTTATTCTGATTCTTACATCAGTCCTTAAAAGCTCTGGTTGATTGAGAAGTTAGGTCTGATAAGGATTTCTGATCTGGATTTAAAATATTTAATGCTAACTCTCTACATTTTCATTAAATTGCTATACTATCTAATCATCCAAAATGTTTAAAAACATGTACTTTAGTTTAAGTTTGATTTTGTTTCTAACCCACTTCCAGACACTGGATTTAGTTCCACTTTTGTCTGCTAGATTAGGAAGCCTTTTAGTATCAAGTATCATTTCCCCTTGAAGATACTAAAGTTTTTTCAATCAACATTTCCTTTATTAAACTAAATAGATTGAGCTCTTTAAGTCTTTCATGTTTCTGTGAGCACACAGGTTCATGTGAAGAGCATGATCCAGCTATGCATTATTTCAGATTTACACCAGCTCTATGAAAGTAAATCTAGATGTACAGGCATTGGAGCAATGGTAAATCAGATTTTACATTTTCTTCCCTTTAAAGCTATGCATCCATTTCCTTTTAGAGGGCGCTCACTGATGATGTTTAAGACTGACACATTTGTTTACTTTTCTTTTGAAGAACTAGCATATTTTGTAGAAGAGATTGTTATCCTTTGAATAAGGTATACTTTTCATTTTATCATCAGTTTCCTCCATTTTTTCTGTCATTATCAGTTTGTTACAAAATTGATTTTTAAATAATTTTTTTTTATGATGAAATTACAAATTTATGTGGAAGTTATTTTTCTGCCTACATCTATCTATGCATTGAGAAGTACACAACATACACAATTCTGCATCATTATATATTCTCTCTCTCTCGAAATAGCATGATATGTGCTGAAATAGCACTGATGTATTCCTTGGAGAGGAATAGGGAGACCAGGGTTAAGCAGTGGATTTCCAATCATCTGGTCCCAGTGGTGTGTTTGCTTCCAATGTATCCATCAATTGCTTTTACTGTCCAGGTATCCAGTGCAATATACAGTACATTGCAACTTCCTAGAAATACAGCGTATTTGTTTTATTAATGAACTATTTTATTCCTAATGCACTAGATTAGCTAATATATTCTGCAACCAAAACATGGAATAGTCTTATATACAAATATATACAGATTAAATACAAACTCTCATATGCAAACTACATGAATATGAAAACTTTCTATGTTTGGCGTTTTTTTAAACTCTGCATCTAAAGGTGGTAGAATCATACAGATGATGGGTAACTAAATATGATTCAGGATATTACAATAAACTCAGTGCTTTGAAATTAGAGATGGGTTCTAATCATCATCCTCAGATTCAAAATAAATTATTTCTAAAGCTCATTCATATTTGGCTATTTTTTCTTCTTTTTTTTTTTTTTTTTTTTTTTCCCCCTAGGTCAGAGTGAAGTATACAGTTGGCTTCAGATAATTTATTTACCTCATAGCACTAAGTAATTGCTGACCTATAGTTTCTCAAACCTTATGAGACTTTTTTCTTGCAAGCAAAACAAAGAAACAAAGAAGCAAAAAAAATTTGCTTTGATCAGAAGAAAGCATGTGTTAGAATAAAAATCAAGGTAAGTGAAAATTATACAAAGGAAACTTTATAAGAGAAGAAATGGTCATATTTATAAGCAGATGGAGAATTAGACAATATTAACAGATAAGAACAGGATTGTTTGCATAAACAAGATTAGACGCAAACATATTAAGATGACAGAGTAAAAGAAATGTAATATTTTAATGTCAGCATATTAGTGAATATATACCTACCCTGGGTTCAGTTCTAGTAATTCTCTTTTAGAAAAGAAATATAGCAGTTATGTAATAATTCCTGTGGATATGAGCAAATATATTTGAAGTCAGGACTTACATGTAGAAGATAGTATTCCTCTCATTTGATTTCAGTCTTCTAAATAAGAGAGGCAAGCCAAGGAGCAAAAAGGGCAGGATTTCAGATGCTTCCATAGTAGTTCTATCCAGACAGCTATTGTGCCAACGTGAAACCATCTTGGTTTATTTTTTAACATGGATAACAAATTCTACTAGCTATCTAAAAAGACTGCCTAAATCCGATAGTTGAGCCTTTCCTGGTCAGGTGAATCATCTAATTTTTATGTACTGTGGTGTTTATTTTAGTATCCACGTTAAGCAGTCTAGATCTTGGAATAAATGTTATTTCCACATTTTCCAGGTGGAGAACAATCTTAATATTTCAAATTAAATGAAAATAAATTATCTTCATGTTTTCAAGACCAAACAATATTTATTATTACACTATATTAATATTTCTTATTGCACTATAGTACAAAGGTAAAAGACACAATTAATCAAAAAAATCAGATCTAATTTATACAAAGACAAAGAATTACAGATTATGACCAGGTCCCCAAAGTTATCGAAAGCCTGTAACTCTTCTTTTTTCTAAGATGTGACATTCTAATTTAGAGTTATTTATCATATAACAGTAATATCAAAAATAATGTTTAATTGCCATTTAATGTAGAATAAAACAATCAGCACTTCTAAATTACATACTTCCTTGGAATTACACCAGCTTTTATAGGAAAAGTAAATAGGGGTCCTAACTAGCTTTTATTTTTTAATAGCAAGTAGTGACTTTACTATGGAAAGAACTTGGTAGAAGAAGCCTACATGCCTAAAAGAAATCTGTATTTAAAAAAACAGGAAACATCTCACAGCGAAGGCAATGGCTTTCATCAGTTTCCTCATGCACAATGGCAGCAAATAGTATTGCCAGTTTTGAAAACATATAAAAGAATTTATTTATCTGAAGCAGATTATTGTCTTTGGGAATACCATTATTGCTGTAGATTTTATCATAGAGACATAGAAATATTGGTTGGAAGGAATCTCTGGAGGTCTTGTAGTACAGTCTCCCACTAACTTGTGGGATTACAATCAGCACCAGATCAGGGCAGTTATGAATTTTTCTAGATGAATCTTGGAAACCTCCACAAATGAAGATTCTACAGTCTCTCTGGACTGCCTGTTTTGGTGCTGCACTGACTAGGAAAAATGCTCTTGTTAATATCTAATCTGAACCTCCGAAGACATAACCTCTATCTGTTCCAACCTGTTGTATAATCTATACTAATGGGAAGATTTTGGCTCTCTCATTTTGGTAACTGCTCTTCAATTAGCTGTAGGTCATTACTAGACCACCCCTTATCTTCTTTTTCACCAGTATGAACAAGCCTGAGTCCCTCAACCTCTTTCTGTAGGATAAGTATCTCTAGGCTTCTGACCATCTTGCTATACTCCCTGCTGTACCCCTCCAGTCTGTCCCTGTCCCTTTGGTCTGGGGGACAAACACTGGGCACAGCATACCATCTTTATTCTTCTACAGAAGGAACAAAACATTCTAAGGTAGACTTTGAAAGAATCTTTTTTCTCCACATGCTTCAGTCCTCAAACACAACAGTGTTGCCCTCTGTGTCACTGCATTGAGTCATCTGAACTTCCAATATAAGGCCCTAGAAGTCATCTTCAGGTTTATAATTGGATCAAAGACAAAAAAAAATATTTTAAATGCAAGGAGACTAAAAATATTATTAATATTTTAATTATCATACTGGTGATTCAGTCCCTGTAAAATGGTCAATATGATATTTTCCTCTACAAGTATACTGCGGAGTAGTCTGATTCAAGACTAATGGAGGCTTATTTATGCAGGTGGAAGAGTCCATCTCTAGAGGCAAGATACCATCTGTCTGTCTAAAAGAAAGCCCTGCTGCCTGATCTGTCAAGTGAAATAGCTGTTGATTCACTTACCTTTTTTTTGGTCTATAAATGAAGTGACATGAAAGCAGTCAACAACAATTTGGAAGAGAAACAAAATAATTCAGTTGGTTTAATCACATTAATATGAGAAACAAAAAAATCAAACTTGAATTCTGAGGAAATGCTGCACAGAAATTGAGCTACATAGAAGATACATAGGTATCTTCTCAATTAATAAGGTAATTGAAAGCTATTTCAATACTTTGAGAGTAACTTTATTAAATATAAACAGTATTTTGTAATTTACAGTCAACAGAACTTTACATGTATATACTTTGCAGTATTGTTAGAAGTTACTGTCAACATTTTTAGGTATCTGAAAAACGCTCTTAAAATACACTGATGTGTATTAGGATTATTATCAATATTTTAGCATTAGCTCTTCTCCTCATGCATATGCATACCACTATTATTCTCTTACTGTTTATATGGGCTCATTCTGTTTTTATTCCTTTGCTTGCTTGTTCAAAAAGCAAGGAAACATATACATCTGTAAACAATCAGATACTTATCTTAGGGAGAGAAACTGTAATATGGTATTTTAAAATTATGTCTGCTTATATTGGGAAAATACAATAATATGTTTATTAATGTCTTGCAGACATATACATCTTCTATGCATTTGGTTGAGTTACGTAATATGGCTAACATGCCAAAGTTTTAAACCAAAAGGAAGCATTTACAGCTGAAGCCTGTGGCACTGATCAATACACTGACATGTGACTACGTAAGTATTAATTCCTTTGGACAAATCATTTGAATAAAGCTACTTATGTTACAGACCTAGGTCCAAGCTGCCAAGTGGCTCATAGAAGGTGCTGTTACAGAAAAAAAAAAGTAAATTACCTCTTTTCCCTAGTGTTCAAACAATAATCTACAGGTAGTTCAACTCATTCTTGACTACTAGCTATAGAACGGTTCATTTGGAAAGAGTGGACAGTTTTTCTAGTTCCATAGTGAATATGAATCTCAGACTGCTATATCTGTATATAGTCCTTGTGTGTTGCCAAAAGCTAACCCTCATATTAAACATCTGCAAGAGACAGTAGTTAATGTTACCACTTTTCCCTCCTAATAAAGCTTTCTTGGATTAAAGTCATAGATTGATCTGAAAAGCAGCATTGCTTTAAAGAAGTGTAAAACTAAAATAAGTCCAAAATATTTCATGAGAAATTTTGAAGATTTGAAAAACATTGATGCATCACAGCTGTAGGACCAGAGCTTGAAAAAATATACTATTCTTTCACACTCCGTGTTTCCTGCACCTTTGCTTATAACCAATTATGTCTAGTGATGAGGGAGTGGATCCCTGTTCTCTTTCCAGATAGCCAAGGATCTAGGCAAGCACAGGAATTCACAGTATTGACAGTTTATGTTGGTGTCTGTTTTATACTGTGGGATGCTCTGATGAAATTACAATACACTAAAGTGGAACTTCCTTCCCCTTTTCCTTAAAGCAAGCACTCCCTAAAACAACAAAAAGTTCTCATTCTAGCTTTTAGAGCAGAACATAATAAACTAGGGAAAACTATTCTTTAAACAGAGCAACTCAGATTTTCTGTGTGAGACATTAAAATAAAATTATGTCAGACACTAACTATGCCCCATGTATTGTAGGCAACTTCTATCATCTTGCTTTCTAATCCAGAAGTTTTTAGAGTCATCCTAGGTTGAAAAACTCAGTGCAGTACCATCTTTGTTCCTAAGAAAGATTTCTTTTCATGGGGTCTCTGAGACTTGGCTTTGGTTTAGATTTGCTCCCTGCTGCATGCAGGCACTCTGTTTTCCACAAGATACTGAAAATTTGTCGTCTTGCTGTGTCTCTCATCTTCCTTCTCCCTCCATTGAGAAGCTTCCCCAGCCTGAATGCTCTTACTTCTCCGAGGGATGAGGAATCTGAAAGGGGTCCCAGTTGTTATCATGTGGAATAGTCAGGACAGCAAAATCAAATTACTTTTATAAGCACTCAGATGCATCATTTTTAACAGAACATGACACCACACATGACATAAGCTAGGATAATCAAATGATTCTATGTCTGACAAAGATACCTTCACTTGCACCATTCAAAATTTTACTGTTACAAATAAAGAAGGAATGTAATAAAAACCTTTTTTAGTTTTCCAACATAAAACTTGGAAACATGAACATTTGTTAATGTAGAAATTTATGAAAATGAATATTAATAACAGGTCTATAGAGAAGCAAATATCAAATCAAGTTTTGGTAAACGAGGTGTAAAATATAAGGTCTACCTGGTTGTAGAGTACCAGGAGATTTTATACAACAAAAGAGTTAGAGGATTAATGAAGATATGAGAAGTAACAGAAAATCATAAAACAGTAAAGAATCCTGCTTTTCAGTCAGTGTTGTCAACTCTTGGAATTCGTTTAATTAGTAGTCATATAATAACATTTTTTTTTTTCTTAAATCTTCACTTTCTGGGAATTTGGTTTTTGTGAGAACCCCTTCTATCTTTCCTACATTTCTGATTTTATAGTTGCAGAGAAAAAATTCAACATGAGACCACATTTTACCCAAAAGTTTGGAAGAATTAAAATAAAACTAATGGCTATATAAGTTTTTTGTTTGTTTGTTTTGGGTTTTTTTGTTGTGTGTTTTTTTTTTGTTGTTTGTTTGTTTTGTTTTGTTTTGTTTTTTAATTGGTTGGTTCTGTTTAAAACTTTTTTCAATTTAAAGAATTGCTAAGTAATTACTGCTGAATGCTTGATATTGACAGTATAATTAAATATTGTTTGTTATGAATGCCTGTTGAACAGGTAGCTATGCAAACAATCTAATTAAGTAATCCACACTATGTTACATAAAATTTTAGATGTCTTTTCTTGGAAGGATTAATATAAGGTTTTTTATGATAGAATGTGAATGCTCATCAGCTTGATTTTATTATTACACAGGTTTTAACTGGGCAAAATTTATTGATGCAAATAGAGTTACAAAGCTGGATTTAGTAGTTCTTTTCCACAGCAAAAGGCAACTAACTACTCATAAAGACTCAACTTCTTTATTTTATTGATATTAATTTAATCTATTAATTTACAAAACACAACCTGTCCACTACATACAATTGTTCACATTAAAATAGTTATGAAATATGAGATGACTCCGAGTATATTAAATAAATTCTTCACAAACTGCATAAGTTTCACTTATTTTATAAAAAATAGTTGTGGATGTTAATATTTATATAAAAAGCTTGTTTTTCATTATCATCATGTTGTAGAAATTCTGGACATCAGCATTGACATCAGTGGTATCGTTATTCATATGACTGTGAGAGATGAAAAAACAGGCCTGTGAGAAACACGGACTGAGGAAAACAGTCTGAGAAAGATATAAAAGTTGAGGCCCTCTGAGCTAAGGAATGCCTCAAACGCTCACAAGACGAAACTATAGTCACGGGGTGGATAGTGTGGAGGTCAAGCTGATAAGGCTGCCTGAATAACACAGGATGCAGCTGGAGGGGGAAGCCCTGTGGAGACAGGATGGCTCTGCTCTGGTGCACCTGGACAAATTTCAAGGGCCATCGGTCCAGTGAATGAACTTTGCTTCATTAACCACGAAATGCATATTAAAGTTAACACCCCTCAATATACTAATGAAGACTAACAAGATCATGCTAATTACATCATCCCATGAAACACCTTACCCCTCCCCCCTACATGGGATATGTAGGTATGTGGGTCAACCTAGGGGATGGACCCAAGGAAAGTGGGTATAAATCAAGGCGGGGGAAAGAGAAGGGGGGGTGGGGCCCGGAAAGAGTGCAATGAAGTGAGGAAGACAGATGCCTCCTGGAACCGTCGCTGGCAGGATCAACGCAGAAACCCAGACCAGTGATCTCTATTCCCTTATTCCCTCTATCTCCCTCCTTTCCTTTTTCCCCTTTTTCCTTCACTACCATTAAGCAATGCAAGGCATACTGTATTGCTTGCCACAACTTGCTATATACTTAGCCAATTATCGTGTGTTCAATTAGTACATTGTGGGCAGTTAATAAATGTTTGGATTTTGAGACTTGTCTCACTGTTGTCCACTCCTTTGGGGATTTGTGAATCTGAGTCACTTGTCTCCCTCATCTGAGCGGGACATGACAATGACCAGCAACACTGAATGAATAATGAATGAGAACCAGTCATAACAAGAAATTTGCTGACAACCCTTAGGCTGAACATAACTTACTAAAGCTATTTTGGGAATACTCATCTGTAACAAGGATAGTCAGAGAAATCAGGATGAGTTTGTGATTGATTCAGGAATGAAACATATCTACCATTCATAAAAACTGTGGTGCTTTTTGAGAACTTGACCATTAGTCTTTTAAGATGTTTCAGGCTCATTTATGACAAACAGAAATTTCATTTGCCAGTGCCTTGCTTGATTTTTTGATTGGTTTTCATACTCTTCCCCAAATCTTCTGTAAAAGTAACCCAACAAAACAAAAAAACCAAGGAGCATAAAACCTGGAGTTTAGCCCATCATTTGGCAGTTAAAATACATATTTTATCTGGTACTGCAGCATTATTATTTGGACAGTATAACACAAAATTATACTTGTTTATTTTTACAGAAAGAAATGTCAGTCCTGCAGGGACCACTGCCAGGCAAGAGGGTAGAGGAGAAGTAGAAGGTGGGAAATGTTATTAGTTGCTGTGGAAACCTGTATCATTAACATGAT
The DNA here is from genome assembly GCF_031877795.1 of Strix aluco. Taxonomy (NCBI): domain Eukaryota; kingdom Metazoa; phylum Chordata; class Aves; order Strigiformes; family Strigidae; genus Strix; species Strix aluco. The sequence continues at coordinate 84,504,751 of NC_133932.1, read as the reverse complement.
TCTTTGGGAAAAAAGAAAATAAAAAAACAAAAACACCAAACAGAGGGACAGAGCTTTAGATATACTCAAACTTATCTTTAGATGTCCACTCTTGTAGTGATATGTCTATGAGAAGATCCATGTGGAATGTTGACAATCCTGAAGAAATGCAAGAACATGTTTCCACGGCATCATCAGCTTCACCACCACCACCCCCCACCCCCCCCCCCCCAATATTTTGAAAATTGAGTTTGTTTTTTCTTGTGATTTTGAGATCTTTGGCGTTTTTAATTTCTATGGAAATAAAAAAAAAAAATTCAAACAAGGAAGGCTGAGATAATTAATACCAAGTGCAGGAAAAAAATGAGCTGTCCATAAGAGCTGGAAGTTTCCTATATCCAGAGTATCTAGAATCTACACGTTTGTTTTCCTAATGCCTTCAGCATAATCTAGATTCAATGCTGCAATTTTTTACAAGATTAGTCCAGTTTAAACTCTAAAAGGGCTTTGTACGAGTTAAGTTGTTTGCAGGTCAAAACCTTATACCAAAACCTATAATCAGTCATTTCTCTGTCAGTTTCTTTAAGATTCAGAATATTAAGGAGGCACTCAGATAATGAACAGCTATCATACAGAATTAAATACATTAACATCTTGGACATATTCAATTATGAAAACTAGTCTGAGGTAATAAGAGAGTCACTTCTGATTTAATTCTGATGAAAGAAAGTGCATAGTCTAGATTATATGATATACAAGTTAACAACTCACCCACAAATTTTAATTTCACCTGAGTCGTTCAAATGATTTACAATATGAAAATTTCAGTCTGCCCTTGCTTAATTATTTTTACATTTTACAATATGAAATACATAAAAGTATATTAAAAAGTTAATACATAATATTTCTTCACAAAAACAACTATTTGTAAAGATTATATTAAGAACACACAGGAATTTTTTAGTCATTGGAAAGTAAAACATTCTTTCCCCAAAGAAATAGATGTTCCCTTAAATGTTGTCATAGATCTGAAAAAAGAAAATAAATAAATTGTATTTTATAAGATACTTTATTTTCCTCATTTTAGTGTCTGCTCTTTTTTCTGTATTTCTAGGTTCACAAGTAAACATACATGGATTATCAACTGAGATTGAGTTAAACAGCAGTTGTAGTGTGGTGCAGTTTGTTTTCCACTCCTTAATACACATTATGGAATTTGCATTGAAATATCAAAGGTTCTGAATGCATTTTACATTTTCTTTGAGGCAGGCATCACAACAGAGTGTGGCTTGCAATGATAAGCTAACTCTGCTGGAGCACATCAATCCTGTACAGTAAAAGCAATGAAAGGTTTAATCATGTAAATCAGAGAGATGAAATGCAAGCCATCTAGTGCTAAGCATGTTAAATAATTTCCAAGAACACTGCCCCCTGTTTTACTTGAATATGTTAAGGAAGTACATTTTCCTTTCTGCTAAAGAATATTGATTTAAACACTTTGACATAGCCCTTAGTGCTATGTAGGATGGAAGATTTTGCCTTGTGGATGTAAGTAGGTAAATATAATTTTATAGTAAAAATTTCAAAATACTATCATTCATTCATACTTCTGGAATATAATTTTAAAATAATGAAATACTAAGACTGAACTAAAAGTTGGGATAAAGTTAGATTATTGACATCCTCACCTTGGTGTTACATTTTTAATTGTTCTCCTTCATGTGTACAGAGATTGCTGGAAGAAGATGCTGCAATCAAAAGTGTGCCATGAAAGTGTCCTGATCCAATATCGGGGCACGTTCTTAAACGATCCCAAGAGCAAGATTAAGACACAAACGAGGTCAAATGCTGTATAACCTTTTGAACTTTATTTGCCGTAACAATTAATAATAACAATAGGACAGAGAGGAAAAGAAAGGGAAAGTCAGAATCCCTAAGCAAGAAAACGGTAGAGATGCAGCTAATTACCACCACCACCAGGGATCCAGCGATGTTCTGTTGGCTCGGGCTCGGTGCAGGTGGTGGTGCTCCAAGCTCCAAACTCTGCTGAGGTCCCAGCTCCAAGTAACAAGTATAACAAGTGTGGAAGAAAGGTGCCCCCCGAGGGAGGAGTACACAGTCCTTTTATTTTCCCAGTCCCCTCGACCTTTCCAAAGAGTCCGCCCATTTCGTGCCAGCCCGCACGTCTTACCCCGATCATGGGGCTCATGGTCCCGTGGTCCTCCATGCGCAGATACCCAGGTGCTCACGCTGGTCATGCTGGCCCGCGTGTCTTCCGCACCCCGATTTAGCTTTGGGCGGATGTCATGGTTTCGTCGGGGACCCTTCATCTCCTTCAGAACGTAGTCCTCCATGGCAACAGGGTGCTGAGGCCAGGAGGTGGTGGTGGTGCAACAGCAATGTTGAGACAGATGCAGTCCAACACAGTCCCTTACAGAAAGATATGACAGATATTTTAATATTAGTACATGAATGAGAGATCTGTCATATTCTAAGGGAAAGATTGTCTTAATGTACCACATCCTCTCCTGTTTTCAGTCATTTTGATAGCCTTCTGTCCAGGACTGCAGTGAGAACCACAGTCAGGAATTTCATCACCCTGTGCCAATCTTCCTCTACTGGATCTTACAGAAAGGAATCAAATAGACCAGTTTTGGTCTGTGTTCTGGCATATTTTCATATCTGTTTTTAGCCTTGTTATAATTACAGTTTGTAACCTAATGGAAGGTGCCAAATTTTAGCATTCTTCCAGTATACAGTTCAGCCTTTCTTTCACTGATATATTATTTTCAGAGAATTCATGAAAATATTCTGGTTTATAGGCATATCTTTTGCATTAAATAAAAATAATTAAAAAATATCATGTGCTTGATCATGATCTGCTGGATGATCATTATACATTAAAAATATGCTAGGAAATCTTTACTTCTTTGTCTCATAAGAATACTTTAAAAAAATCCCAAACTTCTAGCTCTTTTATTGTCTTCTACAATCACAGCTCTTGCCTTTTTGCCCCATGAAAAGTTTGGGGAAAACAATTACAGAGTGCCATCTCCATTGCCCAATTTTTCATTAGCTACATTCCAGGTGAAGCACATTGGTTTCTTTTACCCTTAATGTGTCACTGCTCCAACTTGAAACAGTTTACTAAGTAATTCTACACAGGATGTTGTAGGTATGGCAGGATTCTCTAGGATGGTTTTGTCTTTACCCAACATAACTATCTCTGTCACCCAGTAAAAAACACAGAGGTACATGTCCACATCCAAGACTTGATTTCTGCTGTCTGCCATTCCATAAAGAGGTTTTGTATGAAGTCTATTTACAGGTGTAAGTAGCACCAGTGTTTTGGTCATCACATCAAAAACCAATTCAACAGGCAAAGGTCCATGTTCAGTATTTTCATTTATGGACCTGCTTTCACTTGTTTCAATATAATCTTTCCATTTCAACATGAGCTTGTCATTCAAAAGACTGAATCATTCAAATTTTGAGTCCAGTAGTACTGTTCCTATCTGTAGCAAATGCTTCAGTGTATGTATGGATGAAGAGTTTCTAGAACCAAGCAGTTCCATGTGATCTTAGAACATCAATATTCCTAGTTCCTTAAATGTTGTTTCTATTTTCTTCAGAAACTCTATCTCTAAAGGCTTTTTTTGACATTACTACCTACAAATTTCCACTTGAACCCACTTGGGAAACATTTATCAACTGACATCTTAAAATACTTTGCAGATGGACATACTTTAATTTCAGTAGCAACCATTTCTTGAAATACTGTAGATAATATTAAAATAAGGTATCTGAGGTCAAGAATCAATCCTAGCTTTCAAATTGGGTTGTATCCTGAGTTGTGTTTTATCTTTTTATCAACAGATTCTGAAGTTCCTTTCTTAAAATATTTCACTGACTTTTCACATAGAATTGTCTCTTGACTTTCTGCTGGACGTAGGCCTAGTCTGCATGGACAAATTCAAATTTGGCACAACAGATTTTTCTTTAGTTAAGCTATGCCCCAGATAACTAGCATGGGGTTTTTTGCATTTTTTAAAGTTTGTGGGTTTTTGGTTTTTTTTTTTTAAACACTTCACAAGTAGTCTACTTAAATAACGGTATAGAGCACTCCCCTCCCAGATTCCTCTTGTCTGTGTTTCATTTCTGTATCTCTGAAGGGTATAGTCTACTCTGTTTTGAAAGGGTTTTATAAGTGATTTTGTAATTGTTTGTAAGTCTTACTTTCTACATGATGACATTGCTAGTACAAAGTGGCATTTTTGCCTGAAAACACTGGTAGGCACTGCACAGCTGTTAACTGGTTACTCATTCACAAAAAAAGTATAGTTTGGTGTATCTGGGATGGCCACAGAGTCCAGCTTCACCTACAAGACTCATAACTGTTTTTTTCAGGTAAGCATCTTTTTCCTTTCTGGTAGCTACTATTGTCAGTGGAAGTATTTGCGAATATTAACCAGAAGGATTAGTGGAACAATGCAAGTAGTGTTTCAACGGCACATTGCTTATGAGGCTAGTGATCAGAGCCAGCAACATAATATAAAAGCAAACATTTTAATACTGATTTAATACTAGTAATGTTTATAACACAAGTGAAATATGAAGATTCAAATTAATGTAGTAGAAGTGCCATCTGCACTGATTGGTGTATTTAAAAAAAGAACTGGAGTACAAGGGTAAATTCAGACTGATTTAAGTAACTAACTGAGGAACTGCAGTGCCTAAAACTATAGGCACGTGCTATATCCTGAGAAATCCAGATATTATTCCATCAAGGTGATTCTCAGCATGGAAAAAGGAAGTCCTGGAACCCCAAACTCTATTTTTTACAGTAGAGGACTCATCTAGCTATGGAGCTACTTGTGTTATCTTCAGTACAATAACTGTGTCATGCAAAATGCATAAAAATAACAGGAAGTAAAGATCAGAAATCTACCTCTGCCCCTTTCAAGGTGAGAGCAAAAATTTACAATTAATCTTCATCTTACCTGATTTCCTTCTCTTGCAATGATTTTTGTATTGCTGGCTACACAATTGTCTAGACAGATATCCTTTCTTAGACTGATATATAAGGAAAAAAATAGAAACGAACACAGAATATTATGAACAATGAGTATCTGAGGCAGGTGGTGCTTACCTCCTATCAAAAAAAAAAAATCTATTTTTGATAAAAGACTTATGTATCAGTTAACATGTCCCTTATGTCCCTTTCCTTTTGCTGATACAGGTCAAACATTTTATCTGCTTCTACTAACACATTATTACTTCATCACCAGCTTTCACTCTCTTGGGAAAACATTATTCTCATAGTGTGACCACTGTATACCTTCAATTTCACTGAAGTATTTGTATTTTCAGTATAACATTGTGTGTCAAAGAACAAACCAGCAAGCTTTGAATTATTTTACATAAAAGAAAAAGTGATAGAGAATGGAAAATGAGAATGTGACTAGTGAGAACAAGTACAAGAAAATTTTAATATAATAAAAGTCAACTTACTGTCAAAATTGAAATTTGATTGCTTTGCACTATATGTCCCAATATGTGGGGTAATAAAATTTAGGAAATAGCATATATGTTAATCCACACTGTTCTGTACCAGGAGGAAAAAAAAAAAAAAAAAAAGTAACTACATTCAGTGATGGATTGGTTTTATGTTGTTAAGGTATAAATCTGATCTAAATTTCAATAAAACAACAAATGTAGATCCATTTTGTTATTTGCACCTTGCAATGCCCACACTGTACTTGGTATCAAGCTTGTGAATTATCTTCCAACATTCATTTCCACCCTTTAATTTCATCTCACTGAAGAGTTATTTTCTTGAAGGAAGCAACAAAAAGTTTCCATTTTTCTCCTGAGCTTTATAATGTGTGCCTTTTCATTGCAGCAGTCAGCAGGGTATCTGAGTTAATCTGGAACTACTCTATGGCTTATTCTCTCTTCAGAGAAAAGTGGCTACTCTGGAACAGCATCTGATTTTTATTCATGAACTCTAGATTGAAGAAAACCTTCTTTATTTTTGAAGACCTAAACACATAGTGACCTAATTTTCTTCAAGATGAAGCCTTAAATAGCTCTTGAGCTCTAAATATTTCCAAATCTCATGACAAAGTTTAGATAATTTCTAGATTGTGTTTCCAACTGTCAATATAGAAGCTTTAAAAAGAAATAAAAAAATCTATGCACAATTAGGCTTACATTATAGATTAAAAGGAAGAACCTGATATTTTCAGTAGTTGACATCCAGTCTGACTGTACGAAAGTGTAATGTGAAATTAATAGTCTGTTTTCCATCCAAGCAAAACTGTTCAGAATAAATATCTAAAGAATATATTTGTATCTGCTGTCCCCAAAATTGTCTAGCAAAAGAAGACACTTTCATTTTAAAGACAGGATCCTGCAGAAATTTGTCTACCATTAACTGGTCAAATCTGTTTGAATATCCATTTGTTTGAGCCCTGAAAAGTAAATGTGATTATGATTGAGATACACCTAAGTCTTTGAAAGTTTTGTGTACAGGAATAAAGTCTATAGCCACTTGACACTAATTCCCAAAGTGCATCTCACACACTGCATAATGAGCTGGCTTTTATTTTGGTTTTGCCTTTAATCTGAAAAAGTCAGTAAGCACTGTTTTGAATCTTCTATCTTTAATGTCAAAGAAAACTAAAAAGTGGTCAAGGAAATATTCGTATGGTCAGGGAAAACTGAAAAGGATAGAAGTGGCAGGACTTTAAAAAAATATTTCATTGTGCACAAGCAAAATCAGTGTCACCTGCAAAATGAAACAACAGACACTAGAAGTATATTTTTTTTTTCTGATTGTCTACAGTTTAAGTCACTCATTTTGTATATCACAGTACTGAGCTTGAATTCCTGTTTATACCTTAGCTGCAAAAATTCTTGAAGTACGGTAAACCATCTCCTTGTTTGAGTATCATACCCCAGGATTAAACATTATATAAATATTTACTGTGAAAAAAAAGTCAAACCACCTGGATGTATCTGTTTATAAACTGAATGCTTTTTTATCCAACTGAACGCTAATTCTTATATGTGTTCTTTTCCCTTCTTTTCTGATGAATTTTTGGGTGTATTTTATTTTATTTTATTTTTTTATTTTATTTTTTTTTTACAAAACTGCTTCAGAAGGGGAGACCAAAAGTGATTCCATTGCAATACTATTGTTTGAAAAAACCCTGAACTACAGTATTTTTTAATACTGGGAAGAGAAAGCAGGGATCAAACAACTGATTCAAATAAAGCCCACATGATTTGAAATTGGTCAAGTACCCTAAGTGGAGACATATGAAAAAGGTTTCTACAAACAGCATCCATTTAGCACTTTATTGTAAATAGCCCGACAGCTTGTTTTTTATGCAACATAAATTCAGAAGGAGTAGGAAGGGGAGACAAGAAGGATAGGTCATGTAAATACTTTTTGTATTATTACTTTCTCAATTTTTGTATTATTCGTTGACCAGTAACTGAAAAAATCAATTATTCACACAAATCTATCCAGGGAGCTCAAAGCAGACAGCTGTGACTGAGCAGGAAACAATTCCCTTTCTAGAAAAGAAATTTCTTTTACTAGTTAAGCCTCAGAACTGTCAGCGAACAGTTCAGTTGAATAAGTTATGGACTGAGCTAAGGAATAACTCATGAAGTGAAGGGTATACAGGGTATAACACAGATAATCTGTTTTTCTGTCTGTTTTTCTGTTGTGATACTAATAAAATCAGAGTAAACCATATGAAGTAACAACAGTGGAAAACCTGAATACTGAAAGGAAACTCAGGCCTGCAGAACATGGATGATTCCTATATGTTCAAATACCCATGTGAAAATAACCGATTTATTTTTTTTTATCTTGATTTTGTGAAAATAAAAATTGATAAACAGGAAAAAACCCCAATCTTTTCTCAGTACAGATACTGAAACATAACTTTTAATCTCTTTGTGATTTAAGGAATTTTAAACAGGAATTTATGCATCTACAGGGTTTCCACTCCAAAGCTTTTATGACAGGTTGTACATTAGCAGACTAACCTGATAATAACCCTGGTCTACTGTGTGTTTGAAACTGATCATAGCTACAGTTCACTCAAGCAACTACAATGTCATGAAACTATAACATGTTAATGAAACATACTTGCATATATTATGAAAGTACAATGAATACACTTTGTTTAAAAATATTCAGATTTAGTACCAGATCTTTAATTTGTGATTGTGCTAAATATCTATGCATTGCCTTTATACCTGCTCTGTTAAGCTGTGTCGATACATATTCTGACTACTATTAATGATAATTTCCCAGTGTAATACAGTTGTTCAAAACCAGATTTCTCTAGAAAATACATAATGTCCCAAATTACATTTCCAGCACATTTAATTAAATTGTTTCCCATTTCATTCCATCTGGAGTCTCAAAGGGTTATAACAGCTCAAGAATATTTGGCAGAACTCAGTCAAACAGGTACCCAATTTTGATATATTATCCTTGGCAATAAGGGTAACTTTAGTCACTCTATACATTGAGATACCTTCTTCACACAGTGACAGAAGATTACTGTATTTCTGGCTTCAGCAGAGAGGCTATGAATCAGTAGCTGTTGGCTCAACTCAGTATACACAAAAGTGACACATATTTATGACTTATGAACTAAGTAACACTAAGAGAAAGCAATAAGAATCACAGTGTTTTGTTGTGATTAACACATTGGTTTAAAATTAATCCATTCTGATTATAAGGTCACGGAAGAATTAAATTTATTATGACGTAATAACGAGAGGCAGTAGTGATATTAAACTGTGCTTTTGCCAAGAAAAGTTGGACCAGATGATCCTTGAGGTCCTTTCCAACCTGGTATTCTATGGTATTCTATGATTAAACTTTGAAGGCATTGTTAACGCTATTTGGATAAGCTTATGGAATTTTCCATCCAGCTTGCCATATGATCCAAGTTTAAAATGAAAGCTCAAACTTTTAATTAATTTATGGGCAAAATCAATTAACTCTCCAATTTATATGCATGTCTTTTTTCCCCATACTTAGTCTGTGTGGATTCTAATAATCTCACAGTGTTTGCTAAAGTAGCTTTAAAATGACTTAGTGAGAAAAAATTCTAAGTTTCTCATTTAATTTTATTCTCTGAACTAAGGAACAAAAATGTGGAAAGCCTGAATTTGATTCTTTTCACTATAGTGTATTTGATGTCCTCCGTGTCATACACCATGGAACTGAATGCCTCCTATAATTTTTAAAATGAAGTAATACTGAAATTTACTAGCTAAGCTATGTCTAAGTTTTGTCTCTGTCTCCTTCACAGCTACATATTTCTTCCTAAAACAATTCTAGGACTTCAGACCATTCAGGCAAACAAATCAAATCAAATTGAGCTGTTTTGTACAGGCAGGTAAACCTCATAAAGGATTGACATAGATGCCTATTCATTACATTTATTCATAACTCCTTTTTCATGGAACTTGCTGTGAAAGAAAGGATGCCCATCAGAGAAGTACTGTATTTCAACAATTTCTGTCTTTAAAAAGCTTCTTTCTATAGAGAGAGAACTGAAGAAGTATCTTATGATGGTGTATTCTACTAGTTTGCAAACCTCTCCACACTCAATATAAAACAAATGACAACAACCATAATAAAAAATGAGACTGCTACAGAGAGGCTAGATCCCTAAAGATTGTCATCTGTTGCATAAGAATATCATAAACTTTCAGTCTGGTCATCAATACTGTCATCATCCATGGAGAGGCAGAATAGCAGCACAGCACAGCCTGAGGGTAGAAGAGTGGGAGCAGACGTAAGAGCTCCATGCTGCCTCTCTCCCTCCTTCTAGCTCTTCCCACAGATAATGCTTGCTAGTGTCAGGCAACTTGTCAAGAACTGTCCAGGTGGAGAGCCCAAAAGATAAAAAAGCTCCATTTTGGTCTTCTACTACAGATTTTTCCCTTTCCCTTTCCCTTCTTTCCCTTCCTTTTCCTTATTTACATTTTCTAATATGCTGGGAAATTAAATAGATGTACTTCAAAGCCAAATTAAAATGGCAAGAATTATATAAACACATCTTCTCAATGGCATAAGACATGGTGTCATTAGGCATTAAAATGTGTTCTAATTACTTGTGTATCACTTGAACTGTGCTTTTAAAAATATATATATTCGGAAATGAATTTTCTGTATGCAATATGTGCTATTCCTTTTAGAGTTAGACCCATATTTTTCACTGGAAGAATTTCTCATGAGAAATACTAACTGAATTGTCAGAGATCTTTATGGGATGTATGATTTAACAGAGAATTTCAGTGCAAGATTAAAAAAGTATTTTGCTTCACTAACATCAAAATATTTTAATTTCTTCATTTACCAGCAATACATATGTCATATAATGTAAGATTAAAATTTTTTAAACAATATAATGCAAAAAAATATAAATGTTTTGATCTTATAAGAAAGTGTCTTGGTGGTATGAAAACAAATTATTCTAGTATATTTTCCTCCTTTTGTTCCAACAGTGACTGATGTTTTTGTGTTGCTTGTACTTCATCCAATTTTCAAAGTCCCAGAATTTCCACCAGAAAAAAATTCCAGTTTTGTGCTAGCTACAATTCTCCTTAACTCATAAACTTGGGATGTCCACCTGCGGCAAAAATTTTGATAGGATAAGAATATCTGATAGTAATGCTTAGTTAAAAAAACAATTGGCTAATCTGAGGGATTTTTTTTCAAGGCTAGATTAAGGTAATCTAAGACTACACTGCACTAGAAACATCACTCATGATCTACTACTGTATCCAGTGGTTGTACTGTCTTCCTTATGCTTCCCATTAGCACACTGATTGACTGAATTTTGTTTGTTTGTTTGGGGTAGGAGATTAATTTTTGGACATGTCAGACTGATAACAGGAGAAAGCTGAACAATCATGTTGGAGATAGGGTGAGAGTGACTTTGATGGTCTGAAATAAACTTGAATTGTGAAACTTTGTCTTCAGAACCTCTGTTCTGCCAAGCAGAATTGTTAATGTGGTATTTAATGCTTATTTTTAGTGTATATGCTTCCTCTTTACTTTATCCACATTAATTATACTGATGTCATTCTGCATTAATTTCAGTATGTCTGATAATCTGTTGAGGAATTTTGTGAAAAGACAAAATCCTGAAAAAGTAATTACTTTTTTTTAACCATTAAAGCAGCATATCCATAAAGATCTTTTAAGCTCCCATATGTTCCTTCTATACTTTCCTTAAAGGATTTTCTCCTTTTCCCTTTCATTTCATTTGATATTTGTTATTAATAGTTTTGATGGGCAATAAATGGAACTCTGTTAAAAAGACACCAAAAGAGGTATAATTGTCCCTGTGTTGCAAGATGGATATTGATTTGCCATTGAAAGAACTGCATTTGCAGTTGTTTTAATTTTGGAAGGTGGGAATACAGGAATTAAACTTCCAACAGTTGTAATGAGATATATAGATGTGTAGGAAATAATAATGTACACCTGCAAAGGCAACTGGTAAAAATGCCACTCAATATTGTTTTCTACAATTTGGAGCAGAATCCTGCTCAAATAATCTTACTGGTATCAGCATGAATATTTTTCTATTAAAAGCCTGTATCTGCAATGAAAACTGCTAAAACTGCATTGTAAACCTGTGTTTACATGCCAGTGTATAACACAGAACACTTGGGATCCTGATCTCCCTGTTGTCCAGATAAGACATCCAATTTAGTGGACTACATCTCTCATGTGGGATATGCATCTGCAGTTCTTTTTTACAGAAAGCAGAGCACGCTCAAGTCTTGCTCTTGAGATAGCAGGGTTTCAGCAGTGGTATGTACTCAGACCATAATCATTTCCAGGTTTCTTAGTGGAAATGTTGTCTAAGTTGACACAATTAATAAAGAAATATGAAAACTTTGTTCCACATTCCTAAATAAGAAACAAAGAAAAACCAAAAAGCATTATAGATTTCTAGAATGAACAGTAATAAGCTCTACTATGAGAGGTTTTTTGGTCACGGAAAATGAGTAAATTAATAAATGCTGATTGGAATAGTGAGAAGAGGAACCTTCGAGATATTTTTCTAAAGTAAGTTTGTAAATAAGGAAACCACAGTTGCTGTAAAGTTGGAAAGTATATTGCATGTGGAAGTCCTCCAATTTTTTCTTTCTGCTACTAATTTTTTTTGAGCAATTTAGAAACAACATGGAGCATGAAGGTGCCTACAGTGCCAAAGAAAGCTGACTATAGATGTGACAGACTAGAAGAAGTTGATCAAATACCACATCAGTCCCCATTTATCTCCATTTTCATTTTTATGAAAGGATTACTGTGTTCAAATGCCAATATGGAGACATTTCATATGTCAGCTATTTGCAGATAGTCCTTCCTTACTTAAGAAAGATGGTTTCCAATGCCTGTGTTATGATAATACACTGGATGCATGCCCATTCAAATCCTCATGCATATTTCTCACATGATGAATTTTTATTGCAGATTAGAAGTGACAAGAACAGGCTCTCTGCCTTAAAAATGCTCTATATTCATTTACATATATATAACCCAAAGCCTTTCTTTTGTGAAATGGGCCAGTAAGCTACCACTTGAGTCTCTGTGCTATGTATGCTTATCTCATAACAATATTAACCTGTTTATTATTATTACTGTGTCCTTAAAAAAAGCTCTTTTTAAAGGTCCTGGAAAACAGCCAGGGAATAATACTCTGTTCCTGGGCACCTGGTGCAGAGTAGTTTGCATTTACACAGCTTATTGATGCAGGCTGGCCTGATCCATGCTGTAGTGTACAGAGTGAAGTGTGGTTCAGTACTACACTACAGGTTTACTTTGCTGCATGTCCACATGGCTGCAGTACCTTATTCCCACCTCACATACCTTTAACCTGCTCTCTGTAATTTTGTGGATACTCATTACAGACCTTTGTAGGAAATACTGTTTCATTGTATCCACAATGCAGTGAGTATACATGCAAGACATTATAGGAGGGAAAAGTGATATTATTTAAAAGAAAAACTGAAACTCACTCACTCCTGCTCTCTCTTACCAGACAAGTACTAGAATGTATTTGATGCCCAAGATGTCTGCCCAGTGGTCAGGGACCAGGGTAGGAGCGTTCAGGCTGTCTGGCCAGCAGTTGGCTACCTCAGTGCTCATGTGCAGGTGTTAGGATGCATCCTTTGCAATGATGTGAAAGACAGGGGAAGACAATTTTCAAGTCCTGTTCATGCCTCCTGGGTTAGTGACCACATGCAGATTTCAGATATGCTTTTTTTTTACTCTTTTGGAGCTGGTAGTGTATCTATCCTGGTACACATCTGTGAGCCAGCACTGTCCATGTCTCCAAATCTGGGTGTTTTATGGAACAGCTTATAGATGTGTTGGAGTGCTGATGACCTGTTAATCTGGATGCCATTAACACAGGCACTGAGAGACCCTTCCCAGATGGGTATTCCTGCTGGTGCCTCCACACACAGACATTCCCATTCTCCAGTCACACCAATCTTAGCTTTTCTGATGCAATTCTTTACATCTTTATAGTTTCATTGATTTTTAATTTCAGGTAGTAGTGCTGAGAGTTATTTAACTCCTTCTGCATCAAACACCATTGTCAGGTCTCTGAGTGATTGGGGAACATTCCTGCAACTGAAAGATGTATAAATAATATGTCTTAAGGCTCTGAAAGACTTGAAATTTACTTATCTTGTGCCAAAGATGGTAAGAAGACTGCCTCACAAATCAGCTCACTTATAGCTGTACCACTAAGAGACCTACCTGGTTTTCGCTAGAGTGGCTCCTGTAAGCAACCTAGAAAATATGGTGCCTGAGAAGGGAAATAGGAAGTGATTCAAAACAACAGTGTAGATGATGTACCCATAGCCTATATCTAGATTTACCTGCTGATGTGTGTTACAGGATGTCCTGGTTTCAGTCAGGATAGAGTTAACTTTCCTTGGGCTGAGAGGGAGCACAGCTAGAGGCCCGGGCCTGGATTGGTCATTGGACTATTCCATATCATGTGACATCATGCTCAGTATAGAGGCGGACGTGTGCTCTCTCACAGCCTGTTTTGGTTTCTGTTTCCTGGTTGGCAGAGGGATCTCTGGTGCGGTCGGGATTGCTGCTGGGAGTGGGGGTGGGCTGCGTACTGGTCACCCCTCGGTAAACCACTGCTGCATTTTACCCATTTTGGACTTACTATTGTTACTGTTGTTTTTGTTACGATTACTACATTTTTTTTTTATTCAACCTACGAATTTCTTTTTTTTTTCTCCCTCCCCTGTTTCACTGGGGAGGGGGTTGGGGGGGAAGTAAACGACTGGGCATGTAGTGATTGGCTACTGGCAAAGTTCAAGCCACAACAGCTGTGTTCTAGTCCTTCTCTGGATATTGTACCTCTGTAGAAAAAGAGGAAAAGTGTTTATGAAAAGACAAGATGTATGAAGGAGAGGGTTCAAGTACTGACCACTATATCATCTAATTATGAAGTTATGGTCAGGACTCACATGTACATCTGAAACTGGCGAAACAGAGATAGCATGAAATTTCATGGTCATACATGTGAAAAAGATGGCTAAATAGATAGATAGATAACATGAATATTACCCATAAAATGTACAGCCAGGTTCAGCAAAGAGAAGAAGAAAACACAAAAAAACCCCATCCAAAACGAAACAAATGAAATAAACCAAACACACAAACCACGCCGCCCCCCCCCCCCCCCCCTTTTAATATTAGAGACGTATGATTACCTACAATTTTGGATTATTCATTTTTTATTATAGAACTAGTTCACATCCTCCTTAAGATTGAACCTAACAAAAAATGACAATGTCAAAGTGAGCTTATTTTCAAATGTCATTGTTAAACAAAGGGTAGAGGTTTAAGTTCAGTGTGGTCATGATATTTTCTGTCCTTTCCTCATCTCATTGTTTATCATCAGTGCTGTAATCACAAAATTCCCAAGAAAACTACTTTCTATTTTAGAAATTGAACACCAGTGTTACCTACTTTGAAACAGAAAAGTAACTTCAGAGATTATGAGAGATGATCAATACATAAGAACTATGAAGATAAAACAGTGAGGAAAGAGTTTGCCTTGTAATTTCATCCTCCAGGTAAATCAGGTAGCTGAGGTGAAATCTAGAATCACTTCTCACTTTGTAAAGAAAAAAGATCTTTGGCTTTCAGTCACATTTGTTCTTCATAAATTCAGGAAATGTACTATGTGCAAGATTGATTTGAATAAATATGAATATCTACAATGCTGATACCTGCATCTGAAACACTGTCTTTAACTAAGAGAAACACAGGCAATTCTTGATTAAAATTAATCTATGTTTCAGTTGAGTCATATGGATTCCATCCTACTTCCTGTCATACACCCCAATGGCAGTCCAAAGTAGTTCAGGTGTAAATATAAACTTGTATTTAGGTGTGATAAACACCACCATTTTTCCACTGCCATGAATTTAATTAAAAATCAAA
Organism: Strix aluco; assembly: GCF_031877795.1. Lineage (NCBI taxonomy): Eukaryota > Metazoa > Chordata > Aves > Strigiformes > Strigidae > Strix > Strix aluco. The sequence goes on along the minus strand of NC_133932.1, from coordinate 84,489,234 downwards.
CAAACTAACTGACTCCCCCCAAAACACAAAAAGTTATATTAAAGCTGATTTACAAGAAATTGCCTCTCCCCAAAATCACTAATATTGAGGCAGAAAAGAAAATCTAGTGATGTTGTATTACAAACAGAGCTCATAATGATGAATAAGTTGTGGATATAGAATTGCAGCCTAGCATAATCAACATGAGCTTGATTAGAAATTTTTCTTTTTTGTGACAATTTTTTTCAGTTCTAATGATATTTCAGATTTTTAAAAAGCTAAATACATTGTGTTGCAATGGATTTAATTTAAACAAAATTCAGCTGTTAAAATTAAATAACTAATGAAAAGTCAAATGTAAAATTTTTATTTCCCCTCTTAGATTAGTGTATCAGCACATGGAACAGCTGGTGAGTAATATGTGATGAGTATTGCTAAAAAAAGGTCATGTGTTTACTACTATCTCATTCTTGCCCTTCATTACTTGCGTTTTTTTCATTCAACACAAATATATATTGAACTCGTTGTTGGTCATGGGACTCATTTTTGTTGCCATGTGCCTACTCATCACCTTAACCTCCTTAACCTTCCTTCTAAGCAGTCTTAATAATATGTAAAAAATGCACTACAAATAAATACTAAGAAGTATACTTAGTCCTTTGCACACTGAAAGCAGGAATGAATGTCTCATTAAGTACAACTGCAGGAGTAATACAAAGTATTGTCTTAATATTCTCATTGTGCAAAACAAGACACAGCTTCTGTTAAATCCTAAAGAATTCACTGTCACTGTACAACAATGTTGCATGACCCAGAATTAAAGTTAGTATTGAAATGGGAATACTGCTTGAGATTTGACATCTGAAGTTGTTTACTCATTTGTGATTTAGGTTCAGGGCAGAGATACTGTTTTTCTAACACTTTAAATTACACTTCAGATACTACTAAGCTCAAGGTAAGAAGTGTAGATATTAGCCGAACTACATACTGAAAGTAAGAGGTTTGATATAGATTCCTTAATTTTCATTTTTTGGGATACTCATCTTTCTTCAGTTCACTGCTTACTCAGAACATATTACATAGGTTTAAAGTATGGTTGTGATTGACTTTGTATTTTGAAAATTTAATGAGGGGTGAAGGAGACATTGGCTTTTCCTGACACCAAAAGACTTCTCAAGCAGAGAGCCCTAACAAAAAATTATAGAATCGAGTAATTTCCTACCCTTCCCTTTGCACCTTGATCATTGTGCCAAAAGAAAAGAATGACTCATGAGGCCAACAAGAGAGAAATCAATCAAGAAAATCACTGACCCTGAAACTCAGACCTAAGTAACCCCTGCATTCAGGGAAAGGGAAAAGGAATCCTGGAACACAACTTTTTACTGGGGTACTGCTTCCACATTTTAAATTAAAAAGCCAGCAAATAAAATGAGCTAACAATACCAAAAATCAGGCATAAAACAATTCAGAAGGAAGAACAAAGAATAGCTAAAAATAGTTCATTTTCTGGTTGATTGCTTTAACCACTATACTATTATATAAAAGGTTAAAGATAGCAAAGCTTTTCTTTGCCTGTATAATTTAATAGATTTAATCATGGCTATTCTGCTTTATAGTGAGTTCAACTATTATTACATACATTAAGAATGCTCATAGAATGCCTTTCATTTAAGACTTCTCAGAAGATTCAGATGCAAAAATGTACATCTTGTGAATGCCACAAGGATTAAAGAAACTAAACCTTGACAAGTTATTTTGCTGATTAAGGATACCAATTAAACTCGGACACTAGAGTGAAAAGAGCAGATGTATTTTACTGGTGATAACCAAATAATGTAACAGAGTAATACAGAAAACATGCAGTAAGGAAAAGACAGAGGAGTGCACTTAAATAAGAAAATACAGGGTAATGCATCGAATCATTACTACCTGAGAGAGAGAATAGTGATTAAGAAAAATACATCACCACTTGCATACGTTACCATCATCCAGATCCGCAGTTGCTGGGGAGTCCCGGTTACAGCGAGGATTTGGAGAGCCTGTCCCGGCAAGTGGGAAATCCTACGCGGTGCGTCCACCCGTAGGTGAGGCATCCAAAGTCACTGCAAGTGGGTCCAGCTTTATATACCAAAAATCAGCAAGCCAGAATAACTGGCATCTTTGATTTAAGCAGAAAATTTCTGGTTTCATTCTCCTGTTAGATTCTACCCAAAGCCTGGCCAGGGCTCAGGGGGGGAAACCAAGGGAGTTTCTAACAAGGCCAAATACGTGGGTTCTCAGCCTTGAACAAGGATGAGAAAGGAAAGTTGGATACGTTCTCTAAGCATTTCATCCTCACTACTGATTATATTCTGTCTAAGGTGCATCTTTCATTAATGAGCATACATACTTCGTTGATGACTACATACTAAGTTAGCAGCTTCAGCTAGAGGCCTGTTGTTCAGGCTTCAGTACTTCAACACTTTAGCACTTTTTACATCAGCAAAGGTGGTTTGTTATAACCTAGCACAATACTTACTAGCATAATGGCTATCAGTTATAAAATATACAGGATTCATCTATAGGTCAACTCTGGCTTGGGCCTATTGTCCAAGCCTTAGCACTTCACAAGTGCAGTCATGGTGATGACATCTGTGAATTTTCTGGTTGTTACTTAAGTTTTCTACACAAAAATGTAGGTACCTATGGAGTGAAAGCTACTCCTGGTGAATTTTTATATTAGAATGATGCCCACCTTTGAAAAACTGAGTGAAATTCTTTGTAATTCTGAGGAAACTTAGGTGACAAAATAATTATGTAAGTACATAGACATACAATTACATAAGTATAAAACCTTCAAACTGAACAATGTCACCAATACATTCATTTATTTTTCTGTTGACACATTCCAGACTGTTTGAATGTCATAACCAGCAAACTTTCAGCTATTAACACTTACCATAAATTGGATTTACTGTAAACCAAAAGCAAATCAATCATTCCTCAGCTCACCAGTTTCCTTACTGTACCTTTGAGTTCATTTTGCAAAGGACTGTGGAACATTAAATTTTTTATTTATACTGTGGTTTTCATTACTGGATAACACCATGATCTGTAGTGGACCGTGTTGTAGAAGTACATGAAACTCTTTCTGCAGTTTTCAAGTAGGTAGAAAATGCAAGGGGAAAAGCCTGAGAGAATAAGCATAGCTTTTAGCTTCTCTGTCACACATTAAACCATCCAGAACAACTGAGTCAAATTATAATCCTTGATCTGCTTTCGAAATCTGTGTAATTGAGCCTAGTCTTCCTTGGAACCTGCTGTAAAATTACAATATAAGCTTTATTATGCAGACATTTTAACTAATTTCAGTAAGACAGATTCCACAGTGAGATTCCATTGACACACACAATATGAACAGAAATGGTTCTTTGGGCAGAAGATTTGTAATATTTTTTATATATAATTAAAAAAGATATTTTAATAAAATAGTATTAGATTGTCTTTATGTCTTAAGAATATCAGTTACACAGAAGTTGTTCAGTGCCAATTAAAAAAAAAAAAACAATAAAACCAAAAACAGCCACTACCACATTTGAGTGCATGTAGCTCATTCCACAAATAATAGAAGGTAAAGTCCAAATGACAGATGGAACAGAAATTCTACCATGAAATAGGTTGATAGTTTCCACCTTGACATTTCCTTAAGCAACATGTGAACATGCATGCATACAAATACAGGATCTAGTCTATGGATAGTTCTGCTAACTGGTGTATGTGGAAGTAGTTGAAGGAAGAAATGAAGTAGCAGAGGGCTGCCAAAACTATTATATATTTTTGCTTGAGTAAGTATCAAATTGACTTTCAAAAATTACAGATGAAGTAAAGAAAATGAAAGAAAAGGAGGGGGGAATTCCTCTAATTTAGAAACTAAGGACATTAAGGAAAACATAATTCAGTCTGAGATGTATGATTGTAGATTATTCAATACAATGTAAAGAGTGATGCTTTCTCTTTTTATAAATATGTATAATATAATACAGTGTAATACAATACAATGAAACAAAATAATGTATGTAATACAAATATTAATTATAAATAAAATTACAATATATAGATAATTGAAATATATATATAAAAAATTGCAAAAAATGAATATATTTCTTTTAGGAAAACAATTAGTCCCTGACCCGTCTAGAGTAAACAATTTCTAGATGAATTTCTAGAACTACATCAGGCCACAAGCAGAAATGACTCAAAATCTTTTCTTGAATTTCTGAAGTTTTGAGCTCGCTTGAAAGTGGATAGTTCCTCCAGAGGAGGAATGGAGCCTAAAAATCTCTTGTTACAGAGGTACCAGTTGAGGACAGAGTTAACAGAAACACTTTGTCTGCCAACAAAGCCACCTGAAGAAATTTCCGTCAGGGCCCCATCTTTTCATTAGCATGCAACAGTTCCCTTTCATTTGTTTTGATTCAAGGTTTTGTGCAACCACATTATAAACTGGTTTACGAAAATAATTTGAGTTGAATAATTATATGGAAAATACCTGAAAATCCTATGCAGTTTAATCTTAGCCTTGGATTTCACAATTTGCAGATGAGGAGAACTAACACAGAAGTGTGAAAAGGATAACGTACCAGTGCCACCCTATGGAGTTAATTTTGAACTAGGAGGAGAAGACACGTTACAGCAATGAGAACTGATGAGTGAAATCCTCAATTTCTGCCTGTATGGTAGTTCCACAATCATTAATATGAACCTGTAAATTAGCCAGTGTCTACCTGCGAGCATAGCAGTACTGGTGCGATCCAGATTAAGCATAAACACACAATCATGATTTTATTAATTCAATCGACCACACAACACTGACTTTATGTCCAAATGGTGCTTGTATATTGACTTTAACTATCGGGAAAACAGTGCAAACCCAACTTAAAATGTACTGACTCTAGTTTCTGTCCTCATTTTTTAACAAATGTAAAAATTGGTGAGATAATTTATAACAGACACAGTGTATATAGTAAGGGAAGATGTGATAAGAATAAACCTGGTCAGCAGCACAAATTGGGGTGTGAAAGGGTTTATCATTTTAGTTGGGAGAATAAGGAAAGGGAGACAAACACACAGATAAAACCCAACCCATTAGCCTTAAACAATAACCAGAAACAAACCTGGTCAGCCACACTAAATGATGGCCTATCAAGAAACTGCAGGCAAATGGGACTTTGCAACACATGAGGATGCAAACCTGGGAGTCCTGCATGTTGCAGGGGGTTGGTGGGACTGTGCTAGCTGATGAGGCAACGTGCAGGGGAAGGGGGAGCAGCAGGGAACAGAGAGATGAGTAGGCAGAAAGGGGTATAAAAGAGGCCGGTCATATGTGAGCATGCTGGTCTGGCTGAGGCCTGCTCTTGATCACCACAATCTGTCCTGTCTTATATTATTATTAAATCTTAACTCTCTCTCACCATAATCTTACTCTCTATTCCATGAGTCTGTGTGCTGCAGGGACTTGGTGCCAGCTGCTGGTCAGAGTTGTACAGGTCTGAGTGAATTTTGGGGCCAGTTACTGGAGTCAGACCAGATGTGCTGGTCCCCCTGACCTATGGTGACAGCTACTGGAATCAGTAGGGGTTTTATCCTTGAGCCATTGGGGCAGGAACTCTGTGTGTCCTGAAAAAAACAGTTACTGGGGGGACTGGGGTGAGTGAGGGGCTTGGTGCCAGTGTCTGGAGCATGACAGCTGGTCACAACCTGTGTGCCTGGTGCCAGCTGCTGGGGTACATAAGATCAGATTCTCAGGTTAAAAAAATCTAGTCATTTCATAGAAACATTGCATGTAACTTAATCAAAAAACAGATTTCAAATAGCATGCCAGAAGCAAATATCTTTAATACAAATCTTTTCTTAATTCCCTGCTTAAATTCATGACTAGCTTATAAACTATTACTTATTTTACTATTATTCTTTTAGCTTGAATTGCTGCTTTTCCTCACCAGCTTTTTCATTCCTCTGATAGAGAAATACAATACAGAGAATATAGTTCTCTATTTGTACTGTATAAATTTATTTATCTACAGTATTTCATTTGCTAGCTCAAGATGTTTTAGTCTTTAAATATAAACGACCTCATCAGAAGTGAAATTTCTCTGTGCTTTCCAGTTTTGAAGGTATCTCGCCTGAACAGAGGTGATCAGACCTGAAGATGTTATTTCTAAGGAAACAAAAATATAAATATTTTCTTGTGTCTGTAAGAAATTTATGGGACCAAAGATTGCATCACTGTGTGATCCACTAATATCTAGATTTTCCTCCTTCTTCCTTATTTCTGTTTGAGGAGCTCCCACCTTGACACAGAATTTTTTGCTGTTAGCTCCCAAGTGTCAGATTTTATACAGCATTTTATTGCTTTTAACTCAGTTGTATTATTGCTCTCCTCTTGTTGACCCTGTTCATATTTCCTTCATATATCGGTACATCCTAGTTTTGTGTCATCAACATATTTCCAATTCTTTCATGCACAGGTCACTAAATAAAATATGAACAAAATATTAAGCAAAATCAAATCCACAGACAAGTTTTGTGAAACCCTACTAGTAACATTCTTCCTTGCCAGTTGTTTCCTTCTCAGTACAGACTGATTGGTCCAGCTATTCTCACATTAATCTCCATCTCCTTCATCTTAATTAATAACATCTCCCCTGGCAATATATCAACTGCTCTACTGAAGTCCAGATAAAGTGGTTTAGATAAAGCATTGCCTTTGTCTGAAGAAAAAAATTAGAAGTTTTCTTAACAAAGAAACATATGAGGTTAATCTGTTACTTTGATATATCCCTTCTACTTTTTATCTACTTTCTATTTAATTCACTGTCTTCAATGTCATTAAGTAACTTTTCCTTCAAAATTTAGCCACTGAATTCACATCTTCCCTCATGTTTTAATCTTTATATAATACAGCTACTACATTTCTGTTTGTCTATAAAAATGGACCATCTTTGATTTTGTTGCATTACTGGACATAGTGATCCCATAAATTCATGCAGCAATTATCTCAGAATTCTGTAATGAAGAAATATGTGGTCTCTTTGACATAAGCAATTGAGACCACTGACGTTAACCTCCTCATTGGATGTTTAATTTTCCATTATCCGTCACCACATTTCTATGAGCTATCCTGCATATCACCAGTGTTAAAGGAATTTTTATTTTTTTAAAACTGAATTCAAATATTTTGTCATGCTTAGAGGAGATTACACTTGAATCCTCCTTATATAGCAACGGACTAATTATTCATGAATATTTTCTGTTTTGTATTTCTGGGTGGTTTTTTGGTTTAATTTGCCCGTATAACTTTTCTGGAAATTTTCCTGGACAAGGTGGATAGGAGTCTGTAGTAACCGCCTTGGACTCTCATTATTTTCTGGGTCACTGTGATTGAGCAACTTCTATGTATTTGAAGGGACTCCAAAAGACACAATTTTAAAAGACAAAGCCATTATTTGGTTAGAATCAATAAACTACTGGGTTAAGTGGTATTGGACTCTGTGTTCAAAGAGTCTTTGCTGGCTGGGCAGCCATCAGCAACTGGTGGAAGATTCAGCCCTTGTTGCTCCTGCAACAACACTGAGAATCAGGCTGATCAATTGCCATCTTCAGGTTTCATGTTTATCTCTTTATGTCCATGTTGGGGTTTCTTTTTTTTCTGGAAGGGAGTTGGCTTAGTTTCTTTCTTTTTTCTGGAATCATTGAGCTGCAGACTGTTCCCATACCAACAATCTTACTTCTGTCTACAGTTTTATATTTCTTATCTTGTATGGCTCTACTTAACAGACTTTCTCTATCAAAACTAGGCCTTTGATCACTGACAGCTCAACCCCCACGAGGAGGGGAAGGTAGTTCTATAGTAAAATTCGTTTTATCAGGAAGTGGAAATAGACTAGAGGTGAATCAGATGAATCATGCTCTTAGTGTGATGACTACTTTTTTCCTTCAACTATACACGACAGGTAGGGCAACCAGCTAAGAAGCAGATGGCTGCATCAGGAATGACTAAGTCAGGTGACATGAAATGTCTTCAAGTTCTCTGCCTTTAACCCTTCAAAGGAAATAACCACTGTACACTTACAAAAGAACCACTTATTCTTCATAAGTTCTTGCCACTTTAAAAATAGCCATTTGTGAGTGTTCTCTGTTTATATCATCAGGATTAAATAGCTGCAGCCTGTGACACAGAGTTTTGGCAGATCTTCTCTGTCTAACTTTAGTTTTGAGACTAGGTAGGCAGTATCTCAAGGGTTCTCAAAAGTCCTAACCACATTCCGCTAACCTCCTTCCACTAGGAAAAGTTAGGAGGACCAGTACAGTAAGCAAAAAGCGGTAGGTGTAAATTGGAGTTATGCATTAGGCAGAACTGATTAAACTCTGATCTTCGCTTAATGACAGGAGACCTGCCTTATTATAGGCTATCACTCATACTGTGATCTAGGCTTTCAATTTTAGTACAGTATTTTTCAGGTTATTTTGCCAGAAATGAAAGATAAACTAATAATTCTGGAAACAAGTCCCTTTTTGATTTGAAAAATCAAAGGATGACTGTGATACTAATTTTCTACCTGAAAATACTATTACATTCTGCAATCTACAGAATCAGTGAAATATTTAGAAAACTATGTGCTAGAATCAATATAAAAATACAGTAATGCAGGGATATTAATATACAAGAAAATTCAAAACAAATCTTTGAACTTTCTCAAATTATATCACTGTAAATATTTTTCCCCTCTAAAGACCAGATCTTTAATCACTCTCAACTGGCTGTAATCTTCCAGAACTCCAATCAAGACTATATTTCACCTCTAGACACACATAGGTCTAAACTGTTGATGGTTTTATGTAATCAGGTTAAAACAGGTAAAAAGACAGAATTTTTTGTAGCATTGCAAAAGATCTTTGTGTGACGGGAAAATAAAGGGCAAAAGCTTAAAACCAAAAACACCATTAAAGCACCATTAAAGATATTGAGAACTTCACTACTGATTTCAGTGGCTCTGAGATGTTGTTAAAAGAAAACTGCAAACTATCCTCACTAGGTTTATCATCTTAATCAAAATTTCAGGAGAAAATATGACTTTATAAGCAAAAGAAGTATTTGCAATTATTAAGCTGAAATGTATCCAGTGTCTTCTCAATTAAGGACAATATGAATATTTTGGTGGTTTTCTGTTTGGTGTTCCCCCCCCCCCCCCCCCCCCCCCAAGTATGAAAATCGGTAGTAATACAAAAAAATTATAAACAGAAACATTAGCGTTACATGCCTGAAAAGTATCTTAAGGTTACAGATATGTACCATTCAAAACCTTGAAAAAAAGTTTAAACAAAAAGTATCAATTTAATATCAGTACTACGTTATAATAAACTTTTGAAGAACATTTGTTTGTTTGATGTTTTGAAGGCTTGGAATGGTGACTGACATTTCTCAAAAACTTGAAGATTTTGTTACTATAGAAAGGAAAGAACATGAAAATGATGATTAGCTATTGAATTTGGCCAGTGTGCTATCATTATTCAAGCTGCGTGAACCATAATAATAAAACAATGCTTCTGGTAAAAAGTGAATTACCAGGTTTTCATACGGCACAATATCCTCAGCATTCTTCTTGATGCTGCTTTCTGAGTCTTTAATGGCACACAAATGTATATACCCATGACTAGGGGCATGTGTTGACATGTAAGCTGCAAGGATAACAGTCTCAGGATGTGTGAAGCACCTTGAAATATTACATGAGCATAGCTCCTGAAGAAGCTGGTTGAAATGACTCCTCTTATATCTTATTCCCATGACTCTCAAGAGGAAATACAACATTGATTTACTGAATGTCTAAATAGTCCATAGTTTCATAACTGATCAAATTTATCTCATGACATTTTTCATATGAAAATCTTATTGTTTTATCCATTATATTACACATGATTATCATTAGTGAATTTGATGGTATTTTTTTTCCTAAATTCAAGTTGTTCTTGATTTCCACATATATGCATGCACATGTATATAAAAATATATATGCATAGCTGTGTAACTTTATATATAATTTACATATATTGAATACAGATTCTTTGTCTCTCTCTCTGTGTATGTGTGTGCATAGACATGCAAATTCCTCCTCTAGAAATGTTAGTCAAAAGACAAGTAAGCTCATAATAAACGGTTTAATAAACTCTGCCAGGTTTCAATGAATGCAATAAAAAAAAAAAAAAGGAGTTAATAGCTTGACCAGCTCATCTCCCTGTAGGCCTGTTCTCTATGGAACACTTTGTAGCGACTTAAATGATTAGCTCAAAGGGACTTCTCTTTATCCTAACTTAATGGATCTAAAGTCATTATAATAGAACTTGGTCTGAAAACATTACTGCATCATCTGTTTCATACTGTGGGCCAGAAGGGAAATAATACAACACAGTTAAGATACAGTTATCATCTGCATTTACAATAATGGAGACAATATATAGGGCATTAGATCACTCCAAAATTTTCTGTGGAAGAAAGCTGGCCTTACCTTCTTTTGAAGAAACTAATCAAACAGTTTAGTATCAATATGAAACTACAAAATTATGTAGTGTTACTGATGTTTTCAGCAAAATGATCCTAATAACAAAGTTCTACACTGAATGTTCTTTATTGGGAAGAAATGTTTGGATTTTGCTTAAAAAACATGCAAGTAATCAACATTAATTTCTGCATTAATATAAATGCTGACAGTTTCTTAGAATATTTCTTCTAGTTCTTGTGTGTATTTTAATAATTGGTTATGACTCTATGGCTGTACATACTCAAACCCCTGATGTAAATTATATCAGCTCAGGGTCTGGAAATTATAATTCAAATATAATGTTACTTTGAGCAAAGACTTTGCAGAACAAAGAAATTGTTTAAATGTAATTAGTTTATATTTCCATAAAGAAACCATTCACAAGCTCTCAAACCTTTCACCCAGAGTCTAAGAGGTCGGTTCCATTCTTTAGTCCCTGTAATAAAATTACCTGATATAAGAGATGTCAGACCATATTTTGTTTATGGTCATCCTGATCTCCCTGCCTGTTGATGAGATACATGAAAAGTAAATTTTTTTTTTTTTAAATAATTATTTGGTTTATAGAGTGAAAGGTGTAAAAGCAACAGAATATCTTTTATTGTTTAATACTCTGAGCAAGCACAAGGAATAAGTCTGTTAATTAAGGTGTTATTTCTATGTTTTCACTTCTTAGACTGGAATCATGCTCTAAATAGAAAGAAACATTAGAAAAAAAAAAAGAAGGAAAATAAAACCAACAGCACCACAGAACAACTGTTTTTGAATGCAGTGATATTTTCATTTTAACTAATTTTCAGTTACTGTTTCTAAAAAAGAATATTAAATAAATAAAAAAACCCCAAACAAACAAAAAAACCCCAACAAACCAGCTTACAGGCCACTGTATATTAATATTTTCCAAAATCCATTAACATGGACTTCAGCTAGGTTTGGAAAATTTACCTGCTCAGAGCAAATAATGTTTTTTATATCCTAGTGAAGTAACTCAAAGTTGAGGTTTTGGTTTGGGTTGTTGATTTTTTTTTCTTCCACTTTCTTCCATTATCATAAATCATTAAAATGTAAATTTCTTTTCTTATTCTGACACATTTTCCTGAAAGTTGTGGTAATCAAGTTCTAATGAAATACCAATATTCTTATTTTACTTTTATTAAATACCTATTTTTAGTACCCAAAGCTGAGACAGGCAGACATCTATAATCACACAAAAAAGGACAACTTAACAAAGTCTACGTCTTAGAATTTTTACCCCCTCTCCAGCTTCATCAGACCACCAGCAGTGGTTAGAGGAGATATACATTGATTGATTGATAGATCAATAGACAGATAAATAATATATTGACAGATCAATACATAGATACATATTACAGTACTTGCATTGATAAATGCATAATATTATTTCTGACCATGAAAATGACATTTTCAGGTGATCCACAAAAGGAAGCAACAGGCTTCAGTAAATTATATTTATTATAGAAAACACCTGGGCTGCATTCTACATATTGCTCCACCAATACTATGGGTTAATTAAAACAATTTATGTGATTATGCGACTCCCTCTATAATTTTTACCTGGTATTTCTTTCACCTGTGAGGATTATCATATATGAAATATCTACCAAAATGTCCCACTTTCTTTAGTCATTGCATATTTTTACAAGACATGAGAATAGAAAGAAATATTTGGATATGGTTACTTGAAGACCATCTGACATTTCAGCTTTACTTTTATGAGTAATAAATGTGAACTATAGGTAATGAAGTGGGAAGTCTTGAAAAGGTTATAGGTCAAAGTCAAATTTTATATCACTGAAAGACAAGTATAATAAAAATAGTTGTCTCCTGCCTGCTGGAATTTGCAATTAAACAACCTTCCAACTGAATCTTTATGACGGTCCCAGGAACACTACTGTGTTTCAGTACAAATTTACCATACTAAATACAAAAGAAAAGCCTATGACAGAGTGTGAACAGACCATTTCAGGTTTTAGTACATCATGTGATTTACTACAGCTTACAGTATTCCAAGCAACATGGTTTTTCACCAGCACAATTCTTAAAAAAATGCAAACAAACCCTACCTTTTCAGAAACTATTCATGTAAAATTTTCTTTATCCTGCCTAGAACAGATATTTTCTATTCAGATTCCATGGAAGTGTAATATCATTATTCTAGCTCTGGGTGATGGGGGTTGTCATAAAGAAAAAAGTTAACTTTAAAAGCAAAACCCCAAAAGAAAAAAGTAGATAAGTAACTATCATGAAAACTATTGCCAGAAAAACACTGATTCATTTTATTTTATTTAAACTGTGTTACATGGAAATCTTTCCTTTGAAAATAAGTCTGCAAACTAAGAATGTTGTTTTTTAACTGTATCAGTATTTTATTATTTCTAATATTTATAATTTAACAACATTTTTATGTTCTGTGATTATTCTATTTCAGTCCAAAACATTAACTTCACTATGGAATAGAATATAAAAATGAGAGGAAGGCCAGTATTTTTATGTGAATAACTATAACAAGCAAAAGTTTTCACCACTGACAGTCATAGCTGGACTTTATTTACATTTATAGTTAAAAATTATTATTATAGTCTAGAAAATATTTTACAGCTCATTTTGAAGAAAAAAAATTTCCTCAAGTCCAATTAATCTTCAGAGATTTTGATAGTCCTTTTTCTAATTTTAAAGTGAGTCCTCCAAAAATACATATAAGCCCAAGCTTATGTACTCTACACTTTGGCTAATACTGAACCTAGAAAACCAAAAATACTAAATGTAGAAGGTCAAGGAAGTAGCCAACCCCTTTCAGTAAAGGTAAGACTTGCAAGTCAGCTACAAGCTGTCATATTTCACATCTTGAACTAACAGGACTTTTTCTTTTCTTTTAGTACTAATACCAAATACCACTGGCATGTGCATTAATATGTGATCTGTCTAATATATTTGCATAGTCTACTTGACTGTCATCAAGGGATTGCATTACCCATTCTGGTTAGCAAGCAGAATGCCTAATCTATCAATTTGTTAAAAATCTATCCTTTCACTAAGTAGCTTGTTAATACAATAAAGTAATTGATATTACTTCAAGAAATATATAGATACGTACATATTTACATTACTTAGTGAGCCAAAATAATAATCTAAATCTGGTGGGAATGTCCTTTATTAACTTCTACTGTTTAAAAGCTAGTTGTCTAGTCTAAGTTAATAGTCAAATCTCCCCATATAGTCAAAAATAAGAGTAAAATAACTATATCTAAGAGCCAACAGAGCCTACCTATCTTAGACATTTATTTTAGCAGTAGGTATTTATATGAGACAAGTCACATGTTAGGTGCTTAATTTTCAGATGTTCATTTTCTGGTAATGAAATAAAAGCTTCCTTCTGAAAGTGAAAACTTTATAATTTAGCTGGGAAAAAAAGAATAAATTTAAGAGGTGAACATAAAGCAGATCCAAGGAACGAAAGATGGAAACAGGGTGTGTTTTTGTATTTGAAATAGAATAGCATAAAAGCATGAAGGAAAGGAGAAATTAATAGTAGATACAATAATTTCACTAACTGTGTAACTGCATTTATATGTACTGTAAACAGTGACACTGATTAAAGAAAACAAATATTATCAAATACTGCTGATTTTACCAAATTAAAATTTTCTGCTGAAAAAAGAAATTGGCAAGAGTAACCATTGTACCATAACATATGAAGGCGTTCACCCATAATAGCCTCTATTTCTGTTTGGTGGACCTATACATCTTACCCCTAACTCAGTTTCATGATATGCAAAAATTGTTTGCTATCTAGTTCTAAACAGAGATTATACTTAGAATTTTAATTACTAAGGTGCTGGAACTTTAATGTAAACAGAATCTATTTAATCAATATTTAAGAAATAACTAATAACCTATGCTATTAAAAGCAGTAGAAAATAAAGAACACAAGCAGTGAAGAAATAATGTCATATACAGTCTTATGTGCCTAAAAGCAAAACAGATTAACATCCAGAGAGTGTTTAGTTAGATTCTGCTCAGTTGGGCAGAACCTTTTGTAAGCTCCTCTGTACTCATAGATTTCATTTTTTAATCCATTTTTAATTAAATTATCTGGTATTATCATGTATTAAATGATTAAACAAGCATAGAATGGGTTGGGTTGGAAGGGACCTTTAAAGATCATCTAGTTCCAACACCCCTGCCATGGACAGGGACACTTTCCACTAGATCAGCTTGCTCAAAGCAACCTGAACACTTCCAGGGAGGGGCCATCCACAATTTCTCTGGGACACCTGTTCCAGTGTCTCACCACACTCATCATAAATAATGTCTTCCTTACATCTAATCTAAATCAACCCTCTTTTACTTTAAAACCATTGCCCTGTGTCCTGTCACTACAGGCCTTGGTAGAAAGTCTTTCTCTGTCTCTCTTACAAGCCCCCTTTAAGTATTGAAATGCTGCAAGAAGGTGATCCCAAGCTTTCTCTTCTCCAGGCTGAACAACCCTAACTGCCTCAGCCTTTTCTTATAGGACAGGTGTTCCAATCCTCCTCTGGAGGGCCATTTCTGTGACCCTCCTCTGGACCTGCTCCAGCAGTTCCAGGTCTTTTTTGTGCTGGATGCAGTACTCCAGGTTGGATCCCATGACAGTGGAGTAGAAGGGGCAGAATCACCTTCTGTGACAGACGCACTCGACCCGTTACCCAAACTAGCAGTTTGGTTCAGGCTCCAAAGAGGTAAAGGCCTGAGCTGTAGGCAGATCAAGAACTCCTCTAGAAAACTCACAAAGGAGCAGAGTGACACAGTGAGCATTGATGCATATGAGCTTGGAACAGCAATCAGGCAAGTAACACATGTATAGTGGGTGGCTTTTCCAAGACTCATTTATCAAGGAACAAAGAAAGTTGTGGGTACAAGGAGTCTCATGCATACCTTTCCTATTTTATGCAATTTGACTATGAGCAAACAACTTTATTGCATAAATACAGCAGTCTAAGTGAGCTTTCTTTGAGCCTTCCCTACTAGACAATATGGCTGCATGGTGGTGATCTCCCCTTGGGCTGGGACACCTCAAGGTTGCTCCTCAAGGCAGAGAAACCTTTTACCAACAGCAGATTTTTGGATGAGCCCAATTTGAGCTCTCCCTGAATTGCAGCTGGATTGCATGCCAGGTGACTCTCCCCTTGAGCTGGGATGCCTCTCAAGGTTTGAGATTCCTTACCTGAGACTAAAAAAATCTTTATGCGTCCAAGGCAGCTGATCTTTGGTATGTGACTGAATTAATGGCATGCTGAATTAATACTAGTGAAATATTACTAATCCATGTAGTGACTCAGCATTAATTATTATAAACTTTATATAGATAATTCCATTAGAAATAAACTGTTGTCCAAGTGTGAGACTAAGATTGGATCTATCCACACCTAGGTGCATAAGGAGTTTAGAAAACAAGTGGGTCCACTCCAAACATCGTGACCCAACAGGAAGGTCTTACTTACACTTTTGCATCTCTGGTCTCTGTGGGAATCATTCTAATACAGTTCTAACTCAATTTTCCTTTGTATGTTTTTTCCATGAAGTAATTAATAAAGTGAATCTTGCCATCAAACTTATTGAACCTTGGTAAACCACTATTAAACTTTATTAAATTCCATTGAATTTATTGAACTCTGTCAAATTATTATCTTACCTCAGTAAAACATATTGCTGCTTCTCTCTTGAATAAGGTGCATTCCACTCATCCACAACAAATCATCATAGCTGGCAGGATACTAAATCAGGATTCATGACATCTTCCTCAACCTGCTGGTCACACTTCTTTTTATGCAGCCCAGGCTTTTTAGGCTCCAAACACACATTGCCAAATCATGTTAGTATTTTATCCACCAGTATCCCCAAATCCTTCTCCACAGGGCTGCTCTCAATCTATTCATCCCCCAGCTTGTTTTGATACTGGTCATTTCCCTAACCCAGGTGCAAGAGTTTGCACTTGGCCTTGTTGAACTTCATGATGTTCACATGAGCCCACTTTTACCTAAAAAGTTACTGGCGTTAGTTACCTTTTTATTACGCTGTTTTGTCATTTCTTCTTATCATTGGACTATTCATTTTCTAAACGCAGGTTGCTTCAGCTTTCATCAGCGTGCAGAATCTCAATCTTACTTCTTTTTCGAAGCACTAGTTTTACCTTTACTGCTACACAAAACTCTTTATCATGCTTTCTTCCATAATCATCTTTTCCTCTATAGTCATAAAACTTATCATTTGTTTTATTCTTATCTTAATCATATATTCTTAATATAATCATGCCAGAATTCTCATTTCTCATACATTCAATAACTTATAAGAAGTAAAGTGTTATCTTTACCTACTAATAGCATTCAGGTAGTAGTATGGAAAATAACAGAAACATAATTGTACTACCAGCGTCTTGATAATGGTGAGAATCTTGTTTCTGCCTAAGTGAGCTACTTTTCCAATAATGTTCCTTTAGTCAAGTGAGATCTGCTTTTGTCCTTAAAATTATTAAAACACTTGCAGCTTTTTGATGCTAGGAGGATCTTTTAATGCCTGACATACTTCCTGAATAGAATGAGTGAATTCTTAAAAAAGTTATTCAACAATTCATAAATTTTGAAACTGTGATAACAAATGGGGAAAATGGAATAAGAAATTCCCTTTCTTTCTCCTCACTTCAATACAGAAAAAAAGTCTAAAGAAATCCCTTCTATTAACAATATTAAGCTTAATAGGAAAATGTGAACAGGTTTGACAGTGTCAAGATCCTGAAGACTGAGGGCCTGAAAAGCTAAAGTTCCTGTTGCTTAAGAAACACTATAAGTTTCTTTGGAAAGATCAGTGAACACTGACCCAGTCTAGAACTTTCCCTTGAGAAATTGTATTCTAGAGGCAGAGTCCATGAATCATCCTCTGAAGCAATGATCAATGACTAAGAAGTCAAATATAGATCCCAGTTCCAGCAGTAATTATCAGGCTAACTCATTTATTAAGTTTGCCAATATGCTGGCCAAAACAAATGAATGAGTTATAATCTAAAATAATTTCAATTTCAAAGGTCAAGTAGATGCTGTGAAATGCAGTTTTGACTGTAGCAAGGTGAAGGGTGAAGAAATCTTAGAATTTTTAGATACAATGTTTCTGGAAATATAACTTTCATCTTTCTGCTTTTATATATTTTTATATAAATTTATTTTTTATATAAATTTCATTTTCCTGTTTTTTCTTTTACTTCTCATTATGTATTTACATTTTTGTCATGTATTTAAATCAACGATAATATCCAGAACTCTACCCACATTTTAATTTTCTACTAGCAAAGATATTATCAGAATCTTCAGTTAATTAAGAGCAAACAATGACCTGATAATATCAGACTACAAAAGATACAACTACAATTTATACTATCTCTGTGTGAAGCAGAGAAATTAAGTTACATTCTTGAAAAAAAAAGGGAATAAAAAAAAAGTATTAAAATCAAAATATCTTCCATTCAAACGATCAAAGAATTCCTAAAGAAATAGTAACACTATGCTGAGATGGTACTTCAATGTGTAAACATATTAAAGCAATCTGCACTATTAAACTCAAGTAGTTTTTCATGTTTGTATTTTATATGGCTTGAGTTTTGGTTATAAAATCGTTCTTTCTCTAGTGTAAAAAAAACCCTGATAAAGCTATTAATCATTTTGCAGTGCAAACCTTGATATGTTCAGGACAAAACAATACATAAAATCATTGCTGTACTTGTGAAAGTATATACATGTCCACCAAGAATGATAAAAATTTTACCAACAGAAAACTATAGCTGTTATTCTCAGTTTGTATTTTGGCTACTCTGAAAAGAATAGTTTGACTCTGAAAACTGTTGAATAATGAGTAAGTCTCAGTGAAAAAGAGTATTATTTATTAATTAAACATTGGAGCAGGAAGGTGAAGCTTTCTGAACCATAAATATTCTCAGAAACCTTAGGGGTAACTTGACTTTTTGTCACAAGAAAACCTGTTTATATATGTAAAACATTTGATATAGCATATCCTAACAGAGAAAGTAGTGATTAGAAATAAATGGATTCCATCACAAAAAGCACAACTTCTTGATGGAATTCTGTTTCATATACTGTAGTCATTTGTAACAGTAAGTGTTCTGACCTCCAAAGTAGTAACAGCAATTGCTTGCCTTTCATTCTAGGCCCTATGGGAAAAAAAAAGGTTGCTAAAATAATCTGGTTTATTCTTACCTCAGGATATACAATTGTAGAATTCAACCACGTGGGTTATTTAATCTTAAGGCAAATTACACATACATGCTTTCCAAAGAATTTAGGAAACATCTACATACATGACAAGTTAGTTGGTGTTCTTCTATAGCATATTTGTGGTTTAGGGTATTTGTTTCTTCAAGCTTTTTGTGAAGTATGGTGTTTCAAGATGACATATTTTTCTGACAATGACAAGCACAAGCAATTGCATGTGTTACTCCTATCTTCATATGTACCTTATTAGAATACAGCACTGTCTGCTGTCTCTTTACAGTGTCATTCCACTTTCTGATTCACAGCTTTAAAATATTTCATTTTTTTTTAATCTGGAATACCTTATTTTGAAAATATAGTTTTTCTGAACCCCTCATGTACAACACTTTTGTGATTTAGAAGGACTTTCAGGTGACAGGTTATAACAAATTCAGGGGAAAATAACACTGTCCTTTTCTATGCTTCTCAAACTATGATAGAGAAGGGGAAAGTAAATGCTGCTTTGACTATCAATATGCATACCTCTGTTTCCTTTCTCTCTCAGGAACTGTTGCAGTTCCATCAGTATTGTGTGAATTAAAATCCCATTTTACTGAGTGTTGTCAGATAACCCCTTTTTCTAACATTTACCATGGGGAAATTTTAAAAAAAGGATTTGAAATATATGTTCCTATATACAACAAAACAGAAGTGACAAATATTGATATTTAACTTACTATATCACCTGGAAGAATATATGTGAAAATCTGTGCTTCTGAAGAATATTTTCATATTCTTCATATTTTTCATATTTTCATTTGGGGGTGGGTTAGAGAGTGAGAAACAGCAAAGGGAATGTTTAAGGAAAAGATATTTAAGGAAGAGCAAAAAATGCCAGACAGAGAGAGGAGGAAGGAACAAAAAGAGTGAGAAGTGGAAGAGGGAACACAAAGGTCAAATAAGGAGGAGGAGGAGGAGATGTTCCATGGTGTTGGAACAGATATTTCCCTGTAGCTTCTGGAGAGACCATACGGGAACAGTTTTCCTGAAAGGAACAGCAGCCTGTGCAAGAACCAAGGCTGGCTGATTTTTTTTTTTTTTTTTTTTTTTCCTGAAGGACTGCAGGCTGTGGAAAACCTATACCAGAACAGGGGAAAAGAGTGAGGGGAAAAAGCGACACAGTAAAACTGCTATGTACTGACCATAATTCCCCATTCCTCTTGTGCTGTTCAGGGGAAAAAAGGAGTTGCGAAAGAAGGAGTGAAACTGGGCATGGGAAAGGGGAGAGGAAAGGTGTTGTTTCAATATTTGTCTTTTTGTTTCTCACTACTTGAAACTATTTTATTGGCAAGAAAGTAACTTTCCGCAAGTAAAGTCTGATTTGCCCATGATAGTAATTGGTAAGCAATCTCTCTGTCTTTATCTTGACCATGAGCTTTCTCATCCTCTTTTATCTCCCAGTGCTACTAAGGAGGGTAAGTGAGTGAGCAGCTGAGTGAGTATTTAGCTGTTAGCCAATGCGAACCCACCACAAACTCATGACCTGAAACTGTGAGAAACTGTTAAATAAGTCTTCGGGCTATTTTATAATATTTAAAAAAAAAAAAAAAGGATTTTTTTTTTGTGTGTGTGCATGATTCACCCCAGTTAAAGCTCTGTTCAGTGGTATCTGGATGTCATTGCTTAATATTTTCAGTGTGAATTCACATTTTTGTTTGATTATACTGTATAAGGTTTACACTAAATTCTACACAGTCTTTAACACTGTATTTGTTACTGTAGTGTCGACTTTTATATGATGTTGGTTACCAAGCCTAAGTTAAATGGATATTTTCTTAATTTTTTTTTTTTTTTTTTTTTTTTACATTTTGTTTAAATTGGACTTGCTTGACAAACAGACACAAGTCCATGGGACATATATGAGTCCATGGGACCGAATGAGATGCATCCCAGGGTCCTGAGGAAACTGGCACATGTAGTGGTTAAGCCTCTCTCCATCATAATTAAAAAGTCATGGAAGTCACACAAAGTTCCCAGTGACTGGAAAAAGGGAAATATCACACCCATTTCTAAAAAGGGTAAGGAGGACCCTGAGAACTACTGACCAGTCAGTCTTACCTCAGTGCCCAGTAAGATCATGGAACAGATCTTTCTGGAAGCTATGTCAAAGCACATGGATGACAGAGAGGTGATTAGAGACAGCCAGCATGGCTTCACCAAAGGCAAATTATGCCTGACTAATCTAGTGGCCTTCTACGATAGAGTGACTTCGTTGGTGGGTAAGGAAAGATATAATCTATCTTGACTTCTGTAAGGATTTTGACACAGTCCCACACAACATTCCATGTCACTGAACTGGAGAGATATGGTTTCATAGAATTGTCTGGATGGTCACATCAGAAGAGTTGCAGTCAATGGCTCAATGTCCAAATGGTGATCAGTAACAAGTGGTGTCCCTCAAGGATCTGTACTGGAACTGGTACAGTTCAACACCTTTATTAAGGACATAGATAGTGGGATTGAGTGCACCCTCAGCAAGTTTGCTGATGACACCAAGATGAGTGGTGCAGCTGCTTCTCTAGAGGGAAGGATGCCATCCAGAGCGACCTTGACAGGCTTGAGAGGTGGGCCTGTGCAAATGATCAGAGAGCTGGAACATGTCTTCTATGAAGAAAGACTGGGAGAGTTGGAGTTGTTCAACCTGGAGAAGGCTCTGGAGACACCTTATTAACGCCTTTCAATACTTAAAGGAGACTTAGAAGAAAGATGGAGAAAGACTTTTTACCAGGGTCTGTAGTGACAGGACATGGGGTAACGGTGTCAAATTAAAAGAGGGTAGATTTAGATTAGATATGAGGAAAAAATTGTTTATGATGAGGGTAGTGTGACACTAGAACAGGTTTCCCAGAGAAGTTGTGGATACCCCATCGCTGGAAGTGTTCAAAGTCAGGTTGAACTTTGAGGGCTTTGAGTAACCTCATCTAGTGAATGATGTCCTTGCCTATGGCAGGGAGGTTGGAACTAGATGATTTTTAAAGGTCCCTTCCAACCCAAACTATTCAATGATTCCATGAAAGCAATGAAAATATTTTTAAATTAAATTAATTTTGTATTGTGTCTAACCCCTTTAAAATAATTTCCACAGAGCTTGTTATGTTGACAGTTACTAGGGTTCCCACATGTTTCTCATGTTAAGCCTTTTACAGTCTCACAGCTTTAAAACTATCCATCAGACCTGAAAGCCTTCAAGACATATGTCCCTCAATAGGTGGATTTTTGTTTTTTTTCTGTGCTTTTGTTTGTAGGTTAGGGAATGAAAGGAGGAAAATTCAATAAAAAATGGTACGTTTGGTTCTGAGAAAAAGGCCTGAGGTTTTTCTTGTTAGCAAAAAGGAAATTAATAATAAAGAAAGCAAACAGAAAAACAGCCTGGCAACCTTGTTGGAGATCTGACATCCTCCTAATTTGAAGTGTCTTTAAGACAGTAACATTCTTTTCAGAGGTATTGTGTTCTCTAGTCTGTGAAATATGCTATATTTGGTCAAAATGTTATGTCTTTAAATTTATGATTCATATGTATTTAGAAACCAGTGAGTTTGAACTTGCCAAGTAAGATGCCCCTAAGATCCATATTCATTACCACTCTCAGTACTGGGCCACCAATGACTGGCCAGTCATCAGATTTCTGTACTCAGGGTCCAATTGCATATCAAGTTATTCATATGAGGCAGGAGGAGGAAGAAGATGCTCCCTTAAAATTCTCAGAGAACATGAATGATACTGGCAGGGTGCTGTGAATATGGTCTTCCAGATGAGGCTGATTTCTTCTAGACACAAGTGTTATGTCTGACCCAGGTAGAAGGGAAAAATTCTGCAAAGAACCACCCCATATTAAGAGTTAATGCATTTTGATCGAGTATCTTAATATTCCCTGAGGCTTAGAAAAAGTCAAATATGAAACTGCCTATTCTGCGCAACAAATGTTGCTGAGGAGAGGGGCTCTGAAGCAGAGGATAGCAGCGGGGGACCCTTCCAAAAGCGTCAAAAAACCTGCGGCAAAACTGCAAGCTGAGAAGGCAGAAGACCAGGGAAGAGGGAGAGCCTCAAGTCACCTCCCCCCTGAGCGGGAAGAGTGAGCTGCTAACACGGGCAACTGTGACTCAGTGTGGGCAGCGACTAGAGTGATGACACCCAACAGCCTTCATGTACAAGAGCACCCCCCAGGGAGCATGAGCGACCAACAACGTGGTGAACAGGATGGACAAACAGGGCGTGGTGTGTCAGAAGGGTGTGGCACGGCAGTTCACGCAGGTAAGGCGTGCGGACAGGGCATAGTTCCTCTCCTGGCTTTAGAGCTTATCTTACTAGTAGTCATCTCATCGTCCTCCATGAGTAGACTGAGCTATGATCTCCACTCAGGTCAAAACCGCCACCAGGAAGAACATGGTGACCCAGACGGAGCTGCCACGCAAACATGCAGCGGTCCAGGTCCCAGGCTGCAGTGAGTGCCTGAGCCTGTCAATCCTGTCAGAGGGCAGCAGTGACAACACCCGTGTGCGCTGTGATCAGCTGGATGACCTGCTCAGCCTGATGGCAGAACTCAAAGAAGAGGTTGAAAGATTAAGAAGTATGAGGGAGTGCAAAAGGGAAATTGATTGGTGGAGTAACAACTTAGCACCCCTGAAGCAAAACGAGCAAGTGGAAGCTCCAAAAGAGGCAGGCGATCCCTCACCTTCTTGTGCCAGGCAGAAGGAAAGGACCTAAGAGATGGGGGAGACTGGAAACAGATCCCTGCTCAGGGAGGCAGGAAAATCCTCTCCCGACTTTCCTCACCTTCCATGGTGCCCCTTCATAACAGATATGGGACCCTGGAACTTGTGAATGAAGCAGAGGAGGATGAAGAAAATAAACCAAATAAGGAGGAAGATGAAGATCCACCAAGGTTGGGTCACCCTAGACCATGTATTAAAACCAATTCTAAAAAGAGCCGCAGAAGGGTCATTGTAGTGGGTGATTCCATCCTGAGGGGTGTCAAAGGCCCCATATGCAGACTGGACCCACTTCATAGGGAAGTCTGCGGCCTCGCTGGGACCCGGGTAAAGGACCTCATGGTAAAACTTCCTATAGTGAGACCTACGGATTACTACCCTCTCTTGGTTTTTCAGGTCGGTAGCAATAATACCAGGAGAAGTCCAAAATCAATGAAGAGAGATTTCAGGGCCTTGGGGAAACTGGTTAAGGGGTTGGGGGCACAAATTGTGTTCAAGGGATGGATGAGGTTCTGTTGCAGGGATGGATGAGGAAGATTACAGGACAACTCAACAGATGAACTTGTGGCTCTGAGACTGGTGTTACTGTCAGGGCTTTGGATTTTTCAATCAGGGGTTAGTATACAGGACACCAGACCTTTTGGCATCAGATGGGATGCACCTGTCCCAGAGGGGGAAAAGGATCTTGGGGCAGGAGTTAGCTGGGTTCATTGGAAGAGCTTTAAACTAGATTTGAAGGGGGAAGGGGACAAAACTGGAACTCCCAGACATAAGCCCCAGGGTAGTTTACCAGAGTTTGTGGGCTGTTGTGCCAGTAACGACCCTCACCCTGTCATCTCAGTGGAGGCAAGGGATGGAGACATGCAACACAACAAAGATGCAAGGAATACTGACGGATCAGTAACTGTGGTAACACCTGTGAAAGCTCAGGCTGGATTTAGGACCTCTAAATGTGAAAAGGTGCTGGGGACATCAGCCCATCTGAAGTGCATCTATACCAATGCACACAGCATGGGTAACAAACAGGAGGAGCTTGAAGTCATGATGAAACATGAAAATTATGATGTAGTGGCTATCACAGAAACATGGTGGGATGTCTCCCATGACTAGAGTGTGCCAATTGATGGCTACAAGCTCTTTAGGAGGGATAGACAAGGAAGGAGGGGTGGTGGGGTGGCGCTGTATGTTAGGGACTCTTATGATTTCTTTGAGTACAAGTATAATGAAGACAGGGTGGAGTGTCTTTGTGTTAGAATTAGGGGGAAGGCCAACAGCACAGATGTTGTAGTAGGAGTCTACTACAGGCCACCCACCCAGGACAGAGAGGTGGATGAAATATTCTATAGGTATTTAGGAGAAATCTCATGATCGCTTGTCTTGTCCTTGTGGGAGACTTTAACTTCCCAGACATCTGTTGGAAATACAACGCAGCAGAGCGGAACCAGTCCCAGAGATTCCTGGAATGTGTGGGAGATAACTCCTGAAACCGCTGGTGTGTGAACTGACCAGAGAAGGTGCCCTGCTGGATCTCCTCTTTGTGAACAGGGAAGGACTGGTGGATAATGTGGCGGTTGGAGGCCGACTGGGGCACAGCGATCATGAAATAAAAGAGTTCTCTATTCTTAGAGAGGACAGGAGAGGGGGCAGCAGAACTGCCATCCTGGAATTCCAAAGGGCTGACTTTGTCTTGTTTAGGCAACCGCTTCACAGAATCCCTTGGGAGACAATCCTGAATGGTATAGGACACTGTCCAGGACAGTGGTGGATTCCCCACCCCTGGAGATGTTTAAGAGTCGGGTTGACATAGCACTTAGGGATATGGTGTAGTTGAGAACTGTCAGTGTTAGGTTAAAGGTTGGACTAGATGATCTTCAAAATCTTTTCCAACCTAGCCGATTCTGTGATTCTCTAATTTTAAATACTCTTTTGATGCTAACATGGCTTATTCTTGAAGTAGGACCCAGTGGTTTTTACACAGAAGTATTACTTAGGCACTCTTTGCCACTTGTCTTACAAAAATATTATATAGGCATTGTTTGCTACTTGTTTTTTAGTTGTGGTATTTATTGTAGTTCAGATTCTCAAAAATTATCATATAAATGTCACATGCCATTAGGAGGGCAGAAAGAAACTAAAGACATCTAGAAACACAAGAATAGATAAGAAAGTGTAGTGAGTGAAAACAAGGAGATAAAAAAAATGCACATAGGCTTCTGGAATTGTCACTGCAGTTTCCAGGATAATTCTTTTGTCTTTCTGTAATAGCAAGCATAAATGTTAAAAAGAACAATGAGCAAAAGAGAAGTTTTAAAAAATATTTAGATTTATAGATCAGACCATTTTAATAACTTAAATCAAACTGAAGGACAAGCCATTTATGAACCTGTCCTGATGAAATTTGAAGATTATATTAAAATTACAAAATCTGAAAAATATCACTTTAAAATATCAAGAATTTGAAAGGGGAATAATTTTTAGCAGAATCTGAGGAAATTGTGTCAAACATGAAATTCTGGGGAGCATATGCTCACTTTGCCAAAATAAGGCTTTTCTAAGATCATATTAAAATAAGAAACAAGTTTTCTAGATGTTTTGAAATGAAAAACAAAAAGCAAATTGAATTTGTCAGGCTGCAAGAAAAAAGCAGATGAGACAGTGATTCAAGGTAAAAATAAGTAAATGTAAAACTAAGTGATTTCCCAGTGAACTGGGTTAGCAATCATCAAACTAATAGGAAGAAGCTGAAGAAAAAATAAACCTGAAAATTGTGAAGTTTTCAAATGCCAAGTAACAGAAGCAATTCTATGTCTTATCACTATCTTACCTGTGGATATCTGTATTTTCAGGAAACAGCTAGTTTGCAAAAAAAATTCCAAAAGGGGAGAGGCTCTAATCAAAAAAGACTTTGCACATTAAAAAATATTTCAGCATTAATTTGTAGAGCAGAAGCATAAGATAATAAATATTGTTTGGAATTGCTCAAAACACAGATGTATCAACTGGATGGAAACTTTATTCTACACAGGGGGACATGTTACTACTTCTGAGCTGCACACGAGTACATATCTTAATGTAATATCTTGAGTTACAGTAAATGGTTTGAAGAAAAAAAGCTATTTTGAAAGCAGGCAACCAACAACCTAATTACATGATAAAAAACCTCTTCTACAGTGAGTATGTTAAAGAGATGCAAAACCAAAATTAAATACTGAAAAGATGTTTGTTATTCTTTTGAGAAATGGATTACATCATCAGTTGCTGAATATATTTCAAGTTGGTCTAATTGAGAGAGGTCAAGTTTTAATATAGTTATAATAGAGATAAGAGTATCATGGTAGATGTGCAGATAGATATATAGGTAGACAAACAGATTAATCATTGTGTCAGAATACCATACAAAATATTTTTATAACATTTCTATGCATGTGTTTCATGATATGATTATCAGTTTTATTATAATGGACAAGAAACTCAGCAGGAATAGTCAGCATGGCAAGGGGAAGCCATGCTTGACAAGCTTGATAAACTTCTATGATTAAATGACTGGTATGGTAGGTGTGGAGAGAGAACAGTGGGTATTGTCTGCTTTGACTTCACTAAGGTTTTTAACACTGTCTCCCATAAGGTCCTCATAGAGAAGCTGATGAAGTATGGGCTGCCCATTGAAGTGGATTGAAAACTGCCTGAACAAATGGGACCAGAGATCTAGTTGGAAGCTAACAGTGTACCCCAGGGGTCAATATTGGGTCCAGTCCTGTTTAACATCTTCATTAATGATCTGGGTGACAGGGCAGAGTGTACCCTCGGCAGGTTTTCAGGTTACACCAAACCTGGGGGAGTGACTTATAAGTCAGAGGGTGGTACTGACATCCAGAGGGACCTTGACAGTCCGGAGAAAAGAGTTGAAAGGAACCCCATGCAGTTCAGTAAGGAGAAGTGCAAAGTCCTGCACCTGGAGAGGAATAATGTCAGGCACCAGTATATGTTGGGGACCAATCTGCTAGAATGCAGCTTTGCAGAAAAGGACTTGGGGGTCCTGGTGGACAACAAGTTGAACATGGGCCAGCAATGTGCCCTTTCCCCAGAGAAAGCTAATGGTATCCTGGACTGCTTTAGGAGGAGTGTTGCCAACAGAATGAGGGAGATAATCCCTCCTTTTTACTCCACATTAGTGAGGCCACACCTCGAGTACTGTGTCCAGTTCTGGGATCCCCAGTACAAGGGAGACATGGACAAAAAGGAGAGAGTCCAGTGAAGGGTCACAAAGATGATTAAGATTCAGGAGCATCTCCCATATGAGGAAAGGCTGAGACATTTGGAACTTTTACTCTGGAGAAGAGAGAGTTTAGGGAGATCTCACCAATATATACAAATACCTGAAGGTAAGGTGCAAAGAAAAGGGAGCCAGGGTCTTTTCACTGGTGCTCAGTAACAGCACCAGAGGGAATGGGCACAAACTGAAACACAGGATGTTCCCTCTGAACATCAGGAAAGACTTTTTCACTGTGGGGGTGACTGAGCACTGACACAGATTCCCAGGGAGGCTGTGGATTATCTCTCTGAGATATTGAAAGCTATCTGGACATGGCCCGGGGTAACCTGCTCTAGGTGACAGTACTTGATCAGGGAGGCTGACCAGATGACTTCCAGAGGTCCTTTCTAATCTTAACCATTCTGTGATTCTGTTATGTTCTGGTTTCCTGTCTTTATTTCTGATTATTATTCTTTTTCTAAAGAAGTTTATGTTTCTGAAAATTGAAAACTAGTTTCAAGTAGTGGTTCAAGTCAAATTAGTCTAGGAAAAAAATAGCATAGATTTATTTCCCTCTCTCACACCTTCTTTCTTAAAATACTTACTATTTAACTGTTATTATTTTTACTATCATTGTCATGTCAGATGTAAATTCATACTCTTTCTTAATTAATATAGCAAAACACAGTAATCTCAGGAGTAAATTACTAATTTTACTTTCAAAGAGAGTTTGTGTTCTGTGCAGCCAAGGGCATACAGAATTAACAGTAAATAAAACAAAATGCTAGTGTATAATAACCATCTCTATCCTATAAAATGAGGGGTGTTTCAGGAAACAGAAAAAAGGTCAATCTGAGCTTTTTAATTACAGAATCACAGAATTGTCTAGGTTGGAAAAGACCTTGAAGATCATCCAGTCCAACCACTGACCTAACACTGACAGTTCCCAACTAAAGCATATCCCTAAACGCTAAGTCAACCTTACTCTTAAACACATCCAAGGATGGGGACTCCACCACCTCCCTGGGCAGCCCATTCCAACGCCTAACAACCCGTTCTGTAAAGAAATGCTTCCTAATATCCAGTCTAAACCATCCCTGCCACAATTTGAGGCCATTACCTCTTGTCCTATCACTTGTTACTTGGTTAAAGAGACTCATCCCCAGCTCTCTGCAACCTCCTTTCAGGTAGCTGTAAAGGGCGATGAGGTCTCCCCTCAGCCTCCTCTTCTCCAGACTAAACAACCCCAGTTCCCTCAGCCACTCCTCGTGCGACATGTGCTCCAGACCCTTCACCAGCTTCGTTGCCCTTCTCTGGACACGCTCGAGTAATTCAATGTCCTTTTTGTAGTGAGGGGCCCAAAACTGAACACAGTAATCGAGGTGCGGCCTCACCAGTGCTGAGTACAGGGGCAAGATCACTTCCCTGTCCCTGCTGGCCACGCTATTTCTGATGCAAGCCAGGACACCATTGGCCTTGTTGGCCACCTGGGCACACTGCTGGCTCATGTTTAGCTGGCTATCAATCAACACGCCCAGGTCCCTCTCTGACTGGCAGCTCTCCAGCCACTCCTCCCCAAGCCTGTAGCACTGCTGGGGGTTGTTGTGGCCCAAGTGCAGCACCCGGCATTTGGTCTTATTTAAACTCATACAGTTGTCCTTAGCCCATCTCTCCAGCCTGTCCAGGTCTCTCTGCAGAGCCTCCCTACCCTAGAGCAGATCAACACTCCCACCCAACTTGGTGTCATCTGCAAATTTAGTGAGGGTGCACTCCATCCCCTCGTCTACATCATCAATAAAGTTGTTAAACAGGAGTGGCCCCAAAACTGAGCCCTGGGGGACACCACTCATGACCAGCCGCCAACTAGACTTAACTCCGTTCACCACAACTCTTTGGGCCTGGCCATCCAGACAGCTTTATATCCAGCGAACCATGTGCCCATCCAAGCCACGAGTAGTCAGTTTTGCCAGGAGAATGCTGTGGGAAACGGTGTCAAAGGCCTTACTAAAGTCAAGGTAGACAACATCCACAGCCTTTCATCATCTAATAAGCAGGTCACCCGGTTGTAGAAGGAGATCAGGTTTGTCAAGCAGGACCTACCTTTCATAAACCCATGCTGACTGGGCCTGATCCCCTGGTTGTCCATTATATGACTTTTAATGGCACTCGAGATGACCTGCTCCATGACCTTCCCTGGCACCGAGGTCAGACTGACAGGTCTATAGTTTCCTGGATCCTCCCTCCTGCCTGTCTTGTAGTTGGGTGTCACATTTGCCACCCTCCAGTCCAATGGGACCTCCCCAGTTAGCCATGATTTCAGGTAAATCATGGACAGTGGTTTGGCGAGCACATCTGCCAACTCCCTCAGCACCCTTGGGTGTAACCCATCCAGTCCCACAGACTTGTGTGCATCCAAGTGGTGTAGCAGGTCTCTGACCAGTTCCTCTTCAACTGTGCTGACATCAGTCTGCTTCCCCTCCCCATCTCCAGGCTCATGAGGCTGGGAGTCCAGGGAACAGCCCGTTCCACTGCTGAAGACTGAGGCAAAGTAGGCGTTGAGCACCTCAGCCTTTTCCTCATCCTTAGTTACGATGTTTCCCTCTGCATCCAATAAAGGAGGGAGATTTTCCCCAGTTCTCCTTTTGATGTTAATGAATTTATAGAAATATTTTTTATTATCCTTAACAGGTGCAGCCAAGTTGAGCTCTAGCTGCACTTTGGCTCTCCTGATGTTCTCCCTGCATAACTTCACTACATCTTTATAGTCTTCATGAGAGACCTGCCCCCTCTTCCAAAGACGATAGAGTCTCCTTTTGTTCTTGAGATCCAGCCAAAGGTCCCTGTTTAGCCAAGCCGGTCTCCTTCCCCTCCTGCTTGTTTTTCGGCATACGGGAACAGCCTGCTCCTGTGCCTTTAAGACTTCGCTCTTGAAGTCTGTCCAGCCTTCCTGGACTCCCATTTCCTTCAAGGCAGCCTCCCAAGGGATTTTGTTAATCAGTCTCTTGAACAGGTCGAAGTTAGCCCTCCGGAAGTCTAAGGTGGCAGTTTTACTAACCCCTCTCTTTGTTTCTCGAAGGATCAAAAATTTGATCATCTCATGATCACTGCAGCCTAGACGGCCTCCAACCTTTACCTCCCCCACAAGCTCTTCCCTGTTCACAAGAAGCAGGTCCAGGAGGGCACCTTCCCTGGTCGGTTCACTCACCAGCTGTGTGAGGAAGTTATCCTCCACACATTCCAGGAGCCTCCTGGATTGTTCCTTCTCTGCTGTGCTGTGATCCCAACAGATACCCAGGAGGTTAAAGTCCCCCACAAGAACAGCAAGTGACCGCGAGATTTCTCCCAACTGTTTGTAGAAAGCTTCATCCACCTCACTGCTTTGGTTGGGAGGTCTATAGCAGACTCCCACAACAAGATCTGCTTTATTGGCCCTTAACCTGATCCACACACTCTCAACCCCGTTATCACTATACTTGATTTCTGAGATGTCATAGCATTCTCTTACATATAGGGCCACTCGACCACCTCTCCTTCCCTGCCTATCCCTCCTGAAGAGCTTGTAGCCATCAATTGCTGTGCTCCAGTCGTTAAATACTTTTTCGTAACAAATATACAAAATTTATTAAACACCATCTTAACTTATACTTCAAGCTTTTGTTTTAAGCTTTTGTTTTAATCTTTTTGCAACAAATTACTATGTATAGCATAAAACCTTATGTATAGTATGTGATGGAGAATAAGAATGAAGTAAGAAAATAATTGGAGTCACATTCTGACAGTAAAGCATAACTGATTTTTCTAATACTATGGGTAATAAAATTCAGAGTTCAAAATCCTGTGTTATCCATGTGTGTTTTCTAAGACATAAAACAGCACTTTTACAAATTTTATAATTAAAATGGGGTAAGGAGAATTACAACTACAATCTTAATTCAAATACTAGTGACAAAAATGAATTTACAAATTTCATCCACAGAAGGAAGAATGTCCCTTTGAAAATTTAAGTCTGTATCGTATTATCTTTTTTTATTACATTTCTTATGTTTGCATGCCTCTATTACTGACACTCTTTAGTATTTGAGTCATAGTTATTAAACTTTTCCAGTCTTATCAACCTCAGAACAATTTTATAAATTGCAAAAAACCTAAATTTTATCTAATGCAGCAGTAGAATAACAATTTAATTATGTAATATCTGTGCTCCATCTTAACACTTTTCACACTACTCTCTATAGCTAGACATTTCTTGAATACGTCCCTAAAGATTTTTAGCAGCTAAAAGCAACACAAAGAGCTAATAAATGCACTAAAAAGAATGAAAAGCATATTATTGCTGTAGAATTGCTTACAAAACTCATTACAGCTTTGGAAAGATATTGACTGATCAAGTCATCAGGTTTATATATGTTACTAAAGGTACCATCAGACTAATTTCATGAAAAAGATCATCGTAGGCAGTTTACAAACATGAACAAAGTTAATTTTATTCTAATAACACTGAAAATAATTGCAGCTAAACTTCACTAGGTGCTTTTAATGGAATGTACATGATTTGCTGACAGAATGGCTATTTTCCAAAAGGTTTATAACAATTGTCAGCCATATCCATTTATTCTGTGTGTAAAGACATAGAAATATAAGAAATATATATATTATGTAGAAGCTATTCTTTCCACTGTAATTAAAAAAAAAAGAAAAAAGAAAGAGGTAGAGTCCACTGTTACAGATGAATTATGTTAGGCTTACATATCTATATACATAACATAAGTCAGTTAGTTTTTCCTTTACTTCATTTCTATGATGATTTTGGGAATCTAGGGACTTAAGTCTTTTATTCATGTGGCATATACCACCTAAGATTACTAGATTTCTCCATTTTGCCCTGCCAACTTATCTTAACACTAAACTGGAGTGATTAAAGCCAGGATGTAAAAGGTAGTCCACTCTCCATACTTAGCCTGCCCTGGTCACTTTCTTGAGGCTTCCAACACAAATACCAATCAGTGACTACTAGGTTGGTCTTTTTAGGGAATCAAACATCTGCTCATTATCAACAATAAGGAAGAAAATCAACTTCAGCTCTCCTCAAGTAGTAATCTAATGTTTGCTCTGGTTTCTTTTTTTAAACTTATTGTTATTTTTATGATCTTTCATCAAAAAAGAAAGATTTTTATTAGATGTTAGAAGCTTAACCTGAAATTAAGTCTAAACGAAATTTTTTTGTCAAATATTTTCATATTTCAATATTATTTATAAACCAAAAGGCAGTGGAAATGCTCCATTTTAATATCTTCATTACGTTCCCCCTCTGATTCCACCTTTTTATGACTTCTTAGTCTTCTCTCCAGAGATGTAAGAACATTTTATATTACTATTGGACTTCAGTTCTCCACACCCCTGTAAACTGTCCTTTTCTTTGAGATCTTTTTTGTATTGAGTTTATCCCAAAGGGAAAAAGAGTGGGACATTTGTCTTTAGCTGAATGTGAGGGTTTTGAGGGGGGAGGTGGCTTTCCTATTTATTTGTTTGTTTTTAACATGGTATAAAAACTACACAACGAAGATACTAGAAGAAATCAGATTTTACCCTTTGATCAAAAGCAGCATTGAAGCATTAGCAAAATTAAAATAAAATTTTAAAGAAATTAACAGAAGAAAAGCAAAATCACATGTTCCTGCTGTAACCTTGTTCTTACATTTAAAGTATTTTTTCTGTCAGACTTATAAAAAATTACTTAAGCATTTATTTAGTAGTTGTAACTATATCACGTCTCCCTAAAATGTCAGATTTTACCTTCAGTTACAACACAATAAATATTACTATTATCTCCTGTTCTATCATATTACTCTTTAGTATTTCTTCAAATTGATTTTATGCAAACAGTATCATTACTGTACTTCAAGGGATTTCATATCCTCAGGAGTATGACCTACCAGGAGAAAACATGGGTTCTCAAGGGACACGAATTATGTACAACAGGAAGGAACTATTTAATTCCAGAATGAAAACCTACAAATTACTAAGCCACTTGAAAAACACTTCTTTATTCATACAAATCAGTCTCTTCATTTAAAGTAGTTCATTACAATGAATAAGACAGCTGTAGTACTTTAGCCATGATGGCAACATTTCTTTTCTTTGAAAAAGATCATTATTGCATATAAAGAAGCAGTGTAAGGATAATCACTACTTACAGATCCTTGGCAACTCTTGATGTGTCTTCTTAGACACAATTTTAGCTTTAGATAGTATATTTGAAAACGGCTTTATTAAGGTTAAAATTTGTAGTAAGAATACTGAAGGGAGAATGAAGAACTACAGTACAAGTCTCCATCAGGTTTCTGTTTTTTTAAACTTGCAGCCCATATTTACAGTCATACCTGCAGAGCTTGCTCTCCATCTTTAATCATAATTCAGACATGTATTGTTAAGAGATGTCCTCCAGCAGCTCCAGTCCCAGACTTGGAGCACAGTTCAGTGTCTGGGAACCCAGGGTGTCTGTCCCAGCTGAGAGATGCATCTGTTTCTTTCTGTTTGCTGAGCATATATCCCACAGACAGACACTCTCCCCCTCTCCCTCTCCCTCTCCCTCTCCCTCTCTCCATCCATCCATCCATCCATCCATCCATCCATCCATCCATCCATCCCCTTCTCAGCACCCCACACTCATAGGTCCCTCCAGATACAAGCACAGATGCCCCACCCACCTAATACCCTACTTAACAGGTGATTCAGTTTGACATTTGCTAGTGGATACACACACATACCCAATTTGGGGAAGATACAGATACTCAGCCTCAGCAGCTGGCAACAGTCACATGGGCTGTGACCCACAGTCCCACTCCAGCTGCTGGTGCTGAGACCCTCTCTGGCTTCACTCACCCCTTACCCCCCAGTAGCTGTTTTTGGGGACACATGCTGTTCCTTCCACAGTGGCTGGAAGATAAAACCTCTACTGGCTCTAATAGCTGACACCACAGGCCAGGGGCACCCACACACCCAGTCTCACTCCTTGCACAAAGAATACCCACAGGATAAAGAATAAGAGTACACAGAGAGAGAGAGTTAAGAAAAGATTTAATAAAATAAGAAGACAGGACAGACTGTGGTGACCAGGTGCTAGGCTCAGCCAGACAAACATGGTGACCAGTCCTGTTTTAAAGATGACTAACCTGTTTTATACCCCTTTCTGCCTACCCTGCTCTCTGTTCCTCCCTGCCCCCCTCCTTCCCCTGCACATTGCCTTGTCAGTTGATACAGTCCCACAGATCCCCTCCAATATCCTGGACCTTCAGATTTGCATCCTTATCAGCTGCAAAGTCCAGACTAGCACTCTCTGAAGTGATTCCCACAATTTCTTGAGAGTCCATCAATGAGTGTGACCAATGAGGTTCATTTTTTCTCATTATCTCCCTTGTTGTTTGTCTGACAGGTCCATGTCTCTAGGTTTCTCTTACTGCCTTGCCCTTACCCCTTTCATCCCATTTTGACAAAGGACCTCAGTCAGGTGATCTTACTGAACTAAACATTACCACCCTCAGCCTTTATCAATCAGTGTTATTGACCAGGTTTGTTCCCCGTTATTGTTTTTGCTGGTCAGGTTTGTGTCTCTGTGTTTGACTTTCTCCTTTTCCTTATCATCCCATTTGACAAGGTCCTTGATCAGGTAACTGCAAGGGTGTTCCTTTCTCCTTCCCCATACCCTTTACGCTGGCCAGAAGTCTACGTGATAAGTATTAGAGGTGATAAAAACAATAAAAATCACCATGACCAAAAACCTTTCCACTGTTGACAGACAGATATTTTGCATAGATATACCATTTTTTGGTTGCTTTTCTTGTTATGAATTTCAGAAATAGAGGCACTATTGAATACTGGTGGGGTAAGACAAGGGAAACCTTACTATAAGCAGCTGCTGTGAATGAGAAAGACCCTGATCAGTCAGATATTTTGGCTGTCATGCAAATCTACCCCCTGGACTGCTGTAGGATTATAATCTTTCTTCTGGCCTTCATGAAATTCCAAGAATGTTAAAATTGCTTTCTACCACTAAGGAAAAGAAAAAGGTTTAAGTTAAATCTTTATTTTTATTTTCACCTTCTAAAATAATTGTTCTCTGGACCACATTAATGATAAAGAAAATGTAGCAAATAAACTCAAGATTTCAGATATCTCCTTGCAGCAAATTGTATGATCAAAAGTCTACTTTTTTCCAAGGTAAGATTTATTGTTGGTTACTTATATGATTTAAAGTTACACTCTGCTCCTGGCTTTAACTGCAAAAATGATACTGAAATAAGCTAAGCAACGTTGTTATTGTGAGGATTATTTAATTTTAAAAGTGCTCGAAGACTCAGAAAGCTTACATAATTTTAAGTTTTATCATTAGTAATTTTTCAATCAATTTACTTATTTGATAAGTGCTGACTAGCAGAGAAAAAGTCCTGGACAAAATTTTTCTGAAAGCTAAATGAGCAAAACGCTTTTCTGCAGAAGTCTTGTGATGTCCTATATGAAAATAATGAAGATAAATATGTTGTGAAAAATGTGATCTATTCCTTGCAAACAGCACAGACAAGTACTATAATACCTCTTACTCTGAAATTTTTTCTTAACTCACAAAGCCAAACAGAATCACAGTGACTCAGAGATTCTGTGATAATGTTATTGGAGACATTTATTAATAAGTCAATGAGTTAGTCTTACAACTTATAGAAAATAATAAATTAATTTATATTTTTCTTGACATCAAAAAATCAAAAATTTACACCAATATTTTATTTCAGCAGTATTGTGGTGGTTTGACCCAGTACAAATATAAAACTAAAACATTTAAAACTCACCTGAGTACTATAACTTATGGTTTTTAATTAAAACTTGCTACACTGAAGACTATAAGAGAATATAACTAAAATAATTAATAGAATGAATATTATGGATTGAAAGAAAATGAATAGTGGATAAAGTGTAATAATTATGTTTTCTAATACAGCACATGATTGAAAAATATAATCTATCAGACAGAAACTCATTATAGAGCACAGTTTGTATACTTTGTACTCTGATAAATTTGAAACAGATCAGGAACACTTACATGGAAATCAGAAAACCTACATAAATTTATGAATTCTAACCTTGATTCAAAACTTATTGCTACTCTAGATTTATACTAATAATTTAGTTTAGTTTTACTGGCATAAAACTGGAAGAATATAACAGTGAACTGAAGAAATATCTAGCTAATGATAGCAAAATTCCTCATTGCAAATAACTCCAACATTACACTTCTCTTTGAGACTCTGATTTCTTTATAGGATTCTGTAAATATTAGCACTTTAGTGGTATTATTTAGCTTTATTGAACACACCTTAAGATGTCTAAAATAAGAGTAAAATGCAATTTACTTCCACTGTAACACTCCATTACACCACAACACTATAAATGGTCTTCATTCTGCATAGAAAACTTGTCCAGATTTTTTTCTATTATGTGAAAATTTGTATTTCTAAACTGTTTTTCATGTAATGAGTTTGCTGTTTAACTATATATGTAAGGTTTTTTCCTCATGATGTACTGATGCTTTTAGCTGTCTTGTTTACTTTTTGTTAAACTCTGCTATTACAAAAAAACCCCTTATAATTTTCTGATTGTGTAATATTAAGTTCTAGCTTCATTACACCTAACTTTAAGCACCTTAAGTAGAGAGTGTAATCTCCCTGGACATTCAGAATTTGGGACTGCAGTAATTGTTCCTAGGAATGTGTCTTTCCTTATTTACTAACTCTTTCGGTAGCTTAGGTTTACTGAACACCAAAAATAAATTTTTAAGTATCTAAATTTAAAGGATAGTTCATATATTTAGAAGGAAGGATTGATTTTTTTATTAGAGTTGACAGGAAAAGGTTTCATACTTTGGTCTCCGAAAGAGATGGATGGCAATTAGCTAATCTTCAAGCAAGGATGGAATTAAAACTCTCTTAGATGGTCCTAAGTAAACTGTGGAACTGTCATCTCCAAAGAACATATTTCTGTACATCTGAAAGCCACAAGGAAGGAAACATGGGAAAAAAAAAAAACAATTCTAAGGAGAGAAGCAGGTTTTTCAGTGTAGGTCAAGACTTGTAGTTTCCTTCTGATAATAAGTCAATAAGAATTAGATATATTTTCTTACCCTATCCAGAAATCCTATATATTTTAAAGTCTGGGAATAGTATCAGCAAATGTTTGATGCATTTTATCATTACAGGCTAACAGGGCACACAAAAACTCCTGAAGAAACCTTGTACACTCTATTTGCTTACCACGAGTACTTTTTCCTTCTGTGCTAAAGACAGGAAGAACGGCTGCACTGCATGGTCTTCTGATTGTACCTTTTAATCTGATTTCTTCATGGCTAGACTCTAGAAGCCAATTTTGACAGGGAATAGAGATCAAAGCTTGTACATAATGAGTAAGTACCCAGGGGACAATGGGGGGGACCTCTCAGTCCCCTTGAGAAAATGGGATAACTGAGGGCCCATCTGAAGTGTCTGCACATAAACATGCACAATCTATAAAACAAACAGGATCCTGAGAGGACAGACCAGCCCTCAGCAGGGAACAGCCAAGTGGGGAGAAGAACAACGAACAGGAATTGGAGGAGGTCAGTGTTGGATCAGCTGAAGACTGAGAAAAGAAAAAGACAGAGTGCAGAAATAGAAAGAGTGGAACTTGTGGTAACCATAAGTCTGTGTTTGGTTACAGAAATATGATGTCATAGGAATTACAGCAACATGGTGGGACAAATGCTTGCTGTTCTGAAACCAGGTGATGAACAGCTGCAAACTCCTTCTAAACTCTTTATGGAAGACAAGACAATTTGTACTCTACCCAAAGGAGTAGCTCACATAAAAGAACTCTTCTATGAAATAGAGCTGACCTGAGAGCTTGTGAGTTGGGATCAGAGGGGATACAGATACAGACAGCCCAGTCAAAAAAGGGAAGCAGACAAGTCTTGTTTAAACAACTGAAAGAAGTCCCCCAATTGCAAATGATGGTTCCCACAGGGGACACTAACCACTTTGACACCTGTTAAAAAGGCAACATGTTGGGATGCAAATAGTCCAGGAGATCTCTATAAAGCACTGATGACAGTTTTCTGCAGTGGGTGCTGGCATATGGTAGCAAGGAGAAGTAGTCTGCTGGACCTACTACTCACCAGTATAGGAAAACTGATTTGACTGCAGCGATCCTAAAAGAGTAGAATCTAAGATCTTTAGGAAAGTGAGGAAAACAAGTAGAAGAATAAACCCTGACTTTCAGTAGAGCAGATGTCATCTTGTTCAGGGACACGTTAGGCAGCATCCTGTAGAAAGCTATTTTGAAGGCCAAGGTTGATCAGTAGAGCTGCTTCAAGGTCAGCATCCATATTTCACAAGACCTGTTGATGCTGGTGTACAATAAAACAGACAGTGATTGCAGGAGGCAGGCTAACCAAACAGGGACCAAGTTTGAAAGTATGAAGGAAGCGAATGGGAGTTGGAAACTATCAAAGAAGAGTGAACTAGCATCACTGGAAATGCAAAGATGGAATTAGGAAAGCAGTTGAAAGGTCTGTGATTAGTAAGAAGAATGGCTTCTATGTACACTGACAGCAAAAAGAAAGCAAAGTTTTAACCCACTGTTGGATGGATTGGGTGACCTAAGGGAACAAAAAAAGGCTGTCTTTTGCCGAAACCAGCAATGTCTTTGCTTGAGTGTTTACTGGCAAGATCTGTTCTGACACCTCCCCAATCTCTGGCTCCATGGATGAGGGGAGAACATTGGTTGTCATTTATTCTGAGTTCAGTGAGGCTGTACATGCTGTCTCCTGTAGGAGACTGAGGTGATGTAGACTGAATAGATGGCCCACTATACTGTTGTAGTGAAAAGGTGTTAATCTAACTGGAAACTCTTTACCAGAGTTATTCTCTGAAGTTAATAATGGGACAAAAACTGTTTAATGTCCTCATAAATAAGGTCATTAGTGGGATGAACTGCATCCTTAGCAAGTTTTTGGGTGACACTATATCAAGACAGGGGGAGTGCTGCTGATATTCTGGAGGATAGGCATGCCATTCAGAGGGATCTCAACAAACTGGAGTGCTGGACCTGCAGGAACCTGCTCAAGTTCAACAAGGACAACATACGAAGCCCTGCATGTGCATTTAAAACCTCATGTATAAACAGTCTGGGGACTGATGGGCTGGATAGCAGCTATGCAAAAATAAGACCTGGGGATCCCAGTATACAAGTTGACCATCAGTCAGCATTCTTCCTGGAAATAAAAGTTAACTGCTTAGTGATCTAGATCAACAGGAAAGTATCCAGTGGACTGACGGAAGTAGTAATTCTCTACTCAACTCTTATGAGACTGTCTGGAGTATTTGACTGCATAAAACACTGAGCAACCTAATGTAACTTTTATATTGGCCTTGCTTTGAACAAGGTATTGGAACAAATGACGTGCAAAGGATCTTTTCAAAGTAAATAACTATAGTTTTATCAGCAAAGCATTGCAAAAACCTTAAGATCTGTAGTAATATTAGTAAACATGAACTGGATTACAGAATCACAGAATTGTCTAGGTTGGAAAAGACCTTGAAGATCATCCAGTCCAACCATTGACCTAACATTGACAGTTCCCAACTACAGCATATCCCTAAGCGCTAAGTCAAACTTACTCTATAAACACCTCCAGGGATGGGGACTCCACCACCTCCCTGGGCAGCCCATTCCAACACCTAACAACCCATTCTGTAAAGAAATGTTTCCTAATTTCTAGTCTAAACCTTCCCTGGCGCAACTTGAGGCCATTATCTCTTGTCCTATCACTTGTTACTTTGTTAAAGAGACTCATCCCCAGCTCTCTGCAACCTCCTTTCAGGTAGTTGTAGAGGGCGATGAGGTCTCCCCTCAGCCTCCTCTTCTCCAAACTAAACAACCCCAGTTCCCTCAGCCGCTCCTCGTGCGACATGTGCTCCAGACCCCTCACCAGCTTCGTTGTCCTTCTTTGGACACGCTTGAGTAATTCAATGTCCTTTTTGTAGTGAGGGGCCCAAAACTGAACACAGTAATCGAGGTGCAGCCTCACCAGTGCTGAGTACAGGAGTAAGATCGCTTCCCTGTCCCTGCTGGCCACGCTATTTCTGATGCAAGCCAGGACACCATTGGCCTTCTTGGCCACTGCTGGCTCATGTTCAGCCGTCTGTCAATCAACACGCCCAGGTCCCTCTCTGACTGACAGCTCTCCAGCCACTCCTCCCCAAGCCTGTAGTACTGCTGGGAGTTGTTGTGGCTTAAGTGGAGAACCCATCACTGGGCCTTATTGAAACTCATGCAGCTGGCCTTAGCCCATTGCTCCAGCCTGTCCAGGTCTCTCTGCAGAACCTCCCTACCCTCGAGCCGATCAACACTCCCACCCAACTTTGTGTCATCTGCAAATTTACTGAGGGTGCACTCGATCCCCTTGTCTAGATCATCCATAAAGATGTTAAACAGGAGTGGCCCCAAAACTGAGCCCTGGGGGGCAGCACTCATGACCAGCCGCCAACTGGATTTAACTCCATTCACCACAACTCTTTGGGCCCGGCCATCCAGACAGTTTTTTACCCAGCGAAGCGTGTGCCCATTCAAGCCACGAGCAGCCAGTTTTGCCAGGAGAATGCTGTGGGAAACGGTGTCAAAGGCCTTACTGAAGTCAAGGTAGACAACATCCACAGCGTTTCCCTCATCTAATAAGTGGGTCATCCTGTTGTAGAAGGAGATCAGGTTTGTCAAGCAGGACCTGCCTTTCATAAACCCATCCTGACTGGGCATGATCATCTGGGTGTCCTGCACGTGTTGCGTGATGGTACTCGGGATTAATAAAGGCTAGAAAGTTTTGTCCCTTGCAGATTTCACTATAGACATCTAACTTGCTCCTGACATTTTGGAATGTATGAAATAAATCAGGATTTGGATGACGTGGCCTTTTTGTTTGGTTCTGATACTCTTTTGATTTGTGTGGCTTTTACATAATATTGAGGGGTTATCAGTGGTGGATAGGATGAAGAGAAGCATAGAACTGGAAGCAACTGGATTCTGACCAAAAATGCTCCTAAGAGAAGCACTATTATTTTATGGATAGCATTAGATGAATCAGTTTGGGTTTATAAAACAAAAGATGTTATTCACTGGACTTACAGGACTGAAGTAAAAATTCAGTGCTAGCAGTTATGTTATGACAGTATCACTGTTATGTTACAGCAAAATATCTTGCAAATAATTTTTAGTGAATTTAGTTGACATAATTACAAAAGGCTGTTTAAGGTCAAATGTTCAAAAGGAAAACAAGGAAACAAAATAAAACTGAACTGAGAGGTTTGTCCTTGTTACTGTGCTTTATGGTATAATAAAATTAAGAACATGGGTTTATTGCATATGCTTGTGCAATGTGTTGACTAAGACTTAATGAGTTTAATGGAAAAATTACTAAAGATTTACATTATTGTAATTAATATTTAATTTGCTCTGAAAGATTTAACCAACTGATTAAGTGTAGATAAGCCAAAATAGAAGAATTTTATGTGCCACTGAAAAAATGAACATCAGCCAGATGTTTCTCCTTCATATTCTAGTCCCAGTATTTGGAAGCAAGTAGTTTATACTACCTTTTAACAGCATCATTTGTATTTCCTATCACATATGAAAAGTGATATAAAACTTGATTCAGTAGTATCTAATTAAACTTCCAGAAAGGAGTCATGGAGCTACCCATCCTTCAAGGAAAAAAATCATCCTAAGAATATTCTATCTGGGATATAAAACCCAGGAGTCATCCATAATAAAGACCATTATCCAATCATCATTTTATGCTTGCATTACTAATAGAACATTTAAAATCAATAA
Source organism: Strix aluco (assembly GCF_031877795.1). Lineage (NCBI taxonomy): Eukaryota > Metazoa > Chordata > Aves > Strigiformes > Strigidae > Strix > Strix aluco. The sequence goes on along the minus strand of NC_133932.1, from coordinate 84,446,498 downwards.
TTTATGTTGATACTCTCTATCCATTTGAAAAATCTTTTCATTTTGGAATTTGTCATCAAATTAATATGGATTCCAGATGAACTCATAGTGTCCTGTTACAATTTCTTTCAGTAATTGCAACTAGTGAAGGAAGTTTTGAAACAGAAAGCAATTCACAAGGTCTTTCTAAACACAAATACATAGCTTAATTACAACCAGCTATAATGTGGCCCTAATCCTCTCTTTTATAGGAAAATCCTTTGAGTAATGAATATGAGTTTAGAACTGGCTTGTTACAGTTATTAAGGTCTGGATATCTCTTACAGCCTTTAATCTACATGGTTATCATCACTTTTGGGACACATGCAGAAACATCCTCAGTACAGTTTAATACTTAATATATTTAATAGTTGTGGGAGTATGATACAACTGAGTTGATAGCTCTTTGGTTGCCTGACAATGGGGCTAATTGGCCAAGATATTATTTTGCTCTTTTCAGAGCCCTGGCTGTTAATTCTTCTGACTCTTGACATTAAAGTGTTAATGGTGATAAAGACATTACTAAGTACAACCTTCCATTCCCAGTGATTTGCAGGCCTCATGGTTTGTGACCTGGAATACCTACTAATAACTTTGCATGACTTCTGCTTCCAGATGCCTGCTTTCTTTAGAATCACCCTTTTAAATGTGATCTGAGGGGTTTACTTTCCCTCAGAAAAAAAAAAAAAAAAAAAAAAAAAAAAGTTGAATTTACTTTCTGTATCCCATATTTTTAGTGTAACAACTGTAGTTCACAGTTTCTATTTAAAATCCTGTACATTCCTGTGGTACCAGCTAGATAACGTTCATTTTACACCCAGCATATAAAGCTTGATACTACCATTAGGTCAATAAAATCTACCACAGATGAGATGTTATTTTCTCTACTGCCAGGTCTTTTGTTTTGCTTTCTTTGTGCCCTGAAGACAACTGGTGCCCTCAGCTTTCACTTACTGTTTTTTCTTTTTCTTTTGTTTTTCTACTGTTTTATTTTATTCTTATTTTTTCTGCTGTCCATCAAGCTTATTGGAAGCTCTGTCCCCCATATCAGATTGCTAGACATTTTTGCTCTTCTAATTGAAAGGTTTTGTTGCTATCTCTAGAGTCTCATATCTCAAATCATCAACATCTATTCCAGAATCACCTATTTCACACTTTCCTTTAGTTAATACAAAGGGTTCTGCATTCTCATTACACAAGTATGAATATCAAATCATTCCTAATTGGGTAATATTTAAGATTCTTTCACTGATCTGTGAAGTCTACTCTCTCACAATCACTTTCTTGCTCACCTCAAAAAAGGCTGGGTTACAATATTTTTAATCCAAATATTGCTACTCTTTCAGTGGTGCCTATGTGGATGTGTAGTAAGTATGTTTACATGTTCACAGATGTAATCATGTTCATCTTCCCCCAGGGCATAAGATGGGTCATTCAACCTCTGTGTGTGATGCTTTTCTGTCTTTATCTATGTGTAGTGAAGGGAACAGATTTCAGCTTTAATGATGTAATTCCAGTAAAATAATGTGCTTGAATTTGTTTTCTTAAAATTAAAATGAAGCAGGTGTACACAGCCTTTTCCAGAATACCATGATGTTTAACCCCTTTTATTAGCAAAGACATAAATTTGCCAGTAGCAGCATATGCTGTGTATATTCAGTCTGCCCTGATGTCTTTTTGCTACTGGAGACAACAGACTGCAGGATAGATTAAAGCCAACACTGTATATACAGCTTTACTTTTTTTCTTTCTCCAAAGGCTAGTTTCTGTTTGGATCTAGCAAACTAATTTTTTGGTTTGTTAGTTTCAGTGAGTCATTTGGAACTGTCTTATTCCACCTGCTTGAGTGGAAAACTTTTTTTTTTTTTTTTAGCAATTTAACACATCTCACTGTACTACAAATATAAGTAGAACCATTTTTTATAAAACTTGTTTTAGTTGCATAATATGCATGTACACTAAACTAAATATCACGTACCTTATTAATATTTCATTGAGACTATTTAATAAGAATATGATATCTTGATTTAAAGAAAAAGGATTTTATTTGCAGGGAAAGGACTATTTTTATCAGTGTAAAATTCCAAATGAAACAATCACACTTCAGAGTGGAAGTGGAACATTATTTCAAATTTTTCACAGTTGCTATCCTATAGCAGTGAAAACACTCAAATCAAGTAAACTGATCCCTCCTTTTTTTCTGGTTTATAATTTCCTTAAACACATTCAAAGTTACAGATACATTTTATTACATTAACAGCAATTTTTCACCAAAAGAGTGAACCTGAAGTGAAGGGGAAAGATCATAATTTTTAATTTCTAAAATAAGATCAGGAAAGAGTAAGAAATAATGAATCATTTGAAAAACAATTCCTGAATATGAAATATCCGCACTTCTGCACTTGTAGAGTTTAATGTGCTAAATGGTAAACAAGAATGGAAAAAACTCTCTATAAATTATAATTATAATAACTATCTGCTTATTCATATAAAAAATCCGATAAAAAATCTTTAAGAACAAGTCAGCTGATTTTGTGTATCAAACATCAGAGGAAAAAAAAAAAAGAAATTTAAAAAGTCTGTGTTCAAGGAAAAATTAAAAGTGAAACTATGACCTAACATGCCTTATCCAGCCCCAAATTCTCTTAATATCTTGTTTTATATGTATCAGATATAGAGCCATGGAAATAATATGTCCTAATTTTAGCCATTTGAATCTTAACTCAGTAAGTTGTTTGGGCTCACTGTATATATAGGGAAATGAAAGAGGTCAGTTCATCCCATGTATTTCCGCATGGCAAAAATCAACTTTATAAAGAACAAATTGTATTAATAACTTGAAAAGTAGCTTAAGGAACTACATCAGACCAAACATGGTATTCAGCTTCAGACTGCTGACATCTAGATTCAGATGTCTAAGTATTTGGGTTTGTCTTTCAGATAGGCAGGAGCGTCTATTATTTGGGGGATAATGGAGTCCTTCCTTATTGTGATTATAAAGCTCATGATTAATGTATATATACAATATAACTATATTTTTGTATGATACTGTTCTCTTAAACCTCCATTCCACATGTGCATACACTCACAGATATACAGAAACACACAGATCTGCTTTTTCTATTTTTGTGTGTTGAAAAACCCATAATCTAAAAAGAATTAGAACTGCCCCTGAAACAAGATATCCTATCACTGTAAATGGAAATGAAATCACTACACTCATCTGATTCTTGAAAGCCTTTCAGTTTACAGTATGTCTAAAATGACCCAAATGATCCATTGACTATATTGATCTACTCAAGTGATCCATTGGCTGGAGACGTCATTGATATCTAATTTACATGTAGACACTTTAAATATCAAAATCCCACCACATGGGATAAATATCCTCAATATAGGTATCTATAGTCTTTCTAGGTGCTGTATACTATTGGAGATCCTCCCAACATACTAACAGATATGACACTCATGATTGTGCTGATTATAGCAGAATTACGTCAGGTTATGTGATAAAAGCTTATTTGTATACTTACAATGAAGCACAGAGAGTAAGTGGTGGTGATGGTCTCGGGGAGGAGTCCAAATAACACCCTTCCCCATCATCTTCCAGATCATCACAGAGTCCATCAGCCCTTCAAAGGCCCATCTCCACAAGCACAGAGGAGCACAGTAGGGTCCAATGACAAGCAGGAACACAATTTAAGGGCTCAGAAGAAAGAGCACCCTGTTCAGGTCCCTCCCATGCCTGTCCCAGGAAAGCCTCAGCCCCAGTGCACAAGCCTGAAACCCTCTAAGATGACTCAAGTGGAGCAGCTCTCCAAGACACGTTTTGAACTGAGGATGGTTACTGCCAAGAAGTATGGGGCACATTATGGTCTGCAAGGGAAGAGCCTTTCAGGATTGCGCAAGACTTATTATGGGTGATTAGGGGAGGAATCAAAGGCAGGAAAAGGAATGGATTTAGGTAGTTTGGGGAGGAACAAATAAGGAAAGTAAAGGAGTGAGAGGATAAAAAGGGTTGATCATGTGCAAATAGTTTCCTGGTTGATATGCTTGTCTGGCTATGCCCTGTGCCTGATCAGTGCAATCTGTCCTGTCTTCTTTCTTTTCTAACTCATTCCTGGGTGAGGGACACTCTGTTTGGTGTGAATGTGTATGCACAGGGATCTGATTGTCAGCTCCTGGAATCAGACCAGGTGTCAGAGGGCCCATGTGCCCATGGTGCCAGGAACTGGAGAGACCAGAACAAGTGGACTTAAGTACCAATGTCTGGAGTGGGACCTGGGGTCACAGGGACCTGTGTGTCTGTGGTGCAGCACCTGGACTGAGTGAGGGTCTGGGTGCCAGCTGCTGGACAGGGTTGGTGGGCTGGAGGGACCAGAGTGAGTGAAACCAAATGTCAGTCACTGGGCTGGGACCAGGGTCAGAGGGGCATGCGTGTCCATGGCACCAGCAACTGGCAATAGTCTGGGAGCTATGGGCATGTGTGTTCTCTGAGAGCTAGGGCATGGGAGGAACTGGCTATTGGAGGCACTAGGGGAGTTCCAACCAGGTGCCAGAGGACCGATGGTCTGGGGGTGTCTAGGGACAAGATCTGCTGGTATGTGTGTGTCTAACAGTGAGAGCACAGGGGAGTTGACCATTGGAGACCTAAGGAGTCCCAGCCAATTCTCAGTGTATGGGATTCTGTGTGTGTGTGTTTGAGTGTGAGTGAGACGTAGTGTATGAGCAACTGGACTGGGGGTGTAACCTCGGAGGCTTCTATATCCAGGTCCCAGCAACTGGGGAGACTGGGATCCGGGGACTGCTTCTGGGCAGACTGAGTGTCTGAACCCAGCTGCTGGAGGGATCCACTTTGTACATACATACATACATGTACTCACTAGCAGATCTCTGTCTTGCTCAGAGAGGGGAGAAAGATGAGGCTGTTGGTACTGCCTGTGTTTGTGTGATTGTTCTGTGTGTTTGTCTGTGATCTGTGTGGCTGGACATGTACAGGTGTATGTATGTGTTGTATCCTTGTGCTCTGCATGTGTATGCCTGCTAGGAATACATGATCAACACAGTTACAGGTTGGACCTGGGGCCATGAAGCTATGGCAACCTTGCCTCTGTCAGGCTGTCATATAAGGCACAATATTTTCCTCTAAACAAATCTAATCTACTATAATCAGCAGTTAACAGTAGAATTTAATTCACAATTTAAAACATGATTTAACCAGTGACAAATATTTTCAGTTAGTGGCAACTGATTTCATGTATCTATATATGGATATAGTACTGAAGGCTGATGAATTTATTTGATTATACAAAATAATTGAATCCTTACCAAGTAAATATCAAATCACTTAAGTGTTTCAGGATAGGTGTTGACATTTTAGCTCATTGATGAACTTTACTCATATTCAAAATTCTTTAATTAACATAGTCTGTTTAGGAAGAAAGGATTGTTGTTTATAATAAAGGAATCACATGTGAATGAATTATGTAAAATTTATCTTGTTCTTCCTACTTGCAAAGACTAATACTCAAAATAGATTACAAGTAGTCAAATAACTAAATTATCAGTAACTTACTTGACCACCAAATCAACCAAATCTCATTAAGTTTAACATATGAAACTGTAAAGTTCACAATGTGATAATTTTTTTTTTAGTTCATTTTCTGGGTAATTACCAGGGAGTTTACAGTAAACTAAAAGGTTTGTGGATTTTTTTGTAAGACTTTAGCCCTAATCACCTATGTATTTTGTACCTAATCTTGTGCTACATGTACTGAAACAGAGTTTGCTAGAATAAGGGTATTTTTTCCACAAGTCTGTTCTGTAGCTGAAGTATCTAATCCAAGTGTGATGCTTTTGATTTGTTTTCATTATTAAGGACTAATACAGCTATAATTATGCTGATGTGAGTAAAGTTAATAGAAACTTTAATAGAAGTATAACGTTATTAGGACTGAAATTCAATATCTTTTGAATTACAAAGTAAGTATTTTGTCTGCCAGGCTACATGATCTTTAGACAATGTTAGCCACAGGAACATAGAGAACTTGAACAACATAGACAACATACAACAACTTGAAGGCTCACACATTTTCCTGTTAATGTAATAAAAGCATAGTGAAAAGAATTAATAACAGAATACTAGTTCAAACCAAGTTCAAACCAAACGTGCTCCTCAGTTTCTCTTGAGTTACTTACATGAAAGACAGAGTTCATTTCCCCTAGGCTGTTTGTCAGAGAGGAACAAGAACTTCTTTCACAACATTTGTAGACTTCATGTTTTTTTTCCATAACCATAGAGGCAAAATTTCTCTCCAGGTTAAGATGAAGTTTTGTTTGAGAATCAAACACCTACACTTATATGTGTATTATGATGTGATTTTTGTCTTGTTTTTGCACTTATTATGTGCAAAGTATTGAAATTTTCCTGTAGTAGGTATTAAATGGTTTGAAAGCATTTAATTTTATTTTAGAGTTTATGAAATACATATTTTTAATTAATAGTGATATTTCTGTGAAGTTATGTCCCTAACATGATTCTGGAGTCAGACTAAGGGTACAAATTTTGTCTTTTTTCAGACCAAATTACCTTTGAAATAAAGCGTCAGTCTTGCCTGCAGGTTGAGTTTGTGGTGAATACTTCAGGAAGTTATCTTCAGCTTACAGTTTTCTTGTTATTCTGCTTAATGTGCTTAATTGGTTAATGAAGCCAAAGGGGTAGTCAGAAGACCTGCAAGGAATATCTATAGGTGATGATATATTGAAGGTACTTATATCTAGGCCTCCTGCCAATTCATGTGATGGAAAACTTGACTCAGAAGAAATAATGCAGCTATGTTTTCTGCTGTAATTTAAGATAACTGCCTACCATTTAAAATAGATTTGCTAGATAGACTTGCAATAGGCTAAAGCCTAGTAGGATTAGTTTCACAGTGGCAAATTCTTTGACTTTTACCTAAGATCTGCCACAGTAGTTCTTCAAATGATGTTAAGTCATTATTAACAGTGACTGGGAAGGCCTTCAACTTCTAGTCTTTTTCATGTGGATAAGGTACTATTAGTCACTCGGTACTTGATCTTCAGTTCACTTCCATGTCATTTTTCTGCTACACTATTCTACTGTGGGCTGAATGAAGGACTATATTTTAAACCTGAGTAGATAGATCTAAACATATTCTAATTGAAGTTAACATAACATTCAACCAATCCTTTGTTAAACTGAGCATTTCAGCATGGATGAGTTATATAAAATTTCAGTTTCTGCTGTGAACTGTATATATTTTATTGGTGATATCTGAGGCATCAAAGTGATTTCTGTCATTGCCTTTTAACCAAAGCCATTGAGAATAATTGGGTTACTATCACAAAGTTGAAGAGTTCAGAACTCTTCTCTGATACTTCCAAATAATGTAAAATCCTGAAAACAGGAAGAATCAAACAACAAGAAAAATCTTTGTTTCTCAGAGACTCAAGCCTATTCACTCATTATTTCAGTCAAAAATGTTCTTGGTCTGACCACTTTATTTTGTTCAGGAAAATTGTTTTCTACCCTTCCCTGAGATTTTTTTTCTGTTATTTGTTAAGGATTCCCTTACATTTAAACTCATCACAGATGTAATTTTGTATTCCCCTCCCTCTGTTAAAACTAACCCTTAACATAATTCTTCTTCGACTAGGAAATTGGATTTGGGTAGTAATACGGGGGCGCATGAGGGGGGTGTTGGGTAAAAGCAGTTTTATACTGGTCCCATTAAAGGTGTGATGTTAGGTAGCAGAGATCTTAAATTAAGAGCTGTAGATACACCTACCAACTGAAGATGTTTCTTCTAAACCAAAATAGTTTAGACAACTTAGTTCCTGACCATTAGACAGACCAACTTCCTTTTGGCATTTGATTTCTACAGGTGTCACATCTCAGTTTCTCAGGATGATGACTCAGATTCGCTGATCTCCAGGTCAGGATTAAGGTGAAATGACACCAAGGATTCTTCAGTTCACAAAACTCAATTTTTATTTGCTCACAACAGATAATTGGCACAAAACTTTGTCAGTAAGTCTTGCAACATCTGCAACAAGCAGTAAACCTCATTACAGCAACAAACCACAAACCTTATCACATACACTGACTAGTGGCAGATCTTATAACATGCCCCGACAAGCTGTAAACAAGCCCCAACAAGCCTTGCCTTATATGCAGGGACACAGGGATAGAGAATGGGAGAGAAAAGGAGAAAAAGAGAGTAAGAGAGAGGCAGGGAGGGAGAGAGAAAGACAAAAAAGAAATATTTCACTAGTCCTGGTTCCAGCATTGGTCCAGCCAGCCGAGGGGTCCAGTTCTAGAGGGATGCTGCCACACAGAGCTTTGACTCCTGTCCTTTTATAATTCCTTGCCCCTCCTCTGGGTGGGCACTTAGACTCATTAGGCTAATTAGGCATCACGCATATCTATGCTCCTCAAATTCTCTTTGCTTTGGTGCATGTGTAGTTTGTACCTTCAGAGTTTTCTGGAAATGGCTTGGTGGGCATGGGCATCGTTGGGGAATTACTTCCCCCCTTCCTAGAGGTATGACCACTGTCTGACCTTTCCTTTTGGTGCATGTGTTGTGAAAACAGCTTCTTTATTGGCTCTTTACAGAGTTGCTCAAGATAGGGAAATTCAACCTCAGAAAAGTGTGGTCCCACTTCCATGGGACCCTATCCTCTCATTTAGTCTTCCTGTCATTAGCTCCACAGCCCCGGCATTTCCATAGAAACTGTTCCCTTTACCAAAGTTCTTTATCGGATGTTTGAGACATTAACTGTGATTTCATTGGATGGTCACACAGGTACGATCAATGTGATGGCACTATTTGGTCTTCAAGCAGATGATTAGGTTGATGATGAAGCCCTGACCTGAGTTTAAACTAACTGAACAGTGTGTGGACAACTGCCAGACGTGGCAAGGGAAACTGCTAGAAATGACAAATAACAGAGCAGGAAGCTGAAAGAAGTTACAGGTAACCCCATGACAGACAACTGTATCACACAGGTGGTCCAGGAGGAAGTATGTGAGAGATAGCTGAGGGTTAGAGAAGTGCTGGAGACCTTTTGGGGATGGCCATGGTAATGGTATCAGAATTTCTGGATATGGATATAGCAAAACTGTACTCAAGGGAGAAACAGTAATTACAGGTAGGTTGTTTATTTGAGAGAAGACTTATGGGAATAGAGAAAAAATAATCAAGAAATGAGAAATGAGAAAACAAAATATGCAAATTATATGGTCAGTGCTGCCATGGGTACCTGTTAGGCAGCTTTGACCTTGATGACTTCACATTAAATTATGTCAATAAACTAAACTTGGTTTTCTGCCTGTACCACACAACCAGATAATCTGCTTCATCAGTCAGGAGGACTGAGGTGGAGGAGATGCAAAGGTACTTTCACTGGTTAACAGGAGAACACCATGACAGATTAATCAAGCATCCTGATACCACCATCACTATCTAACTGCCTGTTCCAGATCTAATGATACTGGCATCTTCCTAACCACTTCCTAGGAGAAGTAAAGGAGAATTCTTTTGGTGACAAATAGAAAAATTGCCATAGGAAATTGCCTATGGACCATAATTAATTTTGTTATTTACTCACATTTTCTCCTTAGAAAAAATAGTTGCATGACTATCAGACTGAACTATGAAAAAGTATCTCCTTACTCTTATAGAGATAAATTAATATCATTGTAAATGACAGTACACTTTTTCTACTTAAAGATTAATGCCCATTATGAAAAAAGTGAATATATGGTACTGAGTCTGACCTTTTATAAATACATAATGAATTTCAATAATATAGTGGTCAGTCAGACCTTTTTTTAACATTAGAGTTTCTTGGGAATTTTTCAATGACCATTTCTTTCATAGTATTACACTGATGTACCAAAGCAGAAACTATTAATGGAAATATATATTTTATATAAAACTTTTATTGAAGATTATTTTTGTCATTAAATGAATCCTCTGGTGAGAGAGAGACAGGGACAGACTGACTCCCAAAAGCCATCTGTTAATGGATAACTGCTTTCAGCAGGCATGTGGAAGATGCCTTGAATCTACCCTAACCGCTTATCTTAAGAAGCAGATTCTTGATCAATTTCAGATCCAGTTAAAAATTTATTTAAGTGGAAGGGCATCAGAGTCTCCATAAAGTTGCTATGAAGACCATAGTTTGAAAGTCAAGCCATTCAGTTAGGATATAACATTTCAAGGCCTCTCAGTATCAGGCAAAACAAAAGTGGTAGCAGTGTCCCTTGGACTACAGTTAGACTATTAAATAGAGAGTCCAAGGATTGATCCATGGCCCAAGCCCAGCTTTCTCTAACTGGATGAGATAATTGCTGTATAGGGCCTCCTAAATATCCTAGCCTTTTATCCTGAAGAGAGCTAGGTAGTGTTGTCCAAAACAGTGAGGAAATGAGACAACAATCAATCAGTGTCTTTTGCAACCAGCAATTTTTTGCTTAAGCTCACTTGTTGTGTTTAATAGTATAGATATGTTTTGTTACCTAGAGAAACATAAGGCTTTTGTATTGTCGGCTTTTAATTGTTGCCTGTTCTTGAGGGGGTTTCCTTATCTTTCCATAAAAAAGATATTCTAGTTCTTTCTTCCTTTTCTTTTTGTGGAAAAAAGGTAAATTGCAAAAACAGTTTGTTGCAAATGGAACTAATTGTCTTTACCCAACTCTCTCCTGTCTTCTTGTATGTTGGTATTAGAGCAAACTTGAGTGAGTAGACAAACTTTGTGTGTGCAGAGATGTATGTGTGGGCACACATATGTGTATGCTTTTATGTAAGCTAAGGAACTCTTGTACATCTAACAAACACTGACTACAGTATGGGTTTCAGCCTTTTATATTTATGATAGATTTTTGATTAAGAGAAAAATATTTCCTTCTTATCTCAGTTGATTATCCCTTATCATCCTCATACATTTTTCTCCATGTTTATGTAGAAGAGGAGACTGTCTGCTAGCTCATAACAGTGAGTGAAATCAGGACACTTAAGAAATAACTACTAAACTATTTGTTTCTAAATAGACAAACATTGTACTATGTCTAGCAAATAAGCACTATTTCTCATAATTTGATCTATTCTCCTGTTTGTCTCTTTTGACACATAAAAAATAGATGCCATGTTTATTAATTTAGTCATTCATACCTTCTGTAACTGTGTTAATCAGTATTTGAAACTGGTTGCAACACTATAAGAAGGTGATGGAAGGAGGGGCAGGGGGCTTCTTATTTTTCCTCTAGCCATGCTCACAACTGCATAGACCAGTAGGGAGGAAGACAGCTGGGTTTACTTCTGTTTTCATTTCACATCGACTTCAGAACTATCTGTTCTTCCTTTAGGACAAAATCTATTTGTTGACATTAGCATACAGTTATGCATTGTCACCCACATGAGATAAAACAATAATTTAATCAGGAGATTTGGCTATAACATAACCATCTAGAAATTCTTATTTCTTAATCTGAACAAACCATTTTCTCAAAGAAATATCTTTGCAGTGAGATTCATCTTATTCTGAGAAAGTCGTCTAAATTGGGACCCAGAAATTGTGCTGTGGGGGTGCCTGTTTCTCTTCGTTGAATATAAAAGAAATGTAGGATGACTAATTAAGATGTAGATGTTTAACTTCTCAGCATTTAAATTAGGTGAGATAAATCCCAACAGTAGTTTCAGAAGAAATAAGAAAACTTTTTACCAATCTAAAAAAGCCTAACTACCCTCAATTTATACCCTGCAAATACACCAAACTGTTAAATGGACAAGTGATAAAAAGGCAGCTTTTAATGTTCTCATCTGGCTGTACTTAGTCTTAGCAATGACCCAAAATCCAAAATAGATCATTTTTATGGTATTAAAAATCCCAGTAATTTTTTACTACTTTTTCTAGATGTACATTAAATTTAATAACATTTTTAATATTGACTTTGTAGAGAGGGCATGCCAGAGCAAAGTCAAGGTCATGAAGTCCTATGGTTCCATCAATAGGAGGATAACATATACAACATCTTTTGGGTTTTTTTAGTGATCATCAGCAGATTTCTAACCATCAGGAAGGATCATGACTAAATGTAGCTGTAAAATTTTAAATGTAAAACTTTAGCTTTCAAATACCCATCTGAGATTTAGATCACAATTCCGAAACTTGTCCAATACAGTACACTCATGTTACTTTGTAGTCAAACCATGATGATCAGACCTCCATGGTTTCTGTTTGTTTCTTAGGAATAGGTTTGTTTGTTTACATGAACTTACATAGCTTACATGAAAACAAGTGGTCTTGAGTGTGTATTAGACCACCAGAGAGTCCTTTTGAAAATCTTGACTCTAAATATCACTAAATAGTGGTAGCACTTACCATATTTACCAGTAGTACTAATATATTTACTTACATCTAATCACTTAACTTTATATGTTAAGTATATTATTAGAATTTAAATATGTGGTGACAAGTATTTGTGCATGACCTACTAAGTTATTTATAGGATTATCTGTCAAACAGTAGATGACATAATATACTTAACTGCTTCTTTGTCAACAATCATGATTCAAAGAAGATATATTTAAAAAATAAAATCAAGATCAGCAAGCCAATTACAAAACAAACAAACAGCTTTTCCTTTAGCAACTGTAAAAATCTCTGTTTTAGAAATTGTGTCTAATTTCTTACTTATGCTTAAAGCACAATAACTGTTAGGCTTAATGGAATATGGAGGAGTTATTAACAGTTAAATTACGGCAGATGGTTTCAGAATTATTTTACGTGCTAAAAAGGGAATATTAGATCTTTAAGGAAATATCCTGAAAACTAAGAATGCTGGTCATACAGCAAAAATGGGATTCTGACCCTCTCAATCTTATTAATAAATGAAGCACTAATGAATACTTAATCCAGAATATGTAAATCATAGTAGCTAAATCAAACTAATGAAAACATGTTCAGACTGCTCAGTTTATTTTTCTTCCAGATATATAAACTGAATTGGTATTTAATTTAAGAGTTGAAAAACACAGTTGAAAAACTGTGATCATGGCTATCTAAAATAAAAAGTATGAAATAATTCAATTTCAAAAGTATTAAGAAAATGACACTTGCAAACTGTCATGTGTCAGATCCAACACCCATTTAAGTTCATAGTAAGGAATCCACAAAATTAACTGCACTATTAGTTATATCTTACATTGCAGGTGAATTAATGATGATGAGCTGGAAGATTTGCGCTGCTACCTACAGTTATAAACAGTTGTGCTGGTTCTTTGTCCTTCACCTCTCTGACGTATGTAGCACTTTCTAAGAATCAGAACCATTTTTTTTCTGAAGCACATGATTTCAAAATAAACTGTAAGTCAATGCAGCATACATATGAGTCATAAATACCTGGCACAGTATGGAAAATAAAATCCCTACATTAAGGCATTCATCTAATATTACATATTATAAAATTACTATGTTTATACTGTTATTGTGATCACTTAGAAGAGGTGACTCATGTTCTTTAGCCCAACGGATATAGGGTAGGTACCTCACATGAAAAGTTTTTATATTTAGTTCTTTCTAGTGCATACTGATCACAGCCACACTTGGAGTGAGTTGTTACCTAAAAGGTTGTTGCACATAATTCCCTCTGTATTGTCTGGGCACACTATTCATAATACTTGTTGAAAATACTTTTGAAGCATGACAGTATATATACATGCTATATACGTGTACAGCTGTGACAGAAGGGGATGTCAGAGGGTGCAAAACTTTATAGGACATATTTGGAAGTCTCAGCCAAACAGGGGAACTTATTTTTGTCTGTATTGCTTCTCAGAGTGGTCATTATATGTATTTTGTCTGGGGAGTGACCAGTTCACTTCATGTCATTCGACTGACAATGTTCAGGATTTTTCATATTATTTCAAACTTCAGTAGACCAAAAATAAGTTCTGCATGGTTTTTACATGGTTCATGGGATGAGGAGAGAGCTCTTGGCCTTTTGTAATACTGTATGAGAGAAAAATCAAGCTGATGATAGATTAAATGTATTGATTTTTTTCTAGATAGGAAGACTTGGGCATTTTGTATTTCTAGTTTCAGTACTTATCCAAAGAACCTGGAATGTTTTGAGTGCGCACACAGACACACAAAACCCCCCAAACAAACCCCAAAGAAAGAAAAAACCCAAACCACTTATCCCTTTATTCTCAGATGTTAAGTGCCAGACACTATTTTATGATCAGTATCATGTTAATCTGTAACAAAATTAATTTCTGTAAGTGCAATGTAATTATTATTACTCTTAAAACCTAAGTTGATCATTCGAAGTTGATATTACCAACAACAGTGTACTGTAATTCAACTAAAACTGCTTTTTCCTCATAGATATCATCCTTACTCTCTTCATTTTTAAATTACTGCCCCTCATTATTTCCTAGAACAAGATTCCAATCATATCATTCACCCCCGTGATTTCCAAAACTAGAGTGCCATTTTGATTCCAAAAGGTGATGAAGAAAAATGATAAAACGATAGCTAATTTTAGAGAAATATATTTAATAAAATCCTTTTAGCAGACTTTAAAACCAAACAGAACAATCACAAGAACATTAACACTCTACTTACTGCTTTACAAAATAGACTAATGCCATATAAAATGAAGTCTAACTCTTATTAACATCTATGAAATGCTGAATTTTAAAATATTTTAAATTTCCAAAAAGATAATTGTTTTTCACTTACATTCTGAAAAATATTGCATGTTTCCCACCCATTTAAATTGTGTGTCAAAAACTACATGACAATGAATTTTAAGCCGTGTCTGCTAAGGGAGAAACATGACTACTTCTGTCAGTGCTTTTACTGAAATTTAACTTGGTACATAGGAATAGTTCCATTATTTAAAGCATGTACGTAATGTTCACAGATCCAAATAGAGTTTGGCTCCAGCTAACAGAAGAAACTAGCTTTTAACACTGTATAGGAAAAAAAGAACTGTCTTAATTTTTACTAAAGCTGCATCATTATTCAAGTGAAACAGAAAATTTCTTGAGGCCATAAAACAGAAAAACATAGGAACATGATTTTGAAAAATAAATACTTGTGAAGAACATTGAAAACTCTTTAAGAACACACACACACACACAAAATGTATTATTTCTTGTAATGTTTAGTATGTAAAAGAAGTACATAATCAACATATTACACAACTCTAGAAGGACTATAAATATGACGTTGAACAGTCACTCAGTACTTGAAATTAACTGCTGTACTGTAAAATCATTAAAATTACTCTAACACATTTTGCCTTGGGCCAGCTGATACTCATATGATTCCTGAACATGATGCAGGAATTAACAATGGCCAGAGACCTTCAGCAATATGATCACTGTATTCTGAGGCTTTGAGTATTTAATAACACAAATATGGGACATTCTGGGTTTGCTGGTCTTAGAGCTGACTTACACATACTGGCCAGAACAGTCTGGGACACCTTTAATTAGTAGCATAAATGTACATAAATTGATTATGTCCATACTCTTCTCCTTTGTTGCACTTTGTAGTTTTTTGTTTGGTTGGTTTTTTGTGGGTTTTTTGTGTTTTTTTTTTTTTTTTTTTTTTCTAATATTTCACTTATGCAACACTAGCAATTTTGTGGAAAATTAGGTTAAATTAAATTAATGCAATATTCTATATTTTTCCACTTTTTATCACAGCATTTGAAAATAATGAATTTAGCTTTTTTGTTCTTTTTTGGTTTATACGTTGCTTTCTTTATATAAAGTAAATAACATTTAAATGAAGAACAAGATAAATTGCTGCAAATTTTAAATGAGTTTTAGGACACACCACTGACAAACAAGAAAAGAGTGAAAAGTCAAAAAAAGTCAAAGGCAGATATGACACATTATATTAGGTGTATGTGGCAAGGTCTTGGTAGTGGTGGTAGAGTGTTGAAGTGCTGAAGAGGTGAACAGGCTGACCTGTGCTGGATGCAGCTGGTTCCAGCAAGATCCACAACCAATCCACAGCAGGGCATAGATGAGTCAATTGGCCAAGTGTGTGGCCCTTCTGTGTAAACATATTTAAGGAAAGGCAGAAGATACCAGAGAGAGAGAGAGAGAGAGAGGAAGAGGCAACAAAAAAGAGTGAAAAACAGCAGAGGGAACACCAAGGAGGAGGGGCTCCATGGTGCTGCGTCAGATTTACACACTACAGCCTGCGGAGGACCCACACCAGAACAGGCAGATATTTCCTGAAACTGCAGCCTGTAGAGAACCTACATTAGAGCAGAGGAAAAGTGTGAGAAATAAGGAGAAGCAGAGAGAAACCACTACATAAAGAATGTAATCCTGTTCAACTCCCTGTGCAGCTCAGGGAGGGGTAAAGGACTCCAGCGTGAAGAAGGGAAGTTGAATGTGAGAAAGGAGAAAATGTTTTATTTCAATGTTTGTCATTGTTTCTCACTACCTGAATCTATTTTAATTAACAATAAATTCCATTAATTTTCCTTATGTCAGATTTGTTTTGCCTGCAGCATAAATTGATAAGCAGTCTCCCTGTCTTTGCCTTGATCCATGAGATTTCTCATCTTATTTTCCTCTCCCATCCCACTAAGAGAGGGGAATGAGCAAGCAGCTGGGTGGGCATAGAATAGAAGTATAACTGAAGTGACTCAAGTCAAAAATATGTGTTGGAACCAGAAGGTAAATAGATGATTTCATGGTTAAGTTAAGAAGACATCAAAAGAAGATATTCAAAGTGTACATTTCAACAGTATCATAACAATGCTCTGTTTAACTTTGCATGTTAATGTAACTGTGCCCATAATATGTCTCCAAATCTTTCCTTCATCATGGAATGTTGCCTGACAGTTTTTTATAAGTAGCAGTTTATTCATATCCAAATAATGTCTACCTCTTCTAAAGAAGCAATGATTGTAATCATTATAATCATTAAAACTACATGAAGGAAAGAGTGGCAATTAGTACAAATAATAGAAGAATCTAGATTCTGAGAATCTGCATATTCCTGTGGTAACAGAAGTATAAAAAAATGGAAACATAAGAAAGTTTATTTATTCAGCCTGCTTTCATTTCTTCTGTTTTTTCTATGTAATGTTCATTTATTCTCTTTCTGTACAAAACTCCTGTTTTCATTCTCTCCATTCAGTAGAAATGCTATATGTCACATATCAAGCTCAAAATATATTCAGAACTTTAAGTTATTCTTTCACAATATTGACTTCTAATATAAAACATGACTTTTTTTGTTTTAGAAACAGAAAATCCCTGTTTGCATTTTTGGAGGAACATTCAAGTCATTCAGTTTCTATTGTTGTATATTTCAGTCTCAACTTGCAAATTATTAAAGCTCCATTAATCATTATTAGTGATTTCTTCATGCAAGCAAAATAGCATTAACTAATTGAATTTGTAATTGTCCACTAATTGACCAATAATTGGTTCACAAAACTGTTAAATAAGTATGAGTATAAAAGATAAGTACAGTGGGAATATACATTGGCTTACTTTTTAAAAAAATATGTATATTACAACATTAATAGTTGAGATGAAATGATATTGCTTATATGAAATGAGTTTTCATTAATTATAATTCAATTTCTTCTCCGCAATTTCTTCTCCGTTCGTGTAATATTTTATGAGAGGAGAAGAAAATAAAGCAGGTTTTCTTCTTGTCCGTTGATACTGTCTGGAACTAATATAGGTATATAACTCCTACATTCTCTCTCACATTTACACAGAGATTGTGTCTATGTGCTTTAAAAGCAAATATCTATATGCACAAGTCAAGTAAAAATGTAAGTTTTATTTTGGAAACAAAGTTCTTTTATCTGTATTTCTGAAAAAGTAATTTTCTATATTTTATCAAACCCATAAAAACAAAATAAAAAATAAACAGTGAGTTGGCATGTGGAAACTCTATGTTACAGAATTTGTTTTGAAATATTTTTCTCTTGGCATATTATATAAGCTTCTTTTTTTAAAAAAAAGATCAATTGTAAATCCTCAGCTTGGCTACCTCTTCTCCAACTATTTCTTTGCTGAGTAGAGTGAAATAACAGATTCTTCTGAACTTGTATGAAAAGGCCTCTGCTCTCTTCTGAATTCCTGTTATTGGCCACACATCCTGAAAATTAGAGGTGGCAGAGAACAGTCTGTTATCTTATTTGTCGTTATTCAGATAATAAAATACCTGAGATAATATCTAATTTATCCTAAAACATTTGTTCCAAGAAGAAATAAAGAACTTACAGGAAGAACCTTTGTATACAAATATTTTTTCCCAAAGAAGAGTCATGTACAGATGGACATAAAATCAAGTTGTCAAATTTTTACAGAAGAAAAATAAGGGTGGGGTACAAGAACAACTAAGAGAGAAGAGGAAAGCAAGCCTTTTTTTTTTTTTTTTTTTTTTTTTTTTTCCCCATCTCATTATCACTGAACTTTTATTCAGGTAGTAGTAATTGCTCTAACCTGTACCTTTGCCAGAATACTATCCAAGAAGGAAAATACAAATGCAGATATTGTGTCACTGTTGGGTCTCTATCAGGCTGTTCTCAACTGCTAATCCCTGTTTTATACTTGTCTCGAGCAGTCAGTCACTGTGCAAAATTCAAATTATCCTCACTTTAGGAGTAAGACTGAGTTCTAGATTTGCCTGACTAATGTAGTGGAGTCCTATGATGGAATGACTGCATATGACAAAGGAAAGGCTATCATCTACCCAGACTTCTACAAGGCCTTTGATACAGTCCCACACAATATTTTTTTTGTGCTAAATGGGAGAGATATGGCTTTGATGGATGGACTGTTTGATGGGTAAGCAAATGGCTAGTTGGCTGCATCAAAAGAGTTGCAGTCTACAGCTCAATGTGCAAATTGAAGATCAGTAACAAGTGGTGTCCCTCAGGGATCCATACCCTGATATATTTATCAATAACATGGACAGTGGGATTGAGTACAAGTTTGTAGATGACATCAAGGTGACTGGTGCAGCTGATTCACTAGAGGGAAGAGGTAGCATCCAGAAGGACCTTGACAGGTTGAGAAATGGGCGTGCATGAACCTCATGAAATTCAACAAGGTCAAATGTAAGGTCCTGCACCTGGGTCAGGGCAATCTCAGACTGGGTGATGAGCTGATTGAGAGCAGTTCTGTGGAGAAGGACTTGGGGATACTGGTGGATGAAAAATTGAACATGAGCTGGTGAAGTGTTCTTGTAGCACAGAAAGCCAACCAAATCCTGGACTGCATAAAAAGAAGTGTGGCCAGCACATTTAGGGAGGTGATTTCCCCCCTCTACTCCACTCTGTTGAGAATCCATCTGGAGCACTACCTCCAGCTCTGGGGCCCCCAGCACAAGAAAGACACAGACCTGTCAGATTGGGACCAGAGGAGGCCCACAAAAAAGATCAGAGGAGTGGAACACCTCTGCTATGAAGACAGACTGAGAGAACTGGGGTTGTTCAACCTCTGGAGAGACTTCATTGAAGCCTTTCAGTACTTAAAAGAGGCTTATAAGAAAGATGGGGACAGACTTTTACGAGGGCCTGTAGTGACAGGACAAGAGACAAGGGAAAATGGTTTTAAACTGAAAGAGAGTAGGTTTAGATTTGGTATAAGGAAATTTTTTATGATCAGTGGTGAGACATTGGAACAGGTTGCCCAGAAAAGCTGTGGATGCCTCATCATTGGAAATGTTCAAAGTCAGTTGGACGGGGCTCTGAGAAATCTGATCTAGTGAAAGATGTCCTTGTCCTAGCCAGGGGGGGTTGAACTAGAAGGTCTTTAAAGGTCCTTTCCAACCCAAACCATTCTATAATGTGGACACCAAGGTTAGTTATTACACAGTAGGAGACTATATGTGATGCAGGTGCATAAGCTCTTTAGCTCTTAAGCTCTATAGCTAAAAGAGATCTAGTCAATAAGGCAGTGACCAACACTAATAATAATCAAAATAATAAATCAAATTCAAAAGAAGTTTAAGTCTCAGCCCCTACTTTGTCTATTTTTCATTTGACCTTAACTGAGAGTGTGTCACTCAAATGTAGGTATGCATGGCTTAAATGCAAATATACAAAGCTGGTGAGATGAACCTATTAGCTCCCCTAACCTCAGGCTTCTGCTGCCTAGTGTGAATTTAGTACTGCCAGGAGGGTATGCATATTGTCTTGAAATGTGCATTTCTGTAACAGCTGAGTGGGTATCTACATGCCAAATTTGAGAAAGGCATTTCCAGTGTTTTGGCTTCCTTATAATTTTCTCAAATTAGAGTTTTAAATCAAACCCATCTTTTGATCTGAAAAAATATTTAAATATTCTATTTCCACATTTATTTTTTGTTTTAATTCTTTATGTGTGAAGAGTTTAAGAACTAACAAAAATGTTGTTTTATCAGCATTTTTCAACAACATCTCATCAAAAAAGATTCAACTTTATCTTGTTGATGAGCTAGAAGGATTTCAAACAGAATAGGTGTAAAATACATAAAAAGATATCTGCCACACTTAAAGTAATTTTCTGTTTCCACTGAAACAAGATATGTGATAGAAGGCTACACTGACAAAAAAAAAAAAAAAAAAAAAAAAAAAAAAGAAAAAAGAGGAAAAGAGAGTAGAAATTGACTAAGAAAAGTAAGAAGATGATGGACCTCATATTACCCACAGGTCAAGAACTGTCAAGTCAGTATTAGCAGCTGAAATGAAGTACATGCAGGCATGAATCCCTCCCAGCAACCACCAGTGCCAAAAGGCATCTCAGAAAGAAATCCACACTAACACTATGGCAGTTACTTTTTCCACTGACCTTGACAAAATACACTAAGCTATTTGCACTGTCTGCCACAAGAGTATCATTTCAGAAAGACAGAAAGGATTACTTGTGACTTAGTATTACATATCAGGCAGCAGAAACACAATCGAAAATTTTCACCACATTAAGATATTTAGATAATGTGCTAAACTTAATCAATAGCTTTAATATGCTATCCAACATACTGTGCCTTTAACTCCCCTCTATGTCTCATTAATACAGGGGGAAGGAGGATGGGGAATAAGTTGCAAATCCACTACTGCAATATTTTAATCTTTTTAATGAAAATTTAATTAATCCTGAAGAAAATTTTGAATGTTGACAACAAGTTAAAATTTTCCTAGAGGAATTAGACCAGACTTTATACACAAGCCACTGTGCTAGTATTTATTTTAATTTTTGGTTAAGCCCTCAGACAATGGCTGCATTGACATTACATCATTACCCCATACTCACCTTTTCTGCTAGAGAACTTCTGCCATATTAGCTAGTAGTGTGTGAAATAAAGATATTTTCAGATCCCAGGGAATAAATATTAAAGTGTAGTATATTCACACCTGTTAATAAATAAATGAATCCAATTACCCATACCACCATGTAAATTATCAGTATAAACTAATCATATTGCTTTTCTATACCTCTCTTTCAAATCAAAAGCAGAAAACAATGCTGTTAAAAATCCCGTCCCATAACTCATAGGCTACACGGTCTTCAAAACATCCCAGTAAAAGTTATGGGGATTTGTCTATACATAGATTATTGCAGCTCCAGGTATTAAATGCATATGCCTATTGAATATTTAGAAATGTGATTAAATTACCAGTTGGCAAAACACTTTCAAAGCTAAAATGAACCTGTAGCAATATTTTTATCTGACTTACAAGAAGGGAGTAAAGGAAAATCCAGCTTTAAGATTTTCTTTTCTGGTTGTAATTTGGGAATGCTAAGGGTATTAAATGACACATTAAAGAATAAACTGAGTAACATTTTCAGTGACAAAATCTGGACAGAGTCTTTTAATTTTTTCCTCATAAATCAAAACTCAGACAAACTAAGTTTCTTATTGAAAGTGTTTGTAACATGATATGGATATGAACAATCGATATTGAAAATGAATAAACAACTATTTCCAAAACATTTGACTGTATAGGATGAAGCTAAAATTTCATAACATCACTGAATTAAAATTGGGAGTGAAATAAATGTTTGGTTTTACTACTTTGTAAAAACAGCATTCCTAAGACATAAAGTGATATTTCAAAATATCATAGCTTTTAATCATGTAATTTCACATTTTATAAATATTTTGAAAAAGATGCATCACCACAACCATATTTCATTTTGTAGCTTTACTATGGCAAAATGAACTTGGAGTATTTACTTTACTCTTGTCAGTGAAGAGAAGAAAAAACAATAGAAATAAGCTTATGACACTTTTTATATTTAAAAACTATTTTAAAAATCTGTGTCTGTATGAACTGGAAATTATAAAATTTTCTTGGTGTTGTCTATATCAGCACTTACAGCAATGTTAATTACAGAGAAGCTGAGAATCATGTGAAAGGTGTACTAGCCTTGAAGTTTATATGGAAGAAATTTTTGTTTTGTAAGAAGTTGATAATATATAATGGCACTGGATAGAACATGCTATTCATTACAATTTTTTCACAATTAGTGTTCTGAAGGCTTTAGTAGTGCATGTGGGCTGGTATTTTTAAAATCTAGACTAGGCAACATCTAATAGGATACGCTGAATCATTTGTATGTACTCTGAGGACTAATTCAGTCTTAACACTACTTTGTTGACATACTAGTCATACTAACATGGACATAGTCTGAATTACTCCTCAGAATGCTTTTAGTCAAATATCAATTTGTTGTTTTAAATAATCTCTGTGGTCATTTATATATTTATTTTTTCTGATGTATTGACTTCTCTACTGTCTTTTGTAGAGGAAAAAAATTTTAGCAGGAATTGTCTTGAAGCAGGGGAAAGAACATGCCTGTATATATGAGGACTTAAAGGCAAGAGACACTAAAATCCGGCACTGTAATTTATGGGAGAACCAAAATATCTCAGCTCAAGGACTCAGACTCCAGACTTTGGAAAAATACTTAAAATTAATCTGCATTTGCCAGAAAAATTGCAATTGTATATGTTAAAAAAGGAAATTATGCACAAAGAACAGATCAACAAGCTTTGATATCAGTTATTAGTCATGGCTCACAACATACTTGGGTACTGGAAACCAGTAAACAAGAAATACTGTCAATATGTTCTTATCCGTTGTCTCATGCAGCTAGAGAATAATAGATATTGCTAGGGGAAGGCACCATTTCTTGAAGCATATTTCTCTGTTCCAGAAATATAATTGGGATTTCAAGCCTACTGTAAATCTGTATTTTCACCCAAGGATTTGATTCATAACTGCTACTCCTTGAAAGGAGACAGCCTGTGTGATGCATCTAATTGTACATCACCTAAACCCCTAAACCACTGTTTTTCATGGTTTCCACTGTTTTGGGTTTTTTTGCTTGCTTGTTTGTTTTTGGCAAACCTTACACAGAAGTAAAAGATTTTCATTTAGACAGATTCTCCAAACAGTTCTTAGTTCCCTCCTTAAGTGGCATTGCATAAAAGATTTTTCGATTCCCACAGAACATTGCTTTATTTACTATCAATCTTTCCTTCACATTGGCACAACAGTAAAACAAAACAAAACAAAAAACCACCTCAGCAGCATTTCAACAATTATGGGAATATGTAACTCAAACGCTTACACAACATCCTTCCACATTGTCTCACTAATTCCTGGTTTTCTAATGATTTCCTTTTTTTTCTAATTGATGCTCAGGAAATAAAATGTAATTTAAATTGAGAGTAATAAATCTTATCAGACTGTGAAAATTGTAAGAATTAAAAAGAAAAAAAAAAAAATTCTGGTATACATTTCAAAAGAGAAGAGAATGTTAGAAAACTGTTCTCCTTATTGTACTCATGTTCTTCATCTATGTATTCTTGGAATTCATAGAAAAAGGGCAAACTACATCAAACCAGTATAAACTGACATCTTTATCAATAACCCTCAGAAGTCCATTGTAATTTATGTCAAGACAAATATGTTCAGCCGCGAATCAATGCCACACTTCTTTGCTTTCAACTATGGAAAAAACATCTAATTCTATAATATTATAAGACATTTGGCTCTAGAAGCATCAGTTCTAGTCCACTTACATTATATTTTCAAAATAAAGAACTTTGATCAAGTTTTAGTGCAGAGCTGTCATCATAATATCAGCAAGAAGCATAAATGGTTTTCTATTGCTAACTCAGAAAAAATACTTAGGATGGCTATTGTTTTAAAAGTCTAGCTTATTGATAATACATCACAGATAAATTGGTAAGTTTGCATAGAAACCTTTAAACAATTTTATAATAAACTGGAATTAAGTTTTTATTAAAGTTAGTTAACTGTGGCAGCGTTTCAGCCTGAAGACAAATTGCAAAGCTGTTAAAAAATATTTTTAGAAGTTTTTGTAGAAGAAAAAAAGAACTATGAATGCAACCAGTCTCTACTGATTCACTAATGCAAAGGAGAGAAGGTTCAAACAGAGGTTCTTCAAAACTCTATTTCCTCATTTAGTTCCCAATTTCATATTTTCATAGAGGGCTTACTAAGTAATTATCCATTTTGTTCCTGGAAAAAATCACAATGCTCCTCTACTATCAGATGCTGATTAGGACTGACCCAGGGAAAAGAAAAAATAATCCATTTTGCAAGGAAAACACTTCAATGTTTTAGTATTGGTTTTGCACTGAACCATAGAAAAATCTTGTACTTCTGTGAAAAAGTCAGAATATCCTAGTTGTTAAAACAATTGGCTAAAGACAACCAGGATTTGACATTACTAATGACCTAATTTTATTTGAATTTTGTTGGTCTCGCTCTAAGCATGACTGGGCCCCTCTGACAGCTTAGCAGAGTATGTGCCTACCTAAGTATGTCTTGCAATTTAGGAGGAACATGTGTACTATCACTTTCCCTCCAACCTCCCAAACTAGATCTTCTGAACATGACCAGAAGCTCAGCAGTAAATGTTTAAGGAACTTTAAGCCTCAGCAGAAAGATATGATTTTAAAAGCCTTAAGATTAGATAGTGTTGGGAAAGATACACCTGATTAACTGTCCTAACTCAGACACAAAAATTCTGACTCAAATAAAATTTAGGCAATTTCTGGCTCTTGTAATACCCATATCTTCAGAATTTGCTCTAATAGTTTTAGTAGACATATTTCTATACAAGTACCATAACCAAGTATCCAGGCAGTTTTTACACCAAAGGAATTAATTCCATAATAATTAGTTTCCTGCATCAGCACGTTCTTTGCCTTTCGTTGCTGACCCTTGCTTCATATTGTGTTCTGCATTTCAGCTTTGGCAGACTGAGATGCATGTTCTTCATATAGTGTAGAAGCATTAAAATTCAGCTTAGGCTTATGCATGAGTAATACAAGAAGATGATAAGAGAAGCCCCTGAACATAGCTCAACAGATGAGGTAATAAATTGAGTTCTGGTGAAAAAAAGAAATTGTACCTCAAGGGAAAGCTATCAACTATTTTTGCTAACAAAAGAAATTACTACAACTCAACACAGTTTTACAAATTTATCTATAAGAAAAGCTGCTTTCTTCACATTTTTTGCAAAGTTTGCCAAAAGGCACAAAGGTAGGTGTGGGAGGTACTGTTGTCTCATTCTGTTTCAAAGGGAATTCATTACATAGTGTAACTGAATTTCACCTTACTTAATCATTTTTTTCTTTTAAATAAATGCTTTTTATCACCAATTATATGTGGCATTATCAGCATAACAAGAACTTCTCATGCTGATAGTAGGGAGATGCAAGGGAGATGACTCAAAATATGGAGGCAATGAGCTGTCAAAAATCACGCTAAATCATGTGTTGGAAGGATGGTTATCTTCTTGCTCTGTATTAAAAAGAAAGAGAACTTCCTCACTCCTTTTACCTCTGAAATTGAATGTAGGTTGAAAAGCCGCTTTCCAAAACAGCATTGTGGGACCACCTAAGATTTTGACTGCTTAAAAAAATACCTATTGATACTGTTCATTCCTTTTTTTGGCACTTGTGAAAATTCTGTCTTGTATTTGAGAGTGTTGCAGAAAATAAAGTAGGATTGACAAACCCACCTTCTCCTTTAGTTCATGTAGTGCTAAATTTTATCCTACATATAATTTTTATTTTGTAATTTTATTTGCTTAACTTTGCTATGACCAAAGAAAATATTCTTACAATACAGAGAAAAACTGGCACATTCTTGAGATGTCAAAGAAACCTACTTACAGCAGGGAGCACATTTATAGTGAAGCCTAAGAAAGGGTTCTTTCCTAAGAAAAATGCTTTCCTAGGGACTTAGAAGATACTATGCAGAGAACACAAGTTGCTGGAATAGGAAATGAAACTAGACTTCCACCAAGAAAAAATATAGAAAGAAAATGTAAGGGAGAAATATATTTTCAAACTTTTCCAATATAATCTGTCTGACACACAAATTCTGAGTCTTTGTGCAAAAGGTTTTCTTTTAATAAACTTGTGTTCTAAAACTGTTTACCCCAAAGATGTAATCAGTATTTTTCATAATCCCAATTTAGAAGGAAAATGTAGAGAAATTCCACATCCCATCTCCAAACTAGCTGGGGTTTTATTAAAATAATAAAAATAGCAATAATAAATAATAATAAATAATAATTTTAACCCCCCCTACAACATTGTTAGAAATTTTATTTCTCTTGCTCAATATAATACTGTAATCAACGAGTTATCAGTCTGAACTAAAACCTGCCAGATAAGTGCTCAGTGCTTGTTATAACTAATATAGTGCAGTTAAGCATAATTAAATAAATGTTTCCTAGTATTATATCACTATTAAAACCAGGTCTCTTTTAAACAGAACAAAAATAAGTAGTTGTGGTGGTTTGACCTTGGCTAAATGCCAGGTACCCACCAAATTTCTCTATCACTTTTCCCCCCTTCCCCTTTTTTTCTCAACAGGGCAAAGAGGGGAAAGAAAATAAGATAGGAAAAAAACCCAAACAACCCTTGTGGGTAAAACAAAAGCAGTTTTAATATAAACAAAGTGAAGCAAAGGTCCACGTGTGGAAGCAAAAAAAAGAAACCAGATTTATTCTCTACTTCCCATGAACAGGCGATGTCGGGCCTTCTCAGGAAGCAGGGCTCCAATACGCGTAGTGGTTGCCTCGGAGGACCAAGGGTGACCCCACCCCCTTCCTCCTTTCTCCCAGCTTTATACTGAGCAGACGTCATATGGTATGGAATATCCCTTTGGTCAGTTCGGGTCAGCTGTCCTGGTTGTGTCCCCTCCCAAGATCTTGCCCACTCCTTCCCACTGCGAGGCGGGGGGGGGAATGTTGGAAAGAGCCTTGGTGCTGTGTAAGCACTACTCAGCAGTAGCCACAACACCAGTGTGCTATCAACACCCTGCTAGCTCCCAACATAAAACACAGCACCATGAGGGCTGCTACAGGGGAAAACCAATTTCAGCTCAGCCAGACCCAGTACAGTCTCCACCCCTTATTCTATACCATTTACATCATGCCCAGGTCCCACATAACATTCATTTATTCATTCCGTAAGCTTTCTTCACTCCTCCAGATGTTCAATGACTTGGCTCCCATCTGTCAAGATGGATGTTCAGGACAGGAGCAGAATGTTTGACTGTTGGACTCCAGCACCGGCTAGGTTTGGGTCATCATTGCACGTATCTGGTTCACTCTTTGTTGTTCCTACTTCCTCCATCACTTCCTGCAACATACAACTCAGCCCACAGATTATTTCCCCCCCAAGGTTAAATCTCCTTGAGGCACACACTGAGTAGCCCCATTCTCCCACATTACCCACCAAGTACATCCAGGTCCCTGAGCAAAAACAATCCCACGAGTGGGCTTTCCTTTTCCAAAGGGAGGAGCAATCCATACTGCCTTCCCCAGCCATTTCCCTGTGTGTACTACAGGGACCTTATCTCCTCCCACAGTATGAAGGGGTTTTGTTTGGGCAGGACCAGGATGGTTAACAGATCCTCTGGTGTTAATTAGCGAAGTGGCTTCTGCTAAATTTATATCCCAGTGCTTCCATCCCCCATTGTCCAATGCTCTCAACATAGTCTTCAACAGTCCATTGTATCTTTCAATCTTTCCAGACACTTGTGGGTAATAAGGGATGTGATACACCCACTCAATGCCGTGTTTCTTTGCCCAGGAGTTTATAAGATTATTTCAAAAAATGGGTCCCATTGTCTGATTCGATTCTTTCAGGAGTACCATGTCACCATAGAATTTGCCTTTCAAGACCTAAGATAGTATTTTGGGCAGTGGCATGATTTACAGGGTATGTTTTGAGCCAACCAGTAGTTGCTTCCACCATGGTGAGTATGTAGCGCTTGCCTTGGCATGTTTGTGGCAGTGGTGCAATATAGTCAATTTGTCAGGCCTCACCATATCGAAAACTCAGCCATCGCCCTCTGTTCCAGAGAGACTTTACTCGTGTGGCTCGCTTGATTGCAGCACATGTTTCACATTCATGAGTGACCTGTGAGATGGCCTCCATGGTCAGGTCCACCCCTCGATCACGAGCCCATCTGTACATTGCATCTCTCCCGAGATGCCCTGATGTTTCATGGGCCCATTGAGCTACAAATAGCTCACCCTTGCGCTGCCAGTCCAGGTCCAGCTGAGCTACTTCAATTTGGGCAACCTTGTCTACTTGTTCATTGTTTTGATGTTCTTCGGTGGCACGGCTTTTGGGCACGTGAGCATCTACATGACGTACCTTTAGAGCCATGTTTTCCACTCGGGCAGTGATGTCCTGCCACAATGCAGCAGCCCAGATGGGTTTACCTCTGTGCTGCCAGTTGGTCTTCTTCCATTTCTGTAGCCACCCCCACAGGGCATTAGCCACCATCCAGGAGTCAGTGTAGAGATACAGTACTGGCCACTTTTCTCGTTCAGCAATCTTTGGGGCTAGTTAGATCGCTTTTACTTCTGCAAACTGACTTGACTCGCCCTCTCCTTCAGTGGCCTCAATGACTTGTCTTGTGGGACTCCACACAGCAGCTTTCCACTTCCGATGGTTTCCTACCACACGACAGGAGCCATCAGTAAACAGAGCATAATGTCTTTCATCTTCTGGTAACTTGTTATATGGCGGTGACTCTTGGGCACGAGCCACCTCCTCAGGCAATGCTCAAAAATCTCTACCTTCTGGCCAGTCCATGATCTCTTCCAGGATCCCTGGACGGTTGGGTTTTCCCAGTTGAGCTCGTTGCATGATTAACCTAACCCATTTACTCCAGGTAGCACTGGTTGCATGGTGTGTAGAAGGGATGTTTCCTTTGAACATCCAATGTAGTACAGGCAATCGCGGTGCCAAGAGGAGCTGTGCTTCTGTACCAACAACTTCGGAAGCGGCTCGAATCCCCTCATATGCTGCCAGTATCTCCTTTTCAGTTGGAGTGTAGTGGGCTTCTGATCCTCGATATCCCCGGCTCCAAAATCCTAATGGTCAACCCCGAGTTTCACCTGGTATCTTCTGTCAGAGGCTCCATGTGAGGCCATGCTCCCCAGTTGATGTGTAAAGTACATTTTGCACAGCTGGTCCTGTCCTAACAGACCCAAGAGCTACTGCCTGAGCTATCTCCTCTTTGATGTGCTCAAAGGCTTGTTGTTGCTCAAGACCCCACTCAAAATTGTTCTTCTTTCGGGTTACTTGATAGAGAGGGCTCACCAGCTGACTGTAACCTGGAATATGCATTCTCCAAAATCCCACAAGTCCTAAGAAAGCTTGTGTTTCCTTCTTATTGGTTGGTGGAGACATAGTTGCTATCTTGTTGACAACTTCCATAGGCACATGACGGTGTCCATCTTGCCATTTTATTCCCAAGAACTGCATCTCCTGTTCTGGTCCCTTGACCTTGCTTTTCTTTATGGCAAACCCAGCTCTCAGAAGAATCTCAATTACTCTTTGTCCTTTCTTGAACACTTCTTCTGCCTTGTTGCTCCACACAATGATGCCATCGATGTACTGTAGATGTTCAGGGGCATCACCCTTTTCCAGTGCAGTTTGAATTAGTCCATGACAAATAGCGGGGCTGTGCTTCCACCCCTGGGGCAGTCGATTCCAGGTACACTGAACACCCCTCCACGTGAAAGCAAACTGTGGCCTGCACTCTTCCGCCAAAGGAATTGAAAAGAATGCATTTGCAATGTCGTTTATGGCGTACCACTTGGCTGCCTTTGACTCCAGTTCATATTGGAGCTCTAACATATCTGGTACAGCAGCACTCAGTGGTGGCGTCACTTCGTTCAGGCCACGATAGTCCACTGTTAACCACCCTCCATCAGACTTTCGCACTGGGGGGGGGGGGGGGGGGGGGCGGGGAAATGTTGGAAAGAGCCTTGTTGCTGTGTAAGCACTACTCAGCAGTAGCCACAACACCAGTGTGCTATCAACACCCTGCCAGCTCCCAACATAAAACACAGCACCATGAGGGCTGCTACAGGGGAAAACCAATTCTGGGTCAGCCAGACCCAGTACAGTAGTCTGACTTCAAAAAGGGAACTTTTGAGGCAGCTGGAGATGTGTTGCAGTGCAACATTAATGTTTTCCTCAGGGTGTGTTTGGTAATGTGAGCAAGAAATAGGCAATTCACTAAAGACTTTACATTGTGTTACACAGAATATAGTTTTACTATTTCAGTCTTAACATTTTTTGGATCTTCCAAAGTTTCAAGCCTGTATCATTACTTTCTTACTAGTAACTGCTGTTTCAAGAATTTTTCTCCTCCCTCCTCAGAAAGTTAATCACTGGAAATTTACCTCTGTCAGTGTTCTACCACCCTGTCCCCAACCCAAACTAAAACATAAATGGAGAAACTAAGAAACTAACAATCTGGGAATAAGAGAATATATTGCAAAAATATGAAAAATACTTAAAAGAATTATATTCTATATAAAATTCTCATTTGAATTAAAATGTCGGAACTCAATCTTTATCTCTTTTTTATTTTGTAATGTGGTAAGGCTATGGTAAGGCTCATCATAATTTAGAATATATTTGCAATATTTGTCTGGCTCCTATTTAAGTGTATCTAATTTAGTAGGCTATTTTACACAAAGTGCAAACCCACCCATACAATCACTAAGAAAGTACTATGCTGTTTATAGTTTATATGTAAAAGCACATTGCTTGTAAGGTTGGGTCTCTGCCATATTTTTCAAGAGTTAAAAAGTTGCCAGTGACAGATTTTTAAAAAAAGTGAAAGTAAATCCAACACTCTCAGAAGCAAAATATATTTCAAACTAATTCAAAAATATTGTAGGCTGATCTTTCAAAGCTGATCCCTGTCATGGTTTGAGACTGAACTGATGATGTGTAATCCTGGACTTCTCATACTACCTTTCACCAGAGGAGATAGTTTTAAAAGCCTTTTTTGTTAGAAGAAAAAGTGCATTTGTCTTGAATATTAAAGTGACATGATTCTATTTATTTTAATTCTACTTATTTCCAGAAAATATGAATTCTTGAATCTCTCTGGAGACAATAAAAATATAAATTCAAAAGACAGAAACCTGTGGTCTCAAGCCTCTTCATATAGATGGCCATGTTCCATCCAAAAACTCTGTCTAGACATTATATAACCTTCAGCCTTATATTGGTTGTCTTTAAACCAAAATTACTCCCTTTACATATGGAAATGTGGTCTATGTATCTTTTATTTCATCATGATCCACCCTGCTAGTTCTTATATTTAAGTTTCACCTGTAGGTCACATTCTAAGTATGGACTATAGCAAAGAACAAGGTATAGTTTATTTTTCCCTCAGACTGGAAGGCAAGATTTTCAGCTTTCATTTCAAGTTTGCAGTAAAGCTACCCAAACTAGCAATAGATGCTCCCCTGCACATGTTAGTCGATAAAGAGGTTAGTTTTTCAAGTGGGAAGCAATTCATGGTCCATCAGGCTTTGTTCATTTTGTACAGAGTCCAAAGTGTTCCTTCAGGGATGTCACATGTTCTGGTGCATGTTCTGTAGTACTAACACCACTTCTGCTTCCTATTAGTATCTTGAACCATTAACAAAAAAACATTAGTGCATTTAATGAAACTGATTTTGAGAAAAGTGCTCATCAACAGAAGAGTTTGATTATTTAACCCTTTGTACTTCTAACCTTTCGATATTTTAGGAATCTGGCAGCATCCAGACATTTAGAACCCCCCATGCAAACACTGCAGAAGAGAATCAACCTGCAAGAGACATCATGCTCAGTGTTTGAAAGGTGTTGTGGACTGATATACATCAGTTGTGAAGCCATGTATGCACTCTGCAAGGGGTTCCAAAAAGCATAGATTTAAAGGGCTGTCAAAGTATGTCTTCAGAGGTATTCTTTTCCAACAGGTATGCCTATTCTTAATGTAGTGACCTCAGTTCTATTTTGCCATCATAACTGGAAGACTCTTTTGTGGAAAATTAATAACTTTTCATTTATAACAGACTTTGGGATAGTGGTAGCTTGCAACTAGTAGAAGCCATTGTCAATTTTGCAAGCATAATCTCCAAACAGTGATCATTAGACTTTATGTTCTCTCTATAAAGCTTTGTTGCTGTTAACACCTTTATTAATATTTCATTTGGTTACCCCATGCTATATATTCCTTTTTCTGGATGTAAAATGATGTAAAGCAGCCTATTTGACAGCTATACTGGATATACTCAACTTCAACAAGCTTGTTAATCAAAGGTCTTGGGCACATAACAAGTCATATCAGGTGATAATTATGACATTTATCAGTCTAACTTTTAATGTAATTTTAGGTTAATTTTGACTCAAAATTTTAAATACTAGTCCTAGCACTAAAGTATAACCATGGTGTGCTCACTTGGGAAAAAAAAGTTAAAGCACACATTTCAGAAATAAAGCTCATTCATATATAAATGTCATTGCTGCCACACTTAACCTACATTGATCATGCAATATTAGTATTATCTTAATAAAATCATAATCACAGTAGTGTTATTGCATGTATGTTTATTACAACAAAATCTCACTCCCAAGTATTTGAAAATAAAAGCCTGGGTTTTAGAGATACAAATCATTGGAGAGATGTATTTCACTGGAACCGATGACAAAAAAAATAAGTCCTCAGTTTCAGACCTGAAATACAGCTGACATCAAATGTAAATTCATATGACCTTTTTTCTAATTCTCATTTAACACTGGAAATATAGTCCCTTTAAATGCCCAACAGCTTCTTACATCCTATTTCAAAAATCTCTGCAGAAATTTGTGTCTATATTACCTGAAACATGTAGCAACCTGTATTTCTTTGAAGCTTTGTTTTCATTAGAAAATAAATATTTTTAATTCAGTAAAAACTGAATGATAAATAATACGTGTTGCATGTCTGTCATATATGTATATACCTTTACCTGACACATGGTAATGAATTTTACACAAATCAACATTTTCTTCAGCTGAATAATTTGTTCCTTTCAATATTGTTAGTGAATATATCCATCTTGGATATTTCTTATATTATTTGTTAAGTTCAATGGAGAACTTTGGTGCATAAAATGCTGGTCAGTAGAATTTGTCATCAAACTACAGGTTTTTATACAGCTTTTGCCCAAGCTGAAGCATCCAAATCATATAAGAATCTTCATTTTGGAATTTGTCTAGCACACTGAAGATTCCTAAGCAAGTTGTTTCCTTATATGCAGAACTGTAGTTTAAGAAAACTAAGTTTTAGTTGGTGTCTAAAACAGATTAGGAATCAGAAATTACTAATTTTTCTACATTACTAATATAGTCATATTATACAGTCACTTAATATACAGTTAACACAATCCTATGTTAACATTTCCTAAATAGTTACTGAATTAAGAAAACCAGTTAAAAGTTTGTCAGAGGTTGGTAGGTTTGATAGTAGTTTATCATCAAGATTTTTGGGAAAAAAATAACATTTAAAAGTTTGAAAGGAATGTGTTGGGTTTGGTTTTGTTTTTAAAATGTATTTTCCAAATTAAAAGATTTCTACAAGTATTAAACAAGTCCAGAACACCATCTACAACCTTAGTGTATAAGGTTACAGACTATCAGAAATGGATACCAAGGCCAGAATCAGTCATATTTTTAGTTTGAGATATTTACGTCCACACTGAGGACTCTTCAGTAATATAGAATGGGTTTCTGTTGAGTCAATCTGTTTCTCAGCCCGAGGAAGCAAAAATAACGTGTGTCTTCCAAAACGAAACTTTCCCCATGTGAAAGCGTGATGGAAAAACCTATTCTTTAAGAGTAAGTCTTCTAGTTAACCACAGAGTTGTTACAAAGCCTCTCTTGCAAAACTAAATTTCTGACACACCCAAGCTAGTAATCTTGTTTTGAATACCGTATGGTCAAGAGGCATGGTTTGAAGGTCAGTTGCGAGGAAGAAAGAGTTTCTTTAGCTTTCTGGTTTTAGGCAATACAAATAGATAAAGTGCTGCAGTCATGCTGTATCACTCCAAGACATCTTTTTGGCAGTTCCAGCTGAGAAGTTGATGCCATTCTCCTTTGAATGTTTTTCCTGTCTGCTTGTACAGTGACCTCTCATATTCCCATTCTCATCTGAGAAGACTGAAAACCTCTGTTGCTTTTCCTTCTCATTCATTGTTCTTGTATGCTACTACTGGTTTTAGTGTGATATTCATTGTTTTTCTTCAAAGTGCCTTATAATCAGGACAATACTTAGCAAACTGATAATAAATCATAACTTTGCTACAAACAGACATGTTTAAAATGAGATACCTTCCTTTTCTGATTTCATAGCTTTGGCTATAAATAAAAAGGGAATGTAAAAAGTGGTCTCACTTTAAGTGCATAATGAAGCTGTTCAAAAATGACAAATCTAGTTTGCATGAGGATTTTTTTTGACACTGAAACTTCAAACTGAAATAAGAAGTATAATAGTATTACATTTTGTTTAATTGTTATTCCCTCTTTCATTTCACATTCTTCTTTCTGTTTTTTTTTTTCTTTCCTATTTTTCACAGTTCAAATCAAACTATTAAAAATGAATAATAAAGGGAAAGTGGAGAAACAAATCCAAAACTTTTAACAAAATAT
Organism: Strix aluco; assembly: GCF_031877795.1. Classification (NCBI taxonomy): domain Eukaryota; kingdom Metazoa; phylum Chordata; class Aves; order Strigiformes; family Strigidae; genus Strix; species Strix aluco. The sequence continues at coordinate 84,411,422 of NC_133932.1, read as the reverse complement.
AAAATTAGCATTTTTTGAGAGAATGGAAAATTTGGGGAATAGCTATTCAGTTACTCAGAAAATAAATGTATGAAACTTTTGCTCATTTTAATGTGTTTTTTAAATGAATTAATCTTCAAAGAATATATTTCAAGTAACTTTGAAATGTCAAGTAATTGTGTTGATAAAAATGCTGTTTGAACTACTAAGTAAGGAGGCTTACAATCTTAAAAATTATTTTTAAGAATACTTGTGGTGGCAAAGGAACAAATAGAACCAGTGGCTTTGCAGTTAATGACCATACCCAAGAAAAATACACAGATAAGAGAATAAGTAAGAGAAGAAAGGAGTACACAGGGAAGAATCAGAGAATGAAGACTAGATCTAGTCATATGTACTAAACAGTTGACTAAATGCGAGGAAAGGACTTGATGGCAAATGATAAAAAATTGCCAAGGATACTGGAAGAATCTGGGCCCCAGAGTTGAACACAGTACTCTAGGTGGGGTCTCACAAGAGTGGACTGCTACAGCCACACCCAAATGTGCTCTTTCTAGTGTGCATGCCTGGGGAATCTCAGCCTTACAGGTTTTGCTGATAGTTTATCTAGGTGTTGCTGGCCTCTGCTCCTCCAGTGCTCTCCTGTGCTCGCCGCCATTATTTGTGAAGTTCATTTGTCTCTCAGATACATTGCCCTTAACCAACTGTGAAATCCAGCAACTGTTCACTGAACTACCTGTAAGTTTGTTATCTGTCACATCCAGGAATTTCCCATGCCCTGTTCATCAACTGTTTGTGTCCTGTTCTTCAGTATCCTGTGTCCTGTTAATATGCTTCACTTCAGGCCAGGATGTCTACAGCAGTCAAGCCTCGTGCCTGCTACCCTAGTACAGGTGTGAACTTCAAAGTACAAAACACTCACAGGAAGTAATTTCTGAAGCCTTAATCACATCACAGAGCCAAAAGTTTCTAACTTTCTTCAAGCTATTAGTGACAGAAAGGCTTCTGAATATAGTGGCAATGCTATTTATAACAAGTATACTTACAATTTCAATGCATTCTTTTTCTATTGGAAAGTATCACCTGTCATCATGCAGGGTAATCTGATGATATTTGTGGAGTGCTAAATAAGCTTTATCAGGTACAAGAGGAGGAATCAGCACAGATGCCTAGAATAATAGAGCAATTGTATCACAACCAGTGTAAACATTAGACAAAGAAAAGAGCAATACTAACTTGGCTATACTGTTCTTGTTACCAATTACTGTTTTTTCCAGAGGTTGCTCAGTTGTTTCTCCATTGCAGTAAATTGCATCATAACAACATACTTTCTATTGCATCAGTGACTTCACTGATTATAATAAAGTGTATAGTCATTAAATGTCATAACAGAGATTGTGTAGCTATTTGCTCTGGTTACCAGTCTGGTACCAGTCACCTGCACTGGTAAAACAAAATCAAGACCCTTGTGGTAAAAGAGACCTAAGAGACCTTTATAACCTGAGTTTAAAAAACATAGTCTGAATCTATCAGACATATCTAACCAGAACTAAAACTACATAATTCAACTTACTACTTCCCAAAAGTCCAGCTTTGTTATGTATCTGTCACTGCAAGACTTCATTTCTGAGCCATGCACTGATTTATGCAGAAGCTCTATGGAGTAGATGTTAATATTGGGAACATACAGAATAATGTGTTGTACTAAAGAATTTATTCTTTAAAACCATTTTTAATCTTTTTAATTCTTCGTGATTAATATGTGTTTAAGACCTCATTTCTAAACTCATAAATTAAAGAAATTTTTACCAGTCTAACCCATATGCCGTATGTTACAGCAATAGGTCATTTACTGTGTTAGAGACCAGGATTCCTCATGAGAAAAAAGTACTTTCAACTTTACAAACAAAAAGAATGAATCAGAAGCCACATCTAAAGGTTCCTTGAGAAACTTTATATTAATACAAACATATTTTTAAATCCAGTTGTGTAAATAGGTTTTTAAGCAAGATGCAAGTAACCTTAAGGAAAGGTTGGGTTTAGAATTCAGACATCTCAATCATTCCTTAAGTAATGCAACATCGCTGTATGACAGAATCCCACATTACTGATTTTACCACATAAAACAGTATTTAGCAACTTTCTCAGAATTACAGTCTCTCCTTAAAGTTTCCTCAGAATAAATAAATAAATAAACAATGTATTTCTTGAAAAACAAGTAAGTGATGATATGTAAATCAAATCCCCAGAGTTAGAGAATGATGAATGCTTCTCCTAACAAATTTCAACCAGGAGCTTGTTTAACTGTTAATAGACAACTTTCTTAACCAATAATTTATGCCTCTGCTTTCTGTTGCCTCACAACAGTAATAAAGAAGGGACATCCGCACACAGAATTCCTCATCATGAGGACAACATTTATCAACAGTAGACATATATACCTACTGATGATGCCTTATTACAGTGTTTGACACCACTGTCCACCAGTATATCTATTGTGCATAAAATAGGAAAGTTTGACTACCGTTTCTTATTCAACTGAAACTTGTCTTTAATTAACAAGTAGTGCTCAACATGACAAAAAGACATCTGCATAAGAAAACTGACATCCTTCTATGAGATTCATCTTTGAAATGCCAGAATGAAGCACAAGGTACTGTAAGAAAATACGTTAGGAAATCTAGTAGGGAGAGGTTTCTGCATTATTTTTCAGTAGTTGAGAATAAGAGTAGAGTTTAGAACAGAACTAAGAATGCTTTTACACAAGCTATTTTCATTTTTATAGTAATTATGTGGAAGTTACTGTTTCTCGTATACTCCATTTTTAATTTATGTGATTTATCTTTTTTTCTCACCAGACTGATTGTCCTTTTTTTGTTAACAGAATGAAACTGATTGGCCAAATGTGACAAGACCTATTAAAACTGTATGCCTCTGCCAAACCACACAGGTCTCAACATCCAACTAGACAAGATAAATGTTTTCATTACAAACAGAAAGCCAAAAATTCATTTGTTTTTGCATGAAAACCTGAAATTCATATAATATTATAAAGGATTTCATAAGGATATGATAATAAAGTGAAAAGTGAATAGCAAAGGAGATCCAGCAGTCCTGAAGTTCAGACATGCAAATGAATTAAGTCCTTTCAAAATTAATGAGAACCTATTGTCAAAAAATATTTCTATGACCCTGCATATTAATTTTTTATTTCATTTCTTTCTAAATGTGGCAGCACACACTACTATGGTTGCTATTATAAAATATTTGAAGATATCTCATAAATATTATTTAATCCCATACATAAGTATGTGTCTGTTCAATCCAATTCTACAGTTCAAGAATTAGGCACTAGAGTACTTCAACTTCAAATATCCAATAAATATAGCTGCATTAAAAAAATAGCACCACTATTTTAAAATCTGCCAGTTTTGCATTCATAATGGATCTGCTTTAAATTGTCAAAGACTTATTTTCTGACCATATTCATAGTTTTGAATCTTCCCTTGAAGGTCTGGTGCCTGACATAATTTGAAGAGTTTTTTAACATTTCTATTTATTTGATCAAGACCAGTCTAGTGTAAACATTGAGCTGGTGTAGAACTGTATGTCAAAATTACTATACCATTGCTACAATGCTACTACAAAGGCACTATTATTTAACTGCAAACTATAACATAACTGCAAGCACTCAATAAAATGACAACAGCAGGCAGAACTGAAAAGATCGTTTAGCCATGGTCATGACCTCATACTTTGTGCAGTGATATCTGGAGGTAGCAGTCAATAAAAGAAGTGTAGCATGAAAACTTTGCCACCTGATAGTGGATTCCATCTATGACTAACTGCAGTCACATCCCTTAATATCATGCCAAATATCCAACAGAATACCTGACTCTGTCCTTTTCAAAGGTCCTTATGTTCCTTTTATTTTTTTTTCAGATCTTCAACTGTCACTCATTTAGAATTAAAAACTTCTCTATTTTTTCTCTGTGATTCTGTCATTTTGCATTTCCTCTATTATTATTCATATAAGTAGACTTAATATAACATAGTATTTTGATGCAGGAAATGTAATTTTTCTTGAAATTACACTAGATTAATATTTCTATAGAAATCAGTGGAGTTACAAAGTGTGAAAAGATTCAGATGAGAATTAGAATCTTGTCCGCTATAAAAACCCTGATATTTTATACACATTATAATACTATAGCTTGGATTTTTAAAAGGATTCAGGCCAACAAATTGCAAGTGATTTGGGATTCAAGTTCGTAACACTGACCAGTGTTTTTATAATCCTTAATCTAAATTATCGTTCACAGTAGGAAAAAGGGGCTAAATAAATAACTAGACAACTATAAATTGGTAAAACACATTGTGTGGATTCTGAATGGAGAGGTAAGTGGTGAAGAATTCTCATGTTGGTTTCTGTCAGTCTATTCTCCAAAAAATAATGATTGAGTTCTCATGCGGAATACTGGGGATTTCTACATGACTAGGAGAGCCCAGCACTTTATATCATTAAGCTGCAGCTCATTTGCATGCTATTGTCAATGACAGATTTGAAATCTAGCTCTAATGAAACTGCTAGCTTTTTTCATCTTTGCCACCCCTCCTCTAGACCAAAGATTCATTGTTCTGTTCCCTGAACTGCTTTTATAACCTCATTTATTTGTTGATTATCTTCTCCACTGTAAAATTAAGCTTGTTAAATATGTGCTCTGGAAAAGTGTTGGCACTTTCATAAAAATATCTGCCATGATTTCCTGTCCTACCTCAGAGATCTGCAACATCCTTTTCCAATTTTGTTTTTAAAACATTTCAACATGAGATGTCTAGGACTTTGAAACTGTCTTTTCATATCATTGGTTTAATAGGCTTTTTTTACTGTATTAATTAAAAATTCTATCCAAATGGATTCAGCTTAGCATTTAAAACATTTTTCTTTTTTAACCAGGACTATCACATGTACAGACATTTTATGTGAAGTGTCATGCGGCTATGTTACATGAAAGATCAAAATGTGCCTTGAGAATATAACCCACCAATTGTTTTGTTTTGCACTGAAAATGAAGAAGATACAAAAAGAACTTTTACACCTTCCTTTATAAATTTTCTTTCATAAGAGACATTACATAATTGAATTAAATAATATAGAAACTGAAAACTGATTATAAATAATGATCCTATTTCCTACAGGGGTCAGCTGTTAGTAACTTCCAGTTTTCCCAGAACAAGCTCAGAAATTTGAGCATTTCTGAAAGTATCTGTATTTCATAGAATCATAGAATACAAGGTTGTAAGGGACCTCAAGGATCATCCGGTCCAACCTTTCTGGCAAAAGCATGGTCTAGGAAAGATAGCCCAGCACTGTGTCCAGCTGAATCTTAAAAGTGTCCAATGTTGGGGAATCCAACACTTCCCTGGGGAGACCATTCCAGTGTCTGATTGTTCTCACTGTGAAAAATTTTCCTCTGGTGTCCAATCGGAATCTTCCCCAGAGTAACTTGTACCCATTATGTCTGCTCTTTTCCATACAACTCCTTGTAAAAAAAGAGTCTCCATCTTCTTTGTAGCCACCTTTCAAATACTGGAGCGTGGTGATAAGGTCTCCCCTAAGCCTTCTGTTCTTAAAGCTGAACAAACCAAACTCTCTCAGCCTTTCTTCACATGGCAGGTTTCCCAGTCCTTTGATCATCTTTGTGGCCCTCCTCTGGACCCTCTCCAGCCTGTCCACATCTTTTTTGCATAGCGGGGACCAAAACTGAACACAGCATTTCAGGTGTGGCTTGACAAATGTTGAGTAGAGTGGGATAATGACTTCTTTATCTCTGCTGATGTTGCCCTTGTTGATGTAACCCAGCACCCTGTTGGCTTTCTTTGCCACAGCAGTACACTGTTCACTCATGTTAAGCTTGTTGTCCGCCAGAACCACCAGATCTCTTTCCACAGAGATGTTCTCCAGCCAGGTAGATCCCAGTCTGTGCTGCACTCTTGGATTATGTTTTCCCAGGTACAAGACCTTACACTTGTCTTCGCTGAGCTTCACAAGGTTCTTGTTAGCCCACTCCTCCAGCTTATCCAGGTCTTCCTGCAGGGTGACTCTCCCTTCTGAAGTGTACACTTCCCCACTCAGTTTGGTTTCGTCAGTAAACGTCATCAGGATACACTTGATCTCATCATCTAGACCACTTATGAGCATATTAAACAACATTGGGCCCAATATCAATCCCTGGGGGACCCCACTTGTGATAGGTTGCCAGTTTGAAAAGGAGTTATTTACCACCATCCTCTGAGTGTGGCCTGCCAACCAGTTCCCCGTCCACTTCACAGACCACTTGTCTAGACTGTAATGCATCAGTTTCTCTAGGAGGAGGCTGTGGGAAACCATATCAAAAGCTTTGGAGAAATCCAGGTGGACAATGTCCACCACTTGCCCCATATCAACAGAGCAGGTTACTTTGTTGTAGAAGGCAATCAGGTTCGTCAAGCACGATTTGCCCTTGGTGAATCCATGCTGGCTTTTCCTAATCACGTGCTTTATTTGACTTGTGATAGCTTCCAGGATGATTTGTTCCGTAAATTTCCCAGGGATTGAAGTAAGACTGATGGGCATATAATTTTCTGGATTCTCCTTTAAGCCCTTCTGGTAGATAAGGGTGACATTAGCCTTCTTCCAGTCTTCTGGGTTGTTCCCTGATCTCCATAACTTCTCAAAGATTATGGGGAGTGGCCTCGCAACATGTCAGCCAGCTCTTCCTCGATTGGATAATTTTAGGGCCAGTCGATTTGTAGTGGTCAAGCTCCTGTAACAGTTCACATACCAACTCTTCCTTCACTGACCGTGGGTCTGTTTGCATCAACCTGGATTTTGGTTCCCAAGGCCTGGGGCTCAGCAGTGGTGGTAATGACAGAGGTGAAGAAAGTGTTGAGAATTTCTTCCATTTCAGCATTGTTGGTGACCAATTCACCTCACAGCAGTCAAGTATTTTCCTTCTGTTTCTGCTTGTTGTTTACATACCTGAAGAACACTTTCTTGTAGTTTTTGACATATCTGGCCAATTCCAAGTTGAGCTGTGCTTTTGCTAACTGTGCCTCTGCACAGCCTGGCAATGCCCTTGTAGTTCTCAACTGGTATTTGTTCATGTTTCCATCTCTGGTAAGCTTCTCTTTTGGTTTTGAGCAGACTCAGAAGCTTACAGTTAAGCCAAGGGGGTCTCCTGATCTGCTGCTTCCCTTACCTTTAGAGGGGATGAACTGTTTTTGTGCTTCCAGGAGAGCTTTCTTGAAAAACTCCCAGCACTCGCTAGCACCTTTATCCTCCATAGAAGCTTCCTATGGAATCCCTCCCAGCTGTACTCTGAGAGAGCTGAAGTTTGCTCTTCTAAAATCTAAAACCTTAGTCTTAGTAGTAACCTTCAGCACATTCAGCAGGATCCCAAACTCCACAATACTGTGATCCCTGCGGGCAAAGCTACCACTAATGGAGATATTACAAAGCAGGCTTTATTGGGTTGTGAGTAGCAAGTCCAGCAGTGCTTCTTTCCTCTTTGGCACATCTAACATTTGTATGAGGGAACAGTCCTCTACCCATTTCAGCAACTTGATGGATGGCATGAGAGTTGCTGTATTGTTCTTCCAACAAATGTCTGGGTAGTTGAAGTCACCCCTAAGAACCATGTTTTGTTGACAAGAAGCTTGCTTGGTGGCCCAAATATTGCCTCACTGGCTTTATCATCTTGGTTTGGAGGTTGTCACGTCCTGCTCAGATGAGGGGGACAAGTGACTCAGATTCGCAGATGGTAGCAGATGTCTACTGTAAGATCCCCCTTGGACACGGCAACCCTGATCTTGACCCAGAGGCATTCAATACAGCTTCCACAACTACCGTAGTTGACTTCTATACATTCAAGGTTTTCCTTAACATAGAGCATGACTCCACCACCTCTTCTTCACTGCCTGCCTTTACAAAACAGCCTATAGCCATCCATCGCGATCCTCCAGTCATGTGAGTTGTCTCACCATGTTCCAGTTATTCCTATGATATCATCATTTTCTGACTGGGCACAGAGTTTCAGTTCCTCCTGTTTGTTCCCCAGGCTGCATGCACTGGTATACATGCACTTGAGGTGGTTGGTCTTGTGGTTCTTAGGAGGCAGCTAAGGAACATTTGTCACTGCTCTGGTTGGCCTGGCTTATTCCCCAGTTGGTTGCAATGGTGTGAGCATTTCCACTTTGGACCCTCCCCCACCTAGTACTTAGTATCATTCATGTTACAAAAAACCAAAAACATTTCCTATCTCTGATATCTGTGTACATATTTTGTCTCTGGAATTGAAATCCATTTCTTTATTTACTGTTCTGCCTCATGTTGTAGGTCCTTGTCCTAATTACCGTCTTCAGTAGTTGCATTTTACCAGAGGGTAATACTATACAGGAAGTCAAGAGCCTTTGTACTATAGAAATGTACTGATCAGCCTTACAAAATCCATATTTGTACTTCATTCTAATTCAGAAATGCACCAAGCTTCATGTGTAAGTCAAATATTGTTCATTTATTAGGTATTGTTCATGTCATGGGTAGTTTTATGTCTTAGCTGAGCATGTGTAAATCAGCATGTTATTCCTTTTGTATTTACATATTTATCAGTTTCTGACGTTACTTAAAAGTGTATCTTGTCTGGATACACCTTGTCAGCTCACAGAAAAATTTCCCTGCAGAGATGGGCTTGTGAGTGTTTTTGAGATTCTACGGGAAAATAAGTGGCACTGTTGTACTTGAAGTACAGTTCATGCTGCGTTGATTTGGCAAATTAGTACCTAACTCTTGCCTTGCAAGGGAGTTTCCATTTTGATTGAGTATTATACGATGAAGATTTTATTGTAAAGGTAAATCTTACCTGTGAGGATATAAATCTTTACTTCTGTCTTCTGTGTGTTTTCAGAGCATAACTGAACACTAATTTCATTTGGATCTTTGAGCTCATTCTTCATCTCAGATGAAAGAGGAGGGACAGTAGGCTTTCTATATATCCTATTATATATTTCATATTTTCGTATTTTCTTTTTTTTTTTTTTTCCCCTTGCTTGCTTTTTCCACATCTAGTAATAGGGTAAGACTTAAAAGCAGGAGATTGCACATACAAATCTACATGCAACTACACATCTATTTCATATATAGTTGTTCTTGAATCCTTTCTAGTCAAAGGGGAAAAAAGACACTTTCAGGCTATAAGCATTCATCTGACATGTTTTATAAATCTGCTTTACAGTGAGATTAATTGTAGTCACTTCTCTACACTTACTAAGAAAAATATTAAACTGATCTAATAAAGGAAATATATAGTGCAAAGCAAAACTTTTTCACTTTCTGTAAGTAAAGATGTAAAAATAATTTTAAGACCTAGACATTTACTTTTCAAGTGAATTAATTCTCAGGAGAAAATAATAGGATCCTAGGCTGAGTTTAATGAAATAGATGTAGCTGTGTGTAGAAAATGGAACAGGGATAGAATGAAGGGAAATTAAGTTAACAAATGTTACCACCTATGAAGCAGACTGTTCTTCTAAAATTTTTGGAAATCCTATGTATTTAGATTTCTCTATAGCAAACATTTCCACATCATAAAGGCAATTGCATTTGTCACATTGTTCACAATGCAATGAAGCATGCATATAAACATCTGCCCTGTGATAGAGCAGCATTGAATATTAATGTGGTTAATGACTTCTTGTCTTTAACAAAAAATCCAGAAGACAAACTGTGTTAACTGTGTATGGTGACAGCAGTCTATTTTCATTTATGCTTTATTCCTAGAAGAAAGCCACCATGAGTTCTCTTTTTTTTTTTTTTTTTTCTTTAAAGTTGCCATGTTTTAGGGTTTTTTACTGTTTTGTAGCAAAGAAAGTTTAAAAGACCTTATGCAATACCCTACTAAGTCCAAAATGAAAATTGTGTGCCACTTCCCTTATATCCATGATCCATATGCTTTTTATTACAGACATGCAAGTGCCCACAGTAACTTGTAGGTTTTGAAGTCAAAATAATAAAGAGTCTGGATTCATTATCCTATTTAACTCTGTCATCATAACTGTCATCATAACTGAAAGACAAAATCTGTCTGAAATTTCTCAGTTTTCCTTAAAAAATAAAAAAATTCTTTGAACATTTGGGATTGAAAGAAGCAAGAGAGGAAGACACGAAGGATTTAATTAATAGCTGATGTGGAAGATTTTAGTAGAAACTTTTTAAAGAAATTTAAAACAAAATTTCAAATGTAAGACAGGTAGTCAGTTTTAACTGAAATTTTGTTTGCAATGGTAGCACAACAAAATTAAGATGTGTACATACCTAGAGTAATACAGAATCAGATCTGGATTCACACATGTTGAAGGTAGTTAGAATGGAATGCCATCCCACTTTAGACATCTACCGTGGTTTTATATCTAACTTAACCACCTTTGACTTCCTCTGTAGTCAATGCAGATGTCAATTGCAAAATGTTTGCAATTTTTCTGATTTGTTGTTAGACAAATATCTATTTTATGCTGAGAAAATTGCAGGCATAACATTGGCAACAGAAAGAACAGAGTTACATACATACATATATATTAAAGATGCCCACTCTTAATTAGATTATTTTTTTCTCCGGAATTTACTTATCCAGTCTTTCTATAATATCAACGGATGCGCAGAAAGTCAGCAAAACTACGAAGTCATTAAATGAATTTCATAAAATCTCTGGAAGATATTTTATGGATTATCATATTTAGTAACTCTAAAGAGTACCCTACAGTAGCTAGGACCCTAGATCATGGTAGATGTCAGCGAGTAGATCTTCCATTCCTTCACCACTTCACTATTCATCGTCATTCGTTCTATACCTTCACTTTCACAATTTTAATGCCTTTAAAATTAAGTGGGTTGCATTGGCATAATACAGAGAACAACTTGAATGATAAGATACTACTTAATAATATATGTCACTAATTCTAAATTGTCTGCCTTTTATATTTCTTTTTTTGCTATGGCAAATGAAAGGAAAAAGTATTTGGTAAGGATTAAATTATTTGTTTGATAGGTCTTACTTATTTTTTTATCAAAAGCCAGTAGTTTAAAAACTAGACAATTTTGTTATTGGTCCTTGATGTTTTATACTTGGGAGTCATTCAGTAGATCATCAAACAGCATGTTATCTGTGAAACCCATTGACATGAACTATTAACTGCCTTCTGAATATTGGTGCTATTTCTTCAGACTGTACCGCTGCTTCCTAACTACAGCAATTGAGGCTAACATTAGAGCTCACTTCAAAATTAGAAAAGTGATAAATGAATCTGCAATAAATTTGGAATTTCCTAAGCCAATAAACATAAAATGTTCGTCTGAACTACAGAATCCTAGAAATGTGCACATACTATTTTTGGAGTACTAAATAACTGTCACATCATGATAGCTAAGTGGTTTCAAAGAAAGTATGCACTGAAAAAGCTATTTATATGACAAGATTCGTTCACGAACACTAAAATGATTAGATGACTTACACATGGAATATTCCTACAAAAACCTTTAGACTGAAACCTTCAACAAAAGCAACATCAAAAGGTACCTCCTTTTTGTAATAGCAGAATACAGCTCTTCTGCATCATTTATTTTCAGTCACGCACATTAGATGAATGAGGGATCAGGACCAAACCTACACAGATGTGTACAACCGTGTAACAATAATTTGGCATTTTCTTTACTTCAAAACAAAGACAGCATTTTATTATATAGTATTATTATATATGATTTTTCTTTCTTTCAGTTTGCTAATATTTTGGTAGCACAGTCAATTCTTTCAGTGGATTCCTGTCTTTATTGCCTACTGTCTTTGTTTTTCACAAATTTTTATTCCTAGTATTTATATTCTGCAAAAGATCAGTCCTGCCTCTTCCCCCTCTCCACCTTTGGATATATTTATATTGTAACTGCCACAACCTCTCTTTTGGTTTGTCAGGATGCATTAAGTGCTTGGTGTGCATAACCATGATCGACTTAGCCCTATTCCAATCAGAACACTTTTGTGGAATGTATTATTATATTTTCCATTAGAATCACTTTTATCCCATAAGGAAGAGTGGGATTTTTAAAATGAATGTTTGGGCCACAGTCACAATGCCTAACTATTCAGTAGAACTGGCACTAGATGCCTTCTAGAAGGCACTCTTTTCTTTCTTGCCTATTCAATGAAGAAAAACAAGCTTTTCCAGAGAGAAATTTAGAGCACCTTTATTAGCCTCTATCTCTGAATGATTCACTGGAAAAGACTGTCATTCTTTTATTATTAACCTTATTAACTACCTTCATTAGAAAACTTTAAATACATAGACAAAGTATGATCTGTAAAAGCAAGGAGATACACTTCATTCCTCCTCTCTCAGAATGCCTACAGTGTTGTGAATTTATATGAATTAAAGAATATTCTTACACTGGGGGAAAAAAAAGAAAAAATAAAAAGACAAGTGATATTAGAGCTAGTGAAAGTTCATTATGTAGTTAGCTGTCTGGCTCCTTGTTTTATGATTATCTATCATAATAGAATGTTACCATTCTATTCAAACTGCAGCTTCTCCTGTTATTTATCTCAAGTATCCTGAATAAAAAGATATAGATTATTCTTTTTCACTATGACAAAGCATAAAGAATACTTTCTTAGTAGCATCTTGTTAAGACCATCAGCCCTATACATGGACAGACATGATAAAACGAGTTTCATAGGATTAGTTCTGTAGTCAAGATATATCAATACTCTCACTGCCTATGTATCAAATATTTCTGCTTTAGATTTTCCCTTTGCATCTCATAAAATCGACTTAATTGAGTCCATGGAGATTCTTTAAACACAGAGTAGTGTCCTGGTGATATAATGTCTATATAAAATCCATATCTTTATACAACCCTACCTTGACATATCCATTCAAAACCCACCATAAGGGACATACCAGTGATACACTGTAGCAAGTGTTTGAGTATTGTAAAGAACCAAATGGGGACTGGTATCAGCAGATGCTGTATAGCTACTGTAAAGCATTGCTGTACAAAGTTTATAAATGGGCTGAAATCAACTTGACAAAGAAAAACAAAAACATAATCTATTGCCTGAAAGAAAAAAATAAATGAAGATGCAGTACTGAATAAATCTCCAGGAGCAAATTAAATTTAAAACATTATTTTGGGTTTGGCATGAATTACAGAACTTAATGTAATCCTGTAAAATATATTATTGATTTTTAGAGGATATTTGCAACAAAAGTTGACATTGTCTATTTTGAGGTATACAAGTTTTTCAAAAGCCATGTTTCAACTACTAGTGTCTCCTCCTAGACACTCTTTGAGGAAATATTCCATTTCTACTTCACAATTGCCTATACAAGACCTCTGTGAGTTCAGAGAGTGATAAGGTGTTAGCATCTGTGAAACATGTCCCAGTCCAGACTTTTTGACAGGAAAAGGTGCTTTTATACCGATTTTAGTTTGGAATCCTAAATTTCTTTAAGTACCATGAAAAGGCAGCTGTATAGCATAAACACAACACAGAAAGTATTTAAGCACAGCCACTACCTTATCATTTGAGATTCCTGCGGTACCAAATGTGAAATTCAGTTTTGCACAAAGGGACAATCACACAGACAGCAATTTTATTGTATGAAAGAAGAAAGTATTTGGAGACTATATTTAGTTTGCTAAGATAAGAAGCCTCACATAAACTGCAGGAGGAACTATTTTCTTTCACAAAAATCTCAGGTGTGCTATTCTACTTAAAAAGGAAGCAAATTAAACAATTTAGCTCTGCTCACTGAGGCACTGGAAGATTCATGTAGATGTTAAACTGTACATGAACAATTAAGGAAGAAAATGTGCAGATGTGACAGGCCTTCAGATTTTTCTCATAGCTTTTCAAATCAGTCAGAAAACTGTGTCTCTGTGTCTGGCAATAAGTACAGTATGTTACTCTCTAGCAACAATTGCTTACTAAAAGTTTGGGTGGTTTCTATTGTTTAACCAAGCTCAGAATCATAGTCAATTCAGTACAGAATGTATGTCAGTCCAGTGATGTGGAAAACTATGCTACTGACATGAAAGGGTCAGATACTAGATAAAATCTAGAGAGATATGGGCTGTGAAGTCTGAGTGAGAAGAGAATCTTGGTCTCTTGAGAAATGACCAGACACTGATGTTAGTGTGTTTTATCCTCTGATCTCAGCACAGCAGATGGCACTGGAAGTAGGTCTAGAGAAATCTGCCTCAAAAATAATAATTTTCAAGGAGGGAGTTGTTTAAGAATTACTAAGAAACCACTCTATAAGTAATAAAGTACAATTTAATTGCTTGACACTGTTATGGAGAGATTCTGACTGTCCTGTACATTTCAAAAATGGTGATATCTCTATACAGCTGGGAAGTGTTGGGGATAGTATTAAGAAAACAAAGTTATTTATCTGCTAAACTGTTTTGTCAGTTTGCCTCTATTGAGTTTTTTCATTTTTGCAATCTATTAGAACATACTGGAAGTAAACATTAGATTAAGCTTTTCAGTTAAATTAAAAGGAAGATTCACCTGGATGTCAGCTTTGCATAAATTTCATTGCAATAATACAGAGATCTTGATGTTCTGTCTTCACATATACATTTCTGTGCTTCCGTTGTTCATTTTATTCACAAAAGGAAGGGATGAAGAATAATATCTACTAGTAAATCTGTGGGTACAGAAAATGTGAGATTTGGTGACATAAGTCAGAACTCAGGCACAGAGTTGAAAGAAGCAGGTCTGAGATTTTTCATAGTTTTATAACTACATTTACACAGGTAAATCCCCTGTTTCTCAAATAAAATGTCACCAACACAGCACTGTCTTTCTGGTGGCCCTCTGAATTTTTCACCTTGTCTTTCTTTCAGAAAAGGTGTTACATGGATCAGAACACCAGGTTTATGCTGCTGTGATGTGCAGATGCAGCAGGCATCTACTGTTGGTTAAATAGCCTTTTCTTCTAGTGGCTACTACAGCCAGCCTGCCAAATCTTATCAGAATCAGTGACAAGTCTATCCATGGCAGGCAGAAATATTTGGTTCCTGTCATTGCACAGACTGGAGAGAAAGGGCTGTCCTTAAGGGAATGAGTGCAAAGAGCTCTTACTGTAGGCACATTAAGTGCAGTTGGGTAGTACATAACTTAGATCCCATCTTCAAGGCTTCTCAGTTATAATGTGTAGTGTTGTAAATACAACTGAGTCTTTATATAGACAAAATATCCAGGAGTTGAGTTAGGGAACATCTAAGTTATTAGAAGCAAATAATAAGCAAAAATATCCTCATATGTGCTGCTGCTGCAAGGTAACATTCAAAATTTTGTCCTGGCTTCCATTTAAGCTGAGAGAAAGTAAGCTATTTCCAAAAAAAAAAAAGACAAATATTTTCTAGATATAAGTGCAGATTCTACCGACTTTCTTTTATATGGTTAATTAATCGTTGTTAAAAATACATCCACTGGATGATTTAAAATCTTTGAACACCTGAAATGGAGTCCATATAAAGCCTTTGGTTTGTTTTCTTTGACAATGAATCCCACATGACATAGAGAGACAGAATTTCTCATTCTTTAGTTTCTCCACATTCTTTTTCATATAATCCAACATAAAACGGAAATTCATTTATACTTTTTAAGGAAAAAAGAATCACAATTTCTTTTTTGTTGTTGTTCTCTTTTTTTTCCGTCAGCACTTGTTACAGTTGAATCACATCAAATGCAAAAGCTGAATTTCCCATAGTAACATTAACATATCCACAAGCGACAATAAAACCTTTACAGTACCTCATAGTACTGTTTATTTCATTTACGTCTTTAGTTTGGCTCTTCATTTTAATCTGTTTTTAGTATACTTATAGTATTTGCCCTCTGAGTTACATTAGTTGCTATGAAACTAATGTTGTAGATAAGGATGAAACATATTGGTATCCACAAGTATAGTATAAAATCAGTTTACCTGAAATCTGGAACATGTATTTTGGAATGTGAACTTCCTCTGTACAAAACCAAAACCACATACACCCCCACGTAAAATCAGTAGTTAAAACTGTATACTCCAGACCAGAAAAAAATATTTTAGAGAAAAATAAAATAGAATAGCAATATATATTTTGGTAAAGTTCAAGTGTGATATGCTGCTCAGTGAGCATAACAAAACATCTTTAGCTAGAAACTGGCCTACAGAGAATCAGACCTTCCAGAGACAATACTTTGAAGATGCTGCTACAATATAAGTAAAGAAATTTTAAGTAAAAATAATCACACATTCAACACTAGATGCCCTAGGTTTCATCCCTGTTGATGATTTATAATGTTAATTACAATGAGGGACATCTACAATATGAAATCTAATAAATATTTGATAAAATTCTTCAAGGAGGAAGGACTTGAGACTTCTTATAGGCTAAAAAAGAACTTTGTCTTAAAATTTAACAGTTTCAGGATTTGATATTTTATAGAATGAGGAGGAAAAGGAAACACCTCAGGATTAGATTAATAGTGCATGATGCAGAATGTTTGGGGGGGTCGTTAATGCCAGATTTAGAGATGTGAGAAGAAAGAGTTGGATGGCTTATCTCACTACCCATCATTTAAGTTGTTGCTTCAAGACAAGCACAGAAATCACAGAATTAAATGAAAGTCAGGTTTGAAAGGGATGTCTGCAGATCAACTGACAACCTTCTGTTCAAACCAGGGACTTTGGTGAGGTTCTCCATGACTCCATCAAGCCAGGTCTTAAATATTTCCAGTGAGGGAGATTCCACCACTTCTCCAGGTATTCTATCCCAACATTTAATTGACCTCTTTTTTTTTTTTTTTTTTTTTTTTTTTTTTTTGTGGGTTTGTTTTTCTTTTTTAATATATATAGATTCAGTCACTTCAGGCATTTCCCCTGAAGTGACTTCTTGTCTGTTGCTTCTTTTCCTGTCACTGTGCACTTTATGAAATGCGTAGTTCCATCTCCTCCTTAACTGTATTTTAGGTCCTGGAAGACTTATTAGATCTCCCATGAGTTTTGTCCTTTCTATATTAAGCAAATCCAGTTCCTTCAAATTTTCTTTATATGTTAAATACTCTTCAGTAACTCTCCTTGGAATAGTGTAAAATTTTTCAATGTCACTCATGAAGTAGGGGGACAAAACTGGACATATTATTCAAGGGAGAACAAATGTGGACATAATATTCAAGGTGTGGCACAACAAACACCAAGTAGAGTGGAATAGTTGCATGCTTTGAAGTGCTGATGCAGTCCAGGACAAGAGTTGCTTCACTATTACAATTTTCAACATTGCGACATGCAATCAGTTCTACTGCAGTATGTACTGCTGCTGAGGATTAGTCTGTCCCAGATGCAGGACTTTGCGTTTCCTTTTGTTGAATCTCATGGAGGTTTTTTTGGCCCAGTTTTCCATTTTGTCCTTCTATCCTATCTACCTCTCCCCTCAGGTTGGTGTTAGTTGCAAATGAGATGACAATGCATTCAGTGCTGTCATGCAGATCATTATAAAGATATTGAATAGTACTGAACTCAGTATCAACTCTGGAGGAACTCCACTCTTGGTTACTGCTATTAATCATCATTCTCTGAACTTGCCTGTTTAACCAGTTTTTCATATGATATGGTCCATCTATCCAATACATCTTACAACAAAGATGTTGTTGGGAGACCATGTCAAAAACCCCTCATCCTTCATCTGCTTAGCAAGTTGTTTCTTCATACAAAGCAATCAGGTTTGTCAAGAACCATTTCCCACTGGTAAATCTTTATTGCCTTTTCCCAGACTCCTTCATGTGCCTGGTAATAGCTGCTGTGAGGACCTCTTCCAGCCACTGAAGTGAGACTGACTGTTCTGTAGTTTCCTGAATTTTCCTTTTTGAGCTTTCTGTACACGTGTATAGTATTTATCCCTTGGTTCCAGTTGCTTCATACCTAGTGGGGGGAAAACATACAAGGGGTGGTAAATGCTGCAGACTTATGACTTAGCAGCAGCTGATCTACAGACCTCACAGTCTCTCCATTACTTAACTTGAACTCCCCTGGTTCATCCACTAGTCAGTGTTCAAACAACTCTGATCTCTTCAATATCCAGGACAAACTCATGGCTCAACACTTGGTTCCCAAACCACCTATCCTACTCTCAAGCTAGTCCATCTTGATGTTAACTAGTGCTTACACACTGACATACATACGCACATGTAGTGCTAGGGCCTGAATAATAGGCCCTGAAACAAAGTTGACCTCTAGATGAAGCTCACAACGAAACATTATCCATTATTAGTATCTGTTAATTAGTAAAATCTGTATTACCATTAGTGTTAATTATTAGTATCTGATCATTAACGAAATATGTATGCTCACTAGTGAAAGATGTAGCTTAGACAAAATGTAATTAGTAGTGAGGATGAAATACTGTGAGAATGTGTATCCAACTTCCCTTGTTTAGCAGTGTTCAAGGCTGAGAACCCAAGTGTTTGGCCTTGTTAGAAACTCTCTTGGTTCTCCTCTCCCCAAACCCTGGCGAGGCTTTGGGTGGAATCCAACAGGAGGATGAAACCAGATGTTTCCACTCAAAACAAAAGTGCCAGTTATTCTGGCTTGCTGATTTTTAGTATATAAGGCTGGACCTGCTTGCCACAACTTTGGATGCCTCATCTACAGATGGATGAACCATGTACGACTTCCCACTTGCCGGGACAGGCTCTCCAAATCCTTGCTGTAACCGGGGTTCCCCAGCGTCTGCGGATCTGGATGTTGGTAATGTATGCAAGTGGTGATGTATCTCTCTTAATCACTATTCTCCCTGTTGTGTAGTAATGATTAGGTGCATTGCCTTGCTTAACTGTATGTAGTAATAAGTAAGTGTACTATTCTGTATTTTTCTTACTGCTTATTTTCTGTAGTACTTAGTTATATCCTTTGATTATTAACAGTAAAATCAGCCTACTCTTTTCACTCTGGTGTCCGAGTTTAATTGGCATCCTCGATCAGCAAAACAGCACAAAATATACCGGTCTCTCCATTTGCTGTCACCCCAGACACACAGGTCCTTATGACCTATGATCCCCACTCAAGCTGCTGGAACATAGACATCCATATACAGTTATGCATACAGAACAGAGAGTCCTTCTGCTCAAGAAAATATTCATAAATGGAGCTGGACATATTCAGGTGATGAGGTATAGAGCATGACCAGAGAGAAGCATACTTACCTGCAGTCTGTTTCCATGTGACCGGCTCCTTAATTCCCCTCTAGTTTCCTATGTTTGTTTCTCCCCAAGGCACCTTTCCCTTTCCCCACTTTTTGTTTCTCCCCAAAACATCCAAAAATGTACAAATTAAGGCTTGTACATGCTAAAGATACTCTTGCCCTGCATCCTGTGTCTGGACAATGCTCTTAGTCATATGGTTTAGTTTTAGATAGTCCTGTGAGGAGCAGCAAGTTGGACTCGATGATCCTTATGGGTCCCTTCCAACACGAGAGCTTTTATGATTCTATGATCCCATAATGAGTCTGTACCTCTAGAGTCAGTAACCTTCTTCAGTCTGTACAGTGATCTAGAGACCCTCTCCCACTCACTCATGGTGAAGGGTGTCACCCCTGACCCATGGGACAGATCAGCCTGTTACAGCACTAGGAGGAGCCGTGGCACTTTTCTTTTTCTCTGATCAGGTTATTGAGGTTCCTCCATCTGTCATTGATCCTCTATGCTCCTTTGTATTTGCCAAGAAAAGCCTTTAATTCCATAATCTAACACTATGCACATGAGACCAATATTTATATATTCTGCTTTTGTCCGCTTTACTATATGTTTCTTTTCTTGTATTTGAGTTCACCCTGTAATCAGGTTGGTTTCTTCTTTTTCTGGTTTCTTACTTAGGGGGATGGACCACTTCTGCACTTTGAGAAGATCCTTTTTCAATATCTGCAACACTCCTAAATTCCTTTGCCCTCCAAGACAGATTCTCATGGAATCCCTCCTAACAGTTCCCTGAACAAGTTATAATCTTCTCCTCTGAAGGTCATGGGTTTTATTTTGATATTTGTCTTTCTGACATGCCTTAGGATATTAAATTCTATGATCTTATGATTGCTGATCATTACAGCTTAGGCTGCCATCTAGGATCACATCTGCCAAGACTTTCTTATTTGTAAGGAGCAGAACCAGAGGAGCACCAATCCTCACAACTGGTATACCCACTGATGGCATTGTTTTCCCTGACACACTCCAGAAATATGCTAGATTTACCTGTATATTGTGTTGATTTCCCAGCATGTATCAGAACAGCTGAAGTCTCCCATGAGAACTAGGGCCTGTAGACCTGAGACTTCTTTTAGTTGTCCACCTGTTTTCCCTGATCAGTAGTTCTGTAGCAGACATGTACTATAGGGTCCCACAAATTGATACTTCTAATCATAGAATCACAGAATGATTTGGGTTGGAAGGGACCTTGAAAATTTTCTACTTCCAACCACCCTGCCATGGGCAGGGACAGCTTCCACTAGATCAGGTTGCTCAAAGACCCATCCATTCTGGCCTTGAACACTTCCAGGGAGGGGGCATCCACAATTTCTCTGGGCAACCTGTTCCAGTGTCTCACCACCCTCACATTAAACAATTTCTTCCTAGTATATAATCTAAATCTTCCCTCTTTCAGTTTAAGACCATTAACCCTCATCCTATCACTACACTCCCTGATAAAAATCCCTCCCCATCTTTCCTGTGGGCCCTCTTCAAGTACTGGAAGGCTGCTACAAGGTCTCTCAGGAGCCTTCTCTTCTCTAGGCTGAACAATTCCAACTCTCTCAGTCTGTCCTTATAGGGTAGGTGCTCCAGCCCCCTGATCGTCTTCATGGCCTCCTCTAGACCCACTCCAATAGGTCCATATCTTTCTTACGCTGGGTGGCCCAGAGCTAAAAACAGTACTCCAGGCGGTGCCTCATGAGAGTGGAGTAGGTGAGGAGAATCACCTCCCTCAACCTGCTGTCCACATTTCTCTTGATGCAACACAGGATACAGTTGGCTTTCTGGGCTGCAAGCACACATTGCTGGCTCATAGTCAGTTTTTCGTCCATGAATACCCCCAAGTTCTTCTCTACAGGACTTCTCTCAATCCACTCATCACCCAGACTGTATTTGTGCTTGGGATTGCCTTGACCCATGTGCAGGACCTTGCACTTGGCCTTGTTGAACTTTATGAGGTTTACAAGGGCCCACCTCTCAAGCCTGTCCAGGTCCCTCTGGATGGCACATCCCTTCCCTCCAGTGTGTCGATAGCACCACACAGCTTGGTGTCATCAGCAAACTTGCTGAGGGTGCACTCAATTCCACTGTCCATGTCACCAACAAAGACATTAAACAGCACTGGTCCCACACTGACCCCTGAGGAACACCACTTGTCACTGGTCTCCACTTGGACATCAAGCCATTGACTGCCATACTTTGAGTGCAACCATATAGCCAATTCCTTGTCCACTGAGTGGTCCAGCCATAAAATTCATGTATCTCTAATTTAGAGACAAGGATGTCGTGAAATTTTGACCCAAGAGCATTCTACAGACCTGTCCTTTTCTCCATAGTTAGCCTCCATGTACTCTTAACTATTCTTTTCTATAGTGTGTAAACCCTACTCCTCTTCTACCTTTTTTGTTGTTCCTGAAAAGTTTGTAACCATCCATCACCATCCTCCAGCCTTATGAGATATCCCACCAATTGTACTGGGGAGCTCAGAACTGGACACAGTACTCCAGGTGTGGCCTCACCAATGCTAAGTAGAGGGGAAGGATTACCACCCTAGTCCTCCTGGCAACACTTCTCATAATGCAGCCCAGAACACCATTACCCTTCTTTGCCACAAGGTCACATTGCTGGCTCACATTCAACTTGGTGTCCTCCAGGCTCCGCAGCTTCTTTTCTGCCAAGCTGCTTTCCAGCCAGATAACCCCTAATATATAATGGTGCATAGGACTATTCTTCCCCAGGTGCAGGACTTCACAATTCCCCTTGTTGAATTTCATAGGGTTCCTTTCAGCACATTTCCCGAATCTGTTCATGATGTAGTTTTACATGATCACCTGGATCTTTGCTTTGGACTCAATTCCCCAAGAAGCCGAGTTTAACAGTTACTTTACTAAGATAGCCAGCCTTTCAGCAAAGATGTCTTTTGCCACCTTTTGATTACTGGATCTCATCTCTCCCCAGTAGCCCACAGTCTTCATATGGTGTCTCATGGTCATTCCAGCTGAAACTTGGCTGATGAACCAGCCATGCAGCCAAGGGTTGAACTGCCTGACACATCTGTTTCTCTCTTCTCTCTTCCAGCTGACTGGCAGGATGAAGCAGAAAATAACCCAAGTACCTCATCTTTTTATTTTAGTCCCCAGGACTCTGTAGTCCTGCTTGACTTTTTTCCAGCTCACATTTCATAGTATTTGTGCCCATGTAGAAAAGGAGTAAGAGGTAGAATTTGATGAGCCTGAAGAGTCTAAGCATTATCTCCATGAAAACTTGGACCTCGTCCCTGGGCAATTAGCAAAGTTCCTGAGACTCAGGGTGAGGTCAGCAAATGGATGCCTCACTTGCTTACAGAGGGGAGTCCTCACTACTAACACTCACTGGTTCGTGCCAGTTTTGACATGCTGAGCAGGAGCTATTGGGCAGGTCCATGTCTGTTCTTCATCTGAATTTTCCAGCTGTGAGCACAACCACTATCTTGTTGCTATAGGGCATGAGCTTCCTGGGTGCCTTGTTCTGTGAATGACTGTGCTTCCCCTCTTCAGGCCTTGCTTGTGATATTCTTGTTCTGTCTGTGCTTCAAGGTCAGAGCTCATGCGCTTTCAGAGCTGCTGGTAGTATCCCACCAATTTCCTATTCACCTTCCCAGATGCAACATAACCTATTCACCTTTCTGCAGCTCTTTCACCTGGTAGCTCAGATAGCATCCCCTCACACATTTTATGTTTACAATACAACAGAACTGTCTCACATTTTTATGTCCTGCATCCTTTCCTAATATATGTATAAAATGGATTTGAGTGTAATGGTCCCAGCACATGAATAATCCAAATTTAAAAATCTACTCAAATGCCACATATCACATCAGTCATGTAACATATATAAGCTTCATACATAAAGTTCTGAAAACACAGAAATGTTTGTGTCTATGCACAACAAGAGCTAACAGATCATATCAACTCTCTACAGAATTTTTTCTGGGGTATTCATATGTGGTGGTTTTCACTTGCACTGCCTAATTTAGTAGGCATTGTATGAGTTCTGCTAAAATCAGAAAGTGGAATTATTCCATATAATTGAATGAAGACCAGAATGAAGGGGATTGTAGTCAATACAGTCAATGAGGTCTATCTGTCTCATTGTAAAATGCTGCATGTAGTAACACAGATTGTAGAGATTTAAAGTTGAAATGAGCTCAATGTGGGAGACAAGCAAGTCAGCATCGGCCTGTCAGCTCTGCGCAGCCCCTGAGAAGCATCAAGGCTTTGATGAGAAACAGGCCTTGGGAGAAAGACAAGAAACCGCCGAGTTGTGCCAAGGTGGCAGGGAAAAACAACGGACAGCTGCAACACTGAGCTGTGGAAAAGTACCAAACTGTGAGAAGTTACTGCCGCGTGAACAGCGCGTGAACAAGAAGTTGATTGGTCTGCACAGCGCGTGTTAGAGTGGTTTTATGCTGACAGGAGAAAAGGTAGATAGCTGTCTAATTGCTGATTTGCTAATTATGAAGTAAGAGCTTTAACCATAGCATAAGTATGTACTATTGGAATAATAAAGGGTCTTTCCTTTTGCACTTCATGGAGAGTCCGTGCCTCAATTGCCACAGCTCAATCCCACCTACTCTGTGTTTATGGTCTGGACAGGGGACTTGTTATTCTGGAGATTAGCAAAACAAAGATCTTAAAAACAGATGACCCAGAAGCAAATGGTTTTTCCAAAGGCACACAAAAAACTTGTTAGAGATTTAAAATTTGTATCCGCCTCTGTTGATCAGAGACTAGTTCTTCAGTCCCAACCCTTTTTGTCTAGTGCTACTTTCCTTACAACATTACTTTTGGACAAGCATAATTTTATCATCACTTGCTACAGTATTATGACCACACCATGTTTTATATTTTATGTATTTTTAACATTTAAATGCTACTGGCATACAAAATAAATTATATTTATATGTATATAAAACACTTGACCTAATCAGCTGATTTGTCCCTTTAATTGAAAACAACTGATCATATCATTTAGGCTGTCATGTACTAGAAGTTGTGGGGTTTTTTCTATATTTGCATTGTACTTTTCATCAGCTTGCTGTTTATAAAGGAACAAAATAAATAACACCAACATCTTTGTGCATTTCAAGAAGCTCAGAAAATTTTCTGATGAAATCAGTCAGCCTCTATCTGACTGATTGCAGGTAGCAATATGAATAATTTTTTTTTTTCTTCTTACTGTGATGTTAAAGCCCTGAACAATGGAATGGTATTTTCTACTTTTACTGCATGAAACACCATGTGCATTCTTCATTTTGCCAATATCCCGTGTGTAAAGGCATCAGGCACCTTGCTCTTGGCCAGATGGTAAAAATGCACATTTGGCCATTTTCCTATTTTTTGGGTTGCCTGTGTTACTTTATATTCTGTTTCCCTTTTACTTATTTGTTCTTGACTGTGTTCCCCTGTGCCCTTGCTTTGCCATAAAATTGCCTTTACTGAAAGCAACAGCAAGCTGTGTGTTCATGTTGTATAGGTTTGACACTGTTTTCTCTCAGCGGGCTTCCCAGCACCTGCTGTAATATCCATAATCTAAGCCTCCTTTTCCTCCAGTGTTGAAATATTTTTTATTTTTGGAATGTAAGTGTCAACAGATGTGATTGAAGATAATGAGACTTGGTGCTACTGTGAGATTACAGTTGTGGCAGGGGGAGAAATCGTGCAGAATAGATGGCCCATGCAGATGTATTAAGGTTGTCCACCTGTAATCAGGATGATTTTCACAATGCTGTGTGGATTAGATAAATAAATTAACTAGATTAATCAAATCATTAAAAGTTAACAAAAAGACTCAGATATGTTATAAATACAGACATTAGATGGAGAACTTTAGAATTTACTTAAACTCCAATAAAAACATTATATGACGTTATGTTTCCCTGATGCAACACACCTTCACTAAACTAAATACAACATAGCTAATTGTTCAGCAATTCAGGAAGGCTTATGTTGTTTGAAAACTGAAGATCAGATTCTCCCCACTTAAGTGTAGACACAAAATGGTGTCTAAATCAGAAATATAGTTGTTGTCGTTTCCTTCTACAGTTCAAGAGAGTAAACACTTTCAGGAAGCTTTGTATCTCCAGGATTTGAATCTGAACACTAACTGAAATGGAAGAGGGCAACAGTTGTGGAGAGATTCCCAGGGACTGCAGTTAGGCTTTGGAATGTTTCCCATCAAAAACACAGAACACAGCAAAAGTTATGGGTAAACTAAACCCCTCCCTGAGATACCCCAATGAGTGAACTGGGGAGAAATTAAGTGAGAATTCAAGATTAAGATCGAGGTCATCTTAAATTTAGGTGCTAAATACAGGTGTCCACAATAACATAGTCATCTAAGGTCACATTTTAGTCAGCAGAGATAATCAGTGCAGCAAATGGAGTCTTTTGTAAACTAAATAAAAGATTATATTCAGCAGAATTTTACTATGATGAGTTCTCAGATTCAGTCCACATGAATAAAGCTATACTGTAGACAGCTACATTTGCAAACTCAGTCCCACCCTAGGAGTAAATTTTGATTTTTAGAGGTAGATTTCAACTGCCTAAACATAGGCATCTAGTGGACAGTGTAGATATGACATCCACTCAGATGCGGAAGATATGGGACAGAAGATGGAGGGGACCAGTGCTTTTCTGAAGCAGCAGCCAGAGGTTACGCCAAGGAATCTGAAATTATGCCAAATATCTCTACATGTCAACACATATAAATCTCTACTGAACAAGTTAAGATTTCCCTTCATATACAATAGAAGGCCACAGATACTTTTCCATTTGAATAATGTGGCCAGATAAAGATCTCTACCTGAGGATGAGAAGAATCACTCCCTGAAAGTACCCATCTTTCTCTATAGACTTAAAGAAATAAAACCCCAAAAAGGATTCTTTGGTGGGACAAAGTTAAAGCAAAGTTTTGATGATTATATTTTGAAATAGTGTGTAAAACATATTCAAGAAATGGCCCTAATATTGGAATTAGCAGATATATTTGTCAAAAGTTTCCATGGATAAGATCGGTAAATCAGAGAAATTTCTCCTTTAATAACAACTGCATTTTTATGCATTAAATAATTTTATGTGCTTTAGGCAATTTCCCAAACTTCTATACCTACCTTTTTTTGTAGTGGATTATGACTGACCCAGTGATTCTGCTCATAAGTTTTCAATAATAGGGTCTTTCCCATTGTTGTCACTGACTGTGGGGGGAAAGAAACACCAGAGGATGTGAGACTGCTAAACTCAGTTTATGAAGGGACAGAAAGAAAGCATAGGCTGTGTCAGGGAAAGCTACGCACTCACACAGGCATACATAGACACACAGGCAGTACAGCTACCACTTTTACTCAAGAGAAAAACTGACAGGTGCCCCAACCCAGATTCTGGTAGAAGTCCTGTTCCTCTGCAGGCAGCCACACATGCGATTCAACCCAGAGGTCACACTCCTCTTCCAATCATGAGGTCTGATGTGACTGTCTGGCATGTCCAGGTGCCTCTTCCAGTTTACCTGGAAATACATCAGACCAGGATGTGCCCTTCTTACATACATGAAGGGTGTCATTTTGTTTCAGCCACCATTTCATGACAGGGTGCTGCATGTCATAAACATGTCATAACCCACACATTTTTGCAGGTTTTTTTGGTGTGTTTGCTCTGACCTGGCAGCCATGGATCATGACACTCAGTTGTTCAACTCTTGACTAAGGCTTCTGTAACAACTGTGCTTTGCTCTTTTTTTTTCTTTGTTTTTTTGCAAGTTTCTTTGTTTTACACACTGTATCATATGGAATTATATTTGTATTATAATGTGTTTCAGTACTGGTTTCCTCATGAATAAAGAAGAAGAGAAATAAAAGAGTATAATTATTTGATAATGATGGAAACAAGTACAATTGATTAGGGTAGTACAGGATAGTTTAGATTTTTATAGCTCAGTAGTTCAAGGCTAGAGGGAGTTGCCATGTTGTCATTGCTTTTGCATGCAACACACAGCTGTTGAGATTTTGCTTTGACAAAGATATGTCTACTCAAGCTGAACTGTAGTTGAAAGTAGAGAGTAAAAATAGAAATACCATGTGATCCCAGCATTTATTTCTGTGGGATATTTACTCACTAATTTCCAATTCATTGTAAATGTGACCCACAAAATCTATCCTTAGAAGTCAAAAATGCACTTTAGACTTTGAGCTTCAGTAGACAGTGAGAATAGAAAAGCTGTGATGATGGTATTTTTTCAGATATTTTCTGATGTGATTTGTTCCTGTCAGATGTTAAAAAGACTTTCAGGTGTGCTGTAAGTATTTTTACTTTTCTTGGAGACAGTGGTTACATCTAGAGGAAATTACTTTGGAAACCATTTTCAATGTCTGACATAGTCAAAAGAATTTTTGATATGCTAAAAGTGCCTCTCAAGTGTATTGCATACAGGACACCACATACACAGACACACACACACACACAATGAGAAGCATTTTGCATTGCGAAATTTCAGAAATACTACATTTTGCCACATATTGCTCTACAGTCGGTGTCTAAACACTCAGGTGTGCACAATTCATCTGTTAACTGGGGTGAAAAATTAGGTATCCCTTACTCGGTTAGGACAATGAAACAAACATTAACTCCTCAGAGAAAGTCCAAAATTAAGATTATTTTTAAAAAAATAACTTTAAACCCATGTAATATTTTCACCTGTTCACATTTTACGCAAATGCTCATTATTTTCTTGGGGATTGTGAGTGTTCAAACTTCATTATGTCAATTTTCTAATTTCATGAGAATAATTTTTGAACATGCCTAGTGCACTGTTTTGTGGAGTATTGCAGGGAAGGCACGTCTAGATAAATACTGGTAGGTAAATTACTGAAAGAAGAACTTGACATTTTAGGTAACATAGAAAAGCAACCAATTGTTTCTTTTACAGCATTTATGTTTGTTACTGCATGTGTCTGTTGTAATTTTTGAATTACTGTATTTCCATATAAATTGTTTTGAGTTATAGATTTTCCATATAAATAGCTAAATTACAACACATTTGACATGAAATGTAACTCATAACTCTTCAGCTAAACTATTGGTGTCACAGCATTACCAAGCAGTAAATCACATGTATGTATAAGGATAGAAACTCATAGTATCAGGAACTCTATGGTAAGTTTCTTGTCACTTCACACTATTGTAAACTTCAGATATGAAATGTATGGGGAAACAGGATTTTTCTTAATTATCTTTGCTATATTAGGAGCAAATAGAGTCTTTAACATACTTGTTTGATATGTGCTGTCAGTTTTGGTTCTCTGGAAAATAAATTGTTTACTCTAAGCTTTTGTTAAATTGTATAATTTAAGATGCTTATCGTAACTGTAGCTCTCCACTTGTAGTTTTCCGTTTGTTGCTCTATCTTGCTTTATTTGCTCCTGCATAAGAATCAAAACTGATTTTTGAAAAGCAGAACTCTTCGGTGTTAGCTTATCCTTTCCTAAAGCTTTTTCACCTGATATCAATCATCCTGATTGACTGACAATATACAGTTATGACTATGTTGGAAGGACTGTATCAACACTGAGTTCATTGTATTTCAGTTTTCAAAGTTTTTCCTCTCTCTTTGTCACTTTCCAGTGAAGAATTAGTAGAGGAATGCAAAAACTGACTTTTTGTTTCATACATCTTTTGGAGGGAGAAATGGGGACTATGCTGACAGGGATCAGATACAGTCCCAAAAACATTAATGTTATCATTGCTCTAGAAGGCAATCTGAATCTGTTCCTGTCCCAGCATAAGCCCATCCAGAGCATAACCCGTCAATGCCTTAGCCTTACACTCCCCCTCAACCCATTTATATTGGTAACTTTTTCTTATCAAAGATTAAAAAAAAAAAAGTCAAATAAAAGAAGAACAAAAGAAAGAAAAAGATTGACAAGGGAAAAAAATGAGAGAATAAGAAAAAAAGAATAGAAAAGAAGAAAAGAAAGAAAACAAGCTTTTCAGATTTGTGATTTTCAAAAGCTTAATTTGAAAGAATACATGTTGTCCTGTTCACATGTATTTAATGTGAAATCTCCAGCTTTTTGTCTCTATTTCTGTTATAGAATACTTTTAGTTTCCTGTATTAATTACACAAAATTTTTCATTACCAATGTCTTCTACCTTTTCTAAGCCAACGTGTGAATGAAAATTGAGGAATAAAATAAAAAAGTGTCCTGTTTTCGACCAGGATGGAGTTAATTTTCATTGGAGTATTTCACACCATGTGATGTCATGCCCAGGGATTTAGGTGGGTGGGCTCTCTCACTTGCTTGCTCTCTCTCACATGCAAGCTGTCTGCTCGTTGGGCCATGTTGTTGCTGTGGGGGGGCGGTCGCCACGCTCAGCAAGCCACTGCTGCATTTTACCCATTTCTTTTTGGGCTCACTATTGTTACTGTTATTCTCTTGTTATATTTAGTAAATTCTTTCTTTTTATTCAACCTACAAATTCTCTTCTTTTCGTCCCTCCCCTATTTTACCAGAGGGGGGAGGGGGAGGTGAACAGACAGCCACATGAACGTCTGACTGCTGGCTGAGTTCAAACCTCCAGAGTTTTTGTCGCCCCACATGGGGCACTGAGGTATTTTTTTCTTTTTGTCTGAGATAACAACAAAATGGGTAAAATGTGGATTGCTTGGCTCCTTAAGATCTTATCACCTCATTTGCAATACGTGTTTCCCATGCTGTTGCTCACCTTCCCTGAGAGGTGGCTTAAGGTTTTGTTTCTGTTGTACTATGTGATGCTAATCTAGGATAGCATGCAGTCATCGGTCCTGGGGTTATTTACAGTTGTGTTTGAGAAATTTGGGGAGTTCAAATATCTTTGGAATGTTGACAAAAACATGTTTGCCGTGATGTTTGGAGTTAGTGTTTTCCTGCATGTGGTTCAGGTTTTGTTTATGGTTAAGCTACTATTTAGGATTAATCAGGTAACAGAAACTGCAGCCACTATAACCCCGAGGACAGGTGCTGCAGCTGAACCAGAGGACCAACCCATGACAGTGTCAGTTGCTCCCATACAGAAGAAGAAATACACAGGAAAATCCCCTTGCAGTGAACCAGGCCCATCATGAGAACAGGAGGAGGCAGAGCCATTGATAGTCACCCAATCCTTGTCCTTGAGTGAGTTGTGAGACATAAGAAAAGATTACAGCTGCCATCCAGGTGAGCAAATTGTTACCTGGCTGCTCTGGTGCTGGGATAGCAGGGCCAGTGGCATGGAACTAGAGGGCAGGGAGGCCAGGCAGCTGGGATCCCTGTCTAGGGAAGGGGGCATTGACAAAGCCATTGGAACGGAGACACAAAATCTTAGTCTCTGGAAGCGACTTCTGTCAACTGTGAGGGAGAGGTATACCTTCAAGGATGACTTGACATGTCTACCAAGTAAGTGGTATGCCACGATTGATACTGTCAATGCATTTTTCTCCATCCCTCTGGCAGCAGAATGCAGGTCACAGTTTGCTTTTACCTGGAGGGGTGACCAATACACCTGGAATCGACTGCCCCAGGGGTGGAAACACAGCCCCACCGTTTGCCATGGACTGATCCAGACTGCACTGGAACAAGGTGAAGTCCCAGAACATTTACAGTACATTGATGACATCATTATATGGGGTAATACAGCAGAAGTTTTTCAGAAAGGGGAGAAAATAATCCAAATCCTTCTGAGATCCTGTTTTGCCATAAAGCGTAATAAAGTCAAGGGACCTGCACAAGAGATCCAGTTTTTAGGAGTAAAATGGCAAGACGGACATCGTCAGATTCCAATGAAGGTGATTAATAAAATAACAGCTATGTCCCCACTGACTAACAGAAAGGAAACACAAGCTTTCTTGGGTGTTGTGGGTTTCTGGAGACTCCACATTCCAAATTACAGTCAGAATGTCAGCCCTTGTTGTAATTAGCTCTGCTTCTTTAAACCTGCCCACCCACATGTCGGTGGTGCTCAGGTCGCAGGGACTAATACCGCGGGAGGTTAAAACCTTCTCGGGGACATCAGCACTAACACCGATGTGGTGGATACAAAATGTCCTTTTATTAAACTGCATATCTTACATATATACGTTCGCCAAGCACCTCCTTCGTGGGTGTGCCCTTAGTGTTACAAGCCTATCCATCACCTTACCTCGTAACAAGGGGGGCTACAGCTATTCCTTCCGTACATCGCGAGATCTTCCAAACACCACTCCCTACAAGCCCTCTCTATCAAGTGACTCGGAAAAACAATGATTTTTATGGGGCCTGGAGCAGTGACAGGCTTTTGAGCAAATTAAGCAGGAAATAGTTCATGCAGTAGCCCTCGGGCCAGTTCGGACAGGGCAAGATGTTAAAAATGTGTTCTACACTGCAGCCGGGAAGAATGGCCCTACCTGGAGTCTCTGGCAGAGAGCACCAGGGGAGACTCAGGGTCGACCCCTGGGGTTTTGGAGTCAGTGATACAGAAGATCAGAAGACTGCTATACTCCAACCAAAAAGGAAATACTGACAGCATATGAAGGGGTCCAAGCTGCTTCAGAGGTGATTGGGACTGAAGCACAGCTCCTCTTGGGACCCCGACTGCCAGTGCTGGGCTGCATATTCAAAGGGAGTGTCCCCTCTACACACCATGCAACTGATGCCACGTGGAGTGAATGGGTTGCATTAATCACACAATGGGCTCAAATAGGGAGCCCCAGCCATCCAGGAATACTGGATGTGATTACAAATTGGGCAGAAGGCAAAGATTTTGGAATGGTGCCAGAGGAAAAGGTAACATGTGCTGAAGAGGCCCTACCATATACTGAGCTACTGGATAATGAGAAGCGATATGCCCTGTTTACTGACGGGTCCTGTCGCATTGTGCAGAAACATTGAAGGTGGAAGGCAGCTGTATGGAGCCCTACACAATGGGTTGCTGAAGCTGCTGAAGGAGAAGGTGAATTGAGTCAGTTCGCAGAGGTGAAAGCCATCCAGCTGGCCTTGGATATTGCTGAGCGAGAAAAGTGGCCGGTGCTCTACCTCTATACTGACTCATGGATGGTGGCAAATGTGCTGTGGGGGTGGTTACAGCAGTGGAAACAGAGCAACTGGCAGCACAGAGGCAAAGCCATCTGGGCTGCTGAATTATGGTAAGATATTGCTGCTCGAGTAGAGAATCTGTTGGTGAAAGTACACCATGTAGACACTCATGTACCCAAGAACTGGGCCACTGAAGAACACCAGAATAACCAACAGGCGGATCGGGCAGCCAAGATCAAGGTGGCTCAAGTAGATCTGGACTGGCAACATAAGGATGAACAATTTATGACTCGCTGGGCCCATGACTCCTCAGGCCATCAGGGAAGAGATGCAACGTATAGATGGGCTTGTGACCGAGGGGTGGACTTAACCATAGATGCTATTGCACAGGTAATCCATGAATGTGAGACATGTGCTACGATCAAGCAAGCCAAACGGTTAAAGCCCATTTGGTATGGAGGACGATGGTCAAAATATAAATATGGGGAGGCCTGGCAGATTGATTATATCACGCTCCCACAAACTTGGCAAGGCAAACACTATGTACTTACAATGGTGGAAGCAGCCACAGGTTGGTTGGAAACTTATGCCGTGTCCCATGCCACTGCCCGGAACACCATTTTAGGTCTTGAGGAGAAAGTCTTATGGCGGCCTGGCACGCCAGAAGGAATTGAGTCAGATAATGGGACACATTTCCGAAACAACCTCATAGACGCCTGGGCCAAAGAACATGGCATTAAGTGGATATATCACACTCCCTACCATGCACCAGCCTCTGGGAAAATTGAGCGATACAATGGATTACTGAAAACTACACTGAGAGCAATGGGTAGTGGAACTTTCAAACACTGGGACGTGCATTTAGCAAAAGCCACCTGGTTAGTCAATACCAGAGAATCTGCCAAGGAAGCTGACCCTGCTCAATCAAACCTCCTACATACTGTGGATGGGGACAAAGCCCCCTTAGTGCACATTAGGAATATGTTGGGGAAGGCCATCTGGGTGGGTGATGCAGAAGGATGGAGAGGTCTGATGTGTGCCTCAGGGAGATTTGATTTTAGGTGAGAATAACCAATGAACCGGACTGTCAAATAACACTGTTATGGCAATTGGTGCCTTGCAACATCCCTGTGCCACATCCAAAGCCTCCTGCTCCACCGACTGAGCCAACTCTGCCTCATTCCTCAGCCTTATAGTCTGTCATGACAGATGGAACCTGAAGTTATGGACTAAGTGAACTCAGCAAACATTGTGAAAGGATGGTGCATAGACTAAGGGAATGATATCTGTGAGACCTGGAAAAAAAAAAGGGGGTGGTGATTCCTTAAGATGTATTTGTAAACCTGAGCATAACGTCAATGGTATGGAATAAGGGGTGGAGACTGTCCTGGTTTCGACCAGGATGGAGTTAATTTTCATTGGAGTATTTCATACCATGTGATGTCATGCCCAGGGATTTAGGTGGGTGGGCTCTCTCACTCGCTCGCTCTCTCGCGCGCAAGCCGTTTTCTCGTCGGGCCCTGTTGTTGCTGTGGGAGGCCGGTCGCCGCGCTCGGTAAGGCACTGCTGCATTTTACCCATTTCTTTTTGGGCTCACTATTGTTACTGTTGTTCTCTTGTTATATTTAGTAAATTCCTTCTTTTTTATTCAACGTATGAATTCTCTTCTTTTTTTTCCCTCCCCTATTTTACCAGAAGAGGGAGGGGGAGGTGAACAGCCGGCCACGTGGTGTCTGGCTGCCAGCTGAGTTCAAACCTCCACAAAAAGACAGGGCAGTTTCCAAAGCAGAGATTCCCAAGAGGACAAAATAATAAATTCCTGCTGGAATGCTGATTTAGTTGTTCACAGAGACTTGTTCAAATGTAAGACTTCAGAGACAATGGGTCAGAGAAGGCACAATGCATGACCTCTGTACAGATTTTACATCAAGTACCATCTTGATCTCTTTATAAAATGGAGGCATTTTCACAATCAAATACAGGTAATGCTTTTAGTTTTGACTTTATTTTACAGCATTCTTCCAAGTTTGCATTTTGGAAGTTGCACAGTAGCTGCCTGTTGTGGTTTAACCTGGCAGCCTGCTAAACAACACACAGCCACTTGCTCACTCTCCCCCACAGTGGGATGAGGGACAGAGTTGGGGAAAAAAAAAAGTAAAATTCATGGGTTGAGATAAAGACAATTTAATAGAACAGAAAAGGAAGGGATAATAATAATAGTAATAGAATTAGAATATACAGAACAAGTGATGCACAATGCAACTGCTCACCACCCACTGACTGATGCCCAGCCAGTTCCTGAGCAGTGTACTCTGGCCAGCTTTTCCCCTAGTTTATACTCTGAGCATGATGTCATATGGTATGGAATATCCCTTTGGCCAGTTTGAGTCAGCTGTCCTGGCTGTGTCCCCTCTCAGCTTCTTGTGCTTCCCAGCTTACTCGCTGGTGGGGTGCTGTGAGAAACTGAGGAGTCCTTGACTTAGTGTAAACACTGCTTAGCAACAACTAAAACATCAGTGTGCTATGAGTCAACATTATTCTCATTCTAACTCCAAAACACAGCACTATACCAGCTACTAGGAAGAAAATTAACTCTATCCCATCTGAAACCAAGACACTGCCTCTATGTGTTAAGCATCCATGGGTGGGAAATCTGTAGGATCATTTATCAAAAACCACACTTAGAAATTATTTTGTTTTGGAATGCAGGAGAACTCCAAAATTTAATCTCAAGCAAGTGTAGGCTGAAGATATTTTCTCCTACTACTCTCTAAGCACTGCGGGAGACTTAGTCCACATTCCTGAAAACACCCACTCATTCTTAATATCAGTAAGAATACCCTTAGTAGAAATTCTTTATAGTAAAATTAAGTATGTTCAAGTCAATTCAAAGGTGGAATGTCTTTTTAAATTATTTCACAAACTGAATTGGGTTAATATATCAGAGAAGAGGTAAAATAGATAATTGTGCCAGTTTATACAAAGCATGGATGTCCTACAGCATCTTATTAATTATTCTGCAGCAGGATTTATTCCTCTTAAGAGGAATTGCAGAAGGGTTGGTATATAAGAGGCAGAACAGAAAATACTTCTACAGCTGGGAAGTGTTCTGATCTAACAACATCTCATTTATAAACTAGGAAATCTTAACAGAATTATATATTTCAAGCAAGTATTAAGTCAGGTATTGACCATCCAGTCACCAGAGAACCCTTGCAATTAAAATTACAATAGTCATGTGAAACATCACACAGATGATGTGACCCCTTTTAGACATGGAGTCAAGGAGACAATTCAGGTGTTTAAAAAGACGTTGTCCAGTGTACGGACATCACCAGACAGATGGTCATGAACAAGCTGTACAAAATATGGTATACTGCTCAGGAAAGCTGCTTATAAGGCATTGTAATGACCTGGAGTCCTGGTATTCACAAAGCAAAATAACTTTGTGAAAGGAAGTTCACATGAGAAGATGGAAAGTCTGTCACAGTTTCATGGGCATAATGAATGATCTTCAACAGACAACAATACAGAAGCAAATGGAATGACCACAAAAATCTTTGCACTTATTGAGAAAGCCTCATGTAGCGTAAGACAGACTCTCACTGCTTTTTCCTGTTTAGCTGCTTGAAATTGTATCAAAATTTTGAGAATTTCTGTGAGGAACTAAGCAGTCCCATTTCTCACCAATGTCAGTGGGAGTTAATGAGGCTCAGTGCCATGCAGGATTGTAGCAATAAATGACTGTAGAGAACTTGTTATTTTTTTCTTTTTCTTTTTTCTAATTTTTTAATGGGGTTAGGAACATCCTGCAAGCTTGGAATTTCATAACCAAGAATTTAACTAGACTCATATAATAATCCTAGTTAACATGCTATTTTTTTCTATTAGATCCATAAGAAAATGCCTCTTTTCTAAATAAAACTAATTGTCTGGAGCTGCTAGTGTTACCTCCATATTAAACACAGTATATTTTATATTCATCTCATTACATGATTAAGCCTGAAACAAATTCACTAGTTTTGAAGTAGTACCTGGTATCAGTAGAATGTTTTGCTAACTGAATGATCCAACATCAAACTGTGTGGCATAGTGAAATTTTGTACTCTAAAACCTTAAAATCTCTGCAGAAAAATAGCAAATAAATTTCTTTTAAAAGTACATTTTATGGAGAAATGAACATGAAGCCACAATATAAACTT
Source organism: Strix aluco (assembly GCF_031877795.1). NCBI lineage: Eukaryota > Metazoa > Chordata > Aves > Strigiformes > Strigidae > Strix > Strix aluco. Next base: position 84,374,871 of record NC_133932.1, on the reverse strand, counting down.
TTCCTATTCTATTCATAGTAAATGTTACATAAATACTATAATCTGGACTATTTAAAATAAAATATAATGTAATACTTCTTTTTGTTAAATTCTGCTATTTAACACTACCACTTGGCATTTCTATTGTGCAATTCATGCAAGGATATGAGAATCCTTTATAAACTTGAGTTAATTAAACCCACAGTAGTCTCATGAGGGGGGAATGGAACAGAGGAGTCATTTTACATGCGACTTAAATACAAACACCTTTGTGGTGAAATGTGCCAGCTCTTTAAGGCTTCATAGCATCATTAAGCAGTAGATTAAGACAAGAAGTGATTAATATTCAACTAAAAGTACAGAATTAATGTACTTAAGTAAAATCTGCTTGCTTATATTGTGGTTTAATCAAAGCACTAAAAACAAGCCATAAAATTCTATGTAGAGCATTTATTCTTTTATTTGTTCCTTCTGCCTCTGGGTAGACAATCAATCGGTGAAAGGAACTCCCCCTGAATTTCTAACTCTTCTTATTGCTACTACTTATTAATGTACATTATAACTAACATATCAAAGTATTGTAAGGTAATAGTAGGGAAAAAAATTTCTGTTTTCTAGTCTCTGTACTTAAAACATTTTACAGAATGTTAATTCCTTTATAAAGAGGCTTTCTTCAGTTCTATAGTAATGCCATCTATCTGTGGTTCTTTTATCTGATCTATCATACTGCAGAATGATTTCAGTTTTAATTAAGGTCTGATAAAAATAAAAAAATCCAACACAACTCTTCACTTATAGAGAAGCCAAAATTTCCTTCATTTTACACAGTAATTCAGTAACAACGGTGGTGGTAAATGTAGATATCTTCAAGACATCATAAGGTCATTCCATGTCCTAATCAGAATGAAATAAAGAAAGATATGGAACTCAACATCATGAATGTGCAAAAAACCCCCTAGTTTAAAAGCCTAAGTATGATAGAGAATTAAAAAAATGTCTTCCTGGAAATATAGTATGTAATGATTTGTTTTAGCAGAGAACCACCTTTGAAAATTAGATTCTGCTGCCAGAACACATGTGGATCAGCAGATTGAATAACCCTGGCATATGAGTTTTTTGCAAAACTTGGCATGTTCACATTTAGAGTAATATAATTTCAGCCCCTTAAGAATATCTTAGTATTTAAATGACTTAGTTGCCTGAACTTATTTCCAAACACTAATAAAATCCAGATTTTACAGAAAGTATCCCCTTCTGTTCTATTCCAGTCCCTACTTTATTGTCTTAACCCTAACAAGTGAGCAAGCATAAGCCTGCTTTGTGTTCCTTCTACTCATTAATTTTAATTAATCTCTCAAGACTGCAGCTTTGAAGGACGCATTTTTCTGTGGAGTAAGGGAATAGTTATTATTTCAATGAAGGAATTGAAATCCTGAAACTGGCCAAAATTCTGTAAGAATTTAACAAAAGTGCTGGAAGGCAGGAAAGAAACTCCTGATACATATTTCAGACTTGCTTGAAATCTGCTTACTCTTATGTCAGCAGAAATGAAGAGCAAGAGGCCTGAGAAAATCACTTCATGATCTATCAAGTTGCAAAAAGTCATCATAACGGATCTAGAGATGGGGAGGAGGAAAAGCAACATGCATTTTTTGATTATTAAAATGATAGTGAACCAAAATAAAACACGTAAGGGCTTTGAGTAACCTGTAAATAGTTGTACCATAATGTATAAACGATTAAAACAGTTAACAAAATTAATTTTCTGGACAAAAACCACAGAAAATAGCATTCATTGAGAGGTCTTAGAATCCTTTGTCCCATTCTCAGACCTCAGCACTTCTTTTTTGTGTTGTCACCATGAACATTTTGCTTATATTAAAAAAATGTATGTATATTGCCTCTAACATCATGGTGTAAGCATACAGACAAGGAATAACAGTAGGCTATCTATACATTACTTCAGGCTAGCACCAGTCTTCTCATGTATGTAAAAAGATACTGAATTGTTCACCTCGAAGAGCATGAGCATTGAGTTTTACACTGTTGGCTCGGTAAATAAAGAGGTAGAAGAATGTAAGGTATGATCTTGCCAATAATGCTGGGAAGATGATTTGGTTTGTCCTTTGACAACAGCTCAGGGCTCTGTTATCCTGAAAAACTGGACTGTCTTTTCAGAGAACATGTTATACAATCTGCCAGCTTAGTAACTGCTATAGGACATCCTTTCCCTGCCATTTTCTTCTGGGACTCACTCTTCCTTACACTTTCCTCCATGTGATGGGACTTTCTCTCTCCAAACTTGTTTCACATACACACCAGTATCATACACACACATTTGATGCAAGTTAAATCTCTGCCTGTTTCTGTTCTGGTTGAGAGCATCAATGACAGTGGAGGATAAAGGATGGCTGGGATGGTACATAGGACCTCCAACACCTGTTGGTTAGAGGATTCAAACAAGCTACGGTTCTCCAAGGAATCTTCCAAGGATTCTCTTGGAATCTTAAAAGGGGGTAGAAAGCAGATGACAGATATATTTCTCTCTATTATCCAAAAATGGTGCATTTTGTGATTTGGGTTTTTTTGGGAGGATGAGTGGGTGTCTCATTTGAGCCTGCACCTGGAAACAACAAAACAGTTTTGGCACCTCCATGTTAAAAAAAAATCATGAGATATGTCCTAAATTAATCTCAGATACTTGGGGAAGCAGGAGTGGAACCTCAGTTGAAAAATTAGTTGTGTTAGTTTTCCCTCTAAGGGGAGAAAAGAATTGAAATGTCTTCTGAGAGGATAACTCAGCCTACCATCACACTCAAAATCTTATTATGACCAAAAGAGATCACACACAATGCATATAGAACCAAAACCTCAGTCAGTCCAATTAACATTTTCAAGGGAAAGACCTTGTCCCAGCCCCTGACAGGCTACTGCTGCCATGGGGACCACACTACTTCAAGGGTGGAGGGGATGAAATCAGAAATTAGAATTATCTTTTCCATTTACTGTAGATGGTGAATAGGACAATGCCCTCCTAAAATGCCACAGCTGTGTGCCCAAAGTTAGGTGGGATTAATCTAATTGGAAGAGTCTTAAAACCTTGGGGAAGGGGTGTGTTTGGGGTATTTATTACTTTTTTTACTTCTGTTTAAATTATTGCATTACATTTAAGATGTCCTTTCTAGTGGCTATGAAGTACCATGAAGGTTAAACAAGTTATGTACATTTTCAAAGGAAAGTTGAATTTAATATGGCTCCACAAATTGGGCTGTATAGAAAATGGAAATGATGAGAATTTTCTGTCCTTGAAACTAGGGAGATTTTGCTCAATATCTTCACTGTGAGCAAGTATTTTAAGGAAACACTGCAAAACTTATAAGAAAATTTAGCTGTCATAGCTGAGAGCTTAGCATACGTGTTTGTCACTTTTTTTTCTCCCCTCTCCTGACAATTGAATGCCAATTAACCAAGCAAATGCAGTGTTCAGTTATCACATATTTGGTATGGAGTAGTATTAAATCATATATACACAACCTTTCCTTGGAAAGCTGGTTTTGAGTTTAGTCCTCCCGTAGGCTGTGACAGGTGGAGAGAGATATTGAGAGCAACACGTGAGCAGCTCAGGCTCCCACCAGTGGAGTCTCCTGAGCTCCCCTTGCTCTGTTGCTAAGGAACAGGACAAGCGTACAGCTGCCTCTCCTCTCTGAAAACTGCAACACCTAAAATATGATTAAGAACTGTCTGTTTTCATGTTGAGGAATCATAAGTTTTAAAGCTTCAAGCCCAGGATTCTCTGAAGCATAATGGAGAAAGGAATAAATTAAAGATGGGGGAAAAATTCTTACTAAAAATGTCTCAACCAAGATGCTGCTTTTTTAGTTTAGAGCTATGAATAAATACAGCTATTTATAATCTGCTGCTGCAATCATTATGTCAGTGTATTCAGTGTAAAGCTCTTTGCAAATAGTGCTGTGACTCAGAAGATACAAAATTTTTGTCAAGGACAGGCACTGTACAACTTGGATCTCCCTTATATCTTTGAGAATTTTGTGACTCTAAGAGAGTCATTGGTCTCCAAGCTTGCAATTATGAAGGGCATAAGTAATACCATGGCCTATTATTATTGATACTTAGAATACATTAGAAATTAAAATCTCCTCATACCGTCACAGTGCTGACCCAGAACTTTCCTTGCCTCATATAGCTCATGATTATGAAAAGTTGTAACAGTTTGGCTGATATATAAGTTTGTAGTTGGAAAGAAGGTCACAGTAAAGCTGAGACTTTTGCCTAAATTCATAGGTTCAAACATGGGATTTAGATAGGACTTTTCTTATAAAGATGGCAACTTCTGCAGCTTCAAAGTAATGACAGCATTCTGAACATAAGAACACCAAACAGCATTAAAAATAGGGCAGTGAAGATATAGGTTCCTTTATAATTCTTACAGTGGAACGTGACAGACTTTTTCATGTTGCTATATACAAAGTCTGAAGTATTATATACATATATATTAGGCACAGATTATGTTGATCACTATCATATATGTGTTTGTGTGCGTCTGTAAGAAAATATATGCACATATGACTGTTATACAGGGACACTAATTTATAGCAAGCTAGACTTAAATTGTTTTACAAGGTAACTTACTTTTGACAAGTACATCCAGGAAGAAAAAAAAAAAAAGGAAAAAAAAAGTAAGCATAAGCAGTAAAGAGAATATCTGAATATGCAAGAACTACTGAAGTGCTAGGAATCTGTATCCAAAGTCAGATCCAAGCACTCCAAATGTTGTTTGAATAGAAAAGCAACAAGGCTGTGTTTGTTAACTCCAGAATACATGTGTCTCAACAAAGCATCAGAGTTCAGATGAACTCTAAATGTAATACACACCAGGAGCACCCACTTTTAAAGAACTGCAGGAATAGAAGCACAAGCAAGTATTAAACAGGGGCAATGAGATTTAAACAGTCATGGACATCATGATTTCATCTCTGGTTTTGTTTCCTTTATGTCAAATAGTATCTTCTTATTTACCCAATTATTCATTAATGACAAATTCCAGATCATGTCAGAGCTACATTGTAGATAATATCAATGAGCAGCTACAACTGTCTACAGTGCTGTTTTGGTAAGGATTAGGAGTGTAGTTTTGAAGCAAATCTCTATCATACCCATTACTGTGTATGACTTGCATCATGGAATGAACACTCTGCTCATAAGCTGGATTTCTTCTGGATGTAATTAAACTGGAAGATATTCAGGAGCATATCTAGCCACAAATGAGCATTGAGTCTGTGGAATACTCCAAAGTTACTTCTGATATAAATAAATATATACATACATAAATAACTAATATTAAAGTTATCTAATGTAGACTTCTCAGGACAAAATATTTCACCCTATGTCTGCTTCTACCAATCTGCTTTACCTGTTACTGCAGGTGTAGCCTGTAAGGACCAAGCAAGATCCCCTGTAAAGTCCCAATATGTTTTATGGAAGGTCAGTCTAGGTATTATATATACAAATAGATTTTACAGTCATAAAACAAGGTAATGAAGTAATATATTGCAGTTTGTGAAGTTCAGTAATGTCTAACACCAACTAATGATCTTGTCCTTTATGTGAATTTGCATGCAACAGCTGCAGCAATGTTTCCTCAAATCCTTCAAATAAACCAACTTTGACAGTTGAGTTGTTTTGTTTACAGATTAAAACAGACTTTTTATGAGGATGAATGAAAGATTTTGTCTTTTGTTTCTTCAAATTTGATCTTTAAAATCTGAATTGTAATTAATTCTAAAATTGCAAAAATATTTCCTTAAACATGGTTTTATACTCAATACATCTAAGAAATTACTGTCTTCTAAAACAGTCCTGCTGAAATGATAGACCAAAACCCAAAGTGAATAGTACCAGCAGATGAAAAAACCTTCCATAATGAATTTCCTTGAAAAAAGGGGTAAATGAAAGCATTCTTGAGCTGAACAGTAATTTCTATTTCTTCTATGCATAAACTAATGCAAAATCACAGCATCTCACACTGAAATGTTTTTTTAGGAGCTGAACTAATGCATCTTTTAAAAATGTCATTAGTTACAGCATTACAGATGTGTTAGTCTTCCCTCTGTGTATGAAAAGGCAATGAAGTGCAGGTGACTTCTGCCTTAGGACCTCATCTGTGTACTCTATAGCCATGTGCTGCACTGTACAGCCATGTAAGCATTACTTCCTATGTAGGAGAACATCAGTCTTCCTCCTCTACAGTTCTTGATCAGGGAGCTACCCTTTCTAGTGGAATGCTGATGGGTTGCACTTTGGGTTGTTATGGATGCTGAATAATGGGGCATATTGGCATATTTAAATATACTGTTAAATAATTATTTTTTTTTCCCCCCCTAATCTTAGTCTTGCTTTGGACTAATTAACTTCTGTTACAATCTGTTAAAATATTTCTTTATCTCGGAAGTCAAACCACCTTAGATCATGGAGAAGTAAAGAGCACAACTCAAATTGCATATGATCTTGTGTACAATTTATGAGAAAGTAAGATCTATAATAGAAAGGCTTTATAGATTTACAAATTGCCTCAAATTTTTTCTTGTGAATATATATCATGTGCCATTGATTGTAGCGATCACTCCAAAATCAAGAAATAGGAGACAATGACAGCAACACCAGCTGGAGTACAATCAGTAGAACTGTCTCACTTCTGAGAAAATGTATAAATCATTATTTTTTAAAGAGTATAACAATAGAAGTACTTCCTCTACATGTTAGGAAGCTCCAACAGATGACACTTTCTTCCAACACATTCACATGGGCTCAAAAAAGTATTTTTAAAAGTAATTTCCAGGGATTTAGACACACTGATGAGCTGTTAGCAGAGTACAGCTGATCTTTAATATCCTGACATGTTGACAGATTTGGAAAAAAAATGTAAAGCCCAAACTCTCTTATTTTTTGTGTCTGCCAGGCACAGATGACTCCAAGTGTAATGTACTAATAACTAGATACTTGCAGCAATCCTTCGGTGTAAGGTTCTCAGTGAAACAACATATTGAAGAATATATCTAACATCTTTCCTCTGATATTGGTTACATATGTAGATAGATCAATCACAGATTAATTGCTTAGTGTTAATTTTGTCCAGGAGCCCAGAATCTCTCATACATTTTAAAATTGCCTTTTAATAGGGCCTAACATCCTGTTACTCTGTGCCAAGGTGGTGAAAATACAAAATTAGTGAACATTAAGAGCATTTCACACTCTACAGGATAAGGCCTCAATTACTGTTAGTATTAATTAATTACTTATGACTTAATTACTTATTTCCTAATTGCTACTTTGACCATGTATTTACCTCATATTGGTCAGATATTTAAAAATATCTATTTTTGTCTTAATTTTCAGTCAAATCTTTGCTTCCATGTATGACTGTGGGTGAAAGTCTGTTGATCTAATAATTCAAGATCAGTGTGTTTCCAAGCATTTCTTGCCAGTTTGCCGTTTACCAGCTTGCCAGTTATCAGGCTTGACAATCTTACACCCATCAGTATGTAATGTCATGTAATTCTCCAGGTTTCTCTAACTGATACCTTTTGATTAAATTGACACAGTGGTTTTGCTGTATTTTCAGACAGAGATGCATTGCTTTGACTTGCTGATTATGTAGCTGCTGATAAAGAAGTTCCACTTCAACAGTTTCAGAATCAATCGCAAGAAATGCAACTGCATGCCATATGCTTACTTCTTACTTTATTGCTTTCCTTTTTGGTATTATTGCAGTCTAGGGGCTCCCTAGACATCTAACATGGTAGTTTTTGATCTTTTAAAATGTCAGACTGCTGCCAGGACACTGTTTGAATGGGTTTGCTATCGTCACTTTGGAAAGATAGCAATAACAAAAGAAAACCTGGAGAGAAAGCATTTTCCCCTGACTGATTTTTGACCTGAAGGGTCCATGCAGTGCACATCTGTTATCCATGAAAAATATCAGATGAAATATTCACTGATTGCTTTTACTTTTTAATGAATACTGGATGGCAAAGAATGAATTCATTTTCCTGAGAAATGGTTTCTATTTTGCAGACATATCTTCAGTTTCATGTGTTGCAACATAAAAGCTTACCCTGTGCCTAGCAGTGAAATCATATCCACAGATGTTCTAGAATCCAAAAAATTCAAAAACACCTTCACCTACTCTTGAAGTTCTCTTTACATAGTTACATAAACTGATTGCATAATCCAGCTGCTGTCAGTTTCCGCCTGGGTTTTACCAGAAGTATTTCTCAATGTACCTACTTTGATGGAACCTTTCTATTTCTTCTCTTCCTTTCTTCTTAGATGACACTGTCACTTTCAGTAAGTCTTGATAACTCCTTTAACTTTAAATGAACAGAAAAGACATAGATAACAAGGGAGAGGAACATTTACCAGAAAAACCAAAAAATGTTTAAGCTCCAGATGAAAATATTTAAATTTTAAATAATATAAATAACATATGCAGTGTTTTCAGACTACCAATTTTATGTAGTGTTAATGAGTAGTGTTAATGAGATTTGAAAAGTTCCATTGAGACATGTTGAGAAGTATCCTATGCTCCATCCCTTTCTCTAGATTCTATGAATCTCTGCATATTTATTAATGTTTTAAACTTTTAGTTATTGAAAAAATTCACTCGATAACATGACAGAAAAAGTAGTACTTGTATCAATCAAGACAAAAGATTTTTACTTTAGGGGAAAAAATGAATATGTAGAGATATTCTTTTAAACTCAACTCTGCAGGTAATTTTGTCAGTGGCATCTTTTTCTGTGATCTGTTTCTAGCAGTTAGTTTCATGTATATAAACTGTATTTAAAATTACTTTAAGCAAAAAAGCTTGTTTTAACCACACTTCAGTGTTGTGAACAGAAACACAGTTAAGAACTGACAATTACTTAGTCAGAGGGAATAAAACAAAATGTTCAGATAAAGTATCAGAACATGTAAGCAGAACTGTTTATCAGTGACTTAAATAACTGAGTATTATCAGGTGTGAAAACCTAACTGATAATCCATGCAGATGATCAGCTGTAAGCAACCAATATTAAATAGTGGATCAAATAGAAATTATTTGGAAATCCATTAAAAAAACCCTCCAACTAAACCTAGCTGTATTGGACATGTTTGATTCTTTACATGTCAGATAAATCTAAGCAAAAATATCAGGGATGATCTGGGATGATCAAGGATGTCTGAAGGATATTTCATGAACAGTATCTTCCTGCTGCACTCCTCACAAGATGAGTGAGATTGATTCATCAACATGTCTTGTACTCAAAGACTTAGATTGGTAAGAGATTTAGCAATTTCAGTGTCAGCAATCATTAACCTAAAAGAAAGTTGGATGGATATCTGGTCCAAAATCTTTGTATTATTACACTTATTAGATTGTGACAATGACTTAGATTTAAAGCACAGAAAAAACATAGAAATCTTTTAGGCAAACAAGAGGAAGTATGGCCTATTCAGAGCCAGGATCAACAGTTCAACTATGCATCCTTTATATCTTCTGTAAATGGGCATAAAGTAGTCTTTCCAGCATATGTGGAATACAAATCTAGATATATTAAAGAAGCCATTGAATTTGATGCAGTTGTAGAGTGTATTACATAGACTGAAGAAGACAGTCTTCCATCTTCATATGTGATTAATACAGGGGAACTACACAATACTTGATTTCCAGTCTTCACCCAGATCATAAGCATCTTGTTTTCTGGAGTCCCAGAGGTGTCCATACTTGCTTTTCTGTTTAGACCTTGATTTTTAGTGTCCTCCTAGGTAATCAAAACCCAGATGCAATTCCAGCATCTGCAGATCCCTGTTTCACAGACAAGTAGCTCAGCACAGCTACATTCTCTTGAAATTATCTTCATAAAATTATATAATAGACTTCACTAAAAAGCAGTGGATCTCAGAAAATTGCCTAGTGGGTACTAGTAAAAATTAATCAAGTAGCTCTGTATTATAAGGAAAAAAAGTTTATGAAAACATGGTCAGAACTGATTCTCTTAGAGAGGTTTACTGTCATCAAGGTGCAGAAATGAGCACTTGGGAAGACATCAGCAAGGTGATTAAGATAATACATGTTCTAGAATGGTGGAATTATTGAAACTGATTTAGAACAGCAACAACAAAATTCACAGCAGTTTTCTTACAGAGATTTTTTACAAGGATAGTAAGTCACAAAACAGTTTATTTTTCATCTATTTTACCCTCTGAACAAGTTTTTTTGCAATTACAAAAAGAAGATAAAGAAACATCTTTTGATGGTGTTGGGGATGTGAGTTAAGAATTTGAAATGGAAACATCTAACACATTATGATCAAGAGGACTCACTGCAGTTTCATAACATAATTCAAGAGATAATATATTCTCCATAGCAAAATTACTTCAGTTTTTAAACTGAAATACTACTTAGATATTTTAAACCAGAAATTGGTTTAAACCCTTACTGATGGCATTTATTTCTACTGTAGCAGTGACAATGTATACTAAGCATGAAATAATTGAGTTGCATTTTGTGCTGACCTCAGTTCAATGTTAGAATGTTCATATTTTCTTGTTTATTACAACCTAGTGTTTAGATTATTTTACTGAGATACCTGCCAATTATACTATGTATTAATGTAGAATTACTATTTACATTTTCTAAGATAATGTGAAAATTTCATTATCACAAACAAGCTTAAGCATTCTCAAATAATAAAGATTGATACAATCACATAGTAATATGCTGAATATAAAGACAAAAACCCTCATAATATAAAAAAAAATCTGAGACTGTCAAAGAACAGAGAAGGTCTATTTCTTGTGTTTCTTGAGTGCATTATCTTTCATTGTTCTTATTTGAAGTTTTTCTGCAAGGCTGAATTCTACATCTTCAACAAAGTTTAATAAACTGGAAAATCCAATTACATATGAAAAGATCTATTTTGAATATGGAATTTTGGTAAAGTATTTTAGATCTTTAAATATGAACAGAAGTCTCACAATCATACCTAAGTCTTAACTTTCCTTGGAGAGACTGTACAGGACTGGGTAAGAAACACTGACTTTGGTCAAAGAGAAGAACATGTGCCTTTAGGTGGCATAGAATCATAGAATAGTTTGAGTTGGAAGGGACCTTTAAAGGTCATCTAGTTCAATCCCCTCCCTGCAATAAGCATGGACATCTTCAACTAGATAAGGCTGCTCAGAGCCCCATCTAACCTCTTTCCAGGGATGTGGCATCTGCTACCTGTCTGGGCAACCTGTTCCAGTGTCTCACCACCCTCATCGTAAAAGATTTCTTCCTTATATCTAGTCTGAATCTACCCTCTTCATTTTAAAACTATTACTCCTTGTCCTATTGCAACAGGCCCTACTATAAAGTCTGTCTCCGTTTTTCTTCTAAGCCTCTTTTAAGTATTGAAAGGCAGCAATAGGGTCTCCCTGGAGTCTTCTCTTCTCCAGGCTGGACAATACTAAATCTCTCAGCCTTTCTTCATAGAAGAGGTGTTCCAGCCCCTGATCATTTTTGCAGTCCTACGCTGGACCTGCTCCAACAGGTCCATGTCTTTCCTGTGCTGAGGATTCTAGAGCTGGATGTAGTACTTCAGGGCGGGCCCCACCAGAGCAGAGTAGAGGGGAAGAATCACCTCCCTTGACCTGCTGGCCACACTACTTTTTATGCAGTCCGGGATATAGTTGACTTTTTGGACTGCGAATGCACATTGCTGGCTCATGTCCAGCTTTTCATCCACCAGTACCCCTGGGTTCTTCTCCACAGTGTTGCTCTCAACCCTTCGTACACTAGCCTGTATTGATACAGGGGGTTGTAGTCCCTTGGTCAGACCTAAGGAGGTGGTAAACTGAATTTTAAGTGTTTGATGTAGAAGAGCAGGAAAACAAAACTCATTCCTCTACTTATTGGATATTTTTATTTCCTGTGCTTCTGAAATTAAACCAGAGATGTTTGAAGTTAGCACAAAAGGACTTCAGAAGCCTCAAAGTTATTTTATATCGTATTTGTTATTTTAAAGTGTTTCATCTTTCACTAGCTTGTAGACACTCATTCTGATTATTTTAACATTATAATTATTACCTGAAAATCAAATTAATTTAATAGTGTGTGGTGGTTTAGGCTCTGCCGGAGTCTGAGACCATGCGGCCGCTGCCCCTCCCCCACAAAGGGAGTGAAATACAAAGCCCCGGGACTGAGATAAGGACAGGTTTAATACAACAGTGCAACAGCAACAAAACAAACAACAACAATAACAATAATAACAGTGAACAGAGCAAGATATCTACCGATACAACAGTGAGAGCAGAGCGATCGCATAACACACACACCGATTCTCCAGTGCTTGGGGCACCAGGACGTGATGTCAGCATGGTATATGAATAACCTGGCTAGAGTTTCCCCCTGACTACTGGGGAAACTTAACCCTATCCTAGCTGAACCAGGACATAGTGTTATATCTTCAGTGCTCTATTATGTACATAATTTAGTTTTTATTTATATACACCACAGATTTTATTTAGTGTTCTGTGTAATTTTACTTAGAGGCATATCTATCAGGGAAAGATCATGAGGTAGTATATATTACTGAGTATATATTATCTATTAAGCAGACATAATGTTCCCTATAAGCTCTATACATACCAGAACTCTTAAAATACAGATTCTCACTAACTAGACTAAAGAGCTTCAAATCAATATGTTGAAAAGTAGATGAGAGTCTGGAAAACAGAAATTGACATTATAGACAGCACCACACACTATTTCCTGTTGTCTTTAACATGTTTAATAGATGTAAGTGCTTGTAAGTTTACTAATTCTGCTTACAAGGTGGATTGTGGTCCTTAGAATGAAGGTTTTTCGTTCAGCATTTACAAGAGAAGGTTAAAAAGACTGTCTTTATACCTCACACAGGGATTGTAGATTTTCAATTCTTCAAGAAAAGTATGAAAATGTCTAAACTGATTTTAAAAAGTGATACAGAACCAAGAGAATGAAAAGTTGCTGACTGGAGCCAATTTTTATCAATCCAATGTCATATGTTGACATATTCCAAAATATTATACATCAGAGAAAAAGAGGGTAGAGAATATGACACAACAGGGCTATTTGAGCCACAATAGGTGAGGAAAACAATGTTTTGTCTGTATACACAATAATTTTTATAGCAGATTTGTGAATAGAGGTGCATGAGCTACTGTACAGGCAGAGAGGAGGTAAGTGGCTCATGCAAAATTAGAATTCACTCCCTCCAAGTCTGACAAGTCAGATATGTTTGTGTTTCTTGAAGCATACCTTGATCATCTACCATATGTAAGAATTTCTGATTTCATTCAGGTGGACATTGAAGTGAAAATGCATGTCTTGTGTCATGCACATGTATTACTAACAGACTGGTTCTTACGTTTCAATTTGAAATCTTACTGGGCATTTTCACTTCAATATTTACTTATTTTACTTATGTTTAGTTACACAGTAAGGTTAAGTTCAGTATGAAGAGCTTTATTTTCAATATTTTTTATTTACAGTAAAAAAGCAGTGTAGAGTTTACTGTTTATACAATTTGAAAGTTCATTTAAACTTCTTTCACACTGTAATTGTGTTCATTTCCAGGAATTCCTCTCCTGTTTTGACATCTTGTCAGATGATTGTTCTATAAATATACCAACTCGATTGAAGCTGGTTTTCTGTCCCCTGAAACTAATCTCTTCATATTGGTAAGTTCAGATTCTACTACCTACACATGACTTTTATTTTCATGTGGTTTTACTGCTGGCATTCACTGTTTATTTGAATTAAATAGACTTTTTAGATTAGTAGTATTTTTAAGATTTCTATTTTGTAGTAGATGTAAGAAAGCTGTTTGAAGGAGTTCAGTCATTAATGGTGATATTCAGCTTGAGGTTCAGAAAACTAACTTCAGAAGCTTGATTCAGTTGCTCACTTGAGATATGCATTTCTGTTTCCATCTCTATTTTCACTTGAGATGCTCTATGATGCTTGAAAGTCCAAAGGAGGCTGTCAGGCACAAGAGATGACCTTTGGGACCTCTGCTCTACTTCTGGGCCTTGATTCAGCTGCTGGCAACCGGATGCCTAGAGTCACATGCAATGTCCTCAGGCATTTTAATTGTCTTGTAGGTGCTTTTCCAGGTTTCTGTATCTCTCTAGGAACAGCAACTAGGAGCTAGACTTACTAGAAAATCTCTAGTCAGATCCACCTCAAAACTTTGGCCTTCTTGGTCTTCCTTCACATGTAAAAGCAAAGGAGGTTAAAATTTGTTATCTATTATTACACATGAACAAATATATCTGTGAATGAGATGAATATGGAGTTTTTCCAGATTACACCTTGCTATTATGCATAATATTGTTCTTTTATTTTAGAAAGTCCTTAAACTACTGCTCTAATGTATAACACATCATTTAAGAAAAATGCTTTGACAACAGTTTCTTCAAAGTTAATTTGGAGGAAACATGCACATGATTTTATGTATTAATTTATTTCAAATAAGAAAGCCTTAAACACCTCATGTATGTCAATGAGTGAGTTCTAAACATCCAATTAAAATGTTCATTGTTATCAAGACTGATTTAGAAAAAACAGAACTTAATGAAAACAGGAGCAAATTCTCAATATCATCTTCTAACACAGTATTTATTTTAGTAAGTACCACATATTTTTCACAGGAAATCTCAAAGATAAAAGTTAGGATCTATTTTTTCACAAAATCGGCAATCATATGACTAGTCTTTTTCTTCTTTCATTTTCCATGAATTTTCCTCTCTGAGATAATTTGAAGAAAATCCAACTAATAATCCAATCAATACCTTTTAGAACTACATGTAAAAGGGACATAATAACACCTTTTTTTTTAATGAATCGATTTCATATTACACCATTAAGAGTCAATAGATTATTATTCTTCAGAAATTATTTTTATAAACCATGTAAGGTAGTATTATTACCTTACTCTAGTTCTCATTTATGTATGTTTTATAAAATAACACTGGAAACGATGGTAAACACACTTCAAATATATTTTGAAGATTTGTTTCAAATATAGAAGAGAAAATGTCTTTATGTTAAAACTAGCTGATCTAAGTTTTCTCATTATTTAAGGGTAATAAGCTTCAGCATTTTTAAAGTTAATTTTGTACAACAAGTTAATGTTAATGTTAATGTCAATGTTAATGTTAAGTTTAATGTTTGTTAATGTAAGTGTAATGGTAATAATAATTTATCCAGATAGGACTTTCTAACAATGATGATATCATTTGACTCCTAGGATGTACCTTTTTCTTTCTTCTATGTCTAGTTACACTAATGGACATTCAGGTTTTGAGTTTTTGAATTGTCTGGTTTTGAAAGTTTCTTGTTCTATTATTTGTCCCAGATATTTAATGATAGGAGGTGGGAGGGAGGCGAAAGAGAAAAAGATTAGAAAAGCCCTCTGCTTTTTATTTGTTAAATGTTTGAAACTCTAAAGTACCTCTCCTGATGTAACTGTAGGACATTTTAGGGCCAATTTTCATGGCGAAATAGATTCCTAATGAATTTTACCTCAGGTTTTTCTATATTGTACAGCAAATTTATGACAATAGTAACTGCTCTGTTTTGGTTGTACTCATGCAGTCATGCAAAAGAATTTATTAAAAGAATTTATTAAGAAACAAAGTATCTGTCTATGCTGATGAATATGTGTGAATTATGCTCACTCTTCTTTTGAATCAAAGAATGCAGAATCTACTTTTTATGACATTTTATCATACTTAAATGTTCAGATTGTCAATCTTCTCTGTTTCTACTAAATATACACACAAATTTGCTGACTACTAACTATTTTAAACAGTAACATATTCATTGTCAAACCAAACAGGACTTGTTATTTTCTGTCAGCATACATAAATTTAGTCCTGCAATTAACATACAGTGAAGAACACTTTGCTGCCATGAAATTTTAAGCTAATTAGCATAGAATAGTAGACTGCCTCAATTTGGAATGCAAAATCACACTTTCTATAATAAATATTGTTCATGATCACAAACATCTTTCACTTTTCAGTGTGAAAATGCGAGCTGTATCATTTTCTTGTCTTGCTTTGATAGTGTAGCATTCCCATGAAATATATAATTTTGTCTCTTAGAAACAGCTCTAAAAAACACCAAACATCAGTGAAGTTTATTTTAAGTGAAATACCACTTCTCAATATCCTTTTGTCTTTAGAATCCAAGATTATGATTAATTCTGACACATTGTTTTAAATTTTACAGTTTATAAATTAAATGAGCAATTCCCTCAGTGTCAATAGGTAGGGACTAAAATAAATTACTGCTGTGGTGATTAAGATTAAAGGATTAAACTCTCAGGGTGTCACAACCCACATTATAAATTTACTTATGAAGATTGAATATTCATGTGAATATATAGCTATTGTCAAGTTTACATAGCTATAACTGTTGTATGAGAATAATGATGGCCTACGGAAGAAGGTTGGCTTATTGCTGGCAGCGTCAAAGCTTATCTATGAGTCATGTCATGGAGTAACTTGGGCTGTAATTGTTCCTTCAGAAACAGGTTTATTATATTAATCAATGAAAGAATTTTATTAATGGGCAGGCTTGAACTGTTTATCCCTGTATTATTGCAGTGCTAGCTCTTTTCCTGGCTATGCTTTGTACCACCCCAGTTGCCTCTCCAGGACAAATCTGCAATGGAGGTCTGTAGTACTAAGCAGCTGCAGATGTTGGTCAGCTTGACAGTCTGACTTAGTCTGAGGGCCAAACATTGATTCCTGCTTTTCTTTACTGAGTTGTAAGAGACATAGCCTTATTGTGCAGACTGAGGACTGAAACAGATCATTACACGACTCCTGTCATTATTATGTTAAAGTTGTGGGGGTTTTTTGTTTGTTTGGGGTTTTTTTTGTTTGTTTGTGGGTTGTTTTTTGTTTTGTGTTTTTTTTTTTTTTTAATTTTTAATTATTTTTTTTTCTTTTTCCTGTGGAAATCAGTGCTTCTATGACAGGAAAGGATCCAACTCCTGCATGCCTGGATCCAGTCTCAAAATTAGGATGCACTATCAACATGCTGTTAGATACAGAAGCTTAAAAGCATTCTTAGGAATCCTTCGGTTTATGTATAGGTAGATAAGCTACAGACTGAAATAAGCAAGTGTTGATGAAATTATATTATTTAGCATAACTTATTATATACAAAAAATACCCACACTTTTATACTAAAAAAATACCACTCTGAAAGGCTGCAATACAGCTTTCATGTTATTTCAGATACCCTGAAATGAAAGTGTATAATAATATTTATGTTCAAGACCTACAGGGCACCACATGGGACACTGGAAGGATTAAGAACTGGTTTCTTCTTAGCTACATCCAATCTGTTCTGCAGGTAACTCACCTTGAGCAGCACCCATGTGAGCCAGTATGGACCACAAAGCTTCAGGGCAAGAGGTTGCTTCATGGAGTTTCTCTCTTATTTAGCAACACAGATGCATTCTCAATAGAAATCGAGACTAGTTCTATTTCTTTTGTGACAGTAAAATAAGACATTTTCCATCCTAGAAACCTAAAGTATCTGGCATTATCATCACAGGCTGTTTTGTCTGAACAAATGATTGATGTTTGTTGGATGCTTGCCTAAGCATATTTACTTGCATAATGTTGCAGCTGATAAGTATATAGAAAAATATAGGTTAATGTAAAGTCCCAACCAGCAACCAGATTTTTCCAATTTCTTAAGTTAGTAAAGTTTGGAATGTAAAATTCAGAAAGACATTTTGGTCAAAAAGTTTTTATGATCTTTTGTAAATTTACTGCTTCTTTTAGATTCTAATAACATAAATATATTTTTAGAATGAGGAGTAGAATAGATTATAAATATTATTTGTAATGTATCTTGCAGTAGAGATATCAATGCTGAGAGAAGGCTAAATGTCTGCCTCGCTATCATGTTTTTCTAATTATTTCTTTCTACCCAAAGCCCAACAAAAACTGAAAGAAAATTTCAGGGTTGTTAACCATTCAACTAGAATACAACAAACAGTTTTACATTAATTTCAATAAAGTTATAAAAGTACTAAAAAGACCTGTTTTTCAAAGATACATACTTTCACATCAGGAAAAGTGGAAGGATATTTTATTTCCAATAATGAAATTAATTTCTGTTTGCTGATCTGTCTAGCTTTTAGTGTGAATAGAATTGCCACAATGGAGACATGATAAATCATGGTATGGACAGAGAACAATTATCATGATACAGCCAAACTTTGCAGAGAGCCTTTATAGCTGAAAGGAAGTAAGAACAGAGTGTCTGCCAAGTTCTATTGATTAATGCTGCAGTAGCTCAGCTTCTGGCCCTGGATTCAGTCTCTATGCATATACATGGGAAGAAGATTTGTGGATCATCTGATGTTTGCTGTTCCTCATTAGTAAATTTCTAAACTGATTCTTTGCTTTTCAAAACAGTGATAACACAAAACTGCATCATTAGACCACTTCGGAAGAACAATATCCCTCACTATGGTCATACTGACTGTTGAAAATTCACTGATGATACAAATAACCTTGGTAAGTTAACCTAAACAGAAGTGACATCAGCTTTGGAAAAAAAGGCAACTCTGAAACACGAAGAAAATTAAGCTTCTATGGAATTGCAAATTAGGTGGATATTGAATTGTGTAAGATGTGATAGAAAATACTAGTGTAGAAGTATATATTAATTTTTTCAAACCCATAAAATCTCCAGTTGGTTAATATTAAGGTTGTTGTGGGAATATGCCAGTGAGAATGAAACTTCAGTTAAAGAAATACTATAAGGATGGCTAGTCTGAGTGCACATCTTCTTGCTCCGGAGCCACTATCAGCAATGTGATTGTAGGGTGTTCAGATGTACTTTGCCTCCTTTTTGTCTGACTTAAATCTCTTTCTTTGCTAAGCAGACAGTTGGCTATTTTGGAATATCTGACTCTCAATTTCTTCTGCTTGAGCTCTTCTATTTTGTGTAAATATTGAATTATTAATTAGAAAAGAAGTAAGTTATTCCACATCAGAAATGAGTATTGTAAACCCTAGGTAAAAATGGAGGAAGATGGGGATTAACTGCTTTGGAAAATCTCAAAAATTTTCCCAAAGTGGGAAAATTATGTCTCTTTAGATCAGCACATTACTTTTCTATTGTCTGGCAACAAGAAGATGCAGCAAGTTTACCAACACAAGATGGGTTTATGGCCTCTTGTGAAGTACTCATGTTTTATTTACTGTTCTGCATAATTTGAGCTAGTATTTAAATAGTGGATATTATAGCAATTTCCTTAAGCCTTCTGCCAGTGTCTGACTGAAATCAGTAAGTTCTAGATTCAAATTTAAGACATTGTCTTGATTCGCTATGTAGAAATTTAGAAAAATAAAATTAAATATTCAGGTCAGCTAAATAATTTGCCCTGCTTAAAAACATGAATCAATTGGTTTGATAAAAAATATCTTGTTAAAGGGAGGAAAAAAGCACAACAAAATAGGTAAATACTATCATATGCAGTGCATGACTAAGAATAGAACCAAACTATTTCATAGTCTGTGAAACACTTGCATGTAGCTAGTCTACTTTACTGCTTTCCCTCTTCACTTGGAAACTTTTCACTTTAATATGTTTGAAAAAATATCCCTTTCAAAAGTAATCAGACATCAAACAGGAACTAACCATTTCTAAGATTTCCACTTTGATCTCTTCATCAATATCTTCTTTTCAGCAAATATCATTAAATTATCTTTTGGGGTTCATCTTTCCTGAGTAATGATTTTTCTCATGGGACAGAAAGGAGAGCATGGTTATGTATGTTTTACTCTTTCATTTGATGCCTTAACCACCACCTTATATTCCCATAGAAAGCTTCTCAAGAAAACAAAATTCTAGAACTGCACATTTGGAAAGGATGTTTTAGTTCAACTCTTACACTGTGACAAGGCCAGAAATGCTTGGTTGACAGTACCAGATATTGTCTTATTTGTTGAAAAATAATATCAGAAAATTCCACACTACCTATCAGCAGTCCTTTCCAGCCAACTGTACTGACAACATTTAGTACTTTCTGGTTTCAATTGTCCTTATTTCAAATTCAGCTGACTTCTTCAAGCTGTTTTCCCATTTTTCTTTTGCAGAATGCATTATCTTGATCAAGAAAGCTGGAGGTTTCATATCTGCAAATCGATGTTTTAATTTCCAGAATTCTTCTCCAATAATTATTCTTCTATGCTCAACTGAGACTAAAGGCAAGAATCTAAATTACACTCACAAGGAGATTACATGACCTACGATTGCTTAATAACAATGTTGAAGAAGTTACGAATGAAACATATTTGACTTTCTAGCAGGGAACAGCAAAAAAATCATTAAATTTCCTTTCTCTTCTCTCCTAGCTCATCAAGTAATTGCAACTACATAAAGTATTTCTCAAGTTTCAGGTATGCACATGAGAGAGAGTGACACTTCTTGAGTAGAACTGGCAGATTTACATTAGAAGTGATTAATTGCTATCTATGAACAATTCACTATTCTCAAATGTATTAAAATAATCCCTTAATCTTGTTGATTATGAGAGATTTTTCACTACAGAGTCACTGTACCTTTATATTCTATAGAAATATGTTTTCTGAAAGTGATTTCTGTCACAGGCATCAATTTCTGACTGAAATGATTTATAAATACCATATAAATCCTTAAATTCAGTGCACTCTTCACTGGAGATGTGAGTATAACCAAGATGAACTGCAGGGGCTTATCTCTACCATACTGAAGATCCTGTCCTGTGTTTATGAGGAAATTGCACATTAACACCAGTTCATTCTCAATCTATATCATTCTGTCTCTCAACCAGAACTAGAGTGTTAGTAGGAGAAAAAAAACCTAGTTTTCACAAATAATATGTTTGCATATCTAAGGCAACAAGATTTTCTCACACTCACCGTAGTATTTTTACAGTTATCTACTACATGTTTCAATGTTCTCTGGAAAAATAGCTTATCCAGCTGCTTAACAGAGCCCTCCTGCCTTTTCCAAATATATCAAATCAAACGTACCAGATCATCATTACTGTTTAGGGAAAAAGCTCCATATTTTGAATTGGGGATGAATGTATAATCTAAAATACTCTGAAAGTATTATGTCATCCTTGTATAATAATTGTAGTATTTACTGTCAGTCTGGGAGCGGAACTAAATTTTTTATTTTTGTGCTTTGCCATTTTTCTATTCACACCTTCCATTTTTCCTTTTCTTTTATTCACTGCTGTCTTCCACAATTCTTTACATGTACTTGCATTGTACTTTTTATCATCTCCACGTGCTAATCATAAAAGGCAGATGCTCATACTGTTATTTCTATACCTTAGCGTTTTCAAGTGCACAGTTTTTCATATGGATGTTTTCCAGACCATCCTTCCTTCCTTCCTTCCTTCCTTCCTTCCTTCCTTCCTTCCTTCCTTCCTTCCTTCCTTCCTTCCTTCCTTCCTTCCTTCCTTCCTTCCTTCCTTCCTTCCTTCCTTCCTTCCTTCCTTCCTTCCTTCCTTCCTTCCTTCCTTCCTTCCTTCCTTCCTTCCTTCCTTCCTTCCTTCCTTCCTCTGTCTCCTCTTTCCTCCCTGGCTTTTGTCTGCATTAAAACCCATAATAAGGAGTCATTGTGGAAAGGTGAAAATTCAGTTTTAAGAAAATGGTCTGAATAAACAATGAAAATATTCAAGAACACCAGATTTTTGTGAAAAAATGTGGCAGGCTTCTGGAGCAATGCAAAACAAAACAATTTCTTAATTAACCAGTTTGCATGTAAACAGCTGCAGCATAACACCTACACAGAGCACATAAATTGGCATTGCAAATAAAATAAAATATGTGATGGATGGCAAACATTACTCTCAGGCAGTCAAGACATCTAAACCAGGCTCATATTTTTCGTGACACTATTTCAGATACATATCTGTGTACTTTGGTGTCTGGAACTGAAAGAAGTTATGTGTCCTTCTTGATGGTTACCTCTGTTTATGTCTTTACCCTTCACTTGATACTATAATCCCCTTGCCGCAACTTTCTTCCAACTACCCGAAGAAGTGTATTTCTGCTTCCAGCAAGAAAAGCATGTGAAAGAGTGACAGGTCTTCTATCTGGGGGTTATTTCAATGTGTAATGCTCTTGCATATAAATGTGAGTTTGAATGAAAATCAGCTTTACAAAGTTCTTGAGGCAGCTATATTTTTAACAGGTAAGGAAACACGTAGCACTATAGTAACCAAATAGTTGAAAAAAAATATTATTTGTGAATGCTCAATAAGAATCACTGTCTTTCAAGTTTTTCTTTTATTATTAAAGTAAGATTATGTAAACCATATTGCTGGAATAATAGTATGACAGCATAAATCATTGGATTAGTTATGATCACTGTTCTACCAGATGAAAAAATCTAGGGGAGTGATTTTTAAAATAGCAGGCAGTCAATGAAGAATATGAAAATGCATGCACAATTCAGTGCTAGAGTTTGGTTCACAATTGTGACAAAAATAGATGTATGAATTATGGTTTACAGGTTTGACTCACAGAGACAGTAATTTGTCACATAGATTGTCTACACAAATGGAGGCCTGGTTTTGCTCATGCAGTTGCTCGCCTGGCCTTTGGGCATTGGTGCCTACTCTCATTTAGAATCAAACCCCTGTGCAAATTGGACTCTTCTATGAATTGTACCTGCACATGACTACCTTCAGACAACACTGTAGCTGTCCTATCCAGGAGCATATGCAGACCTCATAAATTCTGCAGAGCTCGTCAAAGTTGAACCTTCAGTGGGGGAGTCTAGGAAATACATCTCAACAGTCATAAAGACATTGGCAGATTTTTTCTGACTGCTTACCTGAGGATGAATACCCTTGCATCAAAAACTACTTTAAATACACATTAAAAGTACAGAAATATGTAATGCAGAATGTCCCTGACTCAGAATTTGCATTGCTAATATGTTAAAAGCTACAGCTAAGTCTGAGTACTCTGGCAAACTGCTTACTACAGTAAATAGGACTTCTCACTCATTAAGGCCAAAAAAGCAATACTAGATTCTGCTACTAAACCATTCTGAAATTAAATAAAACAGAAAAAGGGTACGCATTACGTAAGTTTTGATTCTGTGTAAGTTCTTGAATATGAAGAATTCTGTCTCATCTGTATGTTAAGAATAACTAGAGCAGAAGTGAAAATAATTTAAAAAAATAACAAAACCCCAAAATATAGCAGCTGAAAACAAAGGGAGCTGAAAAAGTGGCTGTAATTTATACAATAGTAGCTGGGGGGGGGGGGAGGAATAATCAGAAATTCAAAATCTAATAATAACATTAGATAAGATAAATCCCAAAGAAAATTTGTTTTGCATACCCCAAATAAGTTATAACATAGATCTCCTTTATAGCTATAATGAAATAGTGTAAACGGAGGCAAACATTGAGAAGCAGACAAGATAAAAGTATTTTTAGATGAGTTTTGAAACAGATGGAAAATCATGTGGCTAAAAACCCATTTAAATATATGTCACTTTAAAAATTCAGGAAAATGTTGGTGGTGTTAGACTGAAAATAGATATCTATATATCAGCACAAATTCAAAAAATATGAGGAGAGAAGTGTAACTTAGATGGTGACCTAAGGGAGACAGAGAAGAGGGGGGAGAGGCAGAAGAAGGGAGGGGGAGTAGCTCCTTATAGCTACTTACAATTCCTTTAAGTTTGTTAATCTTAGCTGCCAAGAAGATCAAAAAATACAAGAAGGTATAAATTAAAATTATCCTATGTTCTGCATCCATTCAAAACCTCTATTTCTCCAACTTCTTATAAGTGTAATTTATGCTAATTTATTTTTTCTGAGATGTTTTAAAGCACTTGCTGAAATGCATTCACTACTGTTAATATCCTTTAGGACATGAACAATCACAGTGAAAAATTTTATACATATAGGCATTGAGAATTTGATCAATGATATTTTTCCTGTCTTTTTCTATGTATTTTAACTGAAATTCAGGACCTCGATTTATTTTTCTTGCACCCATAAAGTTATTATATATCTGCTAGGCAGCAAGAAGCCTCGACCACATGTTGTTAAACTGTTAATACAATTGTAGGGTGTTATACCTGATACATGTTACATTGATATTATTCCAATTTTTCAGTATTAATACTGCTTCGTAGAAGTTCCATTTGGCATTGGGGCTATAATTTACAGAATCACAGAACCATCTAGGTTGGAAAAGACCTTGAAGATCATCCAGTCCAACCATCAACCCAGCATTAACATTTCCCAACTACACCATATCCCTCAGTGCTATGTCGACCCAACTCTTAAACACCTCCAGGGATGGCGACTCCACCACCTCCCTGGGCAGCCCATTCCAACGCCTAACAACCCGTTCTGTAAAGAAATGTTTCCTAATATCTAGTCTAAACCTTCCTTGGCACAATTTGAGGCCATTCCCTCTTGTCCTATTGCTTGTTACTTGGTTAAAGAGACTCATCCCCAGCTCTCTGCAACCTCCTTTCAGGTAGCTGTAGAAGGCGATGAGGTCTCCCCTCAGCCTCCTCTACTCCAGACTAAACAGCCTCAGCTCCCTCAGCCGCTCCTCGTACGACATGTGCTCCAGACCCCTCACCAGCTTCGTTGCCCTTCTCTGGACACGCTCGAGTAATTCAATGTCCTTTTGTAGTGAGGGACCCAAAACTGAACACAGTAATCGATGTGCGGCCTCACCAGTGCCGAGTACAGGGGCAAGATCCCTTCCCTGTCCCTGCTGGCCACGCTATTTCTGATGCAAGCCAGGATACCATTGGCCTTCTTGGCCACCTGGGCACACTGCTGGCTCATGTTCAGCCGGCTGTCAATCAACACCCCCAGGTCCCTCTCTGACTGGCAGCTCTCCAGCCACTCCTCCCCAAGCCTGTAGCGCTGCTGGGGGTTGTTGTGGCCGAAGTGCAGCACCCGGCATTTGGCCTTATTGAAACTCCTACAGTTGGCCTTAGCCCATCGCTCCAGCCTGTCCAGATCTCTCTGCAGAGCCTCCCTACCCTCGAGCAGATCAACACTCCCACCCAACTTGGTGTCATCTGCAAACTTACTGAGGGTGCACTCGATCCCCTTGTCTAGATCATCAATACAGATGTTAAACAGGAGTGGCCCCAAAACCAAGCCCTGGGAGACACCACTTGTGACCAGCCGCCAACTGGATTTAACTCCATTCACCACCACTCTTTGGGCCTGGCCATCCAGCCAGTTTTTTACCCAGCAAAGCGTGTGCCCATCCAAGCCATGAGCAGCCAGTTTTGCCAGGAGAATGCTGTGTGAAACGGTGTCAAAGGCCTTACTGATGTCAAGGAAACTACATCCACAGCCTTTCCCTCATCCAATAAGCAGGTCACCCTGTCGTAAAAGGAGATCAGGTTTGTCAAGCATGACCTGCTTTTCATAAACCCATGCTGACTGGGCCTGATCATCTGGTTGTCCCACACGTGTTGTGTGATAGTACTCTGGATAAGCTGCTCCATCAGCTTCCTGGATACCGATGTCAAGCTGACAGGCCTGTAATTTCCTGGATCATCCTTCTGACCCTTCTTATGTATTGGCGTCACATTGGCCAATTTCCAATCTGTTGGGACCTCCCTGGTCAACCAGGACTGCTGGTAAATGATGGAAAGCGGCTTGGCGAGCACCCCAGCCAGCTCCTTCAGCACCGTCGGGTGTATCCCGTCTGGTCCCATAGACTTGTGTATGTCTATGTGATGTAGTGGGTCACTGACTATCTCCTCCTGGATTGCTGGGGTCGTTCTCCTAGTCTCTGTCTTTTGGCTGAGGAGGCTGGATTCCCTCAATACAACTAGTCTTGTTATTAAAGACTGAGGCAAAGAAGGCATTAAGGACCTCAGCCTTCTCCTCATCACTTGTTACCATGTTTCCTCCTGCGTCTAGCAGGGGATGGAGGCTCTCCCTGGTCTTTCTTTTGCTGTTGACATACTTATAGAAACATTTATTTTTATCCTTGACTACTGGAGCCATATTAATTTCTAGCTGGGCTTTAGACCTCCTGATTTCCACCCTGCATAGCCTCACAGCA
The DNA here is from genome assembly GCF_031877795.1 of Strix aluco. Taxonomy (NCBI): domain Eukaryota; kingdom Metazoa; phylum Chordata; class Aves; order Strigiformes; family Strigidae; genus Strix; species Strix aluco. The sequence continues at coordinate 84,348,702 of NC_133932.1, read as the reverse complement.
TGTTTGTAATCACTGTGAGTGGCTAGCCCCTTCTTCCAAAAGTTGTAAACTCTCCTTTTCTCCCTGAGTTGCAGCCAAAGCTCCCTGTTCAGCCAGGGTGGTCTTCTCTGGTGTCGGCTTCTCTTACAGCACCTGGCGACCGCCTGCTCCTGTGCCATTAAGATTTCCTTCTCAAAGGACTGGTCCCGGAGAGTATTGTGTGTTAATAATATATCTGTGGTGAATTTACCGTGGCTGGCTGCCAGATATCCACCCAGGTGCTCTCTCACTCCCCCTGCTCAACAGGACAGAAGGAGAAAGTAACATGGAAAAGCTCATGGGTCAAGATAGAGACAGGGGCAGTACTCAATAGTTACCATCATGGCAAAACTAGACTTGACTTGGGAAAAATGAATTTAATTTATTACCATTTAAAAAGAGTAGGGTGGTGAGAAAAAAAGACAAAAGCTAAAACATCTTCTTCCCACCCCTGCCTTCTTCCCAGGTTCAATTTCATTCCTTCATTCCCAGGTCCTCTAGCTCTCCAGGCCCAGGCAGTGCAGGGGCATAAGGGAAAATGAGTTTGTGATCAGTTCATAACACTTCAAAGCTGTCTCTCTTTACTTCTCACACTATTCCTCTGCTCCAACATAGGGTCCCTGCCATGGGATACAGTCCTTCAGGGAAAGACTGCTCCAGTGTGGGTCATCCATGGGCCACAGTGGGGTGGCATACCCACCTGCTCTGGTGTGGGGTCCTTCATGGGGTGTAGTGTGGATATCTGCCCTGATGTGGTTCTCTCCACAGGCTACAGTGACTACCGGCTTCACAGGGGTCCTCGTAGTCTGCAAGGGGACAACCTGTGTCACCAGGAGAATGAAAATGCTTTTCAAGCAATTTATTGATGTATATTGCTTTTCAGCAATATATTAGTCATTTTCAGAGACTGAATCAGCCAAAGTATAAATTTCTAAGCATTAATTTAGAAAGGGTAGGAGTCAATTGCCTTTAAAGAAACAAATTTGTGCTACTATCCGCACAAAAACTCTTGCACATCATCTAAACTTTCCAGCAGAAATTAGCAGTCAAAAATTAGTTCTTACTACAATTGTGACCATGTTGAACAAATGAAAAGCCTTTGTATATTAATAACTCTAAATAAAATAATGTGTAACAGTCCGTGTTTGAGATGTGGGAAATGAAATTGTATATAAATCACATCTGTCATTCTGGAGATTTAATTTCTGACTGGTTTTGTGTTTATGCCCCAAATGTATTCTTTACATTTCTTGTTCCTGTTGGAAATGACTGCCTATTACAGTAAATGATACCTTATCCAGCCTAAGATGTTAAAAAAATGATTGAGCTGGATCAGCATGTTGGATTTGCCCTAAATAAATTAATTTTAAAGACACTATAGTTCATTGTACATTGAGAATATTTAGTATTTGTCTATCTGTTCTCTATCCTGAATCCAACTCTCACATGTGCGCACCAGAGAAGAACATGAAAGGCCAATATTCATTTGGCAATTTTCCCTCAAATTTTCTCCATATATCATGCATTTCTAATATTATTCAGTTTGAGGTTGTAGGCACAAACCTAATGTGAATGTTGTACAAAAGCCAGCTAAACTAGAAAGAACAATGCCAGCTACATGCAAGTGTTTTCATTTTGTGATCAAATGTCTTACAGTTCCAGAAAGCCAGAGGCATTTAATAAGTTTGTCTGGAAAGTAGGATCAATTTGCTTGTTTAGGGATGTAGGGGAAGGAAGAAATTAATGATGATTCATGTATCAATCAATTCATTGAAAGAAAATGGAAAGTAAATGCAAAACATTAGATTAATAAAAGTTCAGGTTCCACAAATTGAAACTGTATTTTATGTTATATATTTTAGGGCGTAAAGCTAATGTACCTTGCAATGTACAGTTTTCCAAGCAAGAACTAAACAGATGATGAATCTAGGTGAAATGAGGCCCAGCCTGTCTACTTTCTATATTTCTAAACATTTTCTGTAAGTTTTTACAAGAGTAATCTTAAACATTCTACAACATTTATTCTTAACTTAATTCTTAATTATTTTTTTCATTTTAAATAGTAGTTGACTAGAACAATGCATTTTCTAATGAAAATTACTACAACGATCCATATCAATACAACTTCTCGAGACATGAAGTTTACAGTTTAAACACCTGAAAAAATCCAGCCTGTTTATTCAAATAGAATACACCAGTGAAAATTTTTAAGCCCTTAGAAAAGCTCTCAAAATTCTAACTAAAAAGAAATAAATCTTGAGTGGGAGAAAGAGAAAAACTCAGTTCAAGATCCAAGTCATGATCAAGACTTTTAAAGAAGTTTGTACTTATATCTCTTATAACAATATGCAACTAAAAAGAGTAATTTTTTTAGTGCATAAAGGAAAATTGTGAAAAAAGATAAATGTGTGATCAAGGGTCTGTACAGGTTTATCTAATATTTAAAGACATGATTAAAGAATCTCTCTTAAATTAAATGGAGTTCAGAGTTGCAACCCAAAAGAAATAAAGTAACGAAAACAGACCTCAAACAATTTCTACTGAAGTTTTTTTATATACATATGCATTATACATATACATACACATACACATATATATACTTTTCATCTTAAAAGATCCTTATACTTTTAATTAAAAATACATTTCTTCAAATAATTACAAAGATATTCTTAAACTTCATTTCAGAAAAAAAATATGGATTACCTTTTAATTTGAAAAAGGTAACTTACAAGGTCACTTCTTTTCAATAGACATAAAATAATCGATTCAGCTCCCCCCACTCAACTTTGAATGTTGCATGAAAAGGCTAAACCCACAGTTATTACTAAATGGCTAAACATCTTGCTATGGTCAAAGACTGTGACCTGATCAAAATAAACTGTTTTGATTTTTCTGTTACATTTTTTGCACATTTAATAGATTCTCATAGGGCACATCTGTTTAATCCAAACATTTTCTGATTGACCTCTACCCCTCCCCCATCCCAATGGGGATGAATGAGATGCTTCTATTAGCATTTGCAAGGCTATCAGAAGTACAATATATAGGAAGGGGCCTCTCTGGAAGCTGTTCATACTAGTTAAATCAAAGTACAATGCACCCTCCCGTGCAAATTAGAAAATAGAACAAGTGAAACAGCATGTATGATGGTAGCACTAATTAACTTTGAAATATAGAGCATCTCATGAAGGAAAGCCAATTACACTAGCTTGTAATGTAAAAGCTTTGCATACATTTATAATACTTTGAAAGAAGTGAAATGAAATTGTGTGATCTCAGAAGGCATTAATTGAAGACTTCAAGTACATTCATTTTTAATAAAGTTAAGCTTGAACTGTGTTCATAGAGCCAAAAACCCCAGAACTAATGGGTTGTGTAAATGTCCTGAAACAAAGGTCCATGATAAATATTTTTAAGTTGCTGGCAGTTTTAAATCTGAAGCCAGTTTATTCTGTTTTTTACCAAAACAGTTTGCAAATTAATCATGGTTATTCCAAGAGTTTTATGTGTCTTGTGGTTATATGACTGATACATTTATTAACTGAAGTAAAATAATCTGTGAAATACTGTACAGTTAGAGTTGTCTCCAAATCCTTTGAAAAAAAGGCAGACATTTCTTAAGATGTTATAATGGAAACAACAACCAATGATTTAGTCAAACAAAATCTTCAAAAAAATAATTAGGGGTCACTTGGTCACTTGGTTGCTTAATCACCTTTAATAAGTTAAATATTATATATGAGAAACACTGTCTCATATAAATGGCATGTTACCAATAATGCAAAAATATTACTCTGAAGTCTTCAACGGTGAATGATTTAAGCTCAAACCAAAACAGAAATTCATTAAATGTAGGTAGTTTATACTGAAAAGTCCTAGGGAAAATAATCTCAAGCAATAAATAAATACTGACAGCCCTGCATTTGTGAAGCTTGTGGAGAGACAGAATTGTAGTTAGTAACTCTTGTGTTGAATATAAACAGCTTTAAAAGCTTTCTGAGAAAACTGGTGTCCAGTGTTATTTAGAAGACTGGAAAACATTTTTGGACAATCAAAAGGGACCATTTTACAAACACTACAGGCAAAAGGAAGAAAAGCAGCACTACAGATATATCCCTGTTTTGTTCTAGAAACCATAAAATATGTGTTTCATTTTAGAAACAGACAGAAAATTTAAGGATTCACTAACAGAGCAAATGAATTTCTGTTATGATCAAAAGCTGGGATGAATGTTAACTGCTTAAGAGCAATAATGTATTCTTATAATGAGAAACCATTATAAGTGAAAAGACTAGCATTTATTATTTTTAGTACTGAAAACAAGTTACAGTGTGGTGTCTTCTATCTTGAACTGCTTTTGCTTCATCACTGGGAGTTTGATATCAGTTTCCATCAAAGTGTGTGTTGTTGATTACGATAAATGGATGGCATGAGGTCAGTAACACATACAGCAGAGGAAAATAACATGCCTCAGTAAAAATCAGAGGTTTTGTCTTAGTTTGAAATTTAATCAATTCAAATAGAATCTCTAACTAAATCCCAGTACAAACCAAGGTGATGATATGTACTAATGTATTTAAACCTATTTGATTAGAGAGTTTGGGAAACAAAGGCATACAAAATTAAAGTGGATAAAACATAGCAAAGAATTGTTGGAATTATACCATTAACAAAGTTGTACAAGTGTCTTATTTTGACATTCTTTTGCTTTCTAGTTGACATAAGAGGTCCTTCAAGATGCTCTGCCCAGGGGAGAGCTCAGATGAACAATTCCTAGCAAGAAAGAAGCAGAAGGAATAAATAGCTCTAGAATATATTGCTGTTTCTCTGAGGCCTATTGTCAGTCTTAGTGTTCCCAGGAGGATCCTTAAGAAAAGAGATTCTGATAATAGTTTTAACATTTCTCCAGCTGAACTGGTGAATAGATCTCCATAGTACAGACATAAAATTGTTGAAATGAAAAGTCCTATTAAAAAGATGTAGTTTTAAGCCTGGCAAAAGGAGTCAGTTTTATGAAAAATCCCACCCAACTAAACAAAGCAAACCAAAGGAAGACAAGGAGGCTGAGTAGCAAAATGCTAGAAGAAGTAATTTAAGTTCATATTTCAAATCAAAGTGGACAGAGTTATAGAGTAATTGCTAACAGGGAGTGGTTTTGGCTAACAGTTGGTCATTTCCTTCTTCTCTACTAAGCCCTTAAATGGCAGTATTCTTTTCCACATGCAGTCCGTGGTATTTGCTGACATGTGAACCACAGCTTGTCCTACACGACTGGCACTCCCCAGTTCTTCACAGAGTACATCTACACCATGCTGTAGGATGCACAAAATCTTTGTGGTGCTGGTTTCCCCCACTTGAGTATGTTGACTATTGTGCACTTGAGTATGTCAGTGGTGTACTTAATGCTTTCTTGACAGGTAGTACCAGGGCTGAAACTATGTCATGGGGGACCTTTGGAAATGTCTGTCTTACAGTGGAGATGTTCAGTCTTTTAGCACTTTGCTGTCTGTGTATGTAGGGTACATGTCTCAGACGAACAGCTAACATGAGTGTCATTGCTGGTAAAGTTATCATCTGGTTGTGAATGTGTGGCATCACAGTGGATCAACCCCTGGTCCTTTCCATTTTGCCTTTCATTAGTTGCTAATGAAGATGCATCTGGGGTACACTGTCATACTTTTCTGATGTTTTGTGTCCTACTCAGAATACTAAACATGTTTTCTTGTGTTTAATTTTGACATTAAGAATGTGTCTTTTTTTCATTCAAAGCATTTGTCTTTCTACAGTTTTGACAAAATGGGTGTTAAAGACTATATACTTTATCCTTTTTTTTTTTTTTTTTTGTTTATTAGTACCACTTTAATCACTAATTGCTTCTCAGAGCTCATAGCCTCTTTTTCAAAATTATTTTATTTGTGCTTCCAGAATGGAAAACTTCTCCAACTTTGTCCTCTTTCCTCCTTTTTCTCCAAAGGTCACATCGTAAGAAAATTGCAATCTTGAGACCCACTATAAGCAGTTACAGTCAATACTTATGAGGAAGCAGCACACTACATGGTCTCAATTGGAGAAGTAATGTTACACATAATTATTGGAAAGTCTCCTGTATATAAATCAAACACAGCAGTTTCTACATTCTGCTAGTAGCTGTAGCTAGGGATTATTGGTAGAATATTCTGAAATATCAGGACACAAAAAAGTACTTCATAAAGGAAAATCAAGAAACATTCTTAGGCAACCTCTAGTACAGGGCAAGGATTAATAGGAGGGAGAATCTGGGGAGGTCTTCAGAATTTTGCATAATCCCCAGGTCTTTCCCATTGCCTACATTGCGCCACATGTCTCAGAAGAACACATGTAGCTAATTATCAGAAGGACTTTTAGTTTATACAAGTATATATATAGCTGCACCTTTCTTGAAACCAAGCACCCTATTACAGCTATACACAAGCTGCACAGGAGAGTACCTAAATGAAGTAAATTTTTCAAGTGCCTCAGATATTAGAATTATCATATTGCAACCAGTGATTTTGTCCATATGGACAGAAATTCCCTAAAAAATAGTCATGCTGTATCTTATCACGTAGATCCCTGCTTATATACGTTTCTTTTACCGAGTGCGTGAGTGCTTGTTTGACCTCATCTGTTATCTGAGGCTTCCATAACAGTATACTAGAATGTCTAAGTAAAACCTCCATGTATTTTTGCAATGATATATGAATTATAATGCATAATAATGAACCACCTGTCACACTTGAACTCTTATTCTGAAGGAAATAAAGACATGGTGGGTGGGGCTCAGCCTCCAGATTAAAAAGTCATGGGTGTCTACATGTAGATGTTTATATCTACATGAGCTAGGTGGAAAAAAATCACAGTCTGAGAACTGACCCTAAAATATGTCCTGTAAGGTGTTTAGTACATATGATGTCCAGTGAGGAAACATAAGAGAGATCAGATTACTAATTGTCCATTTCAATGTCCTATGAAGAGTGCAACTCCAAACACTGTAATCCTAGGATGACTAGGATCAGCAGTCCTGACACTGTATGACATAACATGGCAGGTTCTTCTTCATTTAGGTCCAGATAGGTCTAACATGTACGAAAAATACAATATAACTGAATAGACTCAGTTGTAAGAAATCAGGTCTTTTTACATTTGACCAGGAAATTGATTATTCATTAAGCATTAATGGGCTTTGCAAAATAATTTACTTTTTTAGTTTTTCTCTGAAACTTCTCTGAAGAAAAATCTACTAATTGCCAGATTAAAATTTATATCTTTAAATCTGTTATTGGACCACATCTTATTATATGATCTCATAATCTATGGTACTGTCCTGGTTCAGCTAGGATAGGGTTAAGTTTCCCCAGCAGTGGGGAGGGAGCTCTAGCCGGGTTATTCAATACCATGCTGATGTCACGTCTGGGCGCCCAAGCATGGGAAAGAGCAGGGAAAGAGCAGGGACAGCCTTTGTGCCGTTCGGTCCCCTCACTGCTGTATCCTTGCGGTATATCTCTTGTTCTGTTCATTGTTATTACTGTTATTGTTATTGTTGTTGTTCGGTTTGTCACTGTTACACTGTTGTATTAAAACTCTCCTTATCTCAACCCCGGGGTTTGTATTTCACTCCCTGCATCATCCAGTCCGAGGGTGGGGGAGGGGCAGCAGCATCGTGGTCTCGAGTCCCAGCAAGGTCTAAACCACCACAGCCTTTTTTGGCACCCAACGTGGGGCACAGAGGGGGTTGAGATAAGGACAAAAAACGGACAAACCCTGACCAGAGTGTGTTAGAGCAATCTGTTAGGTGCAATTTTTCTGTTTTTATTTGTACTGTTTGATAAGGAACATTTGCAATGCTGGCTAGCTTGCTTGTGTGGTGGGGCTGGATTAATCCTTATATCTACTGTGTGTTCCCAGTGCTGGTGTTTGTTGTTGGTGGAAAATGTCTCAAGGGGTTTGTTTTGCTCTACTGGCTATTGACTGCTTATAATGTGCTTGTATCACTGCTTGTGGGGGTGAACCGGTACCTGTTTGCTGCCTGGGCTTTTGTTAGGGGTCTCACCCCCTCCATGGGTGAGCCAGGGGAAGAGATCCTCTCGGTTTTTGAGAGTTTTAGCTATCCCTGGAGCATCCAGGCCAGTTTGTGGCACAATGCTTTCTGAGTGTCTGCCAGATCTTGTTTTGGGCCATGCGGTACTTCTCCAATAATAGCACCACCCAGAAACCTGCCCCGAGGGCAGATGGTTATGAGTGGCAAGGTGTGTGGGAAGAGATTGGCAAGTGCCTGGGCCAGTGGTCACCCCCAACATTTTGGAATTTCACTCCTGAACAAATGCAGAGTCCTGATAAACTGGTGGAGTGTTTGAAAAAGGTGTGCTGCCAATCTGACAAACTCCGGGAGACACAACTCTCTGCGATGTGCTGGGGACTTGCCCATGCCTACTGTGTCATCCTTAACGCTACTCACTGCCCTCAAGGGGGAGAAAGGGCTGCAGGATCTTAAAGTGAACTTACTGCCAGGGGGACAGGCAGTGCCAGTATCAGTCGCCTCCACCAGCACAGCAGCTGGGCCAGAGGGACAAGCAGTGCCAGTATCAGTCGCCCCGATACAGAAAACCAAATATACCAAAAAGTCAGCTCGCATAGTAGGGGATGGAGATGAGCCAGGCCCAGCACGAGAACAGGGGAAAGAGCCAGAGGTAATCATCCGATCTCTATCCCTCAGTGAGTTGCGAGATATGCGGAAGGATTTCAGCTGCAGTCCAGGCGAGCAGATTTTCACCTGGCTGCTCCGATGCTGGGATAGTGGAGCTGGTGATTTGGAATTGGAGGGGAGAGAGGCCAAGCAGCTGGGATCTTTGTCCAGGGAGGCTGGCATTGACAAGGCAATAGGGAAACAGACTCAAACCCTCAGCCTCTGGAAGCAACTCCTGCTCAGTGTAAGGGAGAGGTACCCCTACAAGGATGATGTCCTATGTCAGTTAGGCAAGTGGACCAACATGGAGAAATGCATTCAGAACCTCAGGGAATTGGCTGTGTTTGATATGGTTTATGGTGATCTGAATGACAAGTGGTCACCCATGGATCCAGATCAGGCCCCTTGCACACAGTTAATGTGGCAGAAGTTCCTGCAGAGTGCACCAGAAGCACATGCCAAAGCATTAGCAGTAGCGTCCTGGTGGTGAGACACCCAGACTCAAACAGTGGATGAAGTGGCTGGCCAGCTCCGGCAATATGAGGGAAATCTCCCTTCCTCTCAACATGCCTGGGTTTCAGCTGTAAGGGAACTGTCTCAGAGGCTCCAGAAAGTGGAAGAGGATATGTCCTGCATTCCACCTGCACAGGCCGATGTCTCAGCCATTAGAAGCAGATGTTTCTCCACCCAAGAGAAGGGCAGTGGAAAGTACACACCACGGGGCACCCTGTGGTTCCTCCTCCGCGACCATGGAGAAGACATGAGGAAGTGGGATGGACAGCCCACTCCCGCCCTAGCTGCACGAGTACAGCAGCTGAAAGGGAAGACTACCATGAAAGGGGAGTCTTCCAAGAGAAACGAGGCTCCAGTGTCCAGTCAGAAATCCCCCAGACAGAATAGAATGGCCAACATTATGCTTGACCCTCTTGAGGGGACCTGTGAGTCATTCTCACAGGAGTCATTCTTACAACAAGTGAGTGATGCTGAGCAGGATTAGAGGGGCCCTGCCTCCAGCCAGGTGGAGGAAAGGGATAATCGGATTTACTGGACGGTGTGGATCCAATGGCCTGGCACATCAGACCCACAAGAATATAAGGCCTTGGTAGATACTGGTGCCCAGTGCACCCTGATGCCATCAAGCTACAGTGGGGTTGAACCAATCTCTATCTCTGGAGTGACAGGGGGATCCCAACAGCTGACCCTATTAGAAGTGGAAGTGAGCCTAACTGGGAAGGACTGGCATAACCACCCCACTGTGACTGGTCCAGATGCCCCGTGCACCCTAGGTATAGATTATCTCAAGAGAGGGTACTTTAAAGACCCAAAAGGGTACCGGTGGGCCTTTGGTATAGATGCCCTGGAGGAGGTTGAACAATTGTCCACCTTACCCGGTCTCTCAGAAGATCCCTCAGTGGTGGGGTTGCTTAAGGTTGAAGAGCAGCGAGTGCCAACTGCTACCAAGACGGTGCACCAGCGGCAGTACCGTACCAACAGAGATTCCCTAGTCCCCATCCATCAGCTGATCCGTCGACTAGAAAGCCAGAAGGTGATTAGCAAAAGTCATTCACCTTTCAACAGCCCTATATGGCCAGTGAGAAAACCTAATGGCGAATGGAGACTGACTGTGGACTACCGTGGCCTGAATGAAGTTACACCAGCAATGAGTGCTGCAGTGCCAGACATGCTAGAGCTCCAGTATGAGCTAGAGTTGAAAATATACCCTGACTGAGGAGATACTGGCAGCGTACGAAGGAGTTCGAGCTGCACCCCGACTGCCGGTGCTGGGATGGATGTTCAAAGGAAAGGCTTCCTCTACACATCATGCAACAGATGCCATGTGGAGTAAATGGGTTGCGTTGATAACACAACGGGCTCAAATAGGGAACCCCAACCACCCAGGAATATTGGAGGTGATCACAAACTGGCCAGAGAGCAAAGATTCTGGGATGTCACCAGAACCGGAGGTGACACGTGCTGAGGAGGCCCCACCATATAACGAGCTGCCAGATGAGGAGAAGCGATATGCCCTGTTCACTGATGGGTCTTGTCACATTGTGGGAAAACATCGACAATGGAAGGCTGCTGTGTGGAATCGCACACGACGAGTCACTGAAGCTGCTGAGGGACAGGGTGAATTGAGCCATTTCGCAGAGGTGAAAGCCACCCAGTTGGCTTTGGAGATTGCTGAGCAAGAAAAGTGGCTGAGGCTCTATCTCTACACTGACTTGTGGGTGGTGGCAAGTGCCCTGTGGAAGTGGCTGCAGCAATGGAAACAGAACAACTGGCAATGCTAGGGTAAACCCATCTGGGCCACTGAAGTATGGCAGGGTATTGCAGCCCGGGTGGAGAACCTCGTTGTGAAGGTGCGCCATGTGGACGCCCATATACCCAAGAGTCGGGCCACTGATGAACATCAACACAACCAGCAGGAGGACCAGGCTGCTAAGATCAGAGCGGCTCAGGTGCACTTGGACTGGCAGAGTAAAGGTGAACTGTTCATAGCCCGGTGGGCCCATGAGACCTTGGGCCACCAAGGCAGAGATGCAACATACAGGTGGGCTCAAGATCAAGGGGTGGACCTCACCATTGACACCATCGCAGAGATCATCCACAAATGTGAGACGTGTGCTGCAATCAAACAAGCCAAGCGGGTGAAGCCCCAGCGGAATGGAGATTGATGCATGAAATATAAATATGGAGAGGCCTGGCAGATCGACTACATCACACTGCCACAGACCCGCCAAGGCAAGCGCCACGTGCTCACAATGGTGGAAGCAACCACTGGATGGCTCGAAACTTATCCAGTGTCCCACGCCACTGCCCGGAACACCATCCTGGGCCTTAAAAACCAAGTCCTGTGGCAACACGGCACCCCACAGAGAATTGAGTCGGACAATGGGACTCACTTCCGAAATAACCTCATAGATGCCTGGGCAGAAGAACACAGCATTGAGTAGGTCTACCACATCCCCTACCATGCACCAGCCTCCATGAAAATAAAGCGTTACAATGGACTGTTAAAAACTACATTGAGAGCAATGGGAGGCGGAACCTTCAAACACTGGGACACAGATCTGGTAAAGGCCACTTGGTTAGTCAACACAAGAGGATCTGCCAATAGAGCTGGCCTGGCACAGTCAAAACTTCCAGATGCTGTAGACGGGGATAAAATCCCTGTGGTGCGCATGAGGGATGTGCTGGGAAAAATGGTCTGGGTTAGTCCTGCACTGGGCAAAGGCAAACCCATCTATGGGATTGCTTTTGCTCAGGGACCTGGGTGCACCTGGTGGGTGATGCAGGAGGATGGAGAGGTCCAATGCGTGCCACAAGGGGACTTGATTTTGTGTGAGAACATGCCGTGAATTATATTGTGCTTTTGTTAATTGTTTTTTGGTTATTGTTAATTGCTAAATGGCAGCTGGGCATGACGCAGATGTTATAGAATAAAGGGGTGGATTATGTTCTGGTTCAGCTAGGATAGGGTTAAGTTTCCACAGCAGTGGGGAGGGAAGCTCTAGCCGGGTTATTCAATACCATGCTGACGTCACGTCCGGGCGCCCAAGCACGGGAAGATTGGTAAACGCGTGGTGTGCAGTCGCTCTCCTCACTGCTGTATCGGTATATCCCTTGTTCTGTTTATTGTTATTGTTATTGTTATTGTTATTGTTATTGTTATTGTTGTTGTTCGGTTTGTTGTTGTTACACTGTTGTATTAAACCTCTCCTTATCTCAGCCCCGGGGTTTGTATTTCACTCCCTGCCCCATCCGGTCCGAGGGTGGGGGAGGGGCAGCGGCAGTGTAGTCTCGAATCCTGGCAGGGCCTAAACCACCACAGGTACTTATAGGAAATATGTGTATTTTAGATTTTTTTTTTCTCAGTAAATTCTGTATGATATTCAACTGTCTTCAATACATGGTGATTTTCCTGTTATAAAGATGTGATAAGGAGAATTCAAAATATATCATAGTTTAGCATGGCATTATGTTTATGCCAGAAAGTACAAAAAGAGAAGATGGAGTTGGGTGTACACGGCAGCAAGATCAGCTACACAGAGAAAACAGAGGCATATTAAAGAAGAAAGCAGACAGAAATTATTTGGGAATAACATTTAAACCCTAGAGGGTCAGTAAGGCCCATGGAGGATGGAGAACATTATTTGCTGTTGTTGTTAGTTGCCAGAATTGCTGGGCTACCACAGGAAACCAATAGAGTCCCTGCTGTTGATCCATCTGCAGAATATTCCACATGCCAGCTTGCTTCACTGGGGTGGGCAGGCAGAGGTTTTCTGCGACAAAACAAAATAGCAGGGTGAATTTTTCCCTTCGTTACATTTTTCCAGGTGTTCTTTCCACTGAGATGATTATAATTCTTGTGCTATTGTTTTTGATGCTAATGTCAACTGGTGCTAAGACCGAATTTATTTATTTGTCACCTGGTGCAGGATCTACTGACTTCTTTTGTTTCTTTTCCATTACTTAGGAATTTAAATTGTTAACCATGGCTGGGTTCAGCTCATGAAAGAATAAAGTGCATTATCATTAATATGATCACACAAATAATCAAGCAAGAAAGCAAACAAAAGTACTTCTGAAAGCTATATCTGGGAGTTTCTTCCAGCCACATCTAGTAATGAACAAACACAGTCATCTTCTCTTGCTATGGATTTGCCATTAACTTTCAGAAGAGTAAGCACCTTCTCATCAAGTTACACATACCGACATATTACAGCACCTACATTACTTGCAGACTGGAAAATGTACCATTTTGAACTGATAAGAGCAGTATCAAAATATTCAGATATACAAGCTTTTTACACTTGGTCTGCCCTTGATATCTGTGCTTCTTATGCTTTTTTTTTTTTTTTTTTTCCCTTGTTTGAATACTGGTCACAGCAGCAAGTTTTGCTTAATTTACCCCCACCAACACAAACCTCTCCTCCCCCTGCCCCTCCTGTCCTGCTTCTCATATAAGAATTTGACATCCATGCATTATCAGAGAAGCAGAATGATGCACTGCTAACATACAAACATCCCAAAAACATTAAAGGCAGTGGAGAGATTCTCAATGAGAGATTCAATGAGCTTTGAATACTGTCAAAAGTCTTGATAAGAATTATAGGAATATTTTTTAATTCCATGCATTTGAATATGAATGAATAATGCATTGTATAAATGATTTATATTAGGTGGAACAAAAAATGTGCTCCAGTTCCACTCTTATTCCATGCATTCAATTAATTTACTTTGCTCAGTTGGTATCGTATCTAAAGAATGTTCACTGAAGCCCTTGACCCAGCAAAGCATTTCGTTTACCTTACTCTAGGCACATAATGAAAACCATAAAACCTTTGTCATGACTGATTTATACTTAAACTTTATTTCATGTATGATTATTAGTTCAGGGTATATGTACATACATTATAGATTTCTCTGTACAAACTACTGTGTTTTAATTTTAATACAAGGAAAATGATTAATATTTCTCTATATGGTATTAACAATAGACACTTCAGCAAAAGCTTTATTAAAAGAAGTTCAAATTCGATGCTTAGTGGAAGGTATGCTGAATGCAACTAAAATATATTCAATCTTTTCATCTGCTAGCACTGTTGTCACTCAACAGTCATTTGGTAATGTCACTACAGAAATATTGTCCAAAAAGATAAATGATTATCTTTCTGGCAAATCTCCGTGAAAATAAATTAAGATTAACAGTTACACAAAACGCAGATTACTGGCACCAGTTCTCAATATCTGGCACTTAAATTTATGTTTTCTCAGTTATCTTTCCCTTTGCATCAATGTTTCCTTTATCAATTTAGACAAGTGTATCTATGAATGGATAGTTATATAGGAAAATAAGTTGTTTCTTTCAGCTAGCTGTTTTTTTTTTTTTTTTTCCCCCACAGGTATCCTGGAAAGAGTTTAGGGACGCTACCTGGTTGCGTAGGGGTGCAGCTGGAGCTGAACTTGGCAGGGGATGCAAAGAATAATAAGGGCTTCTACAGGCATGTCAGCCAGAAAAGGAAGGTCAGAGAAAGTGTACCCCCTGGATGAACATGACTGGCAAACTGGTACAATGAACAAGAAGTAGGCAACAAATTTTCCCCTCAGTCTTCACTGGCAACCTCTCTTCCCATACCTCTTGAGTGGATGGACCACAAGACAGGGACTGGGGAAGCAAAGTCCCTCCCACTGTAAGAGAAGATAAAGTATGTACCCACCTGAGGAACCTGAACATATGTAAGTCTATGGGACCTTATGAGATGCATTGCAGAATGCTGAGGGAATTGGCTGATGTAATTGCCAAGGCACTCTCCATGACATTTGAA
Source organism: Strix aluco (assembly GCF_031877795.1). Classification (NCBI taxonomy): domain Eukaryota; kingdom Metazoa; phylum Chordata; class Aves; order Strigiformes; family Strigidae; genus Strix; species Strix aluco. Next base: position 84,333,651 of record NC_133932.1, on the reverse strand, counting down.
AAGTCATGGCAGTCAGGTGAAGTCCCCAGTGACTGGCAAAAGGGAAACATTGCACCCATTTTTAAAAAGGGTAGAAAGGAGGACCCTGGGAACAACCAACCTTCAGCCCCACCTTTGTGCTTGGGAAGATCATGCAGCAGATCCTCCTGGAAGCTATGGTAAGGCATATGGAGGACAGAGAGGTGATTCAAGACAGCCAGCATGGCTTCACCAAGGGCAAGTCTTGCCTGACTAAACTAGTGGACTTCTATGATGGAGTGACTACATCAGTTGACAAGGGAAGAGCTACATAGATCATCTACCTGGACTTCTGTAAGGCCTTTGACATAGTCCCCCACAATATCTTTCTCTCTAAATGGGAGTGGGATAGATTTGATGGATAGACTGTTCAGTGGATGAGGAATAAGTTGGATGGTCATATTCAGAGAGTAGTGGTCAATGATTCAATGTCCGAATGGAGACCAGTGATGAGTGGTATCCCTCAGGTGTCTGTACTGGGACCAGTATTATTTAATATTTTCATCAGCGGCATAGACAGTGAGATTGAGTGCACCCTCAACAAGTTTGTAGACAAGACTAAACTGAGCAGTGTAGTTGACACACCTGAGGGATGGGATGCCATCCAGAGGAACTTGAACAGGCTTGAGAAGCGGGCCCATGTGAACCTCATGAGGTTCAACAAGGCCAAGTACAAGGTCCTGCACCTGTGTCGGGGCAAGCCCCAGTATCAGTACTGGCTGGGAAATGAAGGGGTTGTGAGCCGCTGTGTGGAGATGGACTTAGGGGTACTGGTGGCTGAAAAGCTGGACATGAGCCATCAACATGCATTTGCAACTCAGAAAGACAACTGTATCCTGGACTGCATTAAAAGAAGTGTGTCCGCAGGCTGGGAAGGTAATTCTGCCCCTCTACTCCTTTCTGGTGAGACCCCACCTGGAGTACTGCATCCAACTCTGGAGCCCTCAGCACAGAATATATGGACTTGTTAGCGTGGGTCCAGAGGAGGATTGCAAAAAGGATCTGATGGATAGAACACATCTCCTATGAGGAAAGCCTGAGAGAGTTGAGCTTTTTTAGCCTGGAGAAAGCTCCAAAGAGACCTTCTTGAAGCCTTTCAATACTGAAAGGTGGCTTATAAGAAAGATGGGGACAGACTTTTTAGTAGGCCCTGAAACGATAGGACAAGGAGTAATGGTTTTAAACTAAAAAAGGGTTGATTCAGACTAGATATAAGGATGAACATTTTTACAGTGAGGGTGGTGAAATACTGGAACAAGTTTCCCAGAGAGGTGGTAGATGCCACATCCCTGGAAACATTCCAGGTCAGGTTGGACTGGTTTCTGAGCAACCTATTCTAGTTGAAAAAGTCCCTGTTCATTACAGGGGGATTGGAATAGATGACCTCATCCCTTCCAACCCAAGCCACTGTTTGATTCTATGACTCTGTACTTCTATGATTCTGTCCATAAGTACTGCATTTAGATGTCTAGGACTTCTTTTTTTTGTTTGTTTTGTTTTATGTTTTTCAAAACTTTCTTATTTATTAATGAAATAGATGACAATATTTTCCCAAGAATGTATCAGTATAATCGTACTTTCTTCTGGAAAGACTCAAGAAGATAAAGAGCCATGTATAGTTCTAAAAAAAAAAAAAAAATTATGTTATTAGAATGTGAGACACTAACTTCCTTCTATCTCTACTGAATTAAAACCCCAAAAATTTGTATATTCATATTGCTATCCTGAATATTTGAATGTAAGTTTTAATTTCAACTTATTAATGTGTCTGTGAAAATTACATGACTCAGACACATTAGTGCATGGAAGAGTACAATAATTAATTTTTTGTAAAAAGTTTTGGTCATAGAGACTTTTTTTGTAATCTAGTAACACATTCAGTTCAGGCTAAGTAGAGCTGGGATCAAAAGACTTAAATGCATTAGTGGGTTTAATTTAATGCATTAAAAGCAATTCCATTTTAAGGATTTTGAAGAGCCATTGCTGTTTTCTTGGATTTTAACTATTCATAGAATCAGAATCATAGAACGGTTTGTGTTGGAAGGGACCTTTAAGCTCATCTCATTCCAACCACCCCTGCCATGGGCAGGGAAACCATTCACTAGATCAAGTTGCTCAGAGACCCATCCAACCTGGCCTTGAAGGAGGAGTCATCCCCAACTTCTCTGGGTAACCTGTTCCAGTGTCTCACAACTCTCACAATAAAGACCTTCTTCCTTATATCTAACCTAAATCTACAGTCTTTCAGTTTAAAGCCATTACCCCTCATCTTATCACTACACTCCCTGATAAAACATCCCTTCCCATCTTTCCTACAGGCCCCCCTTAAGTACTGGAAGGCCTCTCTAAGGTGTCCCTGGAGCCTTCTCTTCTCTAGGCTAAATAACCCCAACTCTCTCAGCCTGTCCTCATAAGGGAGGTGTTTCAGCCCCTTGATCATCTTCATGACCCTCCTCTGGACCCACTCGAGCAGGTCCATGTCCTTCTTATATTAGGGGCCCCACAACTGGACACAGTACTCCAGGTGGGGTCTCATGAGAGAGGAGCAGAGGGGGAGGATCACCTCCCTTGACCTCCTAGTCACACATGTCTTGATGCAGGCTTGGATATGGTTGGCTTTCTGGGCTGCAAGTGCACATTGCTGGCTTATAGTCAGTGTTCCATCCACAAATACCTCCAAGTCCTTCTCTGCCGGGCTGCTCTCAATCCACTCATTGCCCAGACTGTATTTGTGCTTGGGATTGCCCTGACCCAGGTGCAGGACCTTGCACTTGGCCTTGTTGAATTTCATGAGTTTTACATGCAGGCCCAAGTCTCAAGCCTCTCAAGGTCCCTCTGGATGGCATCCTTTCATCCAGTGTGTTGACTGCAACACACAGCTTGATGTAGTCTGCCAACTTGCTGAGGGTGCACTCAATCCCACTGTCCATGTCACTGACAAACATGTTAAACAGCTCCAGTCCCAACACCAACCCCTGAGGAATGTCACTTGTCACTGCTCTCCACTTGGACATCAAGACATTGACTGCAACTCAAGTGTGACCATCTAGTCAATCCACTGAGTGGTCCATCCATCAGATCCATGTCTCTTCAATTTAGAGACAGGGATGTCATGTGGCACAGTGTCAAAACTTTGCACAAGTCCAGGTAGAGGATGTCAGTTGCTCTTCCCTTACCCACCAGTGCTGTAACCTTGTCATAGAAGGCTACCAAATTTGTTCAGGCAGAATTTGCCCATAGTGACACCATGTTGGCTCTCAGCAATCACCTTCTTATTTTTCATGTGCTCTAGCATATTTTCCAGGAGGTTCCACTCCATTCATCTGGTTCAGAATAACATTCAGCTGGTTCTGTACAATAATTTTTCAAATTATAAAGATGGACAAATCAAGGTATGTTTATTTTCTATGTCTTTTATTTTGTTTGTTAGCAATTCTCTTGCAAGGGCACTAATATTCTTGCTTACAAAAACATTCTCTCTTACCTACAAAATATGGCAACTGATTAATTTTCAGAAAAAAAAATCCTTAATGATTTATATGTAATTTCACACCAGAAAATTACCAACCATAAATCCAAAATATAACTTATTAGCTACAGGAGGCTCCCTGAAGTTCCTTTCTTGACAAGAAAGCAGTCAGGTACCAGAAGTCCCAGTTAAATAGAATTTATGCATGTTAGTTTAAGAGAATTAAGTGACAAGAGCTAACTAACTAACATTTCAGTATCTAAGGCTGTTCTTCTGTGCAGGCAACACTCTGCAAAATGGGCTACAATAGTGACAGTCTCTTGAAGGCTGTATCATTTGCAGAACAATATAAAACTCTCCTAAGAAGCTACTGATAATAGGTGAGGTAAGAATAAGCCAACCACACAAAGGTGACGTTGGAATGTCCTAAAAATAGCCAATCCTGTGGGCCTCATCCCCCTTTTTTGTATCACATATTTAAAGGTGTCTCCCAAGATATGGTATACCACAGTATTGCTGCTTTTAGTAGAAATGGATTTGAACATACAGGTGAAAAGATTACTTACAACTGTTTAAATGTAAAAAGAAATAATAATATTCTTTTGTTCCCTCAAGAAGGTGAAGGTTTTTGTTTGAGTATATATATATTTAGAGACATACTCCACTTGTCCTTTCTTTGACAATTTGAAAAACAATTTGAATATGTGAACATATTCATTCTATATTTTAACTCACTAAGTTTCTGTGTTTAAAATGCAAAGAGCATTAAAATGTTTTTTTTTAATTAACTTTTAAAAAGAATCTCCTTGCAATTGATGTGGCTAGGATTCCCATCACAGAGGACCAATATCATCAATCTGTTTCTAATTTTACAATTGTCTCAGAAATCTTTCAGCAGTGAAGTAGAGATTTTGTATGTAAGACAAGACAAGACACCTAATGTGACATTGGGAATATTATACTCTTTTATCTTAAAGACATTATACAAAATTAGTGGTCCTTTCTTTTTTTTTCTTTTTTAATTTTTTTTTGTCTTCTTTTTTTTCTTAAAAGGCTTATAGTTCACCCCAAATTCTTCCTATGTCATTGCATGCTATGAATTTCTAATCATTACTAATTACATATACATTACTTTTTGGCTAGAGTTGTTTTTAAAAAAATTCCTGTTGTTCCTTGGTGCCTATTTTTTTTGAGACGACCTTATTTTATCTTCATATCTGTTTGTTCTCAAAATTGTCTTCTTGCTCTCCTCAGGAACAGAAACTATCTTTCTGTTTTGTTAGAACACCTTTGGAAAGTGATCAGTTGTCTTTTTTTTTCCCTCGAAGTTTTGCACTTCCAATTTTGATATAAATGTATGGGAAGATTAAAAAAAAAGAGTGATAAAGAAAATAAATTATCTGATTTTGTAAAGGTATTTTTGGGAGGAGGCATTCTTCGTTGGTGGTGGGGGTGTTGTTATTTTGTTGTTTGGGTTTTTATTCCTGAGCTGAAGGAAAATATTCCAAATTTCTTTTCAGATGTGTTAAATCCAAGGGATTCTGAGCACTCTACATTTACCATGTGTGAAGAGACTGTACATGTGAAAAAAGCCAGTGACCTCCAATGTACCTGAGACCTTTGCTGCAGTGTAGGGATGGATGAAATGGCACATTCATGCATTATGGACATGTGGATGCATCCAAAGACATTCTTGGGATTTCCAAGCATTTTCAAGCCTGGGGAGAACGAGCAAAGTTTAAACAAGCAAAGAAACAACAAAACAAAATAAAAAAAAAAAAAAAAAGAGAACCTGAGGTGCATTCTGCAAGCAAAGTAAATTTAATAAAATAAAAACCACTCGTAATGAAATACTGTTTCATTATGATGCAGTTGCTGATATGTGTAGACTGTGTAGTGATAGGTTTGAAAATCGTAAGTGTAGCATGGAACTGGGTACAAACCAGACCGAACTACAAGAAATAAATTTGCTTTAAATAAAAAGTACTATACTCATATTTTGATCTTCCCTAGACATGTTTAGTATAGTCTTTATAATATCACATATGCAACTATCTGTGATTAATAGTTTGTCCTCAATAACTTTTACACAGTCTAATAACTTTTAAAATAGTTGGTCATGGAGACTGAGGAAGTCGGACGCACCTTTGAAAGGCACTGAAAATTAAGAAAATATATCCATCACTGTTCTTCAAAATGTTTTTAAGAGGAAAGATGCAGTGCTTCCTCAGTAAACAAACTGTGGCATGTAAAAAGTTCAGGAACACCATGTGAGTAACAGTTGAAAACTGAAAATAGTATGAGCATTCTTTAAACCCACAGTCAATATGTGTAACTTTATGCAAGATGGAAATCACAGGAGAATCACACATTATCAGTGAAGTGCGTCATGGCTGAGAGATAATGAATGAAGCCAAACTGAACTAATTGAAAAGGCAAAAAATGTTATTTGACTGCATACCTTTAATCAGAAGTGAAAGCTTCACCTATCAGAATATAGATGCACTGGGTGATGAAGCCATAAACTCTAAACAGTCTTCAGAGACCCTACTAGAGATCTACTTAGAAGTGATTTAAATGTTTCTCAAGAGAAACTAATCAGCTAATTACTTCCCTACATTTTGTTTCAACTAATGCAATAATTCTATTAAACTTTATTTCTGTGTTGAAAATTAGTAAATAAGTTAGTATTATTAATAAAGTACAGATACAAAGTATCTAATTTACTCACAACTAATTACTCTTTCTATCTTTGGTCATACTGCATCATTCATATCTACCCATTTAGTTTCTTCACACATGTCCATTATACATATTATTGTCAGATTGTTGCTACAGAAGAGTGGGAAAGAGGATAAAGAAGTAACACCTTATAAGATTTCTGTGTATTCTAAAGATATGTTTGTGTTTAAAAACTGCTATTGGTGTTAATTCATAGACTTCTTAATTAGTATGAAGGCATATGTAAACAGAACACATATCATATTGTAAGGTTATTCAGTGCATCATAAATTGTGGTACCTCAGGTTCAGATATGCTTTCCACAAATAGCCATGTCCCATAGAGTTTTTTCTGTTTTGAAGGTAAGTCAAATTTTTCTCCATTTATTCCTGTGATATTAAGTCTCAGATTAATCCAAATACCTTCCCTGGTGGTAAATTATGTGAGTGAGAAATATGACTTCTATGTGTCAGATTACGCAGAATCAGTTTCATCATTTGCTAAATATCAGGGCAACAGATTACCAGTTTGCAGTAATGGAAGAAAATAGCTAAAAATAAAAAAATAACAAAAGCATGATTGAAAATATGTTTTTAAAAGTTCACTTTTTACTTCTCTGGTGTCTCTACATCTCTCTTATATTAAGCTAGAATTTCCATCTGGGGTGCAGCTCCAGCTTTTAGACACCTCAGTTTATTTATCTGACTGTAGATGATTACATGTGAAACAGGCTATCTAAACTCACACTGAGTTTAATGGAAATCTGACCTAAATCTACTTGTTTCCACTCACAGGTGTCTAATAACATTTGATAAGACTTAGAGCTTAAAATATATCCACACAATAGAAATAGATGTAACAAAACTTATGGGAGAACCATGTGGTTCTGGAGTGACAGGTTGATGCCAATCCTGATTTGCTGGAGTATCTCAAGCACAGTTTGGAGGACTGAGTGTGTACAACTATATTGAAGCATCTCTGTTAAAGAGGGTTTTTGGCTACTCTGACCATCACTAAGAAAATGTTACTAATATAAAGCAAAAGGATACCCTTTTCAAACCCAAACTGAGATTCTTGATTTTTCTTTTCTTTTTTTTTCATGCTTAAGGGAATCTTTCCCTATTTCCAATAATATGGTGTTGATGCAACATGATAAGGCAGAAGGTGTTATTTTCTACCCTTATTCTTGGCTTCAGATTATTTATTTCTATTACAGTCTGAAGGCATGCTGCTAAAATTTTATGAAGCTTGAGATTAAAACTAGGGAATCTGCAAATTTATTAGTAGATCTGTAATTAGAATTATTCTTTAAGACCCTTAGAAAGACTAAGTCTGGTAACCAAACTGCTGAAATTTGGAATAGGATACATTTTTGATAGGAATTCTATAATTTCCCACTTTTACAGACACTTGTTTTTGTAGGATCTCTGGTTGAAAATAATCATCAAATAGTGTAATACTGTCTAATGTCTGCACATCACTAATTTAGCAGTCACAACATGAGGGACTCACACAATCCAGATTATGCTTCCTGTTGCAAGATCAACATTTACGTATGTTGTCTTTATTTAAATTTTAGAAGCTTGAAACTAAGAAATTAGTTTTGTCTCTTATTAGGACTTTCTAATCATGCCTTCAGTGGCTTTTCCTTCAAATAAGGAAGGAACACATTTTTTAAAAAATTGCTACCTCTTTTGTGGTTTAACCCCCGTAAGCAGCTAAGCCTCACACAGCTGCTCACTCATTCCCCCACAGTGGGATTGGGGAAGAGAATCAGACAGGTAAAAGTGACAAACACTGTGGGTTGAAATAAAGATAGTTTAACAGATAAAGCAAAGCTATGGACACAAACAAAGCAAAATGAGGAATTCATTCACTACTGCCCATCAGCAGACAGGTGCTTAGCCATTTCCCGGAAAGCAGGGGTCCATTATGCATAACGGTTACTTAGGTAACCCACATAACTTGGTGTGGAATATCCCTTTGGTCAGTTGGGGTCCTAGATGTGTCCCCTCCCAACTTCTCGTGCAGCCCCAGCCTACTCATTGGCAGGAGCGCATGAGAAACAGAAAATGCCTTGACTCTGTGTAAGCACTGCTCAGCAATAGCTAATACATCTATGTGTTATCAACACTGCTTTGGTCACAATTCCAAAACACAGCCTCATATGAGGTGCTGTGAAGAAAATTAACTGTATCCCAGCCAAAACCAGTAGACTTCTAGATTTTTAAAAAATTGCCAAGGCTTATAGGAGATAAATGATCTCTCCAAATAAAATTAAATTAAGTAAAGAACCACTTCTTCCTGATTTTTTTCAGTAACTGAGACATCTTTTCTATTATCTTATAAAAAAAAAAAAAAAAGAAGGCGCTACAGACTTATGAATACTTATGTTGTATAGGAGCTTATGAGAGGAAGAGTTAAAAGTTGGTTTTCGATGTGGAAGTAGTTATTTGTTTTACCTAAACTGGTATGTTCAGTGTTATTTTGAACTAGATTTCCTGGTTTCCACTGCAGTCAGATTTCTTTTGTCTGAAGACTTTTTTACCATTTATCTTGAATCACTCCAACTAGGCAGCTTCAAAATCTTCAGATACTCAGCTTCATTGAAACTTTTACATTGAATCATAAACTAGAACATCAGAGAAAAAATTGACATTGTTATTTATTAACCTTGTTGTAATTTGAAAACTTCTCCTGCACCCTCTCCAAAAAAACCTGAAAGTACATTAATTCCTATTAGCATGTGATGTTTGTGTTTCAGTGGCAACACTGAAATTCACTGTTTATATTGTAGCTTGTTGTATTAGTTTCTGTACAAATATATAGGAGGCAAACCAATCTAGCAGTGAAATTTACCATTTGAATTGTCAATGCAGTGATTCACTTGTAGGCATGTAACTTCAAAAATGCTTATTTTAAGTGTTAGTTCATTATGTAAACTGATACGAGCCATTACTTTCCACAACTTCAACCCACAAACAAGTTTACTAGCTGCCCAAAACTTTCTGGTCATTAAAGAAGTTAATTCTGGCAATGCAAGCTAGTAGTATTACTGTAATGTCCACTAGGACTTCGAGTTCATTTCACAGAAGATCGGAAAAGATACCAGAGAACAATAAATTTTGCAAGCAACAGACATGGATTGTATTCAAATGAGTGACCTAATGTCTTTTTTTTAGCCCTCCTAACAAACAGTTTAAGTAATAATATTTGGTTTGACAGTGATAACTCTGAAATAAGAACTTCCCTGTAAGACAGAAATATTACAGGAAAATGATTAAATATCTACTAAATTTTTACTTTCCTTTAATACACAGTAAATAGGAATGATGAACAAAAATATTTTATCAAATACTTAAGACAGAATTCTGTTGGATAATATGAACAATAAAAAATTGCAGCATACTATAATACATTCAGTTTATGTGAAGCTGGCACATAACTCAGGCATGATTTACATTTTCCAATATTTACTTGGAGTGTTGTGGATGTATGATATACAAACTACAGAAACCATTAATCAGGCTATTTGGTTCTGAACACTGATATTAGCTCATTAATTTTCCTGCAATTTAAATGTGTTTCCATTAAGCTAAAATTTTTCCATTAGCATTAAGTGTGAGTCAAAAGGTTGATATTCCAACTTCACTTATATTGTGTTGTGTGAATGTTCAATCTGCAAGCTATTAAGCTGAGATGTACCAATCATCAGAGTTAAAAATCATGTACACTCCAAGTCCTGGCTGGGTGCATTTGATTGCAATCAAGAATCATCTTATCATCCAACCAAGAGTGCTGGAAATAAAATATACTTTGAATTTTGTGATATCTCTCTTAAAAGATGTATATTTCTGTTCTCCTTCATTCTGAGGATTTTGGTTTGCAGTCTGGTTATTTTCCTAATCATGCAATGATCCCTGAAGAAAAAATAATGTCCATAAATACATCTGTATATCGTACATAAATGTCACAATACACAGAAGCACCCCATCCTATAAATACCACACCTTAACTTATGTAGTATTATACCCAAAACAAACACATTTAGAGATCATTTTAACAAGAATGGAATAAAAAATTAGTTAATCTATAAAAAACATACACTTTTGGTTTTTCAGACATTCTATGGCTAACCAGAATTTACACAGACTGTGCTTACATACTCTGTCAATTCTTCCTACTTGTTTCTCAAATTCTGATTTAGAAACTTTTAATAAAGAATATATTTCAGACATGTTTAAGCATTAGTTTATACAAATTCTGATAATTTTTATGCCTTTTTAAAGCATAGAAATAGCAATACAAAAATATTTAAATAAAATATATTTTTAGTATACAGACATCTTTTGATGTTAATTTTGTTCCTTTTTCTTCTTGACTTTGATGTGCAGATTTCTGTTATTTTAAACACTTGTTATATAAAAAGGATATTTTTATATCACAGCTGTCCCTTTCATCTGTAATGATGCTGTCCTAATCTGAATAAGATTTCTATATGCTTATCATTAGGAAAATGAATTGTTATAAGAAAATACTGTATTAATATCTGTCTTCCTTTAAAGAAGAGTAGCAAAACTACTGTTTCATGGATATTTTTATTCATGTATTATTAAGCAGTAATAGAAGCTACTCAGAGATGACACCACTTTTTATTTCTTTGACAAATGCATTTCAGAAAGAAAAGTGAATTAATAAAAGGGAAACTGTTTAGTCCAGGAGGAACGAAAGTCTGACTGTGAAAACTCTGAAAATATTCTCAGAAAAACAGAGACAGCACTTCTTTCTCAGATCAATTAATTTTGTACATTGGTTAAGATAAAACTCTGGTTTCTTTCAGACATCAGACATATGGCACAGAGTGCTATTAATACAGTATGTTGCTCCAAAAAAAAAGTGCCATATAAACCCAATTTTAGATTATTATCCATTTTGTATATATGTTTTTTTTATTTAAGCAAACTGCATTCTACTCCTATTTGCAAGCAATTCTGTCAATTTCTTTCAAAAGATGAACTTTGACTATAGAAATAATATATTGTACAATTGATCCTTCTTTATGAGGGGAGTAAGAAAGCATGGAACTGTTCTCCTACCACCAAAGCTTGAACTGTGCTGTTAGTTATATAGACACCTGCAGAGTAAAGAACAAAACGGGTGCTTTTGGGTAGCAAGTGTTTCTCCCCTGTAGCATTCTTACACTACTATGGATTAATCTCAGAAGTATTTACCTTTATTAACCACAGCAGGATATTGGGTGACTAGCAAGTAGTAGATACATGAAGAAAGGAAAGAAACCCCCTTCTAAACAGAAAACAGACTTTCAGAGACATTGACTGTAATATATGAGATGGATTTTGAGGGTTTGTGTATTACATTTAAAATAAACTTTTTCAATCTTCACTTTAAATCGTAGAATTTCCAAGAAAGAAATCATTGTTGCCAATAACACGTCCTTTATCTTCCAGGTCAGAACACTAACATGTTTAACATCCCTCTGCCAAAATCATTAAATGTACTAAGTCTGAGGGTTAAAAATGCTTATAGAAGGAAGGAAAAGTGGATATATGATGATAAGGGGGTAAAAAAGATTACTTTTTCACATCTGGTATATATATTTCCTATTTTAAGCAAACATATAATCAAGAATAGCTTGATGTTCAAGATGTCACACATGAGTTTGGTTCACTGTGACATATCACCTTTCCATCACACCACTTACTACATTTCAAAGTGAATAAAGCCACACTTTTCCAAGAAGCATTGTGATCCCTACTTATGAACATTTTAAAATAATCTTTAATGGTTTTGCACATATTATTTTACTGTTTCTGTTTCTAAATAAAATACTAGTTAAATCTGTTTTACCTAGTTAATATGATTAAGGATTCTTGATAGACAGGGTAGAAAATGCAGGTAGTAAAGCAATAGAGGCAGAGGGAATTAACTTATTAAATCTTCCATTAGTTTTGTTACGCAGGCTTCTATAAAGTAATCATATCCATGCTCTCCATGACTTTATCAGCTATGCATATCACCCAGTAAAATCCCCTGAAATATATCTTCAACAAGTGGCATAGCAAAGAAAGAAATGGATCACTGTAAATGTAAAAGATCATGATGGAAAACACAACTTGAAAAATCATTTGCTGTAACTTCATATCTTCATGGACATTTTAAGTAAACCTGTAGTTGAGTTACTGCCAAAAGAAGCGGATTTTATTTTCTTATCCCAGAGTGTTAGGTTGTTGTTTTGATTTTTTTTTTTTCCCCTATAAACAACATCAACAACAAAAAAGTTTGTGCTCTGATCACAGGACCAATACACGTTGGAGTTTTCTTGGATTAGTTTTGTTCCATACAAATGCCTGCTTTTCTTCACTGTCTGCAAAGGAAATCTAGGATGACTAATTTAGAGGTAGAAGTCTAAATTACAGACTTCTCATTTGGTCAGATGATGCTCATTGATAATGTCTGGAGACAGCCTTAGGGTATTTTCACCTTAACCTTCGTGAAAGGATGTTATTGGCTTCTTGACAGTTGACTGTAGCCAACCATCAAGTAGGTTGGCAGCAGCCCTCTATCAAGTGTAAACCATTACAGACTTCCATTACAATTTCTGAATTGAAGTTAATAAGTAATTGCAGTCCCCAGATAAGACATAAACCAGTTTTGGCCTAAGCAAATTACATTTCTTTATTTTCTTCCCTATTTTTGAGACAGCACTGATGCAGTATAATACTTCATCCTGTCCGCCTAATACTGTTTTTTTGCTTGTCCCTCAAAATTTACCTTGTACAGAAACCATTACGCTGGTACAGAAGAGGACTTGAGACCAAAAGTTAAAGAGAAAGAAAATTGGTTTTATTTACTCCTCCCTTCCCTGCCCCCAACAAGAAAATACAAAGACCTGAACTATATGTTGAGGTTTCCAGCTGACAGCAATGTAATGGCAAATATGATATGATATTTTTCTTTTAGTTTGTCATTAATCTAAACCAATCATGTTCTGTTTGCTTTACTTGGGAGTCAGAGAATACAATTAGAATATAAGAACATATGAAAGTAAAAAAAAGTCAACAATGTTTTTAATACCAAGCCAAGAAGCTACATACGGTATGAATGTACTTCTGATATCCAATGTTTCTTAATGTCTTCTGAATAAACTCATCTCTTTAAAGGTGCTAAAACATTACCAAATCATAAAAATAATTCTGAAGTCTTTCACAACTTTTTGCCCCTTATTTTTGCTTTCTTTTTATATTTTATATAGTACATGGACATTTGAAAATTTAGTAGGCTTAAAAGAGATTATTTCTCATTTGACATTAGGATACTTTTCCAGCTTATTACAGATCTGTACATATCTTTATCTAGAAAGATTTGTCTGCTCTTCTGTTTTGGAAAAATTCTGCAAAAAAGGGCTTTGACTTTTAATACCACAAACACATGGTATTTATTAAGGAAAGGAAATAGTGAAAATAGTATGAAAAGAGATTACTCAACAGTAATGTACAACAAAATTAATACTTAACTAGCTGGTTTTTAACTATTCTTTTTCACAAATCTGTTATAGATTAAGGTGAAAGTCCAGCACATCCCTGAAGTATGTGTTCAACTTCAGCCACACATCATGCTTTAACTACATTCTTAAGTATTTTAACTCAGGATAAATAACAGGAAAAAAAATGAAAAATAAAGACTAGTATGTAATACAGTTCAAAATATTAAAATTATTTTCAGTGAATGTATGAGTTTTTCAAAAATTTCAACAAACCAATGAATTTTCAGTGCACAAAATCTTTTAAAAGTACACCTTTATGACCTTTATGTGTAAATTTTAATCAATTTCTTCACCGAAACCCATGCAGTTTCAAAGAAGTAACAACCTACAGATAACATTTAAAAATCCTAAGGTGATACTTTGACACTGTCCAACATGACATCCTTGTCTCTAAATTGGAGAGACATGGATTTGAAAGATGGACCACTCGGTGGATAAGGAATTGGTTGTATGCTCACACTCAAAATGTTCAGTCAATGTCTTGATGTCCAAGTGGAGAGCAGTGACAAGTGACATTCCTCAGGGGTTGGTGTTGGGACTGGAGCTGTTTAACATGTTTGTCAGTGACATGGACAGTGGGATTGAGTGCACCCTCAGCAAGTTGGCAGACTACATCAAGCTGTGTGTTGCAGTCAACACACTGGATGAAAGGATGCCATCCAGAGGGACCTTGAGAGGCTTGAGACTTGGGCCTGCATGTAAAACTCATGAAATTCAACAAGGCCAAGTGCAAGGTCCTGCACCTGGGTCAGGGCAATCCCAAGCACAAATACAGTCTGGGCAATGAGTGGATTGAGAGCAGCCCGGCAGAGAAGGACTTGGAGGTATTTGTGGATGGAACACTGACTATAAGCCAGCAATGTGCACTTTCAGCCCAGAAAGCCAACCATATCCAAGCCTGCATCAAGACATGTGTGACTAGGAGGTCAAGGGAGGTGATCCTCCCCCTCTGCTCCTCTCTCATGAGACCCCACCTGGAGTACTGTGTCCAGTTGTGGGGCCCCTAATATAAGAAGGACATGGACCTGCTCGAGTAGGTGCAGAGGAGGGCCATGAAGATGATCAAGGGGCAGGAGGAGGAGATTTAGATTAGATATAAGGAAGAAATTGTTTAATGTGAGGCTGTGAAACACTGGAACAGGTTGCCCAGAGAGGTTGTGGAAGTCCCCTCCCTGGAAGTGTTCAAGGCCAAGTTGGATGAGGCTTTGAGCAACCTGGTCTAGTGGAAGGTGTCCCTGCCCATGGCAGGGAGGGGTGGAACTCGATGATCTTTAATGTCCCTTCCAATCAAACCATCCTATGATTCTGATTGATTCAGCTTTTATGTATACATTGGATTTAATCTTTTACAAATTATTAACAATATATTTGCTGTATTACTGAAGCATTTTAAAATACTTTAATGTTTTTAATTGTCAATCACTATTCAGCATCTACTTAAAGTGACTATTATTACAAGCTAATAATCTGTAACCTCTCACTGATTCCATTTGAACATAATGAAAACAATTCTGTATTGTGGCTGTGACTGATAACTGTTAAAGGTTGCCCAGAGAGTTTCTGGAAACACCGCCCCTAGAGGTACTTTAAAGCTGTCTGGACACACTTCTGTGCAACTGGTCCTTAGTGACTCTTCTTGAGCAGGGGATTGGACAAGATTTGCAGAGTTCCCCTCCAACCTCATCCACTGTGTGATTCTGGGATTCTGTGATACTCCATGCAGATTCAAAAAAACAACTGTTTATTGAACGGTACGTTATCACTTAACAAGATCATCATGATTACTCAAAACCATATTTTTGGTCTTTTATAACAGTTGATTTTGTTGATAAGGTTTTATTAGGTATTTGTTAGTAATAGTTCTCATATTTTCTTTCCTTTTTTGTTTAAATACTTTAAAAAAAAATCATAAGTGGTATTTGACTGGCTTCATACATATATCAAAATAGAATCTATGAATCGTAGCCAGGAAGGCATCTATTTCCTTCCTTAATTCTAAAGTGACGTGAAGTGAGAAATTCACCTACAGATGTCCAAATTTAAGGTGAATGGATTTCACCTTACTAATCTATAAAATGGTCATAATATTATATCAACAAATAATATCATAGGATCATAGAATGGTTTGAGTTGGAAGGCACCTTTAGAGATCATTTAGTCCAATCTCCTTACCATGAGCAGGGACATCTTTCACTAGATCATGTTGTTCAAAGGCCCATCCAATCTTGCCTTGAACACTTCCAAAGATGCACAACTTCTTGGGCAACCTGTTCCAGTGCCTCACCACCCTCACAGTGAAGAATCTCTTCCTTATATCTAGTCTAAATCTACCCTCTTTCAGTTTAAAGCCGATGTCCTTTGTTCTATTGCTACAGGACCTATTAAAACATCTGTCCCCATCTTTCTTATAAGCCCCTTTAGATATTGAAAAGCATTAGTAAGATCTCCCCAGAGCCTTCTCTTTTCCAGGCTGAACAACTGCAATTCTCCCAACCTTTTTTTATAGGAGAGGTGTTTCATCTCTCTAATCACTTTTGTGGCCTTCCTCTGAACATGCTCCAACAGTTCTTTCCTGTACTGAGGACTCCAGACCTGGATCCACTACTCCAGGTGAAGCCTCACCAAAACAGAGTAGAGGGGGAGAATCACCTTCTTTGACCTGCTAGCCATGCTTCTTTTTATGCAGCCCAGATAAGAGATGGCATTCAAAAATTAAATGTAATTAACTTTAAACACACACAAATGTTATAAAAATGATAAATGATACATGATAAATTGTTATTTTAAAAATTAAATACCTCAATTTGTTGTTGAAGAAGTCTCAGAATGTAAAAATCTCTCATACTTCAGAGGCAAAACTGTAAGAATAGTAACCACATTCAAAAATTTGGGTCATGATTCAACTTTGACATACAGAAATTCCACTATGTGAAACCAAATTAAAGTAAACTGGAGTGTAAAGTAATTACATCCTTACTCAAAAAAAAAATGAAAGAGACAAAAAAAAAGGCATCTTTTATTTGGGTATTTTGAAAAAATACAAAAATTATCAGCATTCTTCTATACATTCACATGCTTTTTTGCTTTTTTTTTTCCTCTTTCCTTTTGTATTCTTGAAACTACTTTTGTGTTAAAACATTACCCATGTCCTGAAGGCTAGATAAAGTATTCAGACATCAAACTTCCTTGAAAGCAAGTCTTGAACTTTATTGTATGCTCTCTGCTATTCCTATACAAAGTGAGAATTTTAAAACCAACTCAGAATAAATGTTTGACTCAGACTTTGTATAGATATGTATTAAAACCAAGCAAGATAATAAAACATCAGGCTTGCTTATTTCTCTCAAAGCCCATAGTGCTCTATTTCATCTTACTGCTTGGTTCTGGAAAAGACAGGCATGACTTCATCCTTTTTAAAAAATACTTTCTGTGACTGCAGAAGAGATCTTTCAACTTTTCTGAATTACTGTCTAGTCCAGGAACAAAAATCTGACTACTTTTCTACTGCCATAATTCAAGGAATGTGCCTGACAGCTAGTAGTTAAAAAGGTAGTTAAGACAAGTGAAAAAGAAGCATTATTACTATTTCTTCAAATCTATTAAGATATGTCCCAATCTAATATCGGGATGGGTTCTTATATGATCCCAGGAGTGAAATTAAGACACAAACGAGGTCAGATGCCCTACAACCTTTTAAATTTTATTCCTATAACATGAGGTAATAGTGATAGGACAGAGAGAAGCTGAAAAGGAGAAAACAACTAAGCAAGCAAACAGAATAGATGCAGCAAGATCAGTTACCACCACAAATCCAGTGGCATCCCGTTGGTTTGGTCTCAGTGCAGGTGATGGGGAATTCACCAAGAGAGGAGTACACAGTCGTTTTATCATCCCAGTCCCCACGTTTTCTTTGAAGAGTCCGCCCATTTCCATGGAGCTCATTGTCATACTCACCTCCCTGTTTTCCTCCATGTGTGCATGCCCAGGTGTTTATGGTAGTCGTAGCAGGGGGGTCGACCTGCAATGCCTTCAGCCTCTGCACATCTTCCTCACCCTAACCTCTTCACCTGGCCTCGTGTGCAATCTCAGCTTGGTAAGCGCTATGAAGGATGTTGTTGTTCCAGCTTTGGGCAGATACTGTGGTTTCTTTGGGGACATTTCATTGACTTATAATCCTTCTTCAGAACGTACTTCTTCATGGCGACAGGATGCTGAGGCCAAGTTCAGGAAGTGGTAGTGGTGCAACAGCAATGCCAAGACAAACAACTGACACAGTCCGACACGGTCACTTACAAGATATGAACTACCTCACCAAAAGTTCATAAAAATGTCATTGCTGCAGTGCAGTGGTGCAACTATCCCCACCTCCTGGACTGCTCAGTGCTTGGTGACTTTGTCCTCACCATATGCAATGCTTCAGTATATAGTATATACCAAACTGTTGTGTTAAGACTGAACCATGATGAAACTGTACTAAATCCCTTACAGCACAGAGTGTGGGCCCATCAAAAGGAGGGAAAGTGGCAAACAACCGAGGTAAATGCATACATTGTGTGAGAACAACAAGGTTTCATTTGTCAAAGTAATACTCTTGAAGATCAAGACATCTGTTTGGACACAGAACAAAACATTTGCCACTTTGAAATCCACCGAAACAAGATTCCTGAAACTGTAGTCATATGTGCTGGAAAAAGAGGTGTCCACATGTGAACACTGTGTAAATCCTTATTAACAGATGACTTTGTTTACAACATAACCGATCAGTTCAATCTGTGTGCATGTAATTTCTTTATGATTAGTGGTTATTTTAATATCTCTGTACCAATAACTATTCACTTTTCTTTTGATTACATGCTGTATCCTGAGCTACAACCTACACCTATCTGAATGATATAATCTATAATTGAACAACTCCTCCACTCTCCTGATTTAATTAACCTGCCACAACAAGCACAAGAAACCAGACAAAAGACTCTTATCACAGTCCATCATGATAGTAAAGAAATGCTTCAAGTGTTAAAGTCAAAAGGGATGGAGAACACTGATGGTGGGAAGTCTTATTGGGATGGTCTCCAACAGCAACTGGAACCTAATGATACATCCTATTGTAATTTTATTTACTGCTGTTATACTATTCTTGTTGTTAAACATTGTTTTATATGTTAGAGTTTAGAGGATGGCTAAACAAGATATACTAATGCAAACATTTCCCCGCATATGTATTTCCCCACATGCATAATATTATTTTAAACCACATTTACTGAAACTTTAATTAGCTAATAAAGACTAACCAAACACAAAATTTCCCTCACATTATAATTAGATTACAGTATTATCTGTTTATAAATATAGAGGCAAAAAACAACCACACTGCCACTTTACTGTTGTGTATGAAAATATTTGACATTGTTATGATTTAGCAGCAATTCAAAACTTATTAATGGATAGATTTACCACATCTATAAACAAGATAAATTGACTTTAGTCATGAAGTGGGTTGTGATAGAGCAATTCCCCCTTCTCCTGGGCCACTTGGTGCTTGGTGTGATTTCTGCTCCCTGGACCACATGCCAACCCAAGGTGGATTGTGAAAGGCAGCAGACCAGAGCATTAAGGCACCCCCTTAACGTATCTGGCTTCTGTTTCCTCTATCACTTGGGAATGATGACAACCAATACCTCCTGACAGCTTAGTATATCTGTACTTGGGTTGTGGTCCAAAGGGAGTGATACCAGAACTGCAAAATCTATCAGGTTCTGGGCCTGCGCAACTGGTGGAAAGTACTACGAAAGTATTTCGTCATCCGAGTCAGGCTGAAATGGAAAAGTATCTGATTAAAATCAATTATCTCAGACCCTATAAATAGCAACCCTAAGTGAGATCCTTTGAGCTCTCCTGCATTGGAGTGGGCTGTGACCAGCATCTCCCCTGAGTTGGGATGCCTCTCAGGCACAGACTCCTCAAGGTTTGAAGACTGCCAACAAAGCCAACAAAAGGCCAGGGTGAAGTCAGACTTCTTGAGGAACAATGATCACCCATTGAGGAATGCCGATGCATTGTGAGTATTTGCTCCAAACTCGAGAAGAGGGAAATTTTAACTATGGGCTAGCCTCTTCCATCCACCTCTCTACCTATCAATGTGTTTGAATATGCACATTTGCCTTCATGAGTGTCGGTTTTTATTTATTTCACTGGATCCAAATACTTCTGTCTCTCTGTGTGTATGTTTTGTGTTTATACATATATACATATATTTTTTTTTTATTTAGAATACCTTCTAGTAAGAGTGTGAATCTTGTATTCTTGAATCTGTAATTAAGTCACTGTTTTAATGATAACATATTTTACCAATTCAGCTTTTTAATCTTTAAATTGGTCAATCATTAATTGCTGCTAAAATTTAACTTTTCAATCCACCTCACACCATTAATAAATCTTGAATTGTTGCTAAATCATAACCATGTCAAATATTTCATCTGCAACAACAGGCTAATATGTTTAAATGTGACATTAGAAGTCTCAAGAGTATCAGGCAATAGCCATTCACACATGGATTTTAGTAAAGTAGAAAAACAGAGCACTGAAGCAAACCTAGCTCTTGAATGAAGACAGATTTTCCCTCAGTTTGCTGAAAAGATTATTTTGCAAGGTTTCTTACAGAAGAGAGAAGCCCTAAACAAAACTCCACTTTCCATAGGGCATTTTTGATAAAGACAAGTTTGACGTAAATCAAGAATCATAATTTTAAAAATAACACACATGATTCTTTCCAATTGCGATCACATCAGAACTGATTTATCTATATTGTAAGAGAGAGCTGAGGCGGACATGAACTGTACTGTTCAGAACTGCTTGTCCTCAATAAGGATTATTCAGCCCTCTAAGCACTGCTGGCTGCTCATCACACAATGAAAGTGGTGCTGACACGAAAGTAGCTCTGATGATGCCTCACATATACATTCATGCAGCTCCCTTTCTTTTTTCTATTGATTGACTACAGACACTTTACACAATTTCTCTTAAAACTGTTAAATTAATCAAAGCTCAGTGATGTCTTTCATCACATTTCCAGCTACTAATTTTGTTTGATGATCAAGGAGATGAATCAACCATAACTTCTGGAACTTGTTTAAGACCCATGAAAAGACTTTTCTTATATCCTCTACTATTAGTCATTTCACTGATTTCTTTGTTTCATTTCAAGAGTATTTTCCTCGAGAATTTAAGAGATTAGGAAAAATAGAAACAGGCTTGAATATGGCTTCTGTTGTGAGGTGGTGGTTTTTTTCCCTCTATCCAGAATTTTCAGAAAAAATATTATAAAATTTTTTGAATATTTTTTTTCTTACAAATAAAGTCATCTTTGTCAGAACACTGAAAAAAACCAAAGAACTTTAGTGACAGACATAATACTATAAGCACACACAATGCATTCCAGGTGCAAGACCAACCTTATTTTCAATGAAAACAATAGATTGATTAATCTTAAAGTTCTTTGACATTTTGTCCATACTGTGAATATATACTATAGAAAGAGATAAAAAAATAAACCAGACTGAGAAGAAATAAGCAGGTTCCCAATGATTCCATTGGGAACAAAACTGACTATATATCAATGGATTCAATTAAGCTTATGACATTTTACTGTATTTATATGAAAACACATAATATTAATTATAAGAATGTAAGGTAGGCATACATAAACAAACCTGATATCAAATGAACTTGAAAATTTTATCTCTTTTTATCCTTTCTTATTCTTCTTTTGATGAAGGTTCAAAAGAAAGAAAAATAAAGACTGTTTATTCTGCAGGGACACTGGAATTCACTAGAAGCACGGTTTGAGATTCTATGAAGACAGAACAATTCTGTTGACTAAATAGGGGTATCTAGAGCCATTATATGAAATATATATAGCTCTGACACAGGAGGATAGGACTTAGAGGAGCCCCACAGAAGAAACAAGAGTTCAAGAATGAGAGCTAGGGCATCTAAAATGGCTCTGGATTTCCATTTTTAAGCATCTTCCTCATACCCTGAGGGTCAAAATTCCAGCTGCTGAGATGATGGAATGGTATAACCAACCTTATTTTTGTCTCAAACTTCATTTTAGTTCAAAATGTATAGTATAAGGAAATATGCAAATGTTTTTTTTTTTTCTACTTGTTTGGGGGTTTTGTTTCATGCAATGAGATTTTCACAGGTACATTGCTAATCATGCAGTTGTTATCTGAACATCTTGGATAGAGTAAAAATGGATACATTTACTTTAAAATATAAAGATCACATTTTAAGGGAACATTTAAGGAAAATAAGCAGTTTTATTGGGTTTATGATTTGTCAGATATTTGCCTAAGCCCACATTACCATGACGGAGTATTTTAGGATTTTTATACATCAAAATTACAGGTCTTGAGATTCTGACAAATATGGAGGTGCACAGATATAAATCACTCAACATGTTCTAGAAGTAAGAATGTATTCATAATTACTGTGTCTGAAAAAGTACGTGACAAAAAAATGGAAGAGTAGGAAAAAAACATTTATGCTGTGACCTACTGATTTCAGTGAGATGTGTATGCATTTGTCCAAAATCTAAAATATATAAAAGCCATGGGAACTCAGGCTTGCTAAAATAGATTGGAAAGGAAATAAGACAAGAAAGAAGTTTATTCTGTTTTATTTTATGTTGGCTTTGTCTCATCTAAAATGAGCTGGGCAGAAGAAGAAGGTTTTTGTCAGCTACAATAAATGACACATTCTAATTAATACATGTGCAATATATGCATGAATTTACCTCCAAGTAACTTGATAAAATACATTGAACAAGAGTCAAGGCTAACGATCACATATCTAAATAAATAGCACTGTCGTACTTAAAGCAACATATCAATGACAAATATAGTATATAATGTACAGAAAGTAATTTCATGCTTCACTTTCTACTTATTTGTATTTTTAGATAAGCAATTAATGTCCTTACAGCTGTTCCTGGATATTGTAGTTACTGGGAATAGTACTGTGCATACCTAAACTAAATTAATTAAATGTAGTAAAATATTATGCTTGTTGATATAGACTTCCTAAAACAGATGCAAACAGCCATATTAAGTGCAAAGGTTTATCTGGCTCAGTCTCTAGAGGTAGTCAATGGGGAAAATCTAGGGAAAAATGTGAGAAAATTCCCATAAAGATATTTTGCTAGAAAAATCCCCCAAAACTACATGCAATACAGAGATTTCCTAGGTTAAAGGGTTTGTCTTTGAAGTTAATTTCAATCTATAGTAAAGTGGAGAGAGAGACAATTTGCAAGGAGATGTTCTTCATTTTTATTGATAGCTAAATTTAGCTGACAGTTGAAATCTGACATAGTTAAGAGCACTAGTTTACTAGGCTCTTTAAGTAAGTGCACAGGTTAAGTGTCTTAACTAGGTGATATGGTCCTACTTTAAACAAATGTGAACTTTTTAAAGGGTTTTTTTACTTTAAAATTACACATCAGTGAGAACAACCCAATTCTGAATTGACCAAGTTTCCTAAAGAGAAAAAAGCAATCTCCTTTAAACTTTCAGTATTTCCTACATAAAGGAACTTTCCATTCAATCATAGCAACAGCAATACTGCAAAAGCAAAATTTTTTTTCACACATTTTAAGTTTTTTAGATATAAAATCTTCACTTCCTGCATGGTTAATGCAAGCTTGTTTGAAGATATGTTCATTATAGTTTTAATGACTTCTGCAATTAATAAACACAACCAAATCTGACAGAGAGAATCATGTTATGAAGATGAAGCAGGAAACAACAGGTGTAAAAAGAGTTTAAACTTCAAGAACACTATTCAAGTTCCTCTAGAACTAAAAGAAACAGAAGTTTTACACCTCCTATGATGAAAAAGTTATTATTTAGTAGATTAATTCTCCTGTACAACTATTATATATTTGATGTTGCTTCCTTTGTAAGTCTCTATCTCTTTTGGATACTATCCAAAAACGGAGTGAAGAGATAGTGGCCTTGAACAGACTTCACAAGAAAAGCAGGCCATATAAGTTGGTTTTATTTTCCTTCTTTCTTATTATTGTCCTTTGGACAGTTAGTATCACAGATGTAGTGTTTTAGCAGAATCAGATGAGTCCTACTAAGTTAGTCATCAGAGACTGGTGTCTTCTCTCTATGCTGGTTGCCAGCACTGGACAAAAGCTGTTAATTGTGAGACATGAGGGCTGTCACTCCCCTACAGTTCTGAAATGACCCTTATCTCTGAACACTACCTAAAGATCCCTCAGTAATCCTCTGTGTGTGCAAAACCAGACTGGCTATTTCATGTCAGAATAACATGTTTTGCATCACTGAAAAAGGTATCTCTCACATTTCCCTTTTCTTTCCCCACCTTTTCCCTCTAAAGATGTTAGCATTTTTAAAATAGGCCAAACCTTAAAAACTTCCCAGATCCTTAAAGATGAGTCCGGTGATTTTTGTCTGGGCCTCTTTGGTCTATTATTAACTCTGACTGTTGTAGCATTCATATTAATCGCATCCTTAAGAACATATTCTGAAGTTTTGATGTACACCTACATTCATTCTATTTCATCCTGTCATGGTCGTAACACAACTTTCCCTTTTATTTTTGTTGACAAAAGAATTATTTTTTTTTTAGAAATGCCCACATTAACTGTGATGGCTTGACCTTGGCTGGTCATCAGGTGCCCACCAAGATGCTCTGTCACTCTCCCTCCTCAGCAGGACAAGGGGAGAAAATATGATGAAAAAGCTCATGGATTGAAATAAGGACAGGAAGATCACTTAGCAATTACCATCATGGGCAAGACAGACTTGACTTGGGGGACATCAATTTAATTTATTACCAATTATTAACAGAGAAGCATAATAAGAAATTTAAAAAAAAAAACCAAACAACTCCTTCCTCCCACCCTCCCTTCTTCCCTTGCTCAACTCCACCCATAACTTTCCTACTTCCTCCTCCCTTGAGCAGTGCAGGGAGATGGGGAATGGGGATTGTGGCCACTCCTTCTTCCTCACTCTGTTCTCCTGCTCCTCTGTGGAGTATAGGCATCCCATAAGATACAGTCCTTCACAATCTTCTTTAATCTGAGTCTGTCCTGGTTTCGACCAGGATAGTTAACTTCCTTGGGCTGAGAGGGAGCACAGATAGAGGGCTGGGTCCGGATTGATCATTGGAGTATTCCATATCATGTGATGTCATGCTCAGTATATAGGCGGACATGTGTTCTCTCATGCCCCTTTTTTGGTTTCCGGGTCAGCGTGGCAGGATTTTCTGGTGCAGTTGGATCACTGCTGCATTTTACCTGTTTTGGACGTATTATTGTTACTGTTGTTTTCGTTACTATTATTATTTTTTTTTTTATTCAACCTATGAATTTCTTCTTCACCGGGGAGGAGAAGGTGGAGTAAACAACTGGCCACATGATGATTGGCTACCCACTGAGTTCAAACCACAACAGGGTTCTTCCCATGGGCTGCAATTCTTCAAGAACTGCTCCAGCATGAGTCCCCCACAGGCCACAGTTCTTGCCAGAAAACTTGCTCCAGGACAGGCTCTTCTCCACAGGCTGCAGTTCCTGCCAGGAGCCTGCTCCAGCATGGTATCTCCACAGGCTGCAGCTTTCTTCAGGGCATACCCACTTGCTCTGGCACAGGGATCTCCATGGGCTGCAAGTGGATATCTGTTCCACTGTGGTCCTCCATGTGCCACAGGGGAACAACCTGTGTCATCACAGTCTTCACCATGGGCTGAAGGGGAATCTCTTTGGTGTCTGGAGCACCTCCTCTCCCTCCTTCTTCACTGACCTTGGTGTCTGCAGGGCTGTTTCTTTCACATTTTCTCACTTCTTTCTCACACAGTTGTTGCACAGCAAGTTTTACCCTTTCTTAAATACATTATCACAGAGGGTCCACTAACATTGCTGATTGTTCAGCTTTGACCAGTGGAGGGTCCATCTTGGACCTGGCTCTGTTGGACACAGGGGCAGCTCCTGGTGTCTTCTCAAAGAAGCTACCCCTGAAGCCCCCATCCCACTACTAAAGCCTTGCCATGTAAAGCAAATACAGCAAGAAATTATAATTATTTTTTTCATTTATTATTTACTGGCTTCTTGCTAAAAGAATGTGTCTGGGTGGCAGAGAGAAGCTTGCCTGCTTCCCAAATGCTAGCTGGTGCACTCTAGGTCAGACAGAATCTTTTGTAAACAGAAAATGTAACCAGAGTTTCTGGAGTGATATGGAAAAAACAGAGACTAAAACTGGGGCAAGCAGGGAGTCTACAGCATTAATGGAAACTGGAAGGAGCAGTGTATAAAAAGATATACTGTCAGTAAGGTTGCTCAGAGATCATAAAAATAGGTTTTCTACTAGTGAATGTTTTGGTTCTCCACACTTCATTATTTCCTGTTCAGCCTCTGTGTCGCCTTCATGTCATTTGCTGAGGCACAGCTTAATCTGGTAAAGCCTGTGATTAACATACATAATGAAAAGGCAGAAGATCCATGACTCCTGGCCCTAGACATTGTCACTCTATTGGCAATGAGAGACAGTTGGAAATGGCACATCCCAAGGTGTTCTCATATAGAACTGCCAGTAGTGTGCCAACCCACATTTCTAAGGATGCTCAGAAAATGGTCCTTACCTACAGGTAATGGTCGGGTCATGGGGCAGGGGATGGTTAAAGAAAAATTTGTAAAGTGATGGGTCACTCCTCACATACCTACTATAAGAATTCATTCAAGCTCAGAGCCAAGGACTCTGAGGCGCCAGTGAGGAGAGAAAATAGAGGCTGGTATTGCTTGCAATATCTTTCTCTCTTCCTTTCCTTTTTTGATAATTGTATTTGGTTCAGACCAGGGCTATATTTCGTTTGATCACTCTAATCATATCAGAGCTACACAGGAAGCACCCTGCAGTGAACCTGGCCAGAATGATTTACTATTGCAATAAATCACCCTATAGGCTTAAAATGCACAAAAAGTGATTTTAGAATCTCTGTGTGAGATGTAGGCAATATAGATTTCATGTTGTATCACAAGAGGAATATCTGATATATCTGTCTATACTAAACCTGTCTAAGCAGCCATGGAATCTCTTGCTGAAGGAGGATTAGCTTTGGTCAGTAATATAATAACTGAATGGCCTTAGTGGGTCTTCTTGTGCAATGAAAAAGGTCTGTTGAGAAGATGAAAGTTTTGAAATTGGAAACTAATTAAATGCTATCAGTACTTAAGCAGTTAAAGGTTAAGAGGACAGTAAGTTAAGTGTGTGGATTTAAAAGTTTGGGAGGGGCTAATAATGACAAATAAAATATTATGTTTAAGCCATTTGTATTTGTCAGAAATTATACAATTCTTTTTCTGACTAAAATTTCACTGGATTCTTAACTCATTGGCCAAATGGACTGAAAAATATTTATACACCACTGAACAGCAATTGTCTTCAAGTACTTTTCATAATGTTACTGGACATTGATTTTACAATAAATGCTTTTGATGTAGGCATCACTGCTTATTGTAGTTGGCTTAAGAATGACACTTTAGCTTCATGGCAGTATTCAAGATTTCAAACCTGATTTACATTTCATATTGGAGCTTTTGTTTTTAAGACAGAATTACACTGAAACATCACATTTTGGATATTTTCAGGTAAGGTTGCTCATTCCCTTCTTTTTAGTGAAGTCCAGTCTGGGTGTCCAACCCTTGATAAGTAAATTAGAGGAAAAAGAAAATATTCTGCGATTTGGTTGAATGAAATAGAACACTTCAAGAAAAAAAAAAAAAGAAGAAAATATTCTGATCTAAAAACTTTGGTCTAAAACTTTGGTCCAAAACTTTGTTCATTTAGATTTTATTTATGCAGCAGAAAAAAATCTTTTACTGATAAAATGTCAACAGAATCCATACACTACTATTCACACAGTGAGCAAGCACTACAAAAAGATTTACTTTGTGTAAAAAATCAATTAGGAAAATATATCATACTGTATAACATTTTTTGGAACACCATAAATGCAACTAGCCACAATTACCTGATTTTTCCACCCACCTAAAATAAAATGGTCGCACCAAAATGAAACGATTGTACCATTAAAGTTTATTTTTTCATTAGTTTATATTAGTAGCAGACAGAAGTACTGTGAATCAGTGAAAATCCAAAATGCAAACTAGGAGTAGTAAATATCTGCATGTTTTAAGATTACGTTAATTACGGGGATAATCACAGCTGTCCTCCTATGGATTTACTATCTAATGACAATGTGAAATAAGTCTGCAAAGAGGTTTAAGGCTTTAAAATGTTAAGCAAGTTCTAAACTATAGAGTGATCAATAAATTATCTTAATTTTTATTGAGAAAACAAAAATAAAATTTATATATATTTCTATTATGGCATTGCTTGGTAATATTTTGCAGAACTATAAGATTCCCTATTAAAAAACCCAGACATGTTGTTCTTTGTGCCATAGGACTTGTAAAGCTTATTTTCTTACGGGTTTATATTCTCTGTTCACTTCATGCTCTGCTGCAGCCAAATGTTTATGACAAGATCTTATACCTAAAATGGTGGTTTTTTCCATGTCTGCAGTCCATGCTACAGAATGCATGTATCTTCAAGATCCTGAGCTGGTTGAGTGAGCAATTACATATCTGTGTCTGCTTTGGAACTGTGCTTCTATCTGTCTGGGAAATATCTGTATAAAACAAAATAAAGGAAGATTTATTTCTCTTAATTCCTTTCTCAGTGCAAGGATAAGAGTTCTATGCTCTAATTTAGTTCTTAGGCCCTTGAAAATATTTATAGTGGGATTTAGGTCTGTAATGGCTCAAACCAGTTACATTAAAGCAGGTTCCTGCTATCCACTAAGGTCTCTGGGATATCTGAAAAATCAGAGCAGGTTTGACACAGAACACACAGAATATACAAACACACTTCTGATCTGGTAGCTGGAGGTCAAGAAGGATAATTTAGGATTCTCCAGATGGCACTGCATGCTTAGGGAGCACCTAAAGAGAACACTGAATATAGAATTCTACATGATATCCAGGTCTCTGAAATCTCATTATAATTAATGGTGATAATCAATTCAGTTACAGCTGGAACTGGAACACTACACAGTCTACTCTCAAGTAAATAATTACTAAGAGACTGGACAACAATCTTATACATAGATTTGTAAATCTGGGAGTGTAAATTTAGATATCTATGGTCTGGATGATGAGTCCATCCTTATTCACTTCACTTGTGTGTCTACAAGTGGGGAAAAAGCATTTTTATCAACCTTGTCAACTTGGTGATGAGAGCTTTGAACAAGGCACATCAAGGGAGGGAGATGATGATTCACAGTCAAGTGAGAAAACAGTGGACCAATTTGGCAAGCAAATGATGAAGGATTATGTGAGCAAGAGAGATCTTGAAAATAATTAAAAAACCCACAACCAGGACTGAAGCAGGATCACCTTGGTCTGCACACAAATAAGAATGCGCTGAGAGGACAACATTTTGAGGGACGCTCTCACACTTTTTCTGGGAAATCAACATGACTTGGTGCCTCTCTGAAGTGCCTGTACATTGAATATTAGTTATCTGATTGGTTATCTCAATTTTAACAACGCTTTCAGCAGTACCTCCCATAGCATCCTCACTGGCAAACTGATGCAATGCTAAATGAGTGAGAAGTTGATTGAAAACTTCCACATTCAAAGACTTGTGATCAGCAACATGAAAATCCAGCTGAAGGCTGGTCACTGGAGTTATACCCCAGGGGTCAATACCAGGGCGAATGGTGTTCAATGTTTTCACTAATGATTTGGATGATGGGATAGAATTTATTCTCAGAAAGGATCATCTACACATAATACAAAACTTGGAGGAGTCATTGATACACAGGATGTTTATACTGCTATTCAGAGGGACTTTGAAAGGCTGGAGAAATGAGCTGACAGGAATCTAATGAACTTCAATAAAGGGAAATGAAAAATGGCACCCTTGCAGAGGAATAACCCTACGTTCCAGGACAGGCTTGGAGCGGGCTGCCTAGAAAGCAACTTTGCAGTGATGACCTGGGGATCCTGGTGGACAAAAAATTGAACATCAGCTAGCAATGTTATTTTGTGGCAAAGAAGACCAACAGCAACCTAGGTTACGTTAGGAAAAGAATCTCCAACAGGCCAAGGGAGATGATCCCCTCTGTTCAGCACTGGTGAGACCATATTTGGAGTCTTGTGTAAGGTTCTGGGCTCCGCAGTAAAAAAAAAAAGACATTTACAGACTGGCGTGAGTCTAGAGAAGGGCCACAGAGACAATGAAGGAATTGGAGCATCTGCTATATGAGAAGAGACTGAGACAGATGTTGTTCTTTAGGCCTGGAAAAGTCTCAGGGGAATCTTATCAATGTTTCTAAAGGCATAATGTGGGGAAGTAACCTGGTTCTTCTCAGTGGTGCCTAGTGAAAGGACAACAGACAATGGCACAAATCGGAATACAGGAATTCCATTTAAACATGCAATAACCCATATTTTTACTATAAGAGTGGTCAAACATTGGAACAGTGTCCCGATCCAATGTTGGGGGAGGTTTCGATATGATCCCAAGAGCAAGATTAAGACACAAATGAAATCAAATTCTGTACACCCAAACCAGTTTTTATTATTAAAAGTGAAGAGGGGTAGTGACAGGACAGAATGGAAGGAAAAGACAGAAATCAAGCAAGCATGTGGAATAGAGTTGCAAGAATAGTCACCACCATGAATCCAGCAGCGTCCTGTTGGTCCTCAGTCTTCAGTTCTTCGGTGGGGGGTGAACACGGAACAAAGTTTTCTGTTGCCTTTTTAAGGTCATCATATCTGCTGATTAGCATATCTGCCCACCTTTAGTTTTTTTTCTCTGGTCCCACAGTTTTTTGTTGCATCCAGCTTCTGGGCAGAAATGCTCCCCTCTTATCAGTTCACTAGCAATGCATGCATGGTGTCTGGCGTACACAATTGAGACACAAATGGCTACACGATGGAGCCAGTGATAAACATTTGGTTTCCACTCAGTCAGTGTCTTCCCCTTTGAAGCTTGTCTAAGGAGTTTGACAATGCAACTGCAAGGGAGTGGGGGGTGCATCCTTCCATACACTCCTGCTTCCTTGGGTGACATTCTTTAGACTAATCCAAAGGCCAAAGCTTGTCCCTGAGGTTTGCACAGACACAAGCAAGCTTTAAGACAGTCATTTGACATTTCAGTCTCTCACAAACAGGTTGCTCAGACTGATTATGGAGTCTCCATACTTGGAGTTATTAAAAAATAGACCAGATATGGCAGTGAACAACATGTTGACTCTATTTTTGACCCCTCTTGTTAGGCTATATATAGAGATATATAGCCTATTAAATAATATATAGCCTAAATAAATACAGATGCATATCTATCTATCTATCTATCTATCTATCTATCTATCTATCTATCTATATCTATCTATCTATCTATCTATCTTTACTTGCCATCAGAAAGAATAAAATAAGTTCCTATAAAAATTGAGAGGACTGTTGCCATTTCAATCTTCAACTATTTCATATTTGAATTAGTTCAAGTACGACTTTTTTGTTTGTTCTATAAATTTTAATTGCACTTTTTGTTGAAAATAGTACTCATATTTAGTGAGATTACCTACATTTGATTGACATTTCATATTTTATCATGTTGTATTTCATATGGTTATTCCAACCAATCTTATTTATGTATTTATTTATTAAATAATAGTGCTAGTGGCCCAAAACTCTGCCTCATTTCACTCGTAAAGGCTTGTGGTGGGTTGACCCTGGCTGGACACCAGGTGCTCACCAAAGCTGCTCTATCACTCCCCTCCTCAATTGGACAGGGGAGAGAAAATATAACAAAATGCTCATGGGTTGAGATTAGGACAGGGAGAACACTCACCAATTACTGTCATGGGCAAAACAGACTCGACTTGGTGAAATTAGCTTAATTTATTACCAATCAAATCAGAGTGGGATAATGAGAAATAAAACCTAAATCTTAAAATGACTTTCCCCCACACCTCCCTTCTTCCCAGGTTTAACTTTACTCCTGAGTTCTCTACCTCTTCCCCACCAGAAACGCAGGGGGATGGGGAATGGGGGTTGCGATCTGTTCATCACACATTGTCTCTGCCACTCCTTCTTTGTTAGGCGGAGGACTCATTACACTCTTCCCCTGCTCCAGCATGGGGTCCTTCCAATGGGCTGCAATTCTTCAAGAACTGCTCCAGTATGGGTCCTTTCCATGGGGTGCAGTCCTTCAGGAACAGACTGCTCCAGCGTGGGTCTCCTGCAGGGTCACATGTCCTGCCAGCAAATGTGTTCCAGTGTGGGCTCCTCTCTCCATGGGTCCACAGGTCCTGCCAGGATCCTGCTCTAGCGTGGGCTTCCCACAGGGTCAGAGCCTTCTTTGGCTACATCCAACTGCTCTGGCGTGGGGTCCTCCATGGGCTGCAGGTGGGTATCTGCTCCACCGTTACTCTCCATGAGCTGCAGAGGCACAGCCTGCCTCACCACGGGCTGCACCATGGGCTGCAGGGGAATTTCTGCTCCAGTGCCTGGAGAACCTCTTTCCCCTCCTTCCTCACTGACCTGGGTGTCTGCAGAATTGTTTCACTCACATATTCTCACTCTCTCCTGGATGAAATTGCATATGCTTGTTTTTTTACCCCTTTAAATATGTTATTAACGAGATGTTACCACTGTTGCTGGCTGATGGGCTTGGCCTTGACCAGTGATTGGTTCATCTTAGAGCTGGCTGACATTGGCTTTATCGGACATGGGAAAGATTCTAAGAGCTTCTCACAGAAACCACCTCTGTAGCCCACCCTGCTACCAAAACCTTGTCATGCAAACCCAATGCATGACTACATCAACAATGAATAGAATTGGCAGGATACTACAGAAATTAACGTATTGTTTTCCACATTAAACAGCTAAGATAGGTTGAATGGACATCTGGAGAAAGCTTTAAAAGAAGATTATTTTTTGGGTGCTTAAACTTTTGTGAGATGAAAGTCAATATTTATGTTTAAAACTGTTATGTAACTCACTATTACTGGAAACTAAAGTTTAGAAATCAGATTTGGTACACTGCATGAAATTTATTACCCAGAGAAAAAGAAGGGGAATCCCTTTGCTCTAGTAGTAATTTTATATTTTAACAGTAAAAAATACTTGGCTCTGTGACTCAACAGCTATTATCTTCTCTGAAAGCAAGGTGTCTAAGTAGAATTGAGAACTAGATCAGCAATGGTAGATCCTTCATGCAAATACTACATAGTGTAAGCAGCTATTTGAACATTTCCAGATTCGAATCCTGCCCTTTACAAACATATTTGATACATACAGAGGGCCTGTTGGCTGATTATTCTCTAACACATCTGTTTGGATGGCATCATGCCCATTCACTAGCTCATCAAACTCTTGCCCAAGGGCAAAGCTGCCAACCAAACAAGAACTAGTTAAAAAAGGTCATCCACGAAGATACTGTAGACTAAAATAACAGACTGGGAGATAAGGAAAATAGGAATCTCCATAGATACTTCAAATATAGAATAGCTTTTAGTAATGTTGAACATGAAACTTGGAAGAGGGGGAGAGATTTTTTTTTTCCAAGATAACAATACACCAGAGTTGCTGAAATACTGAGATAATAAGAAACATGTTTTGTCAAAGGTATCATGGTAGGGTCAAATATGTGTGCAAATAAGTACAGAAATAAATATTACCTTTGTTAACAAATTATTTTGAAAACACAATAATGGTGCTACTGGTAAGATCAATATGCAAGCAGATGGTGATGCATGTATTTGTAGTATTTCACTCAGCCAGCATTTGAAGCACTTTAATTAGTTCAGCTGTCCAACCTTCTTTCTCCCCCATGTCATTCTTCGTGTATTATGTCAATAAACAAGGAAATATTAGATTTAGTATCTTTATGGTGCAGATGGAAAAAGTGGGACAGAATGATCCAGAGGTCATAAAACAAGACCGTAGAAATACCTTGGATAAAATACCATTTTGTTTCCAGTCATGGAATATTATTTCAGAGAAAAAAATTGAAATTGACAAAGTGCTTAAAGCTACAGTATATAAAGAAATGTAGATTGATCTGGATAGCTAGAGATTTAACAAAAGCATAATAAAATGGTGCTTATAACCACAGAAAGTTGTACTTACTGTTTATTTTAAGTTAGATTAATAAACAACATGTATATTTAATAAGATCCTCTAAGATACTATTCTTGAAGCTATTGGAAATAGTTACTAATAAAAATCACAATAACTGCTGTCTGAAGGATAGTCCTGAGTAGAAAAAAGGGTTTTTCCATTCTAGATTTCTCCATTTCTTTCACCACATAACAATTTTTTAATTACAATATTAACAAGCAAACAGATATAATGTGTGTGCAATTTTGGTTCTCACACGAGCCTTTCAGAACTTTCTATTAATAGACTTTTTGTATTAAAAAAGTAAAGAAGGGAAGTGAGAAACTCTATGCATACTTTCTGAAGTTAATATGCATATGTTAATTTATAAATCCTAGTATAATCAAAATTATTTACTAAATTAACCGAGTTAATGAAGACAATATTTCATTTATTCTCTGAAAAATGTCAGATCTTTTGATCTCTTTTACTTTGCCCTGGAATTACTTTTCTGTGTTTTATGGTGAAATCACCTGTCTTCCTCAACATGAGGATGTGCCCATCATGTTCTGTACAACTGTATTTTGCATGGAGTCTCTGCCAGTGTGTAAAGTAATTTCACATCTACTCTAGTATGTGCCAGTCCAAGTGCTGGCTGGTAACCAGAGTAGTTAATTGTCATGCTTGTTTCAGTAATTTTCTTCATGAAAAGATTTGCAAGTTTGTTTTGTAAGCAAATCTGCAACTTACATTTTTTTTTTCTAAATTAGCACCCAGGACAAAACCAATTGTCTACAATGAATTAAAGTAAAAATGCGATCTATGATTACATGTTTAAACTTTATCTACCACTGTTTTGTAAAGTATAATAAAATAAATAGTTTGTGTTACAACAGAAGATTAATCCCCGAAAATAATGGTAAACTGCTAAAAACTTTCAATTAGAAGTTTTGTATCCCTAAGTAATATCGGAGCAAGTTTATTAACCCTAGTAACACATACATTACCACACTAAAACGAGAAGATATATGTTAACTGGAAGGCAAAAATGTGCATATATACTCTTAGTGGCTTGATTTTAACCTATCTAAATTTAGGCTACACACAGAAAAATCTAGTTAGGACTCTAGCTGTCTTCAAGAAGTGAGTGTGAATATATGGGCATCTCAAGAACACAATCATCATGGCTAAAACTGAAATTACTGTGAGAGCTAACTTTGTCTCTCCATAGAGGGAGCTTGTAAACAGAACACCAAGATATCGACTGTGAGCTCTAAGGGTGTGAGAGACTGAAATGTCATATGACTGTCTCGAAACTTGCTTGTGTCTGTGCAAACCACAAGGACAAGCTGCTGCGGCCTGTGGATTGTCTGGGGAATGTGGCCCAGGGAAGTGGGAGTGTATTGAATGATGCACCCCCTTCATTGCAGTTGCATTGTCCGACTCCTTAGAAAAGCCTCAAAGGGGCAGACCTGTACTGAGCTGGCTCCATTGTGTAGCCATTTGTGGCTCTATTGTGTAGGCCAGACCCCATGCATGCATTGATAATGAACTGACAAGAGGCAAATATTTCTGCCCAGAAGTTGGATGCAACGAAACCTGTAGGACCAGATTAAAAAAAGCATAAATGTGGGCAGATATGCTAATCAGTGGATAAGACAAATTAAAAAGGCAGCAGAAAACTTTGCTGTGTGTGCACCCACCATCGAAGCCAGATCCGTGTGGATCCACCACCAAAGAACTGAGGACTGAGGACCAATGGGACGCCGCTGGATCCATGCTGGTAACCATTCTTGCGACCCTATCCCACAGCCTTGCTTTATTTCTGTCTTTTCCTTCCATTCTGTCCTATCGCTACTCCTCTTCACTTTTTTTAATAATTAAAAAAAACAAAACAAAACAAAACAAACGTTTTGGGCGTACGGCATTTGACCTTGTTTGTGTTTTAATATCACTCTTGGGATCATATCGAAACCTCCCCCAACACTGGATTGAGACAAAGGGCCACAAGTTTTAACATAAAAGACTACCATGAAACCCAGTACAGGTGATGGGTTATTCAACAAAACTAAACTTAGCAACAGCATTTAGTTCCACATTCATAAAATTAACTTCATCTGTATGTGAGCTAGATGGCTTCATAATCACAGAATCACAGAATCATCAAGGTTGGAAAAGACCTTGAAGATCACTTAGTCCAAATATTAACCTAACACTGACAGTTCCCATCTACACCATATCCCTAAACGCTATGTCAACACGACTCTTAAACATCTCCAGGTATGAGGACTCCACCACCTTCTTGGACAACCCATTCCAATGTCTAAAAATCTGTCCTGTAAAGAAATGATTCCTACTATCTAGTCTAAACCTTCCATGGCACAACTTGAGGACATTCCCTCTTGTCCTATCCCTTATTACTTGGTTAAAGAGACTCATCCCCAGCTCTCTGCAACCTTCTTTCAGGTAGCTGTAGAGGGCGATGAGGTCTCCCCTCAGCCTCCTCTTCTCCAGGCTAAACAACCCCAGTTCCCTCAGCCGCTCCTCGTACGACATGTGCTCCAGAACCTTCACCAGCTTCGTTGCCCTTCTCTGGACACGCTCGAGTAATTCAATGTCCTTTTTGTAGTGAGGGGCCCAAAACTGAACACAGTAATCGAGGTGCAGCCTCACCAGTGCCGAGTACAGGGGTAAGATCCCTTCCCTGTCCCTGCTGGCCACGCTATTTCTGATACAAGCCAGGAAACCATTGGCCTTCTTGGCCACCTGGGCACACTGCTGGCTCATGTTCAGCCGGCTGTCAATCAACACCCCCAGGTCCCTCTCTGACTGGCAGCTTTCCAACCACTCCTCCCCAAGCCTGTAGCGCTGCTGGGGGTTGTTGTGGCCGAAGTGCAGCACCCGACATTTGGCCTTATTGAAACTCCTACAGTTGGCCTTAGCCCATCACCCCAGCCTGTCCAGATCTCTCTGCAGAGCCTCCCTACCCTAGAGCAGATCAACACTCCCACCCAACTTGGTGTCGTCTGCAAATTTACTGAGGGTGCACTCGATCCCCTTGTCTAGATCATCAATAAAGATGTTAAACAAGAGTGGCCCCAAAACCGAGCCCTGGGAGACACCACTCGTGACTGGCCGCCAACTGGATTTAACTCCATTCACCACAACTCTTTGGGCCCGGCCATCCAGCCATTTTTTTACCCAGCAAAGCGTGTGATCATCCAAGCCATGAGCAGCCAGTTTTGCCAGGAGAATGCTGTGGGAAATGGTGTCAAAGGCCTTACTAAAGTCAAGGTAGACAACATCCATAGCCTTTCCCTCATCCAATAAGCAGGTCACCCTTTCATAGAAGGAGATCAGGTTTGTCAGGCAGGACCTGCCTTTCATAAACCCATGCTGACTGGGTCTGATCATCTGGTTTTCCTGCATGTGTTGTCTGATGGTACTCACGATGAGCTGACAGGCCTGTAATTTCCCACATCTGCTTCTGACCCTTCTTATATATGGGCATCACATTGGCCAATTTCCAATCAGTCAGGACCTCCCTGGTCAGCCAGGACTGCTGATAAATGATGGAAAGCGCCTTGGCGAGCACCCCAGCCAGCTCCTTCAGCACCCTCAGGTGTATCCCATCTGGTCCCATAGACTTGAGTATGTCCATGTGATGCAGCAGGTCACTATCTCCTCCTGGATTGCAGGGGGATCATTCTCCCAGTCTTTGTCTTCTGGCTGAGGAGGCTGGATTCCCTCAGTACAACTAGTCTTGTTATTAAAGACTGAGGCAAAGAAGGCATTAAGCACCTCAGCCTTTTCCTCATCACTTGTTACCATGTTTCCTCCTGTGTCTAACAGGAGATGGAGGCTCTCCCTGGTCTTTCTTTTGCTGTTGACATACTTATAGAAACATTTCTTGTTATCCTTGATTGCTGAAGCCAGATTAATTTCCAGCTGGGCTTTAGACCTCCTGGTTTCCACCCTGCATAGCCTCACAGCATCTTTGTAATCATTGTGAGTGGCTAGCCTCTTCTTCCAAAAGCTGTAAACTCTCTTTTTCTCCCTGAGTTGCAGCCAAAGCTCCCTGTTTAGCCAGGGTGGTCTTCTCTGTCGTCGATTCTCTTACAGCACCTGAGACTGCCTGTTCCTGAGCCATTAAGACTTCCTTCTTAAAGAGTGCCCAGCCTTCCTGGACCCCTATACCCTTCAGGATTGTCTCCGAAGGGATCCTTTCAAGCAGGTGCCTAAACAGGACAAAGTCAGCCCTTTGGAAGTCCAGGATGTCAGTTCTGCTTCCCCCTTTCCTGGCCTCTCTAAGAATAGAGAACTCTACTATTTCATGATTGCTATGCCCTAGTCGTCCTCCAACCGCCACATCATCCACCAGTCCTTCTCTGTTCACTAATCAGTTCTCTGTTGACTAATCAATTTAATCAATATATCAATAATAAGATATATTCAGTACTGTCAACAATCTCAAGAGTGATCCATTTAATCATAATGTAAGCAACCTCATGGGTCGATTGGATAGCTCTCTAGCATCTGTTAGCTAGATTTACTGCATACATCTCCTTTAAGAGTAAAGGGAATTTAAACCTAACTTACATACAGACATCTGTATTAAAGACATCTGAAGTTAGGGTGAAATGAATTTATTAATTTTGTGAAATGGATAGGGTTGACAAATCTTATTGTAAGGGACAATGAAATAACACCTTTTCAATATCTAAACCACAATGGGTCAGATTTAACTAGACTGAAAAACAGTTTAAGCATTATCATAGTGGACAAGATCTAGATCTAAATAGGGAGGTAAGTACCTGTCTACTGTGTAGGTCCCAGACAAAAACGCAGATGACCTGTCCTTTACCAACCCTATAAATTGCTTCAGCTCAGTTAAAGCTTCCTTAGTAGACTGTTGTTTTTTTCTGTTTGTTTTGGTAGGTTGGTCAGATTGGGGGTTTCTTTGTTGGGTTTGTTTGTTTGTTTGTTTGTTTGTTTTTCCCCTTGGTACTCCAATATGTGTTCCTGAAAATCCAGGAGACTGGAAAGATAGAGGAATGTCAACCAAAACTTTGTTATTGTCCATTTTTAAACAAAGAGCCATTCAATAAAGTTTTTCAGAAAAATCTATTCTGGTCAAACTACAGCTACCTCTATCACACTGTCTGCAGCAACATCATACTTAGGCTGCATCTATTACAAAGCACCTGACTGGTCATAACACATACTTACAGAACAGGAAACCTAACTAGTTTGCAACTATAGCTTATGCCTTTCAGGATGCTGCTAAAACCACTCATACATGTGATATTTTGGATGACCCTCTATCTGGTATTAAATTGGACTGATATGCAATTAAGAATACAAGATGTATAGATCTGGAAGGCAAGCAGTCAAAAAGAAACTGATTCAGTGATCCAGATATACCTCAGGGTGGGAGATCTGTAGCTCCATATTCCTTTATTTATCTACATGAAAATATAGTACGCATCATAATCTTGCTCTAGGAGTCTTCTTATGGAGTAAGCAGAACAGTGAAAACAGGGTAACCTTAGAAAGACCTATTTCATTTTTCGGAAACCAAGCTGGGCTTAAATTTATAAGTCCCACTTTTGCAGACCGTCATAACTTTAAGTGAAGTTATTACTATGGAAATAAGGGAGGATCATAAGATGTAGCATCAAGTTCCTAAAATATATCTGTACCCTCGAGTTTCATTTGTTTTTCTGTCACCTAAGTCATTCCACACATAATCTGTTTCTAGCCTTTGCCTTCAGCTCATGCTAACATGTTGCCATTTCCTCTTAAATATGGCATTATGTGTAACATAAAGTGTTTCAAAAGAAAAAATAACGTTTGTAATTTCAGCTGGGGAATGTTAATACTAGCAATGCATGATTCAGTGTTACAAGAAGGAAAAAGTCTTTTGAGATCACCAAAACCTTAAGCTACCTTTCAAGCTACTAAAAAAGGTAGTGATCTTGATGGCATATTTTAGCTCCTTTAAAATCCCCTGGGAGTCTCACAGCTCTGTTCACAATACACAGCATACAATGGAAAAAAAAAAAAATCAATCTACACAGGTATATACACACTTGTGGACAATAATTTTGATCACAATAACCTTGCTTATCTGAATACTGTTTACTTGTGTGGAGTTTTACTAATTTCAGTAATATTATTTCTATGAATAGAAGTTGCACTGGGGACAGAATGCAATGTTCAACCAACATTTTCTGTAAAGAACTGCAAGTTCATTCAAGAAAAATATCTGTAAATCATCAAGAGTATTCAGGCTATTCTATTTAGCAACTCAATCTCTACAGGACTTTAGAATTCTTGATTCTTGAAGCTTTAAAATTCTGATACTATATTAAATTTTGATAAAATAATAAAATTAGTCTGCACCAGATTCTGATAATCTGTGCAAGAAGAGGGAAAATTGATTTAATTCCTCCAAGGGCAATAATGAAGCAACAGCTATGAAATTGAAGTTATGTGACTGAAACTCCAGTTTTTCCTGTGGTTATAATAGTGGTGTGGTTGGGTATCAGGACTGTGCCTGTCTTTAAGACCTTCCAGTGCTCTTAAGTCATTAATTCCCTGAGTTGTCCAGGATCTCCTCAGCTAGTAAACTGCATAGATGAGCTAATGGACTTATTTGATACAGTGAATAGATGTGAAACAAGGTTATTGACTGAACTCCAGACCTTCACAATAAAAGTTTTAACTGATTGGCGTAGGAACTTTTTTGATATGAATTTTGGGCTGTCCTGTAAATTACCTCAGGCAGCTCCTGCTGTGCCTAGATCAATCTGAATGTTTCAGTACACTGAGAAATACCCTGGAGAAACTCCTCATGAACCTTCTCTTCTCCAGACTAAACAGTCCCATATCTCTCAGCCTTTCCTCATATGGGAGATGCTCCAGTCCCTTCATAATCCTTGTGGACCTCTGTTGGTCTCTCTCAAGTATGTCCATGTCTCTCTTGTACTGGGAAGCACAAAACTGGACACAGTACTCCAGGTTGTGGCCTTACCAGTACTGAGTAGAGGGGAAGGATCACCTCCCTCAACCTGCTGCCAATACTCCTCCTAATGCAGCCCAGGATACCATTAGCCTTTTTAGCAGCAAGAGCATATTGCTGGCTTAGGTTCAACTTAATGTACACCAGGACCCCCAGGGCCTTTACTGCAAAGTTGATTTCCAGATGGATGTTCCCCAGCATGTATTGATGCATGGAGTTGTTCTTCCCCAGATGCAGGACTTTACACTTCTCCTTCTTAAATTTCATGAGGCTCCCATCAGCCTATTTCTCCAGCCTGCATTAAACATTAATAAATTTTGAATCTTTTCCATTTAAGAGTGAACTACAAATTTTCAGAATTGGTTCAACTAACTAAGAATCAGTTCAAATTCTCAACACCTTCTCTGAACCGTTTAACACATCCCTAATGAGAAATGTTTGCAATGTTTAAGGTAAATTTGCATAACAAACCACTTCAAGTACTTCTGTTTAATCTGTGTTAATTATTCATTAATTTTTGCTGTCATTATTTTTAAACTCCTGTCCTCATTTTAGTTTTTGACCCTTTATATACTCAACACCTGGATACTAATTTATTTTCCCTTTGTTGAAACATATTTAGAAGTACATAAACTACGACA
Source organism: Strix aluco (assembly GCF_031877795.1). NCBI lineage: Eukaryota > Metazoa > Chordata > Aves > Strigiformes > Strigidae > Strix > Strix aluco. Next base: position 84,292,020 of record NC_133932.1, on the reverse strand, counting down.
AAAGGCACAATCTTTTTGTCTTCCTTGGAGTTTTGAACAGATTTCTGTTTCAGTACTGTTTCTACAATTATTATATAGAATTCTACATAAAGCTGAGCTTAAGGAAAATCTATAAAAAGAAGCTGTGGGATTTTTTCAATATATAGAAAATCAGCAATCAGTTTTTGTATTTTTAAGTCAGTGAGAATACAATTTTGTTTTCATTTTTTCTAATTTTTTTGCTTTTCTGTGAGGCACAAAATATGAAGCAGTTAAGGCAAATTTAAAAATGTAATCATGACATAATTAAGCAGACATTTAGGATAAAATAGAGAGTAGACTAGTTAGGCATTGCTGAATCTGGTAGCTAGCTAGAGGCAAGGCTTTTTCAGCTCCCTGTTCCCAAGTCCCACCAGTAGAGAGGTTAAGCATGTGTTCTCAGTAGGCACACACAAATACATCTATACAATACACATCTGCTTATAACTACAGCCAGACACACAGATTAGCACAGTGAGGAAACAGAGCATTCATGCAAATACAAACAGCACCAACAGCCTTGTTCCTTTCTCCTCTACGACAGTTCAAGATGAAGGTCTGTTAGTGGATCCCTTCAATGACTAGACAGGCATTCAGTCTCTCCCTGTATCCTCTTTCTCCCCAGTTGCTGGCATCTTGACATATGAATCACTGAGGCCTGCAGCCACACTCCATTTCCTGGAAAAAATGTCAACTTGCATGAGAGACACAGAAACACACAGACACACAGAGATAGGATCCCTCCAGTAACTCCTACTAACCAAACACTCTGTCTACCCAGTAACAGGCCCTTGGATCTTCTTGTCTCCAGTTGCCTCATGTGTGCACACACACATGCAAATGGGTTGTTCAGCTGACTCAACAGCCTCTCTAGTAGTTGACTTGGACCTCCTGGTCCCTCTAGTAAACAACTTGCAGAAACTTTCATCTCTCCATTATCTGGTCTGGCTCAAACTTACGGGTCCCCAAATTCTTATCAACCTTGCTGGCTAGTCTGGCTTGGTATTTGCTAGTGATTAGACACCAGTGTATATACCCTCCCTTGCTCCATTTGCTAGTAGCAGAGACACATTTTCCCCTCTGACCCATGATCCCAGTCCATCTGCTGGCATATAAACCTCCAAGCACACACACAGAAGTACACAGAATACGTGAAAGAACATCTCACATAGAAAAATAGAAGTGGAGTTAAATATAACAAACTGGTCATCAGGTAGACACCATGGTCAGACAAGTGTACCGGCCAGCAGCCTGTCTACAGACAACCATACCCTTTTAACCCGTTATCCATCAATTTTCCCATGATTGATAGTCCCCAAACAACCCCAATGCTTACTTTTCCCTTCCTTCAATTCTTCCTCTAAACATCCCATTTGACCTGTACAATCCCAAAATGCACTTCCCTTGCATTGTATAATGTGTCCCATATCCACTAGGCAGTAACCCTCCTCAGTTTGTAAGGTGATCTGGAGAACCTCTTCCATTACTCATGGTGGTTGGTGTCATTCCTGGCCCATGAGGCTGACCATCCCAGAGGAGCAGAATCAGGGTTCTTGTTTCTCTGATTAGGCCATTAGGGTTTCCTTACTTCCCATTGTTCCTCTGTGTTTCTTCATACTTGTGGAGATGATGTGAGAGATGAAAAACCAGGCCTGCAAGAAACATGGACTGAGAAAAGCAGCCTGAGAAAGAGATAAAAGTTGAGGGTCTCTGAGCTAAAGAATGCCTCAAACACTCACAAGACGAAACTATAGTCACAGGGTGGATGGTGTCAAGGTTGAAGTTGATAATGTTGCCCAAATAACACAGGATGCAGCTGAAGGAGGGAGCCCTGTGGAAACAGGATGGCTCTGCTCTGGTGCACCTGGACAAATTTCAAAGACCATCTATATGGTGAATGACTTCTGCTTCATTATCCCCAAAATGCATATTAAAGTTAACACTCCTCAATATGCTAATGAAGACTAACAAGATCATGCTAATTACATCACCCCATGAAACACCTTACCCCTCCCCATACATGGGATATGTAGGTATGTAGGTCAACCTAGGGGATGGACCCAAGGAAAGTGGGTATAATCGAGGTGAGGGAAAGAGGGGAGGGGGGACCCAGAGAGAGTGCAGTGAAGAGAAGAAGACAGATGCCTTCTGGAGCCCTCGCTGACAGGATCGATGTAGAAACCCAGATCGGTGATCTCTATTCCCCTATTCCCTCTATCTCCCTTCCTTCCTTTTTCCCCTATTTCCTTCACTACCATTAAGAAATGAGAAGCATACTGTATTTCTTGCCACAACTCGCTATATACTTAGTCAATTATCGTGTGTTCAATTAGTTTGTGGGTAGTTAATAAATGTTTGGAATTTGAGACTTGTCTCACCGTTGTCAGCTCTGTTTGGGATTTGCAAATCTGAGTCACTTGTCTCCCTCATCTGAGAGGGATGTGACATTAAAATTGGTGTAGTCAGCAGGATCCCCTTCGGTGTCAGAAAGTCTTGAGAGATACCAATTCTCTATCCAACAAACTCGGACAGAGAGAACTGGGAATTGGCCCCTCAGCTATATGCTGGGAGAGGGTCAGAGGGATACTGATTATTTATCTGATAAATTCAGACAGGGAGAATCAGGAAGTGACCTCTCAGCTATGAGCCAGGAGAGGTTTGAGCAGTGGCAAGACATGACTGGCCAGGAAATGTCGGTGCTTGACTGCTCCCCTATTTTTGAGAAACTGAAAGAGTATAAGGCTTGTCCTCCTTCTTTAGTAATGGTTTGGGCCCACGAAAATTGGCATAGTCCAGAAGCAGTGGCAAGCTATATCAGTGTCCTTGCGGAGGTGCAAGGGTCGCAACCAGGCAAAGGAAAAGCTATGGTGTGTGCTGTATTAGGGGCAGCACTGACTGCAGCCCAAAAAGATAAACACGTTAACAGAGAAGTAGAAGGGGAAATGATCTAATCCCTGCAAGATCTGGTAAAAGCTCTCCAGGATCAATTGGCTGAGGAACATAATGTTACTGAACAAAAAAGTAAATTCTTGCAAGAGCAAATTGGAGTTTTGCAAAGCCAATTAGTTGCTGAGCGTAACACCACTCAGCAACTTCACACAGCTCTGTTAGATGCCTTGGACTGAGAATAAATCTTACGGTCCAAATTAGAGGAGAATGAACAAGAAACCTGCAACCAGACAGATCTTGGTTCTGTTCCGGATAGTGAATAGGGATTTACGAGTCTGGCAAAATCAGCAGCTAGACCCTTGTATCCAACAAAGGAGTTAGAGATAAGCCGAGAAATTTTTTACCCCAAAAATGAGGGGGCAAATTTAAGACCATAATTAAAATGTAAACCACTGATGATCAGAGTGGAAGAGCTCCACAAGTCACCATTCGAACAACACCGTATCCAGTGACTGAGCTTGCAAAAATTCAAGAGGAATATACCAGACAAGCTCAGGAAACCGAGACTGAATATGTGTTGAGGGTATCTTTGACTGGTGGTGACTGAATCTTGTTATCAGAAGATGAGGCCCAGGGGTACTGGGGGCCAGGGGTTTTCTTAATTACTGACACCCAGAGAGAGCCATGGTCATTAACTTAACGAGCTGCTTACTGGGCTTCAGGTCTGGACCCCTTGGAAAGGGGGGATCCCGTATGTGTTGAGAACCCAGCCATAAATTATTTGACCAAAAGTCTGCAGAAGGCTGCTTGTCTCCAATTAATGCATGACAGGTGTTTGGTTCTGCAGCAGCCTTCCCTGATGCTATTAGTTGCTAACCCTGATCAAATGACTCCCCTGATTCAGGACTTGATGGACTCTTTGAAATTATATGCAGTACAACTACAAGATCGTTTGTGGAATGTATTAGCCCCATGAGGGGGGAGACGGACAGGGGGAGGACCCATGACTTGAGGAGAGATAGCTCAAGACTTAATAAATTACAGCCAGAGAATGGGCCTTACCAGGTGAACAGGTAAACCTGAGCCCTTGGTACGCAGAGTGGAACAGCAGGAGAATCCATATCCTTCCCTTCTACAAGTGTTAAGGGCAAAGAGAAACCTCTTGTGGGCTGAGGGAATTGGACAGGGGATTCCCCGAGAGTTAAGGGACAGTATGCCTATTATAGTTTTAGAAAAGCTCATTTGAGCCTCAAAAGACAAAAGGAAGCTGCACCCCCCCCCCCCCAACCGAGCAGACCTTTCAGACGAAGGGAGGGACAGAACTGAAAACTAACGAGATGGTGGTAATTGCTTCTCAAACACCAACTGCCCCTGAACAGGACTTGATTGATTTTAGGGTCAGGAAAATGGACATGCCATCCCCAGTAAGTGAGCTGGGGGGTGGCGGTTGGGTCCACTTAAGGAGGCTCACAGAGAATACTAAAGGAGACTTGTTGATTACCTTTCCGCTCGGCCCCTTTAAAACTCCAGTTATATTTCTAGTAGATACGGGTGCTCATATTTCCGCACTACAAGCTGATGTTGCTAAACAGAATGGCATAACTGTTGACAAAAAGCAGATCTGGGTTACAGATGTTTTCGGGGACTCTAAGCCACAGTCGACTGCTCAGGTGAAATACTGGTTACCTAGGAATGAAACAGCAACAGAGGCTATTATGATCCTAGGAAATTTCCCCCCAAATATCCTGGGACTTGTCCTATTGAAGGGACAAGCTTGGGTGGATTCAAAAGGAAGGGAATGGAAATTTGGGTCCCCAACTGCCTCTATAAGACTTTTACAGCAGGCACCTGTGCTTCCTCCTTCTAAAATTGTTAATGTGAAACCTTATGCCTTACCATTAGGTGCCAGGGAGGGGATCACTCTGGTAACAGCAGAGCTGCGGGAACAAGGGATAATCATTCCAACTCACTCACCCTATAATTCCCCAGTGTGGCCAGTCCGTAAACCTAACAGAAAGTGGTGACTGACAATTGACTATCGCCGGTTAAATACCAATACAGGTCCTCTAACAGCTGCAGTACCTAACATAGCTGAACTGATTGCAACCATACAGGAAGCCCACCAGATCTTAGCAAATATTAATGTGAAAGATATGTTCTTTATGGTCCCCATACAGAAAGCAGACAGAGATCTCTTTGCCTTTACATGGGAAGGCATGCAATTTACTTTTACTCGTCTCCCCCAGGGATACTGTCATTTGATGACCATTGCTCATTATGCACTAGCGCAGGAGCTTGCTCAAATCCCTCCATGGGAAAGGGTCAGTGTATATCAATATATTAACAATGTTCTAGTTGGTGGCTCTGATGTTGCCGCAGTGGGACAGACCCAGACAGAGATAATCACCTGCCTAGAAAATTTAGGGCTCCAAATTCCAGCCGAAAACGTACAATTCCCATCCTCTGAGGTAAAGTTTCTGCATATTTGGTGGCGGGGAGAAGCAGTGTGTATTCCCCCTGAAACTTTAACTACACTGGAAGAGGTAAAGATCCCTGGAAATAAGAAGAAGCTGCAACATGCCCTAGGCTTGCTGGTATTTTGGAGAAACATATCCCCGATTTTTCCATCATAGCTTGTCCTTTATACCTGCTATATACTTAGCCAATTATCGTGTGTTCAATTAGTACATTGTGGGTAGTTAATAAATGTTTGGACTTTGAGACTTGTCTCACCATTGTCCGCTCTGTTGGGGATGTGCGAATCTGAGTCACTTGTCTCCCTCATCTGAGCAGGATGTGAGAGGTGAACCTTTTACCATATATCCTATCACATCAGTAGAATAATTTTGGGCCTAAATGGGAATTGCTAAATGAGAAAAAGTAGGGCGTTATTAGAATTTTGGCTAAGACTCACAGTCTTCCTGCAGAGGTACCAAGCAAATGCAAAGAAGTCTTATGTTGACAAATAACACCAGCAGATTCCAATAATCTGCAGTAAATTTGGGGATGAAATTCAATGGAATTAGGGTCCCCTGAGGAGGAATTGAACAATTAGGACAAGTAATGGTCATATGATCCCTCCTCTCCTCCCTTCCTTCTTTTTCTCCCTCCCTCCCTTCCTCTCTATCCTTTCTTCCTTTACCCTGTCTCTCTCTTATTTCTCTTCCTCTTCTTTCTTCTTTTCTTTCAATATGGACAATTAAACGTTTAATGGTTTTAACATTGTTTTTACCCACTCTGTCTACCTACACTTATTATTGTCAACTAAAAAAACCTCTAATCTCTTTTTCCTCTGAAATGTCTTTGAGACTCTAGTTTCTGTCCTTAGCATTGAAACAAATTGTTTAATGGATATCAGTTTTACTGAAACATAACATGGAAGCTATTTTGAAACATGCTTGCAGATGTTTTTCATGCCTACTATCAACAATTTACTAGCTATATCCAAGAAGAAGAAAACAGCAATTAGAGAAGATTAAAAGCATGTTTTGCAGACTCCCTTGGATATTATTTTATTTAGGGATGCAACAAAGTGCAGAGATAAGCAATAATGTGATATATAACTGCATTAAAGATTAAAGAAATGACAAACAAGTAAACCCTCATAATTAATTTACTGTAAAACAATGGCATATATACTTTACAAAGTAACACAAATAAATTAATGTATAATTTATTTTGTGCATGAAAAGTAAATAGAGCTAAAATTCATACTATAAACATTGTCCAAGTGACCTTTGAATAGTATAAACACACCAAGAAAAGAGAAAATTCAGCCTCAGAGAGAGAAAAACATCTAAAACCCCACTGCAGACTGAGAGAATATTCTTTGAATAGCTTTTCAGGGGGTTAAGACATGATTATGTTACAATATTATGAATCTGTACAGACATCTATCTGTTTCAAAAGAATCATGAATGCATAGTGAGATGAGAAAGAAAATATTTTAATACTTTGATGCATTTCTAGTTGTGATTTATTTTTTTTTTGACTCTTTTTCTTGGCATGTGGAGAACTGAAGAGCAACAGTGAGAACCCCCAAATCAGTTCCATCATAACAACAATTGTTCATACATTGCAGCTAGAGGTGCATTCAAACTTTACCACTCAAGTTTCTAGTTTTCCAGAGTCACACATCTTCTGGGAAACTTCAGTGCTCCCTTATTCTAAAAATTATATTTCTCATATTAATATCTGGGGAAAGAGTATGTAGTGATGGTCTGCTAGTCAGAAACTGTTTAAAGAGAACCATCTTCAGATGGTTCTCAAGAGTTAGGATAAATTTCTGGGATGTTGCAGAACAGGTCCCCATACATTCAGTTCTATGGTCAAAACAGACAAAAAGAGGGCTTTATAGCATATTATGGAAATATCTATCTTAAATCTCCTGATCTATTAAGATGCTCCTGGGAACAAATGTAACTCTCTTCAACAGTTCCATGAAATACCCTCTTAGCACACTGTCTTTTCCATTTTCTCCAGATTTTTCTTCATAATATCCATTAATTATAGCTAAGAAAAATATAACACAAAATTGCTACTATTTTTCTCTGATTATTATGGATATTCCACAAAAAATTTATTGGTAGACATCATTAATTTGAAGCTACTCATTTAATCTGTCTGTGAGAAGACTACTGTGTGATCTGCAAAATTAAACTTGCAATGTAAACAACTAAATTCTATCCTCTAAAGCATACAAATAATTTCGAGTTGACAAAAATGAGGGGCAGAAACTTTATTTAGTTTCAATCATCTGAAACTTAGTCATACTCGGGCATCTTGACAAAACAAGTTTTCTGCACTCCTTCCCATGAAGAAAGACAGGGCTTTTTTTCCCAGGGAGGCTCAGAATTGTTGTCTTGTGCATCTCTATATCCATAAATGTAGAGACCCTTAATGTCTAGATACCTGTGATCTAGAGAAGTGATGTTAAGTGTGGAGATTCCTATCCAGATATATATTTTGGCAGTACTCTTTCAGTAATATTTTTTTTCTTTAAATTGAAGAATGAGTTTTTAAATGGAGATGAAGAAACGTTCTGTAACATGCTAACTGCCTTTCACTTATTCTTACAATATAAAAGCAAGTGTTATGAGAAGAAAAAAACTCTAAACTGAGAAATAAACTATCATGTTTAGGAAGAAAATCCTCTTAGTAGCTTTGAAAACCATAGTTTTTTTAAAATACAGTCAAACTATGAAAGCTGTATATCATTCCTGAACATAAATTTGAAGATGTAAAAGATGTGTTTAATAACAAAGAGGTCTTGAGGTCTGGAGGAGGTGATTGCTGAGAGCCAACATGGTTTCACTATGGGTAAATTCTGCCTGAACAAATTTGGTGGCCTTCTGTGACAAGGTTACAGCACTGGTGGGTAAGGGAAGAGCAACTGACTCATCTACCTGGACTTGTGCAAAGTTTTGACACTGTTCCACATGACATCCTTGTCTCTAAATTGAAGAGAAATGGATCTGATGGATGGACTACTCAGTGGATTGACTGGATGGTCACACTTAAAGAGTTGCAGTCAATGGATCGATGATCAAGCGGAGAGCAGTGACAAGTGGCATTCCTCAGGGGTTGGTGTTGAGACCAGTGTTGTTTAACATCTTTGTCGGCAACACAGACAGTGGGATTGAGTGCACCCTCAGCAAGTTTGCTGATGACACCGAGCTGTGTGGTGCAGTCGATGTGCTGGAGGGAAGGGATGCCATCCAGAGGGACCTTGAGAGGCCATATCCTGGTATGCATCAAGAGAAGTGTGTATAGCAGGTCAAGGGAAGTGATTTTTTCCCCCTCTACTCCTCTCTCATGAGACCCCACCTGGAGTACTGTGTCCAGTTGTGGGGCCCCTAATATGAAGGACATGGACCTGCTCGAGTGGGTCCAGAGGAGGGTCATGAAGATGATCAAGGGGCTGGAGCACCTCCCACATGAGGACAGGCTAAGAGAGTTGGCGTTGTTTAGACTAGAGAAGAGAAGGCTCCAGGGACACCTTAGAGCGGCCTTCTAGTACCTAAAGGGGGCTGACAGGAAAGGTGGGGAGGGACTCTTTATCAGGGAGTGTAGTGGTGGGACAAGGGGTAATGATTTTAAACTGAAAAAAGGTAGATTTAGATCAGATATAAGGAAGGAATTCTTTACTGTAGGGTGGTGAGACACTGGAACAGGTTGCCCAGAGAAGTTGTGGATGTCCCCTCCCTGGCAGTGCTCAAGGCCAGGTTGGATGGGGCTTTGAGCAACCTGGTCTAGTGGAAGGTCTCCCTGTCCATGCCAGGGGGGTTAGAACTATATGATCTTTAAGGTCCCTTTCAACACAAACCATTCTATGATTCTATGAAAGAAGAAGTATCACCCTGGGAAGAATGAACATCTCCATTTGATAATTGAGCTTATGGGAGTCAGTGTTAAACAGTCAATTTAGGAATTAGATGTGATTTTCCATAAAACATCTGATTCTATTGAAATGAATCTATTTCATCTCTGTTAGCGATAAAGTTAAGGATGTGCAAATCAGCTATATGATAATCTTGCATAAACTATCCAGACACAATGAATTTTAAAGCTAATTAGCCAAAACAGAATGGTGAATTATTTTTTATTATACCTTTCTCAAAACTGAACTCCAACGTAATTTCAGATTCTTTTTTGCATAGCAGATATATCTAACCTGACGCAAATTAGTCTAGAAATAAAAATAGCCTTTTCACTGCTAAAGTGAGCAATTTTAGGGGTTTTTTTGTAATTATCAAAAATCTAAATATTTTACATTTACACAGTAAACACAAAGTATTTATTTTATTTTAAAACTATTATTTTGTTTAAGTTGAAACAGTCAATGTAGCATTTAGCTGTGCACCTGATCTAGCTTGGGTTTCTTCTCAGTAAATTTTACAAAGTCTTGCCATATTAGGGGAAACCACTTGGTGACAGTAATTAACATCAGGCTGTCTTTTCCTGAAATTGTTTATTTTTCTCTGAAGCTGGACTTTTAAAATGCACTTATTCTGATAATTTGTTTTGGCTTTGCTTTTATTCAGATAATTTCGAAGAAACATCCACCTTTTCTGGAAATAATAGAGTTAGAGAAATTAGCCTTCTAGTACCTGCTGCTAAAAAATTTTGAGCTTAAGGGACATGATAATTAGACTAGCCAGTTGTTGCTAGGAAGTGTAAAGTGTGTTCTAGGAAAATGTTTCATTTTTTCATATTTCTACTTAAGTTTTTTGAAGTTTCTGAAACAGATTATAAGAAATTCTTCAGTTGGTGGGCATCTGGATAGTAATTTATGTAAATTTAGAAGGTTGATAGACTACCTTGCCTTGTATGCATGCAAGTACACCTTTTAGGTTTTAAGCAAGAACATCACTATAATCCATTGAAGATTTGTTTTTAAAAGTAACAAATTCTTAGGACATCTCCAGATAAATGCTTCTGGGAATGAAGCTTTCTATTCTAAAGATTTCCTTGAATATATGTAAATATATTTAGTCATAAGCAAAATTACTCTCATCAGAAAAGAACAGAATAAATGTTCCTTTTCCTTTTATTTATGAAAAGAAAAAGTTTTAAAAGTTTTGCAATTTTCTTGTCCCAGCCACTGAGGCTGTCTCACTAGTTAGAAGCCTAATAGTGGCAAGTAGACACAATACTGAATATAAAGGCACATCTAGTCATCAGTCTCATATACCTGCCTAAGTATGTTTGTATTCTGTGTCACTCATTTTTTACAATCAACCAAAAAAAGCATTAGCCCCGTCTCTGCATGTGCTGCTCTGTTGGTGTGTACAAACATAGTGTTTTGACATATTCAGGGCATGCTGGATTTATTCAACGTTGGCATGAGTAGCAGATTTGATTTACACCCAATGTATTAGATATATTTCGTGTATATAGTGCCAGCAATCTGTGTACTATAACATGTTTGACATTTCAGGTTGTCCTCTGGCCTTGTCAAAACTGCAAATTCTGAATAACATGTCAGAAGTCCTCAAGCTTCACTTGAACAAAATTTATTTGTAGAAAGAAAAAGAAATACCTTGACAAACATGAACATATGGTAGGCTGAGTCTTATTTCCTGAAATCTTATTTTCTCATAGAAAATGATGAAGCTGCAGGACATTGAGTGTGAATCAGCTTCACAAGTGTTACCTAGGAAACACTTCTATTCAGAATTTGTAATTGTTCCATTCTCTTCCTTTCTATTGGGATAGTCCTACTTCATCCTTTCTCCCCACATGACAAACCCAAGGCAATACCAAGGCCTAAATTTCTACAGCAAACATTTAGGTAAGGCTTGAAGCTGAAAACACTTTTATTGAAAATGCAAATGTACTTAACATTTTTTTATTCATTAATAAAACATTATGCTTGTATTATTTTTCATTCTTATTATTCTAGAATAGGCTATCTATCTCCTTAATTTTTTATTACTTCAATACAAGATAACTTTAAATTGTAAATGTGGGAGGAGAGTATCTGCTTCTTTAATGATAACCAGTCAAAAGAGCTATAAACGAGAAGACACAGAAACAAACCTGACCAGCAAATGTTAAGTGAGGTCATGATAAGAAAAAACCTTGTCAGTGGCATGAATTTGTAAGAGTAGGTGGGGTGTGGAAATGTTTATTTTTTCAGCTGGGAGGATAAGGACAGAACAAGAGACAAACATACACAGACATAAAACCTGACCAATTAGAATCAGCAAAGACAATAACCAGAAACAAACTTGCTCAGTCACACTATTGATGGGCTACCAAGAAACTGCAGGCAAACTTGGACTTTATAATGGATGAGGATGCAAACCTGAGGGTCCAGGATGTTGGAGGGGGTTGGTGGGACTGTGCCAACTGATGAGGCAGTGTGCAGGGGAAGGAGGAACAGGGGGAAATAGAGAGAGGTGTAGGCAGAAAAGGATATAAAAGGGGCCAAAATTGGCCAGTGGTCTTGTCTGGCTGAGGTTTGCACCCTATTACCACAGTCTGTTCTGTCTTCTTATTAAATCTTTTCTTAACTCTCTGTGTAATCTCACTCACTACCTCGTGTGGTGTGTGCTGCAAGGACTCAATGCCAGCTGCTGGTGAAACCTGAGTGTGTGTGGGTGAAATTTAGTGTCAGCTACTGGAGTCAGACCGGGAGGTGGACACCCCTGGCCACTGCTGTCAGCTACAGGAAAGCAGAAGCTGCATCTGTAGCTCACACCCAGGTTCTGGGGCACAGGGCTGGGTCCAGCTACTGGGGCAGAAAGTGTCCTGCACTGGAGTAACAGGAGAAGGAGGCAACAGTCATCCCTAACACAAATAATTATCATCTTCACTGGCTTGTGGATGATAAACTGTGGAGGTATTTAGGGAGAAGTAACAATTGCTGTGGTGAAGTATAATCTCTCACTAGTGCCCTGGTCTTCTATTCCCAAATCATTGTTGTCATTGGACTTGTTACACTGAAAATCTTGCTACAAGCAAAACCAAAACACACCTTACAAGTTTGAGCTGAGAAACTATTGTCAGTCCAATCCATGTTTTAACAGTATAATAGTCCAAATTATTACTCCAAATACAGAAATATTCATTCCTGGTCTAGAGTAGTGCAGCAAACTTCAGTAACACAGGTCCTCCTGACTGGAGGAGGTTCATGATGGAGTTCTCATCTTCTTTGCTTGGAGGAGCATGATGCTGATGTTGACATTTGTCATTACTTTCTCGTTAGTCTGGGTCTCATTCTTGGAGGCCTGGGGATTCATTTCCTGACCCCCACTGGCTGTCTTCTTGGGGTCCCCACAGGGGAGGGCAGCAGGAGGGAGAAACCAGTTTACCAACCAGCCAAGGCTGCCCCAGTCCCCTGAGAGACACCTGCTCTATCTCTGCTGGGGTGGGAGACAGGGGGTGAGGATCCTGCTGGGTTTTAAATCTTCTGAAACACACTGATCTCGCTTGATATCATGCTCACTAATTCATACCCTGTATGGAAAAAATGGCAATGCCCAGACTATTCCATTTGCTTTCTACAGGTAAGGCATTTTGTTCCTGTTTTGTTTTTCATAGTTGTAAGCACAGAAGGGGAAGGAGATAACTGTTTCTATGGAAATAGATGAAAATTTGTTAACAAAATTTGAGTTGTCATGTATTTCTAGAGCTATACCACTAATAGACTGTTTGCCTAGTACTGAAAAATGCTCACAGAAATGATGAACCTACATTATTAATTTTGCAAAATGATGCATCATATTGGGGGGGGTGGGAGGGGGGGGGGGGTGGGCTAAGTACCCTGGGTCCTTTGTGAGCAGAGCTTTGTGCATAGGTGTCAAAACACCAGTATTCTGAAAACTGACTAATTCTGCTACAAAACTCTTTGAGGCACATCTAAAGCTGAAATCATTCAAGATTTATGACTGTGGTCACTGTCTAGAGGTGCAAATGCTCTATTGTATGATACCATGCAACAGGAGCTGAATAACATCATTTTGACAGACAGAAAATCTATTTGTTTCCTAGAGAATATTATTACACAGATCAATTCCTCATTCCCTGTTTTATCCTGCAACTATTCCCACAGGCTAAAACTTTTACACAAAATTATTTCTGTTGTCTCAAGAAGAAGAAATGATTCCTCATAGACCTTGCTGTGTGCTTCTAAGGTTTGAAAGCTGGATATGCAAATAGGTTCTGTCAAATGCTAGTGGCAATGTACAAAATACGTGTACTATGAATTTATAATTATTATTTGCCATTTCTATTGTTGTAACATCCAATGGCTTCAGCTGGAGATCTGTACTACCTCTAGCATGACAACTTGTTGGAGTTTGAAATTATGATGTTTTACCATTACAAATTTCATACATCTTCCTAAATGTAACATATAACAACAAAGGATTCTTTGTTGAGTGTAAATGTTCAGACAGTACTCCCATCTATTCCAAAGGGTTTTTTGCTGGCTTAGGGAGTGCAATATTTCTGCAGCATATATATCTAGGCATTCATTTTTCAGACTGACCTGGAAAAAAAAGAATAAAAAAAGAAAAAAAAAGATGGAAAAACACAGTTACATGGTAAAATACCTATTTACACTGGGTGGATATGCATTCTCTTTGGTCTTAACTCTACAGTTATTTTCAATTGAATACAAAGAAGAGATAGACGTTACAGGGAGATAGGCAATTATAATCTTTAAAATCCAAAAGGTTATATTTCAAAAGTAGCATCCTTTATTCAAAGGTACTTCTTTTCTAAAATTTTTTAAATTCTAAATTCTAAAATTTTTTAAAATTTCTAAAATAATACAAACATTTTTCAAAAGTTACAAAATGTTTGATATTCTTATGCTTACAATAATTTTATCCTCTTTGTCTTTTTAAATAAAATGCAGATAAAACAGTGTGTATTTTTATTGCTGAAACTTTTACGGTCTTTTTTATATCAGAGTTCTTTCATAAGAATGACAACAAGAAATTATGTTCTTTCCATATAAAACATGTCTTAGAGACAATATGTGTCTGGGCTTTTTATTATTACTGTAAGAAGAATATTCACAAACAACATCTATTGACATTATTTAGACAATCATGGATCTTCTATTTGTATTGCATCTTAAGAGAAATTAAATGTAGGTTGTTTGAAATCAAGTCAGCTTAATATGTATTTGAATCAAATGAGATACCTGTGACAAAGGATACCTTTAATATTCCTTGATACTTCTAGTTTATAGTGATTTAAAAGGAAGTAATGCCACTCAGAAGTAATACAAAGGCCAACTACTGATTTGTCATTGTCATTAACCTTCCTTGGATTTGAAATTAATCTCACTTTTCTTTAATTCTCATGTATGCAAAAGTAAACAAACAATTAATTTTCATATTTAATGTAAACCTCAAGAATATCTACAACATAGTATTTCTATTATTGTCATATATATTCTATTAATATCAGTGTTAAATTTGTGCTGAAGGTTACATGACTTTTCCTTCATGGAAACTCAGAATCTAAATGGTGTTGCCGTGGTTTGAACTCGGTCAGTAGTCAAACACCACACAGCCAGTCGCTCACTCTTTCCACCACCTGGGAAAATAGAGGAGGGACAAAAAGAAAAAACCTCTTAAGTTGAAATAAAAAACATTTTAGTGGTTGTAATGTAACAAAACAATAATGGAAAGTACAAACGGGTGATGCACAATGCGATTGCTCACCCCCTGCTGACCTATACACAGCCTGCCCCTGGCAGTGAACCCAACAGAAGGAAAATCCCACCATGCCAACTGGAAGTGAGAGAGAATATGGAGAGAGAACCCACCTCCTTTATATACTGAGCATAACGTCACATGATATGGAATACTCCAATGGCCAATCTGGGCCTGGCACTCCAGCTGTGCCCCCTTCCAGCTTAGAGAAAGTTAACTCTATCCTGGCTGAAATCTGTTTCTGGTGCTTCAGCTATGTTCTCTCCCAGCTAAAGAAAATTAACTCTATCCCAGCTGAAACCAGGACAGGTGTCTCATGAGATGTGCTGAAGCATACAAAATAACATCAACATTAACATAATAATTTATCTTCGAACATACTGCCTGGTAACATATTTATCAGACAAAAGACACAATTAAAAGTTAAATAATGCTGTTGGCTCACCAAGAATACTGGTCATCTAATTATTCAAAAACTTCACTGTGTTTCCCTTATGAGGTAATTCCAGGTAAACATCCTGCATTAAGTTCCTGTTGTTCAACATTGCTATTCTGAGAAAGAGTAACTTCCCTTCCTTATTCTATTATGATTTATTTAGGAGATAGCAGTTTAGTGGCTGTAAAGAAAAAATAACCATTAATTTTGCTTATATAGTTAATGCTTCTGGAGAAATAGATTAGATATGATTTATATATTGTACCATATATTATACCATACTGCCAATGAAGTATTCTCTAACTAGAGCTCATTACCTGAGACACATCAAATCACCTAAGCCTTCACTAAACCTTTCCTGTACTGGAAGAAGACTGTTTCTAAGCCCTGATTCTCTATCCATGGTTTCTCTGTTTTCTTTAGAAGTTAGTTATGTGTTCCTGCTTCTCAGTACCACCCTTTATATAACCTAACTAATACCATTTTCAAAAGGTAAAAGATATGCCAAAGAATCTTGAGGGATTTTTTAGTTGCATGAGAGGGAACTATTTTTCAGTCATCTACTGAGAGCAGTTTCAGGATCCAGTATGATTTCAAAGAGTCTATGAACCAGTGACTGTATGACATTCTTTTGTATCCTGATTTGTATGGGTTAAAACAAATGTCTAATCACACCTTTAGGATCCGAAGCCTGGATGAAGGGAGTATTGGACTGACTTCCATGACCTGTGATCTTTCAGTGATGACTATTTGAAATTATCATCACACTCTAGGATATTGACTTAGATATGCAGGATATAGATAGAGATGGGCAAGCAAAAATCCATATAAAGGTTTAGAATTTCTGGTAGATTAACAGGGGGAACATTTACAGGAATATTGAACTCTGTGAATTGGGATTTAGGTGTCTAATTTTGTCGTTCTTAATTTGTGGAATTTTGTAATTAGATCACTTAGACATCAGAAGAGATTTAGCTCCTATTCACTTCTTCGGGGTTTTTTTAGTCCAAAAAATGTAACGTATAAATTTCAAAAAATTAAGAGTAGGAAAGACATCTTAAGTCTGCATATTCTTAGTTATGTGTTGAACCCATCGGAAAACTCAGGTTTCTTTCAGTAGTGCCACCTTCTGATCTCAGATATGTTTTTGACTTCACAGTGACCCAGTTTCAAAAAAGGGATGTCTGCTGGTAGGTGGAATTTTGAGGATAATTTTTTTTTCTCCCTAGGGAGATCTTAGGTGTCCTAACTTTTGGTGAGCTATAGTTCTACAGAAATCTATTTTTTATGTCTGTTGCTAAGTGTCTTCCCTTCAAAAGGCAGCTCAGTGTTTTAAACTCGATGTACAAAGAAAAGTATACTACAAAGCCACATGTGAAGGACTTGTTTTAATCATCCTTCTGTTTTCTTTTTTTTTTTTTTTTTTTTTCTATTAGTTGCCTGTCATGCATTAAATCAAGCAGAGGCATTTAACATTATTTTTAGTGGATGGAAAGGGAAATACTCTTTAGCACACTGACAAGGCCTTCAAAAGTGTTCAGTTTTCTTCATTGACAATAGAGATATATTAACGCATAAATTAGGAATGCAAAGATCTAGTTACCAATGGGAAGCTAATCTTTGATGTTACAAAGCCAAAATTAGAAATATAATGTAGGAGGTTAAAACTGGTTTAAAGGTTTGTTTTACTTTCAGCTAGCTCCTCCCTCTCTAGCCCAAGAATCTGAAAGAGTATCTGTAAGTGTAATCACAGAGGCTTCTTCTGGGAAATTCAGGCAAACAACCCACTCTATTCTGTCTTTTATTCTTTTCAACAGAAAAGAAAAAAAGACAAGTTTGGTCTATCAGAAGGTTTTTTCAACCACAGATAAAGTTTAAAAGAAGCTACAGCTGGAAATGAAAGTAAATTAGTTTTTTTTTTTTCCCTCTCCTGGAATTATCTTCTGGCTATGAACCATAGTGTGGTTGAATAATCTGTCCATAACAGAAGGAATTTAGCAATGTGAAGCACTTTAAGAATATGTCTACTTCCCCTTTCTACCTTTACTCTTTCGGGAAAGGGAAGGAGGACAAGTCCTGTTTTCAACTTCAGAACAGCTCATGTCTCAAGAAACTTATGATACTTTTATTCTTCCTCTTCGATAGTGCTAATGTTCACAGGAAGACATGAACTATCAAAAAAATACTTACAAGTAAGACTTCAGAAATCTTGTGATATCATGAAAAAAAGCCCAAAACAAAACACCCCCCCACACACCCCACCCCCCCCACCATGTTTCATTTCAGTATGATGCAGGTACACACACTGAAATAAATTATGCAGGTTCCAATAAAAAATTTAGAGCAGATATAAATAGCTGGTGGTGAATTATACTGGTAACTGGTAGTAAACCTGAGAAACAAAAAACCCAGAAGAGGAAGAAAAAAGTATTCTGATATTTGACTTTTCCTGGATTCAAATGGAGAAACAAATGTTCTTTTATTTTTCACATGGAAAAAGTTAGATGAAGAAATTTTGCAACAGTAACAAGATATGAAGTGTTCAATAATATGTTTTGTTGAAAATTGCTAAAATAATTTTGATAACTAATCAGTGGGTTTGCAGTAATTAGTAAAAAATTAGTTGCAGGTGTTTATGAGAGCACCGTCTGTCTGTCTGTGTGTGTTTAAATGCACATGTGTCTTCTAACAAATTGTGTATTTTGTACAGTGGACTTTTCAGTGACCTTAGAGTTGTACTCATGAATGACTGGGTTATGCTAATAAAACCACAGCTTAAAGGCTACTGAAGAAATTTGGGATTGTATCAGAGACTCCCAAAAGAGCAAGCACAAGCTGACAGCAATACCCTTGAAAGTGGAAGCACAGGACAATAGCCAAGGTCCCAGGCTATAAACACAAATCATTAATGATTAATTACTGATCACTAAAAGAACACAACCTTGGCAGATGGGTGAAATCCATTTCAGGGTTAAAAAAAAGAAACAGAGAAGAAATCTCAAAAGTTTATAAAACACACCGTGTAGAGTAAAACTTGGATGCAACATGGAGTTTATGGATGAGACAACAAAGAGGAAGTAAGTAAACTGTGCTAGCAAATCTTTTTAAGAAATGATCCAAGCAAATCCAAGAGTGAGGAGAATGAACCCCCACCATCAACACCACACCTCACCCAGTGAAAAGTAGGAGAAAACACCAAGCATCACCCTTATACTCCTTCTAGTAAAGAAATGAGGTGGTGGCTACTTGAAATAACAAAGCTTTTGAAAGGTGAACAGGCACCAGAAAAAAGGAGTAAGTAGTACAGTTTATATGTATTAGTTTATGTTTGCCAGTTGCAATACGATCAGTTTTTTAAATGATCTATGATACCTGTACCCTTTTGATTGTATTCTAACTGTATTGTAGAGACTTAAATATACCTACATCTATGTCTTACGTGTGCATCTGTAACCCACATTAAATTGCTCAGAGTATGTAATCTGGTACTCCAACCTTGAGAACTAGTCGTTAACATTTGAGTGTTACATTCTATTTTCAGGTAAACTGGCTGTATATTGTAATGCAACTATATCTACACTTTACAAATCCCTTGGCTTTAATTCCAGTTACTTAATTAAAAATAACCTTTTCTAGAGCATAAAATCTGTAATTTGAACGTAATTCATATAAACATTCTTGTTGGAAGATAACATCTCAGAAATACATTTATGCATAAAGTGGCTCTAATCCCCTGTTGTGACAGTTAGTCTTGCCTTGCCTTGCCTTCCCTTCTTCAAAATACATATGAGAAAAGTTACTGTATGTTAATTAGATTTCTTGGAAAACCAGATGATAGACAATGACTTCCAACAACATTTCTGAAGAAACAAGCATGATACTGTCTTTGAAGGGTTATCTGAAGTTATTTACATGTCATTCTTGACAGAAAGCTACTTTTAGTGATATCTCAGTATTACCTAATCTAACAGTGTTTGAGACTGAATGCCAAGCATTGTTGTTATGGTAACTGAATGCATCACAGATGTTTTAGCAGCTTTCAGCTTCAGAATGTTCTAATACATTTTTGGTTTAACTCTTTTAGAGAGAAAAGCTGAAAGAAAAATTTATGGCCATACGGAATTGTTGCTTAGATGGGATATTGAGAATTAGTATTCAGTTGTTTTCCTCTTTTTTGAATATTTTATAGTATATTGTTTTAATTTTTTCTTTTAATAAGAAAGACCTTTTTCTGTTTTATTTTTCTTCTAGAACTTGGATCTTTAAGTCACTGCTAACTTAGAAATATATGAAATTATTTTAATTAAGAAGTAACAGCTGGCAGCTACAATGAAATGTGAGAAATGTGAGAATGTGAGAAATGTCAGAAATAGCGTGGCCAGCAGGGACAGGGAAGCGATCTTACCCCTGTACTCGGCACTGGTGAGGCCGCACCTCGATTACTGTGTTCAGTTTTGGGCCCCTCAATACAAAAAGGACATTGAATTACTCGAGCGTGTCCAAAGAAGGGCAACGAAGCTGGTGAAGGGTCTGGAGCACATGTCGTACGAGGAGCGGCACTGGGATTGTTTATTCTGGAGAGGAGGAGGCTGAGGGGAGACCTCATCGCCCTCTACAGCTACCTGAAAGGAGGTTGCAGAGAGCTGGGGATGAGTCTCTTTAACCAAGTAAAAAGCAACAGGAGAAGAGGCAATGTCTCAAGTTGCACCAGGGAAGGTTTAGACTGGATATTAGAAGCATTTCTTTATAGAACGGGGTGTTAGGCGTTGGAATGGGCTGCCCAGGGACGTGGTGGAATCCCCATCCCTGGAAGTGTTGTAGAGTCAACATAGCGCTGAGGGATATGGTGTAGTTGGGAACTGTCAGTGTTAGATCAATGGTTGGACTAGATGATCTTCAAGGTCTTTTCCAACCTTGATGATTCTGTGATTCTGTGAAGTTGGGGTTTTTTTTCATATTACTTGAAGGAACATCTGGCAAAATAAAGTGTTAAGAAGGTGCTCAACATGCAAAATCTGCCCAGATGTGAATATGAAATTTCATGGATTTCAGAAACAGAAGAGTTTACCTATATTTTTCCAGCAGATTAATTAATCCACTTTTCCTTTTGGTATCTCTGATAAAAATACCTGAAATACATAGGTTACTGGAAATATAAACTGAAATGAGATGTGAAATATCAATCCCTACAGTGAAGAAAGACCTCTGCAATACCTAACCCAAATGTCTTCCCAATTTGATTGTGGTCACTGATACATAGTTAGAATGCATACTTTTACCCCCAACCATTATCATAGTCTGATTATATTTAAACCACGTTTCCTAATTTTTGTTGTGACATGTGTGACAGTGACAGCTATTGAAAATCAAAAGCTATATCACATACATAGTTCCCCCTACACATTAGAATAATTAGGCTGATAAGGAATGAAGCTGGTTTTTTTTTTTTTTTTTGACAAATCTATCCTTTTTCTAATGCTACATACTTAGAAATTGATTGTTTAATAATGTATTGCCGAGTCATTCCCAGATAAAAATTAGGCTGACAGATATTTAATTCCTCCAGTCCTCCTTTTCTTTAGTCTTTAGGGCACATATATTCTTTTTCTATAAATTCTATAAAGTAACAAGCATTACTTCAAATATCCTTTTGACTAGTTCTGTTGCTTTAGGGTCAATTTCCTTATGCTTGCTGTACTTGAGATATCAGGAAACTTTTGTTACTTGTTCTTTCTTTCTTCTGGTTTACATTCTTAACTCCTTGTCAAAATTATTTGTATTTAGTATATTATTAGAATTAATATTTTTTCTTTTTTGGTGATGACTGAAACAAAAAAAATATAACAAGCTATTTGTTCAGAGTTAAACAGCTATTTAAGAGTATCACTTGAAAATCTGCTCCAAGGTTCAAACCACAACGCTATTGAAGACATTTCCATATTACCTTTCTTCCTTTCCTCTTCTGTACTGTACCTGTACTCTTATTTGTTTACCTACATGTAGAACCTTTCCTTGTTTCCTTGTTACCTCTCTTTTATTAATATACATAATTTTGAATCTTACTCTTTCTAGCTTTATTGTCACTTACTTGATCTATTTCTTCTTACTGATCCTTCATAATGTGACGATTTTTCCACTTTTGTAATCTTTTTTTGATTTCCAAGTCATTGACCAACTCTCAGTGCACTCATAATGATATCATACTCTCTTTATTTCATAATGACAGTTTGTAATTTTCAAGTTAATATACCTCATTAAATAAATTCCAATTCCTTTCCACTGTTTTAGCCCACAGATTATTTTTCCAGTGATTTCTAAACATATTTCAAGTATTAACTACAAATCTGGCAGTTAATCTATTGACCATATATGTTTTGAAAAGGTTTTATTTATTGCAACAGGACTTCAGAATGAATACTCAATTTATAATATTCTCTTTAGTATTTTAAAGGGATTTCTTTGTGTTTGATTGTACTTCTAAGTACAGAAGTAATTGTCTACTTAAGAACCTCTAGGTTTCAGTGAAACAGTTGACATTCCCAAATAAAAGCCACTACATATATCTTTTCAAAATGAAGGTATGTTGGAATTGTTAAAACAAAAAAACTTACCTTCCTCAATTTAAACTGGCAAAAGGATAGCTATAGTGATATTTAATGTATATGGCCACTAAGAAAATTGCAGATTCACACATTATTTTTACAGATTAGAGTTTAATAATTAAAAACAATCACATACTCGTGTCTCTAATGTCACAAAAGATACATGAACTTAGAAATGACAATACCCAACAAAAGTAATTGCATCTGGTGTCCCACAAAGCCTCCTTCCACAAAGTGGCAAAGTTACATCTCATGATTTGTCATTGTCCATTCTCTGTTCAAGTGACACATATGATGGGATTCAGTTTACAGATTAAAACATTTGTAATCCATAAAGACTAGTGTACATCTATACAGGACACATACAGCAGCAGTGTTTGCATGTAAGCTAGTCATTTAACCTTTTATTATATCCAAGACATACAGTTTCGGTACAGTCAACAGTCTAGAAAGCTGGTTAGTAGATTGGATACATGCTTTTGTTTTAGGGAGAACTGTGTAATTCCACTGACTGTTCTGATTAAATATCAGTGACTGATGGGAGTTTAACAAACCTAGCTCACATTTACACATCTGTTTATGATGCTTTACTCGGTAAGAAAAAAAATATTTTTAAGGCTTACTTCATTTCACAAAGCATAGATGTCTCATGCTATCTTATATATCCTGAGAATCACCTCTTGGTTTTCATCTTCCCTTCCAAAGGGCCTGGATCTACCACTGCTTGTGTGTCATACCTGAAGCCTCATGAAAATATCTTTGCCAATGTAGAGCACCTCAAGCTGTATTGGACGCACCCCTGTGGGTGATTGACTTCATCCATTACTCATATAGAATTTATGTTTTGCAAAAAATTTTTATCATGCAGTGTAAAACTCTCCCAAGATTTCTCTCAAAATGTAGCCAATATATCCTAAATTGTTAACTCAGACAGTCTGATAATTTGTATATAATTACCATAGTGTCTACTGTGTCAGATTTGATTTTGCTTGACAGAATTCCTAAAAATTACTAGAAGTGATCACTTCTTGAAGATGTACAGATTAATCATTTTCTCTTTCAAGGACCACATATGAACCCCCTAGAAGTCATTAGACTCATAATCCTAAAAACCAGTATAGCATAGGAGCTGAAGTTAAGAAACAGTTAGAAAGATATTAGTGGATAGATCATGACTACCTGACAATTTCCAACAAATAATAAAGATAATGATAAAGAAGTGGACAATGCTGTTTCTTTGAATCTTAAGACTGGTACTTGGATAACATGTAACAATGTTTCTGTTACTGTCTGTGGCAGTATCCGTATAGAAAAAATAAAAGAAGAGTCTGCAAGCTACAGTGGGAAACCAAAGGAAAAATCATCAGAAAATGTTAGAATCTTTTAAGTAGGAAAGACAGAAGGCTTGAGAATCTCTAAAGGAAATAACAATTTGAAGTAAAATATCATTGAAGTAATGACAAGGCTGATTTTTACTTGTTTTTCTTTAAGAAAAAAGAGGTGTAATTTTTTTTTCTTCTCTTTTCCTTGAAATAGAAGCAATCAGACAGCAAAGGCCTGGTATAAAAATATCCAAATCAAAAATCAAAAAAATCCAAAATAAAATTAAAAGCACTTAAAACCTAAGAACTACACACTTCTTCCTGCCCAGTGTTCTCTCTGATAGGATTCCTAAATGTTATAGAAGGGAAGGGATGTTTCTTCTCTGTCCTGATCAGTTTCAATCTCTACATCTTTTCCTTTTGCCTTCAGTGATATTTAAGACAACTAGAGTATGTCTCTTCTAGCTAATTGCTAAAGAAATTTAGACAAAAAAGAGCTTGGACAGGGAAAAGCCCCCAGTCAGTAGCATAGGAAAAGAGTAAAAGGAAAAGCAGAAATAAAAATCCTGTCCATTTGTTAAATCTTATTCCTTGTATCAGTTCTAGCATTCTACAGGCAAGAGATCACGCTGTCAAGCAGGATTATTTTGAACTGAGTTATTGCTTAGTCTGACATATCTCTCAACTGAAAATCTGAGGGAGAAAGAAGTTGTATAAAATGCTTAACAAACAAATAGTATAATATAGAAAGAGTTTAAGAAATGTTTTATATTAATAGCGTTTTACTGGCCCAGCATTAGCAGAGAACATTTAAATATATATTACTAATCTTCATAAATTGGTAATGATCAGGACCTGCATGAAATCTGTAGTTTAAAAAAGGAGCAAATTTTTTTTCATCTACCTGATACTTATTTTGCTGCTTTTGAAACCTAAAATACCTCATTGTTTTAATATACCTATTGTTGTTTTCACAGAACATTCTTGAGAGAACGAGGAGTTAGCATCTCCAGTACAATAGTTAGAAAGATCTATTACATTATTCTTTCTAATCAGATGGCTATAGAAGATGACAAAACAAAACCTGATGTTAATTACCCTTTTTAAAATTACTTTTCCAAACACACTATTCCAAAACAGTATTTTCTACTTCATTACTGTTATGATCATCATAGTTTTTTCTAAATATTTCTTTGACCTCATCTGTGAATTTCCTAAGATACTGATGCCTGCTCACCTTGGCAGCCTTCCTTGCATTAATTTCTCTCTATTGTGGAAGAGATACACATTGCTTTTCTGATTCAATTAAATTCAAAGAAAATCCCTAATCTCTACAGTTAGAATGATGGGTTGCAGATCAGACCTGTGTGTCAAAATAGTGTGATTTTTCAGAAGAATGTGGAAAAATAATTTTATTACAATTTACATGTTTAATACTAATCACGACTAAAAATTCTGTCCATCAAGTCTATTGATAAAAAAATTTTGCCATGTTCATTCCTTGTAAACTGAAGACATCACAGAACAACAGTTTGTACATGTGAAAACAGTAGTTCCCGCAACAGTATCCAGCCCTAAGATATTTTAACAAACAGTTGGTATGCACACTATTGTTGTCCTTGGAAGTATCACTTCAACATCAACATGTATATGATTTTATTATTTTGAACAAAAGAAAATTTAAAACATGCTTAAAATTATTGGAAACATTTATTTCTTTTACAGTAAAACTTTGGTTTCTTCTTTTATTTTTCTCCTCACAGCTATTTCTCAGCATGAGAAAAAAGACTCTTTGAAGTGATGTCAGCACATCTTATATCTGTAGACAAAACCCAAAAGCAATCGTCCTGACATGGGCAATTGCCTTTTGTTTATTATTAATGTATCATTTTAACCTTTCTCATATCCCTACTCAGAGTCATTTTTTCATCCTGTAATTTTTAACAAAGCATTCATTTTAAAATTTGGTAAAATATTTCATCCTGTCCTGGTCTTCTTCCATTCTTTCCTATTTTTTTTACTTTGTGTTCTCTCCTTAAGGGCTTTAACTTTCTCTGTGGCCATACATATATAAAAGCTTACAAGTGCATTCTGTGTTACTCAATTATTTAACACATAGGCCGTGTCTTAGAATGGCATATTCTACAGACACTTCAGTGATTGTTAAAGCACACACACCTAGAACTAGAGCATCTTTTCAGGTTTACTCAGTACCCATCAGTTACATGAAAAAAGAACAAAAGCAGTATTTCAATACATGCATATCATTATCTTATCTGAAAATAATTATCTTACTAATATGATGAAAGATAAATAATATTAAAACATTTTGATTTACTCATTGACAGAACCAGAACAAACTGCCACAGTAATTTTGGCCTAATTATGTCATTTTGCCTCTTGCCATGACTAGTCCTAGCCACTGGGGTAAAAAAATCTGGCATTGTATAGGTCAAATAGTCCAAACAAAAAACTGTTTAATTGACTACGTCTCTAAAATATTCAAATAGTAAATATACACATATTTTATTTCAGCGAAGTTAAGCAGTTGCATTTTGTTATATACAAACTTAAATACACAGATAACATTTTAATGGGACCTAGAACTTCCATAAGAGCTTTTAGATACTGAGATAATTCCCATGTCAGGTCATTTTGTAGAGCTTATGTAGAATCTTTCTTCAGTTTTTTTTCCTGAAGTTTCTTAGGACCTTTTTCAGTACTTATTAGTCAAAACTCTGAAATCATTACAAAAGGTTGATGAAGTTCATGGAAGATACCACAATGATTAGAGACACTATTTCAAATAAAAGGGTGTCAGTTCCTTCCTGTGACTGGAGCTCCCTAAAACTCAAAAGAGACAATTGCTTTCCTGTAAGAGACTACCATAGGACATGGAATCTTAGAGGGACAGGATTCGAACCTGAATCTTTAACCTTCCAAATATGACTAGGTTGCCCAGTAGTGTGCCCAGTCCAGTCTTGAAAACCTCTAAGAATAGAAAATCCACAACCTCTATAGACATCTTGTTCCACTTCTTGACTGTCCTCATGGTGGAAAAGTCTTTTCCTATATCCCATTTGAATATTTGCTGTCACAATTTATGACCATTAGCTCATTCCTGTGATGCATATAAGGAGTGTCTCTCCCTCTTGTTTATGACCACCACATAGATACTAGGAGACTGCTCTTAGGTAACCCAAACCCCATATCTTCTCCAGGCTGAACAAGTGCTGATCCCTCAGCTTCTCCTCCAGGGCAAGTGTTCCAGCACTGATAATTACTGAATCACAGAATACTTGAGCTCAGAGGGCAACTCAGAAGGTCATCTGGTCCAATGCTCCTGCTCAAACAAAACCACATAGAGCAGGATGCTCAACACCATGTCCAGAATGCTTCTGAGTATCTCTAAGGAAGAAAACTACACAACCTCCCTGCGCAAACTGTGCCAATGTTCAGTCACCATCAGTAAAAAAGTGCTTCCTGATGTTCAGGTGGAAGCTCCTGTGTTTTAGTTTCTGCCCATTGCCTCTGTCCTGCCACTAGGCACCACTGAAAAATGCATGGCTGCATCTTCTTTGCACTCTCCCTTCAGGTGTTATAGACATTGATGAGATTTCCCCTGAGCCCATTTGGGCAGAGTTCATATCAGCAGAGGTGGTCATTCTGCTGCTCTGTGTTCTCTTTTACAGCTATAGGAATGAACTGCTTCTGATCAGATCTAAACTGTATTCCAGGTTAACAGTCAGCTCTCAGTCTTTCTGCATATGAGAGGCACTCCAACCCTGTGACCATCTTTGTGGACCTTCGCTGGACTCTCTCCAGTAGCTCCATATCTCTCTTGTACTGGGGAGCCAAAACCTGGACACAGTACTCTGGGTGTGGCCTCACCAGTGCTCCAGGATCACGTCCATCACCTCTGTGATCTTCCCTCTCTACTTTGCTCTCATGAGACCTGGAGCACTGCATCCAGTTCTGGGGCTCCCAGCGCAAGAGAGGTATGGGCCTGTTAGAGTGGATCCAGAGGAAGGCCATGAAAATCATCAGAGGGCTGTAACATGTCTCCTATGAAGAAAGGCTGAGAGAGTTGGGGTTGTTCAGCCTGGAGAAAAGAAGGCTCTGGAGAGACCTTATGGCATCTTTCAATACTTAAAGGGAGCTTAGAAGAAGGACGGAGAGAGATTTTTTTACCAGAGCCTGTAATGATAGGACACAAGGTAATGGTTTTAAACTGAAAGAGAGTGGATTTAGACTGAGCATAGGGAAGACATTTTTATGATGAAGGTGGTGAGACACAGGAACAGGTTTCCCAGAGAAGTTGTGGATGCCCCACCTTTGGAAGTGTTCAAGGTCAGGTTGTGTAGGGTTTTGAGCAATCTGATCTAATAAAAAATGTCCCTGCACGTGTCAGGGAAGTTGGACTAGATGATCTTTACAGGTCCCTTCCAACCCAAACCGCTTATGATTCTATGTTCTTATGAGAAACAGTGTCGAAAGCCTTACTGAAGTCAAAGTAGACAGTATCTACTGCTCCGTCCTTTCACGTATCAGACAAGTCATTTCTTCATAGATTATCAGGTTGGTCAAGCACATCTTTCCCTTGGTGAATCCATGTTAACTGCTCCTTATCACCTTGTCCTTCATGTGCTTTTTTTGAGGATAGGGGTGAGATTTGCTTTCTTTGAGTGCTCTGGCACTTCTTCCAGTAGTCATGACTGTTCGGAGATATCAGGAGTAGCCTTGCAGTGACATCAGCCAGTTCCCTCAGCACTTGTGGGTGCACTCCATCAGGATCTGTGGACTTATGTATGACCAGTTTGCTTAAGTATTCCCTGATCTGATCCTTTTCAACCAGGGGTACATCTTCTTTGTTCCAGACTTCTGCCTGCTCTTTGGGGCCTTTGATTTCTGAAGAGTGGTCTTAGTAGTAAAGGCTGAGGCAAAGAAGCCATTCAAGGACCTCAGCCTTTCCATATCCTGTGTCACCAGGTCCCTTGTCTCATTAAGCAGCAGGCCCACATTTTCCCTAGTCTTCTTTTTTCTACTTTTATACTTACAGAAGCCCTTCTTGTTGCCCTTGATTTCCCTTGCCAGATTCAACTCCAAGCTTTGTCTTTGCTAATCACTCCTCTACATGCTCAGATAGTGTCTTTGTTTTCCTCTTAGATTATGTATGCTTGCTTCCACTTTCAATATACTTCCTTCTTGTGTGGAGATTTTCCATGAACTTATAGTATCATAGAATCATTTGGGTTGGGAGGAACCTTAAAGATCATATAGCTCCAACCCCCCTGCCATGGACAAGGACACCTTCCACTGGATCAGGTTGCTCAAAGCCCCATCCAACCTGGCCTTGAACACTGCTAGAGAGGGGGCATCCACAACTTCTCAGGGCAATCTGTTCCAGTGCATCATCACCTTCACAATGAAGAATTTCTTCCTTATATCTATTCTAAATCTAGATTCTTCTAAGCTCCCTTTAATTACTTGAAGGCTGCTGTAAGGTCTCCCCAGAGTCATCTCCAGGCTGAACAACCCCAACTCTCTCAGGCTGTCTTCATAGGAGAGGTGTTTCAGCCCTCTGATTAACTTTGTGGCGTTTCTCTGGACTTGTTTGAACAGGTCTATGTACTCCTTACCTTGGGGGCCCCAGAGATAGATGCAGTACTCCAGGTGGGGTCTCAAAGAGAAGAGCAGAGGGAGGACATCACTTCCCTCGACCTGCTGGTCATGCTTCTTTTGATGCAGCCCAGGATATGGTTGTCTTACTGTTTATCCATGCAGGCCTCCTGGGATTTTTGCCTGACTTCCAGCACTTTGAGGTGGGCTGTTAATAAACTTGAAGACAGTGATCCCTGAATATTGATAACCTTTTGTGGACAGCTCTTCTATCTGTAAGGAACTATGTATAAGACTCTTTCAAGCAGATCCCTGAAGAGGCCAATGTCTCCTCTCCTGAAGTCCAAGCTTGCAATCTTGGTTTTTGCCCTCCTTTCAGGATCCTGAACTCCACCATCTCATGGTCACTGCAGCCAAGGCTTCCTTCAGCTTTCATGTTCCCAATGAGACCTTCTTGGTATGTAAGTATGAGGTCCAGCAGAGTACCTCTTCTTGTTGAGAGGAGACCCATCATCCTGGTCTTTGGTGAACTTGCTCCTGTTTATTGATACCTTTTCTGTACTGGGAGTCCAGTACAGTCACATTTTGCTGATCAATTTACTTGACAATTTTCAAGTTGATCTTGCGCTTCAGTAGATCAGAGAGTCCAACTATAGCTGAGCAATACTTTGGGTTGAATACAAAAAAATGTGGTCACTGAAGTACCATTTAGGAAGTCAATACAAATTCTGAGTTAATTCTGAAAATGGCAATGTCCATCTTTTCAGACATCTGGTAGCACTGTTAGAGTCACCAGAATATCAGAAAATTTTCCTAGTAGGATTTTGTGTTTGTTGCTAAAGATTTACAATCCGGAAGACCATATAAAACATCATGCCATCATCTATTTTGTGTAAATCTTGTCTTAAAGCTATTTAAGTTTACAAATAATCCACAAGTTGTTTAGTAGTAGTGTTAGAATCAAGAACTTCTTTTTACAAGTTATATCCTAATCACAGGTTTCTAGACGTGTCTCTTTATTTGGCTAATTAATCTCTGAAACAGCTCCAGGACAAAAGATTGAAATAATCTGTTTTAAAGGTTATAGGTAATTTTCATTTCAGTGATGAAGAACATTTTAAAACCTGTTCTGAAGGTGACAAAATCAAATTTATCTATAGTTTAGTTATATAAACAAGTATTCTAATCTTTGGGCTGTTGAATAAAAATAAAAGAAAAAATAACAACAAAGAAACAAACAAAATCAACAAGGTGAAGTTATCAACTATTTGCACAAATATAAAACTGACCCCTGCAGACTAGATTACAAGACTGGATATTAAAGTTACATTTAACATTTGTTAGCATATATCATATGTATTGTAGGCAAAGTCACAATTTAAAGATGTCTTTACAAGAATCAGTTTGCCTATAAATGTAAATTATTGTTGCTTTTTCTGTTTCAATTTGTACTCTTCACCCAACATAAATCAGTTCACTTATAAACAACTGAAAATTTTGATGAATAGAACAGAGATCTATGATTGGATAAATATAGATGTATTCCCTAATATCTCACTAAAGAGACTGGTAAGTAGCACTTTTGACTCACGATTCTTGGTGCAGCTGCAAAAGTAGCAGATGAAAAGTTTTGGGGGTTTCTTGTTTTGTTGGGTTTTTATGAATCACTGATAAAGATTTTAAGCTTTGCAAGAGCTTTACAGTTTTATTTCCCTTTTGTCTTCTTACTTCCTGACCTATTCTTTTTCTTCATTATTAACATAGTGCTTTTGCAATCCCATTTCACAAACACCTACTTATGACACTTCCTAACTTCAGGAGACGTTCTTGATTCTTTTAAATGAGTTTTCAGGTCAGGGAAGGTGCCAACCATAATGCTCAAGTTTAGTGTTCTCTTAACAATAGTACCTTTAGTAATCCCTGACAGTACGCACTGATGTGTAGACTACAAGAGGTTGTTGACAAATGTCAAGGTTTTAGGAGAATTCTTCAATTACTTTTGTATTTCGCATCTTCACCAGAAGACATGATAGATTTCGACATAACGTATGTGTTCAAAATTTTTCCTCTTCCTGTAGTTTTGTGTCTTGAAATGCTAAAAGAGTCAGCACTGTCCCAAAAATATTTAACTTAAAATAGTGTCCTGGTTTAGCCAGGATAGAGTTAAGTTTCCCCGGGGGGCGGGGGGGGGAGAGCTCTGGCTGGGTTATTCAGATACCAGGCTGACCTCACATCCTGGCACCGAAGCGAGATGATCGGTTAACACACGTGTATGCCATCGCTCGGTTCTCACTGTTGTATTGGTAGATATTTTGCTCTGTTCATTGTTATTACTGTTATTCTTATTGTTATTGTTGTTTGTTGTGTTGCTGTTCCACTGTTGTATTAAACCTTTCCTTATCTCAGCTCCAAGGCTTTGCATTTCACTCCCTTTGTGGGGGAGGGGCAGCGGCCGCGTGGTCTCAGACCCCGGCAGAGACTAAACCACCACAAATAGGATAATTTTTATTTCAGCATGTTGAACTGTGGCATAGAACAATGTTATTTTTCATGGATTATGTGGATAGCAAAAGCACACATACAAGCCACACCTGCCCTTATTTTGATTAATGTAAATTACCATGCAGCTTGGGAGAACCTAAAAATATATTAGACATTATTAAAATAAACATTATCACTCTATATTTTACAGAGTAATTTAGAATGTTATGCATGCTGTGATATATTAATGTTCTAAGATTTCCATAGCTTTGAACAGAAATAGTATCTTCCACTAAAATAAAAATTTAAGAGCCACAATCTGAACTCATTTGTGTCACCATTTATTAAAAATAGTTGTTAAAATCACTTGACAGGTGTCAGAACCTGTGCTTCACTTTCTCAAAGTGTATTATTAATTGTACTAGCATAATGATGATTCAAAATAGGTAGTAACTTCTGAAAATAATACTACTTTCTTTCTTTGAATCCTTTTGATGTAATCTGCCATTAAACACTGATATTCTATTATAGTATTTTTTGAGTTCACATACTCTACATAACTTTCCTGAAGTCCTGTGAAGCAGAACATTTCAGAGTTGAAAGTGACATCTTGAAGATCAGTCCAGAACCTATTTTAGAGTCTCTAGAAAGAAATTATTAAAAAAAAAAACAAACCAACAAACATTTCCCTAGCACAACTTTAGAAAAGCATTTATGGATGGAAATATTAACACGGTAAAGATTTATCAACAATCAAGACTTATGAATGACTAGCAGCACTTAATCATTAAGCAATTTAAGGATTTACAAAATAATTCAGTAAAATACATTATGATTAAAATAGTGACTTAACTACAGATTCAAAATGTCAAGATTCACACTAAACTATAAGGTATCCTAAATCGAGATATATATATATATGTATATTTGTAAGCACAAGATGTACAAACACACAGACAAATAAAAATATCTGGATGCAGTGAAATATGTATGTACCCACACTTCTGAAAATAACTGTATATACCCAAACACATTGGTAGGTAGAGAGGTGGGTAAAATTGAAACTAGCTTACGTTAAAATTTCCCTCTTCTTGCATTTAGAGTAAATATCCACAATGCATCAGCATTCCTCAACAGGTGATGACTGAGACTTGAGGGGCTCGACTTTGCCCTGGCCCTTCATTGGCTTTGACAGCAGATGGTACCTCGAGGAGTTGATACCTGAAATCTGTCCCAGTGCAGGGGAGATGCTGGTCACAGGCCCAGTGCGATCCAGGAGAGCTCAAAGGATTTCACTTAGGGTCGCTGTTTATAGGCTCCAAGGTAACTGACTTTCATCAGGCACTTTTCTACTGTGGCCCAATTGAGTGATGAAATATTCTGGTGTTTCCCACCAGTTGTGCAGGTCCAAAGCTTACTGGATGTACATTTCTGTTATTGCCTTCCCTTGGACACATCCCATGTAAAGATGTATCAGGCTGTCAGGAGTCCCAAGTGATAGGGAGAGCACGTCAAGGGAGTGCCTTAATGCTCTGGTCCACTGCCATTTGCAATCCATACCACCCTAGGTTAGTATGTGGCCCAGGAGGGGGTTTGGAAACATGACAAGCACTTAGTGGCCCAACAAGGGATTGCTGGGGGGGCGTAGAATTGCACCACCATAACTGGACATACTTAGCGGTTCTATTATTTTTCTGATTTGTCTGCTTAAATTTCAGCCTCCTGCTTATTGCTATGTGAAATTGAGAAAACAATGCCTAAATCTCAATGCTTTGAATAATCCTATTTTCTAAATTGGCTTTATTTATATCTAGCTGGCTCTCATTGCATTGGATTCAGCCAGAAAAACAGAAATACAGACTAAGATTACAGAATTTTCTCTGAAGAGAAAAAATGGATTTTAAACTCTCCTCAGTTTAAAGTGTACTGAGCCTCCTATGTATTCTCTTACTATGTAAGAGAGGAGAGGTTCTAATAAAAGCAGCATTATTTTCAGTGCTCTAGTCATTTCAACAATTGTTTATTTTGTTCTTAGCTAATTAAGGCAAACCGTCCCCAGAAAAACATGTTATATTCTTGAAAAGCCAGATGACTCCTGAGTACCCCAGAGCTACATAACCCTTACCTGGCCTACTACCCCACCTTCTCCTCCCTCGTCTCTCACAGCCAACCCAGAATGAAGTCAGGAATACAATATCAGCTTTGTAAAAGGTGGGAGTCTTATTCTGCTGGATAAGATTCTAATCAAGAAGTATAAAATGTTGAGTTTCTGATTCTTTAACTGTTTCTATATTTCATCTTTGGCTCTGAGTGGATTTTTAAAAATGAAGATACACATTGACATACTTGCTGAGGGTGTGCCTTTTCATCTTCCAGAGTCTAAAATTTTGTATTCTTTACAAAAATATTGTATTGTAAAAATTCTGTATTTACTTGTCAGTATCTTGGTTTCAGCTGGGTATATGAGGTCCACCTGTGCTTAAAATATTCTTCTGTATAGTTGAAGACCATATCCTGAAATGTTAGAATCATGGGCCCTTCAGCCCCAGTCTGAGGATCCCCATACATCAGACCCCATATTTCTGAACAAACGATCTGTATTCTAAATTAAATTCATACAAAAGGAATCAATTACTCAGATATCTAAGGCCACAACAAGAATTTTAAAAAAATAAAATACACCTGGTAGATACACCTTGTTGGAGTCCTTACAAAGAATGCAGAAGCTCAAGTGTATCAATCCATGGCAGCAAAACAAGTTCAAGCAATCAACTGCTAGTTTGTCTTTAAGCTATTCTAAAGTCTCAGCTCTTCCCCATCTACACTGTGAGGAATTTAGAGGACCTAAATCATCCTTACAAACTACATTTTTGGAGCTGGGCCAGTAGCTTTCAGGTGCTGAAAAGTAATGTTCTTTTGCCTATATGCATTGAAGGAGCTTTAAACTAGATTTGAAGGGGGAAGGGGGGAAAACACCAGCCCATCTGAAGTGCATGTATACCAATGCACACAGCATGGGTAACAAACAGGAGGAGCTTGAAGCCATGATGAAACAGGAAAATTATGATGTTGTGGATATTACAGAAACATGGTGGGATGCCTCCCATGACTGGAGTGCGCCTGTTGATGGCTACAAGCTCTTTAGAAGGGACAGACAAGGAAGGAGAGGTGGTGGGGTGGCGCTGTATGTTAGAGACTGTTATGATTGCCTTGAGCACAAGTGTAGCGAAGACAGGGTGGAGTGTCTTTGTGTTAGAATCAGGGGGAAGGCCAACAGGGCAGATGTTGTAGTAGGAGTCTACTATAGGCCACCCACCCAGGACAGAGAGGTGGATGAAATATCCTATAGGTATTTAGGAGAAATTTCACGATCGCTTGCCCTTGTTCTTGTGAGAGACTTTAACTTCCCAGACATCTGCTGGAAATACAACGCAGCAGAGTAAGACCAGTCCCGGAGATTCATGGAATGTGTGGGAGACAACTTCCTGATGCAACTGGTGAGAGAACCAACCAGAGACGGTGCCCTGCTGGATCTCCTCTTTGTGAACAGAGAAGGACTGGTGGATGATGTGGCGGTCGGAGGACGACTAGGGCACAGCGATCATGAAATAACAGAGTTCTCTATTCTTAGAAAGGCCAGGAGAGGGGGAAGCAGAACTGCCATCCTGAACTTCAAAAGGGCTGACTTTGTCTTGTTTAGGCAACTGCTTGAAAGGATACTTGGGAGATGATCCTGAAGGGTATAGGGGTCCAGGAATGCTGGGCACTCTTTAAGAAGGAAGTGTTAATGGCTCAGGAACAGGCAGTCCCCAGGTGCTGTAAGAGAAGCCAGCGAGAGAGAAGACCACCCTGGCTGAACAGGGAGCTTTGGTTGCAATTCAGGGAGAAAAGGAGAGTTTACAGCTTTTGGAAGAATGGGCTAGCCACTCAGAGTGATTACAAAGAGGCTGTGAGGTTATGCAGGGCAGAAATCAGGAGGTCTAAAGCCCAGCTGGAAATTACCCTGGCTTCAGCAATCAAGGATAACAAGAAATGTCTCTATAAGTATGTCAACAGCAAAAGAAAGACCAGGGAGAGTATCCATCCCCTGCTGGATGAGGGAGGAAACATGGTAACAACTGATGAGGAAAAGGCTGAGGTCCTTAATGCCTTCTTTGCCTCAGTCTTTAATAACAAGACTAGTTGTATTGAGGGAATCCAGCCTCCTCAGCCAGAAGACAAAGACTGGGAGAACGACCCCCCCGCAAACGAGGAGGAGACAGTGAGTGACTTACTGCATCACATAGACATACACAAGTCTATGGGACCAGATGGGATACACCTGAGGGTGCTGAAGGAGCTGGCTGGGATGCTCGCCAAGCCACTCTCCATCATTTACCAGCAGTCCTGGCTGACTGGGGAGGTCCTGACTGATTGGAAACTGGCCAATGTGACGCCAATACATAAGAAGGGTCAGAAGGATGATCCAGGAAATTACAGGCCTGTCAGCT
The DNA here is from genome assembly GCF_031877795.1 of Strix aluco. Lineage (NCBI taxonomy): Eukaryota > Metazoa > Chordata > Aves > Strigiformes > Strigidae > Strix > Strix aluco. The sequence continues at coordinate 84,255,987 of NC_133932.1, read as the reverse complement.
TGACATCAGTGCCTGGGAAGCTGATGGAGCAGCTCATCCAGAGTACCATCAGACAACACATGCGGGACAACCAGATGATCAGGCCCAGTCAGCATGGGTTTATGAAAGACAGGTCATGCTTGACAAACCTGATCTCCTTTTACGACAGGGTGACCTGCTTATTTGATGAGGGAAAGGCTGTGGATGTAGTTTACCTCGACTTCAGTAAGGCCTTTGACACTGTTTCCCACAACATTCTCCTGGTGAAACTGGCTGCTCGAGGCTTGGATGATCGCACGCTTTACTGGGTAAAAAACTGGCTGGATGGCCGGGCCCAAAGAGTCGTGATGAATGGAGTTAAATCCAGTTGGCGGCCGGTCACGAGTGGTGTCCCCCAGGGCTCGGTTTTGGGGCCACTCTTGTTTAACATCTTTATTGATGATCTAGATGAGGGGATCGAGTGCACCCTCAGTAAGTTTGCAGACGACACCAAGTTGGGTGGGAGTGTTGATCGGCTTGAGGGTAGGGAGGCTCTGCAGAGAGACCTGGACAGGCTGGAGCAATGGGTTAAGGCCAACTGTAGGAGTTTCAATAAGGCCAAATGCCGGGTGCTGCACTTTGGCCACAACAACCCCCAGCAGCGCTACAGGCTTGGGGAGGAGTGGCTGGAGAGCTGCCAGTCAGAGAGGGACCTGGGGGTGTTGATTGACAGCCGGCTGAACATGAGCCAGCAGTGTGCTCAGGTGGCCAAGAAGGCCAATGGCATCCTGGCTTGTATCAGAAATAGCGTGGCCAGCAGGGACAGGGAAGTGATCTTACCCCTGTACTCGGCACTGGTGAGGCCGCACCTCGATTCCTGTGTTCAGTTTTGGGCCCCTCACTACAAAAAGGACATTGAATTACTCGAGCGTGTCCAGAGAAGGGCAACGAAGCTGGTGAAGGGTCTGGAGCACATGTCGTACGAGGAGCGGCTGAGAGAACTGGGGTTGTTTAGTTTGGAGAAGAAGAGGCTGAGGGGAGACCTCATCGCCCTCTACAGCTACCTGAAAGGAGGTTGCAGAGAGCTGGGGATGAGTCTCTTTAACCAAGCAATGAGTGATAAGACAAGAGGGAATGGCCTCAATTTCTGCCAGGGAAGGTTCAGACTGGATATTAGGAAGCATTTCTTTACAGAACAGGTTGTTAGGCATTGGAATGGGCTGTCCAGGGAAGTGGTGGAGTCCCCATCCCTGGAGGTGTTTAAGAGTAGGGTCGACATAGCGCTGAGTGATATGGTGTAGGTGGAAACTGCCAATGCTAGATTAACAGTTGGACTAGATGATCTTCAAGGTCCTGTCCAACCTATATGATTTTGTGATTCTGTGATTCTGTGGTATCTATACTACTAAATTAGAACGGTCCACTGAGTGAATTCAGGCTCAGAATGACTGCACACATTTCTTCATTGTTGTACTCACTGTTCATCACTACCTGGCAGAACTCTGCTGTAGAGGGAGGTAGCCCTGAACAGTTCACATGAGAACTGGTTAGCTCCATTTCAGACTATCTCTACCTACTAGTAGTTGTCCAGACATGACTTTTGTTGAATCTTGATTCTAATAGTTCTTTTTCCTTTTCTTTTTTCTTCATTTTGCAGCAACATAACAGATTTATTCATTTACTGAATTGTGATCATGTAAAACATTGTCTTTAGTGTGTTTGAAGAAAATTACAAGTCTGGAAACATGTTATTTCTTATCATGTTAGTGCTCTCTTACTGTGTAAGGTGATAATCATAAATTAATTAGAAATACTCAAAGACTGGCCATAAACCATATAGATACCCAGTGAAACCTGTATTGACTTGCCTGGCATTAAGAAATGGAAACTGAAAATATGTATCACTGTGCCATGGGAAGTATGGTTTTAGAAATGTTGATATAACAGCAATGTACTGGGGGAAAATAAAGTTTAAAAACCTCATCCTTCTAAATATGAAATATATTAAGCTTGTGCCCCTTGGGGGAGTGCCCCAGCCATGACTCAATAGATTTGCATTATTCACACTACTATTCCCATCAACTTCAGTGATATTATTGACATGAGCAAGATTAACAGATTTGGTTCTTGGTTTTTCTAACTTGGTGAAAAATGATCACTATCAGCAAACATTTGAGGATTTTGAACACTAAGAGATGTGCTATAACTTCAGGCACATCTGTTCAGCTGAACTAAATTAATGAAAATGCACTGATAAAAAAGAACAATTTGCTCAACTGTAAAAGCGGCCACTTTTTTTTTTATTGTCACTTCTGCTGACTGAATCTGCACCTCATTCAAAGAACGGAATATGACTATAAGGAAAAGGAAAATACTTGAGATAAATTCTTTGAACATAAACTCTGATGGAGCTGAAGGGTTAAAAACATGGCTAATTTTGTGTGTGAACATTTATCATGATTTCAGGCTGACTTTACATCCTTTATTGAGTATTAGTAACAATATTGAAACTGTTATGGTGGGAGTAGGTAGTAGGAAAGAGACTGAATATGAGAAAATATATTCAAAGATTAGAGGTATTAGCTTTTTAACACTGGCAAAAGAACTGACATTAAGACCTCTAAGTCATTTTTAAATGGATTACAGGAGGTTGTAAGGAATATCGGTATAGCATAATCAACAAACCTGCACATGCACCAGAATAGAGTGGGAACCCAAAACAGTAGGTCTTTTTCATCTCTAAAATCTCTGATTCTCTGGCATAGTTACATAATTACAATTATGTACAATTACATAATATATAATTAAAATTATGTATAATTGTAAGTGCATGTGTGTAATTACAATTATGCATAATTACATAATTATAATAACATTCATGTTTCTAAAGATCTAGCATCAGTTCAACTGCAATGAATTCTGTTTCTTTATTGAGTAGAAGGAAAAAAGTACAGTCATCATGTAATAGGATGTAAATACAAACTAGCCACATTAAAAGAAAGAAAAACTTACACTGTTAAGAGAAATCAAAGAGTAATTCAGAGCAATTCTTCTGATATATATGAAAAAAGACAAATGTCATTCATTCAGCCCAAGGTGTAGATGGACAAAATGCTTTGAAACTTCTTTTGGTCATTCCCCCCCTTTATTTTTAATCTATAGACATACATTTTCAGTCTTCAAAATATGAAAATACATAGACAAATATTTACAAAAGATGCTCCATACATAATTATTAATTTCATTAGCAATGACTCCTTTTGATTAAAAAAAAGAAAAAGTATATATCAAAGATATTTTGGTCCAAGCAAAGCTTTGTATGCAGTATTATTTAACTGGCTGAAGTACTACATTATTAAAAACTGTTATTTTGAGGTTGAATTTGATTAATTTGATTTGAATTTAAATCATTTGATTCTGAAAAGAATACATGATCAACTAAATTTTCAAGTCAAGTTGATCCTTAAATATTTTTTCACCACATTTCTTGATGAAAAGTCTAAGAATTTGAAGATTTAAAATACATAAAATCCAAAAGCTTTGGGTAAAAAAACCCCAAACAACAAGCTACAGAAAAAAGACTGCTTCTTGATATGTTTTGATGACACAATTTTCTTTTCTGGATAAAAAAGGTAATTTTTTTAAAGAGTTCATCTGAAATTAATTTTTAACTTTAAACAGCTGGAGATAAGCTTAATGGATAAAAATCTGATTTGTGACTGTTGCCTAATCAGAGACACCTAATATCATCTGAGGCATGCTGTCGTATCCAGTACATCCACTTGGTATAGGCAGATACGGCAAAGGACCTAGGAGACATTATTGGCTTTCGTTATTGATAGCTGGAGGTCAGCCATCTCAAATGGCATTAGATGCCTTTTATTTAGGCAGCTGAATCAATCTTCCAGAATTGTGTTTCATCTTTTTTTTTTTTTTTGATAGATCAACACTAATGTTTCCTGGAACTGTATGAGACTTTCACAACCACCTGCAGGAGGTACCAAATCTCTGTATGCATCCAAGTGTAATTAAACTCTCATCTAAAATACTATCCCAGCAATAGTTTTGTATAATTTCTATGTCACATAAATGAACTAACACAGCTAATTTACTTACATTGGCAGTTTTTCTAGATTGGCTTTTTGGTTTTGTTTTTTTTTTTTTGTAGTTGGGTTTTTAACTTGGAAAAAAATATTTAGGATTTGCCATGGCATGACAGACTTTTTAAAATAAATGTTCATAGATTTTATTGAAGAATCATACTTAGATCTCCCAAGCAGTCTTTAGACTTTTGCCACTCTGATAAGGGATTCGACGGCAGAAAAATACAGCAAATTAAGACTTTACAGACATTTCACACTGTACCATAACACAGTCTTTAATCCAGTGCAACTACTTATAATGTTATAATGTCATTTTCTTCTATGTTTTATTCCTTTCTATTAATTTGCTCTGAGCAGCCTTTGAAAACCAGACATGACTTCACTTGTGTTACAAATTAGTGCCACAGAATGTATAATGTTCTTTCTCTTTTCCTCTATGGAATAAACAAAAGTGATAACTCCCTTACCAACAATATACACACATAAATTAAGATTCTGATACATAAATGAGAAGAACATATCTTCTTTTTATTTTGATCAATTTTCTGGCTGCATGGATGTACTGTTTTTAGGCAAAGAGAAGAGGAAAGAAGAAATGAAAAGAGACTAGGAATTATTGCCAGATTTCAAACCCTTTGTTTTAATTACCATAATTACTTACAAAGGTGTCATGGTTTAATCCCAGAGGGCAACAAAGCACTGAGGAGAAAACATAACAAAAGGCTCAGGGATCAAGACAAGGACAGGGAGGTCTCACTTGCCAATTATGGGCATGAGCAAAAGAGAGACTAGATTTGGGAAAAAAAACATTAGTCTAATTTATACCCCACCACCACTACTAATTTACCAATCAAATCAGAGTAGGATAGTGAGAAATACAACCACATCTTTAAAACACCTTCCCCCACCCCTCCCTTCTTCCCAGGCTGAACTTTACTCCTGATTTCTCTACCTCTTCCCCTCCAGCAGCACAGGGGGATGGGGGTTGCGGTCAGTTCATCACCCGTTTTCTCTGCCACTCCTTCCTTCTCAGGGGAAGAACTCCTCACGTTCTTCCTATGCTCCAGAGTGGGGTCCCTCCCATGAGAGATAGTCCTCCACATACTTTCTCTGACATGAGTCCTTCCCACAGGGCTGCAGCTTTTCATGAACTGCCCCGTGTGGGTCCCTCCCATGGGCTGCAGTCATCCCACAAACAGACTGCTCCAGCAGGGGCTTCCCATGGAGTCACGGCGTTCTTCAGGCACAGCCACCTGCTCCAGTGTGGGGTCCTCCATGGGCTGCAGGTGGGCATCTGCTCCACTGTTAAACTCCATGGGCTGCAGAGGGACAGCCTGACCTCTCATCACTGGCTGCAGGGGAGCCTCTGCTCCGGCCCACTTTTCCTGCCCCCCCCCCCCCCCCCCCCTTCTTCACTGACCTTGGTGTCTATATAGGTGTTTCCTTCACTACTTTTCCTCCCTCCGCTGAAGGTTCCCCTTCTTAGATATGTTATCTCAGAGACACTACCACCGCTGCTGATGGGCTCAGCCTTGGTCAGGGGTGGCTCTGTCTTTGATCCAGCTGGCACTGGCTCTGTCAGACATAGGGGAAGCTTCTAGCAGCTTCACACAGAAGCCGCCTCTGTAGCCCCCCCAAACCCAATACAAATGGTATGTTTAGGACTCATTTTAACCCATTCTATAACAAATAAAACAAAACACATACATGTTTTCATGTTTACAGTTAGAGAGGTGAATCACACATTCTCCTACATATATATACAACTAAAGAGTTTTTTGTGTACCATTCCCTGAATTGCTCCATGATTCTATGGTGTACAAAGTGAACTGCTATCTCATTGTGTCATTTTAATAACATCTGTTCTTGAACTTACATCTCAGAAGAAATGATAGGATTTAGGTGAATCAATGCAGAGATCTATTTGGAGAACTAGCTACAGAGGTCCGGTTATCGTAGGCTGTTAATAAAAATGAAGATACAGAAAATGGAGATCACAGGACAGTTTGCATCATGCTAAAGAAGACATCTAAGATTTCTTAGATGAAATAAATGAGTCCCTGTTCATTCTACACTGAATATTAACAAAACGTATAGAAGCTTAGATGTAGCTGTCTAGAGTAAGTTTGGCCTCTGCATGCATCCTTTGTTACTGTAGAGATCTTGTCAGTATTTCTCTCTCTAATGTATTGCAAAGATATTTATTACCATCAAAGTCTGCCCATGGCAATGAAGGATTTCTGGGAGACACTTGGTATTAGAAGATCATTTATTCTTCAGGCTTTGTATGTACGATGAGGACAAAACTAAATATGAACTTGCTTACTATACACTTAAGGTCTATACTTCTAGGGATGGATAGCCAATTCAAGACTGACTCAGTCACTTAGCCAACAGCTAAGCAATGTGAACAGAGATCCACTGCTTCAGCTCACTCCTCAACAACTTTATTTAGCAGTGTTTTGTACTTAAGATGTAAAAAAGGGAAACAGTATCCTCAAAAGACGACAATTTTCTTTCAGAAAATAGGATTGGTCCAGAAATAGAAAAAAAACCCAAACAACTTAATTGTCAAAAAAAGTAACAGAAATATGGCTAGCAAGCACACATGCATTAATTCAACTGATGTTGCTACAGTAAACTAGTTAATAGAATTAATTTTCACTTTCTGGAGTTAAAAGAGAAAATGCATTTTTTTAAAATTTTATTCAAGGTAAGGTTGAATTAAGGCATTGATTATACTATTTATAAATTTTCATTAAGATTCCAGTTAATATTCCAGGACAAAATTAGAAAGATATCTAAGAATCAACGTAACAGAGTTTAAGAATGAAACTGATTTGAAATAAATTTTAAAGGTCTCAGAATATTGTTAAGTGAGGGTCTGGACAGATAAACTCTTTTATGTGCAGTTTTGGAAGCAGGAGGTGTTTCACCACCAGTTCTCCAATGACAATAATCACCTCTGACATTTTGGCAGTGGTATGTACAAAATTCTGTGTCAGCAAAGACAAATGAGGCCGTAATTGGGCAGAAAATCACTAGGACTGACCAAATGGACATGCATATGATAAAGACATGAAAAACAGAGTTACTTCTGCTCAGGGAGATATTGTCCTGTTTAATTTATTAGATAGTATCCAGGGGAATAACAAGCAGCAGTTCCTTCCCTCCCATCTCCTCACGGACAGCACACCCTGCTCTCTGGCACACTCCCTTTCTTATAGTTGTACATATCTCTCCCTTCCTTGCTTTCTTCTTTTAGAATAAAAGCAACAATTTGACACAATGTGTACCGTTGCCCTCTCATTTCAAGTCACAAAACTGGATTGCAAAAACAATACCAATAAACTTTAAGTCTTAAGATATAAGTTCTTTCTAATCTTCTTCAGTCAAAATGAGTAGTACTAGCTTCAGAGGTCCAAATTGTAGGTCTTTTTGAATTTGGCTAACTTTAACAGGTTTAAAAATGTTTAAATGAGCAACTCTATCAGCAGTAGTGGTAGTGGGAATTTTTCAGTAAATGTGGTGGGTTGACCTTGGCTGGTCACCAGGTGTCCACCAAGTCACTCTCACTCCCCGTCCTCAGCTGGATGGGGAAGAGAAAATATAACAAAATGCTCGTGGGTTGAGATCAGGGCAGGGATATCACTGAACAATTACTGTCATAGGCAAAACAGACTCCACTCAGGGAAATTAATTTGATTCATTGCAATCTTTAATCAGAGTAGGGTAATGAGAAATAAAACCAAATCTTAAAACACCTTTCCCCCACTGCTCCGTTCTTCCCTGGCTCAATTTTATTCCTGATTTCTCTACCTCCACCCCTCGAGCGGTGCAGGAAGATGGGGAATGGGGGTTAGAGTCAGTTCATCATACATTGCCTCTGCCACTCCTTCCTCCTTATGCTCTTCCCCTGTTCCAGTATGGGGTCCCACCCATGGGAGACAGTCATCCATGAACTTCTCCAATGTGGGTCCTTCACATGGGCTGCAGTTCTTCATTAACAGCTCCAGCGTGGGTCTTTTCCATGGGGCGTAGTCCTTCAGGAACAGACTGCTCCAGTGTGGGCTCCTGTCTCCATGGATCCACAGGTACTGCCAGGAGCCTGCTTTCAATGGGGTCACAGACTCCTTTGGGCACATCCACCTCCTCCTGTGTGGGGTCCTCCATGGGCTGCAGATGGATATCTGCTCTACCATTAACCTCCATGGGCTGTAGGGGGACAGCCTGCCTCACGATGGTCTTCATCATGGGCTTCAGGGAAATGTCTGCTTCAGTGCCTGAAGAACCTCCTTCCCCTCCTTCTTCAGTGACCTTGGTGTCTGCAGAATTGTTTCTTTCACATATTCTCACTCCTCTCTTCTGGCTGCTGTTGTGCTGTTTTTTCCCATTCTTAAATATGTTATCACAGAGGTGTTACCACCATTGCTGATTGGCTCTGCTTTGGTAGCAGTGGGTCCCTCTTGGAGCTGGCTGTCATTGTCTCTATCTGACATAGGGGCAGTTCCTGGTGTCTTCTCACAGAAGCCACCACCGTAGCCCTTCCACTACCAAAACCTTGCCACATAAACCCAATACAATAAAGGAAAGAAAATCAATTTCTCTTTCTCACTACAATCTAATGCAAAAGACTGAACCCCTCTTGATCATACCTGAATTGGTCATTTACATTGGTCCTCTGTTAACAGTAGCTTTTCAAAGTTGATCCCAAATACCCTGTGGCACAAGTCCAGTAAATACAAGCCACAGTTACATGGTATTTAATAATTTATAGACTGTTTCATTAATTTTACATGTTGAGCATCATGTACCTCATATACTTGTAAACTCGCTAATTGAATTATACATATGCTGAGCACACACTCAGATGCCAATCACTAACAGTATTTTTTATTAAACCCCTGCTATATGTCTCAGATTGTCAGTTTGGACATTTTCTGTTTTCTTTCTAAAATATCAGAGTTGTCCTGTGTAGGCTTTGTTAGTTTTGATTGACTTCATGCATCCCTCTCATTTAGTCTATTATTTAGCTACTAGCTAGTCATAGACACATCTATGTTATTTACATCATTTATCTGATTTGGGAAAATATTTATGTCTTTTTAAGCCTGTATTTTTGAGGTCAGGGTAGGATGAATGTAAGATTACCTTCTATCTCAGCTAGATTCAGAACCGAATGCATTTCATTCATGGTGCAGCAGAGTTCCAGTCAAAAGGTTCACAAATAGTTTCAAGGGTAAAAAGTTCTTGTAGCCTTGTGACTTCATCAGATCAATATGAAGAGTAATGAAATACAAACAAGAGAAGCATATATGCAGTGATACAGAACCTCTTAACTTTTCTCACAGGTATACGCTCAGTGCAATGAAACAGGAAAGTGAAGGGGAAACTAAAAGTTAATACTGTAGCAGAAAAAAAAAAGGGGAAAAAATGGAAGAGTTGTAAAAAATGGAAAAAGGAATGCTTGTATCCTAGGGCTGAGTTACAATGGATAAGTGAATGCAATGGTTTTATTTGCTTTTTTCCCTATTTTTTTTCCCTAGCCACTTATGAAGATCAAAACAAGAAGTATACATTAAATGCCATCACTTTGAAATCAAGCAAAAAAAAAAAAAAAAAAGACAAAAAAAGAGACAGGCAATGTTTTCAGTTGGGCCTTGGAATTCTTTTGAGAGGACAAGGATTTTTTATTCTCGCTTAAGAAAACCATCAAAACCAGATAAGGCTAGTGTTTTTCCTTTTTTCCTTTTTTCCCCCTACCTCACAGCTGGCAGCCTGTACCCAAATACTATGTAAAAGTATCTGGCAACATTATATCCACTTTATCCCTCTTATTCAACATTTTTCCTTCCACCTTCATCCTGAAATGAGAAATCAAAATTTGAATAGGGATTTCAAAATATTCAAAAGCCAAATTATAAACACTTCTTTTAATTCTTACTACAATTAGAACTGCAATAGCATCAAAAGACACTAAAGAATTCCTGTTCTCATGTATTTTTTCTAACCTGTTATTTTGTGGTGTGTTGACCTTGGCCAGCTGCCAGACACCCACCCAGCTGCTCTCTCACTCCCCCTCCTCAACAGAACTGGGGAAGAAAATAAGATGAAAATGTTTGTGGGCTGCAAGAAACACAGGCGTTTCACTTGCTGTCCCTGGTAAAAGACACTCAACTTAGTGAAAAATAATTTAATTAATGGCCAATTAAAAACAGAGTTAGATAGTGAGAAACAAAGCAAAACCAAAATAACCTTCTTCCCACCCATCTTCTCCCCAGCCTCACTCTTTCATTTCTGACTCTTCTACCTCCTCCGCATCCTGGAGCACGTCCTCTCCTTTCTTCTTCTCTCACCTTGGTGACTGCAAGGCTGTTTCTCAATTTTCTTTTTGTCACTCCTCATACACTGTTGGGCAGCATTCTTAAATATGTTTTCCCTGAGGTGCCACTACCTTGGCCAAGTGGCTGAGCTGTGCCCTGCAGTGTGTCCATTGTAGCTGCCTGGAACTGACTGTGTCCAGCACAGGGCAGTCCTGGTCTTTCTTCATAGAGGCCACCCTGCAGCATCCCCACTACCAAAACCTTGCCACATAAACCCAGTACATACTTGTGTCACTTCTTGATGCCCTTTGTATATTTCAGATGATAAAAAACCCTAAAACTCTGGAAGATGAAGACAATAGAGATTTTCTTAAACATACACATATGGTAGAATAATGGAGACATTGGCAATTTATTCGTTTTCCATTAAAGCATCTTTACTTTCTATTCAAAAGAGAGAGAATAGTATTTTCTTTTTACATACAAATGTAAGGGGACATGAAACAGATTGTCTCTTCACTGTGCTTACTGCAAAAAGCACTTAAAATATCACTTAAAATATGCTTGCTAAAAATATGTCTAACTTAGAAACAGGTATCAATTTGCTCAGTCTTACATATTCAACATAGTTTGGAGTAGATTTTTTAGCATTAATTTAATTAATCTGTTGTTCCCAATGTTTTTGTAGCTCACTGTAATTTAAAAATTTGAGAGACTTAAGAATCCTGCTCTACATCACTCCTGCTTAAATTAAAGACACTGCCTGAGAATTTATGGATGATGTTAGGAAAACAAAAGTTGAGACTTGCAAGGGATATCAAGGGTAACAAGAATAACTTTACTAACAATGTTAATATTTAAAAGCTGAATAAAGAAAATGTAGAATTGTTGCAGAATGGAGTGGGTGGGTTTAGTGACAATGGACACAGTAAGACTGAGGTATTCAATGCCTTCTTTGACTCAGTCTTCAGTAAGGAGGTTTCACAGGCCTCTGTGATTAATTAAGGAGTTCAAGGAGGAGAATGATCAGCAGTGAATAGGGATCGAGTCAAGGGTTACTTGAGACAATTCCCTGACACCCAATGGGATGCATCAAAGAATGCTGAGAACGCTGTCAGAATTCCTTGTGAGGAAGCTTTATATCATCTTTCAAAGGTGTTGGATACTGGAAGAGTTCCCAGAAAACAGGAGCATTGATAATAGTAGAATTAACTATCTAATTGGCATTCCTAGGACAACACTGAATAATATTAGTAATTCTTACACCACATTTTTCATCTGAAGTTCTGAAAGTGCTTTACAGTGGACTGGACAAAACCCAGAGCTTCCTGATCTCACTTCAGAGCTGACCTTGCTTTGAGCAGAAGGTTGGACTGAAGACCTCCTGAAGTCCTTTCCCACCAGAATAAACCTGTGAGACTGATCCTTAGAGAGTGGACATTTTTCATTATTTTGGAACTGCCTATGGTTTTTGTAATACTTCTGTGCTCTTAAAGTTCAGGTTTCTTTTAGAAATACAGTACCATCACAGGTAATTTATAGTAACTAGCTTGGTCAGAGTTGATGGGGAAAAAAGTATAGCCAAAGTAAGATGTTTTCATCAGCATTATTAATTTTTTGTTACATCCTGAATGGCATTAAAACCAACATAAAAGTGGGAATTCATAAGAGGAAAAGGTAGCAATGTAGACTTCAATTCCCTTTAGTTGTTCAGTTCACTTAAATTTCTGCTAAAATTGTCACAGAACTTTTGACTGGTGAAGAGAGGTCCTGTACGGTTTCAACACATTATTTCCTCCTCTCTGCATTAGATACCTCATGTATAAAGCTAGATAAATTGCATTCTTTCTTCAGAGTTATTTTAGAAATATTGTAAAAAGTTCATTAGAAGGGTGTACTATTTTGTATAATAGTATTTTGTTTCAAAATAATTTTTTCCAGAAATGTGCATAACTAAGAAAGCATTATGGCAACTTCAGATATTAGTTAACTTACAAGGAGCACTTATCACACAGTTCAGGAGAATAAGATTATTTAGAACATTTATACATTCTAAAGTACCATTGCAGAGGATGGAGAATCCTAGTAGAGGGAAATATTCTGCACAGAAATAGAAGAAAAGACTAAAATATTTTATTTTTCTTAGCAGATAGTCAGAAAAGTACTGATTTTTCAAGTGGAACTGGGTTGGAGTTATTATTTGGATAGATTTGAGTTTCAGATATATGCAAGTCAAATGTCTAAGCTCCCACTGTGATCACTGTGAGCTATTAAGTTGCCCTACATTATACTCCTGAATCTAGTTAGCTGTGGCAGGAGGCTGTTCCTTAAACACAGTTTCCTAAGATCATTTTAGATGTCCTAATTTACTCCATCTGGTCTCTAACTGCTGCTCCAGAAGATCATAGGTAAGCTGGGTCCTCTGCCATATCTGCCAGCTCCATGTGAATGCATTGAATAACCTAAGGTGTCTCAAAAAATAATATTCAACATCTGAATTTAAGTAACTGAATCACACTTTTGAACATACATACTCTATAAAGAATCTTCTGGGTTTAATGGAAAATTAATTTAAATAATGTGTCAGTCACTGAAACAAGATACGAATTACCTGAGCACGAACATGGAGTTAACATACTTAAATTCTGGTCAAAGCTCCACTATAACTTGCTGTAAAGCCTCTATTTTTCTATTTTATTTTTTTTTTTTTTAAGAAGATAGTGAGACTTACCTTCCACTGTAAAGTACTTTCAGATCTTCAGAAGAAAAATGTTGCATAAGAACTATTAATATTATTCAGTTTTGCCCTAGGGATGCCAATTAAGTGATTAATTCTACTATTACCAATGCTGTTGCCAGTTATAGTCACTGCTGAAGTTTTCTGATGAGGATGCTTTTTTTGAGGTTTTGGGGGTTTTTGTGTTTTTTGTTTTGTTTTGTTTTTAAATTGACACTTCTCATTAGATGGTGTCTGGACATAAACAAAAGTTGTTCCAAAGTGATCAAGTCTCTCAGCTGTGTGAATAAGACTATTAAAAATAGTGTTTCATTACAGTCTGAACATCAACATGCTTATTTATTAAAAACTTCAGTATCATAACATGGCATAGTAACAATGACAAAATGCAAGTGCAATCTATTCCCTTTTCCTAGAGGAATGAAAATTATGCAGTTGCTGAAAGAACAATGTAGGCTTTCTTTATATCAACTGTTTTGAAGGAAATGTTTCAAAATTTCAGGTTACAGTGCTTATGCTCTCTTGTAGACCTTTGGGTCTACAAGTTTACCCAAACTAGGTAACACTTTCTCTTAAATCCCTATGAAATCATTAACCATCAGGGCCTCCATGGACTTATCAGTGTTTTGTTGGTTTCTCAGCTATACAAGACCCTGTTTTATTCCTTCTATCTCAAGTTGGAGATATTTATACTTAGTAGTTTGAAACAGCATGAGAACTGAAAGAGAAACATATATTTTGATACTTCATAATACAAGCATACCTATGAAAACACACATGCGCACACACAAACAGAGATTTTTTTCTAAAAATGGTCATAAGTTTTTCCTCCTAACTGAGCAAACAAGGTATCTGAGATTAAGAACTGAAGAAAAAAACACGCTATTAAATACCTTTTGTTTACAGCTGAAAATAAGCATACAACTCATTATCTTATTGCATGGTTTTGGGGTATTTTTTTATTTCTATTCATAAACATGTTTCATGTAAGCAGACAAATTATCATTTTACTGTCATTCAATCCACTTTTCTATACCTATCAGCTAGTGACAATTTGTGTGCTGTGCCAAAAAATCTGGTAATGTACTCTGAATGTGTTGGAAAATATATCAGAAGGAAAGGCCAAATGACTTTATATACCCCTTCATTGCTGTGTTTCCTCTGATAATGAGATATATGGGTTGTGTGAGTTCGAAGATGGGAAATCTATTCCTGTGCATGTTTCGCAAACTAAGAATCAAAAATTAAAGTGAGAATTTAGGTATAAAGTCAAACAGGTAGGTTATGAACAAAAATGCTCTTACCCATATAAAATAGTATCTTTCTTTTTCTTATACTTTTCATTCATTAAAAAATGAGACATAAACGTATCTCATCATGCTCTTAATATCTCACAGAGTTCCATTTCTTATACTTTCTGGCCTGTTTCTTTTATCCTTATAACTCATCTGTTCCTTATTTAATTTAGGCTTTTAGACTACATTTCAAGGGTTAGTTGTTTTTTTTTTTTTCTTCCCTATCTTCAAATGCTTGAAGCCTTCCTAAGGTAAATCCTCTTAGTTCAGTATTGCTATGGTAGTGGAAGGCATGACAAGTCTTTAATTACAGCTGTCTCTATTGTATCTTTTCCTTATGTTTTTAATTTCTCAGGCATTTTCTTTTTAATATCATTTAGCTATTCCATTATTGCTGCTAATTTTACTCATTTGAGAAGCCCTTAAGAAATACTAAGCTAATTAAATAAAATGGATTTCAGTGGTAAAGGAGATTTATTTTCTCATTGTGAGGGAAGAAGAGAAAGATTAAGAAAAATAATCTGTGTATTTGTAACAAATTATTGAAGGAAAAGTAGTGAATATATATTTATGAGCAATATTGTTTCCTAGTGCACAACACAGTGGACTGGTACTCATAGACAAGATTTTCTATTTGTTTGCTGGACTACCCTGGACAAGTTACCTCACCTTACTATGTGTCTTTCTCTTAGTCTGTTAACTCAAGAAAGTTTCAATGGCACAATAGTTTTAGTTGCATTTAGATTAATGTTGTTACTTTTTTTACAATGGAATTTAATTTTTAAAGCAACTACTAATACATCTACTTAGATCACACATTCTGAAAGTATATTTGGATGTTAATAGGTACATAAACTTACTTCTGGATCTGACTACTGGAGGAATTTCAACTTTAGCAACCAAAAGCAGAGCTATATTTTTACAGTACTGAAGTTTAATAAAGCTCATAAAGTCTGAGCTTCCTACTACATGACAAAGCAGTCAACAAAATTATTTTTCTCATTGCTTATTTTGCATATGATGACTGGTAACTCTCTGTGTAAGAAATACGTATGTATGAAGCAGCCACTACTTTTCTGGAAAGATAGAGAAAATATTAAATGCGGTGAAAAGTTAATTGAATTAGAATTTTAAGTGTGAAATTAAAATGGTCTAAAATTTTGTGTTTGTTCCTTGACAAAATATCAAATCAAAATCTACAAACTTTACACTGTGCTAAATAGGTCCTCTGCAACCTGGCACCATACACATAAATCTATGTCTAAAACAATGCAATAGGAAAGTTCTGTCCAACTGTAAGGACCTAACAACTGGCAAATCAGTTTCAGAAATCTGTTCTTCCATCTCAGGAAACATGTTTTATAAAGTAAAAGGTTTTATAAAAAAAAAAAGATAAATTCAGTATTGATGTAACTGAATCATATGCAAAAATAAGTACCCACTAAAGATACATAAATAAGAATATCTGTGTATGTTTCTAATCAGGACTCACGGTAGTTGAATACTTTTAAATTCAAGAATTATATCTAGCTTTGTATATCAACTTGACAAGTACTCATACTAAATATATTATTAGCAGAATTTTTACAAGCTTTCTCCTTCAAATTAAATGCAATTTCCTTGAGATCTCTGCTTTATACATGATGAATTCCCAGTAAAACTTCAGCAAACATCAGACAAATTTCAAATCAATGCAGAGTCAATTGCTTTGCTTATAAAACATGAAGAGAGTAGCTTGCCTATATATTTAATAGAAGGGCATGCAAATAATTGAAGGGGAAATGCGTAGGTGGAAATATGAGTATGTAAAATCCTCTCTAGAAGTAAAGCTCTTAATAAATTATTTAGTTGTATTGGTTGCGTTATCAGTGACAATAGTAGAACAAAATGAAACTATAAAACTGTCTTCTGGTGCTGGCTATAAACTTTAAAAGCACATACTCCTCTGTTTTAAGAGACACCAGTAAGATTTCAAAATCAGGCAATGAAAAGATCGGGGACAGAAATTTGCTTCAGAAACCTTAATTTAATCATCCTTTTTGTATAAATTCTGATACCATCTTTACTTGCATGAACTTTCTCCATTATGCCCATGACATGGAAAATGTTCCCTTAAAAGCAGCTCCTTGATTCTTTTGTTTCCCCACTATTCAATGTATGACTCCAGGCTTTATTTACCTTATGCTAATCTAAAGCTGTTCTAAATTAAAAATTATTATTTCATATGGTTCCTCTTTACTTTTATTACAACAGTGTGGGAATACTCTGTTAATTAGGCAGCATATATTGTGACTGTATCACTGTGAAAGAGGTATTATTACCCTGATTTTATGAAGAGGGAAGACAGACCCAACTGCTTTATCTTCAGCTGCCCAATTTGACAAACCTATGGCATGATTTTTCAGACTATTTAGTGTGCAGTATTCTATACATTCGAAGTCCATTGACTCAGTACTTCTACCAAGTAGACTATTGCTTTTCATTAGTACCCCATAAAATGAACATTATTAGAAAGCCACAAAAGATTATACACATTATATGACTATATTATAACAAGGAACTAGTCATAAAAAGCTTTAGGTAGCCATATATTATTTAACTCATACTTCAGATGCCTAAGTAAAGAACCAATTGCTAATCCATAAAGAAGACAGGGTATTAGTCTGAAACAGAGTAACTTAGATACCTAGGATTCCTTAGACAATTTCAGTCAGTGTAATTCCTCCACAACAATCCTGAAGTTTTGGGAAGTTTTAGATCTGGTACACACATCCAGTTTACAGTGAAGCACTTCCCATGGTACATTATGATGAAGTTATGGATCATTTGAACTAACTGGACATTCACAAGTCCATGAGACCAGATGTGATGCATTCAGAGGTGCTAAAATACCTGGCTTATGTCACTGGAAGGTTGCTCTCTATCATCTGTGAAAAATAATAGTAATTAGGGGAAAAAAAAGGAAAATGTCAAATCTGACTTCAAGGAAAGATAAAGGAGGATTCAGGGAAGTATAGGCCAGTCAGCCTGACTTCAGCCACTGGGAAAATTATAGAGAAAAATCCTCTTTGAAGCCATTTCCCAAACATATGAAGAACAAAAAAGGTGATTTTTAGCAGCCAGCACGAATTTACCAAGGACAAATCACATCTGAGCAACCTGACTGTATTACATGGTTTATTGACTGGCTGCATGGAAAATAACAAAACAGAAGATGATGTTTATCCTGACTTTAGCAACACATTTGACATACTCTCACATGGTATCCTTATTGCCAGGGCTCTGAGTGCCCTAATAAGGCTTAATGACCCTGAACAGTCTCACCTGGGACTTCCCACCCACACATCCTACCCATGAGCACAGGACCTCTATTTAAGCTCAGTCCTGGGCCTTATTTCACTGGTTGAAGTATGCTGGAGGAGTATTAATCTTTAGCATGTTATGTCAAAAAGCATTTGACACAGTTCCCTATAGGATTCTCATAGAAAAATTGGCTGCCTATGGCTTGGATGAGTGAATGGTCTGCTGGGTCATCTGGATGGTCCCAGAGAGTGGTGGTCAATGGAGCTAAATCCAGCTGGCGGCTGGTCACAAGTGATGTTTCTCAGGTTTGGTGTTGGGACCATTTCTGTTCAACATCTTTATTGATGATCTTGATAAGGACATAGAGTGTATTATCAGTAAATTCACAGATGACACCAAGTTAAGAGGGAGTGTCGATCTGCATGAAGATAGGGAGGCTCTACAGAGGGACTTGGATAGATTGGATTGGTGGGAAAATGTTAACAGGATGAGCTTCAACAAGGCCAAGTGCCAGGTCCTGCCCTTGGGCCACAACAACCCCATGCATCACTACAGGCTTGGGGAGGTGTGGCTGGAGAGCTGTCTGGAAGAGAAGGATCTGGGGGTTCTCACTGACAAGCAGCTGAACATGAGCCAGCAGTGTGCCCAGGTGGCCATCCAAGAAAGCCAACAGCATCCTGGCTTGTGTTAGAAATAGTGTGACCAGCAGAAGCAGGGAGGTGATAGTCCCCCTGTACTCTGCACTGGTGAGGCCACACCTTGAGTATTGTATCCAGTTTTGGGCACCTCAATACGAGAGAGATATCGAGGTGCTGGAGCGAGTGCAGAGGACGGCAACGAAGCTGGTGAAGGGTCTGGAGAACAGATGCTGTGAGGAGCAATTGAAGGAGCTGGGACTGTTTAGTTTGAGGAAGAGAAGGCTGAGGGGAGACTTCATCACTCTCTACACCTACCTGAAAGGACATTGTAGAGAGGTTGGTGCTGGTCTCTTCTCACAGGTAATTAGTGACAGAACAAGGGGGAATGGCTTTAAACTGCAACAGGGGAGGTTTAGACTGGACATTAGGAAAAAATTTTTCACAGAAAGAGTGGTCAGACAGTGGAATAGGCTGCCCAGGGAGATGGTGGAGTCACCATTCCTGGATGTGTTTAAGGGTCGTTTGGATGAGATGTTGGGGGATATGGTGTAGTGGAGAACTTTGTAGAGGAGGGCTGATGGTTGGACTCGATGATCCCAAGGGTCTTTTCCAACCTGAATGATTCTATGATTCTATGTCCATGCACCCTGTTGAACCAGACCTAAAGCTGTGGACTGCCTTTTAGATATAGTAATCACCTACGTGGTGATCATAGGTCTGATCTTAACCTTGACCTATGGATAGACTTCCTGGGTTGACCTTGGATCTGTCTTCTTGCCATATACTTGCTTGATTATTGGAACTTCTTGTTGGACTTGTTCTGCTACCCTATCTTCTTTGATAGTCCTTCAACTGTTGATAGAACCTATTCCTGTAATGGTTCTGTTCTGTTTGTCTGTTGCTGGTACTGTGACCTGTTGGTGAAGTCATTACCTAATCAGTGTGAGGCAGTGATGAAAACCAAATGTAATTAGTCAAGCTAATTGATAAGATTATGTAGAAGTGTAAAAATGTTTATTCCATTAAGGTTATCTGGTTAGAAACCTCATAATTAAGAGGATAAAAAAGGAAGACAAAAAACTCTAAACATGCAGAGACGTAGACATGATGAAACAAACATGGAGACAATGACAAGAAATAAACCTTGCCAGTCACACTAATTGATGGTCTATCAAGAAACTACAGGTCCCACTTCTATGAAGACCAGCCTGAACTTTGCAAGTGGTAAATTGTAAACCAGGGGGAATCCCTGACACCAGACTCGGAGGAGTGAGGGAATCTATAGGATTATACAAACCTGTGAAGGGGGAAAAGGAGCAAGGAGGAACAAAGAGGGGGTATAGACAACAAGAGGTACTAAAAATAGCAGGTCGTGTGTAAAACAGGGTGAGTCAGTATGCTTGTCTGACTGAGTGCTGCATCTGATTGCCATGGTTTGTCCTGACTTAATAAAATGTTTCTGAACTCTCTGTGTAATCTCACTCTCTATCCTGTGTGCATACATGTTGCAAAGATTCAGTGCAAACTGTTGGAGGGACTAGCATGAAAGTAGTTGGTGCCAGCTACTGGAGTCAGACTGGGTGTGTGGGTGCTCCTGGCTGGTGTTGTCAGCTGCTGAAGTCAGTGGGGTCTCAGTGTCAACAACTGGAGTAGTTGGAGCTGTTAATCTCCAACCACTGGGAACAGTGTGTGTCCTAAAACCAGCTACTTGAGGGACCAGGATGAGACAGGCGAGTGAGGGGCTCAGCATTGGTGGTTGGAGAGGAACTGTAGGTCACAGCCTGTGTGCCTGGTGCCAGCTGCTGGATACTAGTGTCTGTATGTCTGTATCTTCATCAAACTGGGTGTGCATGGGGTGTGTATGTGTATTTACTGGCAAATTTCAAGCCTGATGTGCTGGTGAGCAGTGGGTCTTTGGGTCCATGTTGATATTTGGGGGGACCCCTGAGTGTTGGGTGCCTGTGGGATGGGTGTGTGAGTGCTACATGTTGCCAGTGAGCATTAAGCTGAACCAGTCAAAGAATCAGGGATCTGTGGGGTGGACAAGAAAGAGGGGCTGGGATCCAGGCAGGCGTGCCGGGCAGCAGAGGAGTGGTGTTAGTTCTTTGGGAATCCGTGTATGTGTGTGTGCACGTAAACCTGGAGAGTGTGTTCTGTGTGCTGCACTAGTGACCTCTTGCCTCTGCCAGTGAAAGAGGAGGAGGGGATGTGGCTGTCTGGGCTTGTGTCTGATGTGATTCCTGGCTGTGGGTGCTGCTGAAGGTCATTGTCTCTGTGGCAGACTGTGTAACCAGCCCTGTCAGTGTCCTCTGTGTGTATGGGACACATGCTCAGCTTTGCTAGTGGTTGAACCTGTAAACAGGAATGCAGCAGCTGCATCCTTCAGCCTGGACAGGGACCTTGACCCCCCTGACCACCAGTCTGGACTCCAGCAGACAGGCAAAAGGGAGTCCTGGGCTGGAGCTGCTGGAGGTGGCCACACCTCTTCTAGTATCCATTAACACAAAGTAAAGCATTAGCGAATGGAGAATAGTATGTATACATGGTCCTAAACTCAGTTCACAGGACTGTACATACACACATGCCAAAAGAGAGAACATCATTTGGAGGACTGGACTAGGTGATCTCAAAAGGTTTCTTCAAACCCAAAGAATGGTATGATTTGGCAACTAAGGTATCAACACAGAAAAGATTTTGGTGAACTGGAGGCCTTAACTTTACAAATGAAAGAAACTAACAGCGCAGCTGAAATCTGAAATTCTACTATAGATCTTCAATGAGATTACTTTAGCTGTTTTTCATATCTGTACCCAGAGCTACGTTATTTATAAAGAATGTTCTTGTATCTGTAGGAACATTGTTCACATGAATTCATTAATTTGTGTCACAGAGTCACTTCAGGAATGTTGGGCAAAGATATTCAAATTTGGTAGTGCAGAGGATGTTTTTCAAATTAAAAGGAACAAATGTATATGATAATAAGACAACTAGAAGTACACATGTGACACTGAAGCTATGCATTTATGGAAGCACTTCAAGCAAGCTTGTAAAAGCTTCTCTGAAGTGCTGTAGATCTAAATGTCAAAACTACAGAATGAAAATGTTCATTAATGGAACTTTGCAGCCAGATGTTTTACCTTTAATGCTAATGCAACAGAGCAAAGCACAGCTACTATTCATAAAAGAATATTTTAAAATTACTGTTTTACTTAACACAATCCAAAGGGTTTATATGAGTATATATGCGGCATCTTCATCTTATTTGCTCATAGCAATAATATACAACAGAGATTCAACAACTGTTTACTGCCCATTCTGATAATTTTTATCTTAGTAAGTAATTAGTTCCACTAACAGTAAAAACAACTTCTGAAATATATTTTTCCACAAATAAGAATAAAGTATGTAAGGCAGAAAATTTAATATACTGTAAACTTATCCAAGAAAGATACCATATTATTTCTGTTTTCTTATCCACCAGAAAAGAAAACAATTATGGTCTCTACATATGATAGGTACACATCGTGGAGAACACACACCCTTTTGTGTGAAATCTAAAAGCTATGCTATCCATGAGTATTTGCAAGGACAGACTACCATTCTCTCTCAAAGGAATTATTCTTTTTTTTTGGACCTACACAATATAGGACAGAATAGAGTGTAATTCAGACTATGAGTACGTTCCTGCAGTAGCAGCATTAAAACATTATTAATTGATTTTTGGGGTTTTTTGTCACATAAAGTTCAGAAAAGATAAAAAATGTTAAATAGTTCAATGAAAATATAAGCTGTATCAAGCAGTGGAGCAGGTTGACCAGAGGTATTGTGGAGTCTCAGTCCTTGGAGGTTTTCAAGACCCAACTTGAAAAAATCTAAGCTACCTCATCTGATTTTACAGTTGATCTTGTTTTGAGCAGCAGGTCAGACTAGAGACCTAAGATCCCTGAATTACTCAATGACTGTATGATCCTATGAAATCTCTGTTATATGGTACACCTTTCTTCCCCTAAATGCATCAGCTTGGCACACGAGTGCAGTTTTGGAGAGAGTCTGAAATATGTTTTGAAGTGAAATATGGGAATAGAAATGTGCAAATATACTCTCCGCTGCATGGAAACTGCAGCTCTCAGAGATGAACACAGTGGTATAACATAGAACTCAGACAATACAGAAAAGATATCTTGGGGGAAAATCCCTACCTGCTATACATTAATACAAATCCAGTGGCTTTCAGCTGCTAACATCAGATTAGTTCAATTTGTTCTACTGCACTGCATGTTATCAAATATTCTGTCACAAGATACTGAAAACAAAGAAGAATGGGATCCAGTCAACTTTTAATTTAATAAAAGAGATCTGGGATCTTTACCGAAATTACTGCTCCAGACATAATGTCTTATCAGGGCAGTGGCTTAGAAACCAACTCAAGAACTTTGAGGACTGAACCACTCTAAATGTTTTTTGATGGTTTGTTTTTCAAGTTTATTCTGCTGGATTGTCACAAAATACCACCAAAAATTGAACCTATAAGAAAGTGAAGAGCTATGGAAACTACAAAGTAATATAACATTGCTGTCTGAAGTGTATTTGGGTCAGCTTCAGTGTGGTTTCAGTGACAGGTGAAATACTTTTTCACATCATCTCAAAATAAGGCTATTGATTTTCAGTCGTACATTTCGTTGCATATTTTAAATAACGTATTATATTGTCAACCAGTTGTACTATGATAATTTTTTATGTATGAATCCTCCTGACTTTTAGATAGCTATCTACATACTTTCCTAGAGCATGTACAGACTAATCCAAGAAGGACTATATAGAATTTTTATATACATCTACTCTATATGTCAATAATACAAAGAAAAACCTAAGGAAACAAAATGTTTAATTTGTCAGTGTGGGAAAATCACAAATTAATTTAACAAAACCATCCTGTAAAAAAGAATCACTGGGAAATTCTCAACCTTTTGTATTTCTCATATGTCCTATGACTATAATGTAATGTAACCCATGATATTAAACTGAGGTGTAGTATTGAGTATATAGAGAAATTGTACTGGTTAAGGTTTTTATTAATAGTTAACAATAAAAATGGACAAGATAACAAGCAGAGTTCCTAAAGGTATTATGTCATTGATGTTGAATCTGAATTTTCATAATGTACTTTTCCTACATTCTCCACCAATTTATTGAATTGAACTTACAACTGAGGTTGTCTCCAACAGGGTTTTTTGCACCACAGACTCTACATTTTATGTGGGACAAAGAAAGATACTCTATATGGAGATTCACAAATGTACTGTTTAATTGTAATATACATAGTCTAATAAAATGATTATTATTAATCCAGAACTAATTTTTACAAGAAAAAGAAACTACATAAGATAAAAGATTACTATTACAGGAAAGGTCTCCTTAAAATTGTTACACATGCATTTGATTTACTTTTTTTGGTATGCTTTACATATATCAGGTGTTAAGAAACAGACGAAAATCTCTCTTTTTTAATGATTACTTATAAATAAATGAGATCATAGAAATAAGAAATCAGTGGTCATTGTGATTCTGAATAAGAGCCTAGAAATTAGTAAACTATTGTAAGGATGCAGGTGTTCAAATAGTCTGAAGTCATATAACCACGCTGTACTGCTCATCCCATGTATAGCCCTCACCATGGTTGGCCAAAAAACCTTTAGTTTAGGCATGTTTAAGCTGATTATAATATTTTAACTGATATAGACATAAGATAAGAAATGGGTGATAATTAAAGCTTCTAGTTTTAATGTTCTTAAAGGTTATAATATTAGCTTCTCAGAAATTAGAAATGTTAAATGGAACATTGAGAAAAGATTGTGGAAGACAAATGAAGAAAAGAGGGCTGTTTGAAGGTAGATGACTTGATGACCCTGAAATGGACCAATAGACAACGTGACCAGGAGCAGAACCAAAGACAAGAAAGGACTTGCTGACTGATGGAAATCTATGGACATTTTTGATCACTGAAAGAATAGAGAATTGAAATATCAAGGGAAACTAAGGTGGATTTTGTATGACATAATGGTTTAGAATACCTATATAAGAAGGAGCAGGGACTGATGTAAGTTGCCATTCACTGAGGTGGTGGCCCAACTCCGAGTTGTGTATGTGATAATAAAGGCAAACCTGGAGTGAAACCCATTCTGTTACGAGCACACTTCTATTTGTCTTTATCATCAGGCACTTGTAAATTCTGAAACACCTAGCTCCAAAGGCTGTATTCCTTCAGTAACCATGACCTAACTTTTGGTGATTTATTAGTAGTTTTAGTATCTCTGGTATCATTCTGTTTTCACACATTAAAAGGCACTTCACTGACCTGCATTCTTATTCTAAGGTCCTATGTGACAAAAACAGCAGACTGTGACATCTGTAAGTTATTAATATATTGATTAGGATATAACTGGTATTAGTTTGCCTTGAATAAAATGGAAGCATACATTTAGACTTGTCAGAGTAACTGACAGAGTATAAACACTCTGTAACACTGTGATGGCATAGCTAAACACAACATAAGCATTTTCCAAAAGTGTGTGAGCAATATAACCACCAATGGGTCAAAGACTTGTATAACTGCACTTAGAGGGAATGCAAAAACATGTGAACAGTGACCCATGTAACAGTTTCCAGGATAAAGAACAAAGAACAAAATAAGCACAAAAGATTGCAAAAAGACAGGGCATCCTGCTGAGCACACCAGAAAGATGACTGGTAAGACTGAAAACAAGATTAATCAGCATCAGGAGCAGGTGATGAGGGGAGAGTGAGTGAGGAGCACAGGAACACCAGGCATAAGTAAGGACAACAGTATTGACTGAAGCATTTTTGGGGCTATTTAACATGACATCTGCTGCAACGTATACTCACAGATAATTGAGAATATAAGTATCAAGAACTAACAGTTTTTTAAACGTAGTGATAAATAGTGATAATGATTAAGAATTAACCATTAGCACAAAATGTGTTGTTAATGAATTTTTTTTTGCAACACACAGGATATCTACACATCATATCTACTTGTTGTTGCTATCTAGTATTTACTGAGATGTATCAAAATTACTATGATGATAGGCTTTACACCACACAACAGTAAAAATGAAGCTAATATTAAAACAGATTAGCTTAGAAGACAGTTTCCATTGCAGCTACATAAACTGAAAAAAAATTCCAGGCAGGCCAAGATAAGTTCAGATAAAAAGCCTGAAAAGTTCTTGTCATGAGGCCTTGCAGAGTGACTACAAAATTTGGGGCCTGTTACTAGCAATGGTAATATAATATTTCTTGGGCTACTGGCCTCAGTGTGCAAGAGAACATGTATCTGCTTAATTTCTCTTTTCTGTGTAAGTCCTACACAAAAATTTGGCTAGTACAGAGTTGGAAAAGAAATTCAGACACGTGCATCCTGAAATATACTGAGACTTTGCTGTTCAGATAACATTACTCATTACAGTCAAAGCTGTGAAATATATTTAATTTAATTCACATAGGTTCAGAGTGAGGGAAGAAAAGCTGGATATTCAGGAATGACATAACTTGATGCTGCAGATATATATATCTGTGTTATAGCAACTGAAAAATGTGGATTTTGGAAACTCTAGCAGTGGTCTTTGTGCCTGTGTCTGAAAGAGCAGTCTGTAGATCAGTTGTAAATTATTCTACCTCCTGTCAGTCTTCTAGCCACACAGACTGAAGATTTCTGTAGGTTACTTGCAGCCAGCCCATGGTGTATGCACCCGATGGGAAGTTTGTTTATTGAACATGTTCAAACATAAGAGGGTCCTGTGTGCTTTGAAGGATGTGCACTGACTGTGCCAGAAGACTCAGTTTATACATGTGGTGGTTTGACCTTGGCTAAATGCCAGGTACCCACCAAATTTCTCTATCACTTCCCCCCCTTTCCCCTTTTTTTCTCAACACGGCAAAGAGGGGAAAGAAAATAAGATAGGAAAAAAAAACAACCCTTGTGGGTAAAACAACAGCAGTTTTAATATAAGCAAAGCGAAGCAAAGGTCTGCGTGCGGAAGCAAAAAAAAAGAAAACAGATTTATTCTCTACTTCCCATGAACAGGCGATGTCGGGCCTTCTCAGGAAGCAGGGCTCCAATACGCGTAGTGGTTGCCTCGGAGGACCAAGGGTGACCCCACCCCCTTCCTCCTTTCTCCCAGCTTTATACTGAGCAGACGTCATATGGTATGGAATATCCCTTTGGTCAGTTCGGGTCAGCTGTCCTGGTTGTGTCCCCTCCCAAGATCTTGCCCACCCCGTGCCACTGTGGGGGGGGGGGGGGGGAAATGTCAGAAAGACCCTTGTTGCTGTGTAAGCACTACTCAGCAGTAGCCACAACACCAGTGTGCTATCAACACCCTGCCAGCTCCCAACATAAAACACAGCACCATGAGGGCTGCTACTGGGGAAAAACCAATTCTGGCTCAGCCAGACCCGGTACAATACACAACATACAAGTGTGTTTAGTATGTTCAGTAGTCTTAAGAGTATTCTGAAAATAGCAGTGTAGATAAAGCTTGCATTTATAACAGAGACACACAGGCTAGGTACCTACAAGAGTATAACTGTCAATAAATAGATAATTAGGGTAAGTATTTAAAAAAAAATACTGTTTGGAGAAGTCGCTAATCCTTTAACAGCAATAATTTGGAAATGTATTAGTTACTTTTGTATAGTTGCACAGCCATTATAAAGAAGATTTCTGCTTTCACTGTTGAAAAGTCTGATATTTTTGCAGTTATTGACTTCATTACCCTCTTGTGTTCTCCAAAATTTATATATAAATATATATAGATAGCCCCAAATCATTTGACTCAACACCTCACTGAACTGTTTTAATTTTGTTAGAAATGCATTTATCACATTGATTGCATAAATTCTGTGACAATACAGAGATATCACATTAATACATGTGCTAGAAGAGTCCCTGAGTCCTTAGAGATTTAATGTCTCTGCAACAGAGACTTACTGGAAAAAAATAATTTCAGAGCTCTTTGTTTGAGTTCTGACTCCTGTTCTGCTAAGAAAAGAAGGTGAAAATTCCAAGATAAATGTTATGTAAAAGACAGTGTAATCAGACACCATTTTTCAATTCAAGTGTCTAGTTTTGGATTTAATTTATTAAATAAACTCAGTAAATATATACTACAATGAGATAATTCTTCTCAAATATGATATGTTTGACACGTAGGTGTCATAAACTTCAATAAAATTTCAGGGAGAGGAGAGAAAATAAGAGAAAAAAGCCTCTTGCAGGTACATGCAAGCAAAACAATCTGTAGTATTACTTTTATCAAGATAATATCATGTATGTCCTCTCTTGAGAGCTGATGAATCGTCAGATACCATGAGCTACAAAGAATGTATGAATAACCAATTTTCTGTGTCATATTTAACATTCAAATACTAGTTGCTATAACAGATTTCTGCCCAATTTAAAAGTAGTAGTTCAGACTGGGTAAGACAAATTAGCCTATAGAGGTTGGCCAGAAACAAAGAAGAAACAGCTGTTAATGATGGGTCATACAAAGCCATTAATCATGCTTACACAGAAAAAATACAAAGCCTACTGAAAAAAAAAAAAAAAAGAAAAGAAAAGAAAAGAAAAGAAAAGAAAAGAAAAGAAAAGAAAAGAAAAGAAAAGAAAAGAAAAGAAAAGAAAAGAAAAGAAAAGAAAAGAAAAGAAAAGAAAAGAAAAGAAAAGAAAAGAAAAGAAAAGAAAAGAAAAGAAAAGAAAAGAAAAGAAAACAACATTAAATAATTTCAGAAACTAATTAGAACATATGCCCTTATATAGCAAAATCTCACTCCGTAGTGATAAATGTAGAAGTAAGAAGAAAGAAAGATGTGCTCTTGACAGTTGGACTTTCCAGCTATGAAACACAGATTTCCAACTCTATTAGCTCCAACATAGCCCAGATAAATTTAGGTTATGATATTAAAGCAGCTAGCAGCAATTCCTGCTAAGTATGGACTAAACCTGTATTTTCTGTAAAAACTTATAGTCATTAATGGCAGCAAAAGCAGTTAAAGACCAATTACAAAAGCCTTGCAAATAATAACTTTAAAAAAAAAAAAAAAAAGTGCCACGCAAAATCAAAAAACCCAAAACTTTGCTTTAGTTTCTATAATACTAAGTTATGAATGGAGGGCAAGGTTCACCAAGACAGGCTAACTACATGAATGTAGCAAATTAAAGACTGTCTATGAGCAATATTTAGAGATTCATTCTTCTGAATATGTTTTTGTGTTTGTAAAAGGAACTTATGGAGTTGGGCCCCAATTTACATCTCTGACAGAGGCAGATAGTAGAAAAATAACCTCTTGTTTATGAGGTAAACTTCCAATATCGCAATAAATATTTCACTTTGTAGGTCTACACAAGAAAACTCTTTTCTGTAACAGTATTGAAACTGTATTCTAACTGGAAGTGAATTTGTGTAAATGAATTTTTCTTTCAATTGTTAAACAACATGAAAGATAAATATTTTAAAAAATCAAAATATTTTCTTTTGTTCCAGTCAATTATATTTTGTTTTGTCTTCAACCTATGAAACTAGATGTTAGACAGAGAACAGAAATTTGAAATAAACATATCATTTTGGTTTTGAATTATTTAACATGCCTCTTTGTCCCCTTCACCCATATTTAAGAATACATTAGATTCTGTTTCCAACAAAACAAAATCTCTCACCCTTTAATTCACATTACCCCAAATGCATTTTACCATATTTTGCCTGAATCAGTAAATAAGTCTAGTCCCCTCACATAATTATATTCTTTAGAGGATTTTCTCTTTTCAGAAAGAAATCTTCCATTTCTAGCTGTGATTAAATATACTAGAGCTTTTATTTATATGTTTGTCCCAACATCTTGCCTTATTAAGCTTCTAGGATCACAGTCTGTTCAAAAAACCTGTAAAGCTGACAGAGAATATGTATTTTCCTCCCCATTAAGCTCCTTTATTCTTCCACACAGAAAGCCAGAATAGTTTGCCTGCAGCATTCTTAAAGCAGCTTCCTTACAGTTTTCTGGTTCTTTTAATTCATCATGTTTTGTGCTCTGATATGCATCCTAATAAATCCTGCTCTATTCTGCTAGCAGTCAGGAAGAGGGAAAAAAACAAAAGCCAAAGCTCAGCTAGATTTTCTTCCATAACAGCAGAATTATCAGTCATATCCTAATTTTTCTAAAGAGGCTGGAAAAGGAAAGATCATCAGTGCAGGGAAGCAATTGTTACAGGTTTTTCTTCTGTCTTCATTTGTTGAAGGTTCTTTTCTCACCAGCCCTGTTTTCCTGATCTGTTCTCTCTTGCAAAAAAGATCACAGGTATTCAACCTATACAAAAAAACTTCCATTTAAGTAATTTTTAAACATCTCATGCTTTCTGACTTTCAACTAACCCAATCTCCCTCTGACCCTTTGCCAATGTAATTATGAACGTTGTGTTTAGATTCTCGTAAAGTACTTAAGGCTGTAAACATTGTTAGTGGAAAGAACAAAATGTATAAATACTCTAGTTATTAGTATTGAATGCCTCAGTTTTCCTAACTCCTGCAGAATTAAGAATAAAGACAAATTTGTATGCTTTGAATTGCTCTCTGGAGGACTGTATGTCTCCCCCTCTTTCACCTAAAATTCTAACCAAGGCACTGAAAGGTATATCCTTAAATTAAGGCAATATGGGTACTCTACCCCAGTCCCCTGGCACTTTTCATGACTGTACTGGTTTTGTCTGGGAGAGACTTAATTTTCTACGTAGTAGATCATATGGTGCTATGTTTTGAATTTGTTGCCAAAACAGTGCTGGTAACAAACCCATGTTCTAGTTATTGTCTGAGCTGTACTTATGTAGCATCAAGGCCTTTTCTGCTTCTCAGACTGTACCAATAGACCAGGGGTGCACAAGAAGTTGGGAGGGGACACAGCTGGGACATCTGACCCCAAATGACCAAAGGGATATTCCATATTGTTGAGGTTTGAACTCAGCTGGCAGCCAGACGCCACGTGGCTGGCCGTTCACCTCCCCCGTCACCTGTGAAATAGGGGAGGGACAAAAAGAAGATAATTCATAGGTTGAATAAAAAAGAAAGAGTTTACTAAATACAACAAGAGAACAACAATAACAATAGTGAGTCCAGAAAGAAATGGGTAAAATGCAGCAGTGGTTATCGAGCACGGCGACCGCCCCCACAGCAACACACGACCAGACCGGAACCTGAAAACCACACGTGCCCAAGAGAGCCCGCCCACCTGTATCCCTGGTCATGACATCACATGGTATGAAATACTCCAATGAAAGTTAACTCCATCCTGGTCGAAACCAGGACACATATCATTCGATGTCATGTTCATCAATAAAAGCCTTGGGAAGAAGAAGGAAGTGGGGGCGATGTTCAGAGTTATAGCGTTTGTCATCCCAAGTAACCGTTCCGCATGATGGAATCCTGTTTTCTTGGAAATGACTAAACACCTGCCTGCTGATGGGCAGTGCATGAATTCTTTATGTTGCTTTACTTGCGCAGCTTTTGCTGTACCTGTTAAACTGTCTTTATCTCAATGCACAACTTGTTTCACTTTTACCTTTCCCATTCTTCTCCACTGCACTGGAGGGAGTGGGTGAGCGTCTGTGTGAGGCTTATTTGCTTACCAGGGTTAAACCATGAAAACAATGAGCTACATGTAACCTTGAATCAAAGTTACCACATGACAGAGAACTGTTTCAGAAATAAGAGAGTCAGAAAAATTTGAAAGATAAAGGAAAACAAACAAAACATAATGGGAAAGGTAGAGGCTGCAAAAGAGAGGCACTGTGGCTACACCTGTCCTAGTAAGCTAAACAAGACCAAGACACTAGCTCAAGTGTATGATCATCCATAATGATTTTTTGCTAGCACACTTCCTGACAAAGTTTTGGCCTATGCCAACAGGTGTTACCCCATAAGAAAACAACAGAGATGAAATAACTTTGTTCTTTGGGGGAAAGAGTTTCAGCCATAAGGAGAGAAAAATACCATGCAGAAAACAGCATGGTAAAAATGCTAATAATGATATTGTTGTGTAATTATTTAGATTATCCTGGGCTGCATCAAGAGAAGTGTGGCTAGCAGGTCAAGGGAGGTGATTCTCCCTCTCTACTCTGCTCTTGTGAGACCCCCACCTGGAGTACTGTGTCCAGTAGTGGGACCCCCAATATAAGAAGGACATGGACTTGTTAGAGTGGGTCCAGAGGAGGACCATAAAGATGATCAGGGGACTGTCCTATGAAGACAGGTTGAGAGAGCTGGGGTTGTTTAGCCTAGAGAGGGGAAGTCTCTGGGGAGACCTTATAGCAACTTTCTAATACTTGAAGGGGGCCTACAGGAAAGATGTGGAGGGACTCTTTATTAGGGAGTGTAGCAGTAGGATGAGGGGTAACAATTTTAAATTGAAAGGGCAGATTTAGGTGAGATATAAGGATATAATTCTTCACTGTGAGGGTGATGAGACACTGGAACAGATTGCACAGAGAAGTTGTGGATGCCCCCTCCCTGGAAGTGTTCAAAGCCAGGTTGAATGGGGCTTTGAGCAACCTGGTCTAGTTGAAGGTGTCCCTGTCCATGCCAGGGGGGTTGGAAATAGATGATCTTTAAGGTCCTATCTCACCCAAACCATTCTATGATTCTATGATTCTTAAAATACTATTTAGGCTAGCAATAAACTCTTACTGTTATGTTCAATTTGTCCACAAGAAGATTCTGAGTGTAAACACTTTCCTCTGGCTTGTTCTGAAATACTCCCTTTCATCTATTTGCTCTTATGAATAAAATACTGACATAATCAACATTCCTAATTCAGCTTTGGGTACATTCCTGACCTTAAAGTGAGGAAGGTCACAGGCTTTAATTGTTCATATTCACCTTTTAACATCTAGAATGTGGCATGATTTTATAGGAGGCTAAAGGCATGAACCACTGAAATGCTTTTAGTATCATGGAAAAAAACTATCCTCAGAAAAGTCGAAGTCTGAATTTATCCTTAAAAAAAAAAAATGTATAGAAGAAGTTTAGATATGTTAAGAATTTTAAAAAATTGAGAGAGAACCATTACTTGAGAGATGAGCTTCACCTAAACGAAAATGGAACATGCCTAATGGAACTTAATTTCAGTATGAAGAGAGAGAGAATTTTAAAATTAAAAACTATAGGAAATCTGAGAAGTTCAGATGACTACACGATTTAATAATTTTGAAATGGACTCATAAAATTCAGTATTTCAGAAAGAAGTGTAAAAAAAATAAAGATTTGATTAAGTATAGTACATAGAAATAGGTTCTTGAAACAAGTCCAAATATATATTTCTGTACAAATGCTACCTGACTAAAAATGAAGGTCTTAGACCTTGCAGACCAGTGGTAAATGAACTAACAGGGATTATAAGCAATTTAAATATTGGTTGAGAAGTAATCAGTGGGATGCTGTAATATGACTCAGCAGTAACACGTTACAAATGCGTTTAATACATATAGTAAACAAGCTAAGAAATCACATTATCTGTTGAAAAAACAAATGCAACATATATTAATTGTATATAACTTTCTGACCCTGTATTTCCATGGAAATTATTTGTTATCTTAGATGTAAATTCAACACCTAACTCTGGAGAATTTAAGTGTTAGGATTATACTATCAGCTATATCAAAAGAGCATTGTCAGCATTTACAAATAGTCCTGGGCAAAAAGAAAAGCATAAACCTCAATCACAATGAAGTATCTCAGCTACAGGATCATTGAGAAAAATACACTAACTGACTATGAACACTGATGGACTCTAGTGGCCATTAAAAAATAGAGTGTGGAGACTGATTGTAACAGAAAGCGTATGTGAAAGAGAGACCTTCTGCTCCCTTAAGGGTATATGGTCTGGGCCCTTTCAGTGCAAACAGGGATAAAAAGAAAAAGAGCAAGCATTAAACAAAATATACAGAGACGTAAATCTGACACACAAATGGTGAAAGAGGTAGTAACAAGAACCAAAACTGATGAGTCAGACTAATTGATAAGAATACATGGAATGTAGGAATGTTTATTTCAGTAGAATTGTATGATTGAAGATCATGTCAAAAGGGATACTAAGGAAAAGGGACAAGTCATACAGGAAATATAGAGACACAGATCCCACAGACAAACATGATGGAGACAAAGATAAACAAACCTCACAAGTCACACTAATTAATGGGCTATTAGAAAACTGCAGGCAAGCCTGGGCTTTGATACTGGTAAGGATACAGACCTGAGGGCCCAGGATGTAAGCAATATGTATAAGACCCATGGGGTGGGTAGGAGGAGCTGGGATCCACATATCAGTGCTTGAGGGATCCACAAATGCATTTGTGCTTGTGAACCTGGAGAGTGTGGTGTGTGTGCTGCACTAGTGACCTTCTGCCTCTGCCAGCCCAAGAAGAGAAAGGGACATGGCTGTCTGGGCTTGTGTTTGATGTGAGTCCTGTCTGTGGGTGCTGTTGAAGGCAGTGCCTTATCTGTGGCAGGCTGTGTGACTGGCTGAGTCAGTGTCTTCTCTCTCTGTGTGTGTATGCGTGTGTGTGTGTACATGTGTCTCTTGGATACACATTCAGCCTTGCTACAGGTTGAAACTGCAAATAGGAAAGCAGCATCTGTGTTCCTCAGCCTGGGCAGAGACCTGTGTCCCTGGGACACGGGGCTGGGCTCCAGCAACCGGGCAAGGGGAAACCTGGGCCAGAGCTCTTGGAGTCAATGGCTGTTTATAACATCCCTTAGAAATTATTTTTTCATCTACGTGATGATTTTTGGAGTCTCTAAGCAAGACAACACACAGAAACTTTTTCAATATATTGTTATTAAAGTTTCTGTATATACCAGTTATCATAGTCACAAACCATATCTTTGTGTAAGAAAAAATTGCCTGTGAAATGCATTTTCCTTCATGTGGTGTGATTTTTTTTTTTTTTTTTTTTGTGAAAGAGTCAGAAGCAAGAATTTTACCAGAGAATCAAAAGACATGGAAGGTAATCAGAGTGTAAAATAGGAATTCATGAAGTATAAAACCAATGCAAATGAAACTAAATTAATTATTTGCTTCAAAGTTTAAAAGAGACTGGTAGAAATATTTGAACATTTAAACAATTTTTAATGGGGATTAGTCAGAGTAGGTATTACACCTGAGTAAAGAGGTCTTAAAAGAAATCAATGAAAAGAACAACAAACATGCCAGTATCTGATAGTAAATGCAATGAGTTCTGGAGGAACTTGGATATGAAAGCAGCTTCACAGAAAAGGACCTGGGCATCCTCGTGGACCACAAGTTGAACACAAAGCAGCAATGCACCCTTGAAGCAAAGAAAACCAACAGCCTCCTGCGCTACATTAGGAAGAGTATCACCAGCAGGCCATGGGAGGTGATAATTCCTCTGTGCTTAGCACTGGTGAGGCCACATCTGGAGTGCTGACTACAGTTCTGGATTCCCCAGTACAAGAGAGACACGGACATACCAGAGAAAGTCTAACGATCTTCCACCAAGATGATGAAGGGACTGGAGCATGTGTCATATCAGGAGAGGCTGAGAGATCTGGGACTGTTGGAAGAGTGAAGGCTTGAGTGCTGAGAGGATCTTCTCAATATGTACAAATATCTGATGGTGAGGGAATAAAAAAAAGCCAGACTCTTCTCAGTGGAGCCCAGTGGCAAGATGAGTGGTAATGGGCAAAGTAGATATACAGGGAATTTTTATGCATAAGAGAATACATTTTTGCTGTGAGGGTGGTTTTATGGGTTGGTTTTATGGGATGTAGTTTTCAAGGTTTTGGGACCAGGGTGGGCTGAAGGGGTGGCCTCTGTGAAGAGAGGCCAGGGCTGCCCTGTGCCAGACACAGCTTGTTCCAGCTGGGTCCAATGGACCCACCACAGGGCATGGCTGAGCCCCTCAGCCAAGATTATGGTGCCTTGGAGAAAGCATATTTAAGAAAGGATAAAACACAGGAGCAGCAGTGTAAGTTCTCAGAAGGGGTGCTCAGCTGTCAGAAGGGGTGAACCCACAGCAGCAGTCAATCACTGAAACAGGTAGCTGAGAGCCTGTAGAATCTCCAACCTTGGAGCACTAAAAACCCAACTGGGTGTTGTTCTGAGCAACCTGCTCTACTTGAGCCTCCTCTGAGCAGGGGGGAGGGCTAGATGATGTCTAGAGGCCCCTTCTGACTTCAACCCTCCTGTGATTGTATGAAATGACATATGGCCCCAGGCCTCTTTAGCCAGGAGACACAATTATGTGTAATGTGTTTTCAGCCCATAGTAGCTAAAATGATATAAGACCTTTTTTTTTGCAGCTGAGCAGAGTGGTGTTATTCTGATATTTACAGTACCCATTGTAGTCCCTTACACATCGCACAAATTCATGCATGGGAGTTTGAGGTGAAAGGTTTTCTGAGACAAGATCTGAGGAATGTAAAGTACACTGGAAAGAAAACTTTGCCTTGCCTGTATTATTGATAAAGATGATCACTAAAATGATCTGTCCTCAGAAGCTCACCTGAGTTTTGTTTTAGAAGTAGCTCCTTAGTTAACTTCCTGGAGGAAACTGAAGTTTATAAGATGTGTCTGATCAAAGGACTGGAATCTGGAAGTAAATAGGAAAATCATTTGTCTGACAAATGTAATTGTATTACATTTTTTTGCTAAATTGTATATGCCATATGCACTACTATTATTATCTATTCATATTTCCCAGCATGCCTTACTATATAATGTATAAATCTATATATTATAGACTAAATCCCACGCTTAGGAATTTTTCACATGTGTCATATTAGGTCAGAATAAGCCAGGTTTAAAAAAGTAATTTTGAAAATAGTACTGGGATGACTCTTAGAAGTGAAAATTAAGAAGTTTATGTTTTTATTTTCCTGATTCCTTAGTAATATAATGCTTGCTTTGATAATTTGATACCAACTTCTCCCCTAGTGTAGAAATGGCAGAGTACATCATATATGTCTCACTACTACAGTGGATATTTAGAGATGAAATCCAGATGGCATATCAAAAAAGAAGTTAAAAAGCGTAAAATATATGAATTGAATATTTTCTGAGATACTGCACTTTTTCCATAGCAAGCTATTTCAGAAAAAATGGGGTTTCAATGACGTCAATAAAATCTTCAAAAAGTTTGAATTTCTTATTTGTCTGAACAATAAAACTTTTTAGAAATTAAAACTTCTGCAACCCTTTTTTCCAGCCTTCTGCAATAATATTTTTTTGCTGACATGACTAATCTAGTGTCAATAGTGTTTAACTCACTAATGTTACTCTTTGAGGGAAATAA
Organism: Strix aluco; assembly: GCF_031877795.1. Lineage (NCBI taxonomy): Eukaryota > Metazoa > Chordata > Aves > Strigiformes > Strigidae > Strix > Strix aluco. Next base: position 84,219,257 of record NC_133932.1, on the reverse strand, counting down.
ATCTATATAACAACATAAATCCCTATCAGTCATCCTTCACAGATCAAAATACCTGATTATACATCTTGTTTCTGTTAATTTCTCTTAGGAGACATTTCCAGAGAAGATTATTTGTGTACATATGAGGCTTGTTAATTGTTTTAAGAAGTTGTGATAAGTGAAGGAAATATTCTTACTGAGACACACAATATTTGATTGCTTTCATCATGCAAATACTTGTGTAGCAAAACAAAATAGCTTTAACCATTTTCAGAAGCAGTGGCCTAAATCACTTTGACAGTATGACATGTGATGGGAATATTTTCAAGGGAAAAATCACTGTAGGCTATTTCAACATTCAGCTGTTTTTTGTCAAACATAGCAAGACAAAATGTTAGTTTACTATGATGAGAACTGGATATTTAAGATTAGGCATATATGAAATAATATGTTTTTCTTTTATAACATTACATTGGTAAAGAATTTTCTGCATGTTGGTAAAAGAAAGTACATTCATATACATATTTTATTGAGAATCCAAGTTAAATATTACATATACAATTTATTCTGAATATAGTTTTCTCTATGTGTCCAAATCAGTGTAATGTAATAATAGAAATATATTATGATGGTTTCTAGCATACAATATGTTATGTTCTCAAAGAACAGAGACAACCATCATTATTAGATTAATATTTCTTACTTTTTCATATAGGAAAATAAATAATAAATTAAAACATTATAGTTCTTCTTGAATAAATATTCATCAATACACAATTTAACAGTGACTTGTCACAATTGTTTCATGTATTCATATAAAACAAGGCTTGAGTCAAAAATTCTAATATATTTTAAAATTTCTTGCAGAGATCTGTGTAGTTTAGCAAGCCTAAAATTGATCAAATGAATCAGAATGTTTCAAAGTGTCTTACCAATTTCACAGGTAAAATAACTCTTTTATAAAATTTAAACTTGTGCTATTTCTGAATGCTGTCAGAGTTTATTCTACTTTATCAATGAAGAGTAGACATGTATTTTTTGTACCACATATGTAACTGAATATATGAATAGGTTACTAACCTCATGGTATTTAATTAAAATTCATTTTAAAAAAAAAGAACGTAATGAATAATAATAAATAAAAATAAATTGCACCATTATATCTGTATATACATTTAATTACCTGTAGCAATATAACGAGATATCATTTTTTCCATGATTCTTAACACAACTTTGCTGTATGCTAATGTTTCCATTATGCTATTGTGTTTAACTGTCAGTGTCTATAGATAACGTTCTGTGCAAAATTACTCTCATTTTGTGTTAATATGTATTTTCACACAACACATTTAGCAATACATATCGATATATGGAGAAAAAAATATGGAAATGATCCAACAGAAAAAAAAAATATTTCAACAATTACAATATGTAACCACACTGATATGTACACCACTTCTCAGTATTGTTGGGTCTTCTAGTATAACTCAACAAACCTCTTCCTAAAACACAGAAAATGTTTTACTGGTCTTTTAATTCACTCTAGCACTCTAGCACATAGAATAATGGATATTAATACAGTTCAATAAAGAGTTGTAAACTGTACGAACCTGTATAGAGCAATGTTACTTGGGTATATGTATTGAAGCCTTTAGATATTACCCATTAGCAAGCTGGTACCTGTGGACAGATGCATGAAATTGCAAGCAATTTTTATTTTATAATTTTTTTATTACAAACATCATGCATTTAGGCTTACGTTCTTACACAGTAATTAAATGTATTGAGTTACACAGAAACTAAATACCATCTCAATAAGTGTTTATATTAATTACACATTCCAAAGATCTTTTATTTTTAAATGTACTTAGGGAAAAATCTTCTTGATAAAGGAACACTGAAAGTTCAAAGATTGTTTGCCCGTATACCTGATAAAAAATTAAAAACAGCTCACTCTTTACACAAAATTTCACTGTGTGTTAGACCTCAGATACCCAATTGGTTTACATTGCTTTGATCCCTTGCTGTTTATGTTTTGACTTGTTCCTCCACTGTATGGCATGCTGCTATTTTCTCCTGAAAAAGGTGGAGAACGAGAAACTTAATTCAGGGAAAAGGGTGAAAGAATGTTAACAACATAATATACTGTTAAAATTCAACTGAAATAAAAAAAACCCTACAAACATATGATTAGATTTAAAAGAAAAATGGGTAATGAATAAAGAATTATACCCTTAAAAGGAAAATAGCTGTGTTAGTACTTGACACATCTTTTTTTGTGGTTGTTTCTGTTTTGTGGCCTGAACTTAAAACCAAGATTTAATCTGTCTTCCATTTTGTCATAACTTGCATACATTAAAAAAAAAAAAAAATCAGATTGACTCATTTTCCCTTGGAATATTTGAAGTGAGGACTTAAATTTGCTGTCCACCGACTTTGTTAATATTGTTTGACACAGAGATTTATTTCCTCTGTGGGGTTTAATGTGAGGTAGGCCAGACATGAATGGCCAACGTTCAGTGTATTTAACATTTTCAGTCTGCTGTTGACTTATTTCTAAGGTGAAAATTAAGTGTGGCAAGAGTCTCAAATATGTAACGCAAACATGGATTCAGCTTTCTGTTCCTTCTCCAAAGATTTAAATCAGAATGTGAAGGAATTTCTTATCTTTATGTTAGAAACACACAAATCTAGTCACCTACAAAGGTGTAAATATGGCTAGAAAAATTGTCTCAATATTTCTTTTCCCAACAAATGAACCAGAAAAAGTAAGGTACATGATAGCGTGAAAAGACTGATAGACCAGTAAATTGTTTTGGGTACTTTTACAAAGAGAGCTTTTAAACAATTAGTAAATGTGTTAAAATATAGTTTATAAAGTATTTAAAAATTACTTTCAGAAATGAGAATTTTCATTTACTTAATTGGTTTCAACACAGAAAAGCATGTTGAAGTAAATGCACATATTGTGAATTGAAAGCTTGACAAGCTTGTTAGAGCTCTCAGTGTTAATTATAATTTTCATTTTCTCTAATAATAGTAAAGTTTTTAGAGTAGTATCCTGCAACAGTGGTTGTAAAATGCTAATGCAAATAGTTCCATATTGCTGTTGTAAAAAAAAGCATTTTTAGGTCTTATCTTTTTAACCAAATTATATATTTATATTTATATATTCCTCCTACAGAAGATCTCTTTTCATATACATTAGTTGATCTAAATATATCTGTTATCAGTGTCATCTGTTTGTCTCCCTAATCTGCATCAAATTTCCTTGAGCAAATTCATATAGTGCAAACTTAAATAAAAGCAATGTTGTTTTCTTCAAACACTATATAACATGGTTGCATGCTGGACTGCTAACATGTTTAGGTAATACAAAGGAGATTTAAAAATGTAAGCCTTACTTCTGAGAAAGGGAAACCCAACAGATTATAATAAGTATAAACTAGAATACATATATTTTCTTTTTAAGTGAGATCATAGATTCACACTGACTTAAAGTCAATTGTAGAACTCATTTAGATTACTTGTACTCTGCATTTTAAGTATGGGTGTGTGCTTCAGCCCTGTCTGTATCAGTTGTAATGTACTTGCTCTCCAAATTATTGTGTGTGGATTTATCATAGAATCATAGAGTGGATTGGGTTGGGAGGGACCTTTAAATATCATCCAGTTCCACCCCCCCTGCTGTAGGCAGGGACACCTTCCACTAGACCAGGTTGCTCAAAGCCCCATCCAACCTGACCTTGAATGTTTCCAGGGAGGGGGCATCCACCATTTCTCTGGGCAACCTGTTCCAGTGTCTCACCACCCTCGAAGAATTTCTTCCTTATATCTAATCTAAACCCACCCTCTTTCAGTTTAAGACCATTGCCCTGTGTCCTGTCACTACAGATCCTCTTAAAAAGCCTCTTTCTATCTTTCTTATAAGCCTCCTTTAAACACTGTAAGGCCACAATAAGATCCTCCTGGAGCCTTCTCTTCTCCTGTCTGAACAACCCCAACTCTCTCAGCTTTTCTTCACAGGAGTAATGCTCCAGGCTCCTGATCATTTTCATGTCCCTCCTCTGGACCTGCTTTAACAGGGCCATGTCTTTCTTGTACTGTGGACCCCAGACCTGGACACAGTACTCCATGTTCAATTACAGGTGTTAGAAAAATTGTACAGCATCTGAAAGAGAAAGTTAGCACTTATTATTTGTTTTAGAAAACCAAAACCAGATTTACAAGCACCGTGGATGAGCTGGAAATGGTCACAGATTGCCTGCTTAGCTTTAAGCCATCAACACGCATTTTGCATGTCTTGAAGAAGTATCTCGTTACTGATGGAGGATGGACAAGTTTTCTTTAAGCTTCTTGGGTGCAATATGTAGACTCTGAGTTATGGGTATCATAAGGCCCCTATGTGAACAGATGGAACAAAGGTCACAGAGCATGCTGTGTTTCAGCCTGCTTTTGAGCCATCCCACTGAGGACCTGCAAATATACCTACAAATAAATATATCTTCATTAACTCAAACGGAGCCCTGTTTTCACTGTGCTAGCTGTATCTGGATTCAATAGATATTTACAATAAAATAATATTAAGCAGAAAGTAATTTATGTGGACACAGAAAATAATGCATATGGACAAGACAATTTAGAAAGTTTAAATTGATCAGAACTATAATAAATAGTACAATGATAATTTTAGCCTAAGTTTTTAGTTCTTGTTTAAAAGACTGAGATTGTATTCACTATTTCTGATTGTACACACCAAACTATACCTCTTCAAGCTGATTTCCTTTCATGAAATCATTGGTAGTAAACTATGAAACAAAGTATTGTAAAAATCTTAATTATAATGATCCTTTCAAATGCCAACATTTGCTAACAGAATTATTTTTGCAATATGGTTTTGGATAAACAAAAACTAGAAGATGGTTTTGGTCTCAGAAGTGTATTCATACTGGTTTTCACCTTGGTAAATTTACCTTTCCTTCATAGCCCTAAAATTCTGACTTCCTTTGTAATCAATTCTCAGTAAGCTGACAATACTGTATCCAATATAAATTTTGATTGAACACAAGACTGTGCATTACTAAATTATAGAAAGCAGATTCTAAAGATTTTATGTTGGTACTACTACAGCTTTTGATAGACACTCTTTCACTGCAAATGTTAGAACTTAACACTGAGGGTGAATGACAATATATTACTATTCTGGTGATCCAGTCAGTGTTATTTTTTCTGCGTGAAATGTAGAACCATAGTTCCCCTACAGCCTAACATTAAGGACAATATCTGTTCTTATATTCTTACTTATTAACAACTGTTACTGTTGTCATAAGCTTAGGTTTCTCTATCAGTGCCTCTAGAAATAATTTTTCTTGTTATACACTAGAAAAAGTGCAGTGTCTTCCTTCAGAAAATGTATTGAAGAATAATATTTTTCTCTGTGAGCCTCAGTTTTTAAAAGATAAAATACGACTATGTGTCCATATTTATACGTCAAACATTTCAGAAATTCTTAACTGAAAAAAGCCAGAACCAAACAACTCGACACAATTCTTGTTAACTAGCCTCCATTCCTGGAATCCTTATCTAATTAAGGAGCTGACAAAAAGGATCTGGAGACAAAAGACTTTTTATCCCCTCAAGCATTCTCCTCTCTTTGGTATAACTTTCTGGCTTTTTTTCATATGTATGTCTCTCTATCACTGCATCTGCATCTGCATCTACATCTACATCAATCTATATAATCCATTGATAGGTATCTGTGAGATTGCTTTCCTGTCAGCCTTGAATGAGCTAATATTACCTATAGTAGGGATAACATTTTCTGTTGTTTGATAGTTATCTAGCCAGGCCACTTTTGACATCATTGAAATTGTAGATATACTGAAATTTCATACCTGAAACTCCAACTCTTCTGACATTACAGATCCTCTGTTCTCCTGACATTACAGATCCTCTGCTCTCAGTTAAACCAGATAAAAGAACAGAGAGAAATTGGGACTGTATTTATAAATAGCTGTTTTCATTCTGTCCTTGAAAGGCTGTGTGTGGAAATCAAACTAACACTCAAAATGCACAAGCCAATCATGCTGTGTTGCTCGAGGCTAACAGTTCTGGAAATATACATCAAGAAAACACCAACTTCTTTGTTTGTTTCCCACCAGTACATTGACACTCTTGCTGGGACCCCTGAAAGCCACCATCCCCACCTTTCCTCTGGGTATTCATTGGTTGACAGTAGCAGTCACTCATTCAGAAGCTACAGGCAGAGTCCTGGTAGTTTCTGTGTCTTGTTAATGAATCAGGATCATAAATACTGCCACTGTTGACAGATGCAATTACTCATGGAAATCGGCTTCACTGTACCCCTGTGTTTGCCTTGTAAGTATCATAAATGGACTCATCTCAACAACCTGACATTCAAGGGAAATACAACCCTGGTCATAAAGGGATGTGAGAGCTGACAAGTGATGACAAATGTCAGTAGTTCAGCTACACTGTTGACAGGTCTGCTCTTGTTAACAACAGTATTAGTAGAATGGTGAAATAACCTTTTACCTGCATGCCAGGGTTCTGCTGTTAACAACTTCACCCTGTCCTGTAACTCCCCTCACTCTCCTGACAGCTACCCAGCCAGCACCACTCCCATAGAGAACTCTTGGATACAATATTTCTTATTTCCACCCAAATAAGAAGGTTAGATAAAACATAAAATTTCTGAAGCTATCACGTTTTAAAAAACACCCGCATGTAAAGTTCTGACAAACATCTCATTACAGAGATGTTACAGTTTCTCATTACAGAGATTAAGTTTGTTAATGTACTTATGAGGAGATCTGTAGTTGCTCTAGACTTGTCCAGGTTTTGATTGGGATAGAGTTAATTGTTCTTCTTCATAGACAGAATAATGCTGTCTTTTGGATTCAGTATGGGATTTCGTATGAGAAGAATGCTGATAATACATTGATGTTTTCAGTTGCTAAGAGATCAAGAACTCTCCATGTTCTACCCATGCACAGGTGTACAAGAAGTTGGGAGGCATCACAGCCAGAGCACTGGACCCAAATTAGCCAATGGAATATTCTATATCATATAATGTCATGCTCAGTATATAAAAGAGGGGTGGCCAGGGAGTGGATTGTAAGGGACTGTGTCAGCAGTTTTGTCTCAACGTTGTTGTTGTGCCATTACCATCTCCTGAGCCGTGGGGTTGTGTAAGACTGTCAGACTGTGTCAACTGCCTGTTTCAACACTGCACCACTGCCTAAACTGGGCCTCGACATCCCATTGTTGTGAAGGAGTACACCCTGAAGAGGACAAAAATATCCCTGAAGAAAACATGGTGTCTGCCTGCAGCTAGAACAACAACATCTTTCATAACTTCTACCAAGCTGTGCTTGCACTCAGGACTGGGGAAAGAAGTCAGGATGAGGAGGACGTGCGGAGGTTGAAGGCATCGCTGGCCAATCCCCCCTGAGTATAACCACCGTGAACACCTGGCCTGTGCACATGGAGCAACATGGGGCCGTGAATATGATAATGAACTCCGTGGAAATGGGTGGACTGATTATGGGGACTGGGATGACAAAAGGACTGCATACTCTTCTCTTGGGGGATTCCCCATCACCTGCAAGGACCCCCCATCACCTGCACCAACGGGACGCCGCTGGATTCATGGTCGTGGTAACTGAGCTTGCTGCATCTCTTCTATTTGCTTGATTAGCTGTTCTGACCTTTTCTGCTTCCCTCTGTCCTATCACTATAATCTCTTTTTACGGGAATAAAGTTTGAAAGGTTGTACAGCATTTGACCTCGTTTGTGTCTTAATCTCATTCTTGGGATTATGTTGAAACCTCTCCCGACATTGAATGAGGACATGGATTGAAGGAACTGGGACTGTTCAGTTTGAGGAAGAGAAGGCTGAGGGGAGACCTCATCACTCTCTACAACTACCTGAAAGGACATTGTAGAGAGGTTGGTGCTGGTCTCTTCTCACGGGTAATTAGTGACAGAACAAGAAGGAATGGCTTTAAATTGCAACAGGGGAGGTTCAGACTGGATATTAGGAAAAAAAAAATTCACAGAAAGAGTGGTTAGAGAGTGGAATAGGCTGCCCAGGGAGGTGGTGGAGTCACCATCCCTGGATATGTTTAAGGGTTATTTAGGTGAGATGCTGGGGGATATGGTGTGGGGGAGAACTTTGTAGAATAGGGCTGATGGTTGGACTCGATGATCCTAAGGATCTTTTCCAACCTGAATGATTCTGTGATTCTGTGATTCTCTCTTGCATCCTGGATTGCAATTGCAGGATCTTGGTATTTTGGGATTGCTATCTGGGAAGAGGTTGGGTATCAGTCAGCAGGTGGTGAACAATCACATTGTGCATTACCTGTTTGTACTTTCTATTATTGTTATTGTTTTATTTTATTACAATTATTAAACTGTTTTTATCTCAACCTATAAGTCTCCTTTTATCCCTCCAATTCACTTTCCCATTCCCTGGGTGGGGGGAAGATGAGCAAGCAGCTGTGTGGTGTTTGGTTGCCAGCTGAGTTTGAAACACAACAAGACTATACCTGAAGGATGGGTTAAGAACATGTGCAATGAAATGAGTTTCTCTTTGTAAGTGTGAATTTGTAGCTTGCTAGACAGTCATAGTAATAGGCCATGGGAAACTCCTGATCCCAAGACCTCACTCTTAAACCCCTTTGTCAGTGGCCTGGAATGATCACTTTGTGCTGAGCATGGAAGCAGAGCTACACACTGATGTCTGTCAAAAGAATAGGCTCCCTGGATCTTGTGGCTCCTTTGTGTACCCAGACCTCCAGCTCCCACTCCAAATCTGTGTCTTACATCTCCCAAATCTTAGACAGTGTGCTGCTGTGGCATTGTTCAGCACCCATGTGTTGTCCGTACTATTTTACAGCAGTTCACACTCTATATAATCTGGAGAAAGCCAGCCTGCTTTCCTGGTGGGAACACTTGGACATGCAGTAGGTCTGCCCAGCTCCCCACAGCTGCTGGGCTACCCAGCAGTGTGGGCGTAAATGACTATTGCTGCTTGGCTGCAGCTCCAGCCAAAACTGAAGCACAAATAACAACACAGTGTCATCCATCCCCTATGATTCTGCTCATGAGGTCCAGACCCAAATATCCTCTAGGCGGTCAAAATTTCTGACATTAAAATTAGTCAAATCTCACATTTTTCTCAAGTGTAGGTGTCTTACCTATGCCTCCTGGCACGTGCTTCCTTGAGATTTTGGACTTTACAGATATCGTTTTCCCTAAAGATAAGTACTTCATAGTCCACCTTTAAAAGTGAGGCTAGAGACATCCTTTTAATAAACAAATTTGATAGAGACTTTCCTGAAGTCTGGACACATAGTCTTTCAAGAGACTAGAAATTAAAGCATATATGTTCTTTTGTGGGATGTGAAAGACTTGTTCATTTCAGACCATATATTCTATCTCTCATGAGAAATTTTTTTCTAAATTGGATACCAGAAGCTTTGAATGTGGGAAATTATTTCTTCTTAACCTTCCATCATAAAGTTTTTCTATACTGGAAGGGGAATGCAATACCAAAAAAAAAAAAAAAATCTAGAGCAATGGTTTTTTAAATTTAAAATTAATGTTCCTGCACTTCCAACCCTTTTATGTTCTTGATTTTGCCAAATGCCCTAGATTCTTTTCCTCTCTGTTCTTCTCAAAGTGCAGTAGAATCAATGACATGTAGTCTATATTTACCCCTTCTCTTCTTCTTGCATTCTGGCCCTCTTGTTTGGAAAAAATATTAAAATAAGGATCAATCCACTAAAGATATAGCTATCTGAAACATTTTTCTTTCTCCTCTGCTCAGAAAGTTTTAGTGTCTTTCAGAATCAGATTGAAAAGGTGAATTTGAAAGAAAAGTGTATATATCAATGAACATGTTCAGTGGCAAAAAGGGTAAGAAAACAAAAGAAAAAATTTGAAACAAAAAAAAAAAGTCAAAGTGCTGAATATATGGTCTTTGTTATATAAAATAAATTACTTCAAGACTGAAATTTTGTCTTCATTTTCAGCTACTCAATTTGATTAGCACAGGAGCATGAACTGTGAGAATGGTATTAACAGGTATATGTCAACAAGATGTAGTTACACATCCATTAGTGGTAAAGTTAAACTGGAACAAGAGAGTCACACTACCCTGAAGATTTATAAAGCACTAGGATGGCTTTTAATCTCCATGGTGCTAGGACTGATATATGCTGTTTGAGAACCCAGCCATAAACTTAAGCTATTTGTTGCTTATTTATAAACAAAAAAGATAACAGCTTGTTTATCTGACAGGTATTATTCTGAAATGCTAATAATCATAGGAACATAGAATGGTTTGGGTTGGAAGGGACCTTGAAGATCACCTAGTTCCAACTCCCCTGCCACAGGCAGGGATACTTTCCACTAGATCAGGTTGCTCAAAGTCCCGTCCAACCTGGCCTTGAAAACTGCCAGGGAAGGAGCTTCTCTGGGCAGCCTGTTCCAGTGTCTCACTGCCCTTATAGTGACAAAGTTCTTACTTATATCTGATGTAAATCTACTCTCTTTCAGTTTAAAACTGTAAATAAATAATAAACATTTAAAAATAAACATTAAAAAACATATAAATGTTGTCTAACTTTTTTCTCCCTCTGCAAAACATAAAAAAAATTACTTCTTGACTTCCAGTTTGGTGTCCTTAAAAAAAAAAACAAAAAACAAAAAACAAAAAACTCTTTACAAAGCCTTTTTTTAATATAAAATGACATCTAATAAAAATTAACTTAGTTTTGGATGGCCAAAAGTAAGTGAAACTTGCATATAAAAAGCATATACTTTACAGATTAAACAAAATTTGCACAGATTACGTGGGGAGCATAAGGACCTGTATATACTTGGAAATAAAGCATTTTCTCTAGAGATGGATTTCTACACAGTAGCTTTCTAGTTTTCTCTCTCTTTTTTTTTTTTACTCCAGATAGAGTACATTGTACAAATCATGGCAACTCAAAAATAAATTTCTCTAGAAGTGGCAATAGTTCTATTTTATTCTATACTATTTTACTTTATATTATTACTAGCCCGCTTAATACTAAAGAATTTGCAAAATGTAGAAGGAAATTAGAAATAAAATTTAAGCTTTTAAACATGCAATTTCATTATATTCATTTTGGTAAGGTAGGAAAGTGAATTTTGTTAGTGTTGCCAAAAACATACAAAGTAGCTATCATAAAATCTTCATGAGCTACATGCAAATACGTGCTTTCAAAAGGCAAGTGTCCTCCTGCCTGGTGAAGCACCTGAGCCCAGCTTCTACAAAGATGTTTTAGAACGTTTCACTTATGCTTCTGCTTACTGAGATAAACTCTTCTTCTCTGACTGGCATATATATTTTTCACATGTAAACATGTCATATAGCACTGGGATGCAGCATAAAGAGGATCCCTGACCTGTACAGTCTAAATCACACATGAATAACAATTCAGGCATATAAAGAGATGTGGTGTATGTGGAGGGAAAACAAAGGACAAGGCTGAAAAAAATTATCACAGTCAGCCATTTATTCAGTTTGATGGCTCAGTTTCTCCTGCCCCTACATTTTTTTTTCATGTTTTTTTCCTGCTTTTTTAAGAATTCAGAAGTTGAATGTACTTTCCCTCCCTTTGACGAGCAGGCAGTGAGCAGACAGTAACACCTCTGAAAATTACAGTATAATCCATTTGAATGTGATTACTTTATAACACTAGCAAATTAGCCCTTACTGCTTTTTAATGTGGCTGTGGCTGTGGCTGTGGCTGTGGCTGTGGCTGTGGCTGTGGCTGTGTGTGTGTGTGTGTGTGTGTGTGTGTGTGTGTGTGTGTGTGTGTGTGTGTGTGTGTGTGTGTGTGTGTGTGACCTTGGCTGGCTGTCAGGTCCCCACCAAGCTGCTCTGTTCCCCACCTCCCCAGCTTTAATAGAAAAGGATCCTTTGCACATGCCTTGGGTCAGAGCTGCAGTGCACTCCAAAAAGGTTTCACTGAAGTTGACCCCAAAACACACTGATGCACAGGTCAGTATATAAAGCCAGATGTTGCCAAATGAACTGTCCAATGAACCGAAGTCTGTGAAGATAGAGAACAGGGAGGACATTTTGTGCATTTGCATGACCCCTGTGCAAGCCTGCAGTACTAGAAACAGAGAAACTGATAATAGCTCAGAATTGGATAACACAGGTTAAGAAGCCCCCAAAATGAACAAGCTATGAGGAAAACCATGAAAATCTGGGGGGATTTGATAGGCTGAATCCAAAACAAACACAGACACAATCAGAGAAAACATATCCCTTGAGCTTAGCTATGGCAATACAGACCCAGAATTTGGTATCTGTATTATTCAGCAACCTGTACACCCAAATAAGCAGGTGTTTTTCTCTTTAAGTGAAGTCTCAGGCACACTGACAAGTGGAGAATCAGGCATTCTCACTTGTGACTACAGTATTTATTACACTATAAGAGTCTGAACTAAGCACTTGAAAACTTGCCAGTTTAGATAATAGCTACCCAAAACAGAGAGTGTCCATGAATTGCTCTTGAACTTCCATTACACCAAAAACTTCCATTACACAAAAAACTTCTGTTCTGTCTGATACAATGGGAAGGTACAAATATCCACTTCCCTCTGTGCTGCTGGGGTTGAATGAAGCTGAAATCTCCCATAGTGAAATAAAAAAAGGCTGGTAGGGCTGAAGTTCTCCACTTTTTCTCAAGGGACAATCCTTACTGGACAGCCAGACATCATCATTGCTTTTCTGAAATAGTATAAACTGACATGAAATTAAGAAAAAAAAAAAACACAACCAAACAAAAAAACAGTCCCACAAAATGTCAGCTTTAACACTGATCTGTATTATCTTATCTGTATTATCTGATCTGTATTAATACTGATCTGTATTATCTTATAAACTCTATGTAGTTCTGAAGACAATAGTATGTCTAAAAATTCTTTAAGACTTGGACTTAGATTTTTAAATTTATTTAGGTTTTTCTCATCAGTTCAACATAGAAACCTCAGATCTTTGTGGACTCTGCTTTGCAGTAAGAAGCCTCTATATAAACTACAGTAATAGTCCTGGAATCAAGGAGTTTCTTTACCCAAGTAAATACTGCAACTATTAGGCTAAAGAATTATCCTTGGTTCTGTTCAAAAAACAACTTGACAAATCTTTTTTTTTTTTTTTTAATTTTTTAATGTCTTTTTACACATTGTAACAGCTTTCTCAGAATGGGTGAGGAATATTTTTACTTAGATAAATGCATAGTCTGGTTATTATGGCACTCTTTTGGCAGAGAGAGAAGGGAATCTCCTCAGGCTATGACAGGGACTGAACCCATTACCCATGGTCTAGATGAATACTTCACTAAAAGCAGATCGAATGAAAGAAGGTACAATTCTGTCATTCTATGACAGTGTTTTAAAATAAAGTGGTCATGGCAACACTGCATAGTTCAGATCTGAATGTGAGTTTGTTTGTATATTTGTTCAGTAGATGTATTTTTTAAATGGCAGAAGCATATATTTTTGCAGGCTTATTGGACTTAAACAGGAGTAAAATTCCAAGATGATCATCCTGTCCCTTCTTGGGCAATTTTGGTTATATGATAAGGTATGATAGTAGATGTTAAGGTAATTGCAAACAAAAAATTAGGCTGCTGACAGGCATTAGTTACCCTCATGTCTAAATCTGATAAACAGGAATATTCAGGGTCACAACTGGACTATGGTTTTTAAAATCTTCATAGGTCCAAACCTCTGGATTTTAAAGCTTGTTTTAAAATATATCATTAATGCCTAAAAGAATCAAAACTGCAAACAAAATTTACTGCTTTAACCTTAGCTTTTCCCGTTTTTTTTTTTCTTACTATTATAATAATTATTATTATTTACTTTTATTACTGTATAATCCTATACTTCAAAAGGGCTGTGCATTTGAGTAGCTAAATCATTATTTGGCTCTGGATTCCAATCTTTGAAATAGGTGGATCAATACAAAAGTAACTTGAAATGTTTTAGATTTTAGTTTTGTGATCTTCAGCTACTGCTGTTTGACTTTGTGCTGCTATATTTTATCATTGTCACATGCACTGAAAAGAAGAGGCTTATTTTGTGTTTGATTCATTGGGATATGTGGACAGCAGTTCTTAGAACATTTTAAATATGTCATTTTTTATTTATTATTCAATACAACTAAAAGTTGAATTGGAAGGTACTACTTTTAAATTTTTATTTAAATTTGTTCTTATTCTCCACATAAATAGTAGCAGTATGACATTTATGGAATTCTTATGGTTACCGTACCTGCAAAATACCTTCAGTCATTAACACAATTTGTCCACCAATATATGTTTGCAAAAATATTTATTTTTATACAAATTAATTCTCACAAATAATCAAGTAATGTGTCACTACTAATGTTAAACTTGATCCACTTTGATGGATTCACTTGGGCAGTGCTACAGAGAAATTTTAGTAGATCTCAGGATCTTTTATAGAAAACCATCATCTCAGACAGTGTTTCCATTCAACATTTAATAACACAAGTTCAGAAAACAATTTTAGACACAGAATAAGGAAGACTAAACTACAGCTGTAAGAACTTCTTTTACTTTGGAAGTTTTTCACAGATTTTAATAGGCGAAGAAGAGAAACTAGGCTATATCAAGGGAGATATTTCACATTTACAGAAACTCAATCATCCTTCTAAAATTGAAAACAGAGGCTTTGGCTTCCCTTTTGTGATCTTTATATTGAAACATCCCACTAATAATTTTTCTGCCTCATTTTGCCTCTACATGGAACAGAATAATTGGCATTTAGGTAATCTTTTTATTTTTCCTGCTTTTCAACTCCAGAAAAAAACGCAAATATGAAATAATTTACATGAAAATATTAATCTCCACAAATATTTGGTAGTTGAAAGCCTTAATGGGGTGGGTTGACCTTGGCTGGCCCCCATGCCACTCTCTCACTCCCTCTCTTCAGCAGGACAGGGGAAGAAAATAAGACAAAAATCTCATGGGCAGAGATAAAGGCAATTTAATAATTAAAAACAAAGGCCACACAGGGAAGCAAAGAGAAGCAAAAAGATGTATTCTCTACTTCACATCAACAGGAGATGTCCAGCTACTTCCTCAGAAGTAGGGCCTAAGTACACATAGTGTACTTCATAAGACAAACACCTTAATAATGAATGTCCTCTTTCCTCCTTTCTCTCAGATTTTATTAGGAGCATGATGTCATATGGTATGGAATACTCATTTGGTCAGCTTGAGTCAGCTGTCCCGGCTGTGTCCCTTCCTAGCATCTTGTCCACCACCAGCCTACTGGAATCTAGGGGGAGAAGGAAGGGGATGGTTGGAGAGACAGCCTTGATGTTGTGTCAGCACTGATCAGAAGCAGCCAAAACACTGGTGTGTTATCAACACTGTTCTGGCTA
The DNA here is from genome assembly GCF_031877795.1 of Strix aluco. Classification (NCBI taxonomy): domain Eukaryota; kingdom Metazoa; phylum Chordata; class Aves; order Strigiformes; family Strigidae; genus Strix; species Strix aluco. The sequence continues at coordinate 84,203,791 of NC_133932.1, read as the reverse complement.
CAAATACAAAGCACAGTACTGTGAGGGCTGCTATGGGGAAAGTTAACTACATCCCAGCCAGACCTAATACATGTCATCATGAAACTAAAAACTTAAATCATTAAATATGTCTCTTAATTCACCATTAAATTATTAAAATGAGATGTGATTTAGATGATACATAAAATATATATGAAATATTATGTGAATATGAAAGATTTTGAGAATTATTTCTCTGCATTTATTTTTCTCACTACTCCTCAGAATATATTTGTCTCCCACACTGCTCTTAACTTAAGAGGCTACTGTAGTTTTGCCATCTCTTCTAAAAGTGTCTTTTGATAAATACTTATACTTTAGTTCTTTTTGGTAGGGTCTTATTTCTCAAACTTTTCTGACAGCTACCAAATATCTTATAAGTAAGAAAAAAACTGTTTTTCCAGATCTGTTATTCACAATAAATGAAGACCTTCATAGAATACATTCTATAAAAAGCAAAATAAGCTTTTATATAACAATTTTCATTCTTGTTTGTCAAAGTGCTCTTAAAGTGTTCTAAGAAAAATTTGTTTGTTCAAAAGATGATGCTGAAATTATGGTGCAGAAAAGTGAAATAACATAAATACTGAAATAAAGTTGCTTTCTCTATGCTGTTATCAAAAATATGGCCTACATGAGACATGATTAATACTAAATGTAACCTGGATTTTTAGTGAAAAAGATACTAAGATTAGGATGTAATTCCAGAGGGCTTCTTTTGTCTTTAATCTGGATATATTCTTAGCAAGATATGAGTTCTTGATATTGCTTGAAACGATGAAAAGTACAGTTCTGGTCTTCCTAATGATCATCGGCAGGGAAATTTGAGCAAATGTATTATTGAAAAGGTGAGATGGTGCCTGGATATCTGTTTCTTAAGTATTAGAAGTACCTTTGAGGGTATTTTAATATGAGTTGAATGAGTTTTCAGTTAAAGGTAAGTACTTCCTTTAGAACACTATTAATTATACAACTTTATTCAAATACTTCACGCATTCAGTCTTCATACAATCCAATCAAGTGTTATAGGCAAGTGTTTCCTTCTTTTTGACTTCTTCTACAGGTAAAGAGTGAGTTAAAACATGGGCTTGAGAGAAGAACCAGGTTTCCTGTATATTATGTTTCTTGATTTTTGGCTCTGCATTACTCCTTGTACAAGGGACACACTTTCCACCCTAAAGAGTACATATATTTGACTCATGGTGTAAAAGTCATTGTACCTTTCTTCTGTGAGTATTGATCTCCCAAAATACTTACATATCTCTCCATGTGTTTTACAGCATCATTACGAAGGATGTTGGTATATCTTATGGATGTGAAGTAGGTTCAACCTGTTAAACTTTTACATACAAAGTATAAAACTCTCTTAAAAGGGGAAAAAAAAAAAAAAAGAAAAAAAAAAAAAAAAAGGAAGAAAAGCAGTGCCAGTATAGTACAGTATGACTAAAAGTGTAAGAAATTAAACTTTCTGTCACGGACAGCCAGAGCGCCTTGAGAGTTAGAAACGTTAAAAACAACATATCCAGTCAGAATTTGTTTTTAAAATGCATAAGTAACAATCCAATCATGATCACAGAAAAAAAAAAAATCTTCACAGAGCTAAGTAAATGTAAGTAGATTACTTTTCTAATTACTTTCAATCAAATATAATAATTTTGTCTTCAAATCTTGGCTGTTATTGTCTATTGTGTAAATAGACATAAAAATAACATGTTTAGCATTTTGAAATTATATATAAAAAAGCCTTATGGAAAATAGCTAATTTATTAAAGATTGACTGAGCCAGGAAATGTCAACCATTTCTATGTCCATAGGGAACACATTTATATTCCTATAATCCGTCCTGAAAGTAATACAGTGTTTTAAACAAACAATATTGAAGAGTTTTTAGTGGAATATTGGGTAGTTTCTTGGTTGACTTAAATCAATATAGCTCTACTAATGTCAGAGGTGCATCAGTTTACACATTCCAGTGAATATATACTAATTTATGCCAGCTGAGAATCAGGCATTTAAAAGACTGTAAATTTGTGTAAAGGTTTATTCATAATCCTGGATAATACAAAGGGATGTTTGGGAGAATTATTTCAATCATTTTAAAGATGCAATTAAGCCAATCATATAGACTTTTTTAATGTCTTTCAACAGAGGATTGCTATTTTTAAATGACCTTTTTCTTTTTTTGTGGAAGAGATATATTTACCAATAAATTCAACTCACAAGGAACAATTTAGCTACTTCTTTCCTGGTAAAAAGTCTCTAGCACATGGGTAGACTGCAGCTCGAGTCTCCTATGTACCTATATGCATATTTAGGACACTATTAGAAGCTAAAAAAGGTGTTAATCACTATTAATATTCAACTTCAATGAGATCTAAATTCCTATAAATAGGACATAAAACCATCTTAATCTTTGAGTTTCTCTACAGTTACTCTTATATCATGTGAAACTTCTATCTGTCCTCGAGATAGTTTTTCAGTCTACACATCAAAAAGCACCTTCAGATGGTTTAGGCAACCTAAAACTTAAAGTGAAAGAAAATTGGCTAGAAAAGAACAAAAAAATAGTGTGTTTTCTCATAGTCCTTAGTCTTTGCAAGAGGAATATATAAAATGTGGATTTATATAACTGCTACAATTATGTTCACATGAGAGCATTTAGGGTTCAGAGTTCTCATTTTCGGTGGTAACTTCCTAATGCTAAGAATTTTGAAAACTTCTGTGGTTATTTTGCATAAGATAAGTCAAAATTAGAGATGAGCTACTTAATTATCTTACCTAAGATCATAAATTCATATCTGAGTGTCTCAAATGGAAAAACAATGAAGAACACGTTTCCATAGGTTTTGGCCAGAAAAATCATGGCAGATTAACCATAATCCGAGTTTTAGTAAATTTAATTTAGAATACTCATTTAGAGTTATAGGGCTTGACCTAAGGACTATTCAAAGGGTTCTTGAAATAGTTCCGTCTATTTTCTCTCTCTAATGTGCAATTACTAAACTACAGAGTCATAATTGTTCTTATGCTCTTTTAGGATGAATATTAAAATTCTCCTCTCTGTGCTGTGTCAGCATTAATATAAACAGAGAATGAGGGAATAATTAAGGTTGGAAGGGATCATTGCAGGTAATCTGGTTTTATCTCTGCTTAAAGTAATGTTAATTTCAAAATTACATTAGGTTGCTCAGTGCTTTGTGCAGTTGAGTTTTTAATATCTCAAAGGTTAGGGATTGCACATCCTCTTTCAGCAACTTGTTTCAGTATTTGACCATTCTTATTATGAAGATTTTTTTTCTCTCCTTATATTTAATCAGAGTTTTCCTTGCAGCAAGCTATGCATGTTGCCTATTGCTTTTTCCACTTTGCATCACTGGGAAGATTTTGTCTCTGACTTCTCTCTGACCTCCCATTCAGTAGTTGAAGACAGCAGTAAGATAATTCCAAACCTTTTCTTCTTCAGACCATACAAACCCAGCACTCTTAACCTCTCCATATGTGCACCAACCCTTTGACAATCCTGATGGCTGTCTGCTGAATCAACACCAGTTTTTCTTGTCTTGGGGACCTTGGGGGCACAAGACTCCAGATGTGGCTTCATAAATGCCAATAAAGAATAAGCACTTCCCTCAGCCTTCTAGCTGTATATAAATGCAGCCCAGACTATGATTAGTCTTCATCATCACAAGTGCATACATTTGACTCACATGTAACTTGTTGTCTGTGTGGAGTCCATAGTCATTTTTATGAAAGGCTCCTTTCTGGCAAATTTGAGGCGCCCAGCCTGTATTTGCCTTGTTTTTTTGCATTTGACTTTACTGAAAACCATGAGGTTCCTATCATTCTATTTCTTCAGCTTTTTGATGTTCCCTTTCATGATAGTCCTGTCCTCCAGCATATCATTTGTAAACTGAGTGTGTGCTCCCTCCCATTATCCTTGTCAGTAATGGCAATATTGGTTCCAGTATCAATGCTTAAGAAATGCCATTCATTGATGGCTGTAGGTTGGACTCTGAACTGCTGACATTTGTGCCCAGTTGTCCAGCAAGTATTCAACATTCTTTTTGATGTAGCCATCTTGCCCTCCACATCCCTGGACATGGCTTCCAGAAGGATTTGTTCCATTATGTCCCCAGGGACTGTGGTTAGCCTGACCTGCTTTTAATTCAATGCATCCCTCTTCTTGAAGAGAGGTATGACATTCGCATTCCTCAAGCTATAAGGGAACTCCCTGATTGTCAAACTTCTCAAAGATGGTGTAGATCAGCTTCATAAAGACATTAGCCACCTCTTCTAGGTGCAATCTATCCTCCCCAGTCTGATGAAGTGGTCCTCAGCTTGATCCTTCTGGCTGTTCAGACAAGCTTTAATTGAATAATGTAACAATGTGATCTCCAGAATGTGTCCACCACAATCTCACCTCCACTGCAAACCTAATCTCTGATCCTGACCCATAAATTTTCAGCAATCCCTTAGGAATATAAATGTACACTCAAGCTACTCTTTCACATAGGCTACAAGCTTTTTCTTTGTCTCACCTCTTCGTTATGCTTTCTGAAGAACTTGAATCCATCCATCCATCCAGCACTTTAATCATTGAAGCTATCTCACCATGTGTCTCTTGTCATAGTCGTGTCATGATTCTTTGACTAGGCATAGCCTTTTGATTCCTTCTTTTTCTGATACTTCATATGTTCGTGTACACACACAGGAGATAGGACTTCAGTCATGTCATTTACCCTGGGGACAGAATACTACACTCTCACCTTCCATCCCCGTCACCCTGCTCCTCAGGTCCCTATAGTCACAATATTGTAGTTGCAATAGGAGACATAGCAAATGTTTCTACATAGCAAATGTTTCTAGCTCAATTGTATTTGAAAACAGCTGTTGACTTTCTAAAATTGGCTTGAATATCATTTTGGTCAGAGAGACACTGAAACAAGTATTTTCAAATGCAGATTTCATTCATGGTCCAATATTATTAAAAGAGGAACAGGCATTTCATTAACTCCTTCCTACTTGGGTAAATTTCAAAAGATGGATTGTAAAAGTACACCTAATAATATTCAGAGAAAAGATTGTAAGCACTTATCTTTAAGAGAGGTTTTGTGTCCATAGTTTCTCTGTGGTCAGAAGCACTTTCCTACAACCCTGAGTTAAACAAGGGATTTAAAATGTAACTCTGAGTTCAACATTTGTAATTACCTAGCAGTATGTAACTGCATGATAAGGACAGCTCTCTGTTCAGCGTTCAACCTGTTTTGGTCTTAGTTCTGAAGCACCAATTATTCTTACACATTGGAAAGAAGAAAATATTTCATACTCAATATCTGTGTTTCAGCAGCTGAGTATCTAAGCATTATAATCAGGTTAGATTGTTTTTGTTTTCTCCTGAACTTGTGTTTGACTTTCACTTGTATTTCTAATATGTTTCTTAACATTGACACTGAATTTCACAAGAGAAGCAGCCTGGAGCACACAGCGGGAGAAATGCAGGAAACAAACAGCATATCAGAGCTGCTTGGTGAAGGTGTTTTTTTTTTTTATTTTCAGTATCGTATAAGCAGTAGTACTTCATAGTAAAGCTCAGCAAGCCAAACACTCATAGAGAATACAACTGTCAAAAGTGCCTAAACTAAATTTCCCCATACTCCTCACTGTTAAGGAAACTGAATCTGATGGTCCTCTGGGCATTTGGGATTCCTTCTTCCCAGACTGCTAGAGCCCAATTCGGTGCACTTTCACATCCCAGGGAATCCCAATCTGGTAGTTGTAGCTGCTACCATTTCCTTCAGTAGATCCATCCAGTAAATAAGTGTTCCCAAAACACACATGTGCATGTGTGTGCACACAAAAGCACATGCACACATATACAGACACAGAGACCAACACAGGCCAGTGCCTTGAATGACAACAGCACTGACATAAACATGGAGAACACTGAATCCTGTTCCTACCCTCCAGCTGATCAGGACTGAAGTTTTTTGTTGATAAACACCCTTACTCCCAAATCCACACTCATACCCATATTCACAGATCTCTTGAGTATTAGCACAGGTTTTAAGCTCACCTAATACCCATGCCTAAGTCCTAGGTCCTCAACTCATTCACTAACTCAGACCCTGGATCTTTCCTAGGCTCCTCCTATGCACTGGCTAATCCATCTTAAAGTTTACTAGCAGAACATACACACAGATACACTCTGCAGGTCTATCCAGCAGCTGATCACAGATCAAGACCTCGGCCTCTCCAGTTGCTGGCTCCTATATCAATATCTGGTTTGAAGTTCGCTAGCAGTTCACACACATGATCTCAGAGTAGAGAGCGCACCCACACAGAAAATAGTGAGGAACAAAGTTTAATAAGAAGGTTGGGCAGAATGAAATCATCAGGTACAGCACTCAGCAGAAAAGCAGAATGACCAAGTGTTTTTTACATGCCATCACACACCCATATCTTCCCATCTCTCCACTTTCCCACATTTGTTCTTCCATCATCCACATTGATCTCTCCCTTTCTCTTCCCTTTTCTCCACCCAACTAAAGAGTTCACACCTAAATGTTCCCTTTTAGTCCCAGTTCTGATGCATCTGCACGCAAATTTGGTATTTCTGATAGGGTTACTGAAGCACTGATAGCCTTGCAAAGTCCTGGTCTCCAACAGGTCCTCAATGTTCCCCTCTAATTATCTGAGACCTATGTCAATCTCTCACATAACTTCCCTAAACCACATGCAAAATCCTGCCATTTCTCATGGTGCTGCCTGAAACTTTTGTCAGGTTGTTACTTTGTTCTTTGTTATGTTCAGCACTTTCTCATGCTAAGCTCATGTTCTCATGTTTTTCATGTTCTGTTCAGTTAGCTAAATATGAGGTCAGGACCCAGATATCTGCCTGCATACCTTAACACTAGTATTTATACATATAAATGTATGTGTGTGTGTGTGTGTGTGTGTTTATTTTCTTTTAATCATCTTGTTTTTGGTGAAAACATTGATGTGTATTGATATTATACAAGAACAGGCATGCCGAATCTACTAAACACATATTAAAGTAAGGTGTATGTGCTCAGCATAAAAAACACCAGTTGCTCCCAGTAATATATACTACAAGACTTCAGTAGCCTCTCTTTCTCCATGTATATGATGAAATTCTGATCATAATGAAAAGGTAAGAATGACTGAACATTCTTTCATGTAAAACCAATCAGAATTCATTCTCTTATACAGAAAAAAAACCACAACACCTAGTCATTTTATGCAAAAAAAAAAGGGTCAAGTGACTGTGACTTAAAGTATTAAAAAATAATGTTTCTTCTCCTATTAAGTTACTCAGGAACATTGTCCAGAAGAAAGGTTCAAAGCCTGCATAAAGAAAAATTTCCCTAGAACTTACCTTCTCTTGGTTTTTCAGGTAGGTAGCAACGATATTACCAGGAGAATTCCTAAATAAATGAAGAGAGATTTCAGGGCCTTGGGGAAACTGGTTAAGGGGTCAGGGGCACAAATTGTGTTCTCCTCCATCCCTTCAGTTGTGGGGATGGATGAAGAAGAATACAGGAGAGCTCAACAGATGAACTTGTGGCTCCAAGACTGGTGTTACCAGCAGGGCTTTGGATTTTTCAATTGTGGGTTAGTGTACAGGACCCCAGACTGTTTGGCATTAGATGGGATGTACCTCTCCCAGAGTGGGAAAAGGATATTGTGGCAGAAATTAGCTGGACTCATTGAGAGAGCTTTAACCTAGATTTAAAGGGGGATGGGGGAAAAACTGGAACTCCCAGACATAAGCCCCAGGGTAGATTACCACAGTTTCTGGGCTGTTGTGCCAGCGATGACCCTCACCTTGCTATCCCAGTGGAGGCAAGGGATGGAAACATGCAGCACAACAAAGATGCAAAGGATATTGATGGATCAGTAATTGTGGTAACACCTATGAAAGGTCAGGCCAGACTTAGGACCTCTAAATGAGAAAAGGTGCTGGGGACATCAGCCCATCTGAAGTGCATCTTTACCAAAGCACACAGCATGGGTAACAAACAGGAGGAGCTTGAAGCCAGGATCAAACAGGAAAACTATGATGCAGTGGCTTGTAGCGGCCAAAATCATGAGTCAAAGTGTTCTTCTTTCTTTCTGCAGGGCACGGGCCGTTTATTTTATTTAATCTCTCTTTTTCTTCTTACAATAATACATACTTATACAATAATACATACTTATGCTCTCATTCAAGCTCTTACTTCATAATAAGCAAATCAGCACTAGATAGCCATTGTGGCAGATGCATCCGCCCAATGAAAGCAGAGCTTCTTGGCTGCTGAAGTGCAGCAGCTCCTGACTGCCTTTGTTCTCAGGGCTTTGTGGTAATTGAGGCCTTTGACCAATGGGAGCCGCTATTGACTACAGGTCAGATTCGGCCTGGGTATAAATGGAGTCCCCTGGGGGAGCCATTTTGAGCTTGTCCCCTGGAGCAGCACGCTGCGGTTGAGGACTCTTCCCTTGGGTCAGGACGCTGCCCAAGGAAACTCCTCGAGGTGTCTTGGGTCGGGACGCTGCCCTGAGCAGGTCCTGGAGGTTGAGAGCCCTCACTTGTCAGGTGAGTGATAAAGCGTTTTGGGTTGCTGTTAAACCCTAGGGAGTGGGGCTTTGTTCTGCATTTCAGGTTGCTGTTAAACCCTATAGAGTTCTTTGCTATGTGTTTTGGGTTGCCGTTAAACCCTAGAAAGATGTTCTGTTCTCCTCTCACAGACATTCGAACCTGTAATTTATGGAGAGCTAGTTAATTGTGTTAATAAATTTTAAATTTTTGGTGGTTTGAGAGCCTTCGTAACAGCCATCAAGCCTCTGTCCCATCAGACAGTTCCGTACTTTTCCACAGCTCAGCACTGCAGCTGTCCGTTGTTTTTCCTTGCCAGCTTAGCACACCCTGGCACTTTCTTATCTTTCTTCCAAGGCCTGTTTCTCATCAAAACCTTGCTGCTTCTCTGGGCCTGTGCAGAGCTCACAGGCCAATGTCAATTTGTCTCTTAACATATTGAATCACCCACAGCTGCGCAGGGCTGACACTCCCACATCTCCCCCTTCTTTGTTTTACAGCTGCACCTGTAAAGGCTTTATCAATTAAGGTTTAGACAAACTTTAGAAAACACAATATACATAAACAAACTTCAAAATACACAATATACATAAAATAATTACAAAATAAGGAAGATAACTCCTTGAGGGGCTCATCACTCCAGTCCTTGCAGTCTCTCTGCTAGTTACGCACTTTATTGACATCTATGCATTCTCCACTTCTGCACTTGAATTTGCCAGGTCCGGAGCACTAAATTACACTGTTACAACTTGCTTCATGAGAGCCATCCAGACAGTCTCTCACACCATTGCACTGCCTACTCCCATGGATGCAGTTCTCATCTTCACATCTGAACTAGTCTGACCTGCAAATCCGAGAAGGGCAGTTGACTTCATCACTTCCATCCTTGCAGTCAAGATCTCCATCACAGCACCACTTTTTGTGGATACATTCACCTGAGCTGCATTACACCTCCATCACACTGCCATCTATTAGGCACACACTGACCACGGATACACACAAAATCAGATTCAGCACACGTCTTCACCACACAAGCAGTTTCATTGCTGCCATCACTGCCATCTTGTTCACCACACATCTTCTTCACACAAGCAGTCTCATCACTTCTATAAAGCATATACTCTCATCACTGCCATAAAGCACATATCATATACCATGAGCCTTTTCCCATTTATCATTTACCACAGATCCACACCTGATCGATATTGACTAAATGATCACAGATCCACACCTGACTGATATCAACTAAATTATAGAGAACTCCACACTCTACAGCTACAGCTGGGCTGCGTCTCACAAAATGACAAATACTACAAACATCAAAACACCATTAAGGGTATATAAAGCCATTGCTTGTCGATTATGTGGTGTATCCAGAGAATTCCCCCTTCTTTGTTTTTAAATCAAGGCCTTTAGTGTACAAGTTAGTCCTTTTAGAACGGACAAGGGACACCACATCACTGTGTCAGCACCTTCTGTAAAAACTGTCACTTTTGGTGTTCAGGGGAAGCCAGGACGGACAAGCGTGCGCCTTGACTGCAGGCAGTCACTCCGTGGCGAGGAGAGGCTCGGGGAGGCCTGGGGTTGCCGCTGCCAACTCCACACTTGCAGGTGGGGGTGTGTGAATGCTGAGTACAGCCATGAGCGATTGCCTCCAGTATACCTGTTGTAAATGAGGTTTTAAGTCCATCCTCATTAATGCTTTTCTGTAGTTCTTTAATAACAGAAGAATGAAGTCCTTCGCAATGTGGCTGACGTCCTGGTTTGTAAATTACAGGAGCAACAATCTTTCTCACCATGTCTGTGTCCCCTTGCACCAAGGCTTCTTGCCTCACTTTTACCCACGGATCATCCCCAAGTAAGGGAGGACACAGGCCAGGTTCTCTTTTAGAATTTACAGGGTCAAGGTCTAAAGGATTATCACAGTCAAAAGACCCAGCATATAAAGCTTGTCACAGGGGTTCAGAACATGTGTCCTCGCCCTCTGTGTCCTCAAATAAATCTATTAGTAAACGTCTCAATGTTTGGGGTGTGCCAGTGACTTGGGAGACTCCCCATCAGAGTCTTCATCAGCAGGTATTGGACATGTGGAAGGGGCTTGCGGCTTTTCTGAGGGTGTCTCAGCCGCAACTGTAGGATCTGTCTGAACATCGGATCCACTAGGTGATGTGGTATCGACTGCAGCTGTCGCGGCAGTCCGATCACTTTTTAACTGTTTCAGGGAATCATTTACCAGTTGCCATGTAGTTAAAGATGATGAAGCAGGGGCGTCATTCCTTTTGCATCAAATAAGCAAAGTACATATCGCCTTTTACTCATTTGATTCCCATCTTCTCCAGAATTCTTATCAAAATATATAAAATAGATATTTTCTCTGCAGAAAATTTTGCCCCCATCTTAGTTCCCAGCCGCTCACCTTCTCTCCAGGTGCCTTCAGTTACTTGTCCGGACTAGTTGGCTCACCTCCACCGATCGTAAAGTTCAGCTGGGCTCCGCTACCACTGCTCGGCTTCCACGGTCCTCGCTCTGTCACAAATTGAGCTGGGATTTGCACGTCAGGGTCACCAGTTGTAGCGGCCAAAATCATGAGTCAAAGTGTTCTTCTTTCTTTCTGCAGGGCAGGCAGTTTATTTTCTTTAATCTCTCTTTTTCTTCTTACAGTAATACATACTTATACAATGATACATACTTATGCTCTCATTCAAGCTCTTACTTCATAATAAGCAAATCAGCAACTAGACAGTCATCAAGCCTCTCTCCCATCAGACAGTTCCGTACTTTTCCACAGCTCAGTGCTGCAGCTGTCCATTGTTTTTCCTTGCCAGCTTAGCACACCCTGGCACTTTCTTATCTTTCTTCCAAGGACTGTTTCTCATCAAAACCTTGCTGCTTCTCTGGGCCTGTGCAGAGCTCACAGGCCAATGTCAATTTGCCTCTTAACATATTGAATCACCCACAGCTGCGCAGGGCTGACACTCCCACAGTGGCTATCACAGACACATGGTAGGATGTCTCCCATGACTGGAGTGTGTCAATTGATGGCTACAAGTTCTTTAGAAAGGAGAGACAAGGAAGGAGAGGTGGTGCGGGTGGCGCTGTATGCTAGGAACTATTATGATTGCCTTGAGCACAAGTGTAGCGAAGACAGGGTAGAGTGTATTTGTGTTAGAATCAGGGGGAAGGCCAACAGGGCAGATGTTGTAGTAGGAGTCTACTATAGGCCACCCACCCAGGACTGAGAGGTGGATGAAATATTCTATAGGCACTTAGGAGAAATCTCACGATCTCTTGCCTTGTTCTTGTGGGAGACTAAATTCCCAGACATCTGCTGGAAATACAACGCTGCAGAGCGGGACCAGTCCTGGAGATGTTGTCTACCTTGACTTCAGTAAGGCCTTTGACACCCTTTCCCACAGCATTCTCCTGGCAAAACTGGCTGCTCAAGGCTTAGATGGGCACACACTTCGCTGGGTAAAAAAACTGGCTGGATGGCCGGGCCCAAAGAGTTGTGGTGAACGGAGTTAAATCCTGTTGGTGGCCGGTCACAACTGGTGTCCCCCAGGGCTCAGTTTTGGGGCCACTCCTGTTTAACATCTTTATTGATGATCTAGACGAGGGGATCGAGTGCACCCTCAGTAAATTTGCAGACGACACCAAGTTGGGTGGGAGTGTTGATCTGCTCTAGGGTAGGGAGGCTCTGCAGAGAGACCTGGACAGGCTGGGGTGATGGGCTAAGGCCAACTGTAGGAGTTTCAATAAGGCCAAATGCTGGGTGCTGCACTTCAGCCACAACAACCCCCAGCAGCGCTACAGGCTTGGGGAGGAGTGGCTGGAGAGCTGCCAGTCAGAGAGGGACCTGGGGGTGTTGATTGACAGCCGGCTGAACAGGAGCCAGCAGTGTGCCCAGGTGGCCAAGAAGGCCAATGGCATCCTGGCTTATATCAGAAATAGCGTGGCCAGCAGGGACAGGGAAGTGATCTTACCCCTGTCCTCGGCACTGGTGAGGCCGCACCTCGATTCCTGTGTTCAGTTTTGGGCCCCTCACTACAAAAAGGACATTGAATTACTCGAGCGTGTCCAGAGAAGGGCAATGAAGCTGGTGAAGGGTCTGGAGCACATGTCGTACGAGGAGCAGCTGAGGGAACTGGGGTTGTTTAGTTTGGAGAAGAGGAGGCTGAGGGGAGACCTCATTGCCCTCTACAACTACCTGAAAGGAGGTTGCAGAGAGGTGGGGATGAGTCTCTTTAACCAAGTAACAAGCGATAGGACAAGAGGCAATGGCCTGAAGTTGCACCAGGGAAGGTTTAGACTGGATATTAGGAAGCATTTCTTTACAGAACAGGTTGTTAGGCATTGGAATGGGCTGTTGAGGGAGGTGGTGGAGTCCCCATCCCTGGAAGTGTTTAAGAGTCGTGTTGACATAGCGCTTAGGGATATGCTGTATTTGAGAACTGTCCATGTTAGGTTAATGGTTGGACTGGATGATCTTCGAGGTCTTTTACAACCTTGATGATTCTGTGATTCTGTGATATAATCTCTCAGTCTTATGTCAACCCCATTCCCACTTAAACTCATTCTGAAAGCAGGGAAGGAGAGGCAAAAACAGTTTTGTTTAGCTCAAGTCACGAGTTTACACATTTTCAGTGACCAACCAACTCTATTATCTAGGAGGAGAGACAGTTGTATCCCACTTGTGATTTCAACAGAAAGGGTGGGAGGGCAGTTATCTAGGTGCGAAGGTGAGTCAGAACCTGCTTTTTGGTGGATAAGGTTTTTTCTTCTTTCACTGCTGTCATGATTATGCAAGTTTAGTAGATGCAAGAAGCCAACCCAAGAGCAGTAAGGGGTGAGAAAAAAGTGAAAACAGTTCTCAGCTGCCTTTTCTGTAGAAGATAGTATCAGCTGTCATTTAGTTGCTCCTAGAAGCACAGGGATTACTTTAGGGGAAATTTGCTGACTCCCTGGAGACTGGTGTCTGAGTGACAGTCCGAAAAGGCTAAATGGCAGCAGAGAAGAAATTTAATTGTCAGCTCATATGAATGATGCTTGGCAGGCGTATGATTCTATAAAAATGAGCACATTATGGTACAGTAAATATTACCCTGACAACAAGGAATAATCATACATTTTTTTTTCATCATCCCTTTTTGTTAATAATGAACTAGCAAACATCAGTCCTGTTTTATGCAACAGTGTAGACCACATTTTACAACTGTTTTGTTAAGGATGAACCTTCATGTACCTGTGATCCTGTGGCCATCTAAAAACAAAACAAGTAAATGTTTCATAGGACATAGCCATATAGTTTCTATATATTCAGTTTAGTGAAGTAATTAAATAAATTATATTCTTTTCCTCATGCAAAATAAAACTAAATATTCATCAGTACATAAATTGTTTATGACAGTTATTTCATCAAGCTCTATAAACAGACAATATTAAAAATTCTTTTAGATTTAAAGATGATTTTGTAGAACCATTGCAAAAATAAGCATCAATCTTTTGAATTTTATGAGTTGTTGTTGTTCTTAAGTCAGCAAGGCTTTTCTGTATTTAGCTATCTTGGATCATTTTATTAAACCCTTTAGACCATCCCTGTTGGGTTTTTATTTTGATATGGTATAAAACATTCTACATGTGTTCTCTCATATATATTTTTTTTAAAATATTTTTACTTTTTTAATTTATTCATGTATTATAAACACTTGTGCATCCACAAAAAATAACATGAAACAGTCTATGGTAATAATTCTGTAATTGTCACCTTGGATGGAAAGATTTTGTGATATATTTGTCTTTCAGGAAGTAAAACTAATTTTGTCTTTTTAGTTTACAGACCTGAAAGAATAATTTTTATTGCCCTCATTTACAGGGCTTCATGACTTGTGTAGTTAACTATGGAATTAATAATTTTGTTTTTGTAGCTGTTGAGCACGTGTGTTTATTTGAGAACAGTACAGAATATCTGCATAGGAGATCATTTGTTTCTGAAGCACAATTGCAATGTCAAGAACCTTTGAATTTCAGATTTCTTAATAGAAAGTGAATCTCTCACACCTTTCTTTTATATTGACTGTAAATAATATGAAGAAAAGGTCAGAAATATTAATCTAAATTCTATTGTCATGCTTTAATTTCCCACTAATGGATAAAAAATTTGTATTACTTTATTGCATAACTACTTACTATTAAGAATAACCATTTTATATCAGAGCTTTAACAATGAAGAGCTACTTTTAATTTTGGTTTTAACAATGAAAATTAATTTTAACATGCCTTTATTTCAAGTAAAAAAATAAATATATTTTGAGCCAATAATAATTTTTTCATATTTTCTAAGTAAATAAGAGTTAATTTACTTAGTTTAGTTACTTCCTGATTTAAGGTTTAAGAGAATGAAATTAATTTTATTCCCACCCTATAAAATTCCAATAGACCTTATTTTGACAAAAAGTCTATGGCACTTGTAAGAAATACACACATTGATGGATATGGCCCACTCCACAAGATCAAATATTACTGTGCAAGTAGCTATATACAAATCAACATAGGCACCCTAGCAGACTTATCAGGTGGACCAGTGATTATTACACTGAACATAAAAGCAGCATTATATTTTTTTAAAAAAAGACAAAAGTCAAGACTGGCCTGCAGAGAACTTATGTAATGCAGTTACAGTCCCTGTATTGATATTTAGCCATGAATAGTAGGGTTAGATTTGAAGACTTTGGGATTCTTCAGTCCCTTCCCAGAAGATGATTTTTTTTTTTTTTTCCCAAATTGTATAGTATTTATAAGCATATAACGATATGTATTTCTTCCTGAATCAAAATTTTCTTTTTGTGTGTATGTGTTTCAATGTAAGATGAATTTACCAACTAATCTCTCTGGAGAAAAATATTAAAAAAAAAAAAAGGGGGAAATTTGGGGCAACTGAAAAAGAATAAATGATAGCAGTGTTTGTCTCTGATCCCTTAGGTCAGTAGTCTGAGGACTCAGCAGATTATGGAAAATCTCAATTCCCTTCTCTGTCAAAGGGATTTAAACCTGTATCTCTCTACTTTTGGGAATTCTAGATAAACTATGACAATGAAAAGAGTAGTGACTTCTTTTCTCCTCTTGCAGCTGATCCAATTTTCAGAAATACTCCAATACTCTATTCAAAGGATATTTCTCATTGGTCTGCTGGGCAGAATATTAATACAGACAGCAAAAGGGGAATGACAGCCCTGTCTAAAGCCAATTTTTTTAATATTTGTATAAAGTGGAAGAGCTCCAGCAGTAGTTTTTATGCCAGACTCAGTATGTACTGGTGCTTGTGGTATTGAATTTCTACCTTAACCATGTAACCTAAATCAAGAGTCTGTTATATACATTTTCATCTATCCAACAGTAAATATTCTCAGCCATGCTTATCCTAAAATAAGAAAAACATTAAAAAAAAAAAAAACCCACACCAAAAAAAAAAAAAAACCAAACCACTTTGGTTTTTACATAATTAGTTTAGGTCCTAAATTTTACACCAACCTATTTAAACTGCTTGAATTCACACTGTGCAATATTTTGCATTGCCTTCAAAGGCATTTCTAAAAGAATCTATGCTCAGTCTTTCCTTTTTAACATCTACATTTTCTTTGAAGTGTATTTGCTGAGTCTACATGCTTGTCATAGCTGAGGAATATTTGAATCTTACTTGATGAGTAAGATCTTTACCTTTTGCTGATCTAGTACAACTATTGTGCAGATTCAGAAGACGGGGTCTTTCACCTGCTTCTAGATTGTAAAGCTGTGTGAGATGGTGTGAAAAAAATGGCAACAATTAATATTGTTATAATTAAAACAGATTGAAGGAAGATAGTCCTGAGGAAAATAGTCGTCCATCATCACTTCACATCTTACTGACAGGTTATCTTATACCACCTAGATTTGTCTGCAGGGTGTGCTTATACTGTTTCTGTTTGAATATAAAAAGCAGCAGAAAAGAAAGTGTAGCCACATTTATATATCTACATGTATACACACCTATATGTATATACTAATATATAGCATTTTCCTCAAAAGCCCTGATGATGGAAATGTGAAAAAATAATTAACTGTTTTCAGAAATGTCTCTCATAAATAAAGGCATCTGACTATTTTAGTGTGAGAATTCCAGTGCTAGATCACATTCTGATTGCTCCTTGTCATAAACTTCCATGATAAATATATTTACTGGAGAAATTTAATTGTTCTTTTGGAGTCACATATTTGCAAGCACAAATTCCATTCCTTAGACTTTGCTCTCTGACCTTGTTTCATCCTCCTTAATTCCAGCCACTTATTCAAAACACATAAATTGGGATCCTATACATCATAAACTCACTCTGTAGTTAGTTGAAAGTGGAAGAAAGAGACTTTAAAAAGTGATTCAGTCATATATATCAACATCTGAAGAGGACTTTTTACCTAATAGGGAGAAAGCCCAGGTAATCATTTTCCTGCTCTCTATCAGCTAGATGTTTGTTGCTAAATGGAAAGACCTATTTTGGTATGTAATTCAGCCAAATTATCTTTTATCAGTCAAATATCTTTCATGCTCCACTAATTATGGAATTATAAATATAGCAACTACTCTTTTATTTGACTTCAGAATCACAGAATCAACTATGTTGGAAAGGACCTTGAAGATCATCTAGTCCAACCATTAACCTAACACTGCCAGTTCCCATCTACACCATATCTCCAAGCCCTATGTTGACCCTACTCCTAAACACCTCCAGGGATGGGGACTCCACCACCTCTCTGGGCAATCCATTCCACTGCCTAATAACCTGTTCTGTAAAGAAATACTTCCTGATATCTAGTCTAAACCTTCCATGGCGCAACTTGAGGACATTGCCTCTTGTCCTATCGCTTGTTACTTGGTTAAAGAGACTCATCCCCAGCTCTCTGCAACCTCCTTTCAGGTAGTTGTAGAGGGCAATGAGGTCTCCCCTCAGCCTCCTCCTCTCCAGACTAAACAACCCCAGTTCCCTCAGCTGCTCCTCGTACGACCTGTGCTCCAGACCCTTCACCAGCTTCGTTGCCCTTCTTTGGACATGCTCGAGTAATTCAATGTCCTTTTTGTAGTGAGGGGCCCAAAACTGAACACAGGAATCGAGGTGCGGCCTCACCAGTGCTGAGGACAGGGGTAAGATCACTTCCCTGTCCCTGCTGGCCACGCTATTTCTGATATAAGCCAGGATACCATTGGCCTTCTTGGCCACCTGGGCACACTGCTGGCTCCTGTTCAGCCGGCTGTCAATCAACACCCCCAGGTCCCTCTCTGACTGGCAGCTCTCCAGCCACTCCTCCCCAAGCCTGTAGCGCTGCTGGGGGTTGCTGTGGCCCAAGTGCAGCACCCGGCATTTGGCCTTATTGAAACTCCTACAGTTGGCCTTAGCCCATCGCTCCAGCCTGTCCAGGTCTCTCTGCAGAGCCTCCCTACCCTAGAGCAGATCAACACTCCCACCCAACTTGGTGTCGTCTGCAAATTTACTGAGGGTGCACTCGATCCCCTTGTCTAGATCATCAATAAAGATGTTAAACAAGAGTGGCCCCTGAGCCCTGGGGGACACCAGTTGTGACCGGCCACCAACAGGATTTAACTCCGTTCACCACAACTCTTTGGGCCCGGCCATCCAGCCAGTTTTTTTACCCAGCGAAGTGTGTGCCCATCTAAGCCTTGAGCAGCCAGTTTTGCCAGGAGAATGCTGTGGGAAATGGTGTCAAAGGCCTTACTGAAGTCAAGGTAAACTACATCCACAGCCTTTCCGTCATCCAATAAGCAGGTCACTCTGTTGTAGAAGAAGATCAGGTTTGTCAAGCAGGACCTGCCTTTCATAAACCCATGCTGACTGGGCCTGATCCCCCAGTTGTCCTGCATGTGATGTAAGATGGTACTCTGGATGAGCTGCTCCATCAGCTTCCCGGGTTCCGAAGTCAAGCTGACAGGCCTGTAATTTCCTGGATCATCCTTCTGACCCTTCTTATGTATTGGCGTCACATTGGCCAGTTTCCAATCAGTCAGGACCTCCCCGGTCAGCCAGGACTGCTGGTAAATGATGGAGAGTGGCTTGGCGAGCATCCCAGCCAGCTCCTTCAGCACCCTCAGGTGTATCCCATCTGGTCCCATAGACTTGTGTATGTCTATGTGATGCAGTAGGTCACTGACTATCTCCTCCTGGTTTGTGGGGGGGTCGTTCTCCCAGTCTCTGTCTTCTGGCTGAGGAGGCTGGATTCCCTCAATACAACTAGTCTTGTTATTAAAGACTGAGGCAAAGAAGGCATTAAGGACCTCAGCCTTTTCCTCATCAGTTGTTACCATGTTTCCTCCCTCATCCAGCAGGGGATGGATACTCTCCCTGGTCTTTCTTTTTCTGTTGACATACTTATAGAAACATTTGTTGTTATCTTTGATTGCTGAAGCCAGATTAATTTCCAGCTGGGCTTTGGACCTCCTGATTTCTGCCCTGCATAGCCTCACAGCCTCTTTGTAATCATTCTGAGTGGCTAGCCCCTTCCTCCAAAGGCTGTAAACTCTCCTTTTCTCCCTGAGTTGCAGCCAAAGCTTCCTGTTCAGCCCAGGTGGTCTTCTCTGCCGCCTGCTCCTCTTAGAGCACCTGGGGACTGCCTGCTCCTGAGCCATTAACACTTCCTTCTTAAAGAGTGCCCAGCCTTCCTGGACCCCTATACCCTTCAGGACCATCTCCCAAGGGATCCTGTCAAGCTGGTGCCTAAACAAGACAAAGTCAGCCCTTTGGAAGTCCAGGAGGTCAGTCCTACTTAGCCCTTTCCTGGCCTCTCTAAGAAGAGAGAACTCTATTATTTCATGATCGCTGTGCCCTAGTTGTCCTCCAACCACCACATCATCCACCAGTCCTTCTCTGTTCACAAAGAGGAGATCCAGCAGGGCACCTTCTCTGGTAGGTTCTCTCACCAGCTGTGTTAGGAAGTTGTCCACCGCACATTCCAGGAATATCCAGGACTGGTCCCGCTCTGCTGTGTTGTATTTCCAGCAGATGTCTTGGAAGTTGAAGTCCCCCACAAGAACAAGGGCAAGCGATCGTGAGATTTCACCCAAGTGCCTATAGAATATTTCGTCCACCTCTCTGTCCTGGGTGGGTGGCCTATAGTAGACTCCTACTACAACATCTGCCCTGTTGGCCTTCCCCCTGATTCTAACACAAAGACACTCCACCCTGTCTTCACTGCACTTGTATTCAAGGCAATCATAACAGTCCCTAACATACAGTGCTACCCCACCGCCTCTCCTACCATGTCTATCCCTTCTAAAGAGCTTGTAGCCCTCAACAGGTGCACTCCAGTCATGGGAGGCATCCCACCATGTTTCTGTAATAGCCACAACATCATAATTTTCCTGTTTCATCATGGTTTCAAGCTCCTCCTGTTTGTTACCCATGCTGTGTGCATTGGTATACATGCACTTCAGATGGGCTGATGTTTTCCCCCCTTCCCCCTTCAAATTTAGTTTATAGCTCTGTCAATGAGCCCAGGTAACTCCTGCCCCAAGATCCTCTTCCCCTTCTGGGACAAGTGCATCCCATCTAACGCCCAGAGGTCTGGTGCCCTGTATACCAACCTATGATCGAAAAAACCAAAGCCCTGATGGTGACACCAGTCTTGAAGCCACGAATTCATCTGCTGTGTTCTTCGGTGTTCATCCTCATCCATCCCCCCAACTGGAAGGATGGAGGAGAACACAAGCTGTGCCCTCGACCCCTTGATCAGTTTCTCCAAGGCCCTGAAATCTCTTTTCATTGATTTAATACTTCTCCTGCTAATGTCGTCGCTACCTACCTGAAAAACCAGAAGAGGGTAATAGTCCTTGGGTTTGACTAGAGAGGGGAGTCTTCTTGTGAGGTCCTTGACGCAGGCCCCAGGGATGCAGCAGACTTCCCTATGATGCGGGTCTGGTCTGCATATGGGGCCTTCGACACCCCTCAGAATGGAGTCCCCCACTACAATGACTCTTCTGGGATTCCTTTCAGAGCTGGTTTTAATACCTTTTCTAGAGTGACCTGGCCTTGGTGGTCCTTGGTCTTCCTCATTGTTTGTCTCATTCTCTTCCTCCATGTCTTCATTCAAAAGTTCCAGGGCCCCGAATATATTGTGAAGGGGCACCATGGAGGGTGAGGGAGGTTGGGAGAGAATTTTCTTGCCTCCCTGAGCAGGGACCTGTTTCCAGTCTCCCTCATCTCTTAGGTCACCTCCTTCTGCCTGGTAGCATGAGGGATCACCTGCCTTGCCTGGAGTCTCTATTTGCTCCTGTTGATTCATGGATGCCAAGGTGGAACTCCACCAATCAATCTCCCTTTCACATTTTCTAATACTTCTTAATCTCTCGACCTCTTCTTTGAGTTCTGACACCAGGCTGAGCAGGTCATCCAGCTGGTCGCAGCGCACACAGGCTCTGTTTCTACAGCCCTCCAACAGCACTGACAGGCTCAAGCACTCCCTGCAGCCTGGGACCTGGACTGGTGCATGTTTGTGTGGTTGCTCTGTCTGGGTCGCCATGTTCTTGCTGGTGGTGCTTTTGAGGCGAGTGGAGACCATGGCTCAGGCTACCGGTGGTTGACAAGTACTATCAACCGGTGGTTTACAGGTACTATCTGATCACCATGAGCCCACAGGGTTCTTATCACCGAATTAATGGTGGGTGGTGCTGGTTCCACCCATGCTAACTAGGAAGCCCTCCCAACTCGTTACCGAGGGGTGGGTGTAAGCTGCTCTCCTCGGCGAGTGACCGTTGGTGTCTTCCAAAAGACAAAAGCACCATATTCCTATTTACAGAGATAAAAAATCATTGTAGATTAAATGCATTTCCCAAGATAATAGAGAACAGGATTTCACTGCGTGTTTTTAAATATTAATTAGGGGGAAAGAAATAAAAGGAAAAAAAATTGCAAATGGACCAGTATACAATTGAACAGTAATTTTTACCCATTTTGGATTTGTCTCACTTAAAACTCACTGTCTAGAAAGTGTAAAGTAGTTCTCGAGTTGTTTCCCACTTTGGAAATGCTTTTTTTTTTTTTTTTCTTCTCTATGACAATAAAAAGGAATTTTGCTGAACAGATTATACTGGACACCTAACTTGTATATGGCTGAAGTTAAGTGAGAACAGAAACTCCTCTGACTAATTAGCAGTTCTACATGTTGAAAATTTCTTGGTTTTGTGAGCAGATACTAAGGATCAACTGTCTGATTTTAGAAATCTTAAGGACAGACATCTGCAGCTGAGGTAGTTATGAGTGGAACCCTTTACATGACTTGTAAGTAAATAATTCTGGAGAATAAACCACAACAACCTCATATAGATATCAAACTCTATTAACTGCACTAATTAGATGCCCATTGTAAAATGTGAATTAAGATGACTAGTTCATATATATTAATCTTCCTCTAGAGAAAGTCAGAGAGACAGCTACAGATGAGGCAAATCCTATCCTGAGTGATTTTATTAAAATTAGTGTAAGAATACTTGGAAGTGCAGAAAATCAGTGAAGCAGAATACCATATCGAGTAACTCACAATACTGAGCATATCCATCTCAAGAAATTAAGTGAAGGATTCAACTCAGTCTTAGATGTAAAAATTGTAGATGTCTAAATCTGATTAAACATGCTAGACTGCCTTTACATTCAAAAGCAAAAACCAGACACTACCAGAGAATGGTTCATCTAATTTATGTCACATTCTCACAAAATAAGTTCAATCACATCAGGGAGGTGCTTATTTCTCTGTATTATGAATAAGGCAAGCCTAAGGTGTTCTACTCAGCCTTAGTTATCTAATGTGCAGACACTCAGTTTAGAGCAGACTAATCCCACCCATAACCCTGAGAGATACATTGGAAGAAATATCTGATATCACCATTACAAAACTTGTCCATATACTTATAAATGTGTATTTCATGGGAACTTGGAGATAATCAATAGAATAAGGACATCCAGACAACAGTCATGGACCTCTCTGATACTTCTTACCTCTGATTTAGTGCCTCCATCATAATATACGTCTCATGCCTCCCTTTTCCCAGTGAATAAATACTGTCTTGATTTCCATGGCTACCAAGTGCCCTGAATGAGTCCCCTACAGAAGTATTTCATATCCAGCTGTTAAAGCAGTTAGTCAATAGGACTCTGTGGAAAACTGCCCTCAGGGACTATGGAGCAGAGAAGAGCTGGCAGATCTTTAAGGATGCATTTCATAGAGCACAAGAGCTCTCTATCCCCAGGTGTAAGAAATCAGGAAGGGAAGGCAAGAGACTAGTATGGATGAGTCAAGACCTGCTGGTCAAACTAAAGGGCAAGAAAGATGCACAGGCAGTGGAAGCAGAGACAGGTATCCTGGAAAGGGTATAGGTTGTGTAGGGATGGGGTCAGGGAGACCAAGGTGCAGTTACAGTTGAACTTGGCAAGTGATGCAAAGAATAATAATAAGGGCTTCTATAGCCACAAAAAGAGGGTCAAAGAAAACGTACCCACCCTGATGAACAAAACTGGCAAACTGGTAACAACAGACGAGGAGAAGGCTGAAGTACTCAATAAATTTTTTGCCTCAGTCTTCACTGTCAACCTCTCTTTCCACACCTCTTGAATGGATGGACCACAAGACAGGGACTGGGGGAGTAAAGTCCCTCCCACTGTAAGAGAAGATCAGGTGACCACCTGAGGAACCTGAACATACGTAAGTCTATGGGACTCAATGAGATGCATCCCAGAGTCCTGAGGGAATTGGCTGATGTAGCTGCCAAGCCACTCTCTATGATATTTGAAAAGTTATGGCCATCAGGTGAAGTCTCTGGTGACTGAAAAAAGGAAAACATTGCATCCATTTTTAAAAAGGGTAGAAAGGAGGAGTCTGGGAACTACCGACCTGTCAGCCTCACCTCTGTGCACGGGAAAAGCATGGAAAAGAACTTCCTGGAAGCAATGCACATGAAAGACAGGGAGGTGATTTGAGACTTCACCAAGGGCAAGTCTTGTCTGACCAACCTAGTGTCCTTCTAGATGGGCAACAGTTGACAAGGGAAGAGTTACATAGATCATCTATTTAGGCATCTGTAAGGCCTTTGACACAGCCCCCCACAACATCCCTCCCTCTAAATGGGAGAGAGAAGGATTTGATGGATAGACTGTTCGGTGGATAAGGAATCAGTTGGATGGTCACATCCAGAGAGTAGTGGTCACTGGCTCAATGTATAGATGGAGATCACTAATGAGCAGTATCCCTCAGTGGTCTGTATTGGGACCAGTAGCATTTAACATCTTTCTCAGCAGCATATACAATGGGATTGAGTGTATCCTCAGCAAGTTTCCAGACAACACCAAATTGAGTGGTATAGTTGACACACCTGAGGGATGGGATGCCATTCAGAGGAACTTGAACAGGCTTGAGAAGTGGGCACATGTGAACCTCATGAGGTTCAACAAGTCCAAGTGCAAGGTCCTGCACCTGCGTTGGGGCAAGCCCCAGTATCAGTACAGGCTGGGGGATGAAGGGATTGAGAGCAGCTGTGTGGAGATGGACTTGGAGGTACTAGTGGTTGAAAAGCTGGACATGAGCTACCAATGTGCACTTGCAGCCAGAAAGACAACTGTATCCTGGACTGCAACAAAAGAAATGTGACCACAAGTTGGGGAAGTTAATTCACCCCTCTACTCCATTCTGGTGAGACCCCCCTGGAGTACTGCATCCAGCTCTGGAGCCCTCAGCACAGGAAAGACATGGACTTGATAGAGTGGGTCCAGAAGAAGATGGCAAAAAGGATCAGATGGATAGAACACCTCTCCTATGAGGAAAGGCTGAGAGAGTTGGGTTTTTTCACTCTGGAGAGGAGAAGGTTCCAGGAAGACCATATTTCCACCTTTCAGTACTTAAAGGGGGGTTATAAGAAAGATAGGGACAGACTTTTTAATGTGGCCTGTTGCAATAGGACAGGGAGTAATGGTTTTAAACTAAAAGACGGTAGATTTATATTAGGTATAAGGAAGAAATTTTTTATGATGAGGGTGGAGAGACACTGGAACATGTTGCCCAGAGAGGTGGTAGATGCCCCATTCCTGGAAACATTCAGAGTCAGGTTGGACAGGGCAATGAGCAAACTGAACTACTTGAAGATGTCTCTACTCATTGCAGGGGAAGTTGGACTAGATGACCTTTAAATGTTTCTTCCAACCCAAACTATTCTATGATTCTATGATATACCCAGTCTTTGTGTCTGATCTAAGTATCCACCTAATCTATCGTTTATAGGCCTACATCCTGTAAATTCATTCAGATTAACCAAATGCATACTTATAACAATATAAAATCATATTCTCTTTATTACTGAACACATGGTATTGGAATACAGACTCTCATGTGCTAATTGATGTAATTTGGATACTATGTTTTTTTCTTTTAACTATTCTAGTTTATCTGATAGACATTTCTATCCAGCCTGTTTTTGCACTAAATTTATTTTAACATTCTCTGTACACTTTCAAATATTACTTACTGTTGAACTTAAGGTGGTCTATCTTGATCAACATTGTGGTATTATGAGTAACTATTTTTATACATACATTTAAATATGTGCAGTATATAAGTTTTTCCTTATAAGTAGAATATCAAATCACTAATACTAAAAAATAAAATCAACTCAATTTTTGAGAAAAAACATGCATTACTCTTGATTAAGCTACATTTGTCCCTTGGAGCATTGGGCAGTGATCAATGGGATGAATTCCACACCTGGAATGGAGAAATATCAGGCACAAGTGTAAATTGGGAGAGGAGTGGCTGGAGAGCAGCTCCGCAGAAAGTGATCTGGGGGTGCTGGTTGACAGCAGGATCAGTGTGAGTCAGCGGTGTGCCCTGGCAGCCAAGAGGGCAAACCACATCCTGGGGTGTGTCAAACACAGCATAACCAGGCAGTCAAAAGAGGTGATTATCCCACTGTATTCAGCCTTGGTGCAGCCTCATCTTGAATCATCATAGAATCATCATAGAATAGTTTGAGTTGGGAAGGACCTTTAAGAATCATGTAGTCCAGCTCCCCCTGCAATGAGAAGGGGCATTGTCAACTAGATCAGGTTGCTTAGAGCCCTGTTCAACTTGGCTTTGAGTGTTTTCAGGGATGGGCCATCTACCACCTCTCTGGGAAACCTGTTCCAGTGTTTCAACACACTCTTTGTAAAGAATTTATTCCTTGTATTTAGACTATATCTATCCTCTTTTAGTTTAAAACCATTACACCTTGTCCTATCACAAGCCCTACTAAAATGTTTGTCTCCAATATATACTGTGTGCAGTTCTGGGCCCCAGAATTTAAGAAGGATGTGAAATTCCTTGAATGTGTCCAGAAAAGGACAACAAAGCTGATGAAAGGGCTAGAAGGAATGTCCTGTGAGGAGTGGCTAAGGACTTTGGGATTGTCTAGTTTAGAGAAAAGGAGGATGTGGCTGACCTCATTGCAATATTAAAATATTGTCTATTTAATTCACTTTCCAAAACACATCACTTATCCTTTTAGATGTTTCGCTTCAGAGCTGGATCCAGTATTTTAGGTGGGGTCTCACGAGAGTGGAGTAGAGTGGGAGAATCCCCTCCCTCCACCTGCTGGTCACACTTATTTTGATACAGCCCAGGATACAGTTGGCCTTCTGGGCTGTGAGCGCACATTACTGACTCTTAGTCAGTTTTCCATCCACCAACACCCCCAAGTCCTTGTCTGCAGGGCTGCTCTCAATCCACTCATCACCCAGCCTGTATTTATGCATGGGATTGCCTTGACCCATGTACAAGACTTTACACTTGGCCTTGTTGAACTTCACGAGGTTTGCGTGGGGGCCCACCTCTCAAGCCTGTCAAGGTCCCTCTGGATGGCACATTCCTTCCCTCCAGTGTGTCAACTGCACCACACAGCTTGGTGTCTGGCAAACTTGCTGAGGGTGCACTCAATCTCACTGTCCATGTCTCCAACAAAGATGTTAAACAGCATTGCTCCCAACACCGACCCTTGAGGAACGTCACTGCTCTCCACCTGGACACTGAGCCGTTGACTGCAACTCAATTTTCTAACTATCCGTGTTAGATTTTAGAATTTCTTCAGAATTACTCAGGGAATGTTCTATCAAGCATTTATCAGCCTATGGACTGGTCATTGCACTATTTACCATGGTTATTACTTTAAAAAAAAATTTTAAAAACCCTACTTGGTATTTACAGATTGCCATCAGTTCCATAAAATGTGCTTTTTCTCCTTTCTTCAAGCAAATAAGAGCATTCTCACAGGCAAAGTATTTGTGGCCATACAACAACTTGTGGAATGAATACACATTTTTACAAGTATTTGGAATTATATTCATTCTGTAACCATTTCAGGAAATAAATATTTCTGCATTCAGTCCTAGAAAATTTGCAGTCATAACTTTTGAATATTTCCAGTGAAATTTTGTCTTTTCTCAAATAAAGTTAGGCATTATTTCATTTTTCAGTAATCAGCCAGCTCTATTACTGAGTTACTAAATGACTGATTTGTTTTCTTTTTGTAATCAAAAATGAATTTGAAAAATTTAGAATTGAAATTGTACAATTGTTACTGATTTTAAATTAGCTTGATAGAACAGGTTGGTTTTGAGACAGGTATCTGACCTAGCTTTGGTAAATAAATCTCACACAGAAAATTTTCACAAGCAACATATCAAAAGAAAAGCACCACATGAAATGGGACCTCTTCCAGAGTTGTTGTTTTTAAGTGGTAGCCAAATTAGTAATTACTGACAATTTTGCAGTTATTGAGCCCAGAATTTAAGGGTAACTACCCTTTATTTTAAAATCTTAAAAATAGGTTTTGTTACAAATTAGAGACATGAAAAGAAACCGAAACTTATAGCTCACTGAAGGGCAACATATAACATATCTTTTTTATCAAATATGTGGTCAATTATCATTGGAGAGTTGGTTCTTAGAATCGTCTGTGTTTATACACAGTGGAACTAACACTGGATTAGTCACCATGGCTACTAGTAGTGTTCTTTCAGGACAGATGAGACTTTGTGATCCTGGTGTCAGTAGGTGACCATGCTGATTTTATTTATTTTTCTCTGTGCAGTTCACGTTCCCAAGTGAACTAGCATTACCACTGTGTATAATCCTACATCCTTCTATTGTTCCCAGTGGACATGCTCCTAGAATATTTTCTCCCCACCTGCAGAAGAACTCTGTTTCTCACTAAGCACAGCCCAGCTGAAGGTAGATGGTAGGGCAAGTGTGGATGAATAAACGCTGTTGATGTTCACCTGTGGTGATAAAATGGAAGCCCCCAAACTGGCTGTACTGAACCTAGATAAACAGAAAATCTACAAATCTGCATAGAAGAATAATACCATTTTCTGTGTATATAGGTCCTAAAATATCTTTTCAGAAATCACGTCTGCCTTTTAGCAACCACAGAATGAAGTGAAACACAGAAGTGGAGTAAAATCTACCTTCTGCCTGACACAGGTATTTTATTTTCAAAGACATAAACAGAAAACTTTAATAGCTGAAATTTCTGTGAATAATTATTACAGATGCAGATCGTCCAACTTCCATTCTCCTTGGTATGCAATTTCAGTGTTCTTCAAAGCCCAAACTTTTTGTGTATATGGCTTGCTAGTGATAATGTGGAACTTCCCTATGAACTGGGTGGGTAAATTAATACATATCAGATGCAAAATAGTTTATGGCTGTTTGCTGTCATATGAGGTAATTTGCAGGTTCATTTTAGCTTCTAGTTTCAGTATATTTAAGTTAATGATTCTTAAGTGTATAATTTCAGATACTAGATATTTTCTGCCTTCTGATTTCTTGTTTGGAGAATATGTAAAAGAAAGATGCATATGTTTACAATCTGTCTAATGTGAAAATAGTTGTAAAGTATTCATTCACTTTACTCATGGATGTACAATAAAAGTGAAAAACATTTTTTTAAATGACCCTGAAATTAAATAATATAACATATATTCCTTCATAAGCATGTAATTTAGTTTATGATGGAATGCTAATTGGATAACTAATTCAATTCACATTATTTTTGAGCAGCTGTTATTATTTGTCTTTCTTAATACTCTTTTAACGTTCTATATTGTGATACTTACTATAGAGACTCCTAAAGATAAGCTGCAAACAATTAAATCAGTCTGATAACACTTAATAATTTTCCATGACATATGACAGATTGTCAGAATTTCTTCTTTGCTCTTTAGGGATAAAACAGACTTTGGTCCAAAAGTCTGAGAATGCTAACTGCTTGCTTAGTACCTCAGAAGAAAAAAGCGAATACTAGCAGCTTAATATAATTGAATCAGTACAGAAACACAGATAACTATTCTGGAAGTAAAGGATAAGGGAGAGAAAAATGAACTGCTTTTCTGAGATTTCTGGGACAGGACAGGCAGA
Source organism: Strix aluco (assembly GCF_031877795.1). Taxonomy (NCBI): domain Eukaryota; kingdom Metazoa; phylum Chordata; class Aves; order Strigiformes; family Strigidae; genus Strix; species Strix aluco. Next base: position 84,174,711 of record NC_133932.1, on the reverse strand, counting down.
TACAGATTTTTTTTCAGGTGTTGTCTTCTCACAGATATAATCAAGTCTCAAAGACTATTAAGCACATTTTTTCTCATAGGTTGTTCCTTTTCTGTGCCCTTTATATTATTTTTTCTCATTCAATTATTCAAAAGCTACTTTAGACTACTAGTAACATATTTATTGAGCAATTTTTCTTTCCCTTCTTTTTTTTTCCTGCTTTTTTCCACTTCCTCCTCTCTCTTTTTCTTCCTCACCCATCCTTTTCTGTTATTCTATTTGTTGCTCTGTTACTTAAAAATTGAAAATACTTTATAGATCTCTATAACTCCAAAACTAGCTAACACGTTCTCTTCTATTTTTCTTTTTCTATGTGTTGTGCTTTAACCCTGGTAGGCAACTAAGCCTCACACAGCTGCTCGCTCACTCCCCACCAAGTGGGATGGGGGAGAAAATCAGAAGGATAAAAGTGAGATAGCTTGTGGGATAAGTTAAAGACAGTTTAATAGGTAAAGCAAAAGATGCATGCTCAAACTAATCAAACAAGGAATTCATTCACAACTTCCCACCTGTAGACAGGTGTCCAGCCATCTCCAGGAAAGCAGGGCTCCATCATGTGTAACAGTTACTTGGAAGGCAAACTCCATAACTCCAAATATCCCCCATTCCTCTTTCTTCCCCTCCAGCATTTATTGCTGAGCATGACATCATATGGTATGGGATTTCCCTCTGGTCAGTTGGGGTCCATTGTCCCAGCTGTATCACCTCTCAACCTTTTGCCCGACCCCAGGCTACTCGCTCATGAGGCAGTGTGAGGAGCAGAAAAGGCTTTGACCCTGTATAAGCACCGCTCAGTAGTGACTAAAACATGGGTGCATTATCAACACTGTTTTCACCACAAATCCAAGTCACAGCACCATACAAGCTACTATGAAGAAAACTCTCAGCCCAAGCCAGTACACTATGCAAAAGAATACAACAATGAATACAAGAAAGTAAGATACAGGTTAAGTAGATGGGAACTCTTCATGAAATGTCAGAGATCCTGTCATAGCTGACTGTATTTGCATTCTTTGAAAGTTCTTCTAGCAGTCTGGGTTAAAAAAAAGATGAACTTCAAAGGAGAAACTACATTCTTTCCATTGATTTCTTTCTTCTTCTTCACAGATACTCTAATTCCAGGAAAAGCTTTTATTTTTTTTGTTTTGTTTTGTTTATTGATGCATGTCTCCATAATTCTGCTGTGGTCTATACTTTGGTTTGCCTGTCTTGATTGCTTACTGACTACTCCAAATGTGCTTTCCAAGGCACAAATGATTTCCCAGTATATATGTCCAAATTAATTCAATTTCACATAAGTACACTTCTTAATTTCACTGAGTTAATTCATATTTGGAACAAAAATAAATTGTATATCAGTGTGTCAGTTCTCTTTGTGCTGTATGTGTTAAGTGCTATGAATGATAAACATTTTATCAATTCATAATTTTCCAAATAGTCCAAAAAAATTTTTTTTGGTATTTAACACATTTTTGCTCTATAGCCTAGATTCCAAATGCAAAAGTTTATTCTCAGCTGCTAACAGTGTATGGTAAAGAGACCAGCAGATGTGTGCTGACGTTAGGAAGAATATATACTTCCATGATCATGAATTCACACAAAGAAAAACAGATTTAAATATTTATATAGCTAATACTGTAATTGAAAACATTTGTTAAATACTAGGATACTTTTCTATAGCTGCTTCCAAAATCACCTTAAATTGAAACTGTAGTGACTCAAACTAGTCTCTTAAAAAATCTTATACACAGCTATGCATTCCAAGTCATATAACTGCAGCTGAGAACATTGTGGGCAATTTCTTTTTGATAAATTTTATGTCTTTCAACAATTTAATATCTGGAATTTATTTCTCAACCTATTATGTGACAATCACTAGAGGCCAGACTGCATCATTAGGTTTTCAGGAAGGATCCCCATCGTGTTTGGAAATTAATGGTCCCACCTGTCTTTGATAGCTGAAAAGCAGCAGTGTCTTCATGTTTTTCACTGGTGGCATTATAATTATCATTATCATAATTATCATTATTCAGTGTTTTCAGTTTGAAGCATTCATATCACTGACTGGAAACATGGATTCCCCCCCTCAATTATTTCTTTTGAATTATGAGAAATTTTACGATCTGTGGAATATCCCACATATGATAAACAACTCAATGAATAATATTTAACAAAATATTACTTTTTTTTAGAAAAAAATTAAACTATATTTTTCTCTCTTGACAGGTATGATTGTGATTTCCAGAATAGAGATCATTAACCAAGCCTCAGCCAAAAACTTGAAATATTGCAAATCTGACCTATATTTTTCAATAAATAAACAGTACTTCTACTTTGTCCTTTATTTAATTTCCTCTTTTTCTTCATTTTAATGTTATATTTTATTACTTTAATGTAAGTTTAATTAAGAAAAGTCATATGATTTTTAAAACAAAATAGATTTTGCAGGGTATCAAATTACAAAATTTAAAGAGGATATCTTTAAGCTTTTTAGTTCTTTTTGTGAATGGTAGATACCAAAGAAGCCTGATATTGTCTCTGTCTACACAGAAGCACTCAAACTGTACAATAGATTTTATTGAGTGTAGCACTTCTAGCAGACTGCAAAATATGTTTAAGATTATTCCATTTAGTAAGTGCATAAGCAAATATATTTATCACAATTAGGAGATTTTAGCTGGAGGTAGAAATGGCAAACTCTTTGGACATATTTTTTAAATTATGTTTGGATCTGATATTATTTCCACATTTAAATGACTATATTAGAGTGATTCAGTGTATATGTATAGACATTTTATGTAATAATAACTATACTTCACTTTCAGATGTTTGCTGAATACCTTCACCTTTTTCATATGCATTTATCCTAATATTTTACATCAGCAGAAATCAATCTACAAAGAGCACTGCAAAAACTTTCTCTTAACAGTCCTTGTCCTATGAACTTCTTGATGAAAAAACAGACCTTGCAATTGTCCATAACACTCTTCATTGCAGATTTTGTTTGTTTGCTGACAGTTTGGGTTTTCCTTTGAGTTTTGGTGTTACATATTATTAGATATCAGAAGGAGTTATATGGTTTTAAGACAGATGTTCTTTTATCCTAGCACAGATTTCCATGATCTGAAAACAGAAAGAAACCTTAAAATCTGTTTAAAATAAGGCAAAGAGGTACAAAAGAGTGCAGAATTCAAATTCAAATCTATAACATTGGGTAAAAAAGAGACTTTTTAAAATTTGCCTTTTAGTTCAGGAAGTACTGCTTTAGGTTCCACCTGATACTGCTTATATTAGGAATTTGAAAGTCATGAGGAAATTGATTTAGTGTGCATGTAAAGACAGAAAGAGGTTTTTTTGAGTATATAAACAGAAAATTTTAAGTTATCTGCTTTAAACATGTATAAATATTTATAAACTAAGTTGTTAGTGAACACAAAGTTTATAATTGCAGAGCCTGTAGGGCTCACCAGAGACAGGAAGAATGACTCGAGGACCTGCAGAGTGAAGAAAAATGTGTTTGAGAAAATGTCTAAGATGAGTTTGGGGAAACATAGAGAGATCAAGGACATAACTGTGAAAAGGACTGATGAATACATGGAAGGAAGATGCCTTATCAGGCTTCCTGATTTTTTGCTATTGAGACAGAAAAAGGGAGACAAGACATTGGGAAGAGTGTAGTATCATATAGTGTGCTGAGGGCTTGACAGAATGTAGAAGTGAATGTATCTGGAATTCAGGAGGACAGTACAAAATTGAGTACAAAAGAGTAAAAACTGGAAGTGGGAGCATAGTCCAAGATTGGACAGGATACTGAAGTGAAGGTATTTCAAGAACAACAGAAATAGTAGTAGAGATGGAAATCAACATATGGTCCTTAAGCAGTCATGAGAAAATAATAAAACATAAATCAGGGAGAAAAAGGCACAAATAAATTATTAAATGTGACTTCAGCAATTATTCCCAATCATTCTGCTTCAAGCTTAAAACACACATGAACAATACTTTTAACAAATGTGCAGCTGTTACAAAGCTGTTGTTAACCATGACAAAAAAGTTTGGACATGCATAAAGGTAAATAAAACAAATCTTCTTAGTGTATGAAAGGAAGCTAAATGTAATTTAAGGTTTAATATAAATATATCTGATTGAAATTTGATTGAAAGCTGAACATTTTTATTCTGCTTGCTTATATAAAATTGCATTCAACCTTAAGGTTGATTAATGCTTAGCAAAATGGAAGAAAATAAAAACCATAGAAAACCTAAGCAACATAGGCTAAGGTGATATCACCTTAAAAAATCTTATAAACATTTTTTAATAGAGTAGTATTTATGAAATCTGTTAAAAGATACAGTACTAGGCAAGATGTCAAGGACAGACTTTAATAATGACAAGATGTTGCAGTGTGATATCATTCTACTTTCATCAGTCTCTGGTGTTTTGCATAATGCATTTTGATAGTGACATATTAGTCAGTCTCACAAACAGTTTTAGTGACCAGTGTTTGAGATTATGTCAGAAGCTTTCCCTAGAACAGGTACTGGATGTTGCTCAACCCTGTTCCCTGAAGGTTTTGTACATGATTTCTGTATCCTGGATTCATTATTATTTTTTTTAGATCAGTATTTTAAATAATTGTTTTCCAGCAAGCTTATACATGACAAAACGGTGTTTGCAAAACAAAACATGCCTCAGTTTTCAAATAACAGACTCAAATATATTCAGAAGTTTGAACTGAAAACAAAATATATAAAAGAAAAATCCTCATAATAGACAACTTACTACAAATTTTATGAAAAAAATCACAAAAAGAGGAAGTGTTGCAGTATTACATACTGAAAACCTATGCCAGTTCACCTACTAGAACAAATCTTTAAACCAAAACCCACATATTTTAGCATACTTGTGTATAAATGTGTCTGCTTTTGGGTACACTTGGACTGGTCCACTGATTGATCATGTTGGGGATTTGTTGGGTAGTACCCTAATTTCTAAAGAACTTACATGTTGTATTTTTTCTCTATAGAAAACAAGTAACAAGAAAATGGGAGGGAACCGGTATGTGACTGATCTATTTCTGACATGAATCTAGGATGCAACTTGGAGGTATACACAGATGGAATAACTGGTCTCATAAAAAAAGAATTTTTACTTATCTCAACTAAGCGATTGCATATGTATTTTATGACCTTGGCCTGACACACCTTTCGTACCTTGATTAACAGAAATTATTGGTATGGTCTCTCAGCTTGGTTCCAGTGAAAAAGAACACGTGATGTGTAAGTATATATCCTAAGTGCGCATGGCAGTGTGTATCTGTGTGTGTGCACATGCATCTGTCTGTCTAGCTATCTGTCTGTATGGGTGTGTGCATGTGTGAACATAAATAAATAAATATATATCAAAATGCATAGGAGGGCAGTTACAGGTAGCATCAAGAAAATTCTCTCTCAAAAAATCTAGATTCTTATACCAATATCCTACATCTACAAACATATTTTAATTATAGTAAATAAATGCTAGAATAAATTTGTGTTAATCTGCCATAGTTTCTCCCCCTAAAAAAAAAAAAAAAAAAAAAAAAAAAGAGGAGGATGTCTGTGAATGTAGAAATGGTTAACAATACATAATTTCTTCAAGGATAAAATATTATCTCATGTCACTGAATAGGACACCATAAAAACATGACCTCTGGGCAGAAAACAGCAAAGGTTGGCGTTCAATGAATATTCAGTTTAGAGTCCTATCTGCTTTACAGAAGCTCTGACTTCTGACTTACTGTGTGTCTTAGTAAGTAAAAAACTACTTTATGATAGGTTTCTGATGAGTAAGATACCCAGTTCACTCCTGTTAGAGTTACTTTTTAGTGGAATATATGATTCCCAGTGTCCACATCACTTGACAGCAAACCCGTAAAAATAATTGTTGTTGACTTTTTTTAGTATATTAAATGGGCTTAGATAATTTGGCAGAAATAGAGGCTTTTGTGACTATTTCTTTATGTGAAAGTCTGTGACTTTTTTGGATTAAAAGGACAAAATGTTTATCTTTTTATCTTTGTGACCAATATTTAGCATTCTCCTTCCATTTTTCTTATACATATTTTTATGTTGTCTTCCCTCACAAGTATCAGGAACTGATAAGGAACACTGTCCTCATTTGCTATGCTATCAATGCAATGTTTTGTCATACACTGCCAAAGGCATTCTTTGATTGCTATCTGAACCAGATTTTATCAACATCTTCTGGGCATTTAGACCCTGTCTACACTTATTTATTAATACACATCACAGTGCTCCACAGGGCTCTGATCTATGATCATACTGCTGAGTAGCTGCTTGGAGCATTCCGTCATCACTATCTGTCTCAGTTGTTTCCCTGGATTTCATTTCACCTCATTTTAGATTTATACAATACAAAAATCTACCACTAGAACTAGATTTCTAGATGTGAAATACCTCTGCCAAGTCATGACTGGTATCTACAAAAGACAGGCTAAGTTTCTAGGGTCACTAATAAATATTGGCTCAAGACACCACTTAGAAACCTGGGAAAATTAACTGTCTTGATACTTACTATTTCATAACTTTCAATTTGCAGACAAAGAACCCAAAAAATGTACTTTAATGGGGGAAAGAAGAAATTGACAGTAAGAAAGAAAATAAATAATCTGTGATAATCACATAAATAACTTCCAATATAAAATAACAATCAGATAAAGATTAAATTAATTATAAGTCATTTGCTAGGACCGTTCCTTAACCTTTATATTTTTTAGTAAAGATATTGCAGTTGCCAAATCACAAAACTCTATCACCTGACTTGCTGAGTAACAAAGTCTCATGCAGTCTGCTGCTAAGTAGGGTTAAAATTCTTGCTATCCAATCCAAAGAGTTGCATTTAGGTTTTAGTATTCTAATTTTTAAGCTGAAACAAGTAAATACAGTCTTCATAATTGCATATAGTGTTTACTGCAGAATGTCTTCTAAAACAGATTTTTTTCAGTCTTCACACTTTTGCACTCTGAAACTGCAGGTTTTCTCCTTGTAAACAAATTCAGACATATCTAGTCTGCCCTGAATTTTCATATAAAATGTTTTCAACATTACTACACTGATTCTTATGAAAAAGCCATTTGTACAACTTTTTTTTTTCCTACTGGTTTACAACACAGTAACAGCTGTTCCCCTCCTGGCTCTCCAATATTCGTGAACTCTAAAACTCTTTTTGTATATCTCAGCTACTAGGCTTACATGGGAAAAGCAGGAAGTCCTAGCCCATAGGTTTTCTGGTTTAGATATTTATTGTAGAACAAGGTGAATTGCACAACAGAAGTGCTTATTACTCTCCAGATTGTAAAAGAAGTCTGCCTGATGAAATGCCAGTGACAAGTTGGGCATCTAAAATTAGGTAATATGAATTGAATCCAGATGACAATAACACTTTTTTTGTTGTTGTTGAGTACAACATGCAAAAGAAAAATATTCCAAGACTATCAGATACACATGTAGGAAATGTAGCAGTGAAGAAAATGCACTGAATTAGAAGTTAAACTCCTACTGTCTTGAGATCTGAGATGCAGTATGATCATGTTTTTACAGTTTTTATTGTCTTCGACCCTGTCTTTCCTTTCCATTTAAGTATAAGGTCTTCTGTATCTTACTGTGTCTTGTGCAGAATGGAAATTTGTGGATCTCTATCTACTACAGCAATAGGACATTACAAAAACCTCAAAATTATACTATCAATGAAAGTAGTGAGGGATTTTTTCTTTTTTTTTTTTTTTTTTTTTTGCCAGCAACTATAAGATGTTTGACTTACAATACCAATTTTAAAAAAGAGAATAAAAAGACAAGTATCATGACATCGCTGTGAATTCCATATAATTATACCTGTCAAGCAAAGGCATATAGGATTTGGGGTGTATTGTACGTGGAAACAGATCTCCCTCTTTCTTCTATACTTTGCTTCTTATCAAGTCCAACCTCCCTAATAATGCAAGAATTTAGTAAATGTTTCTGCCACAGGGCACAACCTTGTGTAAATGCTGAGTTGGAAACACTGGGATTTTCTTTTCCAATTTGCACCCAGACAAGTTCCTCACTCTCATAAATCTTGTATCTCTGCTCAGTCACATTTGGGTGACTAGGGAGCAAAACTGCTAGCTAGAAAAGGGAACACTAAAAGCAAGATTACCTCTCATCCTCTGTTCTTTGTCTTCCCCATCAGAGAGTGGTGGTAAGTTGCAAATAGCACTAGCTGGGATCTATCTAAGCAAGGCTGAGCCAGGAAAAATTTTTTGTCTCTGTTATTCAAACAAATCAAATATATATGTCTAATCTAGTGGAGGAGTAATAATTAATTTCCATAATAATGAAAGCCTTGTTCAGAACGAAATTAAGTACTTCACAAAAAAAGCCTGGAATATGCCATCCATTTTCACCAAGCTCTTGCAGAAATCAATGATTTTTGAGAGGTAAATTATTAACTCCCATAAGACTAACATTTTATCACAATTTATGCAAATACTATTGAACTTACTACAAATACAAATATCTGTATATTAAAGAAAAAAATTTTTAAAAAGACTGCGATGTGCAGTTGTCCATTTGACATCATCTGAGCTGATGTAAAATGGTTTTCAACTTTTAATTTTTAAATTGAAATGGCATTGGATTACATATTTGAGATCTTTGCCTGACTCATCTTCTATTTCTGGGGTTGTTTTAAAATCAGTGGATTTTTTAAATCAATTAAAACAGACGTGGAACTGGGCAATATAATGATCTGAACCATAGGAATCTTTCAGGAAAGAATTTTTATGCAGCTACCTGTAAATCTATTCATTCTGTAAACACAGAAAGATTACAGTTCCTGGTTCTAATGCCTTGAAATTTAGTCTGGTTTTTTCCCCTCATATTCACTATTAGTCCTACATAATGTTGTCAGGGTCAATCTCTCAACTTTGTCAAAATCAGTAAGATTTTTTTTCCCTTACATTTTGCTTTTTTTTCTTATAGTCAAGAACACTAAAACAGAAGTACAATAAGGCTTTAAGCTATTAATATCAGAACAAAATGCACATCACTTACAGCAGCTGATTGTTTAAAAAATAGATGCATATGCTATTTAATTTTCTGTTCACTAGAATGACTTTCTTTTTTCCTTCTTAACAAAATTTCTCTTCTTTTGATCTTATTCAAAAAGGCAGTAGGAGTCTTTTTTAGGAACACTTGAAACCCTCAATAGATGCTGATTTTTCCACAACATCTGCCATGTTCCTATTTTTCCCATGCTGAACAGACATTTTTTAAAAGTAAATGCAGAGCAAAACAGATTTTGCTAAACCTTAATTAGCATTTTTATAAAATACTTCACTCATAGAATTTAATATGAGAACTCTTTATGACATGACTGATTTAGAACAACAGTAGAATTTGTATTATCTTACTATTTGTCTACTGGATAGAGATTGTAGCCCTGATTTAACCTCTCGTATGCTTTAAAGCTAAGTTTTATACCTAAGCAAAACTATCATTATTTCTAATCTGCTCTTTGAATTGCATCAGTACTCATTTAACATTTTATAATACCAAGACAGTGAAAACCTTATACTGTCATAGACTTGTTACAAGAGATACTCAGTCGTGAATATATTGTGCGGTATATCATGGAGGCTTTGTAACTCAAGGGGAAGATTTAGCATGAGGTACACTGAAACAGATAACTAATGTTCATGTCAAAAATCTTGTCATAAAATTGTTGCATATATGTTATTTAGACAGAAAATTATATTTACAGTAAAACTTTCTTTCACTTCAAAAAGCGACACCTTTCTAAGAATAATTTCTGTGTTAATAACAAAAGTCCCCAAATTTCACAAATACAGCACTCAGATAAATGTTTTTTTCACCATTTGAAACTGCCACAATAATTTGAAATACATTTCTTGATATCAATTTTTTTCTCACTCTCACATGTTCCCACATTCCTCTAAAAGTTATTATGATGACCAAGCATCACCTTTCATGATATGAGAAAGGCAGATATTAGTTCTTGCTTCTCATCACCATCAAAACAAAAGCTCATGACTCTCTGGTCAGACAGTATAATGAAGAGGACTGCTTTCTAATGGCAAATATGACTTTCAAAAGAGCTCAACAGTGCTCAAATGAGGTGCCACTGAAGCATTTCTTAAAACGTAGAGGTATATTGTCAATATCATTGTTAGGGTGTGTGTGGGAATTTCAAGGCACTCATGTTGAGGTAATACTGACATATTGGTACCTCGTGCAGACTATGTCATTTTTCCTTGGTTACTTTGAAGATTAGAATATTTCAAGTCTATACAAAATCATAGTTTCCTTAATGAATCATCTATTTAAATATATTTGTGATATATTTTAATTGTTCTAGACAGTAGTAATGATATGCTGAATTATATAAAGAAACTAAAGGGTTTTTTTCTTAATTTAACTTGAGAAAATATATATTTTACCAGGCATTATGAGATTAACTCAAATCCAGTGAAAAAAGCTTATGATATGAAAGACTCAGTGACTTTCAATATTTCAGTTTTATTCCCAGTTAATCTCTGATTAATCACTGGAAGAGGGGAAAAGTTTTATTTCTACCATTATGATGATGTTTGCCATTTTAACTGGCACAGTTAAAAATAAAACAGATAAGGAAAAGAGAATTCTATAAATTCCATTGATGAATTATCATCAAATTGCATTGTTCCTGACAGTGAATGAATATTAAGCATACTCTAGCAGTTCTATTACATTTTCTTATTTATTTAGCATGTTTTATTGCTAGAACACAACTTTTATAATGATAATGAAAAGTTATATTTAGTATCTGTTCAGCTTCCATAATTTCTTTCATTGATATTTACTTCTATAAAAGTGTCCAAAACATGAGCCTTTTTCAGTATCTTTTTTTTCCTGACTTTTTTTTTATATTGATATTATATTTTTAAAAGGAGCGTTTAGGGGATCCCAGTTCTGAATCTTTTGGAAAAGGTAATATTTTTAAGCTTTCTTCATTTCTGCAACTCTAAAAGAAATTGTCTCCAAGTTAATTCTATTTCTGTGCTACAGAATAATTGTATTCATTTTATTCCATCAGTTCCACTTTAGCTGAATGTTGCCTTTTATCTCTAAATTATTATTGCTCTTCCAAGTGTTTGGGTTTTGTTTTTTTTTTTTTTTTCCCTTCTAGAATTTGTCTCAGTATATATTATATGACTGCTAGCTAGATGATTTGGTATCCAGCTCTTAAATGATCACAGATCCGTATCTCTTCCTAAGTTCCTACAGATCACCTCTGCTTTATTATGCTTATTTTCCAGTCAGCTAAGGGATGTGCTTCTGTCAGTATGTCCCTAACATCCAATACAGCCAATGTTACAGCTCTGGGTTGCCTGACTAGGAGACTTCTTTCACAGTTCATTGCTGTTGGTGACTGGTTTTTTGGTGGTTGGTTTAGTGTTTTGTTTTGTTTTTCCCACAAATACTTTCAGTTGAGCTCAAGTGGAGGCTCTGGAGAAGGACTGTTTCTCTTCCTGTCTGTCTGGAACCCATAGGGAGTCACCAGAGAAGGAACTAATGTTCTAGTGTCCCAGGGTTCCCTACACTGGGAAATGCCTTAACTGAAGGTTGTTCTGAAATGTCTCTTTAATTGAGCTTGCTCTCCTTGCAGATCAGTTAGCACACTTCACAGGTACTCGTCTGTAGTGGTAGGATACTGAAAAAACAGTACTTTTGTAATATACATTCCCCTCCAAGAGTAACACATGCGTATTTTTCTACCATACCAATCTAGTCTAAAATCTGCTGTGTGACTAGTATTAAACTGATATCTCAACTCAGGAAAGGATTGAGCCTGTACTTACTTGTTGCAGTCTCTCTTTACCCTGTTTCTGAAAACATCTGAAACTTATAAACCACAGATTTCTTCAAACTAAACAAAAAATTAGGAAGGAAATTAGGAGCTTTATTGGTAAGATAAACATAAAATTATCATGACATACTGAATCCAACATATGTTTTTTCTTAAGCAATTAATTTCTAAGGAAGAACAGGGAAAAATAATGAAGCATAATATATTTGAAATGAACTTTACTACAAATGAAAAAAAACTAGAAATTTTATGGCGCAAACATACTTTAAATCAGAAATGCCTTTCTTTTTGTTATTTGTATGCATGTTAGCATGTATATTTTGATTCCCATTTGGACATTCTGACTGAATGAGCTGAATCATTTCACTATCACAAAATGGTCACAACTCAACAAAATAAATTTTAACAAAAGCAACTTCAAAGTAACTTATCTGGAAAGAAGAGTGCAAATTGAAAACGTGCATTAGAAAGGACTGAATCTTAGCAAAATTATCACAAATGAGCCCTGTGGAAAGAAATTCTGTTTTTAAAGTAAAATAAGATACAGTCTCGTGAAGTTTTGCTAGTTACTGACAAGGCAATTATCAAGACAATGCACGTGTGTCTGGGTATCCCCACCTGATGGGAAAATGGTTAAGAGATGAAAGTGTAACTTACTCAGAAAATAGAAAACAAAGCTACCAGTAAAAAAAGAGAAGCTTGATATTGTCACTGTAATATCATAAAAATGTGTGACATTAGGGGGCTTATTTCTCAGTATGGTTGACAAAGCATACATGGGTTGAAGATGGTTAGGCAAATTCAACTATAAAATAAAATACACCTTTCTTTTTGTAACTATAATTAAAAACTGTATCATCTGACCAGAGAGCTTAAAGAATATTCTGAGTATTTAAAAACAAGATGAACTGTGCTCCTATAGAGAAGAAAACTAATTTATACTCAAATCTTGTCACCATTGTGATTGTGGTCATGGTGGTCTTCAAATTATGAATCTATGAATCACCTTAGTCATTTAATTCTTCTGGGACAAAAGGAAAGTAGTAGTTTTTGAAATTTCCTCTCTATCATCATAGTTAACACAAATATGTGAAGACAATGACAGTCCTAAAATATGTGTTTCTGTGATTCAGGCAGCTGATTGAAGGAATAATCTCAGATTTTTTTCGTTCTTTTCCACAACTAACTACATGTATTCTATATTTTGTCTCTTCCTTGTTTCCAAATCCACCTGTCCTTTCTTTCAGCAGTATCAGGGGGTTCCCACAACTATATCTAAAACACTAGATATGCTAGGCAAACATTGAAAGATAATATGTTAAATGATGTTTCTGAAATATACAGTTGGTATGGTTTGCTAACATACTCAGGGTTGAAGTGATTGCAAAATGAATGTCTTTTTCACCTAAGACAGATTGATAAAGACCTTTCATTTTGTGTTTTCTTTTTTTCCTTTCTTTACAAACATCACCATGTCTGTCTTTTGAAAAATAATGAAGCCACTAGTTACATAATTAATAACAATAAAACACTAAATAAGTACATACCTTTATGAAGACTCAAATATCAGTGGTAATCCATTCTATTTGATAGATGTAAATTTATCTGCTTTTGTAAATAGGCACTTCATAGCAAAAATTAACATTTGATAGCATTATTCACTTAGGCTGGTAAAAATCATCCCTATAGCTCTTCAGATGCAAACATTTAAAATGTACAGGTCTACCATGGATGGAGAGGATTCCCATCCTGAAAGATTAAAGCGTGGTAATCCAATCACATTATTTAGATATAACACAAGGATATCCAGATTAAAAATAATAAAATCACATCTGTACAGAACAGTTTAGCTTGAGTGAAACCCTTGGAGGTCATGTGGTTCAACCTTCTGCTTAAAGTGGGTCTAACACCAGGGCAAATGTCTTAGAGCCATCTCCTGGGAAACTTCAAAGATATCTAAAGTTGGAGTCTCCGCATTATCTCAGAGCAGCCAGTGCAATCTTTTATTATTTTCCCTCTGGAGAATTTTTCTTATATCTAACTGGAACCTTCCTTGCTGCAAATTGTAACTGTTGTTATTTCCTATTCACTCTGCACTTCCAAGGAGAGTCCAGCTTTGTCTTCCTATCCTAAGAAGAATGGTCAGTCCAATACCTTCCCATAAGTGAAGAGAGCCATTAATACTTCCCTTTAGCCTTCTCTACATCAGGCTGAGAAAACAAACTCTCACAACCTCTCCTTACGTGATGTGCTCCAGACCCTCACCATCTTAGTGTCTTTCTGCTGCATTCATTCTAGTTTGTCCAAGGTCTTTTTTTGTACTGAATACCCCAAAACTAGACACAATACTCCAGATGCCATCCCACAAATATCAAACAGAGAAGCATAATCACTTTCTTAAACCTGCTAGCTCTGGCCTTATGAATGCATTCACATATTATGAATATGTGACTGGTCTTTGTCACTGTTATGGTTTAACCCCAGCTGGAAACTCAACACCTCACAGCCATTTGCTCACTCCCTCCCCTGGTGGGATGGGGGAAAGAATTGGAAGGGTAAAAGTGAGAAAACTTGTGGGTTGAGCTAAAGACACTTTAACAGGTAAATCAAAAGGCGCGCACACAAACAAAGCAAAACAAGTAATTCATTCACTACTTCCCATCAGCAGGCAAGTGTTCAGTCGTGTCCCAGAAAGCAGGGCCCCATCACTACATAATCATTACTAGAGAAGACAAATGCCATCACTCTGAATGTCCCCCCTTTCTTTCTTCTTCCACCAGCTTCTTATTGCTGAGCATAACATCATATGGTATGGAATATCCCTTTGGTCAGTTGGGGTCAGCTGTCCCAGCTGTGTCCCCTCCCAACAACTTCTGCATCCAGCCTACTCACTGGTGGTGTGGTGTGATAAACATAAAAGGCCTTGACTCTGTGGAAGCACTGCTCAGCAATGACTAAAACATCTCTGTGGTATCAACACTGTTTTCTGAACAAATCCAAAACACAGCCATGTACTAGCTACTATGAAGAAAATTAACTCTATCCCAGACAAAAACATCATAGTCATCACAAGGGCTCTCTGCTGACACTCATTCACCATGTTATTCATGCAGACCCCATGGTTCTTTTCTGCAAAGCTGCTTTCTAGCCAAATAGCAGATTCCAGTTTAAATTTTCACATGGGATAATCATACACCAGGATCAAGACATTTTATCTGACTTTGCTGATCTTCTCAGCAGTCCATTTCAATACCCTGGTGAGAACTTCCCATACAACAGCCCTGCCCTGCAGCATACTGACTACTTGCTGAGTTGAGCAAAGCTAGTGTTAGGTCAGATTGCCCAGGGCCTTCTGACAGAAACTAGAATATGTCACACACAGTAAGGAAGGATTTTTGTTTGTTTTCTTTTATCTTTTAATTAGCTTAATACTTGAAAATACAGCTTGCAGGTTAGATAAGCCTTTAGAGGACTGATCTCTAACCTTGTCTTAGTTCACACTTCTTCCAAATTTATTTTATCTGAATAATTCTACTGTTTATTATGTATTTGCTAACTGGGACCAAAATATTTTTCAACAGATCCCTCTGGGGGAAGGTGAGGGAAGCCTGAGAATGAATTACCTCCCTTCTCTAGCTTCCAGAATTATAGACTCTTCATAAAAACACTTCCATCTGTTAGAATATGTTATCCAACAAAAGCTCCTCATAAACAGGATGGTATGTAACTCATTTATTGCAGGAGGAAGGACCGAAGAAGGTGAAAAGCTTGACATTCAAGAACTTCTTATCCATCTTCTAACTGGGAATCCAGTTTGTTCTGTTTGTGCCTAACACTGCCTAGAAAGTCCAAGTGCAAAACCATAAGCACTTTGAAGCTGCTGATTTTATTTCCCTTTGATTCAGGTCACACTGTTAAAGAGCCTGCAGGCATTTTTTCCTCTCATGATTCGTGTTTCATGTTGTTTAACTGTCTTAGTTGCATTTAGGTAAAAAATGTGGATCAAAGACAAAAAAAAAATGTGTTAGCTATGAACCACATGTTAATATAGCTATAATTGATTTATTCACAGTATTAGACTTACTCTTTCCCCCTCTTTAGACAGTTCTTTATTTCATCTTATGTTCCATGTCAGTGTCTCTCTTGCTACCTTTTCTATATAACTTTATTTTCTTCTCTATTTTTCTCGTCCCCAAGTCTAAACGTTGTATTTGTTACATGAATTTCTCTCATACATAGATCTCATAATCATAGTTTGTTTTTTCTCACTCAGTCTGTTTGATGTTTGAAAACATATAGACACCTGATTTGAAGAATTTTACAAGTTAGTAACAATCATTGTCAAGTTAACAAAAAAATGTAGTTACTCTGAATTTCCATGAAAAGTCATCAAAGAGTGGTGATGCTGACAGAATCCTGATCTTGCATTATAAATTCCAGGGACTCTGTTTCTTAACTGTCCTTTCAGATCTTCTTGCAGTTCTTTATAACATGCAGTTCAAGTTTCTTAAGGTTATTTGTTGCCAGTATAATAGTGATAATACAGGGAGATACCAGCAGAGTTTTTGCATGTTTTAGAAATATAGAAGTGCAATTGCAATTCTAATAGAGGTGGATAACAGGGCTATGCCTGTGTGCACACCCACTGATCTTAATCAGTAATTCCTGGGATGGTCCAGGATGTCACCAGCCAGTTACCTGCAGATACGAGTTAATGGACTGTCTTGAGACAATGAATGGACTTGGAACTAGGTGACTGACTAGAACTTCTTATTGAGTGTTTCACTCATTGTTACAGCAGCCCTCCAGGGGATAATGTTGGGCAGCTCTAGAATTCCCCCCATGCAGTTCCTGCTGTGCCCAGTCCAATTTGTATGCCTAAATATCTTGATTAACTTCCTAAATGGAGTGTCCCAAATAGTCATAACTTTATATTCTATTTCAATCAATAAACAAAAGCTTCAGCTGTTAAAGATCTGATTCCCAGCTTGTCCAAAGGAATGAAAAGCTTCTGTAAGTACTGTTTCATATTCATAATTCTGTTCTTGATATCTGTGATATCCAGAAACATCTCAGCTAGTGATAATGTTTTGTTATCACTGTAAACCAAAATGTGTGGAGTTTAACTGAGCTTTAAACATTCAAGGTTACAGTGTTCTGATGTTCCTCCACTCATGACTTCTATCTTTAACTCCATAAATAATTTTTTCCATTATGTTAGAAAATATAGTGATATTACATTGCTGTGCATTCAAATTTTTTAAAAACATGAAAAACATTTAATCTCCATAGTTTAAAATCCCCTAAATAAAAAGATATAAGTCTCTCAATTTGAAATTTATTCCCATTCCATTTGTTCTCCTTAAGATGTATGGTCATAAAAGACCACATACGTCATGCGTACATCATTTATTACAGGAAGTTCTCTGTGATGACAGAGTGTTTATATAAAAGCTAGAAAATTACAGGTGATTTTACTTTTATTACAGTTAGTATCTTTTAATATTTAATGTTGTAAGTATATCTAATATTTAATCTAAATCACCATGAAATAACAATATACTTGTGATTTATTTTTGCCAGTGTTCCATGTATTTCAAAGAGACCAAAGTGTGCTGGGGGCAAGTGCTCTGTGGTATTTATTGCAGTATGAAAAAGTATCATGTGCTTAATTCATTTCTAAATAGGCTTTGAGAGTCACCTGAGACACCCTGGAGTACCCAAGACATATGCCAGCATCTGACAAATATGATAAAGTAAAGGAAACTCAAGTTCTTCTGGAGCAGCACCTAGTGGTGAGGAGGAATGTTTAAGGGCATTTCAAATGACATCACATACCTCTCTATGGTCAAATAAACTGTATTCAGCTGTACTTTTTCTCTGGTCCTGCATATAATTTAATCAAACTTGAAAGGATGCTAAAGATTAGATCACAATTAACAAAATAAGTTTAGTAACAAAAATCTGGTTGACATATTGACCCTTTTCCCTAGGGCTAGAAATAAACAAATATATTTTACTTTAATTTATAGCTCAGAAAGGTCCATATAAAGGTGACCTTTAAGATCAGTTTTAAGCAGCTCAGTGAAGAAAATATGCATTTGTCATTATTAAAAAAAAAAAAAAAAGAAAATAACAGCAACACCAGAACAAGATGGAATAAAATGGAAAATTAATATGATTAATTTACCTTGATTTTTCTCATCTATTATACTTAATAAACAGAAATAAATAAGAACTTTCCTCTTGTCTAACCAATCTGATCAGCTTTTTTCAAAAGGAATTTTTGGGTTCAGAATTTGCAGGGATATAGACAAAATTCAAAACAAAACAGATAAAATCCTTCAAAAACTATACATAACAAACACATCTGCATAAAATGAGGGAAATTCATCCACAAAAGTTGAAAACATTTTTTTTTAAGTGTTCAGTCAAATTTTGCAGCTATTTGTTGTTGCAGACCTCCCATCATCTCTCTCCAGTATACATTTTAACTGTAATTTTTTTCTAGAAGGGGTGTTTAATAATGTATATGATCATAATGTGTATATGATTTTACTGCTCTTTGTGATTGTATTACTCCTACACTACCAAGAATGAACTCTTCCTACAAGGTATGACTGAGTTTTCCATCTCCTCTTTTTTACAGTATATTCTCTCTACCTGAGGGTACCATGAAGTTTTAAGCTATGATTAACCTCCATGAGAATAGACATACTGTTTTTCAGTGACAGAAAAATTGTAATGATATTTCATCAGTCCCATGAGGAAATCTTGATCAAATTTCCAAAACCAGCCAAGCCTTCGCATCCTGGGAGAGGGGATGTTTAGTACAGGGCTGGTTGTTCTTTCCATCTTTTTGTCCAGTTCATCAATAGATGGCAGCAAATAGCTCTTTTGCCTCTGATCTCCAGCCCAGAGGGTTACACACACTTCCACTTCTTTATTTATTTAGTGTTCTTTTTTATTTCTGCTTTCTTTCTAAAAAGGTCATGTACATGACTATATGAGACAATGCAGTTACAGTGTAGAATATATATAACTTAAGTAGGTAACTTCTTCACCAGCTCCTTGATAGGGAGAATTCATAAGGTTTCACTGGGAACTGTAAACAGTTTCTGCCAAATCTAATTTAACAAGGAAGTGTGTACATATCTACACAGAAATTCACTGAAACAATAGTCACAGATAGAAATATCCCACATTATTAAGGAGCCACAAAAATCAGTCCCTAAAATCAAGGTTCCAATATACCCTTTTGATAATATTTTTCTTTCATTCCTCAGTTCATGTTTTGGAAAAGATTTTGCTCTACTCAGACATTTCCAGTACTCTTTGTGCAGTTTGTCTTAGAAAAGCCCCTTGGGCCTATCAGTCTGAATAGAAAGGATGTGTAGTTATGTCTGAGGAAAAAAAATGCTTCCTAAAACTGCAGAAAATCTTAGCAGATTCCACTGCATGTACTCAAAAATATTTTTTCACTTCCTATAACTGTGTCCTGAAAAGATTTTTATTTCAAGCTTTGCAGTTTCTCTCTTTTCTTTTTTTTTTTTTTTTTTAAAAAAAGTGAAAGTAGACTTCAAAATCCAAGACTCAAATGCGTCCCTGCCCCCAGTATTATATAAAGATTTTGCTCCAGTGCAATAATCTCTGACATTAGAACCAGTAAAGATATTTTAAGCACAAGAGGTGCCTGTTTAAGAAAGTAAAATCTTGTAGAAAAACAAACCTTTAGTTAAGGTTGACTATGATGTTTCAAAACAGCATATTTAAATATTATTGTGCCAATTAAAATGAAAATACGTCCATCTTTAAATGAAAGCAGATCTCACACTCAACTGATACAATAGTCCCTAAGAAAATACAAGAAAAACAAGATGAATCAGTAGAATACGTTAAGAAAACTTTGCTGAGAATCTCCTTTGCAATCAGTTTGCTGATACTTGAGCTAACAACAGTTTATTTACCTCACACTGTGGTAAGAGTACTCTTCCTCACATTGTATTGCCATGATGATGATCTTGGGATGTAAAAAGAAGATACTAAAAAGACATTAACAGATAGCTAAAAATGTTTAGATGTAGTGTATGTTAGTAAATGAAAAGAAAAAAAAAAACACATTAAAATGTCATCTTTTGTGTCACCTCTATATAACAAAAGCAGTTAATTGCTTTCTACTCATCATGGGCCAGACTTATCCCCAATAAAAAAGGACAGATGGAAGAAATACTAAGTGTTCATGTCAGATCTCATCTGGTTTGAGGACTTCTCTTGCTATCTTAATATATCCCAGTAAAGTGAAAATTATATGAATCATACTTTTTTTTTTTTCCCAGGCAGGTAATTTTTTTTTTAATATATGTTTTTTTGTGTTCAGCTTGAATGGTTCTGGAAAAAAGAGGCATGATTTAACCCCAAAGAAAGGTACGTATAATGTAAGAAGGGAAGAAAAAAAAAAAAAAAATGACAGTGCACCATTTAAAATAATCTGCAAATGATAGATGTTGAAAGTGCATTTAAACAATTACCAGTGTGAAATGAATTTAATGCAGGTTGTGTAATTTATTAAGTCTGGCAGTGCTCAGTTACTTACTTAAGCCAATAAAGTTATTGAGATTTGGAAAGGAAAATAAGAGTTTGTCTTAATTTATTCAAGATGTCCTTCATTTGTTATTAAAGTTTTAATTTATAAATATTGCAATTTTTATAAAATTAATTTTCTACACTAGTAATAATTTTCACTTTTGAGATTTAATATGTCATATGTGAAATGAATTATAAAAGGTCACATGTTACTTCTGCATCTTGAGCCAGTGTTGTGATGGGATTGAAAGCAGTGTCCAAGGTTCAAGCCACTAGAGTTTCTGCCCTTGCTATATTACCTGCGACAGAACAAGGATGTTGCCAGCATAAACAAGCACTCTTGTATTAAATCTGTGAGGTTGAACTGCCAGTGACCAGTCCATCACTTCCTGGTATGTTCTGTTTTCTGTTTTCTTAAATTGTCATGTTTTAATTAGTTTTGTAGAAAATATTATGTAAAAATGCATCACTGGGATATTATTAGGCAAACAAATGTATTTCATTGTTGCAAAGTTCAAGGATAGCTGACATAGATGTTATATAAATATGAAACATCTTTGGTTTAAAATTTCTGTGTAGTGCTATCCATCATGAAAATAATAGAACTTAATGTCTGATCTCAGGAAAGATAAAGATATTGCTTTACTCATTTTTTTTTTTTCTCTTAAGAAAGAACATGGTTTTATTTGGGGTTCATCTGTATAATTAACATCATGTTGTAAAATGTTTATAATGTTGGAAAGTCAGAAATTAAGATCTAGTGTAAGGTAGATATAGTAATATAGCTATATTATATATATAATATATATACAGTAATATAGTTATATAGTATATATAACATATATACAGTAATATAGCTACATTGTATATATAATATATATACAGTAATATAGCTTAGCTAGAACATTCAGTAGAAGTTGTTCATTTCATTTTTTATATTGGCAGTCAATGAACCCTGCATTTATTTTCAGCTGAGTTATGTTGTTACATTTTAAAATAAAACCAAGGAAGAATTATAGGCTTTACTATGTTTAATTCTTTCTGTGATTCAGGAAGGGAAATGCAAATATTACTTTATGAGAACTTTATGCTTACTCATGTTGGGGCTTCATGCCTTAGTATGAGATAAAATTACTTCATCTGTGTTATTTGATCACAGCCTCAGTAACCAACATGGAGGACTACAAAGCAATGAACTCTGTTTCCCTGGGTACACCTGTATTACTATTATTATTATTAGTGATATACTGAGGAGAGTTCTCTTTCTGGTTAACTAAACTAGTTTACTTCCATTTTGAAGCTACAACACCTGCATATGTTCTCCCACACAACACTGTGACATCTGAGGTGTCACAGCTCCGTCAGGAGCAGGGATGGTCTCTCTCACAGGGCAATGCTTGCCTTGGCTTGTTGGAGGTAGCTTGAAGTCATTTGGAGCCCTTTGGAACCATTCCCTCCCCTCCCTTTCAGTCACATGACTCTTGCCCATGACTCTCTTGTCTCTAAATGTAGGACAAGAGAAAAGACAAGTAACAAGTAACAAGGGAACAAAGCAGAGAACCCAAGGAGATGAGACAGGGTGTGACAAAGAGGAACAAAGGAAGGGGCGTAGCTGAACAGAACAGAGGCAGAAGCAGAAACATCACAACATGAGAAGGTTTAAGAAGACAGGTTATAGTAAAAACAGGAAAACTGCTTAAACAAGCATCCTGTTGCATCCCCAGCTAGATGAACTATTTGGCCATTGAGACTGCAAATGGCCATTCAATTGACTCTTTTAAATATTGTGATTACATGGTTATACCAGTAGGAATGACTTTGAATTCTGTTATTTAGTTTTCAGAAATGCATCCCTTTGTGCATGTATTTATCTTTCCCTTCTGAAACCAATTTCCCTCTTTAAATAATTTGTTCTATTCACGGAGGCTTCATCATTACTTTTTGTGTTACCATGAGTCAGGATTATATCTTCATCTCAGATCACTGTCTGGGAAAATAATAAAAAAAATAACTGTGCAGCATGATGCTAGTTGAAGGTGGCCCACTTCCAAGAACACCATAAGCTTTAGCAGATGTTGGCCAGACTGCACTAAATATGTGTCTGCAATTTTAGGAATCTCAGGGCTCTTCAGTCAATGACCATAGACTGCTGCTTTCAGATTTCTGGGTTGTTTTGGGGTGGTTTTTTTGGCAGATGAACCCTGAGACTCATGTGAATGGCAGAGAGAATATGCAAACCCACTGCAATAAGCAGGAACTCAAACTTATTGTGAACAATTGGTACAGTGTCAGAAAGCAGAGATGGCCAGCTTCACCCTAATAGATGGGGAGTTGAGTGTTAATAACATGCTAGCAGGGCAGGTGCCTTGACAGCCAGGGTCCTGTCCTACAGTACCCAAGCAGGGCGATCAAAGCAGGCCCAGGGGTAACAGCCAGGTTCAACCAAGGATCCAGATCATCAAGTAAATTCATAATGATAAGACAGACTGAGGTCAAGCCACAAGGTCAGCCAGATCAAGGTCAGAATCACATCTGGTAAAAGTAACTAGGGTCAGACACAATCCCCTGATTAGAGGGCAGGTCCATGGTGACAAGACAAGTATGAAATCCAAAAGTATTAAGGCATTGTAACATCTTTCATGGAAGGGGGGGCTCAGAGAACTGAGATTATTTAGCCTGGAAAATAGAAGGTTCTGGGAAATCTCATCAATGTGTATAAAAACTTGATGGGAAGGAATGAAGAGGGAAAAAGACTCTTCTTGATAGTGCCCAGAGAAATGACAAAAGACAATGGGCACAAATTAACATGAAATTCCATGTAAACACAAGAAAACAGTTACAGGTATGGGGCACTGACTACCTCTCTAGGAAGCCTGTTCCAGTGTTTGACCACCTTCTTGGTAAAAAAATGTTGTGTCTCAGTTTTTTATGAAACCCTGGTCTTCTTCCTTCATCTCAATGAAGGAGCCTTCTCTTCCCTTCCCTTCCCTTCCCTTCCCTTCCCTTCCCTTCCCTTCCCTTCCCTTCCCTTCCCTTCCCTTCCCTTCCCTTCCCTTCCCTTCCCTTCCCTTCCCTTCCCTTCCCTTCCCTTCCCTTCCCTTCCCTTCCCTTCCCTTCCCTTCCCTTCCCTTCCCTTCCCTTCCCTTCCCTTCCCTTCCCTTCCCTTCCCTTCCCTTCCCTTCCCTTCCCTTCCCTTCCCTTCCCTTCCCTCCCCTCCCCTCCCCTCCCCTCCCCTCCCCTCCCCTCCCCTCCCCTCCCCTCCCCTCCCCTCCCCTCCCCACCAAAAAAAACCCAACATCAAAAAATAAACCTCAATTTACTTTGGCTTTTAAATACTTTAAAGAATATAAAAATCTACTCACATGAAGACTTCTATAAAGATGCACGCTGCTAAAGTCCTGCTACATGAATGAAGAGGCAAATTCTGTGACTAATAATTTTAAAAGGCATGAAAAGATTTGCTTTATCTACCACTCAAACCAGTAACTCAAAATCAATCATAATAAACAATTTCTCCATGTCCAGTATCTATTTTATTTCTGTCTCCTGGTACAAACTCTTTTTCTCTTATTACTAATTCAATATTCATTATAGCAGTATATTAGAATTTTACAATTATAAGAAAGTATTATTCAGACAAAACACTTTCAGTAATCAGGAATTATGACTCCAAATCAGAGGAGACATTAGAAGGACTCTAGCATCTAAATACCAAGAAATAAAAGGATAGAATCATATATTTTTAATACTTAAAAAAAAAAAATTCTAATTCATTGTCCCTTGTGTATTATTTGTAATACTGGATTCAGGATTATCTATGCATAATTGAAAAAACCCACAAATGCACATCAAATGTTTTATTTGTTCAGGTGTTAGCTAACCATAAGACCAAGTAATGCTTGAAATTCTAACTTCATATGTACAAATCTATGCAACTACTTCTTACATTTCATATTTAGTTCCAATGAAATTAGTTCTATAGAGTATTTAATGAAAACCAGTGGTACTTTGGGCTACCATGAGTTTCTATGAGCTGTGTAAAGCTTAGGTAGTCATAAACTTGTTTTTAATTAGGGGAGAGAAATAGACACCAGTAGCACACTGTTCATAAACAATAAAATGTTTGTAAAGAGGATGTCTTAAACAACTCAAGTGGGATGCCCTGTGGGGGAGAAGCGGAACAAGCTCTGCGGAGGTGGGGTGGTGGGCCATTTGTCTCCCCCTCCCTCTTGTGGTTGCCCAGAGACAGAACTTGCCTAACTGTGCAGGTACAAGCCAGAGAAAATGAGAACCTTCTGGAACAACCTATTGTGCATGTGTAAGAAAGACTATAGAAAGGCAGCACCCCAGGTGTGTCTTTGTCATCCCACGGCCTATGGACCAAGCTGGCTACTCAGCGACAACACAGGATCCAAGGGTGGTGATCTCCTCTTTTCCTATCCCCTCCTCCTCTCTTTTCTTTTTACTCTCTCTCTCTCTTTCTTACATTTATTCACTGTATAAGTTTTGTACAAATTGAATTGGGATGGGTTGATCATTGACGGGTTATCAGGAAAAAATGGTCTCATCAACAAAGTGCTTTTATTTGTTCCCAGTACGGATAGTTACCAGTTGATTGTTGCCAAATTGTCTCCATTCTCTCACTAAAGTGGTCAGTTAATAAAGTTACCAGCACAATTGTTCCTCTGGGTCATTGTGGTTACTTGGCCTGTCCTGCGGCTCTGCCAAGAAGATACCAGCTCTTCCACTGGCACACAGGCTCTTGGGGAATTCAGAAGATTCACGCCCCTTGTAACCCATTACGTGGAAAGAGACAACACCTCCAGCAGAAGATTCTTCTTGTCATAATCCAACGCACATGAATAACACTCTAGACACACCCATTTCTCTTCTGACTGCGAAGAGAAACTATGTGGATAGCTTAAATTCAGGCACATAGTTTTTCAATTTCTGAAGCTAAGGAGACAGACCAAAAAGTACTCTTTTTCAAATAAAATAAAAAATAATACTGTTGTATGTGTGTTTTTGCATGAGTGTGTGAAAGTCTCAAAGAGATTTGTTTGCTTATAACAGGAACTGTTTTTCAGAGGAAATCAAGGCACTTGCTGGAATAATATATATGAGGACCACGTTTATCTTTGAGCAACAAGAATTTATCAGAAATTAACAGAATTCTTTTACCCCTAAAAGTGCTGGAGTAACCTTCCAATAAATTTAATGGAGAGCTTGTTAAGGACAAGTATCTTTCTAGGAGAGATAAAGACATATATCATTATTGTTCATAATAATAGTGGGCTGAAACCATAGCTTGAGAGATTTTTCCAGGCATATTTCCTGTGATTCCAGTGAGCTGCCCCAGCATTTTAAGCTGTATTTCCAAACATGTCAAGAATAACTTCAGTCTTTAAATGCTGAGCAGGTGGCCATCTCAATCCTGCATAAAAACTTCCCTCATTCACATATTGCTTACTTTCTCTTCTTACCAGTAGTCCTACAGTAGGCTTTTCTTTCTAGAAAATAATTATTAGATTGGTTTCCACAGTAAAACTTCTTTAGGGAAAGGTATTCTTTCATCTCTGTGATTAGTAATCTCATGCAGTTTGCAAGTGACCTGATTAAAAGTTCTGCATCTCTGTGAAGAGAGTTTCCAAGCTTCTACATTTCTATGAAATATGTTGATGGCAGAAATTCTCTAAGACAGTAATGGCTAGCAGTTGGAAGCTTAAGCTACTGCAAGGAGAACTATCTCCATAAGATATGCTTGATCAACTTAGTTAATGTACTTCTAGTTCTAATTAAAGCACAGAACAGGGACAATGAAAGCAAGACGTCAACATTTTTTTTCTGATATGGTGGTGTTTGTGACACTTTGTAATAAACAACATCTTCAGTAAGCTGTGAGCTTTGTTCACAAAGAGTATGATGTTGTTTTTACAGCAATTGATTTAATCATGCATTTTAAATGTTGATAGAAACCTTGGACAAGGAATTTGATTCTAAATGTTACTAAGCATTGAGTAAAATGCCAAACTTATGGTTTGTCTTTTTTTCTTTTTTTTTTTAATTCCTTGGTTCAGAAAACAGAAATTGATTTATTTTACCTGAAATAAAATTAAAGGTCAAAATTAAGCAGTTTTCAGGGGGAGTTTTAATTGGATAAGGTTAAAACCCTACAGAGATTCTGTCTTCTATCTTTAATTCCCACTCTGGAGGAACTTTCTGAACTTGCCCTGCTGCTTTATTTAGATGTAATCAGCACCCTTCAATGAAACTCTAATTTAAAGAGAATTCATTATAGTAGGTGACTTATTTAAATAGGTGAAAATAAATGCCTCTGTGTATAGAACTGCATGTTCTAAAACAAAGTTAAGGTCTTCTAGGCAAGCTATAACAACACCTCACATCTGAACACAGTTTATATCTGTATACAGACATATCTATATACAAAGATATATATGTCTAAATAAATAAAATTTATGATGAAGTCTCTTGAAGTGTTTTGCAAACATGTTAGAAGTGTCCCTTGACTATTGGACTGTAAGTGAATGTTACTTTATTGTATACCCTTTATTTTCCAGATGAGTATTAAATATAAGAAGCCCAAGAAAGTCTAAATTGTTTGTAGTCATGTAGTGAGTCAAAAACAGATATGAGAGAAAAGAAACTGGGTTTCTTAATTCATACTCTGGTTGTAATTACCAGGATACAAGAAATCTGATTTTTAAGTACACTTGATGTAGTCATATATTCATGCACTATAGCTGTAACATTCTGACATAATTTTTGATTTGATGGCATTCTAAAATGTATTTTCACTCATACAGGTCAATATGCCAGTGACTGAATGCCTTGGATAAAGAGACTAAAGCATATTATCAAAACTTAGTGGTGAAATACATTTACATTTAAAGCTACAGGATGGTGGAAAATCAGTTCTGCCTCCGTTGGGGATATTAGTAGTGCAATATATAAAATGAGGCAATGTTTGTAGGAAAATATGTAGTTCTTCATTAGACCAGATGTGTATTCAGAAAAACTGAGAAGCTTTCAGGCATGCAAACCCATTTTAGGGTTGAAATAGAAACAACAAACTTGAAATTACATGCAAGCTGAGAACAATTTGTTCTGAGTTTAACTTAAAAGTATGTTAATCATTGAGATAGTTTGACAGAAGAGTTCATCCATAGCCATGCAAAGGAAAGTGTTTCTAATACAAAAGATGAGCATATCATTATCTGTCATGAGAGAAAAAGAGACAGATTATCTGAGTAGTAGTAGATGTTTGCACCAGTGGCATGTGCAGTATATTGTAAAATATAAGCCACTAAGTTTGTATTTACAGATTTGGCTTATGAATTGTGGGTGCAGGGTCTGTGCTGGTATTCGGAGGAGACTCACAAGTGTGTAATGCTTGTGGGATGAGTGTGTGAGTGCTGCGTGTTTGTAGCAAGCACTAAGCTGTACCACTCAGAGAATAGGGGACCTGTGGGGCAGGTAAGAGGGGCCAGGATCTGGGCAAGAAGGCAGAGGGTCTCTGCTGGCACTCGGGGATCTGTGAATGTGTGAGTGCTTGTGAATCTGGAGAGCTGACTACAGGTTGAACCTGCAAACAGGAAAGTGGCAGCTGTGTCCCTCAGCCTGGGCAGAGACCCCAGGTCCCTGGGCACTGAGCTGGGCTTCGGTTTCTGGGTAGGTGGGAGTCCTGGCACAAGCAACTGGACAAGGTGGCCACTCCTAACATTCCTTAAGTGAAGTATCCTTTCATATGCAAAAACCTGTAAAAAATTTAGCCAAATTAATTGCTTCAAGGATCTTAAAATTGAGGTTTATCAAAGAACATTTTGTTTCATGAGACACAGATTATTTCAGAATACATTTTCATTCAGAATGAAAATAAAATTTTAGAACTCAGAATCTTTTTAAAGATACTTCAGTAGAGAAAAATCACATCTGGCTCTACCTACAATCTGATCCTGAGTCATCTGTGTGGATGAGAGCATAGTTACTGGATGGCAGCCATGCTAGAAATATTTGGGCAATATTATTTTGGTTTTAGTAAAGTGGGGAAAATTCCCTAGTCAGCCTTATAAAGTGACAACAAAGCTTGTGGCATGCATATATTTCTTTCATTCTTCTACCCATAAGTCCTTTAGCCTAGGAATATATAGCCTACCTCCAGCTGAGGTTATGCATTGCTAGTTACATGTGTGCAATAACTAACGTCT
This sequence comes from Strix aluco, assembly GCF_031877795.1. Lineage (NCBI taxonomy): Eukaryota > Metazoa > Chordata > Aves > Strigiformes > Strigidae > Strix > Strix aluco. The sequence continues at coordinate 84,145,957 of NC_133932.1, read as the reverse complement.
GGTTCAGTGTTCATATTTTATGAAATTCTTTTGCTGAATTTATTTACATTTTTTGACTTTTTTATAAGATTTTATACAATACAACAGATTGCACACAGTACTCTGGGAAGAATGCAGTTTATCTATTTACAGATATTTTCAACTAGACAGGACTTTACCAAGGGCAGCAAGCCTGTTTAAAAAATCCAAAATAAGTGGCTGGTATAACAAAAAGAATCCAATTCCTCTATTTGAAATATACAATTGTAATTTCTCTACAATGGAAATAATTCATTTGTCTTAGAGCTCATTTCTTTAGAATGTATGGTGGTTTCGTGGACTTTGAATATATTCTATATACTTACTCACAGAGAAGATAGTAAATATCAAGCCAGTGAACTGGAAAATCAGAATAACTACAGTATTTACAGTATAATATTACTGCCCAGTGGGCTTTTATTAGTCACTAGCTGTAACAAAAACCACTGCAATATGACTTATAGTATATATAATTTTAAGCATTCAATAGTATTCTCTGACCATCAAGAAAAGGGTTGTAATTTTTACATAGCTGCACATAGGTAGTCAAAATTTCTTTCTATAAAAACAAATCAACAGACTGCAAATTAGTTTCCATGGATTGAAAATGGCTCATTCAGTCTGAAGAAATTGATTCATAAAAGCCAGGGACATAAACATTGAAACAAGTTTAATGAAATGTCTAATCAATAGTAAACAAAGCTGAATTTAAATCTGACATCAGGTGATTGAGATGAACATTGCTACAGGAGGTACAAAAGTATGAATGATCTGCCATTTGAGACAGAAACTACAAATCATTCTGAGTCAAAGTCAGACAAGGACTTTTATGCATTGTTTCTCTTGATGACTGGGTAACTGTTACTCCCTTCATTCACTGCATACTTACTGATATTAAAGCTTAATTCAGGCTAAATTTTGATCTCCCTCAGTACTATTTTCCCATAGTACTTCACTGTTCTTAAGGGTGGCAAATAATCCATTTCATAAAAACAGAGCTCCACACTAAAGCATATTCAGCTATATAAATACCTTAGGTCTAAATTCCTACATCTCACTTGTATACTCGTAAAGCTCCCATTCAGCTGTTCTCTTTGTATTCTGCTATTAAAAGAAGCTTCAAACCATTGACAGGTTCTTGGAATTAAAGCTTTTAAATACCAATTAACTTCCGACCATGTATGATTACACACTACACCATCATGTTCCATGATCTCATAGATTCTAAAATACTGAAATAAGCCTATAGTAGAATATCAAGAGAATAGAATGGTAAAAGTAGGATTAACCTTTTCAGACTAGCGTCATATACTTCATGTAATTGTAATCTGGGTTCTTAAGTGAAAAATGTGTTGCAGACCATGCCTTTAAACAAGCAAAGAGAACTACAGAAAAATAAAACATAAAAATTTTTTATGCAAAACCAGTCATTGGCGTAGTATCAATTAATCTTTGAAATATTTTTTCAATACAGATGCATCCCCTCTCATTACCAGAACTCTGTGCTTGTACTTCTTATGACTCTCTGCAACTGGGAGGAGAAAAAGAAAAAAAAGAAAAGAAACTTTTTTTTTTTTTTCCTCAGATGAATACTTCAGGAGTCCACACTTTCTCCACATGAAAATCACAAGTCTAGGGAGTTGGGAACTGAGAGACAGTGACTGCCAAGAGAGACAGTTGACTGCCAAGCAAGAAGGCTTTCAGAACAGACAGAGAAGATTCATGCCCAGTTTCTTATTGAAAGCTGAGAGTGGGGAATGACAGCAAACCAAAAGTACTATAAATAGGTCATGCTAGGTAGTCCATACAACAGTTGGTGTAAATGGAGTAACAACAAAGGCACAGATATGCTGCTTGGGACTACCAGTCAGCTCAGCATAGTGATACAAAAGGACACAGTCCAATACATGGGACATGTAGATTAACAGAGGCATTGACCCAAGAGGGACTTCCAAGGGGGATGTATTTATTAAGTCTTGGGCTGCAGGGTGAACCTGATGCTCTTCTCTTAGGTGGGAACGGGGAGTGACGGAGCTTTACCTTCAGGTGTGCTCTGGTCAAGTTGCTAAGCCACAAAAGGAAGGAGACAAGGGAGAATTTGAGCAGATTGCATAACATCAGGGAAAATGTATGGGAAAGTGAAAGGATATTTGCAGAGATCTGGCAAAGTCCGATCCTGAGCCTCATGTCACACAGAAGGATGAAAGTCCAAAAGCTGTGCTTGAGCAGGGGTAGGACAAAGATTCCCAGGACTATGAGATCTGTAAATTTGGGACTCTTAGGGCTTGATGAAAGGGACAAAGCCCAGGTGGTGATGTCTGCAATCATACTGTTAAAGGGAAAGGAAAGAGAAACACATGCATCCTGAAGGACAACAACTGGCTGCACAGTTGTCACGTTCAGGGCTTTTACTCCTATAACCATGAACCTCACATCAGGGAATAAGAGCTGCTAAAGAGAAGCAGGGTTCACCTGATAAAATGGGGCAACACAGTTGTCTCTTGCTAATACAATGAGGAGAGTTTTAAGCAAGTTTCATCAGAGAAAGCTGATCAAAGTCTGAAGTAAAATAAGACAATGTGGGTGAGAAAGAGCAATGAGGGAGATGCTTGTGTTCCCCTTGAAACAACGAAGTGAGCGGACATCTGTCTGAAACGCCTTTACTGTAATATGTACAGTATGGAAAAGAAACAAGGAACTGAATGTCAATAAAACATTAAAGAGAATTGTAAATATATGGCAGGGTAACATGAACAACTGAAGTATTGTGATGTATGGATAGTAGGTCTTTAGAAAAGATAGTCAGGGAAGGTGATGAGGAGTGTAAGGAGTAGCTGAATGCAGGTCCTGGATGGACTGACTTTAGGTCCTGCTGTGCTTGTCCTGCAGCTGATAAATAAAGAATAGCTGGCTCATTATAATAATAGTAAATGGCAGCTGTGACTACAGTAAGCATGAGATGATAGATCTTTAAAATCCTAAGGGAAGAGAAGAAGGCAAGTAGAAAGGAATTTGAACTTCAGGAGAGCAGACTTAATCAGGGAATTGGTATGCAAAGTTTTGGTTTCCCAAATAGCCTGATGGCATATACTGAATTTTCATTTGCATTTTATTATAGATTGATGAGTAACTGGACTGGAGTCCAGTACCATTCTTTTTAAGTATGCCATCTTTCCTTAAAAAAAATTTTAAAAGTGACAGAGACTTTTAAGTTCTTAAAAGAAGAAGAGTTATGAAACCTAGTGTTGGATAACATGTCTATAGAGATGAGAAAGAAACTGGAGATGATATCAAAACTGTAAGGCCAGAAAGGATGGTTAGGAAAAGTGACATACAAAGGTTTTAATAAGGAAGCTTGGTAACTCCACGGTCAGCACATGAAACTAATGAAACTGTGTCCAATACACTTTATAAATATTTTTAAGATGAAAAATTTCACAGTCTTTCAGCTAGCAAGTTTTAGTAATGGTGTGATATAGCAATACCATTGTACTTTGAAAGCATATTAAAATTAATTTTATTCTATTCAGAGATGTATGCCATATTAGAACAGTTCTGATCATCCAGACTTCCACTTTGAAAACCTATTCCCATTTTCAGCCTTCTACTATTTTCTGAAACTCCCTATGCATTCATGAAGCTATGAAAAGTAATTACGTAGTTTAGATAATAGTATTTGCTTTTCTTTTTACATTTGTTTAAATATTTTTAGTCAACTATTGGGGGAATGGATATAGAAACTCAGCATTTCCAACAGTCTTTTCAAAGCTTTTCAGATTACTGAAGGTTAAAGCGACACAAAAATCAGGTTGATGTATCTAAACTGAAAACAATTTAAAAATTCAGAAACATTTTTAAGCTGTTATTTCAGTTTAAAATTCTTGGTGATTGCTGGGTACTTTTTTTCCTATTTGGCTTTCTCAATGATCATGCTTCCTGAATGTCTGAAACAAGCTGTTTTGGCTTATACTCACAGTTTTATCTTTTATGGAACTCCAGTTCAGTAATTTTCATTTACAAGCACAAATTCAAAACATTGGGGGAAATTGGTAAGAGGCTTAACTGTGCAAGACAAATCAAGTGTTAAACTAGAGACTCCACCTCACCTTCAAAGGTATGTAGGCATCTATCTGCCAGTTTATACATCATTGTTATCCTTTAAAAAAACCCAATAGTTATTTTGTTATCTAAAGTACTTTAAGTTCTAACACTCCATAAGCATACATAGTTAGTTAATCTTCCTGTATGAATTAGTTGGAGCATAAAATCAGGTAGAAACCTTGTTAACAGAACATGGCTAAGACTACGCAGGCAGCAATAATGTGGGAAAAATGCCTAATATTTAGGAAACTGAGGTTTAGTTGCATCTCAAATCTTTAGCCTAAAGTCTCAGAGTCAGTGCTCAGGTTACATTCTAATTTAGCTGGTTTAAAATCTACGTTCTACAGGATAATCAGAGTGATTCACAGTACTGGGACCCCCTATATGGTCGAATACTGTGTTCAGTTTTGGGCCCCTCACTACAAAAAGGACATTGAATTACTCGAGTGTGTCCAGAGAAGGGCAACAAAGCTGGTGAAGGGTCTGGAGCACATGTCGTATGAGGAGCGGCTGAGGGAACTGGGGTTGTTTAGTCTGGAGAAGATGAGGCTGAGGGGAGACCTCATCGCCCTCTACAACTACCTGAAAGGAGGTTGAAGAGAGGTGGGGATGAGTCTCTTTAACCAAGTAATGAGGGATAAGACAAGAGGCAATGGCCTCAAGTTGCGCCAGGGAAGGTTTAGACTAGAAATTAGGAAGCATTTCTTTACAGAACGGGTTGTTAGGTGTTGGAATAGGCTGCCCAGGGAGGTGGTGGAGTCCCCATCCCTGGAGGTGTTTAAGAGTTGGGTCAACATAGCATTTAGGGATATGGTGTAGTTGGAAACCATCAGTGCTAGGTTAACGGTTGGACTAGCTGATCTTCAAGGTCCTTTCCAACCTTGATGATTCTGTGATTCTGTAATTGAAAGGTGTAAGTGCCTTAGAAGAACAATTTAGAGCACAGAAAAGAAACATCCACCTCTTTATGCATTGAATAAGTACCTCTGTAGAATTTAATGCTCTTTAACAATAGATCAGGAGCTGCATAGAATCAGCCATGAGACATATAGGCTATATGGATGTGTTAAAGATCACTCATCTCCAAGCTGAGTGGTCTTCACATATCTTCACCTGGGATTCGAATGCAACATATATTCCTGTGACTGGTTTCATTACAAAGTAGAATGAAGAAGTTATATTATAAGCCTTTTCCATAGTAGTAATTCAACAGAATGCTTTAAGCACTTCTTAGTCAGGTATTGACAGAAGAACGATTTCTGGGGAAGCTGTCTCTTTAGCTTACTGATGAGACTATTTCCTTAGGAGAGTGCTACTTCTCTGGAGATCTTCTAGTCCAACCTCCCTGCTCAAAACAGGGACACCTAGAGCTCGTTGCCCAGGACTGTGTCCAGTCAAATTCTGAATATCTCTATAGCTGGATAGTCTGGGCAACCTGTTCCAGGGCTTGACCACACTTATGCTCTCCTGGTATACTTATGTTTATCTGTTTTCTTCAGTCCTTCCCATCAGATACTTATACGCATCACTAAGATCTCCCCTGAGCCTTCTCTTCTCCAGGTTAAACCATCCTAGTTCTCTCAGTGTCTCCTTGTATGACAGATGCTCCAATCCCTTAATCATATCTGTGGCCCTTTGGTGTGTCTGCCCCAGTATGTCCATGCATTTTTAGTACTGGGCAGCCCAGACATGGATCCAACACTCCAAATGTGTCTCACCCATTCAAAGCAGTGGGGAAGGATCACCTCCCCTGGCCTATTTGCAATGCTCTTCCTAACTCAGGAAAGAATGATATTGGCCTTCTTTTCTGAAAGGACACAGTGCCCACCGGGATCTTCTGTGAAGACCTGCTTTCCAGCTGGTCAGCCCCTGGTCTGTAGTGGTGCATGGGGTTGTTCCCCTGTCAGGGTTAAGACTTTGCAGTTCCATTGCTGAACTTTCATAAGAGTCCTGTCTGCTCAATTTCCAAGTCTGCCAAGGTCCCTCTGAATGGCAACAAAAACATTTGGTGTATCAACCCCTTCTCCCAGTTTTGTATCATCTCCAAACTTGTTGAGCATCCACTCTGTCCCATCATCTAGGTTCTTAATGAAAATATAAAAGGTATTGTCCCCAGTATGGACCTTGAGGTATGTCATTAGTGACTGGAGTCCAGATGGACTTCATGTTGTTGATCACAACCCTTTGACTCCAGCAGTTTAGCCAGTTTTCAGTCTACCTCACAACCCACTTACTTAGCAGGTAGTTCTTCAGTTTGTCTATGAAGATGTTATGGGCGACAGTTTAAAAAGTCTTGCTGGATTTGAGAGAAACAACACTGACTACTCTCCCCTCATGAACTGCTTAGTTATTTGATGATAAAAGTCTATGAGGTTAGGCAGGTATGATTTATTCTTTGTAAATACATGTTGATGAATCCCAATCACCTTCTTGGTCTTCATTTCCTTCAAAATACTTTTTAGGACTATTTGCTTCTTCCTCTCAAGGATCAAGTTCCCTGGATGATTCTTTTTACCATTCTTGAAGATAGGAGAGATATTTGTTTCCTTCCAGTACTCAGGAACCTCCCCCAGTTGCCATGACCTTTCAGAGATTATCAGTGTGGCCTTGCAGTGCGGAGTCCAACTCCCTCAGCACCTGTGGATTTATCTGTGGACAACCTTGTTTTTGCTCAGTTTGTTCAAAGTTTCCCCAACTTTCTTTTCTGAAGGTAAGTCTTACTTGCTCCAGACTCTCCCAGTAGTCTGAGAGACCTGTGATTTCTGTAGTCAATAGATCTTCCTACAGTAGGTGAAGTAGCTTCTTTTATGTCCTCTTACCAAGTCCCCTGTCCATTCAGCATACAGTCCATAAACACTGTCTGAAGTAAAATGTACAACCTGTAATTATCTCTATGCACCAGTAATTTGGTTCCTTCTGTGGGTCACAGAGGTAGGAATCTTTCTCACAGTATTGATTTGCATTCTTTTCTTCAATAGGAAGGGTGGAAAAATAAACACCTCTAAATATGTTCTATAATTTGTCTAGGATACCCTTTAAAAGGTGAAATCATGAATTTAAATATCCATGTATGGAAGAGGAACTGTAGTAGTTCTGTTTCATATGGGAGTACTTAAACTCTTCAGCAACTACTTGTAAGTGTCTGACAGTTTCATACACTGAATTTAATACTATCATTTATTCAAGGCATGGTTTAAGCATATCTAATGGATTAGTTTTTCCAGGAATTAAAGCAGAATGTTGTCTCTTCTGGCCTACCTATCTTTGAATCAAAGTTGTTCTTAGTCATCCACTGACTTAAAAAGGAAAGTTTATGAGCATGTCTAGGAAACTGTGATTAGGTGCCTAGAGAACTTTGCATAGCAAGACTGAAAAATATTATATTCATGAAAGATAAGGAAGCCACAGATGATAGAAAACCTAAGACAATACATTTTGCCTAAATCAGAGTAAGACAAAAAGTAACTTCCCATAATGGCTGTCTCTTTCTAGTTCAATTCATAGTAAGTTATTTACACAAAACTGAAGAAATGCATCTTCTTCTAGGACACCTGGAGGAAAGCAACCTCCAGATCATCAGTACAGTGTGGCCTATGATAGTCTCTTGCAATACAAATTGGGTTTCTATTCTCAGTTAAGCAGAGAAGGGCTTTGAAATCATCCCCCTGAAATCATTAGGTCTAAGTCATTAATTGCCCTTCCTTCTTTTCTCTTGTCTTGTCTTTTTCTTTCTCCTCTTTCCTCTACAGCTTCCTCTTTTCTCTCCTCTGTTTTGCACAGATTTCTAAACAACTTTTGCATCACAAGTCATAAATGGGCTTTACAAAATCAATGTGAGGCATTGTTATTCAAAGCTATTACAAGCTCTAAAACAAACTAGTGAGGAGCTGTCAGGCAAGGAACTGAGAAAAGGCTGACCTTGTAACACAGAAATCAGCACTTGAGAAGCAACACGAGACCCTGGATTCCCTACTGCTGACACGTCTAATTGGATCAAATCACAGAATCACAGAATCATTCAGGTTGGAAAAGACCCTTGGGATCATCAAGTCCAACCATCAGCTCTCCTCTACAAAGTTCTCCACTACACCATATCCCCCAACATCACATCCAAATGACCCTTAAACACATCCAGGGATGGTGACTCCACCACCTCCCTGGGCAGCCTATTCCACGGTCCGACCACTCTTTCTGTGAAATTTTTTTTCCTAACATCCAGTCTAAACCTCCCCTGTTGCAGTTTAAAGCCGTTCCCCTTTGTTCTGTCACTAATTACCTGTGAGATGAGACCACCACCAACCTCTCTACAATGACCTTTCAGGTAGTTGTAGAGAGTGATGAGGTCTCCCCTCAGCCTTCTCCTCCTCAAACTAAACAGTCCCAGCTCTTTCAATTGCTCCTTATAAGATTTATTCTCCAGGCCCTTCATCAGCTTCGTTGCCCTCCTCTGCACTCACTCCAGCACCTCGATATCTCTCTCGTATTGAGGTGCCCAAAACTGGACACAGTACTCAAGGTGTGGCCTCACCAGTGCAGAGTACAGGGGGACTATCACGTCCCTGATTCTGCTGGTCACACTATTTCTAACACAAGCCAGGATGCTGTTGGCTTTCTTGGATGGCCACCTGGGCACACTGCTGGCTCATGTTCAGCTGCTTGTCAATGAGAACCCCCAGATCCTTCTCTTCCAGACAGCTCTCCAGCCACACCTCCCCAAGCCTGTAGTGATGCATGGGGTTGTTGTGGCCCAAGTGCAGGACCTGGCATTTGGCCTTGTTGAAGCTCATCCCGTTAACATTGGCCCACCAATCCAATCTATCCAAGTCTCTCTGTATTGACTCCCTATCCTCATGCAGATCGACACTCCTGCTTAACTTGGTGTCATCTGCGAATTTACTGATGACACACTCTATGTCCTTATCAAGATCATCAATAAAGATGTTGAACAGAAATGGTCCCAACACCGAGCCCTGAGGAACACCACTTGTGACTGGCTACCAGCTGAAGTTAGCTCCAATCTCACATCTTTGCTTATTTCCAGTAAATGTTATGTTACTGTATCCTGTAGTTAGTGACAATCAAATCACACATTGGGTGCCTGATAACATAATTTGTCACTATTTGAAATTTTAAATGTCATAGTGAGCTAGGCTGACTGTTCACTAACTCTATGGTGATTTCCTTGCCTACATCTCTGAGAGTCAATTTTTGAGCTGACCAGAATTATTCCCTCAAGCACCTGGCAGTGAACACCCCTTGGTGTGTAACAAATGCTGTTTAAATACATTAAAAGGAAGACCATCTATATTGTTTTTGTGAAAAGTATCCTGTATTTATGTGAAGAATTATCATATAGATTTCAACATAAATGATTTCTAAATGTGCATGGGAAGAAAATGTCCTACATGCATTTCTAATACATTCAGTGCTTCTGAAATTTATCATAGATTTTGTTGCCAGCTGTGAAAGTGATACAAAGTCTTGTGTGTTATCTGATAACAATGGGAGACTAGTGTAGAAAATGGAACTATGTAGATTCAAAATCAGTCTAAATAGTGTTGCTCACAGAGAACAAATTATCCGATAAATTATTATGTATCAAGAAAGAAAAAATTCAAATACAAGAAACATGGAACAACTCTGATATCACCTTGAAAGATGATAGAAAAATCCCTTTTTCAGTTTCATGTCAAATTAGTTACTAAATGTGCTTCTTGCAGAGCAGGATGGGCAGCTAATGCTTTAATGATGCAGAGGTGAACAGCTGGACATAAATGAATCAAAATCCACAGGAACATGTAATATGTGTTCCTCTTTTCTGGAATATAGGGGATGCTTCTCTAAGTAACTGCTACATCACAGTGAGCTTCTTGACCTGTTTGGACACAGAAAGAGAGACCTGGGAACTGGTGTTAAGCTTTATATTGGTACAGAATACTGAGCAATAGAGACTATACCTAAAATTCTAGATAAACATGGCTTGAAATAATGAAATTTAACATTTATTTAAATGTAATCATGTCTTATGATTATAGGAACAGTTAAGTTGCATACATGTAGACATCTAGTGCCACTTGCAATATCCTGAGATCTCAAAACATTCAGGGAACGTTGACAAGGGTCTCACAGGAATTTAAGTCTACCTCTACTCTTCTGGTTTGTAACCAAAGTCAGTGTCAAAATCTAGAATAGGTTAATTTCCACCAGACATCTGTTCTTGGGAGCTAAAATGAACCCCAAGGACAAGAACTAACTGTAGATGTCTTCCATATAGTTGTATCTATCTGAGTTTGTCATGTAGGTTTCCTTATAGGCAATGAACAGAAGTAATGGATTCTGAGATCTAACTCATCTAACCTAATTCCTATGTATAAAAATGTCTCTAAATTGATACATTCAGATTTCAAAGTGGGATTCAACTCCAGATTATAGAAAACAAATTTAGGCAACAAAATACGAGGATTTACTTGTGAGCTAAACTCCCATTATATTCCAGGAATAATCTAATAGGGCTTTTTAACACTAAGTTTGCTATTAAGCTTCATGTTACGAACATCTAATTTTAGGTGTCTATATGTTTTTTAAGTGATTAATCTTTCAATATAGACAATGTGAATATAGTCAGTATCTTCAGTGGATCTTGTATTAGTTATCCATAAAGTTGTGCAATGCTATTTGAGATGTGCTGCAGCAGCCTTCAGGCATCTATTTGCTAATTTTGAGGATGAAGGTACAATGTAGATCCTGTGTCACATCTTCTAACACCATGCAAATACTGTGGATATCTTACAAAGTCTAAAATGGTACTGACTTATTTTTAGCCTGTTGAACTGAGCCCTAGTGGCTGTATTGACTGTGCCTCCATCAAATATGATAACGTACCTACTTAAATGCCTAATTCTGTCTAGATGTCTAGAATATGGGACTCCATCCCAGTCCAAGTGATAAAAGTTCATTTTTGCTTATCTAAGAACATTCATATATTATTTATCAACATATTATTAGGTGATTTATTACTACTACACTCACAAAATCCATACATTCACAGTTTCTATCAAAAAGTAAGTCTCTAACATTGTCCTTTGTTTACTCCTACCATATAAATGACAAATTTGCTATTCATCTCTGTCATAGCTTTCTGCTTATATTTTATAAATGCTAAATTTTATATAACATCTGAAACTTGAAAAGACAGAGCTAAACTTGTATTTCTTGATTTGTAAAATGTGTCAGCTGCCAAGAATATGTCTTTTCTCCATTATATACCACCTTTCATACTAATTTTTATTTTATAATAAAGACCAAAAATCCTCTCTTTAACTATTTGTTGCATTACACCTCATAATCTATATCTCCACCAAGTTATATGTAGGTAGACATTTTTAAAGACAGGTTGTCAATGAAAACTAAGTAAGGAAGGAATTCAAGCATAGCCCATTTTTAAAATGTCCCTAATGTGCTATAAATTTAGAGACATTTAAAAATAAAAGTTATGTTTTAAAAAGTATTTTAGATATCATAAGCAACTTCTTAAAATTTTGTGACATTTTTTATCAGTAAGTCACTTAATTAACCCCACTGCAGAGTTTTGCAACATGGTTGAAATTTTTGAGTAACCAACACACATGTTCACAGGAATGAGAAACTTGTCTTGTTATCTTGGGCTTTTTTGTATTCTCTAAAATAAAGCACAAAATAAGTCAGTCCTTACTTTTACTACCAGTACTATATCATTTTTCTTCTCACCATCTCATGACAAGAGACATAAAAATATTCCATTTCAGATTCCAGTTCAGATAAAAACATCTTTTCTATGTATGTGCCTAAATTCCGTATTTTATTTGCAAAAGTTTTCCTCTTGCACATTTCTCTTACAGTCTGTCATTCTACGTTGTTTACTGACATAGTAAAGCACCTTTGCACATAGTCTTGCTAAGACAGACAAGTTCTGTTTCATTCTACTTCTTTTGCAGTTGTTTGTATTAATTGTACTAAATACATCAAAACTCAACTCAAGAGACCTTTTACAAAAGTCATTGTGGAAAATTTTTGTAAGAGTCAGGCTTAAGTAAACAGAAGAATCCTTTAAAATGCCTGTAAGAAGAGAGATGGAAATGCTGTTATTTCTGTTCTGTGGAGCTTCAATGCTTCACACTCTAAGATCTAAGTAAAATGTCTTTATATAACCCCTGAGGAAGCTACTTGTTAACAGATTATATAACAATTAGTTAGGAGGCATAAAATGAAAGGTTGTATGATTAAAAAGAGTGTCTTCAGCCATAGCTCCAAAGCATTTCTAACTGTATCAAACATCTCACTATTGATTTCAGAGCATTTATGAATGCAGTTCAGATGTTATTGCCTCACAATAAAAGATTAAGCAACCCATATCAATTTTAAATCAATAGTAGTATTAACAGCTTAAAACTGGATATACTTTCTCTCAAGAAAATAAAAAAGGGAGAAGAGATTACACCAGAATAATATAGTATATACTGTCAGGAAGATAAATAAAAACGGTTTCTAAATAACAATGATTAATATTATCACTATACTGTGCCAGTATATGGCAGAAGGCCCAAAGAATGCTATGTGAACCATCTTTGTGTACAAATGTAAAAAACCCTATATACCTAAGCAACCTTTCAAGGCGATACTCTCAGTACCATTTATATATTTGATTTGGTAACTCATAAGTGAAAAATGAGTAAGCAGTCATGAGAACAAAGTAGCATCCAGAGCTGTTGTCTCTTTGGGGAGATGTCTTAGTAATAAATGTCCTGTTCTTTGACTACAGCCCTAGAAATCTCACATCTATCTTGGAAGAGTAGCAAAGCTTCCAAAATGGAGATAGAGACACTTTCTACTCTATTTCTCACTGGTGTGGGATTGATAGAGTCAGTATAACCATAGTGATGTGGAACAAGGGACCAGCTGGACAACTGCTCTGGTACATTAAAAGACATGACTGATCTGAATCTAGATGGAAGGAGAATACAGTCATGCATGTCTCAGGCTGCAGGGAGTGCCTCCTGCTTCTGTCTGAGGCTGAGTTGGAAGCATCAGCAGTCTCACAAGAAGGAGACACTCTGGCTGAAGCACCAGGAGAAGGAGCTGCTGGAGATGGTAAGCAAGTGTCATGGTATCTACCCAAAGAATGAACAGAAAATGGACAGATTCTTCAGACAGACCCTACAGACAAGATGCATGCTGCCTAGGAACAGCCAGAGGCTGTCAAATAAGGAGACCTGACATAGTTTACTATTATCTGCATGGTTAATTTTACTTCCAAAAATGAAAACTGAAAAATCTAATTTGAACTGATGGCAAATACTAGTGATGCTTAATTTTTTTAAGCTTTAGGTTTTGTCACTATGTAAAATTTTATTTCAGAACAAATTTAATAATTTCCAAGTATAATCAGAACATGGGGAGGGGAAAAAAACAATAAGAAGATCAAAAACTATGTAAACTGACATTTGAAATTTAGCATCTTTTACTGATTAAGTGCTGGTATAAAACTTTATCCAAAGAACTGCAAAGCCCCCTAGTTGTTTCTCATCCCAGGAGATCAATGTTGAAAATTTTTACTTCAATAACAAATAAAGAGGTAAATACAGAAATTAATAATAGGTTAGTTATTCAGTCTGCAGATCTACCTAATCCCATTATGTTGAATGAAATTACTGTATTGCCTGTTGAGAATCTGATCCTACGAACTCCGGTTACAAAATGTACAATAAATGTTACAATATTCAGCCATGTAACAGGCAGATACATCGGTGATTACAGTCTTTATTGGGGGCTGATGAAACATGAGTTCAATTATTGTTCAAATGCAATCCTCCTTTTTGTATTTGGGTGAATTTCCACAAATGATTTGTGCCCATCCAATGGAATTAGCCTCAGGATAAAGAGAGATTGCATAGTCAAAATTTAGCAGCAATTTAAGAAGCTAGTCTTCCTCTGTTAGATACTGCTTTTCAGCTGACAAACAGTACATCTGTGACACAGTAGAAAGGCCTATCATACTCAAACATATCTAATAAGCCCCCATATTTGATATGCTAGCATTCAGTGACTGAGTTTGGTCAACTATGTATACATCCATCTAGGCATACCTTTAAGCTTTCTGGACCTCAGTTCCCAAGCTCTGAATTAAAGTCAATAGTATTTTCCTTCTTGACAAGATTTTTCTAAGGATAATTACATTAAAGATGCAGGGATATTCAAATCATATAGTGTCTGAGATCATAAAGATATTTTAGCATTATTATAAGAATAATAAGGTCATTTATATCTGGTTTAGTAATAGATTATAACTATTTTTCACTGAATTGTATTGATTCAAACCAGTCTATGTTTAAAAAATCACACTTTTTAAAATCTTCTGAAAACACCTGAACCTGGCTATGAACCTAATGACACTGGTTAATTTTGGAAATAATAAATTATTTTTAAATATATATATTTGAAAATGGCTTAAATTTTTACAATGGTTCTGAAATAAAAAATGTAATTTTTTTTCTCACTAAAGTTTGTTATTGCAAGTTCTTCCCATAGCAATCTACTTTTTTGTGTTCTTACTCTGTTTTCCAGCTGGTAATTCAAAATTAGATTTAACTTCTAAAAAACTTGCTTCTATGAAGAATTTGTTAAAAGTCAGGGAAGACTCATGAATTTTAAAGAGTGAACTGTATGAAAATGGCATCTTGGAAAAATACACTCTAAAAATAAGTATTAGTTCACATTTCATTACCTCACTCTTAGTTTGTAAGTAATGAAGAGTTATGAGTACTGGTTTGCTTTGCTTACATCATAAAGGTTTTACGTACATTTTGCAGTATCTGAAACAAATTTAACATTGATACTCGGCTCATTTGCTAAGGACTAGATGTATAAATCCAGACAAAGATCTTGTTTTAAACATGTGATACAGAATCTAATATTAAGCGTGTTTTCAGAAATCAAACAATTTAAGAATGACTGAGGCAACTGTTCTCTTGCCATTTTAGCAATCCATGTTATGTTCTGCAAGAAGAGAGAGAAAATGTTACAGTTAGACATATTTTTAACTGAACTTTATTTACTACACTTTCTTCACTAACAGTTATTCATCATATTTTTCATTCTTTTCCCCTAAAATAGGCATGTCAGAAATGCATTGAAACTATTTAATGAAGAATATAGTTGAAACTTGTATGCTTCTTTTATTTTGGAGCTGGACCTAAGGCAGAACCGAAAAAAAAACCCAAACAATTATTCCAGTTGAAATTTTTTATAATAGTTTCATCTGTGGGCTGTAACTTCCAGTGTGTGAGCCAAGTTAAAGTAGAAGGAATTGAAAATTAACCTCTTACTTGTTCACTGTTTCCTTTCCTTCAGCTTTATTTTCAGGCCAGCAATCTCCAATGGGTGGCAAGAAATTCTTCATAGTACCTCCGAGATTCCAGAAAAAGTATCTTTTCTTAATCTTTTCTGAGTCCTTAGTGATTATTTGCTCTTTTTTTAAGTGTTCTTTCCATCTTTTCTTGCTGTCTCTTTTGCATTTTGCCTATCTTACCCTACACTTGAAAATCTTCTCCCCTAAGTAGTCAGAGCCAGCAAAATATCCTTGTACCCCTAAATGGTTCCACACAAGTGAGTCTACTTGTGGAGGAGAAGCCAAAAAGGCTGATTTCCTCTCTGTTATGCAATCATACAGTCTCTACAGGAAAAATAACTATGCAGTTCCTTATAATCATATTACCTTCTACTTCTCCTTGCTTACTTTGTTATCTTGTTCTTTCCCATCAGCTTTCTTTATATTTGTCTTTTGTGAATTTTTATAGTTATTACAAGAAATATTTTTAAGGAATAACTCTTTTTAAGAGTTTTCAAGTGAAAATATGATAATTTTCTCCTGATTTTCACTGTCAATATATAAAGAAAACCTGAGGAACACAGAATTTAATCACTGTTTTGTAATTAAGTAGAAATATTCTCAGAATTCAGTACGGGACAATTTGTCTATGAGGAAAGAGACAATAATACCATTTATCATTGATATATTGATATATCACCCAATTATACACTCTGAATCTGTAGTTGTCATTAATTACCATGTAAATAGAAGTATCTGGTTGACTCCTAGGTAAACATATTTAAGTCTGCTGTGCACATCAAAATGAGAAAGTAGTTGAGGATGTCAAATTACAATCAAATTACAGACTAAAAAGTGTGTGATAACAACTTTCTGGAGGAGTTTTCTAAAGCAGGACCAAGATCCTCAAACTTCTGAATTAATATGATTATAAAGATACTAGTACGTGGTTCAAAGCAAACCAAAAAAAGTCATTAATTTTATCTTAACATTACAATAAATAACACTGCTACATGGTTCATACATAGTTTTATCCATGTCTCTGGAAAGTAAGAAAAAGAAAAAAAGAAAGATGAAAAAAACCAAATCCTAAAATAGCTTGTTACATTTAATGAAAATGTGTATGTATAGTTATAAAAATTGAGTTAAAAATAGCTTTAGAAAGGGAATTAAGTTAATATAAAACTCTATTTCAGCTGGGGTTAAAAAATAATATGCAATGAACACAATAAAATTATTGTAGCATAATTTAAATATTTCAATTACTATCAGCACATCAAGGAGCAATAATGCACAGAAATCAGCAGGAAAATCTTAAAATACCAATTTATCACTAGCAAGTGATTATCTTGGTATTAACCTGATGAAGCTACAGGTTTGATAACAGGTTTCTTGGGTTTTGGTTTGTTTGTTTGTTGAGTGTTTTTTGGTTGTTTTTTTTTTTTTTGGGAAGAAATGTAAAATTAAAACAAACAAAAGCAGCAAAATAATAAAAGGAAGCCTTGAACAGAAATCATATGAGTCTCTGGCTGAACATAATCATTTTTCGATTTAATACACAACATGAAATCTGTTGCTATTTAAGTTATCAGCTATGAAAAAAATGGGGAGAGGATAATTTTTCTTTATTTCAGATTTACTGCAACAATAAAACTATTAGTTTGTGTGAACTGATATTTCTTCAGCTTCTAATTGAAAACAGATGGAAATTTTTAGGCAAACCATCTCTTACACAGATAAATCTCCAAAGCACAACACAACTTCAGTTTGAATGTAGAGCAATGTTTATATATCTTCCAATTCAAGCAAAATGTGAACATTTTCATACCATCTCTACTCAACCAGCAGTAAAGCATAGTAGTTCTCCATGTATCCCTGAATTTCTCAGCCTGAAACCCATTGCACTTTCTGCATATTTCTAATTTCAAAATACATCACTTTTTTAAAACAACACAAATACTATATTTTTAAATTCTTTTTATATATCAGTTATTAATAAATGAAAGTATGTTTTATTACCAATTGACAATAATAACTAATTGTTTTAAGCTTTTGTATTCATTCTAAGTTTTGCTGCGTAATTTTTGGAATTAGAAGATCATCTATCCTGAAAAAGACAATTTCCTTCCCCCTTCTAGAACATTGTATGTTATGCCATTAAGCCTTATGATAAAGAATGGCTGGCTTTTAAAGTTACTGCATCAAATAGTTTCCATATATAAATCAGCACACTAATGTTTTTTAGCTTCTTCTGAGGGTCTACCTGAATTTTGCTTCCAGGAAAGAAATCTTTTCCATGGAATAATTTTTAAAACTAATATTTTAATTCTGTAAAATACAAATGTGAAATACATGGCAAGTATTTTGTCTTTGCTCCATTTCAAATATAGTCAACTGAAAAATTAGTAGCACTCTTTCATAATTATATACTCTTCCATACTACAGTATTTTTCTCTATGGTTGTATGATATTGCAGTGTAAACAGAAAACGTTATTGTTTGTACAGTATGCTTATACAAAGCAAACAGTTATAAACTTTGCTCTTTTCCATTACAAGAAAATAGCAGCACTGATTAAATGGTACATTTTGAAAGAAGAAGGTTAATCCAGCTGAAATCTACATTACTGAAAAAAGGTTTAATTTTCACATAACAGCTGCAGATATAACCCTTGAATATAAAATTTAGATAGGAACTCAAAATGTTAGAATGTGCTGAATATGCACAAATCACTCTTCAATAGGTAACATTTATGAATTATATATAATTAAGTTCAGCTATTAAAATATTTCTTCTTGTTTCTGTGAGAAGCAATTTAATATTAAATTATACCAGGCACAGGAAAAAAACCCCACAAACATTATATATGATATTTTTTGTCAACTAAACTATATTGAATCTGAAAGTCTAAATTCTATGATCCTTATGTTTTGTTCATTAAGTTTCTTAAACAAAATATATTGACTTAAAGGAATGCTTTGTTTGAGGAAGGAGTCTGAGTAATGTTAAGAATTACTAATATAAAACTAAAAATTATTTTAACCTTTTGTGATGGTTTAGCCCCTGCCGGGGTCTGAGACCACATGGCCGCTGCCCCTCCCCCACAAAGGGAGTGAAATACAAAGCCCCGAGACTGAGATAAGGAAAGGTTTAATACAACAGAGCAACAGCAACACAACAAAGAATAACAATAAGAATAACAGTGATAACAATGAACAGAGCAAAGTATATACCGATACAGCAAAGAGAGAACCAGCTGCGCCAACCCACGCGATCACTGATTCTTCCCGCGCTCTGGTGCCGGGACTTGACGTCAGCATGGTATATGAATAACCCAGCTAGAGCTTCCCCCCACTGCTGGGGAAACTTAACCCTATCCTGGCTAAACCAGGACACCTTTACATTGACAATAACAATTGCAGGTTTTAGTTTGAAATAGAGTCAAAATATAATTGAAGATTTGTAATGTGTGACTAGCCTTCCCCTGTGTTTAAGAAAAAGTTACCATTCAGTAAAGTTCTTTCCTTGTAGAACATGTATAGTTCCAGAGTTTTCCTGTGGGATGTGTATTAACTGTTTAGCTCAATTTTAGTTATTTCTTCTGTTGTACATATTTCATGAGTATAACTCTTGACACATTCTGGAACCAGTTTATTGATTTAACTGAGATTTTATTACATTCTATGAGTAAAAATATTTTTGAAGAATCTGCAAGTGTTTCTACTATTAATTCTTATCTCCATTGATCTTGAACAGCTGGAATAAAGATGCTTCTGTTGGAAACATGGCACTGAACATTCCAACCACAGAAGCAATTATTTAGTTTCTGCCTCTGAAAAATTGTTAGTTTGGCAGTCCATCTAACCGGAAAATTGAATCCTTCTACCTTCTTACCTAAAATTTATCATAGCCAAATCTTCAGCCAGCATATGTCACCACGGGCCTGTTACCCTTACATTCATTTCTGTCACTGAAGAATTTAGTTATTTTTGTTCAAACTGGGGTAGACGAACATTTTAGGATCAAATTCTTGGTTTAATAACTACTTTTTCTCACAGTTTCTACACACAAAAATACTGACTCTTTGGTTTTGCTACGTATTTCACATTTCAGAATTATTTTTTTTCTCTCATATATACTCTGCTTGATATAAGAATAATGGAATATATGGCATGGTGGCTTGATCTCTTTATAACCGCTTTGTGATGATGGGACAGCTTACTCATCTGCTTGGTTACTTATAAAATCTTCAAGACTGATGTAATTTATAAGCAGCTTCAGGGCTTACCATAACAGATAACAAAGATGCAGCAAGACACCAGCTTTGAATGTAATACTGGTAAAATATGAATAGAAGAGTGCCAAATACTTTCATGTTGTACTGTCTTTTCTTTGTATGGGTAGGATCACAGACTCATATAGAAGTTTTAATCTTATTGCAGATTTAAAATTCTGTATGAGCTTCTGTAAAGGAAAAGATAGTAACATAAAATGACAAAGCATAAGGAGTGTCAGAGGTAATAGAGAACTGTCACCTAATATTTTCAGCAGTTTTGTGAGGCCCAGTACAGACCTGGGCTATAGAAATGAACTACAATTAAAAATTGAATCTATTAATCTTCTTATAGTACATTGTTGAATATCAAAATGAGTTAGAAGTGGTGACATTGAATTAAAAGGCAACTATTTTCCTTCTGCTATTGGACTGGATGCAAAACCATTACTGGAAGTCACATAAGGACAATATAGGAGCATGATTTGTGCTGTAGCATAGTGGAAAAGAGAAAAAGCTATTAATACTGAACTAGAAGTCCTGTTTCCAAAGTTTTCATTATTTTAACAGGCCATTATAGCAATTATGACTCATGCTACAGCCCTCATAGAGACAAGGTTTTCTTAATTTTTAATTATATTTTTATCTAGGAAAGGGCCACAAGGTAAAGGGAAAATTTTTCAAACATTTATTCATCATTACATTAACTATGAATTATTCTGCATTTCTTTGTCACAATATGGAAGACATGAATGTATATAAGCTTCATCTTTAGCTTAATTTTCATTCCTGATTTATTCAGTCAAATCACAAATAACTATTCTGATTCCATGACTCATCACTATGAAAAGCCGTTCTAATATCACAAACAAGAAATTATGTTACTGCTGTATGAATCATTGGTACAGTGTTTGCAAGTCATCACATATTTATTTAGTCTTATTTCTACAATGTATGTTAATAGTGTTATCAATACTGTGAAATAGTAGAATAAGGACACAAAAAATAGAGGAAATAGGGTAGGACTAGTTGAAGTAAAGTGTGTCAGCATCAAGCACTGCTGGCTGAAGTAATTTCAGAACATGAGGTACTATACCTATAGCATCTATGTCAGCGTGATACTGCACCACCATGTCAAGAGCAAGGCTTAGAAACTGTGCTATCATCATGATAACACAGCTATTCTACTTTAAGGACCCAGGCTATCATTTTTGTGTTATGCTGTATTCTGTGGACAAATCAGCCTGTCTGGAGCTTGCACCAGGCTCTTAGTACAGTGTTCTGTTTCATGCTATAGTCTAAGATAAAAGGAGAAGATACAGATTTTTACATCAATTTACATCCTAAAAATGCACAGGTTTTACAGTGATTTTTGAATGGTCTGAGTACATAATTGCCCTTAGAGATTACGAAAATATTCACATATCTATATAGATATATATGTTACCTAGCTACACATCTATGTATCTATCCGTCCTAAATGTGGTTCCAAGTAACAAAAATGCTTAATGAGATCTAAGTATTTCAACTGAGACCAACAGTATCAGGTTTTAATCTTAATTAATTTTTAAAATAATTTGATCATCTGGAAATTAAACACTTACTCTGCAGTTTAGATTTAGGATAAGGATATGTGTGGATTTATTTGTTGGCATTTATTATTATTATTTAAATATTTTTATTTAAGAAGCATTGAGTGCAAGGATTACAGATATGCTTTTCAAAGTATTATTTAAAATCAATCATTATTAATTATTGTTGTATTCATGTACCTCCCAGTGACTCAAATCATGAATTCCTGCTAAATTCTGCTTAAAGATACAGTGCAAAAAGGAAGGAGCAAAGTTCAAATACTAGCTATTTCTTAACTATAAACAATGTTAAAGCTGAGAAATCCATGGTTAAATTCAGTTCTAAAATTACCTTTCCCTCTGAATATTCCGCTTAAGATATCGGGATTCCAAATTATGGTATGACTAATCAGCATAGCTTCAATGATATTTTACTGAAATACTAGGTGCAGAAGAAAGTTATATGTGGCAGCTGATGTTTGAAGAATAAAATATTACCCATATGCTAGTAGCTGTTCTCAATGAAAACTGTAGCTGTTACATTGTAGAGTGCAGTAAATTTCATAAATATTAAATACATTTGTGGTGGGTTGACCTTGACTGGATGCCAGGTGCCCACCAAGCTGCTCTGTCACTCCCATCATTAACTGGACAGGGGAGAAAAAATATGACGAAAGGATTATGGGTTGAGATAAGGACAGGGAGATCACTCAACAATTAACATCACAGGAAAAACAGACTCCACTTGGGGAAATCAATTTAATGTATTGCCAATCAAATGAGAGTAGGGTAAGGAGAAGTAAAATCAAATCTTAAAACACCTTCCCCCTGGCCCTCCCTTTTTCCCAAGCTCAACTTCATGCCCGATATCTCTATCTCCTCCCCAATAGCAGCACAGGGGGACAGGGAATGGGGGTTGAAGTCAGTTCATCGTATGTTTTCTCTACCACTCCTTCCTTCTCACACTCTTCCCCTGCTCCAGTATAGGGTCTCTCCTACAGGAGCCAGCCATCCACGAATATCTCTAACGTGAGTCCTTCCCATGGGCTGCAATTCTTCATGAACTACTCAAGCATGAATCTTTTTCACCAAGTGCAGTTCCTTCAGGAACAGACTGCTCCAGTGTGGGTTCCCCCACGAGGTCACAAGTCCTGTCAGAAAGCCTGCTCCAGCGTGGGCTCCTCTTTCCTTGCGGGTCACAGGTCCTGCCAGGAGCTTGCTCCAGTGTGGGTTTCCCATGGGGTCACAGCCTTCTTTGGGCACATCCACCTGCTCCGGTGTGGGGTCCTCCATGGGCTGCAGGTGTGTATCTGCTCCACCGTTAACCTCCATGGGCTGCAGAGGCACAGTCTGCCTCACCAGGGTCTTCACCACAAGCTGCATGAGAATCTCTGCTCTGGTGCCTGGAGCACCTCCTCCCCCTCCTTCTTCACGGACGTTGGTGTGTGCAGGGCTGTTTCTCTCACATATTCTTACTCCTCTCTTTTGGTTGTAGTTGTGAGGATGTTGGGGTTTTTTTTCCCCTTCTTAGATACGTTATCACAGATGTTCTACCACAGTTGCTGATGGGCTTGGCCTTGGCCAGTGGTGGGTTTCTTGGAACTGGCTGGCATTGACTTTATTGGACATGGGGGAAGCTTTTAGCAGCTTCTCACAGAAGCCACTTCTGTAGCCCTCCCTGCTACCAAAACCTTGCCACACAAACTCAATACAGCATTATAAAGCTACAGTAAATGTGGAGCATCCTCTGACTTACTCCTATGATAACAATACAACTTATTTTTTACTTCTGTTACTTGCTTATTTTCCTCTGCCTTTACTGACACAAGTATCTCTTCATGTTGCAGCCCCTTCCATTTTCACACAGTATTAAAGCCAACTTTAGACAAAGAGGTAAGTCTTGCAATTAGTTCTGTGCCTTCAAAGTAGACATAGGCATTGTAATGTGCATTATAAGATGATAACTGACAATGACAAGGAAGTTTATCAAGTTTTAGAACTTGCCTGAAGTCATGTTTCAATAATAATATATAGCCTTACATCTAACACACTGTTTTATGTGCACATTGCCTATACTACCATTTACAATATGCTGATACTGTTAAAATCTTTCATATATAGTGCATATCTCTACTTCTTCTATTTCTTTACACATTACTATGTCTTACTGACACTTTCTTCACAATTTCTTATCCAAAACATCCTCCTTCTTGTCTCAGTTTCACAAAATTCTTTCACCTTGTCTCAAAAAACCCCAAAAAAATTCTTTGAATAGTCTGTCTCAATTCTATGACACGTACATATTGCACAGAGAGCAATGCACAGCCCAGATGCTTTTGTGTTACTGGAAGTGATCATCAATGTTGTTATTATAATATATATAATAATGAACTCATGGTGCTGTCTTCAAACATGAGGAAGTATACTCCCTAGAGCTGGAAGGAAAGGCAGAATCAATTTCTTCAGTAGCTGTGAAAGCTCATGAAATACCGTATTTGAAGGTTAATGTTGGTGTGTGATTAGACAGTGAAAAACACGAGGAACTGTTCTCACAAAATAACAACCTCAAATGGCAAAAATCTTAAAGAATATATTATTCTAACAAATCACTGTTGTCTAAATCATGAAATCAACCTTTTCTATAAGTTTAGGGTTTTTTTCCCATCTGTCTTAAAATCTCCCAATAATGGATCTTCCACGGGATTAACTGCAAAGAAAAATATATATGATATTTTTCTCAGGAAAGATCTATTCCACTTCTGTGATCTCAATCAAACCAGGATTAGAGCCATTTATTTTTTCATTAATGATGTCTAACTAACCAGGAATCAGTGAATTCTATAGTCACAATCCACATAACCAATACAACAGATAAACCACAATAGTAGATATTTTAAAATGTTAGTAAATAAAAACTTCTAAATATCTTTCCTGAACTATTCCCAAGAAGGTCTCATCCTCTGATCCTGCATGCACATGCACACATTCAGTCACACACACATACCACACTCACACAGTGGCAAATGCCACCCCCCTGGCCACAGGGGCTACCATCACTGCCTCCCAATCTATGGAGGTTCCTCTTCTTTGAAAGATTCCATTGCCCCAGCTTTGAGTGCCCCCCTGTTGCTCCTGACACTGTGCCAGTGTACCCTTCTGATGGTGAGGTGTCTTGTGGGTGACCCTGAACCTTGAGGTGGGGTCCCTGCGTGCTGCCTCCATGCTACCATCCCACTGGTGGGTGCAGACTGCTCCCAATGCCCCACGGGGAAGTTGTGTTGCCTTATTTGGGCAGAAAATAAAAGTTTCACTGTTGCTGAAAAAGAGAAAATGAAGAAGTTATTTTTGTGATACTACCCATGCATAAACCCAATAGTTTCATTTGGTCATCAACTTTATTTAAAGTCACATGTGTATAGTAACAGAGAATTTCAAAGTTGATTGGGAAATAAATAACTTCCATATGAAAGACTTATTTTTAAGTTTACAAGCCTTTTCACATTTCATTTCTCTTCGCTAAAAATATAGAAAGTCATTGTTACAAGTTGGATTTCCATCTGACAATCATTTTGGTCTTGACTGTATTTCCCTTTCCTTTTCCCTTTTATCCTTCTGCAAATACTTATTTTTATACCTTCATTTTTAGGAAGATTTCTTTTTATATAAATTGAGTAAGGACAATTGCATCCTACACAATTTTAATTGATTTGTCATGCTGTCAACAGTCATCCATTAAATTTGTTCTTTTTTCCCCTCTTTTTTCTTGGAATAAGATACACATTTTTCTTAGAATACCATAGTTTTGCTGATTAAGGATACCAATTAAACTTGGACACCAGAGTGAAAAGAGTAGGTGTACTTTACTAGTGATAACCAAGTAATGTAACAGAGTAATACAGAAAACATGCAGTAAGAAGAAGCAGAACAGTGCACTTAAAGCAACAAACAGGAAAATACAGGGTAATGCATCAAATCATTACTACACGAGAGAGAGGGAGAATAGTGATTAAGAGAAATACATCACCACTTGCATATATTATCATCATCATCCAGATCCGCAGACGCTGGGGAGCCCCGGTTACAGCGAGGATTTGGAGAGCCTGTCCCGGCAAGTGGGAAATCCTACACGGTGCGTCCACCCATAGGTGAGGCATCCAAAGTCGCTGCAAACGGGCCCAGCCTTATATACCAGAGATCGACAAGCCAGAATAGCTGGCACCTTTGTTTTGAGCGGAAAGTTTCTGGTTTCATTCTCCTGTTGGATTCCACCCAAAGCCTGGCCAGGGCTCGGGGGGGAATCAAGGGAGTTTCTAACAAGGCCAAATACTTGGGTTCTCAGCCTTGAACAAGGCTGCGAAAGGAAAGTTGGATACATTCTCTCCTCACTACTGATTATATTTTGTCTTTCACTAGCAAGTTTACATATTTTATTAATGACTACATGCTAAATTAACAGCTTCGGCTTGGGGCCTGTTGTTCAGGCTGCAGTATTTCAATGCTTTAGCACTTTTTACACCAGCATAAGTGGGTTGTTATAACTTAGTACAATACCTACTAGCACAATGGTTATCAGTTATAAAATATACAGGATTCATCTATAGGTCAACTCTGGCTTGGGCCTGTTGTCCAAGCCTTAGCACTTCAACCGTATATAACATATTGAACAGTGCACTATAAGGTTGCAGTCCTGTCATCAATACTCCTATGAATATTTCTTACTTAGAAAATCTGCTTAGTTTGACAGTGTATGTCTACACTGCCAAATAAGAGAATATTAGAGTTCATTAGCTGAACCACAGACTAGCTTTCACAGGTTGGCTTCTCTTGACCCTGCCTAGGCTCTAGTGAAGACTAACCATGTTTCTTCTTTATTTTCCGTCCCTGAACTCCTCTTGCTCCCAGTTGTGCATCTCTTTCCTTGAGGTGCTTTTATTTCTGTGTGTCTAAATCATAGCCAGGGAAATAGCTAACAGTTAAAGGGTGTAAATGAACAGGCATCTCATCCCCTGAGTTTTTCCTCGCCTTTTATTATTTGGCAGTGTAAATACACCTAGTGGGACTCTTCGACTGACAGCTCTGAAGGGTCAGTGCTTATATCTGCCCTCATTGAAATGGAAAATAAATGGAATACATATTCTGAAGCCATTTGCACCCCAGTGTTTCAGGCACTGTGATCCTTCTTCTCTGTGACTCTTCAATCCAGCCTACATTCAAGAATCCCACCAACATGAGAGCGCTGTGATGGTTGTTTATTTAAACCAAATAAAAACAGGTTACGCTAAGCTGTGTTAGGTCAAGTTATTCACATTTGCTAAATTGATTTTGTCAGCTATTGAGACTTAAAGTATTTATGACTGGAAAGCAATATTTGAAGTATTATTAATTTAGCTACATTGAATTATAGTTCAGCACATAAAGGAAAAATAAACTATTATCTGTGTGAAGGCAAAACCATTTCAGATATAATGGTTTACTAAAGGAACACTCACAGTTTTATAACTTCTTTCAGCAAAGGGCTTTGTAGTGTATTCTGTGTTGAATGAAGAGCTACCAAAGTAAAATGTGTTACTCAGGAAATTCCATACACTCTTTAGTGCTAAATAGAGACTGTATAGTTGTAGGGTATTTTCCATCAACACATTTTGTATTACAAGTGGCAGCTTTTAGTTTTCATTAAGATGTCATGTTTCATTTTTACACTATTTGACAACCTTGATATTAACATGCATTGGAAAGAATATGAAGCATGCAATGCCTGTCCATGTATGGGACACCTGACTCAGGACACAGAAAGTGTCAGATTCATCATAAGAAAAAGGAAAGGGGTTTTTTTGGTAGTTTGGTTTGGGTTTGGGGTTTTTTTTGCTAAAAAGGATTTTTCTTTTGTTTAAGTATATTGGCTGGAATAACTGAATGCTTGGACAGATGCGATGCCATATAATTTCATTAAGTAGTTATTGGTACTAGTAGTCCTTAATCCACTGTGACAGCTATACACAGAAGAAAATATCTGTAAAACTTGTAATGAAAGCATAAACTGTAACTGAAGTTGAAATACTTTGTTTAAGCCTTTCAAGTAGAGCTAATAAAATATGAGTCTGCAAATTTGGAAAATTATTTGCATTTCAAAGGCAAGACAAACTACAAAAATACATGAGAAAATAAATTTCAGAAAAAGAAATATTTCAGGAAGATTTTTTTTCAGTTTTTCTACATCAAAATCTGTCTTTTCAGCACTTTTTCTTCATGTTCCCAATATCTGCTAGTCTCCATCATAAATGACATAACTTTTCTCCTCTCATTTTACCCTCTCAAAAGTTACTTTCTGTAATTCATCAAACAGCACTTTCACTTCCTGAAAGTCCTCTTATATATCCAGCCTGTTTTCTCTTTGCTGCCTTCCTGCTTCCATAACAGTACATCTTAGTCATCAGCTCACCACTTTCATCCTATGACTCCCAGTGATGCATTCTAGATGATTTGGTTTCAAGCCCAATTTTTGGGTCGGAAGGACTGGCAGCAGGGAGGCAGTTCATTTGCAGAGAACATGCCAGGTGTAGTGAGCTTCCAACAGCCAGGAGGTAAAAAAAAGTTGGATTCACTCCAGACAAAAATTCTGTCCCAGTTCTTCTGCCAGTTGCTGGACACCAGTTGGTCTATCTGACTCTACAGCTAAGAGACTTTAAAAAAAGCTAATTGTCACCTATTGCCTCTGGGGAAGGTCATCTCTCCCCAGAGCAGTCAGAAGTGAGCTGAAACTCAGAAGATTCTGTTCTCTTACATACTGTATTTGCTATTTGTGTTGGAAGGTAGAGTGGTAAATTTAAGGAAATCATAGAAATAATTATTTTTCTTTGCCTTTTATATTCAGTGGGGTGAGATATACATTCCACAGGACAAGTTATCTGTAGAGCTAGGTACGTAACTAACATAGATCAGACTAAATTCCCCTTAAGGATGCAAACTTTTCTTCACTGAATATAAAAGAAGACAAGGGCAGTCATTTCACATATGGATGTTTATCAAGTGACCCAACTCTCTTCCCCATCATTCTTCTCATCACTGCTTTTTTTTATGCTCCTGGCTCCTTCCCCAAAAGAGAGAGAGGTCTCTTATCTTCTCCTAACATAATTCAGCTTATTCTGGGGACTAAGAATGGTTCAGAATTTGTCAAAGCATCTTTCCTACTTCTTCTGTATCCTTTGTTTTTGTCTTGCAGATTTTACTGCTAACACATGTTTTCCAGTTCTCCTTTTGAGAAATTATACCACAGCTTCTGTTTTTCTTCTTTGCCATTATGTGTTACTTTAATACTTAGGTTTACCTATGCTACAAAATGTCAATGCCTGCTGCTGGACATGTTATTTTGGTGTGCTCATTTCTGGATTCAGGACAAGTAAATATTACTTATGCTTTGTTTAGTTTGTAGTCTGTTCTGCTTCCTGAGTGCAACAGACCTCTACTTTGGCCTCTACTTTCTTCTCCAAATATGGCAGTGAACCACAAAATCTGAGAACAAAGTCTTTCATTGCTATTATTTTAGAGATAAGCATATCTAGATATGAAAATATGTCTACCCTTCTGTCCCGATCTGATATAGGGGAGGGTTCTTAAACGATCCCAAGAACGAGATTAAGACACAAACGAGGTCAGATGCCGTACAACCTTGTGAACTTTATTTTCCGTAACAACTGGTAATAGTGATAGGACAGAGAGAAAAGGAAAGGAAATGTCAGAATCCCTAAGCAAGCAAACGGTAGAGATGTAGCAAGATTAATTACCACCACCATGAATCCAGCGATGTACCGTTGGCTCAGTCTCAGTGCAGGTGATGGTGCTTCAAGCTCCAAGCTCTGAGGAGGAGGATAACAAGAGGGAGCCTGAGAGAGGAGTACTCAGTCCTTTTATTACCCCAGTCCCCACGATTTCTCTGAAAGTCTGCCCATTTCCACAGAGCTCATTGTCATACGTGCCACCCCGTGGTCCTCCATGTGCGCATGCCCAGGTGTTCACGGTGGTCGTGACGGTGGGGGGTCGACCTGTGGTGTCTTCAGCCTCCGCACATCTTCCTCACCCCGATTTCCCCTCCACCCGGCTCACACGCAGGTGCAGCTTGGTAGGCACTGCCAAGGATGTTGTTGTTTCAGCTTTGGGCAGATATCGTGGTTTTGTCGGGGACAATTCGTCTCCTTCAGAGTGTACTCCTCCATGGTGACAGGATGCTGAGGCCAGGAAGTGGTAGTGGCACGGCAGCAATGTTGAGACAAACACAGTCCAACACAGTCCCTTACACCTTCTAAAAACAAACAACAATAAACTCCTCTGTGAGTATATATTCTGGTTCTGCTCTTTTTAGATAGCTTAATTTGGAATCCGTGACACTCAGATGAGTGAATAGAGACTTCATACAACATCTACCTTCAAGTTAAAACTGTGAACATTTGTTTTCTTTCTCTATATAGATCAACTTCTTTATCAATCAATAACAGTTTTACCAGCAAAGGTATTCTTTAAAGAGTTTAGATAGTTCAAGTGCTGTATCAGCTTGTCATTAATTTGTCTGTTGTCACTGAGATGTGGCAGGTCACATTGTTCATAGTTTAAGCATTGAAATAGGGTCTGTTAGACAGGGAACTCTACCATATAACCTATCTTGTCTCCTGTAGAGCATACCGGCTAGAACTTGTGTGGACCAATCAAGCTATAGCAAAATCCAATTGTTTTGATATTGCTCTAGCCCCTGTGGTTCAAGGATTTTAGCTGATAACAGGAAACTGTCTCCTTTCACAGCTCCTGTGGAGTTCTGCTCAATGGTCTGGCAAGAGAGAGTAGCATTTTCAATAGATTTCCCTGAAAGTATCTGTTGCTGTCAACTTGCCTTTAGCTGTCAAATGGTAAAACTGCCTCTACCTAAATGATAGACCAGCCAAATATATTTAGGATTCTATTTATAAAAGGATGGACTTTAAAATAACAAATGTAGTTTTTCTCTGTCTAGACATAACCACAGGAAGCATGAGATATGACAAAAAATTATGCAGTGTGCATCACCACTCTAACAGATGTACAGGTGTACTTGGCAAGAAAGTTTAGCGAAAGCCATAGTGAAACCACACACAATTTCATTTTCACCTGCTCTTTTGGTAAACAACTGTGAACTGCTGGCATATATTTGGCAGAAGTAGGGAGGAACTTGGATAATCATCCTTAGCTCTGTATGTAATGTTGTCATTTGAGACTTTTAGCAACTTTGCACCAAATGGAATTGACATCCTCTGTGCTTTTAGAGTAAGAAGCATTTTGTATTTCCAATAGACTTTATTTGCACTTACATGTGTTAAACTGAATAATAAGAATAAAAGCATACAATGAGTAAGGCAAGCCACAGTTTAGGAAGAATAACAATAAACAGTTTTGCAGCTCTTGATCCACCTACATTTTTAAAGTATCGGAAGTCTGCAGGGAGATGGGCTTTTGTGATTCAGGTGAGGATGCAAGCCTTGGCCTCATGATAACTTCATTTTAGCAGCTCTTTGTCATTAGTCAAATATTTCTCTAATACATCATTCTCTTTTTTGGGAAAAAGATAAATAACGTTTCAAAAGAAAAGTGTTTCCAAGTATTTTGAAAAGAAAAAAAAAAGTCTGACTTCTTCACTGAACAAAGATTAGGCAAAAACACAGGGAAAATTTGTAACACATAAACTAACTGACAGATTTCAGAAGTTAAGTATCTGATTTATATTACTTGCACAAAGTGTTTTAGAATGGGATTAACTGTCTTTAGGAATAATTTCCCTTAAGAAGGAAGAAAAACAATATTTCTACCTTAAAGTAGAGATATCACCTTTAAATCCTTAAAGTTGTATATTAGTAATTACTCCCTAGAGGTTTATTTTAAGTATTTTTAATATTATATACACATTTTCTAAGCAGTTCAAGATGGGACAATTGTGTTAAACAGACTAGTCTACATAATTTTATCGTATGTCAGCATTTCCAGAATAGCCATCCATAAAAATTCCAGCTACAGTCACGTAAACAAGATAGCTCTAATCAATACATTGTGTCTCTCTCTAGGTTCAGTCCTATAAAATCCTGGGAAAAAAAGTTACTTTGAGAAAGAAGGATGATACCAGTAGAGATGTTTGGCAAAAACTTTTATACGGTCTTAAATGTCAGGATTTGGATATTTTTTGCACTAGTTTGGGCACAGAAATACATACAAAAGTTTTGTCATTTTTGTGCATGCTTATCTGAAATTAAGTTAATAAAGATTCAAAGCAATGTAATAAAAAATATCCAACAAAACATTAAGGACATAATTTAAAACAACATATTTGCTATTAGCTAAAACAAATGTAGTTTTTAAAAAATCAAAATAATTTTAAACAGATTTGATAAAAAAAAACCTAAATTTTGAAACATCTTATTTTGATCGTGTTGCTTTCCTGATATAAAATGCTTTGTGATTAAAGTTTTTCCTAACCAGCTCTAAAAATTAATCCCCAGTTTAGTTAAAACAGTTTGCTATTATGGTTTTCTGCTAGGCTGTATTTAAAAATACTATACATTGGGGTGCATGTTTGAAACAATATCAGTTTTTTTCAAGAAAATCTAAATGTATAATAGTCAATTTTGATATACCTTTATTAAAAATATCAAACAAGTTTTAAGTAATTAAAGTTTACTTTATCTTTTTTCTGTTTTTACTTTTCATTCATTTCCTCAATTTCTGTTATTTATCAGTTGTGTTTATTCCTAGTTTTTTATGTTGTTAAACATTATATATATATGTATGTATATATTTAATCTAACTTTTACATTCTGAGGCTATTTCAGACATTCAGTTTCTCATTATATTTCCTTCTGAATTGTCCCCCTTTTTTTTTAAGATCTTTTTTAAGATCTTGCTTATGTCTCAATCTAGATTTCTAACCAGGGCACTTTTCTGACAATTCAGTTTGTCACTGGAGCAATTCATATACTGACATTATGAAACAGATATTCTGCTCTTTCATAATTTCTTTTTTCCCTGTCTTAATCTTGTTTTTCCCTGTCTATTATTTTCTGCATAGTTTTCTTCTCTCTCCTCCATTCCTATCTTTATTCCCTCTCTTTCCCCAATTTTGTCTACCTTCTCTTTGTTATCTTATATTTTTTGTATCCTACAATACTCTTATCTTTAATCTTTTATTTCCATTCCTCTAGTGAGCTCATTTTTCAAAGAAGCAGTAAAGTTTTTGTTATTTTGGACTTTGCTCCCGAACAAGCAAATTTGGTGAATGAAGTCAGAACTCTTCTCCTTCTTTCTGATAAATATTCCTTTTTTCACTAGCTACAGGGGCTGGAGTGGAAGTGGAGGAATTTTTCTGCTTTATTGTTAATAATGAGAAAGGCAACTTTTCAGAAAAAAAAGAAAACAATATAGATAAGTTCTCAAAGGACTTTTATTCAATAAATGTGATGCTATAGGACTGAATATAGGAGATAGAAGTAGAGGTGAAGTACTCACTGTTCTAAACAGTGATTTTCTCCTATTCTCTAATGCAACATATGCTGTGTTTTTAAGGTTAATGACATAAGCATGAAACTTCTAAGTAATTGCTTTTTCTAGGCTCTTTTGGTTGTATTTCATTTTTTTTTCTTTAATAAATAAAAGTCAATCGTATAATATGAAGCTATGCTCTTTGTTATGGTATGCAAGCAGATGACCAGAGTCTGATGTAAATTTTAGCTAACAGAACAAACCATGAGAAACTGTTAGATGTGACATTAGAAAAGCCTGGACATTACAAGTAACAGAGTAAGAAGCTGATAAATAGTGCTGTGAGAAATGGCCAGATAACACAGATAGTTCAGGGGGTGATACACAAGAGATGGCTGAGCTTTGAGAGGAGCACTGTGGGCCCGTTGGGGAAAAGAACCTTACAGATTCTTTACAGATGTGTGATGTTAGTAACTGTACTAAATGTTTCTGCTCACATGCATGTTCCAAATGATATTTTCATTATCAAGCAGACATAAGTTTGGATAAGGAGTCTCCACTGAACTTAGTCCTAATGCAAAAGAAACTGACTTGAATAAGATCTAGAACATGATGGGGGGAAAAAAAACCAGACAAAACCCCTTTCTGTGAGTCATGGACTGCAACAGTGTTTCATCAGGCTGGGAGTAGATACAAAAGTGACCCTAAGGTTCCCACTGATTAATGTAGCTAAGAAGAAGAGTAACAAGCTTCCTCTCCTAGAGGGGAAATGATTCCTCATTGCTTTGTAAGTTGGCACCACCTCAACTGATGAAAGGGTAATTTTGGCAACCTATATGGAGACTATGTTTGCATCCTTCTGGCTGAAATGAAAGTAATGATGAGAAAAGAAATCAGAATCAGAAGTGACAGAGCTCAGGAAATGTTGAGACAAAAGAAGCAGCAGCACTTATCCATCAGGATAAGATTCAGCCTATATCAGGAGAAGACTAAATCTGAAATGACTTAAAAAGGGCATTAATCAAACAGAAATTACTAAATGCAAAAAACCAACATGCTCTTTCAGTGCCTCCTTGATGTTCCCAAACTTTTGAAAACTTTAAAATATGTATTCTTACACAATTAATAGAATGTTTGAATATACAGATATTTCTTCAGACTGAAATCAGCAGAAGCCAAACCATAGAATCATAGAATTATAGAATCATAACATTGTTTGGGTTGGAGGGGACCTTCAAAGATTATGTAGTCCAATCCCCCTGCTATGGGCAGAGACATCTTCCACTAGGTCAGTTTGCTCAAAGATCTGTCCAACCTGACCTTGAAAACATCCAGTGATGGGGTATCCACAGATTCTCTGGGCAATCTGTTCCAGTGTCTTACCACCCTCACCATAAACACTTCTTCCTTGTGCCCAATGTAAATCCACTCTCCTTCAGTTTAAAACCATTGTCCCTGTCACTCCTGTCACTCAGTACAGGCCTTGGTAAAAAGTCTCTTTGTCTTTCCTATAAGATCCCTTTAAGTATTGAAAGGTTGCAATAAGATGTCCTCAGAGTCTTCTCTTATCCAGGCTGAAAAGCCCCAACTGTTGCAGCCTTTCCTCATAGGAAAGGTGTTCCAGCCCTCTGATCATCTCATGGTCCTCCTCTGGACCTGATCCAACAGGTCCATGTCTTTCTTGTGCTGGGGGCCCCAGAGCTGGACACAGTAGTCCAGGTGAGGTCTTACCAGAGCCATTGACTGTAACTGTTTGGATGTGGGAAACCAGCCACTTCTTTATCCCTCTAAGAGTCCATCCATCAAATCCATACCTGTCCCATTTTGAGAGAAGGATGTTGTGAAGGACCGTATTAAATGTCTTACAGAAGTCGAGGTAGATGATCTATGTAGCTCTTCCTTTGTCAAATGATGCAGTCAGTCCATCATAGAAGGCAAGTGGATTAGCCAGGTATGATTTGCCTTAGTGAAGCTGTCATGTCCCGCTCAGATGAGGGAGACAAGTGACTCAGATTCACAAATCCCCAACGGAGTGGACAACAGTAAAACAAGTCTCAAAGTCCAGACATTTATTAACTTCCCACAACGTACTAATTAGATACATGATAATTGGCTAAGTATGTAACGAGTTGTGCAAGCAACACAGTATGCCTTGCATTTCTTAATGGTAGTGAAGGGAAAAGGGAAAAAAGAAAGGAGGGAGATGGAGAGAATAGAGAAATAGAGATCACCAGTCTGGGTTCCTGTGGCGATCCTGCCAGCAAGGGTTCAAGGAGGCATCCGTCTTCTTTGCTTCACTTCACGCTCTGCACACACACACACACCCCTTGCCCCCCCCCTCAATTTGTACACACTTTCCTTCGGTCCATCCGCTAGGTTGACCCACATACCTACATATCTCATGTATGGGGAGGGGTAAGGTGTTTCATGGGATGATGTAATTAGCATGATCTTGTTAGTCTTCATTAGTATATTGAGGAGTGTTAACTCTAATATGCATTTTGGGGATAATGAAGCAAAGTTCATTCACCAGACAGATGGCCCTTGAAATTTGACCAGGTGCACCAGAGAAGAGCTGTCCTGTCTCCACAGGGCTCCCCCCTCCAGCTCATCCTGTGTTATTCAGGCAGCCTTATCAGCTCGACCTCCACACTATCCACCCCATGACTATAGTTTCAATACTTGCAAGTGTTTGAGACATTCCTTAGCTCGGAGAGCCTCCACTTCCACTGTTATCCTTTATCTCTTTCTCAGGCTGTTTTTCTTGGTCTTTGTTTCTCACAGGCCTGTTTCTTTCAGGACCTGTTTTTACAAGTCATCTCTCACAGAAACCATGCTGACTGTCTCTAATCACCATATACCTCGACATGTCTTTCAGGAGGATCTGTTCCATAATCTTACTAGGCACAGACATAAGGCTGACTAGTTGGCAGTTCCCAGTTCCTCTTTATTACTCTTTTTAAAAATGGGTTCAATATTCCCTATTTTTTTCCAGTCAGTGGAGACTTTGCCTGACTTCCATAACTTTTAAAATATGATGAAGAGTGGCTTAGTGACTACATCAGCCAATTCTCTCAGTAGTCTGGGATGCATCTCATGGGCTTGTGTATGTTCAAGTTCCTCAGGAGACCTTGAATCTGATCTTCTCTTATAATGGGAGGGATTTTTTTCCCCTAGTACTTGCCTTGACATTCAGGGACTTGAGACGTGATAGAGTTTTTCCTATAAATTGGAGTTCAATGGAAATGGAAGTTGATGATGTTATTATTTTTCTATTTCTAGTTACAAAGTTGTTCAGAGTTTGTTCATATTATTAAATAGCTATGATTATTCAGGCCCAAAGTAGAAAAAAAATAGTTGACAGGAACATAAAATATTTTTTAAAGAAATATATAATTTCCAAAGCACTTTGATATGCTCTACGACAAAAGTCTTTGTTGTGTTTATAAAGATGTGTTTTCTTTTTATATTAACTGTATTTGTTGTTCAGTTGCTGCAGCAGTAATTGGACTCTAACTAGCTAGATGACAATTTTTCTACATTTAATTTTCCATATTTCTAAATGTAACTTGTCTTATGCCAGCTATTTCTTTTCTTTGCTTGCCTTGCTGTTTTGCCTTACCTTGCCTCTCCTCATCTCACAACACCTTTCCTTACCTTGCCCAAAAAACCTCAAAACCTTTAGTTAGTGAACAGCATTTCATGCTTCATCTTCTGTCATCAAACTCATTCAGACGTTAGCTGATGTAACCTGACACATATATAGGTCAGTGTTTCATCTTCCTCTTTCTTTATTTTCCTAAAAGAAAGTTTCACATGTTGTGTTTGGTCTGTTTGTATGCCTTTATTCAGGAGGGAGGAAGATATACAAAGATGCTTAACCAGAAGACTACAGTTTTTTTGGTTGTTGGTTTGTTTTGGTTTTTTTTCCTTAAATGGATCATACTGTCTGTCACGTTTGCAGTGAATCATAAATACCTCTTATTTGTTCATTCCTACAGACTGAACTATGTGCAATTTGAGGTTTTCATATTCAATAATATTAAACAGACTTCATAGTCTGTCATTTGTTTAATCTTCATGGGTGCTCCAGTGACTTGGGAATACACTTCAAAATATGACAGGCTTTACAGTTTTTAATTTGTTTCAGGGGTTTTGTGTGTGTGATTTTTTCCCTTTTTTCCTTTTTTCTTCTACAGGATATGATGTTGGCAGCAATCAGTTTGTTTTAATGATTTTTTTCTCTTAATTCTTTATCCTTTCATGGTTCTAATGTAGCATCTTATCAACTGTGTGTTATTTCAATGCATATAATGAAATTTGTGGTCTCTTTAATTCCTTGTCCACTGTCAAGATGGCCTGCATGTGTTTCTTGGGAACATCATCTGCTTTTCACAAATTCATTCTTCTTCTTCCAGCTTTGCAACAGAAGGAAATCTTAGTAAGAAATATTGCATTTAGGGGAAAGGGCCTTTTCTGTATCCCAAAAGTTAAGCAGAAACATTTCTCACATTTGACTAAAAGTGGACCCTAGTCACACACCTGTAATTGGATTCCCAGTGTGAGAACTGGCACCACTGCATAGACTTGTGCCTTCCCCTGAACCAAAATTAACCTGCCCTATCATGCCACATTCACAGTTGTTACACTTCAATGGAATTAACAGCACTAAACAAAGGTAAGCTCTATTTACACACCTGAAAAATAATTTTGCTTTCAACAAAGGAAAACAAAATCTATGACTTGTAATGTTTAGTAAAATAAACCTACCTAATTTGAGAAGTAGAACCGAAGTAATTAACTAGTTAGAATATTTAGTGATTCCCAATTAAAAAAATAAAATCTTACATCTTTGAAGGAAACGTTTTATTTCCTTTATTGGATAACATTATATTCTAGGGTGAAGTTAATTGTTTTCCTTAGATTAACTCACAAAGTGAAGTCTTAACTGGTGTAAATAAGGCTGACACAAAAATGTAACCAAAACCAAATATTTCTTTCTCCTGAAATAACTATAGCATTCCAGATAAAAAGATTATTTTGCACAGTTTAGCAATTGCAGTTTGAAGAATTGCATATAAGCTGCATGAAGGAAAAAAAAAAACAAACACCCCACAACAGAAAAAAAGCACAGTATTTCAAAATATACACATCTCTGGGACCCAATTAAAATATTTATAAAGAGAGACAGTTCGTATAGTGATGCAATAGAATTTTCACCTCTAGAGAACTAGTTGAAGTCTGTCTTCAGTCTAAACTGAAACGTGTTCCCTGACCTTAATATCTAGTGATTTTCTTGATATGAAGTTGTATATTATTCTGTACAAAACTGTCTCTGTTCATAAGACACAGTAGGACTGTAATATCAAGGCTAGTTACAAAGTGGGTCCAAGATCATTTAATAGCTGTACAGAAGAATAGGGAGATTAGTGGGTTTTTTTTTTCTTTTCTTTTGCATTTCCCATGAAATCCACATAGTTATTTCAAAGCCAAATTAAAAATAGAAAAACAATATTAAACAAGGATTAATGGGAAGTGTTAGGTCCTATAATATTAAAGAGTGTTTTAATTGTTGCCCAGCTGTAGAGAAAAACATGTTGAAACCTAAAAATATCTAGAAATATTTAGCCATTATAATAAACAATAAACCTTTTGTTTGTTCATTTGGTGAACAAAACAACTTCAGAAAAACATAATGAATAGTGACAGAAAAATGGCAAGAGATAACGTATTTCCCCTAATGTTTATCTCACATGTTCTGACATATAATAATAATTTCAAAATCTTTCTAGAAAATCTGTTCCTGTTCTCAACTGTTCTTATATTTAGAACAGTTTTGAGGGTATTTTTCCCCCTAAAATCTACCTTGAAGCATATTTTTTGTTGAACACCAAGATTTTACCTACTACCTAGAACCCAACTATCTTTTACAGCCAGTGGATAGAAATAGCCATTTTCGAGAGGCAGTTTTTCTCATTGTAGGACAACATATGAATCAGGGCAGATAAAACACTGTCTTTAGTGTCCAGACATCTCCCATGGTGATAAACGGAATTTAGAATGACTTGATCAGACTTAAGTGCTTAGAGGAAAAGGTGCAGTCAGAAACAGACATATAATACAAATCATCTTCTGATTTCATGGCTGGTAACATCATGAAGGCTTGGGCTTTTATGACAATGGGACATTCTTCAATGACTATAGCCTGTTAGGGAGGGTTGGGATTCACATGTCTGGGAGAGGCAAGGGAAACTTTGGCAGCAGGCTGGCCAACTTGGTGGGGTGCGCTTTAAACTGAAGGACCCATGGGGTGGGGTCCAAAGTGATAATGCTTACGCCATTGCAGCCAACTGGGGAATAAGTCAGGCCAACCAGAGCAGCGACAAATGTTCCTTAACTACCTCCCAAGATGTCAGACAGAAGACCAATCACCTCAAGTGTACATATACCAGTGCCCACAACCTGGGGAACAAACAGGAGGAACTGAAGCTCTGTGCCCAGTCAGAAAATGATGATATCATAGGAATAACTGAAACATGGTGAGACAACTCACATGACTGGAGGATTACAATGGATGGTTATAGGCTGTTTCGTAAAGATATGCAGGGAAGAAGTGGAGTAGTCGTGCTCTGTGTTAAGAAGAACTTTGAACGTACAGAAGTCACTACAGCGGTTGTGGAAGCTCTATTGAATGCCTCTAGGTCAAGATCAGGGGGATTGTCTCCAAGGGGGAATCTTACAGTAAGCATGTGCTAACAATCTCCAAAACAAGTCACTAAGGCCAATGAAGCAATATTTGGGTCACTTAAGCAAGCTTCAGGTCAACAGAACCTGGTTCTTAGGGGTGACTTCAACTAACCAGACATTTGTTGGAAGAACAATACAACAGCTCCCATGTCATCCATCAAGGTGCTGGAATGTGTAGAGGACTGCTCCCTCATACAAATGTTAGATGTGCCAAAGAGGAAAGAGGCAGTGCTGGACTTGCTACTCATAACCCGAGGAAACTTGCTTTGTAATATCTCCATTAATGGTAGCTTTGCCTGCAGGGATCACAATATTGTGGAGTCTGGGATCCTGCTGAATGTGCTGAAGGTTATTACTAAGATTAAGGTTTTAGATTTTAGAAGAGCAAACTTCAACTCACTCAGAGCTCAGTTGGGAGGGATCCTGTGAGAAGATTCCATAGAGGATAAAGGACCTAGTGAGTGCTAGGAGTTTTTCAAGAACACTCTTCT
Source organism: Strix aluco (assembly GCF_031877795.1). Lineage (NCBI taxonomy): Eukaryota > Metazoa > Chordata > Aves > Strigiformes > Strigidae > Strix > Strix aluco. The sequence continues at coordinate 84,105,908 of NC_133932.1, read as the reverse complement.
GGAAGCACAAGACCAGTTCATGCACTCTAAAGGTAAGGGAAGCAGCAGAGCAGGACACCCCCTTGGCTTAACTGTGAGCTTCTGAGTCTGCTCAAAACCAAAAAAAGGAGTGTACCAGAGATAGAAAAGTGGACAAATACCAGTTGAGAACTACAAGGCCTGGCTGTGCAGAGACACAGTTAGAAAAGCAAAAGCTCAGCTCAACTTGGAATTGGCCAGATATGTCGAAAACTACAAGAAAGTGTTCTTCAGGTATGTAAAGGAAAATACTGGCCCACCGTTAAACAGGAGAGGTGAATTAGTTGCCAACAACCTAAAATGGCAGTTCTCAACACTTTCTTCACCTTTGTCTTTACCAACACTGCTAGGCCCCAGTCCTTGGGAACCAAAATCCAGGTTGATGCAAACAGACCCACGGTCAGTGAAGGAAGAGTTGGTATGTGAACTGTTACAGGAACATGACGCCTACAAATTGATGGGCCTTAACATTATCTACTCGAGGAATAGCTGGCTGACATGTTGCGAGGCCACTCCCCATAATCTTTGAAAAGTCATGGAGATCAGGGAACAACCCAGAAGACTGGAAGAAGGCTAATCTACCCTTATCTACCTGAAGGGCTTAAAGGAGAATCCAGAAAATTGTACGACCATCAGTCTTACTTCAATCCCTGGGAAATTTATGGAACAAATCATCCTGGAACCTATCACAAGTCAAATAAAACATGTGATTAGGAAAAGCCAGCATGGATTCACCAAGGGCAAATCGTGCTTGACGAACCTGATTGCTTTCTACAACAAAGTAACCTGCTCTGTTGATGTGAGGCAAGTGGTGGACATTGTCCACCTGGATTTCTCCAAAGCTTTCGATATGGTTTCCCACAGCCTCCTCCTAGAGAAACTGATGCATTACAGTCTAGACAAGTGGTCTGTGAAGTGGACGGGGAACTGGTTGGCAGGACGCACTCAGAGAATGGTGGTAAATAACTCCTTTTCAAACTGGCAACCTGTCACAAGTGGGGTCCCCTAGGGATTGATATTGGGTCCCATGTTGTGTAATATCTTCATAAGTGATCTGGATGATGAGATCAAGTGTATCCTGATGACGTTTACTGACAAAACCAAACTGAGTGGGGAAGTGTACACTTCAGAAGGGAGAGTCACCCTGCAGGAAGACCTGGATAGGCTGGAGGAGTGGGCTAACAAGAACCTTGTGAAGCTCAGCGAAGACAAGTGTAAGGTCTTGTACCTGGGAAAACATAATCCAAGAGTGCAGCACAGACTGGGACCTACCTGGCTGGAGAACATCTCTGTGGAAAGAGATCTGGTGGTTCTGGCAGACAAGCTCAATATGAATGAACAGTGTGCTGCTGCGACAAAGAGAGCCAACAGGGTGTTGGGTTGCATCAACAAGGGCAACATCAGCAGAGATAAAGGATTCATTATCCCACTCTACTCAGCGCTTGTCAAGGCGCACCTGAAATGCTGTGTTCAGTTTTGGTCTCTGCCATACAAAAAAGTTGTAGACAGGCTGGAGAGGGTCCAGAGGAGGGCCACAAAGATGATCAAGGGACTGGGAAGCCTGCCATGTGAGGAAAGGCTGAGAGAATTGGATTTGTTCAGATTTGAGAAAAGAAGGCTTAGGGGAGACCTTATCTCCATGTTCCAGTATTTAAAAGTTGTCTACAATGAAGATGGAGACTCCCTTTTTACAAGGAGTCACATGGAAAAGAGGAGAGGTAATGGGTACAAGTTACTCTGGGGGACATTTCGATTGGACACCAGAGGAAAATTTTTCACAGTGAAAACAATCAACCATTAGAATAATCTCCCCAGGGAAGTGGTGGATTTAATAACATTGAACACTTTTAAGATTCAGCTGAACAGGGTGCTGGGCCATCTTGTCTAGACTGTGCTTTGGCCAAGAAAGGTTGGAGCAAATGATCCTTGAGGACCCTTCCAACCTGATATTCTCTGAATCTATTTTTCTATGATTCTATGATTCTAAGAATCAAGAAGACTAAGGAAAAACTGAAATCTATTAGAAAGGACAAACCAAAACCAGCAATAAGATAATGCAAGAATAAAATGATTTTGTATTTAGAAGAAAAATACTTTTTTTATTCAGATAACATAGCATCAAGAATTTAAATCTTCAAGTATGAACACAAAACAAGACCTTATTCATGAATACCTGTAATGCTTTCATGAAATTTGATAAGCTGGATACAGAAGGAAAACAGACTGGTGAATGAACAGTGTTACTTAAGACTTTGAAGGCATCATAGAACCGAAAAAAGAAGTAATAGACTTACTTGGTTTTAGAGGAGACTCCCATTTCCTCCAGCACCACTCCACCTGCAAGGTATTCACAGGATTCTGCGCAATGACGTTAAGCTACTTTTGTCATAGGCTTTGATAGCATTGAATACATGCTCTGCCTTAGCAGATGGTGTTTAATTCTAATCTTCTATTCTGTAGAAATAATACCACACAACTGAAGATTTGCTTTAAGGTTGTCTCTGCAATATGACCTCTCAGCCATTCACTGTATTTTAACAAGTGACAGAAAATACCCTCAGGTAATCTCTCCCGATACATGTACCAGATTCCCGGATAAGAATAGACAAGCTAGCAGGATCTCTGCTTTGATGCCCACTATTTGACAACACTTTAAAATGTTAGTTTTTGGTAGCTTATCCTATCATTGTATACCAGCAACGGTATGAAGAAAACATAAATCAACTAAGATGATTGCTGTGATGTCTGAAGACTGTTCAAATTCTGTAGCTGTACAGAAGAAAGATGATTATAACTGGACCGTGACAGAGTTTAGATGAAATAAGGATTTTAATAGAACTTTAAGTATATGCATAAGTGATAGCATTCACACTAATTTTTCCCTTCTGAAATGTGCCAAAAGTGTTGTTAAGATAGCTACCCAATAGGGAGCATTTCAGTACACAACCTCTATGACAAATGACATTTTGGATAGAAGAAAGAAGTCAGAATGGCATCTTCTTGGCTTTCACTTTTTGCCTTGTCTCCAGAACATGAGCAGGGAGTTTTAGGTATAACAATTTTTTTTCTATGTTATACTTTTTCCACCATCAACTGCACACAAAGAAATTTATTTCCCCAAAAAAATGCATTTTCAGAGTAATAAAATCTATTTTATATTCAAATATGTTTTTCCTTTGTTTTGTTTGTTCCTTTTAAGGATGAACAAATAGGCCAGATACCACTTCTGCCCTTCTGTTTAAAAAGTAATATGTCTTTCTGAACAGCCTATTGACACAAATGTCTTTGTGCTGAAATTGGAAGCCTGAAGGAAAAACGTTGTTTGCCTTGAGGAGAGTGATAAGACACTTTAAAAGTTAATCCCAAATACGCAAGAATAGGTCTTCTCCTTTGAGTGTAGGAAATAATTTTTTAAAGCTTTATTGGGCTGAGTACATTCACTCTTTGTACACTTTCTGTTCTCCTTGTCTGTGCATACATTAACCTTAATACTTAAGTTTTTTTAATGTCCATGATTTCTGAAAAATGTAGTAACAAGGGCTTACATACTGTTGTTTTGAGATACTTGATCTAAGGGGAAGACCCTCAAAAACATCTGACCATAAGACACCCATATTTAGGTTTTATAGTATATAAATCTAATGTTCAGTGCTTTATTTTAAGGCTATGTTTTTTGGGAAAAAATATGCTGTGTGCTCTTTTGGGTGTGTTTTTTGTCTTAAATATTTGATGGGAGTTTTAAATTTAAAGCTATGAAGATGCTAAACATGAAAGGAAGTAAGACTAGAAAATTTATGGTCACTGAAGTGAAGAAAAATCTCTTTCAAGTGCAGACCAGCATACATTAGTTGTTGGTTTTCAGAATCATGGAGTCTAAGCCATAGGGTCTATGCTTTAAATTGAAAACGAGTGGGTTTCTTTTACCTTCAGTTCTGCGGAAAAAAATATCCCAAATATATATATAATTTATCTTGGTCAAAAACTGTTAAATATTATTGTATTCAGAAGATCTTTAATGAAGGTAAATTATTAATGGGGAAAAAAAGATTGATAGGTTCTTGTTACGACAAAGTATTATGTTGTAATTTACATAAACTTCACTTATTTCTTGAATCCTTACAATATTTGAGTCTTACTTGGTATTTAGATTGGCAAATATTTTATAACTTAAAGCATATCTTCACATAAAAACTTCTGGTTACCTTTAAATTTGGATTAAATGAAGCACAGAAAGAATAATAATTAGGAAAAGCAATATATGAAGACTTTAGAGTCCTAATGTAGGTGTTTATATATTCCCGTTTACTTATGAGCTCACTCTGCAAGATCTTTTTCTAGTCAATGGACTCACTTCAGCTGTCTAAATATTGATGGCTATTTTTGATGCTTTAAGGTTTCTGCAGCATCAACACAAGACTAGCAGGTATAATAAAGGACCTGTGGGAGAGCCGTGTTCTTCTGGAGGGGCAGATGGAGGTCAGGAAAATAATTAGGCTCATAAAATGGCACCAGAGGTCTTTGTCCAGGCAATTTATTTTTCCAGTAGATCAAGAGAGTCAAGAGAACTTAGACAATTAGTCAGCTGAACAAATGTAGTTGTCTATAGTCACAGTGTGTCTGAGAGGTTATATACTTTCTGGTACTTCATCAGTGGTTGAAGGAAAATGAGATCTTGTCAGCTGTATAAGTAGTAAATTCCAATTATTCAGTCTGACTTTCTGAAAAGACAGGTGTTTCCTGCTGCAAATGTAATAGCTCCTTATATGGAAGCACATAGCTGAGAAAAATAATCAACTTTGTTTTAAAATTTCCATGATAGAAAACAACTTAAAATCACTGCAGATTTCCTTGAAGGCTACTTACTCTCACTCTTCAAGAGTTTGGTTTTGCAGTCATTATAGCTTCCATTACCATTCGTTGCTTTTCTGCTATACTGCATAGACATCTAATTTCAAGTTCTTGTTCCTCATGTACACAGTTATAACCTGTGATTGATTCAGCCATTTACTCTTGCTCAGAATAAGCTAGATTAATGCAGACCTTGAATTGCTCACTATAAGGCACACTTTCAGATCCCTTAATTATTTTCTTGGTTTTTGTCAGGTTTTTTTGTATCTCAGTATTCTTGAAATGGTTCTCCTTAAAAACCCAGAAGGGCTCTTTTGAAGTGTTTAAATCAGAACTGGACAGATAATTCAACAGTAGTCACTCCAACACTCTCTGTTGAAGTAATACAACCTTTTTACTTAATATCTCTGTGATAGTATCCTATATCCTAGATGGTTTTAGATGGTCCCTGTAACAATACTTGGGTGGGTGAGTTTTTTTCTTTCTTTTTTTTCTTTAGTTATTTTAATTCTGCTTTTGGTTTCCGTAGAAATTCCACAGATATAATCAAAACCTGTACTTAGAGAAAAATTAACATTGTACCATTCACAACTGGTAACAGAAGATGTAAATTACAAGCTCGGACAGCTTCTTGCTTAAGGGTATGGTTTACAATGAGATCTGTGAATGAGATTTAGTTTTAGAAAATGTACTCTTTTCTTCCATAGATTCATGTAATATAATAGTGTGGTGGTTTGACCTTGGCTAAATGCCAGGTACCACCAAGTCTATCACTTACCCCCACTTCCTCCTTTTTTCTCAATAGGGCAAAGAGGGGAAAGAAAATAAGATATGAAAAAACCCAACCCTTGTGGGTAAAACAAAAGCAGTTTTAATATAAACAAAGCAAAGCAAAGGTCCACACACAGAAGCAAAAAAAGAAAACAGATTTATTCTCTACTTCCCATGAACAGGCGATGTCGGGCCTTCTCAGGAAGCAGGGCTCCAATACACGTAGTGGTTGCCTCGGAGGACCAAGGGTGACCCCACCCCCTTCCTCCTTTCTCCCAGCTTTATACTGAGCAGACGTCATATGGTATGGAATATCCCTTTGGTCAGTTCGGGTCAGCTGTCCTGGTTGTGTCCCCTCCCAAGATCTTGCCCACCCCGTCCCACTGTGGGGGGGAAATGTCAGAAAGAGCCTTGGTGCTGTGTAAGCACCACTCAGCAGTAGCCACAACACCAGTGTGCTATCAACACCCTGCCAGCTCCCAACATAAAACACAGCACCATGAGGGCTGCTATAGGGGAAAACCATTCCGGCTCAGGCAGACCCAGTACAAATAGTAATTAAATATGTGGGTTAAATATGTTGAACAAATATCATCACACCCCCAGCTAAAATAAGCTTGAACTATGACATAAAATAATTTCCTTATTAAGGTTGACGATCACTTTGTATGTTTTCCACAATATATTGATCACTTTTCAGTGGCATGCTGTTTCATTTTATACTGATTAGCTCTGACCTACTTGTCATGAAGAAATCATCTTCATAGATGGTTACCATAGTAAAATAACAGAATTTAACATGGAAGATCAATTTTGAACTTCAATCTGACATTTTAGGAGAACACAGCAAGGAATATTGAATTCAAGAGGATGCCCCAGGAAATAAATTATCCAGAGGCACAGAGAATTGATTGCTAATAGAAATTATTATTTCTAATAGTGAATTTTTACTCCCACTGAGGAAACCACCAGGTGGAATCTTCCTTACTACATACTTAGGTGTGTGCTCAATTGTTTTTAAATTTATTTCCCTCTCCCCACCCCTCAAGGGTGTTATTGTTACCCTCTCTGACTTTCAAATTGTGAAAGATGAGTCAAATACTCTAAATATTTATTCCAGTAGTTAACCTGGGACAGCCTTGCAGATGGATTCTCATCTTGGGTACTTTCTATTGTGTCTGGATCCCACAATGAAAGCTACTACATGTAAAAAATCTAAGCAATACAGTGTCTCTGACACTTTCAGATATCTGAGTGTTGCACTTTTCCTAAGTACAGGTATTCAGATGAGGACATCCTTTACGGGAAAAGGAAAAGCAGAAATAACACCTACAAAGTTAGGTTTGGGGTTTGTTTTGTTTTCCACATATGTGTCCTGACCAAGGCTATGCTGCTATCTGTGTATCACATCCTTAATCATAATGTGTATGTATAGCTGACTGCAAAGAAGATTCAGTAGGTAGTGCACAGAGCTTTCCAAAGCAGGGCTTCAAAAATATTGAGCCAGATCTACAAATAGTACAATAAAAGCTGAAGATTTGATCACATGTGCCTGAAAAACAGATTAATTAACAGGAGAATATTTACTCCAATTACCAATTACATTTATTTTGAACAACCAAGAAAGGCTAAGGTTTGTAAATATCTTTTGCTTATATTTAGGAATATTCATGTGGTGTTCCCTCATTGTGTAACATTGCTGTTTCATTTAATATGGAACCTATTTTCTTATTTCATTAAAAATATTTGCATTAATATTAAAATGTATCACACTGAAGCTACATTGCACTAAAATGTAGGGAATATTTGATAACTATCTCTTTAAAATTGTTTCCCAAGTAACAGATTTGCTCCATAGTACAATTTTATGCAAGTGGCTTTGAAAACAACATTGAAATGAGTCCGACCAGCAAATACCAACACTGTGTATTGGCAAAAATAATTACACAGTGTTTTTAGGAATATTGAGGTGATTCTGAAAGTATGATTATGCATATGTCTGAAGGATTCTTCTCCTTGAAGTATAACCCATTCTTACTCTGCTCTTGAATTAATATTTTCAAAGACTGCTACATTAATTCTGTATTTCAAACACAGTCCTGGCCCACACTATATCCATAGATCATGGACAAAATCTGTCATTAGGCATAGGCTTTCAGCAAGCTTTGGACTTGAATTTTTAGAGTGCTTAAAAAAAGATTACTGAAAAGCACTTTGTATTATTCTGGGAATGAATCAATGGAGAAAATTGATAATCCTATACCACAGAAGAAAGTGTAAATAAGTTAGAAGACTACATTGTTAATTGCCCTGTGTGATATTGCTCACTGATTTGTTTTCTACATGTATACACACACACAGATCTTTCAAACTAAAAATGGCAAAAAGTTTGAGGCTTATTTATATTATGTCTAAGCAGAAGTCTCTAAAGAAAAGGACATCAAGACAGAATTTTCTTAAAAACCAGTTTTAAATATTACAGGATTTTACAGTAGAATAGGTCATAATGAAGATACATATATACATATGAATAAACATACACAGCTAAATTTGAAATTACATTTTGGAGTTTTGTTATAATAAAACATTACATTCTATGAATCATATTTCATTATATAACAATAAATTATTGTTCTATCAATTAAAATGTTTCTCTCTTATTATATGTATTGTAAACATTAGCTAATCAATTTTTATATTTTGAAAATCCTGTTAATGCATAAAAGGATATACAGCCTAATGATAGAGCTCTGCAAAGATTGCACTTAATTTTAAGCTACAGTATGACTTATCTAAGTAAAAACAAGGTCAGTGAACATTTAGAGCTGGATCCAATATAGGACAGGAACTTGTAGCTGAAATACAATGTTTGGTTTTAGGTAGAAGACTTTCATACAGCAATAAGAAACTGAGACATTTAAACTCTGAACAATATAAAAAGGTCTGAGCATCTCAGCTGGATGGTCCAGACTGGTATGCTGATAAGAGCTATATCCCATCTTCTTCCCTGAGCCTCACTCACATTCTTGTAAAATATCTTTATTAGTATTGAAGATCTTTTTTGTATGAACCTACATCACTGATCATGTTTAGTGGGCCATCACATTTTTATGAAATAACCTAATGGCTAATCACCAAGAAATAATCTGGATTTATCCTTACCTAGAAGGGATTCAAATCTGTATTTCTGACACCCAGGAATGTAGATCTGTATTTCTAGCATCCAGGACAGTTTCTTACCACCATGCTATAGACAAAGTAAAATTAGGCAGGGTTAGATTAGCAACCTATGGACAAGTTTAGATCATGGCTGTTGAAGTCATGATACTGTACAGAAGATAATGAAAAATTTATGTGGCTAAGAGAACAAAACTCAATACAGCACAGATTCATAGCCTATTGCTTAGGACATTCAGAGAAAGGATTTCAGGTTCTTTTTTCTTTAATTTCAAAATAAGGGTAGAGGTACTGATTTATGTTTGCAGATATAATTTATAGTAGTTTTAGGCAAACAAACAGAAAATTCCCCAATAGTAGTGCAAATGATGTTGTTGAGGATGAAAGTATTTGACACAGTTATGGTTTACTAGCAATTTAAGATTTATTAATAGTGTGAAGTAGATCAAAAGGTTGAATTTTAGCAGCACTTAATGATTCACCAATTTAAAGATCAACAAGCTGATTTGGTAGAATATGTTGCATTAAAACAGCGACTTAAATTACAGATTTGAGAATGACAAGGTTCACACTAATTTACTACAAGATATTTTAAATCAAACTGTATATATGTATACATGCATAAACACAAAACACACACATACACAAATAGCATGGAAAAATTTGGATATCCAGTGAAATATATAGCCATCCACACCTGTGAAGGTAAATGTGCATAGTTGAACACATAGATAGGTAGAGAGGTGGATGGAAGAGAGTAGTCTGTAGTTAAAATTTCCCTCTTCTTGAGTTTGGAGAAAACACTCACAATACATCAATATTCCTCAACAGGTGATAACAGACTCAAGAAGTCTGACTTCACTCTGGCCTTTCATTCGCTTTGTAGGCAGATGATCTTCAAAACTTGAGGAGTATGTGCCCGAGACGTGTCCCAACTCAAGGGAGATGATGGTCACAGTCCTCTGTAATCCAAGAGAGCTCAAAGGGTCTTGCTTAGAATTGCTATTTAGAGGAACTGAGATACTAGATTATCATCAGGTACTTTTCCATTTCAGCCCAGCTTGGATAACAAAATACTCTGGTACTTTCTACCATCTGTGCAGGACAAGAAATTGGTAGACCTTGGAGCTCCGGTATCACCCCCTTTGGGCCAGAACCTAAGTATGGATGTACTAGGCTGTCAGAAGGTATTAACTGTCATTATTGTTCCCAAATGATAGGGGAGGGGCCAGAAACAAGGTGTACTAAAGGAGTGCCTTAACACTCTGTCCAGTGCCTTTCCCAAACCATTTTGAGTTGGCATGTAATCCATTTCCAAGCAATAGGGGAGATAGATAGGAACGAGATGCACCAAGGGAGTGCCTTGATGCTCTGGTCCACCACCTTTTCCAAGTCAACTTGGGTTGGCATGTGGCCGGGGCGGTGGAAATTGCACCAAGTGCTGAGTGGCCCAAGAGTGGGGAGGGAGTTGCACTGCCACAGAGGTATATCTCATTTTGTCTCATACACTGGTTATTAACAGATTGTGGGGCAGAGTCTTTTACCTGTGAGCTTCTAGCCCAAAGATACAAATTAAAAATAAAATCAGATTAACGTATAGATACTGACATTTCCACAATTGATCCTTTCTGTCTTGGAACATTGGTTTAAAATCATTTAATTTCCACTGAAATTTCTGTGAGGTCATATTAAATGGTAAGCAAAATCACTTGAAGCAATATTATTTTGCTTCTAGAAGGAAGTTAATCATGCCTTTTTATAGGCCTTCTGATTTCAGCAGCTTTAACTACAAATGTAAGATATTATTCATGTATTCATTTACTTACTTTTTGCTTGAACAAAGCACATCAACGCCTAACTCTATTGATGAAAACAGAAAGAAAACATGGAATCTAGAAAAATAAGCATATTTTCTATGGTCACTATATTTACATAAATCTATCAAGGGGAAAAATTATAATCAACATCTTAAGACTGAATTGAGAACCACTTGCTCACACCTCCCCTCTCAGGGATAGGGAGGAGATAAAAAAACAAACAACAACAAAAAAACAAAAAACCCCCACCCAACACCACAAAGCAAAATAAAAAACACCCCAAAATCTTGGGGTGGAGACAAAGACAGAGAAGAATGATTCATCAGTTATGGTCATGGGCAAAAGACAGACTCGATCGGGGAATAAAAAAGAACATCAATATAATTCGAACACCACAACCACCACTAATTTGCCAATCAAGCAGAGTAGGACAGTGTGAAATACAATCATATCTTAAAAACACCTTCCCCCACCCCTCCTTTCTTCCCAGGCTCAACTTTGCTCCCGATTTCTCTACCTGCTCCCCCTGAGAGGCACAGGGGGGAAGTGAATGGAGGTTGTGGTCAGTTCATCACTTGTTTCCGCTGCTCCTTCCTCCTCAGAGGTAGGAGTCCTCACACTCTTCACCTGCTCCAGCGTGGTGTCCCTACCACAGGAGACAGTCCTCCCTGAACTTCTCTGATGTGAGTCCTTCCTACAGGGCTGCAGCTTTTCACAAACTGCTCCAGTTTGAGTCCTTCCAATGATGAACTACAACAGCAGGGGCTTCCTACAGAGTCATGGCCTTCTTCAGGTGAAGCCACCTGCTCCAGCATGGGGTCCTCCATAGGCTGAAGTTTGACATCTGCTCCACAATGGACCTCCATGGGCTGCAGGGGACACCCTGCCCTCTCACCACAGGCTGCAGGGGAGTCTCAGCTCTGGCGCACCTCTCCCTCTTCTTCCTTTCTTCGACTGACCTCGGTGTTTGCAATAGGCATTTCCCTCACAACTCCTACTCCTCTCAGGTTCCCCTTCTTAAACATGTTAGCATGGAGGCACGGCCACCGTCACTAATTGGCTCAGCTTTGGCCACAGGCAAGTCTGACTTGGAGCCAGGGGAGCTTCACAATGCTTGTCAGAGGAGTCACCTCTGTAGCCCCCTCCCCTGCTACCAGAAACCCTGTCACACTCAAACACAACACAAACATAACAGAAGTGATATAGATTTTGTCAACAAATTCTCATTCTTAAGAGAGAGTAAGGTAATTATCTAATGGATTGATATTAAAGGACCATGTGTGGCAGACCACATTCAGTATGTTTGTTTGACTACAATTATTTACTGCTAGTTTACTCAGTATTAATTACAAGACACACTACTGATGTATCTGATTTTCGAAATTCCCTCTAAATTTGAACAAATATGTTCCTGTAGATTGTTCTTTTGTGTGAAGTCACAAAAATCAAGTTGTATGAAGAGTTTCTCCTTTCCAGTCCAGGGAAGACCCTGAAAAATTTTAAGAGAGCTAAAAGAAAACACTATCTCTTTGTAAGTGGTCTTAGTACATAAAAGCTACAGAAAATGTCATTAGCTCTAACAGTGCAGTCATCCTGTACAGTGAAAGTTTCATGGTTACTAATAGAGCCTTACTTGTGCTTTCTCACTAGTTAATATTTGTCTTCATGAAGATGCATTAGTCAAGATTTACTGTTATTGACAATAAGAGAAATTTGGGTATGGGCCCTGGAGTAAGAACTCAGTCAACAAAAAGCTGCAAATCAGAAAAAAATTAATAATAAAATAGGGATTGATAAAGGCAAGAAAAGATGGTACTAATCATGGATAAATAAATCATGGATAAAATAGTTTGAAGGTTAAGAAAAAAAACTGTAATCTTAAATGGCTTTTATCAGAAGAAAGAGAGGTTCAGGTGGGTTGAGGGTCAAAAAAAGTGATAGCATGAGAGACTAATTCAAAAAGAACATACTTCATATCACTGTGGTGACAGGGAAACCTTACCACATTCAAAGTACTTTTTTTTTTTTTTTTTGACAAAATAGAAAACAGAGACAACAAATTTGTTGAATTTGTATCCAGATAGCTAAAGTTTGGGAATAGAAACAGAGACCTTCACAGATAAATAATTTATTTGGTATCACACAAAATATGAATGGCAGTACTGAGACTGAAATTTGCATCTTCTAGATTGAATCCAGTCCATTATTTTGCACTTCCTATGTCAGAAAAAATATAGTTTTAGGAAAAGAATGAGATTAAGGAAGTTTGCTAGGGAAGAATAAGAAGGAAGTAATGTATTAATATCTATGCACACCAAACTGGATTAAGAGGGAGAGGAGAAATAAATAATACCATAATTAAAACAAGCAAGTAAGAAAAAAAAAAAAAAAAAAAAGAAATAAGTAGAAGGTTCCTCGTATGAAAGAAAGAAGCTAAGGCAACTCTAAGGCTCTATTACAGATATTTGAGTAGTACCATATGCCATGAAAAAAAAAAAAAATTAAAATGTTTGCAGGAAAAAAACAGAAATTTTTGAGGAATAGAGACTCTGCATCTTAAGGACCAATACTGTGCCTCTGAGAGTTAGAAATGCTGAATAAATTTATCAAACCCAAATTTATATTTTGTCATATGATTTAATTACTTAAAGATCTTCAAAAGGATTACTATGAAAATATTTTCTATAAAAGTTCAATCTTAATTTTTGTTTTTAATAGCCTTCAATACACAAAAATACTTCACTGACATCTTTAGAATATCTTTTAAAATGATACACAGCACCTCATATAAGTTGACACTGCAGTGTATTAAAAAGTGATTAATCTAGAACACTTGGCTCATGAAGAAGAATGAAAACAGCTATTATAAAAGTTATAACTGCTGTAGGAGATCAGACTGTCATTTTTGAATAGAATTATTTTTACTTTTCATAGAAATGTATTCCTTTTGCAAGGTTATGTGAGATGCTAAAAAGTTCTCTGTACAATTCTGATGATTTTTTTTTTTCAGGTTACAATGTGGAAATATAAGATTTAAATTCTTATAGACATACATGCATTAGTTTAGGCATTCATTTTGATTTTTTTTCCATTTACTTCTGTTTCTCTGTCTAAAGTGTATTACTAGGTGAGCACCATAGCAATAGAGGGAGCAACAATAAATTAATCATCAATTATTATTCAGAGAATATTCCCATTTATTTTAAAGTTTAGAGTTTTTTCCTGAAGTTTTTCTCTAATTTTGTGCTGAGTGAGAAGAGCAATATACCATAGAAAAAAAAATATTCAAAAGGATTTAGTTAATGAAAAGAAGTATTCTTCTTTCCAAAGATAAAAATTTGGCGTTTTTTGTATGTGTAGACATAGCTCTTCTTAATGTAAACCTCTTAAGGGTAGTAGTTTTTTTTTTCTTCCAAACTTGCATGTACCTTTTGTGACACATAAAATTTAATTATGAGCAAAAATAAAACATACCTTATGTGTGGACTCAAGAATTTATTGTTAATCCAACTTCAGTAAGGCAAACTGGCTCTAGGAAAGTGATTCCCATATAACCAGTATCCGACATTAATGTAAAAGGCTGAGAAATTAATAAGGCAGTTCTAATATTAATAATCAGGACATAGCATCTTGAAACCACTGCTCTTACCTGATGTACTTTCTTACCTTTCTGGATGGCCATGGGTTCCTGAGGTGTTTAACTCTTGCCAAAAGTGACTTGGAGGTGGTTGTCCTAGCAATGTGCTGGCTGGTGAGTTCCTGCTGAGAAAAGGTCAGTGTCATTGGTTTTGTCATTTTTCTTTTCTGTTTTTTCTCAGCAAAAATTCAGCAATTCTATATTATGCTAATTATTTTCCGACTCTAGGCTGTTTGCTGGACTTTTGCCCTAAATTTTATGGCTTGTGTGACATGAACAATCATTAGACCACTAATTTCAGTGGAACAAATCCAAACAAGTTCCAATTCCAATGATTAAGCATTGAGAACAGGGCTGATGCTTAATCATTAGCCCCTGTACCCCCTGACTGATGCTAAAAATCTGTTTTGGCAATAAAGCAAGCAGAAGTCAAGACAAGTTTTTGGGTTAAGACAAGATTTAGTGAACAGTGGTCTTTACAAGCAGTGATAACACCTAGTTGATAGATTTAGAAATAACAGACATTTCAAACTTTTTGTACATTTATTTTATAATAATAAAAAGTTCTTGATCTGATAGCACCCTAGGATCCAATACAGAACTGAGTAAAGTTAATCAATTAGAAGGACATTCAAGAAAATAAAACAGGAAAGATTTCGTATAATACAGTGTTATGGAAAGAAATATCTTTGGATGAACACCTGGAGGACCTCACTGTGGTCATGTCTGAGGGTGGAGTTTTTCTATACCCCAATAAACTGTGCTGAAAAGTGACATGCAGTCACATGCACATAGTTATATTCCTAGCACCTACCCTTTTTTTCAGAATTCTCTTTATTGTACCTCATATCTAAAAACCCAAACCCTGTTTTCTGTCCAGTCCTCTAGCATGCATCAAAATCATCTTAAGCCCATGTTGCATGGTTCAAGATTCTCATTTTACTTTTCCCCAGTCATCTTCACCAGAAAAGGTAGTTGCTGCATATGGTTATTACTAGTCAATGGGGGTAAAGGCTAACCATTTCAAAAAATTCTGAGACTTCAATAGTTAGTGAAATACTTTGTGATTAGTATTTGTCCTTTGAATTATCCTTTTGAAGTTAGATGTACTTTTCATACAAAACTAAATAATTTTTTTTTCTGCTTAAATTATGAGTAGATGAGTACGTAATCACAGAATCACAGAATTGTCTTGATTGGAAAAGACCTTGAAGATCATCCAGTCCAACCATCAACCCAACATTAACAGTTTCCAACTACACCACATCCCTCAGCGATATGTCGACCCAACTCCTAAACACCTCCAGGGATGGGGACTCCACAACTGCCCTGGGCAGCCCATTCCAAGACCTAACAACCCGTTCTGTAAGGAAATCCTTCCTAACATCTAGTTTAAACCTTCCTTGGCGCAACTTCAGGCCATTACCTCTTGTTCTATCACTTATTACTTGGTTAAAGAGACTCATCCCCACCTCTCTGCAACCTCCTTCCAGGGAGTTGTAGAGGGCAATGAGGTCTCCTCTCAGCCTTCAATTCTCCAGAATAAACAACCCCAGTGTCCTCAGCCGCTCCTCGTACGACATGTGCTCCAGACCCTTCACCAGCTTCGTTGCCCTTCTTTGGACACGCTCGAGTAATTCAATGTCCTTTTTGTAGTGAGGGGCCCAAAACTGAACACAGTAATCCAGGTGTGGCCTCACCAGTGTTGAGTACAAGGGTAAGATCACTTCCCTGTTCCAGCTGGCCACGCTATTTCTGATAGAAGCCAGGATACCATTGGCCTTCTTGGCCACCTGGGCACACTGCTGGCTCCAGTTCAGCTGGCTGTCAATCAACACCCCCAGGTCCCTCTCTGACTGGCAGCTCTCCAGCCACTCCTCCCCAAGCCTGTAGCGCTGCTGGGGGTTGTTGTGGCTGAAGTGCAGCACCCGGCATTTGGCCTTATTGAAACTCCTACAGTTGGCCTTAGCCCATCACTCCAGCCTGTCCAGATCTCTCTGCAGAGCCTCCCTACCCTCGAGCAGGTCAACACTCCCACCCAACTTGCCCATCCAATCCGTGAGCAGCCAGTTTTGCCAGGGCAAAATGACACTGATCCTTCTTTTACACAACAGCCTAGTTACTGAAAAAATCATATAGGATGTACAAGATAAATACATATGATAAAATATATAAATATAAGTAAATATATTTTTTTGTGTACATATGTATAGTATTTTAATATTTATAAAAAACATTTTTTTTGTCAAGAGCAGTGAATATAAAGTAAAGGCTGGTGTCATAAATCAGAAAAACTGAAGTTGAATTGCTATGTGAAAGCGTATTCATTTAAAATGAAGTCTTAAATGTGGATTCAGAATGCATCAGCAACTCACATAAGGCTCTCAAGTGTGTAACTAGCAAAACACAACTGAACTGGAAAGCATGATAAATCAAATATTGTCTTGTATTAAAGGCAAGCAGAATGAAAAAAAGAAAGGCTACAAAATTTTTGAAAGGAAGAGCAAACATTGTTGTTGAGAAAGGAGTGGAGATTATGTCATGTTTTGTAACTACACAGACATCATAAAATTAACCTGCACAAATTTTCAGTCCATGGCAGTTTCTATCCCTCACAGATGTTTTACTGTTTTATACAAACTTTCAGGGTCACTATCTGCAGCCCTACTTTTTGAACTTGCAGGCTTAATATACCATATCTTTTACTCTGATCTTTAGGTAACTCTATTTTGAAAAAAGATGATCAGAAGCTATTGAGTGGTCCTGGCAATGTAATCTGTTTTTTTACAGAGAATAGAATTGAAGACTCTTGAGAGGTATTCTTTCAAATATATCCCTCATTCAATACAGGTTGAATACAGTTTCCTGAGGTCCCCAATTTTTTCCTCAATCCACTCTTGAATAATTTTTCAGAGTTAAAACCTGATTCTAACCTAACCCTCATCACAGGTGAAAACCTGTTTTAGTCATTTTCTTCTGAAAGAGTTTGGTGAAGACAGCAAACAATAATCTACTAATAACAAGTAATAACAAATAATAGCAAGTGATAATCTAATAAGGACAGCACACTCACAAAAAACTTTCTACCTCTTGCTTTTCTTGGTTACTTTGCAGAATCAAAACTTAATGGAATAAGATTTCTCAATCAGATTCCACCTACACGTCTAATAATTTTCATTTTTAATTGAACATTGAAATGACTTTGCCTTCAAATAGTTTTAGGTCATTACCATGATAATGAGGACAATAAGATTCTTCAGGTACAAGTTAGGACACAGTCTGATGTCAGGGTAGAGCACAGGTAAGGGGAAATTTTGGTCCTTCCTAAGGAAAACCAATAATGAGAAACAATGTAGTTTCTCAAGATTCTATTGCTTTTTAAATAATATAAAATTGCCTTTCAGCTTCCAAGAATGTTTTCAGGAACATTTATGAATCTCTCCTCTCATGAGAGGACACTACTGAAAGATACAAACATTAAGTTTGCAAAAACTGTTTTGTTGCAACAATGTAGTGTAGTTTTGATATTTTTTAAAATAGCAGTTAGAATAGGAAATACTAACGGAAACTTGATGTAATGGCTGGCAAATGTTAATTATTTTCTTCAACTTATTTCAGAAGATGACAGCTTATTGACCTTATTGACCTAGAAAACAGTTATAGCTGTTGTAATTTATAGATTTATTACAATTACAGTAAAAGAAGAATCTGCATTTATAAAGAACATAGTTGTAATATAACAATTATTTTTGTTCAAAATACATGAAAATTATTGTAGTAGTTCAGTTGGCTTTATGGGACTTTTTAATACACACTGAATTTAATGAAAACATGACTATTAACTAAAATAAATAAACTTGTATATGAGTTTGGGCACAGTTCCTTGTCGGTAAGCAATTTTTCAATTACAACTGATAAATGAAGCAGAAAAAATACCTAGTGACAATGAAGATGATGATACTAATAATAAGAACTACAAATACTTCATAATAAACAAAGTGTCTTAGCTGTTTTCCTAAAGAACTGCTGTTCAAAGAAATGTAGAGGGAGTAACTAACATGCACATTTCCAGGAAGAAAAATTGAAGACTTTCCTTCTGCATGTATAGAAGTTAGATCTGTGATACCTTAACTATATTTGAATATTAAACCAAATTAAAACAGAAGAATATAAGTATATACATACATACATATGACAATAGAATTTTAAGATAAAATGGTGTTTTTTAATAATTTTGAGAGCATTCAGTTTAGTTGGGAAATCATGCCATTTTCTTGATTATTATCTGTGAAAATAAGCTTAGTTCATTTACCCACATGTAGTATGGTTTAAGGAGCCTCAAAGTGTCTAAACATGGATTTGCAGATATTATACAGGACCTATAGAAGACGCTCACAACTCTAAGGCTACAGAAAGCCAGACCTGACATCCTAGGGAGTCCCAAATTATGTTATATGCCTTTGTGCGAGAAATTTATACAGCCTAAATGTTGGAATTTATCTTTTGATTGAAGAAACAGAAATGTGTATCTTGTTTGAATGTTGGTCACTGTATATGAACTATTTGTGATGTCTTTTATAGTCAAGGGAGGTCTGGGGATCTGTTCAGTTGATTGTCTGGCTTCTGTAAAAATGTGAATATCCCAGAGGTTCCACAGAATGTCTGCCAGTCCTGCATGCATGTTTCAGGTGCTACATGGTATCTCAGATATCATTAGATGTATATATTTAGGCAAGCAAAATGATCTCTTGATCAACTCTGCCAGTGGAATTTGGAGAATTATTCAGCTCTCTCAGAGCAGGATACAGTCATGTCAACATAGGGTCTAATGCTCTTTTAATTTGTTGTGGTTTAATCCCGGCTGGCAACCCAACACCATGCAGTTCCACACTCACCCACCCTTGCCCAGGAGATGGAGTAGAAAATTGGAGGGATAAATGGAGACTCATAGGTTGAGATAAAAATACTTTAATAATTCTAATAAAATAAAACAATAACAATAATAGAAAGTATTGCACAATGCGACTGCTCACCACTCACTGACTGATAACCAGCCCATTCCCAGCTAGAAATCCCAAAATACCTAGATCCCACAATTACAGTCCTGGAAGCAAGAGAGAACCCCCTCCTTCCCAACCAACCTTCCTTTCTAAATTGAGCATGATGTTACATGATATGGAATATTTCATCGGCTAATTTGGGCCTCAACTTCTTGTACACCTGTGCATGGGCAGGACATGGGGAGTTGAAGAGTCCTTGATCTCTTAGCAACAGCTGGAAACGTGTATTGCCAGCATTCTTCTCATACCAAATCCCATACTGAATCCAAAACACAGCACTATTCTAGCTACTGAGAGTAAAAAATAACTCTATACCAGCCAAAACCAGGACATAATTATACCACCAGGCTACAGCTAACCCTTTCAGAAGTTCAGCAGAGCTGCTATGCATGATATAGGACCTCACAGACAACTGCTTCCTTCTGGAGACACAGCTGGTAAGCCAGATACTTTAAAGACTAGTGTTTAGTATGACTGATTTGACCTCCAAATGTGAAACATGTTTAAGCAAGAAAAATGTCATGTGTTGATCATTTATTAACAGTGGGTTTCAGATGGTTAAACGCAGATATCTCATAGCATTTTAGAAGCATAAAGTTATCCTGCCTGACCACTATGTGCCTCTTCATTTCATTAGATAGTTCTTTTGATAGTTTACTCTTTGTAAAGAACATCATCAATAGGTTTTCTTTATTTATTTTTATCTTTTGTTAAAAAGGATAGGCTTGTTTATAACACTTAACAGTACAGAAAAATACTATGGTTAAAAAAGACCCAGTTAAAGCATAGTAATGCATGGCTGATATATCCTTTGAAGTAATCTGTAACAATTAGATGTTGAATGAGGACATTTCCATTGGATTTCTGAAGTGTAAAATAATAGGTCTGGCAATATTTTTATCAGTGGCATAGATGTAAATATAAAATAATTGCTGACAAAATATGCAGATAGTACAAGACTGACAGTGGAAAACAATGAATCATACAGGGCTGTCATACAGAATGATCTGTGTCACTGCTTAAGCTGAGTTCACTAAAACAAAACATGATTTCAAGCTGCCAAACACAAGTCTGTCTAGAAGCCAGGAACACAGGTCATGCTTACTGTACAGGGAACTGTATCCTAGCTGGCTGGGGCTAAGAAAAAAATGTTGGGGTCATGTTATACAAATAATTGAATGAGATAGTAATACAATGGTGTAGTGTCAGGATGTAGGATGTTTATTTTGCTGCATTGATCTGTATGCCTTTGATAAACTCTTCAATAACTTATACTGCTTGTTATTAGAAGTTTTCGCTATAAGATTCTAGAAAATTCACAGAAAATCCTGTAAGATGATGTGAATACCATGAAGGAAGAAGTCTTCTGAGGAGAAACTGAATGTATAGAACTGTTTAGTTTATCAGTGAGAAAATTAGAACATGCCTTCTTCATTTATTAATCTCAGGAGAAAATGCTAAATTCTCACAGCCTCTTTATTATTCCAAAGCATGCCAAGAATTGATTCCTAAATTCTGAAGCTGAATAAAATAAAAAATTGGACAGATTATTACTGTCAGAGATGTTGGCAGAGTTGATTTAGTTACAATTAGTTATTGGAGTTCAGTAAAGGCTAACAGTATGAGTGCAATTGTTTGACATAGATAAGGTCAGAACAAATGTGATGATTACATCTGATCTAAAATAATGTATGTGACCCCATTATTTAAATTACTGTGAATCTGACAGATTATGCATCTTAATTTTTTTGAATATCTTTAGACATGCTGTTGAAATCAATGAGAATAAATAAGACAAACTGGCATTTGAAAAGGGAAAAAGCTAAAAAGTAGAGATGGAAGGAGAACAAATTTAATGTTATAAAGGATTTTGAGTTTACAGAATTTGTTAAGGATTTTTTTTTTCAATTTCAATGAAAACTTTCTAAGTAAATTTATAAGGGAAAAAAGTTTCAAATGAAGATAAATATTTCATATTTTAACAGCTTGGGGAGTTTTGCACAAATTACACATTAGTTTAAAGAAGAGCAAGAATTCAGACAAGTAATTAAAGAGAAAGTGTCAAAATGTTGCATTCTGATACCTTTGGATACATTCTTGTAAAATTAATACATTTTCAAAGCATTTGAATTTCTAATAAAATATTTTACTATTTCACAGTTTTACTACTTATTAGAAGTAATTGACATATGATTAAAAAATCCAAATCCATCAGTTTTGCAGCTATCATTACTCACCTCTGTTAGCTAGAATTCACAGTGAGTAATTACTGCAGCCTGAATTTTTCATTCTTATTCACACATGAACATGTGGTGACATTTAACTTTTTGAAGAGCAGTGAATAATAATTTAAATCTGAATAGCAACACAACACGATAGGTTGACCATTGACTATTGTACTGCAGAAGTGTTCCAGTTAAGCACTGTGGAAAATGTAAATGTATTTTCATGGCATCTCCAAGGAGGCAAATACGAATACATCACACATATTTCTATAGAAAAATTGACTTCTGAACTAGTTAAAATTGGTATATGCAAAGCTGTTCAGGCCTGTATTGTGGCATTGATATACAAGAAAGAATGGAGAGAAACTGAATGCTTATTTTAAAAAGGTATACAATCTTGATAGCAATTTAAAGCCTGTTAGGACTTGTAGATATGAAAGCAAAAGATCTTCCTGTTTAAAGGATATTCTTATTCACCATCAGTATAAGGCCCAGGTTCACTTTGAAACATTAGGTAATTGAGATTTAATTGAAAAAAAATGATTTATTCAGTATTAATTCTGTCCACATTATAATGAAACACTTGTGATAAAATATAAATTATATGTGAAAGAGAACAGAATAGGACCAGAAAGTAAGAAATGTTAAGATTTGTGTTTTCATCTAGTTAATAGCATCATTTATTTTGAACTGTCTTGTTAGAAACACACTTACTTATGCTAGTGGCTGGACCAGTATTTAAATCTTCAGGTTCAATTTGAAAGAGACATCAAAATATGTCTGCTTACCAAAAGCTATGTGAAATAATCTGAGGCTCATTATTTGCTTTTGAAATCAAATGTTCTGTGAGATAACTGCACAGCAAAGTATATCACAAGGGTTTGTTAAGTGCACATGGCTTACCAATCAGTTCAAACATTAGCTTTGATATCAAGATTCTTTTGAGCTACCACTTACAATTTCTTCACAGAGGAAAGAAAGTAATTTTAAGAAAATGAATGTAAATAAATGTGAATTAGTTCTTTCATAAAAGCCTCATTTGGGAAAACATCATCACATTTCATCTTCTTAAGTATCTTCAACATGAGTATAATTTTTGCAGATACAGTCTTTGGAAGTGTACAAGTTTTTACAAGATACCACATCAGCCTCATGGGTAAATGAGTTTCCATAACTCTAATGATATAACATGCAGTGATGAGAAAAGGGCGAAGAGAAAGTTAGTCAAATCTTCAGGGTGTTCTGACTATTATGAAAATGAAAATGCAATGCATGTTTTAATTGAAATCACACTGAAATTCTACCACTCTACTGTTTTAGCTTATGTCACACTTTCTTTTGCTGTTGAAGCCCTCAGCCTGTGTTTTGCACATGCTTTTGCAAGCATTATGCAAGATGCAATGGCAAAATAAAGTGCAGATTTGAGCTTTGAGCCTGGAAATTTCAAGGGATAGGGATAAACTGCTGACTCTGTCAATGCCCAGTCAGTTCTGTTGCATCATTAAGTTCAACTCTGTGTCCTTGATGTTAGTGATATTCTTCACTTTATGACCATGTACTGCTGAGGAATGAAAAATAGATAGCAAGGAATAAGTAAAATGTTCCTTCTTGTTCATCAGGATACTAGCCTCATCTTTTTTACTCATTTAATTGTACATAGGCTTAGAATGATAAATGTTGCCATGACTGACAGTTTCACCATAATGAGTTCTTTTTTTTTCATGTATGTCATCCTATACTTAATAGCAAAACATTTATTAACCACCAAGCTTTTTCTGAGACTAGATCTGACACCAAATAGGAAATTTTTCAGTAGCAGCTGGGAAGTTGTAATCACTTTATTCTATGCTTGTCCATTGCTGACCAACAATGTCTAGGCTACAATTGTGAAAATTGTCCATTTTGTTGTAATGTTTGTCCTGTGAATGTCTCAGTGCTCCCTGGCAATTTTCTGTGGATACCAAGAAATCTGTTTCTTCCATCTCTACAGTCCAACGGCATTTGACATACCATGATTCACTGGCAGAAATGAGCAAAGAGGGGGCCACAGGGTACCTGCAATAGCTGTTCATTTCATGCCAAACACAGGACAAGAATTCTGAGACACAGAAGAACTAGAAAAATAGTGCTGAATGTGTTTTTCCAATTTTGTTTTTCAATTTCCATATCTGACATACAAAATGTTTCTACTAATGACTGATTTTAATAAACACCTGGCCATGGCTGAGTTGCTTGCATTAGAGCTCCTCTGCAGATAATTATCTGTGTTGCCTTTATTAGAGAATATCTGAAAGCGTGCTTATAAAACTAGAATGAGTAAGAAGAGAGCTGCATTCACTCATTGGACACTTGAGTTCAATGTCCAGCTGTGTCAGTGGTCTTCTGAGCTTTCTGAGCTTCCTTTCGGGGAAATAATTATTTTCATATATTAAATATTTGGAGATCTACAGGCAAAAAGAATGATATATGAGCTAGATATTTATTGCATGCATAGCCAGAAGGAGAACTAACTGAGGAGAAATTTCAGCCCTCTGTATAGTTGAAAATGCCTTGACCTCAGCAGTGAAGTCAACCCTCTCCTGCTGTTGAAAAGAAATAGCCTGAATTGCAATGAAATTAGGCAAAGTACATTTTTGAAACAGTTTCGCTAGGGATAAGGTTGGCTCTAAAACCAAAGGTAAACCTAGCATCCCAAAATTACAGCTAATCCTATTTTAAAATAAACTCTTAATGTCTCTCATGCTTTTTGAAGCCCCGTAAAATTGAAGCGAAATATTAAAATAGCTCAGCAGTGTCAAAGAAGTTTCTTCCTTCAGGAAACTATCCTGCTTTTGTAACTACCCTGTTAAGTTGAGCTATCTGCCTTCCTCATTAGTACCTCTACACTAACAATAACATATGGTACAAATCTTATGCCTAGGAAATGAATTATATGAATACTAACAGAAATGTTAAATCTGCATCTCCTCTGTCCTTCTCTTTATGTGGCTGGTTGTACCTGAATAATGATGTGCCAGGTTGATATAAACCACTATGAATATACAATTATTTTGAAGGCATAATGCACAGTTGTAAATGGTTCTCTGAGCTGGAAACTATAAGCTGCAGGTTCTAGAATCAGCCTTATAGTATTAATTTATATTAAACTTTCTATAGTTGATGGAACTTTTGAAAAACTTTGTTCTACTGTACTTTAGACTCATTTCTGACTGAATAACGGCAACAATTTCCATTTATAGGGCATAGTACCTTAACTCAGCAAGACATCTCAAGGTGCTTTACAAGAGATGTACAATAATTAATAACAGAGCTTGCGTGCCAAGCTAATGATGGAAAGCAAAGGGAAAAACAAGTCAGTTTTCAGTTTTGATTTAAAGCACTCTGACATTCATGGCATATCTTGGCAGAGAGTGTTAAAGCAAGGCTTTTAAGTATCTGAAACAGCAGCATCCTAATACAGCATGTAGTGAGATGTTAGCAGAACAAGTACAGCACCTTGATACGACCTATTAGTGAAATGTGTGAGGTCTGGAAGAAAATTATGTGTGTGGTTTTTTTGTTTTTTTGTTTTTTTTTTTTTTTTTCCTTTGAGCCTGTGTGATTCTAAGAAGAGCCATTGAGTCAAGATTGTTTGGAATTTAACAAGATAGACCTTTATCACATTTTTTAAGACATGAATGGAGTTATATGCTACAGGTCTCCAGTCAGAATCCTATAAACAATATTTTGTTTTTCTATAAGCATAAAGGATCCATTTATCTGTGCATAGCACAACTAAGTGAGGAAAAGGGATTCTAAAATCACTCTAAAGAATCACATCTACCTTGAGCATTGTATATTCTGGTCTTCTCAATATATGCAATACTTGTGAATACTTAATGGACATTTATCTCTTCTTTTGCACAGTGTTCCTGTTGTAAATCATTGAGAAGAATTCATGCAATCCAACTGTAGAAATTTACCTAAGGTTTCTCTGACAAAGAAACCTAGATGAGTAACTGCCTAGAGGTGTCTGGCTCTTCCTATTGACTACATTTACTGTATGCAAATACGTCAGATTTATGAGGTACATAAATTTATGACAGTTGATATGATGGCACAGGTGAAAGATCTGTCTGCTACATCTAATCTCACACCTTGTCCTCAATAATGTTTAATAACAGCTATTGAGATACATGACAGTGCATGTGTACCAATGCACACTGCATGGGTAACAAAGAGAAGGAGCTTGAAGCCATGATGAAACAGGAAAACTATGATGTTGTGGCTATTACAGAAACATGGTGGGATGTCTCCCATGACTGGAGTGCACCAATTGATGGCTACAAGCTCTTTAGGAGGGACAGACAAGGAAGGAGAGGTGGTGGGGTGGCGCTGTATGTTAGGGACTGTTATGATTGCTTTGAGCATAAGTGTAGTGAAGACAGGGTGGAGTGTCTTTGTGTTAGAATCAAGGGGAAGGCCACCAGGGCAGATGTAGTAATGGCCTATTATAGGCCACCCACCCAGGACAGAGAGGTGGATGAAATATTCTATAGGCACATAGGAGAAATCTCATGATCACTTGCCATTGTTCTTGGGGGATACTTTAACTTCCCAGACATCTGCTGGAAATACAACACAGCAGAGTGGGACCAGTCTCAGAGATTCCTGGAATCTGTGGAAGATAACTTCCTGATGCAGCTGGTGAGTGAACCAACCAGACAAGGTGCCCTACTGGACCTCCTCTTTCTGAACAGAGAGGGACTGGTGGATGGTGTGGTGGTTGGAGGACGACTAGGGCACCGCTCGCCAAGGCGCTTTCCATTATTTACCAGCAGTCCTGGCTGACCGGGGAGGTCCCGACAGATTGGAAATTGGCCAATGTGACGCCCATATATAAGAAGGGTCAGAAGGATGATCCGGGAAATTACAGGCCTGTCAGCTTGACTTCGGTGCTTGGGAAGCTGATGGAGCAGCTCATCCTGAGTACCATCACACAACACATGTGGGACAACCAGATGATCAGGCCCTGTCAGCATGGGTTTATGAAAGGCAGGTCCTGCTTGACAAACCTGATCTCCTTCTACGATAGAGCGACCTGCTTATTGGATGAGGGAAAGGCTGTGGATGTTGTCTACCTTGACTTCAGTAAGGCCTTTGACACCGTTTCCCGCAGCATTCTCCTGGCAAAACTGGCTGCTCGTGGCTTGCATGGGCATACGCTTCGCTGGGTAAAAAACTGTCTGGATGGCCGAGCCCAAAGAGATGTGGTGAATGGAGTTAAATCCACTGGGTGGCTGCTCATGAGTGGTGTCCCCCAGGGCTCGGTTTTGGGGCCATACCTGTTTAACATCTTTATTGATGATCTAGACGAGGGGATCGAGTGCACCCTCAGTAAGTTTGCAGATGACACCAAGTTGGGTGGGAGTGTTGATCTGCTCGAGGGTAGGGAGGCTCTGCAGAGGGATCTGGACAGGCTGGAGTGATGGGCTAAGGCCAACTGTAGGAGTTTCAATAAGGCCAAATGCCAGGTGCTGCACTTTGGCGACAACAACCCCCAGCAGCGCTACAGGCTTGGGGAGGAGTGGCTGGAGAGCTGCCAGTCAGAGAGGGACCTGGGGGTGTTGATTGACAGCCGGCTGAACATGAGCCAGCAGTGTGCCCAGGTGGCCAAGAAGGCCAATGGTATCCTGGCTTCTATCAGAAATACCGTGGCCAGCAGGAACAGGGAAGTGATCTTACCCTTGTACTTGACACTGGTGAGGCCACACCTGGATTACTGTGTTCAGTTTTGGGCCCCTCACTACAAAAAGGACATTGAATTACTCGAGCGTATCCAGAGAAGGGCAACAAAGCTGGTGAAGGGTCTGGAGCACATGTCGTACGAGGAGCGGCTGAGGGAACTGGGGTTGTTTATTCTGGAGAAGAGGAGGTTGAGGGGAGACCTCATCACCCTCTAGAGCTACCTGAAAGAAGGTTGCAGAGATCTGGGGATGAGTCTCTTTAACCAAGTAACAAGCAACAGGACAAGAGGTAATGGCCTGAAGTTGCGCCAGGAAAGGTTTAGACTGGATATTACGAAGTATTTTTTTACAGAACGGGTTGTTAGATGTTGGAATGGGCTGCCCAGGGCAGCGGTGGAGTCCCCATCCCTGGAGGTGTTTAAAAGTCACGTTGACATAGTGCTTAGGGATATGGTGTATTTGAGAACTGTCAGTGTTAGGTTAATGGTTGGACTAGATGATCTTCAAGGTCTTTTCCAGCCTAGATGCTTATGTGATTCTGTGAAATAATACAATAAACAGTCTATATCTGATGCACCATCTCAGCTTCTGAAGATGGTGGTTCTTAAATGAAGTGAATATCCATGTCATAGCATTTAATAGCCATTTATAGATTTATAGATGATAAATAAAAAAAACGACCACCTCCTACATCTTAAACCAATTCATGTTTTTGGCATTCATGACATCTTTTGGTCATGTGTTAATTAATTTAATTACAGTTGGGGTGGAAAAACCACTATTTTGATTTGCTTTCAGTCTGGCAAATTAAGCATAATGCAATCTTTCTAAACCATGAGCAGCTGTGAATTACTATTCCTTATTTATTAATAAATACACTGTTCATAATTTTATCATCTTTCTAACGCATGTCCCCACATCCTCCATTTCTTCTAGCTGTTTATTTAATACCTTCTCAGGTGGCAGGCATCTGATATGTTAATTTATTTTTCTTTCCCTCTTCTGTAACTTTTTTTAGTTCTAGAATATCTTCTATGAATTGAGTAAAAAAACCAAAATATATTTTATTTTCAAGATGTAAATCCGGCGTGGAACTATGGAGTGACAAAGTGGCCAACTTATGGTTTTTTTGCTCTTTATAATAATTTAGAATACTGTGGTAGATTGATCCCAACTGGCAGCTAAGTCCCCACCCAGTCACTCACTCATCACCCCTCAGCAAGGTAGAAGAGAGAACTGAAAGGCCAAAAGTGAGAAAAAAATCACGGGTTGAGACAAAGACAGTTTAACAAGTGAAGCAAAGCTACAAGCAAAGCAAAATGAGGAATTTATTCCCTACTTTCCATTGGCAGGCAGATGTCCAGCCACTTCCTGGGAAGCAGGGTCTCAGCACTTGTAACGGTTTCTTGGGAAGACAAATAATATAACCACAGACTACCCCCTTCCTCCTCTTTTCCTTGAGCTTTTATTGCTGAACACAATGTCATATGGTATGGAGTAAGCTTTTAGTCATTTGGGGTCAAGTGTCCTGGATTTTTCCCCTCTCAGATTCTTGAGCACCCCAGTCTATTTGTTGGGATGGCAGAGTGGAAAAAAGTTCAAACAGAAACAAAACTAAAAAAACCCTCACTGCTGTACAAGCAATGTTCAGCCACAGCTAAAACACTGGTGTTTTATCAACACTGTTTTAATCATAAATCCAAAGCACAGCACCATACGGGCTGCTATGAAAAGGATTAACTCCATTCCAGACAGACCCATTATAAACATTTTTGGTTTTAGGGCCTCTGTTCTACTGTTTTCAGAATACTATATAGGAAGATCCTAAGACCCTTTTCCTGAACTGTGATAATTAACAACATATCACTGTGCATATATGATTATGGCTGCTTGTCCTCTTCAATTCTGCTTTGCATATAAAATACTGAATTGCACTTATCACTCAGTCTTTCAAACTTCTGAGGTTCTTCTGAAGATTTTTAGTTACATTTTAGCTTTCACTAATTGCATCAGTAAATCTTGTTGCCTCAGTTTTTACTCCTTTTTCCACCTACTTTATAAACATGTTAACAACTCCACACTAGTTTTGGAGAACTTCACTGTACCTTATCTCCACTATAAGAAGTGTCAAATTGTTCCTCCTTTATTTCTACCTTTCAAATAATTTTTTACTTATTGACAGACTTTCTCTCTTATTCTGTGACTGTTAATTTACTTAGCTTGGTAGCAAGGCAACTAGTTATTTTTTTTTTTCTTAACAGACTACACATGCTATGGCTGTATCTGCACTTAAATATTGGCTGCAGCATGCCTTGTGATCCAATTCCAGTGGTGTTCTAGGTAATTTTGAACTCTACCACAGCTTTTAGACATTCTGATCACCTAGAGTTCATTGCTGTAGGCGGCAGCATGGAAGGACAGCACAGAGAGATTTCTGATACCATGATCCTTCTCCAGTACTAAATGTAATTGTGACCATACTGCCTGGAGATGGTCCTGGGAATCCTACCGCAGCCAACCCTGTTTGATCAGGGGAGTTTGACAAGTTGACCTCCAGAGGTCCCTCCTAACCTCAGCCATTATGTGGTTCTGTGATATTGTGCATAAGGTCCTAGGAAGATGAAGTAATACAGGGATGTTGAGTGGATCATGTTTCTTCCTTTCCTGGCTAACTTCTTCAAAGGTGTGTGAGACACAAATTACCTCTGAAAATGTTATTTTTCTCCAAATAGACTATACTTACAAACAAAACCACCAATTCCACTCCTGCTATGGATTCAAACATTGTATCTGAAAATCAGTTCAAAGTTTGGTGGATTTTAATGCTCTGTGTTTTGATTCTTGTATTTTAGTTTTTATTTTATTCTCTGTTGCATTTCCTCTGGCCTATGGTTCTTCAGGTTAGCCAAGGCCTTTTAAAAAAGTGACATTGTGTTTACTGCCTTCCATTCTCTTGTGGAAGAATGCTATGGGTGATACACACCACATCTAAAGGTTCAGTAATTTTAAATCTGAGTTCTTTTAGAACTATTTTGTGAACAATCTCTGGTCCATACAACGTTTATTTTATTAATTTTGTTTTAAAACCACCTTTATTGACATACGTGAGAAAGTTTCATAAAGATGAAGCTTCAGCTTTAAGGGCCATGATTTATCTACCTTCCTTAATACTAAAAATGTATGTTCAAAAAAAAAAAAAAAAGTAGTGTTTCTACTCTAATGTAGCCATCCCTTCTGTGTAGTCTGTTTAATCCCTGATTAGCTATGAATACTTTCAGCTCTTTGTATAGACCCTACTTCCAGTCTGGTCAAAGAAAATTTTATAACCAAACCATTTTTACTTCATGACTTGCTTCATTATGGTTTAATATTTTTAAGTTAAAAATTTTATTCTCTGTCCACTTGATTTTATTTGGACTGTTCTACATTTTGAATTATTTTATTTTCCTTCTGCAAGACTATGTTCTGTTGTTCAGTAGAGCTAGGATTTGTTGTGTGTTTTTTCCATTTGTCTCTGCCTACTTGGCTTTTAGTGATACACTCTTGATTAAAGCCTCTAACATGCTGAACTTAAAATTGGGTATTATTAAATTGTTGGGTGAGCCTTACCTTTTCCACAAAGAAGCTGAGTTTGAATACTTAATGGCTATTAACACACTGAACTATGAATTGATCTGTCTGCTGTTAAGAATTAGATCAAGATGTATTTTTCTTCTTGTGAATCCTCTAATAACTTTCTCTAAGTGTAGTCTCCAAACATCCAGGCTCATGAGTAGTTATGCCTTCCTCTCTATACAGATCAACAGGTAAGGACAGTCTTCTGTATTATTGTGCTTTCTATGGCACAAGAATAAGAAAAAAAAATATGTCTATCCCACATAATCAATAGCTATAGATCAAGCATTGTAGTGTGGCAACATGATTTTGATTATCAAGGTGATATTCATCTCTCATTGCCTCTGTTATATGAAGTTTATCATGCATTCTGAGCCAGTTGTCTTCCTTCCTTCTAATGGCAACAATGAGAAAAAGATATAGCTCCCAAGAATACTTCACCTTCCTTGCAGTGGGAACATGGATTTTGCAAAGCTTTTTGTCTCTCTCTATTGTATCACAGAGAGCATAGATTAGTAGTTTAGAATTTCTAGTCTTAAATTTTAACCTAAGTTTTAGATATCTAAATTTAAGAGACAGACATCCCTTCACTGTGGAAAAAGGTATCCTGTTTTCTCACTACATCTGCCTTGATTGCAGGGAGTCATCAATAGCTTGCAACAGATGAGACATCAGTTGTTCTGGACATAGTCCAACAATGCAATTAAGATCATGCTTAACATTAATCAGTGGAACTGACTTCAGAGAAACTACTCACGAACTTAAAGTTAAGTAGGCATTTAAATATACAAAGAATCAAGTGTTAGAGAAAAGAAAAATCTGGACTTCAGAAATTTGGCAGGCAATAGCCAGCAAATGCAAGGATGTAGTGCAGCTGCATATTAAAAGGCATACAGACTAGAGATTAAAAAACAAACGCAAAAAAACCAGATTATATAGTGTCAGATTCAATGTCTGAAATCCTTATTTAAAATGTTCTAGGGTAAATAACTACTATTACAAAATTAGGGACAATAAACAGGAGATCTAACAGGATCTTCACAGAGACTCTGCAGAGACAAAAGCCTATGTCCCATGGTGCATGGAGAAAGAGACACTGAGAGGCTATCCTTGAATGAGTGGTAGATGGAAACTCACAATAAGCAGATATATTAAAACAAAGAGAGATCTATAATTCTGGTGGAAACCAAAATGAATGGGAGCCAGCAATGTGTCCTTACAGCAAATAAGGCCAACAGCATCCTAGGACGCATTAGGAAAAGCTTTGCCATCAGGTGAAGGAAGGTGATTCTTCCTCTCTAGTCAGCACTTGTGAGACCACACATGGAGTGTTGTGTCCAGATCTGGGCTCCCCAGTACAGAAAAAACATTGAGAGACTGGAGAGACTCCAATGGAGGCCTACGAAGACAGTCAGGTGTTGAAGAAACTGAAGAAACTGAAATATGAGGGGAGTCTGAGGGAAAGGCATCTATTTACAGGAAAGATAGATATAGATTTTCAGAATTGTACAGTGGAAGAATGCAAAAAACCACGTTGGAACATGGAAAACCTGTATCAGATTTTTTTTTCACCATAGGAGTTATCAAACACTAGAACAAGTTGCTCAGAGAGTCTGTGGAATCTTCATCTTTGCAGATATTCAAGACTCAAATGAACAAGTCCATAAGCAACTGTGGTGTAGCTCTGCTTTGAGCAAGGAGTTTGTCTAGATGACCTCCAAAAGGTCCTTCAAAACTCAATTATTTTATGTTTCTATCCTATTTACATAACTGAAGTTATGATTTTGAACTAGTAGTTCATTACAAACCTTTGGATTAATAGTTTGTGGTTGGACATGGTAAATTTCTTGACCATGTAGGTATCACTGTATAATCAAGAATAGCAAATATTGCCATATTGGCTTCCTTTATAGCACTAGCTTCTCTGAAAGGCTCTGAAGAGCTGGGAAAAATTTGCAGTAAGGTATACAAAAATTAAATCTCTCCATGGAAGAAATATAAGCAGCCAGTAAATAGAATGACTAATATTGGAACGTTTTAAAATGTTGTTAATTATTGGAAGAGGGAAAAAGAAAGTTCCAAGACTTTTCCTTTGACCATGTAGAGATTATAACGTAACAACTGAATAAAATGCAATAGTAGGTATACACTGATTGCATAAAACAAGGGATCAAATAAGGATGGACCACTTGGAAAAATGTTAGCTCAAAAAAAGGAATAGTTCAATAATCCTGTGCACCAGGATGTGAATGGCAACAGAAATGGACAATAGACAAAAGAGATTCAACTGACACATGTCTATACATTTCTCCTTACAATTTAAGCACAAAGCCAAAATAAAATGAAACAGACTTGCTTCACTCTGGGCAAGCAGCCACATTAGTTCTAATTCCAAATCTGCCATCAGCAACTCTTGGCTACTTCAGGCTTAGCATTTGTACTGCTGTAGATATTTTAAATTATGAATGCATTTGCTAAGAGATGTCAGAGGGAAATGAAATAAAACTGTACTTGGCAGTGACTAATAGGCTATTGTTTCTGTTTTGGCATGACTTATTTTGGATAGTCTTTTTTCCTATTATGCTGTGGTTTCAATAATTAAAAAATAAAGTAGGAATTGGTAGACTTAGAGTTGACTACAAGACATAGTTATTTAGAAAAGACAACCCCTACATAAACTTGGGTCAACATGAAAGCAAATCCAAATGAAGGATCAGTGAGGAACAAATTTTATCAGCTAGTTAGGGATGCAGAACTTTCTGTTCTCCCCCTTTTGCTTAACTGTGAATGATTAGTCAAAAGAAAGACCACACGGAAAAGGCACTTAAGAGTTGCTTTTTTTCCCCAGAAAGTGTGACCATGTGGCCTTGTCCTACTCTTTACTCTGTGTACAGAGATTTCATATTTGAAAACCACAAAACATGTTCTCCTTTCCATGTACAGGAAGTCTGGGAAGCTCACAGGTATGTGAGTAAACCTCAAGTAGGATTATTGCTCACTGTGCCTTGTGGTAGTCATAATGATTACAGTTTTTAGGGAAAATCTCTTAAATTTAATTATTGTTGAGACAGAATAGACATCATTAATATTGAGATTAATTCCGAATCATATCATGGCAATTATGTTGCCTTTTCTAAGTGCAGAGTCAAGCCTCTTTCATGTGTTCTTGAAGAATTTTGTGTGATACTTGCAGACATAAGAAAAGGGGGCAGAAATTATGGAGACAATTAGAATATGCCCTGTAGACTTTAATCTTTAAAAACTTAATAGGTTTTCTTATTAATTTTAAAAATCCTTCTGTTTTGTTCACTTTTTTTCAGGAATTTAAGAGCCCAACTACACCAAATATATATTTTTAATGGAACTAGACTTTATTTTTTAACAGTGAGAGATTTTCAGCTCCCTGGCTTATGACTTAATCCCTCTGCATCAAAATTGTGTAGAACTTTTTATCTGCCTAATAAACTCTAATCTACTAATTCCTGTAGTCTTATTTAATTTTTATATTTACTTAAATATTTTCCTGAATTCTTAATTTTTTTCTTGTTTCTACCCACTTGATTTTAAATTTAATAGGTGAAATAAAGCATTCAAGTTTAAGATTTTTATCAGTGAAACCTAACAAAACTTTCTACATTATGTATAATGTTCATAGAGCAATAGTAAGGAAAAGTAATCTGATTGTACTAGAATTTACAGATTTTCAGGATGAGCTAGAATTAAATGTCAAGACAATAGCTTTCCTTTTTTAAAGTTTTTACGTGTTTTGAAATATTTGGTTTCACTAAATCAAAGCGTTCAGATTCTTTTTTCTGTATGAAACAAATTTAAGAAAAAACATGTAATTCCACAATGAAAAATCAGAACCTTTCCTTCTGAAAACTGAAGAAAGTAAATATACACAACTTCCATTTTCCATTTTCCTCTAGGAAAAATTTCAAGTCAATACATATAATTGTGCCCCCTGAAATTTACAAAAAATTACCTAACCTGAAAATACTTCCACAGTTTTTAAGTATATGCAGAAAAGAAACTTCCATGTGTTAATATTGCCTAGCTTAAATGTTTTTTTCAAACTTTTACTATATATACAAGTTCATTTGTGAAGATTTTATAAGCAAGATTTAAATTTATATTACTGTACACATCGGAGCTTTCTGACACCTTTGTAATTCTGTTATTTATGATTATATTCTAAGAAGAGATTAATGTAACTAAAAAGTGTTGGTTAAATTAAATATAAGTTATTGATTATTTAAAAAAAAATATTTAACTGATGTCATGTCTTTTTTCAAAATTAACAATTTAATTGTTAATTATAGTGGAAAAAGGGATTTGAATCTTTAACACTAACCTAGTATTGTATAATAATTTCTAATATCTAAGAAGTATCCAGTTGAGATAGCATTTGTTTAAAAATAACATATAATAGATTTAGAGACAGGAGCTCACTTCCTTAATTCAACATTGCAGATCTATGAGTTACTGCACAGTAACTTTATACTGGAGTTTTAGTTATCTGGACAACTTGGTCTAAAACTCCTTAGCACTGTTAACATTTGACCCTAGATATGACATTATGATATGGAAAGATGTCTACAGAGAGGAATGTTAGAAAATATGTCCCTTCCTGATACTACAGTGTTTCTTGCATAAATCTTCCCTCATCACCTTGAAGCAGTATTTGAAAACTATCTTAAGACTGCTTTTCTTTTAAGTAACATGGGTTCAATTCTGGTTTTTGTTAGGAGACAGGTTAAGGTGTTCATTTAAAAATCATGAGGATCTTTGTACCATAAAGCATAACATACGATAAAATTACAGAATCACAGAAACACTACACAGGTTGGAAGGTGTTCTCAAAGGGGACGGACCATTTTGCTCTAAGCAGAGCCAGGTTGAGCTGGAAGCTCAGGAACATGTCTAGTCAGGTACTGTATATTTCCATGAATGGTGAAGAGTGTTGTCAGTGACTCCTTTAGAAACTAGCTATTGGTCAAATTTATTTCAAAATTAATTCAAACAAATATTGAATGTTTGAATGTGGTTGAATCATTTTCTAACCACCCATTTGTTTTATAGCTCTCTCTCACTAGGAAAAAAATTTTACTTAAGTCTCAATATTTTCTCTTCTTCAAAGGAAGAAAAGATACCTTCCATCAGAGATTTTTTTTTTTCTTGTGACCTACTAAGAAGCTGATAGAAATTCTCACTTTGATGTTTCATTTATTTTTCAAATCATTTTACAATTCTCTGCTCCCCTCATCTTTTTAACATACATTTTTAAACATAAAAATAACAAAATTGCATTCAGAATTTGAAATCTAACAGTGCCTACACCATAGTACAAAGGTAAAATTTCTGCACTGATTATGCTTACTTGTTTTCTATCATACATTCAAGGGTAGCTTTAGCCAGAGTGTCTTAAGACTTCTCTGTTGTATAGCCAAAATTGATTTTTTTTTTTCATCACAACAATTTTGTTCTGAGGTTTCTTATAATCTGAGGAAAGTTTTAGAAATCATGGATGGGAGTGAGGGTCTGTCTCCCTTTGTCTAGTTCATTTACCTTTAGCCTTTTCCACTGTTAGACGTAGATCCCCATAGCACTCTATGGATCAGTCCTCCTTCTCACAGGACCTACTAATATCCTTTTCCCTGTTTGTAAATGCTTCTTTCATTTTCCTGTATGATGATTTACTTTACCTTGCAGCAGTGGATAATCTCATTGTTCTGTTTCTCAAGTAACTAGAGAGAAGTGAAAGGAATATAAGAGAAATTATGAGAGGGAAAAGGCAGGAAAACCTATCAAACTGCTATGAATTGTAGAATTAATTTTTCCAGTTATAATGAGGAGGAGGGACCATCTACCTTGACTAAATTTTACTCACACCGAGTACAGCAGGGGATTACTGGAAGTAATGAGTTTTTTGGTTTGCAGGTAACCCTAGGACAACTCACCACTGTACCCTCTGGCATAAATATGTGTTCATATGAAAGACCTTTCCATCCCATCACTGATTTTCAGAACAGTCTCTATTATGTAGGCATGAACTTGTTTTTAGGGGTATGTCTTTAATTTTAGCTACATTAAATTGCATTTTCTTTGAAAGGACTTAGCTCAACAAATGATCCAGTTATCTCTCTTTGATTGTTTTGATATTGCTATTAGTCTTCACTGTATCAGCCCCTTTTACACATGGAAGTGTATCAGTAGTGATTTATATTTCTGTCCAATTTTTTAATTAACAGCATTGCAGGTAGCTAGAACACACCTAAAAAATCCCCATCAGGTTATGATCCTTTATAGATAAAAAGTTATTGAGCTATCCCTGTTAAATGTTCTAAATTATTTTAACATACACTTTTTTTATACTGGACATTGCTATCAATCAACCAAATCAGTCACCTGTTTGACAAAAATACTGAGCATCTACAATGTAGCTACATAATTTCTATATTAACCAAACCTGTAACCTCATCAATGAGAAAAATTAGATGTTCTTCTGTTTTGTTTTGTTTTGTTTTTTCTCTAAAGCTAAATTGACTGGTAGCAGTTACATTCATACTGCTTAACTCTGTCAGATGAATCAATGGGTCTCAGCTGACAAACTGAAATTGCTTTCCCAGTCCTTCTTCATTAAGCAAAACAAAGTCATCAGGGTGTGTTTGTTACCCTGATTCATCCCTGTATGCATGAGATCCTTTGTAAAACTACCTGGAAAATTTCATTTCTTAATCTTTTTTAGTATTTCAGCTGTATTGTGCTTTTTGGAAAAGTATATTTTGATTGCAGAGATTTATTATATATTACAGGATAGACTGTGTGTTTGTGGATAAGGAACAACAAAGCAGTCAGGGTCCTGGAGTGGCCAGGGGATCCCTGGGGACTGTCAGGGCAGGATCTGGCAGCCAGAAGCGGGGCAGCCATGAGGCACAGGGGTAACCTCAACCCCAGCCATTGGACACCTCCTGGGAATGGTGATGGGTTGAGGTCCAGGCTGGGATGTGGGCCTGTGGGTGTGGGTCAGGATCAGGGGTGGTGATGGGCACCAGGGTCCTCTTACCCAGAATAGCCTGGCAGGGTCATGGACACGGGGACAGGGATGGCCCAAGGTCAGACTGTGATGCCAGCCTATGGCTGAGGCTTTGGGTCCAGTTCAGTGGGACCACAGATAAGTGAAGGCAGGGTGAGAGCCCCAGCTGAGATGAAGGTGCTGAGTAAAGAGGGAATGCTCTTGGAAAGGCTTTTTCCAGCCCTTTTTCCAACAACTCTTCACATCAGTTTCACAGGCCAGATGGTTCCATATGAGGATGCTTACCCAAACCCAAGGGAAGGGGCTCAGGGCCATGACACAAGCTCGTCTCTCAGCCATGTTTACACAGCAGCACTATCTATTGAGGAGATGCCTCTGCCTTCAGTTCTGGGATGTCAAAAATAGGAGAGTTTGGGTTTTTTTAAAAAAAGGGAGGTGGAAGGAAAGCACCGGTGGGAATGACTGGCTGCAAGCACAGAAAATTTATCCTGCTAACAGGACAAAACCTGCTCAGAACTATTTTAAAATTTCTCCACATGCATTTTCTGGGTGCCAGGCCCTGCTGTATCATAGATGAGATACATGGTGAAACTCCCTGAAGCTGAGAGTAAGGAATCACATGTTTTAATTAATTGTAAAATGTTTATCAAGAATACCAAGTACTTTCATTACATGATAGAAATGGAAGATACTAATCAATATACTTCTATACTCTGGTCACAAAATCACTTTAGAATATATTAGGTTATGACACTGGAATGTAAAACAAACAAACAAAAAAAATACCTCTATTTTTTCAAATATTTTCCAAAAGATAAACATGTTTGGAGAAACTTCAGTGTCTATTTTTCACATAACCCCTTGCAGAAAATAGATGTTTTGGTGATGTGCAGTTATTTAAAAGGTATCTAATCCCATGAGATTCTTGATGAATTTGGTCATCCCAAAATATCTTCACTCTCATAGAAATTTCCTCTCCTCACTTGTCTGAGTTTCACAAGTTCATTGTTAAAATAATTAAATTCTATGCCTTGGCAGGTTCTCTGGCAAATGATCCCACGTGATAATGTGCAGAGAATTTAAGATGACAACCAAGTCACATTCTTTTGTGTCCAAACTGCAGTTCTGCCAATATAATAATACAGAAAATGAACACATATGCAAATACAAAATTACATCCATGCAAACTACTACTATAGCTTTTCCAAAAAACTTCTTCCTCTAAAGAATGTGAATTCATA
Organism: Strix aluco; assembly: GCF_031877795.1. Taxonomy (NCBI): domain Eukaryota; kingdom Metazoa; phylum Chordata; class Aves; order Strigiformes; family Strigidae; genus Strix; species Strix aluco. Next base: position 84,066,737 of record NC_133932.1, on the reverse strand, counting down.
ACTCTACTGGAACTTGCTATAAGACTGTACAAAACTTTTAGAAAGGTTATCTTAAACATGATTTATTTCTACATTTACGTAGTTTGCTTGGTCTTCCTTGTCAATAATGTTAATTGATCAAGACTCCATTTTCTTTAAGGGTAGTTATCATGAAACTAGCTTTCAACTGATTCCTCTTGCTTTAGGCAACACTAAGACTGCTTTATTTATAGTTGTTACTAATTCTATTGCTCTTGAAACACTGCTGAGATAAAGAGCACCCTCTAGCATTATTTTCTTAGTTCTCTGTCAAAATGCTGAACAGTACTTGCAAACCAATTTATATTCTGACTACACAGCTTGAGAATGACCTTGTAAGGTTGGGATCTTGCCAGTATTTTAAAGGATTTATGTAAATGCTTTCCATATATGAAGCTAGAAAAAGCTAGACACTTGGTAACAAAAGCATCTTGTATATACAGAAAGACAAATTAACCTCTGAAGTGTCTCAGTCAAACAGAATAGGTCTTTCAGAGAAGTGTTTAATTTATTATGTGTAATTAAAAAAAAAAAAAAATCCCAAACCCAAACCATGACGTGAAACAGAAAACATCTCTTTTGTTGCTGCTTTTTATATCTGGAAAAATGATTTTGTTTTATTTCATTAAAGCTTCACTTGAACCTATTTGACAACAGTGTACGATTCACATGTGTTTTCTCTGTGTTATGCTATTCTCCTTTGAGAGTGAGTGGGTAATATGGATTTTCTGGAAGAGAGGAGACTGCTTCTTCCATGCTGAGTAACTGAGCCTGCTGAGGAAAAGAAGGCTCCAAAGATTGCAGGATACAGCAGTAGTAATAAAAAGTCCCTGCAAGGATCTGCAAGACTGCACCTTGAAAGAATGCTGGTTACACCAGGAAACAGTGTCAGAAGCAGTGGAAGAAATCCTCCTCTGAACAAGAATTGCAGTTAGCTCCAAGTGAGTCACTGACTTGACTGAAAGCAACTCTGTAGTTAGAGACCTGCTTGCAAAAACACAATAGATAGGGCAAGAACTCTTTCCAAGCCCTTTTTCTACTTTTTGTGTTTTGTTTCTGTGTTTCCTTGGTCATCTGAAGTTTTACCATTTAAAATACAAATTTCTTGTGAGATATTTTGTAATTTATTTTAAGTTTATGAGGTTTGAAGAGCTCACCAGGAAGAAAAGATCTAGGATGATCTACCTTAAAGCTCTGGGTGACATATCTGTGCTTCAAATGCCTCTCTTCATTGTTCATCTAATTCCTTATCCCCTTCAAAATACATCTCTAAAGGTGATGCATCACATTTTCTTTTCTCTCAACAGGGAACTTGTTGTCATTGATATTGTCAAAATTGTACTAAGTACCTGGATTCACTCTCCATCTTTCCGACGCATATCCCTGTAATCTCTCAGAAATTGTTCTTACTGATCTTCACCTCATCACACTCTGGCCTGAAACTGAACAGACAATTTTGGGTTTGGGTTAGATCTGCTGCAGAAAAATCTGAAAATTTTACAAGGATTTAAATTTTGCTTAGTCATTAGACTAAGTACATACATTAAAACATTATGTTGTCTTGGAAGAGCCTCACGAAATTCAGGTTTTGCATTCTCATTTGTGTCTACAAATTTATTAAATCCCAGGGATTAACTATGGATGTGATTTCAACTAAGAATGTTCAGAAGGGAAGAAAAGGAATAAAAGCAGATAAATTTAGTACTAATGCATTATTATTTCTTAGAAATGCATAAGCTGACAGATGAGCTCCAGAAGTGAAAATGAAGAGTGAGATATAGTTCATCTTCCTATAATAATATGAAAATTGTCTAAGTTAGCTGTATTTGCTCCTTCTGTTGTCAAGTGAGAAACAGCCACTCCCTCTGCCACGTGCACAGGTGATTAATCTTGTGTGGTTTATAAGAAAGGAACTTATGCTAACTAAAGATTAATGAATAAGCATATTTCTATGCTTTTTAAAAGAAATGGAAGAGGTCATTTCATATTTTACATGCTGAAACTTCCAGTGAATTAAAATGTTATGTAAATACTGGGGTATCAGATGTCAAAGTAGAAACCTTTTTTAAAGAGGAGATGAATCCTTTTTAAAATTAATTATGTTGAAGCATCTAAATGTATATTTGTTCATACAGTTGTATAATAAGGGTATATCTTAAATATAAAATCTTTTATTACATTACAGGATGCTCAAATTACAGTCTAAACAGCAGTTTGCAGGAGGTGGATGTGCACACCAGGTTCTTGAAATGGAAGCATGAACCACATTGCTTCCAAGTTATCGTATTGATAAATGCTGGTGGTGAAGAGCAGTCTCTCAAACCAGGTAAAATGAAAAAGAATGAGGAAATATCTTTGTGGCACTTTAAGGGAGACGGTCAATGTGGTATAAGAGAAATATCCACTCTACTCCCCCTCTGAGCAGCTAGAGATATGAGAAAACACAGATGTGTACAAGTATGTGAGAGATGGAGTCACTTCAGGTCTTGCTGAGGTCCAGGTCAGAAGTCCCGCATAGATTAGAAAGGTTTGCAGAGGTTAGTAAGGGCATCATATTGACATTTTACCCTGGAAGCCAAAACACCCCAGTGGACCTCCTACTTCCAGGAACTTACACTTTTCACAAAATACAAGATCATTAACATAAGAGATCAGGCTGGTTTAGCCTTAAATAGATTTTTACCTACTTCTAAAATGCTGTGGAGTCTGTATCATTGTTTTCATCTTGGCAGTGTGTATCAGATTTCACAACAATAAAGACTCTGTGATCTACATCATCAGGTCTTTTTTAGGTATGAGGTTCTCTGTCAGTTTATGTAATGATTTTCAGCTGATCTTTGGAAGTGTGCTGTTGGCCAGACTAGATAAGTTTAGAACATCTAGAACACTAGATGTTCTAAACTTAAGTCAAGCCCTTACTCTGAATAACAATGATAAATTCAACATCAATGATTTTCGTATGCTTTAGGACAATTTATCAAGATACCTTCAATGTTAAATTTTATACTATAGCATATGTCTTCAGTTAGTTATTTTAGAAAATAAAAAATTCATAAGAGTAACTATATTTTAAAAATATCAAAAGTTTATAGTTTATAAACTGCACATCATGTAAATCAGACTCAGGAAGTAGCCATTTCTTGTGCTAGTGTTCTTAAACCAAACTTTATGATAAATTTAATTTCTGTATCTTTATTAGAACATTTGTAATAAAACTTAGTACCTATCTGCCATGACAAGTTTATAACTACCCTTATTTAAACTGATAATTTCCTTAAAAGTGTTTGTGACATTATATTTAACACACAATTTTGTAACCAGGATGCTTGTTTCAGTATCTAATAAAATTATCTTTATTCTGCTTATTTTGTAATTTCTCAGGGCAGTTTGGAGGAAAGTGTTTCCCTGGTTCAGAATTAAACTATGTCACTTCAATTTTTAGCTCAATCAACTTAGTAATTTCCAGTATATTATTATAGTCCAGTTGCATACTTTTTATATGTTTTTACTCTTAAATTACAACATTGGTAACTTCCAGTTGATTATATTTAGACCTGCCTTTATGGATGAATTTATAACATTGTACTGGTTTGGAAGAATAAGGTGGTATGGAGGTATGCCAAAGTGGCATCACACAGATAATAAACTTGAACAAACTTTAATTTGTAACCCAACCCAAACAGCTGAAACCAATGAGAAAGCGGGGGTAATGAAACTAATGCACTGATAACATATAGCAAACTATAGGTTCAGTATACCAGCTGGGGAAGTTATTACTACATCACAACACAGAAGAACAACAACACATAAGAATGATGACTCCAACGTGTATACACACTCACTCACTGAAGGGAAAACCTCTCACTCAAGGGTACCCAGAAGATTTAATCGCTCACCCAAAGGGGGAGAAGGCTCACTCAAGGATATCAGAAGTATTCACTCACTGAGGGGGAGGTGAGGGCACTCAATTCCAGGAAGTTTCCTTGGGTGGAGTCCCAGTCCCAAGGGGAAGGCTTCTGATCACAGACTTGCTGCTCTGAGGAGAACCACTCAAAGTGGGTCTCTGGCGGGGGCTCCATTTTATAGCCTGGTCAGATCTGCACTGTGGTCATATATGGTCAGCATTCTAGAAACTTCTCTTGACCAGGGAGTTTTGTTGGCTGAGGGCCATGTCTGTCGACCAAGGGTCCCACCTCCCTTTTTCTGCCACAGGGAGGGGGTGCGTGCTGGTCTGCACCGGGCCAGGGTGCCTATATCACAGTAATCATGGTATGCTGCCAGAGGCGCAAAAATAAGAGCGCAAAAGAGCTGGTGGCTGCCATGTTAAAAACCCTAGCCCTTGTAGGGGGAGAGGGGGTGCTCCTGCCACAGAAGGAAACTGAGAAAATTAAATATTTAAATAGAAAATACCTAATCTAAGGAAAATGTGTACTACATACATAAAATGTCATAATTTCATGTGTATTCAGAGCCAGAAGAAATATTATCACTTTTGCTCTGAATCAATTTTTCAATGATTTCAATCTCTGTGTACTCTGGCTTTTTATGATACTGTTCTCCTTTCTCTTGATGGTTATTATTCCATTTATATATATATTATGTGTTTCTAGCGTTCTGGTTTTTACATGCTTGTGCTATGGATATTTAGTTAGTTCAACTTTAAAAATTAGTTTCAGGTTCAGGATTTGTCGTGGTTTGAACTTGGCTGGCAGCCAAACAGCACGCAGCCAGTCGCTCACCCTTTTCCCCCACCCGGGGAAATAGGGGAGGAACAAAAAAATAAAAAAACTCTTGTAGGTTGAAAATTAAAAAAACATTTAGTGATTGTAATGTAACAAAACAATAACAGAAAGTCCAAACAGGTAATGCACAATGCGCTTGCTCACCACCCGGCGACCGATATGCAGCCTGCCCCCAGCAGTGATCCTAACAGAACAAAGATCCCACTGTGCTGACTAGAAGCAAGAGAGAACCCGGACAGAGAACCCGCCTCCTTTATATACTGAGCATAGCGTCACATGATATGGAATATTCCAATGGCCAATCTGGGCCTGGCACTCTAGTTGTGCCCCCTCCCAGCTCAAAGAAAGTTAATTCTATCCTGGCTGAAACCTGGGTCTGGTGCTCTGGCTGTACTCTCTCTCAGCTCAAGAAAATTATCCCAGCTGAAACCAGGACAGGATTATTGAAAAACTGAATAAGGAATGTTGTACCCTATTTGTAAGGTTCTAACAAATTGGTCAACCCATCTCAATTAATAACTGAGATGGGGACAGGGCTTTCCTATGTCAGATTAGTATAGACATAGATATGCTATATGTTGCAAAAATCTTCTCTCCTGTTTAGATAGGTTTCATAAGATCTAGTTTCAACTCCTTTGTACCTTGCTTGTCATTTGCAGCTACTCAGATTGTTTTAAATGGCTGTGGAACAGAAGGACAACTTTTCCAAGGCTTTTGCAGATCTGAAAAGACTGCATAGTTTTGAAAAAATTGGGCAGTTTGCTCAAAACAGTATGTATGTATTGTTTTGGAAGGGGAAGGGTGTTCTAAAACCAATAAAATAACAATGCCAGTAAATATATAAAAAAAAAGTGGAAAGACATAGATTTAATGACTCAGAAGATAAACTTTGAGAATTACCATTTGTATATTTAAGGTTGTTCTTTATATTCTTACTAAGGGCAAAAATTGTTTTGTAGAAAATCTAGAATTTGAAAAAATTTTAGTGATAGTAGCTTCCATATCACTAATAAAGATCAGGTCATGTATATAACATGGGATATGGAGAAAATGTATCACTTCTCCCATACCCAAAATAAATAAAAGAAAGCCTTCATACCCAGAGGTATATCAGTGCTTCTTATACAGGAAGAAGTTGCAGATACTTAAATACTACTTTTTAATACCTGTGATGAATGCAGTCATACTTGAATTTTATGTAACTTTAGATGGAAAGAAGTTACATTTTTGTTTTTCCTGAAGCTGAATTTTAGATGATGTCTGTTTAATATGACGGGTGGAAGAAATGAGATGGCAGGCCAGATAGCAAGGCTAACAGTGTTCTCACCTTGTCTTGTCTCCCCCATCTAAGAATCTCAGACTTGTGCAGACCTGATCTGTGAAATGTGCAAGATTATGCCAGTTAGATTACAGGGATTTAAGGAATTCAGGATATTAAATAACAGTTATTTGAATCTATATTTCTGAGAAATGTGTTGTAACAGCTACAGGCTGCTTTGCCACATGATGTTTGCATCTCAGTGATAGGGAATACCTTGTTACTCTGAACATGAGGTTTATATCTACTGTAAGCCCCAGGTTCAAATCTAGACAAGATTGGCCCATTTATTGTGTTATTTCCACTCAGCTTGTCCCTTTTTCTCTTTTTGCTTCCAATACACTACAGAAAAGATAGTAAATAGAGTTATTTGTTGCGTGTGTAGGTACTGGAAATGCAGGAATAATTTAATAATAGGAAAAGTTTCACTTAAATTTACTCCTTCATATAGCTCTCAGGCAGCATTCTGTATGTTTGCTGCCTTATGCCCTTCACTACTTAGAAGCTGCTGCAGTTTTGTGATGTTCTCTGTACATAATTTGGGAAGTGCTTTGGGATGAAAAGTGCCATATAAATGTAAGGTATTATTATAGTGTACTTTGCTTTACTGGAGAAGCTGCAACAGGAAGATTATTTTATTGGGTTATCTCCTAGGTAACTGTGATTCACTGTAATGATAGTGACTAGCACTCTTTAAATGGGACAGTAGTGGCACAGCTACAATCTAATGGGGATAAAATTAGACAGTGCCAAGTTGGGTAATGGTGATTAACCATGTACTAAATGGATATAAAATTGTAAGCTCTGGCTTCTTAATACACATACATTTCCAATTCAATATTAAAGGTTATATTTTCCAAGTTTCTCGGGAGGTTTTGGTAACGATAAGATGTTACTGCACTATCATATTTAAACCTCTACATTTCAATTGCATCTTAAAATATCTAAGTCATTGTACTACTTCTAAGTTAAATGTCACAGGAAAATGCTTTGTTGTATATATTTCATACATAGTTGTAGCAATTGCATGGTAATTAAGGCCTCGATTCAGCAAAGCAGATAAGGAAAACCTCAATTGTCTTGTTATTTCTGGAGGACAGTGCACACATTTGAAGTTCATATTTGCATATTATGATGAGAAACCTTGGGATAATCAGATGCCATATTCCTCCTCCCACTGAACCACTACACCAACACAAACTTCTACTTTCTCTCATTTGTGCATAACAACCGTTCTTCAACATTATTGTGACAACTCATTTTAAAAGGCCTTAGCTCTCTCTTTGCTGACTTCCACATATGATGCTTAAGAAACAGGCCACTGAAAGCAGACAACAGATTGTACCATGTATTCTCTGGGATACTGGACCAAAGCCAAATAACTTGTCCCTGATTACTATCACCTGTCCTTACCAGCATCAGGGAATGCAAGTCTCTTATTATCTTCCAGACTACAGCAACCAGGCCATGTTCTGGTAACTTCTTGATTTTTTCCTATTGCTGGAAAAACATAAACATAGCTAAGTAATAGAAGCAATTGTCCACTTGGCACAATGGAATAAGCTTCCTGCATTGATAGTGAGGAAGCTGAGAAATGTGTCAGTAAAATATAGGCTGTTGTCACAAATGTAGCCATACTACAGGATATACTTGCAGATGAAAGAAATAATATATCCAGAGAGATTTCTAACAATCACGTGACAGCGTCCTGGAAAACTTCCCAAGAAGCAAGACTCTCATGACACTCCTCTATGTTCTCACTGCTAAACAGAACTTGAAAAATGCATTCCAGGTGCTCTCCTGGAGTATCGATTATATCTCACAGTTACTCATCTGGAAAAAAAAAAAAAGGACCTAGATTTGGAACAATGGTTAAATCTGAAAATTGTGCTGAGGAAGTTTAAATAATTAAGACATCTAGAAATATTTATCTACCGGTATGTAATCTGGATTACCAGATTTTTATATTTATGATATACGAAGACATATGTCATAAGAGAAACTTATAGTACAATTCAACTGCCCAAATTTAAGATTTTTAATTTTTAAATCTAAGACTGTGCTAGTCAAATTACCTGTCCTTACAGTAAATGGAGAGAAAAGAGAAATAGGCACCTCTAGGAACCATAAATTTAGTTATATTAAATGGGCATTTAGAATTATAAAATTACATAAAACAAATACTAGTATTAATTTCCTCATATCATTCTAATCAGTTCACAGGAGACAAATCCTATATCAAATAAATAGATAAGAATGGAAACAGCAATGGACAATATGATTGTAACACACAAAAATTCATGTTTTGTATATATATCCTACTGAGAATCTTTAAAAAAATATTAGTTGTGCTGTGAAAATAAAGTGATTATAAGAAGGATTACATAAATATACATATTTACCTGTGATTAGTAATGATACAATGCATATATAGTTCTATGACTTGTCTCATTTTTACAGTTTTTACAAAAAGAATGTCTCAGATCTGGGGATTTACTTATATGATAAGATATAATAGGCAGACTGTGAAGGCTTCCAGCACCTGATGGAACTAAGGGGATGTATATTTGACCTTTGTTTGCTTATGTACTTGGTCTGTCTGGAGTGGAGTTAATTGTCTTCATAGCAGCCCATATGATGCTGTGTTTTGGATTTGTTACTAAAACAGTGTTGGTAACATACCAGTGTGTTGGTTATGGATGAACAGTGTTTGCACAGCATCAAAGCTCCTCCTTTTTCCCACTCCATTCATGTGTCCCTGTTCATTTGCCCTCCACCAGCAAGTACATTGGGGGTTGGCAAGAAGCTGTGAGGAGGTGTAGCTGAGATGATCCCAGCTGGTCAAAGGGATAACCCATGCCATAAAATATCATGCTCAGGGATAAAAACTGAAGAAAAGGAGGAGGAAGGGGAAATGTTCATGGCTATGGTTTTTGTCTTCCTAAGCAACTGTTAAGTGTGCTGAGGCTTTGATTGCCAGGAAGTGACTAAACAGCTGCCTGATAATGGAGGTAGGGAATAAAATCCTCTTTGCTCTACTGGAGTACACAGCTCTTGCTTTCCCTGTTAAACTGTGTTCATCTTGATCCATGAGTTCTTTTATCTTCCTTTTATTTTCTCCTCATCCCACAAGAGAGGGGATTGTATGAATGGCTATGTGGGTATTTGGAGTTGGGGTCAACCCACCACAACATAATATCACACTTTCTATGAAACCTAATAAAAGAAAGGTGACTACTTCACAATCAACTTTTTGTTTTTTTCCCCTTGACAAACTTTATGTGGAAATAAAGGTATAACTCATTGAAGCAGAATACTAAGTATAGCTACTGACAAGAGACTCTGTCAGTAGAGTTTGGCAGGTCTCGACAGCAACTAATAGAGCTTTGTCAATTTACTATAGCTGAGAATCTAGCCCTTTATCCTTCTCTTAAGGAAGTTCCATTGTGATTACTTTAGTCTCTATCTTAGAACCAGAGGAAGTATTTCGTGACTTGTAAGAAGAATTGATGAACTGAAGACTCAGCAACTGATAGATGTAGCTTGAGATCAGAAAGTTTAGCCAAATTAACATTACTCTGCTATCACTAACTCTGTAAAGAAGCACTGACCTATTGTAAACCTTATGTATTTTCAGGGGAAAATTGGAGCTAAGCTCAGGGCTCTATTTTTGTTTGTCTGAGAATAATGCAACAAAAATATTTCTGAAGCTGCATTATGTTTTTCCAAAGTAAGATTAAAAAAAGCTCTTTTAAACCTAAGAGTTTTTAAATGTGTTTGATATGATTTCATTTGTTTTATAGAAATGAACAAGGACAAATTTATCTGTAGTGGGATCATTCTCACTAAAATTATAACTCACTAGCTGAAATATTATTGTTATTACTTTAATATTGGAACTAATATTTTGTTCAGATATTGATCAGATTTCAGGGGGGAGTTAGCTTTATCATTTTCTATTATTTTATGGAGGATATCACAAAATAAATATTGAAATACATAATCCTGTACCTGTTACAGAGGCTCTCAAATAAAAAAACAGCCACCAAAAATTAAAAATTTATTATTAACACAATTAACTAGCTCTCCATAAATTACAGGTTCAAATGTCTGTGAGAGGAGAACAGAACAACTTCCTAGGGTTTAACGGCAATCCAAAATGCAAAACAAAGCACAACTCCTTAGGGTTTAAGCAACCCAAATCACAGAAAAAGCCCCACTCCCTAGGGTTTAACGGCAACCCAAAATGCTTTATCACTCACCTGACAAGTGAGGGCTCTCAACCTCAAGGACCTGCTCAGGGCAGCGTCCCGACCCAAGGCACCTCGAGGAGTTCCTTGGGCAGCGTCCTGGCCCAAGGGGAGAGTCCTCAACCACAACGTGCTGCCCCAGGGGACAAGCTCAAAATGGCTCCCCCAGGGGACTCCATTTATACCCAGGCTGAATCTGACCTGTAGTCAATAGCGGCTCCCATTGGTCAAAGGCCCCAATTACCACGAAGCCCTGAGAACAAAGGTAGTCAGGAGCTGCTACCCTTCAGCAACCAAGAAGCTCTGTTTTCATTGGGCAGGTGCACCTGCCACAGTACCTCTATACATAATGTTCATATCTATGTATTTTTAGAATTGATGTAATAGTTATAGTTGAAGACAAAATCATAGAAAAATAAAGAGAGTCACTCTTGGTATAGTATTTTTTCTTTTAGTTTTATTTTTCATGCTTTTTTAATGTAACACCAAAGGTTCAAATTATTTGCTAAGTATCCTCATGTCACCTTACATGAGTAAGGGTACAATACATCCTGTAGCAACAACATGTAGCAGCTGTAGTAAAACTACTTCACAGTAATAGTAATATAACATTAGAGTTGTGTAGGTAAAAGCAAAAGAAATGAGCAAATAGCACGATTATGCTATTGGTTTTGTTAGTAGCCTATGCAGAAGAATAGTGTTGAACAAGAGACATGTTCTTTTTCCTTAAGCAGTAACTCAAGAACTCATAAGTCAGAAGGTATCACAAGAAACAAAGGTGAGGACACTTTGGATCTTTGCTACTGAACACATATGGTATAGAAATATAACAAAACACAATAACCTGTAGGTGGTTTGACACTTGATGATTACCCATTAGTAATTAATATACCCACTGAGTCACCTAAATGAACAATACACAAGCTAGATGCTGTTGTCTTTGGTGGGAGATGGAATCTTGGTGGGTGCGTCTTCTATCTTTTTAAGGGAAGTTACTCTCTTTCGGAGTATGAGTACAACAGGTCTAGGAATTGAACTCCACTACCTTCTACATACATATGGCAAATGCATCATAGACTTTATCAGAATATATATATTTGGCAAGACAGTGAAGTCATCCTAGTTTCAAGTCATTTTGTCCTATTTTTAAATCAAAGATTTTCATATCAACAGCAGTTTCTCTTCAGTAACCTAATACCCTAAGTACCTCCTAAAAATCCTGTGTATATCAGCAGGGAAATATTATCTATATCTGAAACTATCAGCAAAATATGATTTTAACAGTTTATGCTGTATTTGCCTGAGTGATGAGGAAGTCTATATGTCATCTCATGTTGAAGCATAGGCCTGTGTTAGCCTAGGCAGTCCTGTGGCAAGATTTTGGCACAGCTTCAGCTTGTTTTAAGAAGTTCTATATCTGGGTTATCAGGAGTGAGAAGTCAGGGTTGAAAAAGTGTAGATCTTTTTAATAATACATCTGCACAACTAAGATAGGTTGGATAAATAAATCATGTGAACAAGACTTTGGCTGATTCCACAAATAAAGGAAAAGAGAAAAAGGAACCAGATTCTAAATGATTCAATATTGTCCTTAAGCTTTCCTAAAAGCTATTTGGTGCAAGGATATAAACTAAAATGAAAGCTGACTGTTATTTGCAAGAATGAACACAAGTTAAATTCGCTTCAAGTGCTTAAATATTTTTCTTAAGGTGAATTGTTTCCAACAGTATACTTTGTTTTGATCTGGGTTCATAATACAACTTTGATTTGACCCTGAATGCTATCAATTGTTGACTACTACTGAAGGTCTTCTTAGGAGGCAAAATAAGGCAATTTTTAACACACAAAATATAATTGGACTGTCTGCAGGAGCTCAAGGTTAAGAGTTAGGAGCAAAGTGATATCTTTGTTTCTTATGTGAATAAAGTAATGAAAGGTTTCCTAGTATTCTGGGTTCTGCTTAAAAATACAGGAGGATTTGAAGGAGATATTTATACTTGTCTACATTCTTAAGAATGGAGAAAACAACATAAAGAAGTAAGATCAGAATTTGTTAAAACTGAGAGGAGTAGAAGAGGTTGCAGAGAGCTTGGATATAATATTTCCTGTCACTCGGAGTTTTTTGTTTGGTTGGTTTTGGTTTGTTGGTTTGATTGTTTTTCGGTTTTTGTTTGAGTTGGTTTTTTTTTTTCATTCTTGCACATGTGTCAGTTGAGGGTGCAGAATCTTTTCTGGAACTAGTGGTGCTCTTTTTCTTTCTCTTTGTTTCTGGTCCTGGGCAGCATTCTGTAGCTGACTCTACTTGAGCAGGGGTGATGGAGTAGATACCAACTTCAGTGATACTGTGATTCCATGAACTTACTACTTGATCTCTGCTAGGCAATACTAGTAGAAAAGGGAAATCACATCAGTTATACATAAAATATAGGTTTTAATTTAGGAAAAAATAAGAATAATATAGAACTGGAGAGAGTAACCTGATAATGAATGTGTTGGCAGTGGATGTAAATAGTCAGAGTTGGTTTGTTATATAGTCTTTAAGCTTTTTTAGTTATACGTGGTCTATCTAAATATCTATGACGTCTGTTGATGACAACAGTTTTGGTTTTGGCTTTGCTTTTTTTCACTGAAATAAATTTCAACAAGACAATGAAAGTGTGTTTTCATGTGCTTTCTTGAATTAGAGCTTAGGTAGGGTGAAAAATGCAGAATAAGAATACTGGACACTGTAGAGGCAAGTTAACATTTTCTCAATTCATTCTCTCCACAATGGTGTGGGAAAACTTAATGGAATTTTTGTAGCTTGTTCTTAGCTTTATTCTTGAGAGATTAAGAATCTTTTTTTATTTAAATCAGGTTGCCTTTGTTACAAGGTACGTTGAATATTATTTCCCCAAAGAATAATCTGAAAATGAATATACTAATGATATCCTGGAGAGGAAAAAAAAAAAAAAAAAAAAAAAAGAGCTGGATAGTATTGAACTAAGTGAGTAGACATGGATAAAATGCCCTTTGTTAAATAAAAGATTTTTGAAAGAACAAGTCTAATTCAGATGTGAGATCAGACACTACCTAGAATTTGTTCTTGAAAGAAAACTATTGTAACTGAAAACAACAACTAAGTTAATTTAATGCAAAAATGTCTAAAACGTATTTTTCTTGTCTATAATTATCTAGAGATCCTCTTCATATTGTTCATAAGCTGAAGTAGTTATGGTTAAATTAAGAGGTTAAACTAATACTCTAAATCTTTAAATTTCATCTAGATAATTCTTCAAGAAAATAGAAAAATTATTCCTGTCATTGTGTATACTAAAATATTAGACCGTTTGCCTTTTTCCATACATGGTTGTTAAATAATTGTACAGTTACATGATTTCACCACCTGTGCATCAGATTTGGGCATTTTTATTACATAGATATCAGTAATATGGAAAAAAATAAAACCTTTCTATATAATATAGAAATTTCTGTTACTATTTATACAATTATTTCTAGTACTTTTATAATATTTTTACAGTATGGATGATCTCTGGAGCCACTGGTTTTTTTGGTTGGTGTTTTTTGTTTGTTTGTTTGTTTGTTTTTTCTGATTCAATGGAATAACAGTGAATGTGTATCGGGATTTTGTATCTGTGGTTCTAGAGTACTTTAGTCTAACAGTGAATTATATTCTCTAAACTATTTCAACATTTTGCTGTCTTCTCATGTTTCTTAACTCTGATTGAAGTGATGCTACATACTGAGACTGATGTCTAAGAATCTTCATTATTCTAAGATATACAGAACTACAGAATTTACAGTGTACACACACTCTGCTTTGCTTCAACTAACACCTAAACATGGAGCTCTTATTTACCAATGTAATAGATTCTGTGCAATCTAGGGGAAGGAGATAAAGCAGAAGTTTCATTTATTGATCAAAACATAACAGTGCTACAGATTTGATAATCCCTTTAGAACTGAATTATTCAGCAAAAATTATTAATGACCAACATCAGTGGAGTTAGACATTTGAAAAGAAAGGTTATCTTTATAACTCCTGTGAATCAGTTATCATCACAATTTATTCTGTAATAACGTGCTACTGATAATGGAAAATATTTTGAATAATTTGTAGTAAATTTGCAGTTCTTCTTGATACTGGAAATATTATAATGGTGCAGCTGACAATAGTTTAAAAAGCAAAGCATTCAGAACCTGACCTTTATTGGTTTATTTTATATAACAATTCTGAAAGATGTTGCTATAATACGATAAGAGAAGGTGCAGGAGGAAAAAATGTTGGGTTTTTTTTACATTTATCAGTAACTATTTCAGAAAAAAGTCTGTCTAAGATTCTATCATAATATATATATTTACCACCTGTCCAGATTTAGCAGGAATATCTTTAGTTTAATATAGTATCCCAAGGTGATAACACCATTTAAAACCAAAGCAAAATGAGGATTTTGGCACAGCTAGGTAAGGCTTTGCCTCTGAATTTAAGACATTTTCCTTGCTTCATTTTATCTGATGTGCAAAACATCAGATGTCATGAATTGTCAAAACTGTCTATGAAATGAGTAAAAAGAAGAATCCACAGTGCTAACAACTCTTAAAATGTTTAAAGTATTACTGATCAAGGAAGAAAGAAAGATCCATGTTTTGCACCTTTAGAATTCAAATCTTCTTTTGCAGTCAATTTTCATGTGAAGTTGGTCTAGTCCAGCTCATTATGCTACCAGTTGGAAGACCCTATTTTGTCAGTGAAGCATAGAAAATTGAGGTTGATGCAGTGAATAATTGAGCTTAATATCCAGAAAACATTCTACTTCTGCTTTGTGCTGTACTTTTTGGTGCAGAATTCATGTTGACTATGCAAGTAGTTGTTAACCTGTCATCTTAGTAATACATGAGAAGCTATTAACCTGCCTTTCTGTAGCAGGATGGATAATATTTTAATACAGATACTGTAGTGCAAACATGGAAGAAATAGTCATAGAATTAGTTAAGCCTGGTATCCACATTAAAAAAATGAAAAAAAATAGAAAAATGAGTGAAATTACTCAGTACTGAATATACCTTTTATAATATTATTTTCTTACCTTTGCTTTTATATTTGGGGTAATAAGATGGCCATCTGAGATGTCCTGTGAAGATTGTCATGTATGCAGATCTAGGAAGCAGCCAAAGGCAAAATTCTCCAACTGTGACTCACTTGCTCCACAGAGCTATCAATTATTGCATGTCCGTAACAAATACAGGTGAAAACTGACCTATTCTGGAAAATATATGTGAAGGGAGAAACCAACACTTAGTGAGACACTTGTAATATTCTTGTTCAGCTAGTGTCATAAACCTAATTTCCATTTTACACAGTGTAAATGTTTTAAACATGTAAAATGAAAAGGTGATCATTGGTTACCTGCTCTTTTTCTGTGCTTATTACTCAAACATGCTTACATAATGCAAGTCACGTACCTTGGATATCAAATATACATTGTTCATCATGAAACTTCATCAGGTTTTGGCTGGGATAGTAGCATGTACGGTGGTGTGTTTTGGATGTGTGAGGAAAACAGTGTTGATACACCAATGTTTTAGTTATTGCTGAATAGTATTTGCACATCATCAAGGCCTTTTCTGTTTCTCATGCTCCCCCTGTAATGAGGCAACAAGAAGTTGGGAAGGGACACAGCCAGAACAGCTGACCCCAAATGACTAAAGTAATTTGACACAAATTCCATCCATATGATGTTGTGCTCATCAGTAAAAACTAGGGGGGAAGAAGAAGGAAGCGAGGAATGTTTGGAATTATGTCATCTGTCTTTCCAAGTAACTCTTACATATGGTGAAGTCCTGCTTTGCCTGGAAATGGCTAAATATGCCTGCCAGTGGGAAGTAATGAGTGAATTCCCTATTTTGGTTTGCTGGTACACACAGCTTTTGCTTTAACTTCTTAAAATGGCTTTACCTCAACCCATGTGTTTTCTCAGTTTTAGCCTTCCTGTTCTATTCCCTATCCTGGAGAGAGGAGTGTGCCAGCAGCTGTGTGGTAATCAGATGCCTACTGGGATTAAACCACAACAACCTCCAAAAAAGAGGTAATTAATGTTTCGGTTTCTGAGATGTGTGAGAAGAAAACAGTATGTGGATGTCATCACTATTGCAAAATGTAAGACAAACTCTTCTACAGCACACCAGCAAGGACACAGCTTTCAATTGTTATAGTTACACTTTTCTTGGTGCAATTACCTTGTTTAAGATTGCAAATACCATCAGTGTTCCTCTGGGATAAATTAAAAATATAACTGTTAGTGGGAAAAGTATGTCTTCAATACTTGGAATTAATTTAAATAATCACTATGAACAGTACAGTAATGTTTAAATCGTAATAAAATGGTGATAAAGTGGAATTATTGTCAAGTGCTAAAACTGGAGTCAAAACATTAATGACTTTAAGACTTCATTGTGGAAGTGTTATGGAGAAAAGTAGCAAACTTTCAACTACTTAGTCATTCAAATGTATGAAAAGAGTTATAACAATGTTACTGTATTATTCAGACAAGACACTGGGATGTATGGGAAATCCATTTCAGATTTCAGAACTGTAGTTGTAGAAATCTGTGTTTATAATTTCCAGTTGCAAGTACCTATTTAAATTATCATAATGTAGTGAAATAACATTTCTGGTAGTCCTGGTTGAAATGGCAGTCCCAGATTATATGAAGTACATGTTAGCGGAACCATTAATTCAGGATGCTACACTTCATTAGCTGTGAAAGACCAAAAGAGCTTTTTTCTGCTGTTCTTAGATAGAAGATTTGATGGTTGAACCATTAAACTATGCTGTAATAATGCCTTGGGAAATACCAAAATTCAAAACCACTGCCCCTTTTTTTCTTGTCACAGGAATTACACTGTGAAAGCAGACTTCTCATATTCAGAAGTAGGGGTTGTGGTTATACCAGGAATTTCATAAAATTTTGCCCACAAAACACACTTAGAGAGTTTTAGAAAGTTCATTTACAGTCACATTTATAATATTTAGTTTTATATTAGGAATGTGAATCTAAATAATGTATAATTTCTGAAAAAATAAAGAGACAAAACTTCTGGTAGAGTTTAAAAAGATGGACCAGTTTATGTATCAGTGAGATTTTCTCTATTAAACCATTAAAAAAATACCTTTAATTCCAGTAGGTCAACATTATTCTGTCAGTAATTCATATTTAATACAAAATGCAATAAAACTGAAAGGCTTGAAAAGGTCAAGGCAGGTAGCAAACACTGGGTTGACACAGCTGTGCAGATAGTCAGCATTCACCATCTATGATAGCCCTGAAAATCACTGGGATTTGACCTTATTTACTTCAGTTAATCTACTTAGGCTTCAACTATCCTAGGTTCTCACTGCTGTTGCAAGCATCATTTTAAGGTATAGTTAAGTTTAGATATTCCAATTATGATGTAGTGATGTAGTATATTCTGTGTGTTGCCAGAAACAATGACCAGTGGCTACTAGGAAGTCTAATGTTTAAAAAAAAAAAAAAAAAAAAAGTCTGTTGAAGTGCACCAAACAAACTCACTGTATTAAAAACAAAGACCTTAACAAATAAATAATACCCATTTGGATTATTCTGTGCTTTAGTATTTACATACAGTGGTATTTATTTTATCAGTATATTTAGATAAAATATGTAAGGGGAACCAAAATAGCAGCTGGAGGCCTGAAAGTGTATACTAGAACATACAAAATGATGCTATCCATGTTTTTCTCCATAACTGAATTGCATCCTTAGCTTACATGCAGACATGTTGTCACATAAATTTAGATATATATCTGAATCTCACCATGAATAAAAATGCTAGATATTCTATATCTATAATAACATATATTCCTCAAAATTCAATTAGTTATAACTGGTGTTGTCTAGGACCAATTAAGCTCAACTAAAATCTTAGCTTTTTTCTGGAAACGTCATTTTCTATTGGCTAGGTATTTATAGGTGTCTGAAGTTAATTGGGACTGTAAAGCCCTGGTGCAAGTGCTCATTATGGATCCTAGTAAGAAAGACACTCAGACTTTATAAGTATTGATTAAATTACCATTTATAGGAGATAACACAAAAAGGAAAAAGGGGATAATGTAGATCATTTTACATCCGTTCAGATGCTGGGAATCCCAAATTGTGCAGCACTGAATGAACTCAAATCAGGGCATGATATGCAGTACAGACCCCGTCCCGGGAGAATTTCACAAGGATTTTAGTCTTTAGAGCTTTTATAGGATGGTCTTAGAAGTAAACAACTCTATTCAGTATTTCTACTGTCAAGCAAAAGGATATTATGTAAAGACTTGTTGCTTCACTTCAAGATAAGGTGAGACATGCAGGTGGCTTAATGAACAGATGCCAAGTGTGAGTCACATACAGGCTCCTCTGTTGCAGCCAGCTAAATTAATCCACTGGCTAGAAGACAAGAACAATGCAGCACATGCCTATGCCTATTCAGGTTAATTGTGTATGCATCACTAACTCCTTGATGTGCAATAGTCTTCTGGTTAAGACCACTACAGGGAAGAATCCAATGACTACTACTACTTAAATGATTCTTCTCGGTACATATTTTTCTGTTTATTTTAAGAATATTTCACATTTTATTTTACTTCAAGTACTGCTCTTTTTCATTTTCTAAAAAGCCATGTCTGCTCAGCAAACAGAAATTCTACAGACTTTAGTACTTTCTCTTCTTTTTCTTTTTTCTCTCTTAATCCTGAAAAATTTAGAATGGACATTCATGAGAAACTCTAAAACCAGCCACTTCTAAACCTGATTATGCTACAGATATTTATTTTTCAATGTCTTTATTCCATTTTTTTACTCATGATACAATCTTCTTTTTCCCTCTTTCTACAGTTGCCTGTCTTAAGCTACATGTAGTTCTTTCTTTAGAATCCATGACAACTGAGGTGGAGGTGGTGTTGAAAACAGCCTCACTCGCTATATAATTATAATTAATTTCTATAGTGGTATCCATTCCATGCACTGAATTAAATCAGAATTTATTTCAGGGTTCATAGTTTTAACATTCTGTGATGCATGCACAAGGACTAATAAAGATTGAAACAGTAGAAAGTTAGACATAGTAGAATAACTAGAACAGTCAAATGAATCATAGAATCATAGAATCATTCAGATTGGAAAAGACCGTTGGGATAATTGAGTCCAACCATCAGCCCTCCTCTACAAAGTTCTCCCCTACACCATATCCCCCAGCATCTCATGTAAACGACCCTTAAACACATCCAGGGATGGTGACTCCACCAACCCCCCTGGGCAGCTTATTCCACTGTCTGGCCACTCTTTCCGTGAAATTTTTTTTCCTAATGTCCAGTCTAAACCTCCCCTGTTGCAGTTTAAAGCCATTCCTTCTTGTTCTGTCACTAATTACCTGTGAGATGAGACCAGCACCAACCTCTCTACAATGTCCTTTCAGGTAGTTGTAGAGAGTGATGAGGTCTCCCCTCAGCCTTCTCTTCCTCAAACTAAACAGTCCCAGCTCCTTCAATTGCTCCTTATAGGATTTTTTCTCCAGGCCCTTCATCAGCTTCGTTGCCCTCCTCTGCACTTGCTCCAGCACCTCGATATCTCTCTTGTATTGAGGTGCCCAAAACTGGACACAGTACTCAAGGTGTGGCCTCACCAGTGTAGAGTACAGGGGGACTATCACCTCCCTACTTCTGCTGGTCACACTGTTTCTAATACAAGCCAGGATGCCATTGGCATGAGTGCCACAGTTGTTAAGCTATGAATACTCATTAACTGTACTGCTGTCTGTCCCTGTCTATATATATATTTATATATATTTAATTATCTCTAAGGTGAGATTTTCCTCAGTTGAAGCACATTTCTTACTGAAGCACCTGGATCTGAAGTTCTCTCATCCTAAAAGACTGGTCTGAACTCTAGGCTATCATTGTCTTTCATACTGAAAGCATGGCTCTTCCATGGTTTCTATATAGCAAGAACAAATAAAGGACTGCTTTGCCCTTCTTACATATGACTTCGTGAATCACAAGTCCAAATAATCAAAGGTCATGGTTTTGAAATATTCAAGATGGTTTTTTGAAATCTGAATTTATTTTGCACATTCCTAACCCACACTACTATTTACCCTTTGAGCTAATATACAAGTAGTCTGTGCATAGGTGCACTCATGGCTGGTACACATTAAAGTACACTGGCAGTCATAGCTGATACATGCTGAAATACAAAATGCACTCATCACTGACATGCATTGAATTACTTTGCAAGGTGCTGCCCCACTGAGAAATGTCAGTAGCAAAGATTACTATCCATTAACAAAAAATTACTGAAAATAAAACCATAGTTATGATTTTCCTCTAGAAACCAAGAGGTTTTTCTTCACCTCTCTATGATTTTTGGAAATAATTAGTAGTGTCTCCATAGCCTTTGAGATGAAGGAAGACAGATAATCCAGGCCAAGTGGTAGGTACTGAGCTTCATTTAAGAGTATTGTACTCCCTTAACAGCTTCTTATCAACTGTATATTGACAAAGTCTTTATTGCTTTGGAATTATGTGTACCTTTCTAATTTATCTTTTCTTGTTAAATACTAATTCAATAAAGCACTTCATTAGCTCAAGCATTTCAGAAACACATTGATTTTATATCCCTCATTCCTTATAGGTTTGTTACTTCTTTAGCATTTTCCTCTTGATACAAATTAAAAATTCTTTGACTTCTACTAACCTTGTAACCCTCTCACCCTGGGCCTTTTTGGGCAAATTCTACTAAGTGACTGTGTGAATAGGTTATACACAAATTAAAAATAAAAAGCAGACTACTTTTTGGCTACATATGTAGTTGAGACTAATGAGCTAGAAGGTTCAGCATTGTAATGCTCACCAACCCAGTGAGATCTATGGTGACCCTTTGCTGGCTAGGCAGCTGTCATGCAGGGAAAGAAGGTCCTTGAAACAGTTTGATCATGATCACTGCTGAGTTGCCACCCTTTGAATCTTGTAGCTTTTCCCTTTCAATATCACTGTTTTTTGTCTTGAGTCCTTCACCTTCCAGTTATCCTCATCTCAACAATGTTACCTTTCTCTGCAACTTTACTTTTCCTCTCTTGGAGGTATGTAGTCTACATACTTTCTCACAAATTCTTTTCACAACTCAACAATTTTTCCCAGGAATTTGAGTCAAGATTACTCAGCTATGCAACAATATTTCTAAGCACTCTATTACAGTCAACTGAAGCACAGGGAAAAGGTATATAATTGCTCTGACTAGCGTCAAATTAATTTGGGGAGATAGGTTGTCTGGGAAAGATAAGTAGTTCCTTGCAATCCAGACTCAATATTGTACATGTTTTCTTTTCTTTTACTTTCTGTACTTCTAATGTGGTTTGAAGGAACAGAACTGTCTGTTGAAACTGCAGGACCCACCAGAAATACATCATCATTGTGTCCAATTCATTCATGCTCTTCCAGTTCACTTCACTGGATCCTAATGGGGAACATGGGCATGCCAGAGGCAGTAAGCTCTGTGCAATAGAACCCCACTGTTTGTGGAATTTCTGGAGGGAGATGACATTCTGTGGACATGAGAAAAAAAACTGTTCTGAGGTTTCTCACAATATCATTTTATTTTGGAGTGGAAAGAAAATGGCCCAATTCTAAAAATAAAATTATATTCCCTAGCCATGTCTTATACCTTGGGGATGAAAGAGCTAAATAGCATTCTGTTCATGAACTGCTTTTGTAGATTTAATTTAGAAATCTTGGTAATGCACACAATAAAAATTCTGGAATCAGACATATGGTTTATCATATTCCCCATTTTCCACTGCAGTCAAAAGTGAGGTATTGAGGGGGAGAAGGCTGTATAAAAAGAAGGTTTTTGACAGCATCAACAATATAAGTGTTAGAGGTTGCTGAATCCAGTAGTCTGATGAGCATGAGGCTGTTGTAGCTCCATGTCCCCAGGTCCAGCCAGTGGCAAGGGTGAACATGAATTCCTGATAGGCACACATGCATGAATACACACACACACACAATACACGTACAGATGATTAGCCACACAGATCAACACAAACAGAAAACACAACACTCAAACAAGCGTGTATGGGCTGATAGCTTTCTCCTCTCCACTGATCAAGATTGAAGTCCACTGTCAGAGTACCAATCCATATCCATAACCATGTGCATGTATTTATAAAGAATTTAAATTGTAGACACTCAGCCTATCCAGTAGTTGGCCCCAGATGCCCAGTTCTCTGAAGCTGCTGGCACTGTAATATATGAGGCCCCAAGATTCACAGCCCCACTCCATTATCAAGTTCTTCCAACTACAGTTTCCCCAGTATCTGGCTCCTAGACCTTCTTGTCAGCTACTTGCTAACTACTCTGCTTGAAGTTCACTAGTGAATTACATATCTGCACAAGCACAAGGCTGACATTTCCTAGGGAAACATACAACCCACCTCTCCAGTTGTTCATACCCAGACCTATGGGCCCGTAAGATCCATGGCCTGGCACCATGTTGCAGAGGCACTGAGACTTCTACTCATGCCCATTGTACTGGTTTTGTCTAGGATAGAGTTAATTTTCTTCACAGTAGCTTTTATGGTACTATGTTTTGCATTTGTGATCAAAACAGTGTTGATAACACACCCAGGTTTTCATTATTGCTAAGCAGTGCTTGCACAGCATCAAGGTCTTTTCTACTTCTTACACTGCCCCACCAGTAAGTACCCTGAGGGTGGGCAAGAGGTTGGGAGGGGACACAGCTGAGACAACTGACCCCAACTGACCAGAGGGATATCCCCTACCATATGACATTGTGTTCAGCTATAAAAGTGGGAGAAAAAAGGAGGAAGAGGGGGCCATTTGGAGCTATGACATCTGTCTTCCCAAGTAATCATCACATGTGATAATGCCTTGTTTTCCTGGAGATGGCTAAACATCTGCCTGCCAATGGAAAGTAGGGAATAAATTCCTTATTTTGCTTTGTTTGCACACGCAGCTTTTGCTTTACCTATTAAACTGTCTTTATCTCAAGATGCCAGTTTTCTCACTTTTACCCTCCTGATTCTCTCCCCCACACCACCACAGGGAGTGAGCAAGCAGCTGGGTGGTGCTTGGTTGCTGCATGGAGTTAAACCACAACACATATGCACAAAAAAATAGAGACCCCCATCAAACAGGAGAAAGAAAAAAAAAAAAAAAGGAAGTAATGCAGTTTAATAAGAAGACCAGACATACTGTTGTGATCATGTACAGGGCATGGTCACACAACAGTACTGACCAGCAACCCATTTATATATGACTCACTGTGTTTATCCTTTGTTCTCTGTTTTCCCATGCTTTTTCATCCCTGATCCACTTTGATCATTCCCCTTCCGTGCCTTCCTCTAAACACTTCATAACGTTTCTGACATACGCACAATCTGTTTAAAAAAATCCCATAATGAGTTTTACACAATCCCTAAGTGCCTTTTTCCTTGAATCCTATTCTCGTCTAGGCAATAACCCTTCTAATCTGCAAGGTGATCCTTTAAGGGGACATTTTCTTTGGCTGACTTCTCTTGGGATTCATGTGTGGGTTGCCCAATAGCAGTAGGAATAATTCATTGTTCTTACTGGTGGTCCTGGGAGCAGCCAGGTCAGGGTCTTTCCTCCCTGTTCTCTGAGAAATCCAGGTTACTGGGATTTCTCTACCTGTCCTTATTTCTCTAATCCTCACTAGGCCTTTGTGTTTATGGTGATTGGCCTTTAATCACATAATCTAATGGTAAGGATAAAAGACAGAAGAGGACAGTCTTGCAAATTGGCATCCTCTGAGTTAATAATGCTTAGGAAAGAGAAGACTCAGACAAAACTACCCTGTGCCTTGGGATCTTCTTTTCTGGAAGTGCATGGGGGTCTGTGTTTATAGCTTTATTAGCCATCTGGAGCAAGATTAAAAAGCATATGTTTACCAGGTAGACCATTTTCAGCATTAGTCAATGCTTGTGGACAAGATACCTGAGGAAATAATTTAGTGGTGGTGGTATTATTATTTTCAAATTTGAACAGAAAGAACTGCTTGATACCTATGATTTATGTGTCATAAACTGAAAGATGTGTTAAACCTTTCTATTTAGTTATTCAGAACTCTTGAGGGTTTCTTAGCCATGGATTTTCTTCTAATGAAAGCAGTGACTTATGTTCCATCATAAATTACATTCAAATGTCACACAGAGGTGAATTTGTTTTCCACATCTTGTACAACAATTAAATGGAGAAATATTTTTCTTTCACTGTGAGTCAACAGCATGGTTCAGAGGAAAGCATGTATCTGCTTTCAGAAAATTGTGAGCTAAACTGTTCTATTATTCATGGAACATCACTTTCTGTATGTCTCAATCCTGTTCTGATTTTGAAAATGCAATGTTACTACTGAATTAACACAGAAGTGTACTTTCCTTAAGTGTTAGGTTTTTGCTAAAATGAAAAAAAAATGTAACTGAAAAAAAATATGCAAAGTCAGTAGAGTTTCAT
Source organism: Strix aluco (assembly GCF_031877795.1). Taxonomy (NCBI): domain Eukaryota; kingdom Metazoa; phylum Chordata; class Aves; order Strigiformes; family Strigidae; genus Strix; species Strix aluco. The sequence continues at coordinate 84,041,858 of NC_133932.1, read as the reverse complement.
GTGGCTTCACTGGTCTTTTTAACTCAAAACAGAATCAATTTTATGCTTTATATTTCATAATACATCTAAATGGTGATATGGCTCCTCAATATGAATCAAATGCTTCATGAATTAATTAAGATTTGCTTTACTTCATGATGTATTTGGTACAGCATAAAAAACTACATATAGCACAGGTTTTGATCATTGATTTTTTTATTTTATTTTTTCTTAGATTATTTTTGTGATACTGGCAGCATCTATGTGAAAATGCAGGCTTGGATTCTTAGGTCTGGATTCATACAGACTGACTAAGCAATCTAACTGAGTAAGGTAGGCATGTTGTCACCCTCGGCACATTAATATAGACATGGAAAGCAATACACAAGATATTCTACATATGAATCAGCCTCTGGAAATGTCTCTTGCTACTACACAGGGAACCTAAAATGGCTATTCTTGCTTATTGAGGCATAACATGTAATAACTGAAAAGAATACTTCATTCTGCTTAAAGAACAAACTAGAAGAGCTTGAATTTCTTTCTTACGGAAGCTTAGAGGTATTTTTCATTTTTCTATCTGTTTTATTTAAGAAAAACTAAAGGTAAAATTTACTAATGGAAACTTCCACATTCACTTAATTTGTCATCTGTAATTTGAAAACAGCACATGTGTGAACAGCTGATAGACCAAAACACATAAAATCTCAATTTACGAACATTCTACTCTTACATATAAAACACAGAATCAGAGAATCATAGAGCCATAGAATCATTTAAGCTGGAAAAGACCTTTAAGATCATTGAGTACAACCGTAAATCTAACTCTACAAAGTCCAACACTAAATCATGTCCCTAAGCACTACCTCTACATGTCTTTGAAATATCTGTAGGGATAGTGACTCAATCACTTCCCTGGGCAGCCTGTTCCAATGCTTGATAACCCTTTCAGTGAAGAATTTTTTCCTAGTATCCAGTCTGAACTTTGCCTGGCACAACTTGTGGCCATTTCCTCTTGTCTTATCACTTGTTACTTGGGAGAAGAGACCAACACCCACCTTGCTACAACCTCCTTTCAGGTAGTTGAAGAGAGCAGTAAGGTCTCCCCTCAGCCTCCTTTTCTCCAGGCTAAGAAACCCCAGTTCCCTCAGCTGGTCCTCACAGGACTTGTGCTCTAGACCCTTCACCAGCTTCATTGCTCTTCTTTGCACCTCAATGTCTTTCTTGTAGTGAGGGGCCCAAAATGGAACACAGTATTCAAGGTGTGGCCTCACCAGTGCTGAGTATAGGGGGACAAACACTTCCTTTGTCCTGCTGGCCACACTATTGCTGATATACACCAGGGTGCTCTTGGTCTTCTTGGCCACCTGGGCACACTGCTGGGTCATTTTCAGACCACTGTTGAACAACAGCCCCAGGTCCTTTTCCACTGGACAACCTTCCAGTCACTCTTCCCCAAGCCTCTATAGTTGCATGGAGTTGCTGTGACCCAAGTGCAGAACCTGGCACTTAGCCTTGTTAAACCTCATACAGTTGGCCTTGACCCATCGATCCAGCCTGTCTAGATCCCTCTTTGCAGTTTTTTGTACCCTCAAGCAGACCAACACTCCCACTCAACTTGGTGTCATTTACAAACTTACTGAGGGTGCACTCGATCTCCTCATCCAGATCATTGATAAAGATATCAAACAGAACTGGCCCCAGTACTGAGCCCTGGGGAACACCACTTGTGACCAGTCACTAACTGGATTTAACTCCATTCACCACCTCTCTTTGGGCCTGGTCATGCAAACAGTGTTTTTACTCAGTGAAGAGTACATCCGTCCAAGCCATGAGCAGCCAGTGTCTCCAGGAGAAAGCAGTGGAAAACTGTGTCAAAGGCTTTACTAAAGTCCAGGTAAACAACATCCACAGCCTTTCTCTCAACCACTAAGCAGGTCACCTTGTCATAGGACAGTTAGTTAAGCAGGTCCTGCCTTTCATAAACCCATGATGTCTGGGCCTGATCACCTGGTTGTCCTATACATGCCGTGTGATGGCACCCAGGATGATCTGCTCCATAACCTTCCCCTTCACCAAAATCAGACTGACAGGCTTTCAGTTCCCCAGATCCTCCTTCTGGCCCTTCTTGTAGATGGTCATCACATTTGCTAACCTCCATTCAACTGGGACTTCCCTGATTAACCAGGACTGCTGATAAGTGATTAAAAGTGGTTTGGTGAGCACTTCCACCATCTCTTTCAGAACCCTTGGGTGGATCCTATATGGCCCCATAGGCTTGTGTGTGTTTAAGTGGTGTAACAGGTCGCTAATCATTTCCCCTTGGACTATGGGGGCTTCATTCTGCTCCCTGTCCATCTTCCAGCTCAGGGGGCTGGGTACCTATTGATCTTACTATTAAATACTGAGGCAAAGGTGGCATTAAATGCCTCAGCTTTTACGTCAGCTTTTGTCACTGTGTTTCCCACTTCATCCTATAATGGATAGAGACTCTCCGTAACCTTCCTCTTGTCGCTAATTTATAGAAACATTTTTTACTGTGTTTTATGTCAGTAGCCAGATTAAGTTATAGTTGGGCTTTGTCCCTTCTAATTTTCTTCCTGCATAACCTCCCAACATCTCTGTAGTCCTCCTGCGTTGCCTGTCCCTTCTTCCATAAGGTTATAAACTTTTCTTTGCCCTATGTTCCAGCCAAAGCTCTCTGTTCAGCCATGCCAGCCTTCCCTGCTAGCTCGTCTTTTGGCACATGGGCATGGCCTGCTCCTGTGCTTTTAAGATTTTCTTCTTGAAGCATGTCCAGCCTTCCTGGACTGCTTTGCCTTCAGGACTGCCTCCCGAGGGACTCTGTCAGCCGGTCCGCTAAGGAGACTGAAGTCTGCCCTCCAAAAGTCCAAGGTGGTAGTTCTGCTAACACCCCTCTGATAATTGAAAACTCTATCATTTCATGATCACTGTGCCCAAGACAGCCTCCAACCATCACATCATCCACAAGTACTTCTCTTTTGCAAACAGGTCCAGTGGATCACCTTCCCTAGTTGACTCACATCAGCTGTGTCAGGAAGTTATCTTCCACACATTCTAGGAACCTCCTAGACTGTTTCCTTTCCACTGTATTGTATTTCCAGCAGCTATTTGGTAAATTGAAGTTCCCCACAAGAAAAAGGGCTAGTGATCGCGAGACTTCTCCCAACTGCTTATAGAATATTTCATCTGTTTCTTCATCCTGGTTGGGTGGTCTATAACAGACTCCCACCATGATATCTGCCATGTTGGCCTTCCCCCTGATTCCTACCCATAAAGATTCAACCCTTTCATCACCATTATCAAGCTCCAGACAGTCTAAACCCTGCCTAACATACAGGGCTACCCCACTGCCACTCCTTTGCTTATCCCTTCTGAAGAGTTTATAGCCATCCAGTGTAGCACTCCAGTTGTCAGTCATCCCACCATGTTTCTGTGACAGCAACTACATCATAGTTTTCCAGCTGCCCAATGGCTTCCAGCTTCTCCTGTTTGTTGCCCATGCTGCGTGCATTGGTGTAGATGCACTTCAGTTGGACTATTGGTCTCACCAAATTTTGAGGGGAGAAGCCCTAATTCCTATGTGACCCTTCTCAGGCACTTTCATGGGTTTTATCACATCAATAACCCCTGTATCTTTGCTGCTGCATAGATTTCCGTTCCCTATCTCCACTGACATTTCACACCAAAGGACCCCACAACAACACCGTCCCTCAAACATTGGCATGCCGTGCCCAGGCTTATCTTTATTGAGCCTGGTTTTATCACTTTTCCCCTTTTAATCTAGTTTAAAGCTCTTTCAGTGAGCCCTGCTAACTTCTACACAAAGATCCTTTTCCCTCTTTGAGACAGGTGTACCCTATCTGTCACCAGCAGGTGTGACGTCATGTAAACTGACCCATGATCAAAAACCCCAAAATTTTTCCAGTGACACCAGGCTTGGAGCCAGGTATTGATTTGCTGGCTCTTCCTGTTTCTTCCCTTATCATTCCCTGCAACTGGAAGGATAGAGAACACGGCTTGTGCTCCTGATCCCTTAACCAGTCATCCCAAGGCCTTGAAGTCTCTCTTGATTGTCCTTGGACTTCTTGTTTTTACTTCACTGCTGACTATCTGAAGAACTAATAAGGCAAAGACTTACTTAACCTTGGTTACACCTCCAACCTAGATGAACCATCATCTTCGCTATTGTTCAATCCCATTTGCAGAGCCTTGCACCTATTATGCAAGAGCACCTGGGAAGGTGGGGTAGTCACAGGGTAGATGCCCCTGCTGCACCGGGCAGGAAATTTTCACTATTTGTCCTTATCCCTTGAGTCACCATGTTCAGGCAGGTGGGGAGAGGAGAGGGTATCCTCTGTGTCATGTGTCCTGTCTGCCTGTCAGGTCTGTCCCAGGGAATGTAGGGTGCAATTCCAGTAGTGTCTCTCTCTCTCGCACTCCCTGATACTCCTCAAACTTCTCACCTCCTCCTGGAACTCTGTCACTAAACAGAGGAGTTCCTCTCCTTGGATGAACCTCCCACAAGTGTGCTCAACGCTGCCATCCAGTACTGGCATAAAGGCAGGGTCCACCCTGCAGCCTGACACCTGGGTGGCGGCGTGTTCCCACTGGAGCTCTCTCTGGGAAGCTGCGTAAGTCATGGTGAGTGCAGAGTTTAGAGTGGATGTAGCCTGTGATGGGTGGATAACATTGCTCCCTGGTGAGCTTCACCACCATTCCTGCATGCCCTTCTGTGCAAACTGCCATGCCAGGCCTTTGCTGATCTGTTGTGCCTGGTTTGCCCATGCTGTTCATGGTGCTTCTGGTTGCTAGGGCTCCCCAGGGGTTTCTTTTATATGTGGATGGGCGGACTTGACTGCTGTTGCTCCTGGCCCCACCCAGGTCTTGTCAGCCACTGTGGCATGAGCTGCCAGCTCCTGGAGACTCTCTTGGCTCCCCCTGTGGTATCCCCACTTCAGGAAACCCTGCTGTGCACCACGCTAGAGTACTCAGCTGTGCATTGTGCTGGCACCAGAGCTGTTTATTGTGTTACATATAATGTAACTCACATCAGCTTCACTGAGAACAAATCATTTTTCATAGATCTTCAGAATCACATCAAAACAAATTAAATACATTCCTATAGATTGCTGGACTGCTGAAAGCAAACTTTGGTTATTACCTCCAAAATTAACACTGTTTAACACTATTCTGACATTGAGAGTCAGAATTTCACTCATACATCAAAATATTTCTCTTCAATTTTATAAAAAAACCCCTTTTCTCTAATTGCCATTTTGAACCTAAAATTCTCAAGAAGGTAAATAATGACATCATTTGGTTTCTATTTCCTTTGAGGTACTAAAAATAAAAGATTAACTCAGATTCTTAGTGAAGGATTTATTTCATCAAACAAACATAAATTGACAGAGTGGATTAATCTCACGTAATAGATGTCCACAGCACAGAATCTGTATCTGAATTAGTCATGCTAAACTCTCGTATAATAAGTGAACAGAACAGGCACTTAGAGGGTCTGATTCAGCTGACCTATTTTAGATATTTATATTTGAAAAAATACCTATTTCTCTCCAGTGACTAAGAAAGGAGCTTAGAGTGACTAACTCCAACGTCAAGCAAACATAGTTCTAGCGAACTGCAGAATTTAATGGACAAGGGCCAAATTAGGAATTGATTTATTCCCTCTAAAGAATAAAATCACATTTCAGACTCCTCTAGAACCAGAGAACATTAGTGTTACAAAACACATTAACTTTTTTCCAGATGTTATTTTCACACTTCTTCCTAACAATTTTGAAGTGCATATAGTTCAATTCTGACCTGCCCTCATTTAAGGTGGTTTTACATATGATTGATGCAAATGTCATAGATAAACTCAGAGTTTAGGCATTTTAGTTTCGCAATAAAATTTTTTCCAGTTCTAGAGTCATACATCTAATTTTAGGGGTCTACAGTATAGAGGTTCAGCTCCAAAATATATACAGGTACATTTACACATATGCGTGAACACAGGATTCATATCAATTGCCTGATGAGTTCTGAACAGATGCATCTACTGTCATTTGAGATACCTGAGCATATCTGAGACATTCATCTAGGTCTAGTAGTTGTGCTACCAGGCATAAATGACCCTGACCTTGTGGAGCTGACCTGAAGCCAGCTGTAACATTTCACTTAGATTAGATGCCTGTGCTCAGGCAACTAAATAGACCTCCTACTGTCTTGGTTTCAGCTGGGACAGAGTTAATTTTCTTCCTAGTAGCTGGTATAATGCTTCATTTTGAATTTAGTATAAGAATAATGTTGATAGCACACTGATAGTTTAGTTGTTACTAAGTAGTGCTTATTCTAAATCAAGAATTTTTCAGTTTTCCATGCTGTGCAAGCAAAGAGTTGCACAAGAAGCTGGGAGGGACCATAGCCTGAACAGCTGACCTGAACTAGCAAAAAGGATATTCCATACCATGGGACATCATGCTTACTATATAAACTGTATGGAGTGGGCTGGGAGGTGCCGGTCACTGCTTGGGCATCAATCAGTGGGTGGCGAACAATTGCATTGTGCATCACTGATCTTTCTTGGGTTTTATTTTGCTCTCTTTTTATTATCTTCCTCATTATTATTATTATTATTATTATTATTATTATTATTATTATTATTATTATTATTACTACTACTACTACTATTATTAAACTGTTTTTATCTCAACCCACAAGTTTTACTTTTTTTCTTTTCCGATTCTCCTCCCCATTCCACTGCGGGGGAGGGAGGAGTGAACAAATGGCTGCATGGTGCTTAGTTGCCAGTTGGGATTAAACCATGACCTACACAGTGCAGTTACTGGTGTCTGAAGAAGTATTTTGTTGAGTCAGATGTTGACAAACTGAATAGACAAGTGAATAGGTGCGTTTTGGTTTTGTTTTTTCTGGAAGAATGAGACTGGAAAATTTCTTGGTGCTTTATAATTGCTTTAATAAAATCAACTAATTAATTATTTTATGCAAAAGAATTCACTAAACCCATCAAAAAATAATTTAAAAACCCAATAAATATTGTGTACTTTGAAGTACTACCTTGGAAACTGGGACCATTTTGCACAAAACAGTTCTGCAGAGGGAACATAATTTGGGAAATGAGGAAAGCAAGCTGTCTAACAGAAACTATACTGGTAAACACAAAGTACAGTGCTGAACTTCTGTTCTTCTTTTAAGGGACATCTGTACTTTAAATCAATGTAAAAATATTGTATACTGATTCTTTACTTTATTGCATATTGATCCTCAAGGGTTTCATCTTAGACACAGATGAAGAAAATATATGCTACATTTACATGTATTTTTTGCTTGAAAAAGGAAGATGCATTAGATTGAGTTATTAAATAAATGTCATAAAGAGTAAAACTATAATATTTTGCAACTACATAGAAAGGAAAGCTTTCTGCTAATTGTCTTCCCATATATTCTTTGGAAGAACAACTCTCTGATTATTCTGTGATGTTAAGGTATGAATTTTTAATATTAGTTTGTTCCAAAGTATAAGAAATTATACCTAACACATCTGGGAGATGCGAGGATTTTTCTTACTAAAAAAATATCATTTGACTATCAGAAATATTTGCCACATTACATAAATATAGATTATGGTACCTATTGAGATCAATAAGTGATGGATTATCATTGTTATATTTTTAATGAATGCAGGAAAATATAGTTGCCATTAGAAATCCATCAGAACTTCAGGAGTGCTGACATCTGTGAGAATTTTACTTTTTCAGAAGAATATGTCCCTGATTTTCTCAGGCTGATACATCTGTAATGGATGTCTCTGCATCTATCCTGAGCCCCATTAAATCATTTTGCTGGATAGAGTACATCCATACGAATCAGCCTGTTGATCAGGCCCTATGTTCTGGCAAAGATCATCAGAATGATGCATGGACATTGAAGTCCCATTTAAACACTTCAAATAGACTGTAAGTGGGAGTTAAATTCTTTATAGGTTTCTGATGGTCTTTCACGGAGGGAATTACACCTTAAGTGAATATACAGGCTGCCTACATCTTTTATACAGTGTCAGGAATTCATAAGCTGCCTTTGTTCAGGCAATTTCTGTATCCTTTTTACACTGTAGACTTCTCTCAGGAACTGTTCTGTGTCTCTAATACTCATAGCCTATAAACATTAAAACACATTGATTTTTTTAAAAAACAGCAGTTACCAATATACCATTGTCGGAGAGTCAGAGGGCTAGATTTTTGGCTTTTTTTCATTGTGCTAAACACTTATTAGTCCAGTACAAAGAATAAGACAAAGTTATTTGTGGTTTTTTTTTCCCCTATAAACTAAGGAGAGGTGTATGATTTTAATATCAAGTGTCTCTGATGTCTCTCTGCTTTCATTTACCCTAGTTATTTAATCAAAACCTCCATTGTTATTTAATTCCTATAGATATATCACAGAATCACACAGAATCACAGAATCATTCAGGGTGGCTGGGACTTCCTGAGATCATCTACTCCAAACCTCTGCTTGAGTAGGGTCAGCTACAGAATGTTGCCTGGGACGATGTCCAGATGGGTTTTTAATATCTCCAAAGATGGAAACTCCACAACCTCTGGGCAATTTGTTCCAGTGTTTGAGCAGCCTCTCAGTAAAGAAGTGTTTTCCTCTGTTCAGATGGAATTTCATGTCTTTCAGTTTTTGCACATTGCCTCTTGTCCTGTCAGTGGGCACCACTGAAAAAAGCCTGTCTCCCTTGTCTTCATTACATCCCATAGGTGTTTATACACATTGATAAAATCAACCCTGAACCTTCCTTCTTCAGGCTGAAGAGTCCCAGCTCTCTCAGCCTTTCCTGACAGATGCTCCATTCCTTAATCATCTTTGTGGCCCTGGACTGAACTCACTCCAGTAAGGCCTTATCTCTCTTGGACTGGGAAGCCCTGAAGTAGGCCCAGTACTCCAGATATAGCCTCATCAGTGCTGAATAGATTACATGATACAGGATTTACACTGTAAAGGCAGTAAGAAATCTTGAAAAACTTAGAAATGCATCGAGTACTTCAGATCTGTTTGTTAATGTTTACTTCTCATGGCTGTATATTAAATAGTTATAGTGGTTGGATGAGCTTTTTGTCACCTTTTACTTACCTAAGTACTTTTCTTTTTTGAGAAATACTAATTTTGATAACTTTGATCCTGAAATAAATCCCTGATAGTTTCATTCTACATACTTAACATATCTGATATTAGAGGAGGCAGACAAGGGTCTAAATTCACTTTTATCTCTTTGTTCCCTACTTTAAGTAGTAATTATATCTGTGGCAGATTTATTCCATTTCATGAGACAGTTCTCATTAGGAAATTACTCAGATATTTAGATTCTGACAATATTGATCTGCAAACCAATACAGAGCCAGAAGTCATTATAAAAGAAATCATTATGACATTATAGATAGTAAAGTTTCTGAAATACAGATAAAAAGTAGGAAGTTGGGTTTTGTACCTACAATTTCTATCTTACAACTTTTACAGATTTTTTTCATGGTTATTTTGTTAGAGTTTTTGGAGGGTTTTTTTTTCCAGTCAACAGCTGTACATCACAGGATTTTACAAAAAGTCACTTTTGCTTTTAATTGTTTGGATAAGATTACCTTGATTAATGAGATCTTATATGCAAGGATTCTGAGACTTATTATTTATCAAGATACCTTTGACAAAATTAGAAAAATAGAAGAAATCATTACTTTCTGAAGGCCCCAAATTGTCATGATTAGCAACTTATTTCATCCGGAGATGCATTAATTTATGTAAACTACAAGTAAATATTTCTGTTTCAACTTTAATCATAATCATATCAGTTACTAAATGAGGGACTCATGGCTTGGCTTACTGAATCTACACTTATATATTAATGTACTTACCAAGTCACCTTCATTGTGAATTGAAACAGCAAGGGTTTTGAAGGGACCTACATGAACGCAGGTGCCACAGATTTTCCAGTGGTAGAAGAAACCTTAGCCCATGCATGCAAAACCACTATTAAAAATGTACTTTCACTGCAAAGGCCAAAATGGTGATAAGAAGAGAAGTGGAAAACATGAAGTCCATTTTTTGATAGGAAGAAAGAGAGAGGGTTCCTTTCTTAAAGTGAATAGAAGTACACAGTTACTTAACTGTTTGCAATATTAGCTCTCAAAAACCATTAGTGGACAATTTGATGGGAATACTGGTAGGCTCGAATGAACACAAGTATAGCAGTATGAAAGGTGACATCTTTCATTTTCAGTTAAGAATGTTTCCAGCTACAGAGAAATCTTTTATTCACCACTAGTAAGACTATGATTAGAAATATGTGTGCTGCCTTGTCTGACATACTTCTAGTATGAAGTGACTCAACAGGATAGAGTCCAGAGGAGCAAATAAAAAATGATAAGCAGTCCATAGAATTTAGCTGAAAAAAAGGGATAACTGTCACATTTATTCTCACACTGTCTTCTTTTTTTATTTTTTTTCATCTAATAATTTTCAAACTTAAAAAGCAAAGATGAAGGTATCCTCTATGTGGATAACAGAGTATAATGACATACAGCCCTATGGAATGTATGCTAAATACAACTTTCTAATGGTAAGAACAGTCAAGCACTAGTATGAATTATTTAGATAAGCTGCAACATCTTCTTTGTTGATTTTTTGCTTTTTTAAAGAAACAATCTTGATATCAGTAGTGCTTAGGGTATTTTGGATCCTACAGTTGATATATCAGAAAGAAGGACTGAGTGAATTTCAAGGGTTTTTTTGCTCTATTTTCTGCCATGCTGTTTGCTAATATATTGGCAATGATGCTAGTGTTTTCTATTAGTTAAATTTTTATCTGTTAATCATAGAATCATAACATCACAGAAACATAGAATTATGGAATAGTTTGCGTTGGAAAGGACTTTTAAGGTCATCAAGTTCTAACTCCCCTGCCATGGGCAGGGATATCTTTCACTAGACCAGGCTGCTCAAAGCCCTATCCAACCTGAACTTAAACACTTCCAATGATGGGGCATCCACAACTTCTCTGGGAAACCTGTTCCAGTGTTTAGCCACTCTCACCATATAAAAATTTCCTCCTTATGTCCAGTCTGAACCTACCCTCTTTCAGTTTAAAACCATTGCCCCTTGTACTGTCACTACAGACTTTAGTAAAACATCTTTCTCCACCTTTCTTATAAACCCCCTTTAAGTATTGAAAGGCTGCAACAAGGTCTTCCCAAAGCTTTCTTTTCTCCAGGCTGAACAACCCCAACTCTCTCAGCCTTTCTTCACACCAGACACAAGCCTAGACAGCCAAGTCTCCTCCTCCTCTTGGGCTGGCAGATGCAGAAAGCCAATAGTGCAACACATACAACACTCTACAGGTTCACAAGCCCACATATATTCATGGATCCCAGCCAAACAAGTGTACTGACCAGCCCCATTTTACACGTGATCATTTATACCTCTTTTTGCCTGTTCCCCACTTTGTTCCTCCTCGATCACCTTCTCCTAAACACTGGGTGCCCTTGTCTACTTCCAGCTGAGACCCCTGCTCACTCCAGTTGCTAGCACCACAGGCTGGGGACACCTATATTCCTGGTCTGACTCCAGTAGTTGGCACTAAATCCACTAACTGGTCATGAGAGAAGCTGGCACTGAGTCCTTGCAGCACTGACACACATGGGATAGAGAGTGAGAATACACAGAGAGAGTTAAGAAAAGATAGAAGAAGACAGTACAGACTGGTGATCAGGCAGAGGACTCAGACAGACAGGTGTAATGACCATTCATGTTTTACATGACACTGACCTCTTTTATAATCTTTTCTGTCTTTCTCCCACTTTGTTCCCCAAAGATCCCCTTCCCCTGCACATTGTCTCATCAGTTGGCAATACATTGGACTCTCATTAGTTACAAAGTCCTGATTGGCCTACAGTTTCTTGATAGTCCATTAATTAGTGTGACTGATGAGGTTAGCTTCTTGTGTTTGACTCCATCACATTTGTCCGTCAATTTTGTGTCTGTATGGTTTGTTATGGCTTACCCCTTTTCCATAGTATTCCATTTGACAAGGTCCTTCATCAGTTAATCTTACTGAAATAATCATTCCCCTATTCCACATATAATTCAATTAGTGTTACTGAGCAGGTTTGGTTCTTGTCAGTGCCCATTACTGCCTCCATTATTTTTGATCATTCAGGTTTGTGTTCCTGTATGTGTTTGTTTATGGCCTCCTCCTTTTCTCATTATCCCCTTTTTGAATTTAAACCACCCTTGACCACATACCCTTAAAGGAACATACACTCTCTCTTTCCACATACCCTTTCAAGTATCACAGTAACTGGACTACTATTACTAACTTTATTATGTATTGGTTACACTTTGTTTAAATTAACAAAAAATTCTTGGCTTCATATATTAGATGTGTTGCACTTCTTTTCCATAACAAGATTTTGAGTGTAAAAGTGTTAGCATGCAATGGACAATGGTGCATATCTATTGTGCCTTTCTTCCTTTCTCTGTGCCTTAATACAGAAGTTCATTATATTTGTTTTACATCTAAATAGATGCTAGAAACATTGGTTTGGTTTTTGTTTTTTTGTTTTGTTTTTTTATTGCCCCACAGGTTTTTCCATATATAATCTCTACTTAGCTTAATGTAGCTATCTAACTGTTAATCACATCAAATATAAGTGATACTAAAAAATTTTATCTACCAAAACTCTATGAATTAAAGTTCCTCTGGAAAGGAGTGTTTTTCTCTTTTGAGCAACATTCTGATTCATAGCCTTTAAAAGAAATTCCAAGAAAGCTTTCATGCTTAGGGGATAGAAAGAAAACCAATCAAGTTTAGAGACTGGCTGTTTTTTGAATGACATTTTTAAAAGGTTTGTTAACAGTGCTTCAAAATGTAACTTCATTTTTAACCAGATATTCTACACTGACTTTCATTCTAATCATCTTATTTTCAGGCTGTCTACTGTTACTATAAGGAAGAAAAAAAGAAGCATCATTGGTAGAGTTTATTGTAGGACTTTTTCCATAAAATGGTAAAGCTTCATTTTGTTAAATTCTTCTGCTCTCTTGACAAGACCTAGGTGTCACAATCTTGCTTAATGAAGAGTTGTGTAACTGAATATAGTGAACAGTGGATGACAGGACAATGCAAGCACGAAGGTAACCTATGATATCATCACGGAGTGATTTGGTCGGTGGCCTTTCTGACATCTGGTTTTAAACCTACCCAGTCACAAAGACCATATTGTCACACCACCCCCCAACATACACAGAAGCTGAGGACTCAAGGCATTGGTGCTGAGCTCTGCCCAGAACCTGACTCAGAGACTGATGGGAGTGAGGGTCATATCTTCCCAGGATGGGCTGGGCTGACTCATTGGTGTGGTGGCTGGGCAGGTCTCAGTTACCTGTAACAGTTACCTGTGCATGTGTGTTTGCGTATGAGTGTCTGTGTGAGTTAAATGCTTTTCCTCACCCAGCCTATCCCTTGTTTGGTCCACTTCATAAACAGAGCTTGGCAGTGCTCATTTGCCCCAGTGACAGACATATAATAAATTAAAATAATTTGGCTTTCCAGGTCTTGACACCTTTGAAGTGATTAAGTGAATTTTAGCTAATCTTAATTATAATGCTATCTTAATTATAGATAAAAAATAAATAATTGTCCAACTTGAGATGAGATTTAAAAAGAGACAGAAGCACTAATGGAAGTGACCAGGTACAGAAAACCTTTCATAAGTAAAAAATAGATCATCCAAACATCCAACACTGTGCAGAAAAATTAACATTTTTTGTTACTAAACACAGAAAACCATAGTAGAAATAAGTAAATTGTGATTCAAAAGATAAAAGAATAACATTATTAAAATCAATAGCTGTTTCTAAATTAAATGACAATCTGTAAGATATCCTTTTTCTTTCTGGCTTTCTATATACTAGTAAATTACACAAATCTCAAACTATTATCTGGTACTGGCATTAACCTGTATGAATCAGCACACAATGCTGTTAAATTCTCTTGCCCTCCCAAATAATGCAATGACTACAAATTGTGTTTTGGAAATGGTTACTGACTTGTGCCTGTTCCTTAAATACGTCCAGAAGCTGTTTGGGAAAATGATAGTCAGTTTGGGATGAAAGCGCTCCAGCAACTGTTCCAGCAAATAATCAGGATAGATAATTTAGTCCAAGTGCCAGGGGACTGGCGCTGTTTGTTTCATTAGTAGCTACATCAAGATCAAGGGGTCTGCTGGAGCATGCCAAGACTCCCTTCCAGACCACATGCTTGGGTGTCTTTCTCTGCCTCATTTCCAGCAGAATTAAAAAGACCAAGCCTTTACTATAAATACAGGCAGGAGTTCATTATCATGCCTTGAAAATTTATTTATATATGTACTAATATTTTTTTATTAATAAAAGTAATGTTTTTACATAATTTCTATGTTTTCAAAAATAAAACATCCAGTGCTTTCAGAATTTTTAATTTCAGAAGTTTATATCCAATTTCCCAGAGAATAAAAAAACCTATTCTGCTATTGTTCTTTTCAGCCTACTGGCTGTCACACAGTTTTTCTGAGTATACATTTTAATAATCCATTGCTTTTTGCTAGTAAAAAATGTGATATGTTGATTAAGGATGACTGCAGTACGTATTTGTAGTGAGATATTAATGCCCAAAATCTTTATCGCTGCTAACATGGGATGGACTGGAATGTGCTTAGGTATAATTCTGGAAAATTCTGGAAAAGCTAATATTTTTTTAAATAAATTTAGATAGAATCTAGAAATGCTCAGCAAATTAAATTAAATGCTTAAATTGCACAGATTCTGGTCTTGTAAAAGAAACAAATGTCACATAAATTTCTGAACAAAGCATTTTATTGTAGGAATGTTTACTGATGTTCACATAGGACATTTAGAATAACTGTACTCCAGTACCCCAAAATGCTACACTATATGAATTGCAAATGATCTTATTTTAAGAAGGGCACTTTTTAAATTTTAAATATTTTTTTAAGCTTTTCTGAAAACTGTCAAGATGACAAACTGATTTTATCAAACTTTTTTCCATGCCAAACAGTTGAACCAAAAATTATAATTTTAGTATGGCACAAATATCTATTGGTTTTGCTGGTTTTTTGTGTTGATTTTTTTTTTTTTTAAAGTTTTTGTTTGTCAAACAGGCTTTACTGAATACATGGTTAAAGTGTTTCAGATCTCAAATCAATAAACGTACTGATTATATGCCTTAACTTTAAACACATGATTTACCTCTCTAGTGAACCATTTCATGTATTGGAAGTGTAATTTATTGTTACAGAAGCTCTCAAATAAGCAAACAACCACCAAAAATAAAATTTTTTTTTCCAACTAAACCAACTAGCAGTCTGCAAACATACAACAGCAGATTTGAATGTCCATGAGATGAGAACAAAACTATCACCACAAACTTGCCAGGATTTAACAACAACCCAAAGCCCTCTGTCACTCACCTAAAAAACTGAGGGTTGTCAACCTCAAGGAACTTCTTAGGGCAGTGTCCCGACCCAAGTAACTTCCAGGAGTTTCCTTGGGTGGCATCCCAACCCAAGAGGGGAGTTCTTGGTCACAACACACCGCTCCAAGGAGGGTCCCCAAGGGACTCCATTTATACCCAAGTGTCCCGATCCAATATCGGGGAGGGTTCTCAAACGATCCCAGGAGTGAAATTAAGACACAAATGAGGTCAGATGCCATACAACCTTGTAAACTTTATTTTCCATAACAACTGATAACAGTGATAAGAGAGAGAGAAAAAGAAACGAAAAGTCAGAATCCCTAAGCAAGCAGCAAGACTGATTACCACCACCATGAATCCAGTGACGTACTGGTGGCTTGGTCTCGGTGAAGGTGATGATGCCCCAAGCTCCCAGCTCCGCCAAAGTCCCAGCTCCGAGGAAGGATGATCAAAATCAAGAAGGACAACAAGAGTGAGAACAAGAGTCCAGAGAGAGGAGTACGCAGTCCTTTTATTGCCCCAGTCCCCACGATTTCTCCAAAAAGTCCTCCCATTTCCATGGAGCTCATTGTCATACACGCCGCCCTATGTTCCTCCATGTGCGCATGCCCAGATGTTCATGGTGGTTGTACCAGCAGGGGTCGACCTGCGGCGTCTTCAGCCTCCGCACATTTTCCTCACCCTGATTTCATCTCCACCCAGCTTGCACGCAGGTGCAGCTTGGTAGGCACTGCCAAGGATGGTGTTGTTTCAGCTTCAGGCGGATGTCGTGGTTTCGTCGGGGACAATTCATCTCCTTCAGAGTGTACTCCTCCACAGCGACAGGATGCTGAGGGCAGGAAGTGGTGATGGTACAGCAGCAATGTTGAGACAAACACAGTCCAACACAGTCCCTTACACCATCCTGAATCTGATCTGTGGTCAGTATCACCTCCCGTTGACCAAGGGCCCCGAGTACTGTAAAGTCCTGAGAATAAGGACATGGAAGCCTTATTTTCATCAGGCAGGTGCACCTGCCACGTTTTTGTTCGAGTGATTCTTTTTTTTTTCCCTTGGTCTCAAACAAGGGAAGAAAGAATAACCCCAACAAAGGTGGTTTTGCCATCGTTCAGTTGTTATTTGCATAAATTTCAGAAGGTAGTTATCCTTCGCATTCTCACTCTTTCTTCTTATATAAATGAAATACATATATTCATTGAAAGCTTCTTTTAATCTCCAAAGAATTCAGATGTCATTCTTTTACTTGTTTTCATTAAAATGGAGAGGGGAAATTAAATAAAAGAAAATCTTCAGGTAGTTGCATGAATGAGACAATGAACATATTGGCTGTTTTCTCAGACTTCCCACCACCCTCATTGGTACAGCTTTTGGTATGTTGTATTAGGGAAGGGTACTGTTTTAAACGTGTGTGTTGTCTTCTACTGAAACCAAGATTTAAAAAAAAACCCAACACCACCACAATATGCATGTAGAGCATATCCTTTAATTGAGAATATCCCCGTAGCACATCAGAGTGTATTATGGAAATAGAGTTGTAAAAGAATGCAGAAGATATTTTTTCTTTGCTGTTGGGAAATTTTCTTAAAACATTACACTTATATGAATGGAATTTGTCTCTTTGTGACTTAGGTAACATGTGGCTAACTTATTTTCCATTGTCTGGTCTGAAACATCAAAAATACGACCTTAATCTTCTGTATCAACAAATTATATAATTCATTTTAAAGTTCTCTTATTCTGTGGTTTAGAAGTTCACAGCAAACATATTTTTAAATTAGAGCACCTCCAAAAATGAAAAACTGATTTTACAATTTTTATGGCATTTTAGACTAGCTTTACTGTAAAAGACAAATGAGGAAAAGAAATAAGAATAAATCCATGCAAACAAACTGAAGACCTTGTGGCCCATACAGTGGATAATAGCTTTTCCACCGTCTCCATCATTCTTAACTGTGAATAGATTATGCAAATTATTATGCAGTTGTATGGAAAATGTTTCTTATTAATATAATCAGACACCTTTGTATGAAGAATGATGATGGCATAGTATACAATCAGAACTTGCAGAATGTATAGCTGTCAATGTTGAATGCAAGCTCCTTTTCGAAAGAACTGGTTTAAAATTTGAATCTGAATTTCTACATCTTGAAGGAATGAAAGTCCAGTGAACCTGTATTGTAAAACAATATCAAAGAAATGCTGATTAGGAAAGCAGATGGTCTGCAGAACTGCACAATATAGATCAGGAAAACCAATTCCAAGACCATAAAATCTTTACTTCTTCACAATCAAAGCTCAGAACTATTCAGTTTTGTACACCTTTCCTTCATTCTTAATCTCGGTCTTTGCTGTACGTTCTGTTCAGCCTTGCTTTAAGACCAAAAAAAAAATAAAAATCCATCTCCTTCTGTTGTTCATTCTTGAATTACCAAGAACATTTGATTCTGAGGTCTGATATTTTTTATTTAAATAGATTCAGAGATAAGTACAGCTTCCATTGTAATATATGTACAGTTATTATTTGCTTTGAATTGAGGGAGCAGAGATGACTGTGAGCTGTTTCATCATCTGTCCTTAACTTTCTTATTTGTCATACCTATTCTTTGTTGGACTTCTCTGTATTTATACAGATAAGAAAACAGGTAGTGGCTTATGGTCCTTCCAAGTTACTGTAAGTACTATTGTTTAAAGTTTCTGAATAGCTGAAGGTTAATTTCTATGTAATATATTGAAAAAATTAACTGGTATGAATTTTTTTTTCTCAGTTGTTTTAACTTCGGCCTTCTTAAAGTATTATTGTTTCTTTGATATGAAAACAGCCGAAACTCTGAAACATTATTTTCGTTGAATTAAAGTATTCCTCAGTTACTAAATTGGGTAAGACAATTTGTAAGAAGTACTTCCAAATTAGCTAACACTTACCTTCTTATTTAAGAGGGAGAGTTCCTTGCTCATTAATGAAATCTCTACTTACCATATAGTTTGTCTAATTCTCTTCAGAGAAAAATCACAAATTATTATCAGTTCTGGAATTTAAAATAGTATGTTGCCAGTGAAAAAGCCTGTGTGAGAGACTGAAATGTCAAATGACTGTCTCAAAGCTTGCTTGTGTCTGTGCAAACCTCAAGGACAAGCTGCTGTGGCCTTTGGATTAGTCTAAGGAATGTCACTCAAGGAAGCAGGAGTGTATCTAAGGATGCAGCCCCCACTCCCTTGCAGTTACATTGTCAGACTCCTTAGATAAGCCTCAAAGGGCTGCCCACATGTACTGAGAGAAACCAAGTATTTATCACTGGCTCCATCATGTAGTTATTTGTGGCTCTATTGTGTACACCAGACACCATGCATGCATTGCTAATGAACTGATAAGAGGCGAGCATTTCTGCCCCAGAAGCCCGATGCAGCAAAAACCTGTGGGACCAGAAAAAAAACCTAAAGGTGGGCAGATATGCTAATCAGTGGATACAATGAACTTAAAAAAGCAACAGAAAACTTTGCTCCACGTGCACCCACCATCGAAGATAGATCTGTGTGCACCCACCACCAAAGAAATGAAGACTGAGGACCAACAGGACGCTGCTGGATCCATGGTGGTGACTATTCTTGCGACTCTATCCCTCATGCTTCTTGATTTCTGTCTTTTCCTTCCATTCTGTCCTATCGCTACCCCTCTTCACTTTTTAATAATAAAAAAAAATGGTTTGGGTGTACGGCATTTGACCTCATTTGTGTCTTAATCTCGCTCTTGGGATCATATCGAAACCTCCCCTGACATTGGATTGGGACAACCTGATACACTCAACAATGCTCTTGACCACTAGAACTGTGCTCATAATTCCATGCTTCACTGAAGTCTCATGAGAGGTGCCTAGAGAAGAGAAAAACACTCTATGTTATTGCCTGTATAGTTGCTTTTAGCAGACTGTGAACAAATACTGAAGTCTTTATGGATAATTATCCAAAAGCATCTGTTAAATGGGCATTATTAGTCTACCTGGCAAATAATGTAAGGGTGTCTTGGAAAAGGGAATGAAATGCAAAATATAACATTGTTACCATAGAGATCTATGAGGCATAAAGTCCGTGGAAATTGCTTGAAGTTCTTACCACAGCAAACCAAATATAGAGTAGATACAAAGAAAACCAAGGGTGATCAGAGGTACACAAGAAAGAAAGTGAATAGACTAGGATCCATCAGCTTGGATATCAATAGCTAGAAGAAGATATGCTAGTGGTCTGAACTCATGGATGGGTAGAAAAAGCAAATAAGGAATAATTATTCTCTATTTCTCATGTTGTCAAAAAACCCCACAACAACATTCCTACTAAATAATAATGTAGCAGGTTTTAAAACAACTTTTTTTTTAATATATAATGTGATTAATTTATGAAATGCATTGGCAAGTAACTGTAAAAGTATGAGTGGGTTCAAAAATAAAGTTTGTAAATTCAGAATGGATACCTTTAGGGTATTAAACACAATAGTCCAGCAAAGTTTTAATAACTAGAAGCGTGGAGGATATCCCAAAGTGAAACTTGCTTGCCTTTTTTTTCTTACATTTTTGTTGCAAGAATTTGTAGATCACTGTTAGTAACAGCATGCTGGTCTTCGTGAAGCATTTGTTTTGCCCTAATATAATTCTTCTTGTGATTTTAAGTCCTGTGTAACCATATACTTAAGCCTGTTATGTTATGCTATTCTTATGCCATTCTACACAATTGGATTTACTGTATGAAGAAGAGTACCAATAAAATTTCCTTTTAATCATCTCTCCACAATCATCTATCCAGAAACGGTAATATATATCAAACCTCAGCACACACTTGTGGTAACGTTTAACTAATGTGCATAGTTGGCTTCAACCCGCAGTACTTATCAAATATCTGGGGCCTTGTTGGGGTACTTTTGTTAGAAGAAAACCATTATATGAGTCAAGTATTTGCTTGTTCAATAATGTTAAATGTGATACTGGCAAAAATAATGTTTTCCTGATTACAGTATAAGTAAACACAAGCAATTTCTTTGTAAATTATTTCTAGGTTTACCTTTTCCATCGAGTGTTTAAAAAAAATATAGTTCTCATCTTCATCCTGGCCCCACCCACTGTGTGTCACAAGTGCTTCCCTATTGACTGCCTGATTTTTTTTTTATTTCCAGGATTTATAGCTACAATCAAAACCATACTTCAGCATGTTTGGATTTAATGACGTGTTCTTTCCAAACTGTAACATCTGGTCTACCAAAATATTCCTGAGTTAGCAGCTGCTTTGGTCTGCTGCATATTTAGTGTTTTGGAAAGTAGCTTCCGCAACTACATTTACACAGAGAAATTGATCTGCTCCAGCCCACTTCTTAGCTTCAAACTAAATGGTGTATCATGGCTTGTGTTTAGATTGATTTTGGCTAGCCTCCTCAAAAGCCTCTACACTACACGTCACTTGCCTCTTGGTTTCCTTTGAGACTTATGTGATACCTTTGGAATCATAAAACATTATTATTTTGTTGGTGTAGTTAGTTTCTTTTTAGTTCAAAGTATATGTCACTATGGGAACTGTTGGAAATGAATATATCTCTATTTTTGTTAAAGAATAAAAGTTTGTCGGGATGGGAGTGTTTACAAAATCGAAAAATTAAATTAATTTTAAATTTTGAAGCCAAACTTTACTGCATTAATTCATTAACAACACATGTTCTGTGAAGGATCAATTTATACACTGTGGTAATCATCATTGCACTATATACACAGCTCTTCAACAATCTTTTTTTAGGTTAGCTGTTAGTACACAATGCCATAGAGCTGATGTTGTAACATTAGTGTTGATGGCTGCAGTCCTTGTTAGTTCCTCATCAGGGTGGAGGTGATCAGGTCTGAGAGCTCATCAACGACACAAGTTGAGACTGAAGTAGGCTGGTGGCCAGTCTTCTTCCTCTTCCAATTTTCCTTGTGTATTCCTGATAGTATTGCCTGCAACACCCAAATAGGGTTTTCTCTGCTCTCTGTACTGGTAATCTCCTATGTCTGGTGAGAGCACTAACTGTTCAGCACACACTCACAGTAGAAATAGGGAAAGCAAGTGATTTAACATTTGCCTTGAAAGAAGCTGTTGATTTTAGAGTAACATAATTAGTGTTTGCTGCATAACCGCAAATACTATTTAGCATTGTTCTGAAATCTAATTTTTTAATGCCATTTAGTTTTATTTCTGTGTAATGCATAATTACTATCATATAGTATTAAAACTAGCACCGGCACCAAACTCAGCAAAATTTAATTAGCTGCTCTCCTAATGTTACTTTTAAAAAATATCTCACTGATCTGAGAAAAAGCCATTTGAAAGTTAAGGTACTGATATAAAGAAATTAAATTTTAATCAGAGGTAGCCATTAAAATTCTATAGTTATTATTCTAGTGACAAGCACTGACAATCATCTATCTTCTTCAGTCTATGTAATAGAAGTGGGAGGGATGCAAAGACGGGTCATGTTAACATTAAGGACACATGCATTTAATAGTATTAGTGGGATAAAGAGCTATTTTTCGAAAGTACATTCTGATATGTGTTTCAAGTGTTCTTCTAAGGTGGCTTAATTTTATGCTGATGTGATACATCTGGAAAAGTATCAGATTCCAGTATAAACTCATGAAAACTAAAAAACTAACATGTAATTTGGCTTGTTTAATATAGATTAACTTCTAAGAATTGTCTGATTACCAATATTATCTCTCCCAGAAATACTGCTAATTGATAGTCAAGAAAAAAATCTGTGTACATTACTACATGCAATATTTGACTAAGCTAATATATAGATTACTTTATGAGCTAAGAAAATATGTTGCATTATGTTTATCTACCTCTTACAGGAAATGAAGCTGATAATCTTATTAAAAATAGGCAAATTACCAATTCTGCAAAGGGGAGAAGAGAAGGAAAAAGAAAATTTCTATATAATTTCGCTGCTGAATAGTAAGGTTCTGCAGGTTTATTTTTGTTTGGGGTGTTTTGCTTTTTGGTTTTTGTTTGTTTGTTTGTTTGTTTTAAATCTAGGAACTCATAATGAAGTTATCTTCTAGTGTTCGTATGGCATTTTTTCCAGTGCAAGACCTTCAGAGTCTTTTTTTTATTACTTTAAAAAGGATTTGTCATTGTTTGTCAGCTCCTGAAAATGTAGTCAATTTTATTTCAGTTCAAATACGGTCTGCACGGTTCAAATGACGCATGCATACACTGAACTGTGTGTGTGGTATATTGTACAGAATTATAAGGCAGATCAGTGAAGTTTTATAAATTTACATGCCAATTTGTAATAATCTGTAGGACTTTCAGTTGAAACCTCGAGAAAGGTTCTTCTAAACTTTCTGAGGTGGTGTGGTGTACAGCCTTAATGTATAATTAATGTATAATTAATGTTAAGGGAGAAATATTTAATATCACAATACTAACATTTATTTATATTTAGTCACCAAACTCCCATAGTTTTCTCTCAAATACCTATCAAAGATTGTTTTTCAATTATTTTTTAGTACATCAAAATATCAAACTCTCACAGAAACATTTATCAGAAGTTGGATTTAAATGTGGGTTGGGTTTTTTTAAAGAAATACTTATAATTCAATTTACTATTCCACTTCTGCAGCTAACTATTCTAACAAACACCTGAATATGAGCTTCTCATGTTAGGTTCCCATTTACAGGTAACTGAAGTAGCCCCACAGGGAGATAACATTTATCATGTAAAGTATTTAGACATACATATGTACTAATAAAATAAACAGGAAATATTTCCAGGTGTAGGAACTCAGTAATGTTAAATGATTAGGATGTTTCCTGACATGTTTGTCTTTGACCAGTTAGAACTTCTCAAAAAAATTCCTGTAGAGTTTTAAAGTTAGCATGGTCCGATAACTATTCCTGACAAGCAGACATAATCAGAGTGTTTCACAGAGTAAGAAACAGAATTACATTGTATGGACCTGGGCTGCTAGTGCTGGAGACCAGTGGTGGGTCCTTTTACTTTAGTTATATAGGTGCACCCTAAGATAGACAAGGCGCTTTATTGGATCCTAACAGCTTAAAAATACATTCATTTCCGTAAATGTTCTGCATTTTGAACTATTGCTCTTACATTAATTAATCAGCATTTAGAGCAGCAACAGTATCTAAACCAAAAGAAAAATAAAGATTTGGTCAAGCTGAAGTTTGCTTAAAAAAAAAAAAAAAGATATAGTTAAGACTGAACTTAGGTGAGAAATAAACACTTAATTTGAAAACTGTGAATCACAATTGCAGTCTTTTCTCTTTCCAGTTGCTGCCTAGCCTTTGAGCTGTTACCAAGTTGTTTCACCAAAGTTACAGAATGAATTGATTGGATTCCCACTGGTTTGTTATACTCAAACCCTATCACAGGCAAAAAGACTATACTGCATATGTCAAGCTAAGAATTTTTATTATTTTAGATTAATTACAGTGTAAACAGTCTAAAAAAGAATTATTATTAATTTAGTTGCAATGATGCAGACACACATTTCAAACTATATACAATTAAAATGATGTACGTGGAAGCTTTCAGGTATCTTCCCCTTTTTCCAATATCATCCCTGGCCTGTACTTGCCTATACTGCATTTCGCTACAGTGTCACAGACAGTTCCTTCTACACAGAATAACTGCTTGTTATTACTATCTATCAGTTACAAAACATATGCAATAGGCCTTACATGATAAAATTGTAGAAAATTAAGCAAAAGCTGAAACAAAATAGGTAATTGTTCAAGAAACAAACTGCTCAGCTCAGGATCAAAGTGGTTTATTGATTTATTAAGGATGCAATCAGTTGGTAACCAGTGAACCATAGATTCAGGATCAATATCAGCAATAAAATAGATATACCACTATCTTAGACATTTACAAACTGTTAATAAATTCCTGTACAATTCTAAACACTCTTCTGTAACTAAACCCCAAAAGTTCTAACTATACATACACACAATTGTACTGTTCCATGCTCACACCTTTCACACCATTTGTGCACACCCCCAGCCATGGAGGTTACCCTTAACCCTTCCCCAACTACAGGGCTCCTCTGGGCACATGCCCCTCCTACAGGAGATACGGATAACCCAGGACTATGTACCCCCCTCCTACTCCCAAAAATCCCACTCACACACCCACCATCAAGGAGGCACCCCAGGACGGTGACCCTGTACCCTGAGGTGGAGTCCGTGTGTGCTGCCAGGGTGCCAGCTGCTCCCAGTGTCCCATGGCAGGGCTGCACTGCTCAGCCTGGGCAGGGTTCAGGGTGTCCTGGGGACACTGTTGGCAGGGACAGACCCCCCAATGGCTGGCTGATGATGCCTTTCCACTGTCTCTCCCTGTATGACACAAGTCTGTTCTCCCTATGCATTTATTTTCAGGATGACTTCTTTGTAATTCCCTTATTATTTAATCCTACTGATAGCCACCTTCCTCTTTAACATGATCAGTTTTGGGCATGTGCCTCACCAGACAGACACACACAAACAAAAAATTTGCACTCACTTTCCTACCTCAAAAGATGTTTTTATCCAGGTCATGGGACAAAGGAAAGCTGAGTGAGCACTTGCAAAGCTAATAGTCACCTGGTCAATAGATAAATTGCTATTACAAGCTAAACCAATTCTCTAGACAGCCCAAGATGAGTTCAGGCAAAATGACAAGTGCCAACATTTGTGTTATGAGCTTAAGACATAACCTGTGACCTTTCATAGTCAATGGCAGCACCATGTTTACAGAGCTGCATGGCAAAAGAGGAGACCATTTTCAAGGAATGCAATGCAATGTCCTGGAATGGGGAAAAACTTCTCTAGTCTGCCCATTTCAAAACTATGGGAATAGGACTCCTCTATCTCCTTTCCTTCTTATGAAAACACAAAGAAACTACAGTTCACAGAAAACAGATAACTTTACCCACTTAAAATTCTTTCTTTATAAAAAAACCTCTCCACTCATTCTTAAATCTTCTCCTCCCACTTTTCCTCTGCCACTTCCCCAGACCCCTCTCTTTTTTCTTCAAGAGAAATAAGGAAATGCAATCTAAGCCTTTCAGGACAAAAAGAAAAAAATCACAAGGCACAATACCCATCTATTCAGCTTCTCCCAAACCTGTAAGGTCTCAGAACAACATCAGTTAGTTTTGATTTGTTGTAATTTTAACACAAATCTATTTTCAGGGTAGTGCATAAACATTTCCTTGTAAGTGTATCAGAATTAAACCTTTCAGATGACGATGGCCTGGGACCTAATTCACCCATGAAAGTTTAAGCTATTTGCAAAGTACAACTGGAGAATTCTTCTGTAACTTTTTTTTCTTCTTTCCCAGATGTTACGTGCTGCAACTGACTCCATACTTTAATGCCAGGTAAACAGGTGATTTATGAGTTTCGGACAGAGTTTTGTGCCCAGTGCTTCTGGCTTCCTCATCATCTTGAAGGAGCACTGCAGGGGAGCTCAGAAGTCAAATGTAGACTTCAAAGAGAAAGTTAGATACCTGACTCCTCTCCATTAACTAAATAAGGACCCCTGATAGCCAAGATAGTTATCACTATAGTGGACACTTATTTATGCTTGATAGTCCCTGTTTTATGGATTTGTGGCAAACAATCTAACCTTGTGTTTTAAAGTTTACACTTGACCTTTCTTTTCTATATGTAATCTAAGACATGTTTTGTTTTCCTTTGCACCTCAGTTGTCTAAGCATAGGTTCCTAGGGCTTCCTGGGCATCCTCAAGGTATGTGGTCTGGCTTTCCACAGCCAGACTGAAAGGGCACAGGTCTCCCACAGGCCCAAGGTTGCATTCGTTAGCTCTTAGGCTATCACACAAAAGTGTTCAGACACTTGAATCTAGCTCCTGGGTTCCCATTTTTCCACTTTAATGTTTTCATGGTTAGAGCACGCGCTCAGGAAGCAGAGTATGTTCAATCTTCTTTCTGAGGAAATCATATAGTCCTGTTTTCTTAGATAGGACTGTCATTAAATAAGGATGTCTTATGCAGCTACCATCTCAGGTTGTGATGTTTAATTTTCATTTTGTAACCCCTTAAATTAGGTTTAGTTTTACTTTATTTATTTATTATTTTTTACTAGCAGCAGATCAACAGTACAATGTTCCTGCTTTGAAGTAACTTTTCAGAGATTGATTTAAAGTGTCTTTTACTGCACTCTTAGTAACGCTTGTTGTATCAGTACTTCTCTCTGATCTCACATATTTCCCACAGTCCTTTGTAGAACTTATCTCAAGCTGCAGTCTCTGAGTTCAGTGTTTCAGAAAAAAAGAAGAAAAAAGAAAGAAGAAAAAAACAATGTGTGCATGTGTGTGTGTTTAAATATCAGCTTTCAAGAAAGGTGTTCAAAGTCATGCAAACAGTCCAAGGGGTTACAGACACCACTGAGACAGAAATAACAGAGATATATAGTGTAATTTTGTTTCTAGTGTTGAGCACTTAGCAACTTAAATAAATCAATTAACTTCAATAAGACTACTTGCTCAGCTGAGAGCTCAGTAAGGACATTGAACCATTTCACAGTTTAGTATGTACCACCTTTAGAATTGCAAGGCGCAGGTCTTGTAGGTGGTAAAATTGTCTTAGTAGAGAACAATAGTCTTTTGCTTTTTTAAAAAAATATGAACAGGGATAATTAAAGTAGTCTGGACATCACTGCAAATACTGTTTTCTGAATATGTATAAGGCACTATAAGGCACATTCCAGATGTACTTTTGTATTAAAGAGGAATTAAAAATCAATTCTCTACTGCATGAGTCCTGTGTACAAAAGCATGTTCCACAAGATGAGTTGAAAAAAATTGGAGTACTTTCTTGTATATTCTGACTGCTGAAGAACTAGCATTTTAGCATTCATTAGGTTAGTAGAAATATACTCTGATGAATTTTTATTGATTTCTTTAATTATTGTCGTGCTGGCTAAAATGCTAACAATAGGTGCCAAACTATATTTGTTTCCAATTATTTTTTCAATTTTTATTGGCACTTCAGACTGTAATTGTGTAAACTTTTATATTCCTAAACCATGTTGTGATGCCCGAATATATCAGGGCCATTACAACATATTTTTCTTTTTTTTTCCTTTATTTATTTTTTATATCAGATTCTGTACATATGAATTGGGATCCAAGATATTCTATGGCTGAACTTAATTTAAATTTTATAGAGCTTTACAAAGTGTGTTTCCTCATCCCTGGAGTTTTACAGAACCTCTGTGTTGGTACTTCTTGTCTTCCTGATTAGTGTTATTTTGCAGCTGTGCTCTGTCAAAGAACTGCTTGCATGAAGCAAAGCAGATAGATAGCAAACCACATTTTACTCTGTGAAGACATTCTTGCTTAAGAAGGGTAAATCCATCTGCCTCTTTAAACAGCTGATGGTGTCTGAGCATAAATAAGTTACCCCCTGCAATGTGTTTTCTGTCTCCATTTTGCAGAGTTGGCAGTTCTAACTCAATTTGTCAAAGTATAGCAAGCAGCTAGTATAAATGACAGTTTGTAATCAGCTGAAAAAAATAATGTCTTCTTTGATACAATAGTATGACACTAATGGCTTGTTAATCAAAACTATACTGGCTGAAATTAGTTCAGATATAAATCCTCTAAAGCTTGGGGGCCAGGGCAGGGGGAGACAACCTCACAATAATTAACTGTAGTTTTTAGATAAGTTATTCTGCCAGTTTAGTCAGAATTGGCATGGTCTTGGTAGGAGACATGCATTTCTTGCTGCCTGAAGCATGTTGGATATTGCTAATGAAGTGAAGAGTGTATGCAAGTGATCTGCTCTCCCTCCTCTATCTGAGTCTGTGCTTGCCTTTAGCTGAACAGAATAAAAAACAGCCCTTTTCTTGAAGAGTTGAATGAACTGTAAAATTATTGTGCCATGTACAGGACATGTATGAAGCCTGTTTTAAACAGAGCTTTTAACATAGTTTTTATAACTTAACTGAATTTATTTAAAATATAGCATATTTCTATAGAGAGAGGGACAGGGAGAGAGGCTGAATTGTTTCTTTTAATGTAAGTCTCTTTCTTAAAAGTGAGTCAGGAACCAAACTCCATTTTTATTTATACTTACACTAACTTCAGTGAGTTCATCAACCATATGATGTTTAGCAAGATTAAAATGTTTGCTGAGCACAATAGGTAAAGTCTGAACCTCAGAGTGCCATTAGAAAGAACTAGTCACAGCATAAAAGACTGTTCTAGAGGAAGATTATACTTTCAGCTTTTATTAAGAGCACTTTTGTTGACAAAATGACATAAACATTTTCCATAATTATTAAGACATGTTCAGGCATCATGAAGTAAGTGTGGAACATTTCATTTGCTAATAATTTTTTCAAATCTCCAGCCTAAGCAAATGCACACAAGGTACACCTGTTTGCACGTAGGGGCAAACAAACAAACAAAAAAGCACCAAGTCAGTATCTATAATAAAGTATCACTAAAACAGTATTACCTTCCTTAAGTTTGCTTGAGTAGTAGCTTGTTATTAGCATTGTGATGCATATCACCTACACAAGGAACTCAAAGAGCTGATACTGTTTGAAGCATTCCATACATAGCTTTTATTGATTTGTTGAGGTTCAGATTAAATAGTACATGGCATTCAGGCTGGCTAGTGTTAACAAAACTTTTCTACACTGTTCACTGAATTAGATGCACTACTGATGCAGTGAAATAAGAAGACATTGCCACTGATGTCACAAGACTACATTGTTTTAGAGTAATTGCATTGTAAACTATGATCTATAAACAGCTGTATTGGGTTTGCCTGGGAAGGTTTTGGTAGTGGGGGGGGGCTACAAGGGTGACTTCCGTGAGAAGTTGCTAGAAGGTTCCCTTATGTCCAATAGAGCCAATGCCAGACAGCTCCCAGACAGGCCAACTGCTGGCAAGACCAAGACAATCAGTGATGATGGTAGGACCTCTGGAATAACATATTTAAGAAGGAGGGAAAAAAATCTGCACAAGGGCAATAGCAGCCAAAGAGAGTAGTGAGAATGACACCAACGTCAGTGAAAAAGGAAGGGGAGGAGGTGTTCCAGGTGCCAGAGCAGAAATACCCCTGCAGCCTGTGGTCAAGACCATGGTGAGGCAGGCTGCCCCCCTGCAGCCTATGCTGATTAATGATGCAGCAGGTATCCCCTTGCAGCCCATGGAGGACCCCACACCAGAGCAGGTGGATGTGCCTGAAGGAGGCTGTGACCCTGTGGGAGGCCTGCACTGGAGCAGGCTCATGGCAGGACCTGTGAACCTGTGGAGAGGAGCCCATGATGGAGCAGGTTTGCTGGCAGGACTTTTGACCCTGTTGGATAACCACACTGAAGCAGTCTGCTTCTGAAAGACTGTACCCTGTGGAAGGGACCCATGATGGAGCAATTCATGACGAACTGCATCCCATGGTGTCCCGGTCCAATGTCAGGGGAGGTTTCGATATGATCCCGACACAAACAAGGTCAAATGCCGTACAACCTTTCAAACTTTATTCCCGTACAAACTTTATTCCCGTAACAAGAGGTAACAGCGATAGGACAGAAAGGAAAAGAAAGGGTCAGAACAACAAAGCAAGCAAATGGAAGAGATGCAGCAAGATCAGTTACCACCACAAATCCAGCAGCATCCCATTGGTTTGGTCTCGGTGCAGGTGATGGGAAATTCACCAAGAGAAGAGTATGCAGTCCTTTTATCATCCCAGGCCCCACAATCAGTCCGCCCATTTCCACAGAGCTCATTATCATACTCACTGCCCCGTGTTCCTCCATGCACACATGCCCCGGTGTTCACAGTGGTCGTACTGGGGGGGAGTTGACTGGAGATGCCTTCAGCCTCCGCATGTCTTTCTCACCCTGACTTCCTCCTCACCCGGCCTTGTGTGCAAACACAGCTTGGTAGGTGTTATGAAAGATGTAGTTGCCTCAGCTTTGGGCAGATCAACAGGATGTCAAGGCTAAGTTTAGGAAGTGGCAGTGGTGGAACAGTGATGCCAAAACAGACCGCAGTCCGACACCACCCATGGATCAGGAAGTGGTACTGGTGCAACAACAATGTCGAGACAAAACAACTGACACAGTCTCTTACACAGTCTCTTACATATGGGAAGGACCAATGTTGGAGAAGTTTATGGAGGACTGTCTCACATGGGAGGGATCGCATACTGGAGCAGGGGAAGAGTGTGAGGAGTGCTCCCCCTGAGGAGGAAAGCACAGCAGAGACAACATGTGATGAACTGACCACAACCCCTGTTACCCATCCTCTTATGCCACTGTGGGGGAGGAGGCAGAGAAAATTGGGAGTAAAGTTAAGCCCAGAAAGAAGGGAGAGGTGGGGGGAAGATGTTTATAAGATTTGGTTTTACTTCTCCTTATCATACTCTGATTTGATTGGCAATAAATTAAATTAATTTCCCTGAGTTCAGTCTGTTTTGTTCATGATGGTAAGTGGTGAGTGATCTCCCTGTCCTCTTCTTGACGCATAGATCTTTCATTATATTTTCTCTCCCCTGTCCAGTTAAAGAGGGGAGTGATAGAGCAGCTTTGGTGGGCACCTGGCATCCAGCCAGGATCAACCCACCACAACAGCTTTTAATTTTCTCTCACATATGCCTAAGAAGTCATACAACCACTACTTGAAAGGAACTACAATGATCTTGTTAAAATATAAAACTGTCTCTGTTTTTTATATATATGGTATGTACATATCTCAGCAAAAGCAGATAGAGATAAGAGCCTTCTTCAAAGGAGACAGGATCAGATTTTCTGCTTGCTGCCTATAAGTAGACTTAGCTGTGAATCTCTGGGGGAGAGTATACTCAGTTATGAAATATACCAACATACAGGCCTTTGGATAAATTGTCCTAATTCATTTACCTGTTGACAAAACAGAAATCTCAAAGTGTCTTTCTCAGAGGTTATAAATATTTTTCAAAAATTTTCCTGGGTTCATACAACACCTTGCTTCCATGAAAACGCACTAAGTTACTCACTTTACACTATGCTATTTGTTCTCCTCCTCTCTCTTTCTTTCTTTCTTTCTTTCTTTCTTTCTTTCTTTCTTTCTTTCTTTCTTTCTTTCTTTCTTTCTTTCTTTCTTTCTTTCTTTCTTTCTTTCTTCATCCCTCCCTCTCTCATTTTTTCTGTTTCAGTTTGTTTCCATTATTTTTCACTTTCTCTTCCCTCTTCCCTTTGCTTTTTCTTTTTTTATGTGTCTCCCTGGCATTGTGTGAATTGCTTCAGATTCAACACGACACACTGTCTTGATAAAGTAGAATTTGGACAATAATGTTTATATTCTATCAAGTAATTCAAATGTAAATACCTGGGGTAAAATGGACCTTGAAAATTGTCAATACTAATGTACACTAAATTTTCACAGACTAGACAGCTTTTTACTAGTGGTGAAATCTCATCCATATCCCCAGAAAGGCAATTTCAGAAATGTTTAACCAAACCTTTTCTCTACAGTTTGGACATGTGTGAGTACCAACCACAAAATGAATCTCAGAAATTACAAATCTAACTCAGTCAGAAGTACATTATTTTGGCAGTTTCTTGGACAACAGAGTTGTTTCTGAAAGACTCAGTATAATTTTCTAAAAGGAGTTATTCTAATTTCAAAGCATATCGAGTATGTCAAGTGTGTTTAAGTTTCAATTTTAACTCACAGAATTTCCAAATTTCTCAGATAAACTATGTATTATTTTTTTAGATCACATTTTTATTTGCCCTTATCTCTACCTCC
This sequence comes from Strix aluco, assembly GCF_031877795.1. NCBI lineage: Eukaryota > Metazoa > Chordata > Aves > Strigiformes > Strigidae > Strix > Strix aluco. Next base: position 84,009,538 of record NC_133932.1, on the reverse strand, counting down.
CCTCAGAGGCATAGGAAAAATAAAAATAAATAGCATTACTCAAATATGCTTTTGTTTGAGTATATATCTGCATTTTTTTATACACAAATCACAAAATATTGAAGACCAGTTCCTCAGCCTGCATAAGCCAGCATGTTTTCAACAACCATTTGCATTTACATCAGCTGGATGTGGGTTCAGTGTTTTTCCTGGGTAACACAATTATCTGCTCCTACTTTACTGCTCTGTGAAACAAACAAGACATAATATATGCAGTGATTAAAGCATCAAGCCCTGACAAGTGTTGTTTTGAACTTCTGCTCACTTTCAATGTTGGCTGCTAGAAAATATGCTGAAAAAGATTTTGTGTGTTGAAAAAAGAATGTGTATAACTGAAAATAGTGACTGCTCTGCAACAGTATTTTTCTTCTTGTACTGCCTAGTGCCAGGGTGCTGTGTAGCTGTTTTCTTTGTACCTTTCAGATACCCAAGGATCTCATGCTTTCCTCATTTGTATTTATAGGCAGTTTACACTGCACCTATACTCATCTGTTGAAACTTTTATATGTCTTAGGGTTTGCTTGTGCCTTTTTTTATAGATTGATATTGTGTTTTTACAGAAAGATGGGTAAATTAGATAACTCTCATTTTATCTTATTTTACTTGAAGTGAAGTAGTTCTGTCAAACTATAATGATGTATACTGCGTATTACGTGTAGTTTCATGCAATCAAAGTAAATTTGAATATATAAATAGCTGACAAGGTGTGAGAGATGAGAAACCAGCCCTGCGAGAACAGCCTGAGAAAGCAAAAGTTGAGGCTGATCAAAGCAATCCCTCAAACATTCGCAAGACAAAACTATGAGTCACAGGGCAGATAGTGTGGAGGTCGAAACTGATAAGGGTGCCTGAATAACACAAGATGCAGCTGGAGGAGGGAGCCCTGTGAAGACAGGATGGCTCTGCTCTGGTGCACCTGGCCACATTTCAAGGGTCATCTGTCCGGTGAATGACCTTTGCTTCATTATCCATGAAATGCATATTAAAGTTAACACCCCTCAATATGCTAACGAAGGCTAACATGATCATGCTAATTACATATGGGAGACCTCGGCTGGTCCGGGGGATCAGAATGTAAGTTTGGTATTGACCTTGAGCAGATAACCGTGTACCCTTAAGAGGCTTGAAAGTCCCGAGAAGAGCTGAGTAAACAAGAGCAAGGAACTACCAGACCGGAACTGCCTGACCGCAAGGAAAGGAAGGTTATCGAGGTTGCAACAGAGAAGAGGTCATCCAATCATAAACTGTTAGACTCTAATTAAACCAATCATATATGGACACATACTCTTAATAAAGTTATAAAAAGGCTTGTTAGAACAATAACCTAGCCATTTTGCACAACTCGGTGTTTGTCGTGTCCGTCTCAACAGTGACAATTACATCGTCCCATGAAACACCTTACCCCTCCCCCTACATGGGATACTTAGGTATGTGGGTTGACCTAGGGGATGGACCCAAGGAAAGTGTGTATAAATCAAGGGGGGGGAAGAAGGGGGGGGGGAGAAGGGGGGGGAAGAAGGGGGGGGCAGGGCCTGGAGAGTGCAGTGAAGCAAAGAAGACAGATGCAAGTGAAAAAGACAGATGCCTCCTCTGCCTCCTGAAACCCTCGCCGGCGGGATCAGCACAGAAACCCAGACCACTGATCTGTATTTCCCCATTCCCTCTATCCCCCTCTTTTCCCTTTCCCATTAAGAAATGCAAGGCATACTGTATTGCTTGCCACAACTTGCTATATACTTAGCCAATTATCGTGTGTTCAATTAGTACATTGGGAGTAGTTAATAAATGTTTGGACTTTGAGACTTGTCTCACCATTGTCCACTCCGTTGGGGATTTGTGAATCTGAGTCACTTGTCTCCCTCAGTTGAGCGGGACATGACAGCAAGTTGTGCCTCTGCAGCCCATGGAGGTTAATGGTGGAGCAGATCTCTATTTTCTTAAACAGTGCCATCCTTATATGTTTTGTATCTAAATACTGTCAGAAAGCAACACTATATGTTTTAAGAAGTTACATAACTATTTAATTTAGTGAAACTGCTTTGACTGAGAGTGGATAAAGGCTCATGTGAAGTTTTAAATCAGATTGCAAACTTAAAGTAAATTCCCTTTGCAGAACAAAAGACCTCACAAGTGGTGCGAACTCAGATTATGATCCCACTCACCTGATATACTTTGTATTAACAAAAGTTAAAGGAAAAAAATCATGATGAAAATTAAAAAGTAGTATGTGGAATTTTAGCCACAAACAAAACCTAAAAATTGCATTAATATTTAAATGTCAGGTTCACTTTAATTCAGACTTTTAAATAACTGGATAAATGGTGGGGTTTTTTTCCTTTTTTTTTTTTTCTTTTATTGAAATCATTAAAGGTGAGGTTTGTTCAGTGTTTCAAATGGATGCACGTCAGTGAACTCTTCTGCCAATGAAAAGGGGAGAGGGGTGTTGGGCTTTTTTACCTCACATTTGACTTCAGCTAAACTTTGAATTATTTCAGATGTAGAAAAGATCAATTTAATGAGTTTTTTTTTGTTTTTTTTTTTTTTTTTTTTAAATGCAAAGTTTTATTCGAATCTCAGGTAAATGACAACCCCCATTCCTAATACTTGGTAGATACCAATCATTTTGTGTGTGTTTGGAGTTCTCTGAAAAACCTAAGGGGACATCCTTTCTCCAGAAGCTGAAAGAGAGTTAGAGTCCAAATGATTTTTCTTGTGGTATAAATTAATAGTCTGGAGGTGTGCTAGAAACAAACCAAATGAGTTAAACAAGATCTTAATTGATCCAAGGACTGCAGAAAAAGTTTGATCATTTCCCACAGGTCTTCCTGAAAAATACAATTTTTTTTTTTTTTAAAACTATTCATATTCAAAGAACATTTACAGTTATTCATTTTTATTTCTCTGTGGTTTTGCACCAATGATATAATGAGCTGTGATTAACTCCACCTTACTAAGATTTAAAGGTACAATGTTTTGAGTCAGCTTTCAAGTGTAATATAGCCTGAATGAACTGGTAAACCGAGACCCATGATACATCTCAGAATCACGCTAACAACTTTCTTGGTTTGATTTCTGTTGCTTTTCTTCATTTATATATATCCACATTGTAGCCTGTGTTTGTTTCAGCAGACTAAAGGATACGATGTAGTTCATAGTTTAATAACATAAACAATACTCAGTTTTCCCATGTAAAAAGAATGTAGCAACAGAAAACCAACAGAACACCCATCAGATTTATTGGAAATGCAACTCAAAATATCGCAACATCTTAAAAAACACATAAAAAATTCTCTGTCAGAAGAATTCTTAAAAATAGTGTGTAAAATTATTTAAAAGGGAAAAAAAATCTGCATGTTCTTACTGATGGACCTTAGCTAGGAAATAAAGGAAATATTAAATAGTTTTGCTTTTTTCTTAAATATGGCATAGATGCATATTCACAGAGCCTTGGAAAAACTTTAGGAATGCACTGCACTTTTTTAAATTTAGAATTAGAAGATAAAAATGTTTCAAAGCCCTGCACTACTGTTGAAATGTGTTTTATTGATTTATAAATCTTTAAGTCTGCAACTAAAAGAAGATAGCTGAAGAAATGTCAGTCTGTGTGTCTGGCTGTGAGCTTTCAAATGAACATAACTGACATGATTTTAATGTTCTGATACTATTGAATTGCTTTGGCAGGTCTAGAAAATTATTAGGAAAAGTGTGATGTAAACAAAAAAGTGTCCTGCATACATTACATCTTTGTAGGCATTTATATTCTTTGTGGGCAACTGCTCAGGAAGAGAAAGTGTAGAATCTGGAGAGGGTGCAAGAAAAAATTTAATCTGTAAACTTCATTGACTCTAAAATATATTTAATCCATCCAAGGTTAAAAACAAAAAATCTAATATAATATAATAGGTATTTCAATATTTGTTTTCCTATTCATATGAATATTTTAGGGATTATAGCAGTGTATTATTGTTCTGACTAACAATATCGTTAATGGTAAGCTTTTCTATTTCACAAAATCATTACTTATTTCATGCTCCAAATGATCACTTGTACCTTGCTTACCCTGCTTCTGGTGTCTTTAATTCCTTTTGTTATGCTACCTGCTATACTGTTGGAGGATTTAAGAAATACTGATCTTCATTAAAATAATGCATGGTAGTAACTTTTCTAATGATGATAAGACCTTCCCCCTGAGGAGAAATGAACAACAAAAATAATTTCATAGCATCTTAAAGAATTGCCATCTGTCATGTGAACCACCATAGATGACCATTTGCACAAACTGAATTCATACCAACCACAGGAAATGTTAGCTTTGTATTATTTAGGAAGGATTTATAGGATATATTGTATTCATGCATTTGATTTAAAATCTCTTAAAAAAAAAGAGAGAGAGGGATGTACACATCTGTGTATAAAAGCTGGTTTATAAGGTTATAAAATGTTTGGGATCTGGTGGTTTGGTTTTGTTTTGCTTACAAATTATTTTAATTGCAGGGTTTTTTTTATTTTAATGCATAGTCTGCAGAAAACTTCATATTTCAGTGTAGCATGGTATTTATAAATTATTCAGTATTTTAGCATCTTTCTTTCTTAGAAGATTCTATCTTTTTATTTGTCAAAAATAAATTAACAACACTAACTTATCTGACATAGGATGGAAAGGAACAAGAACCTGTTTTGCAATAGCTATCTGGTTGCAATTTGCAAATTATCTTTTTCCAAGAATATGTTTTGTATTACTGAAGGATTTTTTTCTCATTATTTTGAATTTAATACAACATCAAATGCTGAGAGCTGTAATTTTATACTCAGCCTTCTGAAGTCTGAAAAATATCTGTTATCATGTTTAACATGCATAAACCAATTTAATCTTTGATTAAGAATCCAAGGCTGTTGTCAAGAATAACAAAAAAAAAAAAAAAAAAAAAAGGAAAGGAAGAAAATCTTCATTTATACTTCACTTACTAAAGTGTTTCTGTAAAAGAAGCTTAATTACTCACTGTGGCCAAAGTTCCAGCAATCTTTTAAATTCTTAATTCATTTATTTCACCTTCAAATAATTTATATTCTTTCCATCACAAATATGACCCACAGAAATATCAATTGATTTGGGTCTTATTCTGTAAAAAGCAAAGTGTGGGGTGGTTTTTTTTGGTTTGGTTTTCTCTTTATTTTTTTTTTTTTTTATCTTTTATTTGAGAAAAAATATATCCAAAGTTCAGCTTGAGCTAGCTGATGAGAATCTGAAATTAATGAAAGGTGATGTCTGTTCAGATTTGAGGCTTAAATCAAAGTCTGTTTTGAATTTTGAATGTCTTATTTTACTAAAGTAGGAGGAAAAGCAGTCACCTTATGAAAGATCAGTGCCAGAGACAAGTAATGGGAAAATCAATCCAGTTTGCCTGATTTAAGCACTTTATTTTCATCCAGCTGAACCAGTCCTTCCAAAAAAAAGTGCCTATGTCTTTCATTCAGACATTGATGCCTAAATTCAGAATACATAAGCTAGATGTCCAAGTTCCATTTAGTCTTAATGGAGACCTAACCAAAATAACAAGGTGGGCTTGGTTCATTTGCCTAAATGTCAATATCTGATACCCTGTGACATATCTCAGATTAACTGAATTATTTACACAGTGCTGGCAGATTTGTTGTAAGGCTGATTGAGAACTCATACCTCTAGGATGTCAGCCAGAGGCCAGGATACCCTGCAATACCTCAGATGGCCAAGATATCTATGTTTGTCTAACTAATTCACACCTAGCAGTGTCTGGTGAGCTGCTTGGCTAGCTAAACGTAGCCAAATCATTTATTTTCCGATGATCTGAGGAGTTATCTAACAAGTTTTGGGGATTTGAGTCTGTTTTTTTCTGGAAAGATAGTCAGAAACATCTCCTCAAAGCTACACAAGATTTAAAACTTCTGTCAAGAATTCATGGTTTCCCGGCTTAACAAGCCCTAACACATCCATGCCATTAGTCTTTGTCACCATCAAAGTATAGATAGTCAGGTTAGTGCTATCTCTTCAGTCTTAAAACTTGTGCGGAACAATAAAAAAAAGCCTTCAGAAATTCCTTTTAATCTTTGAAAGAAGAAGGAAGAAGAGGAAATAACAGCAATGCTAAATCAAAGTTAGATTTTCTATAGATGAACATATGTATGATTATTACTGATACTGTGGGATGCTTATCGTAGGCATCATTCCCAAGCCTGTAGGATAGGGGACACTTGAGGATATTGAATTTGTTGTACCCAATCCACTTCGACTTTATGCTTTGCTCTGTTATCAGGGGATCTCTTTTTACTTGGGTGATTATGGCTGGCATGCATTTTAACAAAACATTTGTTTGACAGCCATCAAGTGAAAATTTTAGGAATCCTCTAAAAACTGGTTTGATAGTATTTGCTTAGCTAAAAAACATTGGTAAATTCAGGAATGTAAGAACTTATAAATGAAATAAATACAAACTAGGAAAATACAAAAGAAATGCCATTAACTTAGCTTTAAGGAATCTATAAAGTAATCTACAAAGAATCAGTCATATTAAACAAAAAATGCTTTAGATCCATCTGGTTTAATTTTAAGTGTTTGCCTTACTTAAGTTCCACTTAAGAACTTAATAATTCTTGATCTTAGCCAAAGGTAATAGAGAAAAACTTCCTTTATTCAGAGATTTAATCAGGAATCCTAAACTCAGGATTAATCTGTAGAGGTGAATAATATCCATCAGTACTTATTCAGGTCTCCCGAACAGCTGCACATGACTGCATCTTCTACTAAGAACCTGTCTTATTGTTCTCAAGGAGATGAAGGTGTGTAACATTTCTTTTCTACTTTTGCAAATTTTCAGTAAGGCAAATGTCCTTTGTGTTCTGAAGATATCTCATAGAACCAGTGAAGGGAGGGGCTTTATACTTTGGACAGATCAAACTTTAGTTTATAGGTGTTCAAAGGCATTGTTGTTTTCAGTAGACATAAAATATTGATAAGGAAGTTCCTAAGGTGGGTTCCCAATACAGGCTGGATTAATTCTTCAGAACATACACAAATTTACAGATTGCTAGTACTTTACCAGTAAATATTTATATTTGACCTCTTCAGCAAGAGCTTTGAAGCACATCTATGAATCAGGTCTATTGCAGATGGAAGCAACCAAAGCTCATTTCAGTCTTCCAATGATTCTTATTATCTAGCTTTTATTTTGATATGTGACATAGTCTAAGATCTTTCTGAAAAATCGTATTTTCAGTCATAATTTTAAGAATGAGTGCACAGAACCTTAATTTGAACAATTCCAAATATAATTATCAATGATGAAAAGTAACAGTTGAACTAAGTATGCTATATTTAATACTTGAAATCTTCAATTAAATTTTTGTTTTTAAATTTTTTTCTGTTTATGCAGAAGGTCAGATCAGAACATAAACATACCCAGTGCTCTAAAATTCTGTAGAGGTATTAATAAGACTGTTTTGGACCAAATCTTGAGACTATTATACTGTAGATAAACCCAAAGACTTTATTTCACAGGTAAATATTTTCTAATTTATTTGTTTTTTAAGTAATAGTGTTGTAAGATAATTTGAAATAACAATGTGCCTTTCAAGAAATATCATTTTAATGACACACTTGAGGATATTGAATAAAAGACTGGGAAGAAGTTAGTTAGAGGCAGTTGTGGAGACTCAATGCATTGTAGACCTTCCTGTAAAAAAAGACAAATTCCAAGGGAATCAGGCTAAAAATACGTGTTTGATTTTTTAAAGATTTTTTTTTCTGATTGTGGTTTATAATAATTAATAAACTTTAAGATTTTATTTGACATCTCTTAAAGTTTTGCAGTTTTTCAGTTCTGAGAATGATCAGATCCTGTAGGCCAAAAATACAGTGTGGTGGTTTGGGGTTTGGACTTTTTATTCATTTTTTCTGATAGTGTTTAAATATGAAGCATAATTATAATTTTCCTAGGTTGCTTCAGTGGTTTTTTGTCAGTCAGTATCACTCATTTTGTTATTTTATCTGACAGTGGATTCCTAGCCTGTCATGGCAGAGAAAATGAAAGGGAGAATCTTTTCACCACTGAGTCACTGTGAAGACACAGCTGGAAACAAACTGTAATCTTAAATCATCATTGCTAACCTGCCTTGTATATTTACAGGCATGACAAATCTAGAAGAATATTGTGGACTAATAAAAAAATTACATTGTTATTTATTGTTAGACCTATTTTTTTTTAATTATTAACTTCTGTTAAAAATCTGCAAGAGAACATTTCATTCATATTCCTATCTGTAACTAACTGAATCAGTCATAGAAAAATTGTAGAGGTATCAGAAAAAAAAATCTTATGTTTTAACACACACAGCATTTTATATGGATTATGTCCATGCCCCTGTTATTTTTTTTTTATTTTTTGTTGTTGTTTTTATATTGAAAATTTGCTTAAGTCAAGGGAAAATGAATTTTACTTCTTTGCCCTAAGTGAATAGAAGACTATAAAAATTTGAGCTTTGAGTTTTGTTTTATTATTTCTATTATTTTTCATTTTTCACTGTTGATCTTTCATTCTAAGCTTTAATTGTTTGATCAGTCTAAAACTGTTAAGAATGCTTCACACATTCTTAAACACAGAAGTTTTGAGAAATTGCCTACCATTGCCAGAAACTGCAAAATAAAACTTTCTTTATAACATACACTACAGCGTATATTAGAGTTCTTAACAATTCAGAATTCTGAAAATGCTCTCCATCTCACAGGTAATGTACTGTCATTCATATCATTTCACTGCATTACTAGTCCTATTTAATAGTCTATGATAAAACACTCTGCATATTCCATCTGTAAACAATTATTTTAAAGCTAAGGGTAGATTCATCCTGCTCTATGTTAGCTGTTGTGAAGGTGGTGGTGGTGCTGCTTTCCAGAGCAGCATGCCTATGTTTAGGAGTCTATAATAAAGGTAATATTTTTCTTAAACTCATTGTAGTCCATGCAGGTCTTGGATCTCTTTGCTTCAACACACATAACTAGTACCATTAAAGCAGGTATAAACCAAACCTGGGGGAGGGATATTTATGTAATTCTGGACTGGAAGATGAAAGTCAGGCAATTTCCCCTGAGTGTCTGAAAAGCCACTCAAAATTTTTGTTTCAGCAATCGAGTCAAGCTCCTAATCAACCAAGTAAATGTTGACTAGACAGCTATTCATCTCACCTTAAAGTAGATATCAAGTCTGATTAACTGAAAAGCTCTTTGGTTTCTACCTGTTGTACTGATGAAATCTAATCTCTACAAATGTAATGGGAGCATAGGTTTGTACTTACATATAGACAGCTACATAGAGGTATCTTAGATATATGTGCTTAAGTCATAGAATCACAGAATGGTTTGGGTTGGAAAAGACCTCTAAAGGTCATCTAGTCCAACTCCCCTGCAATGATCAGGGACATCAACTAGAACAGGTTGCTCAGAGCACTGTCTACCCTGACCTTGAATGTTTCCAGGGATGGGACAACTACCACCTCTCTGGGCAATCTGTTTCACCATCCTCATCATAAAAAATTTCCTCAAAAAAACCCCTACTCTGAATCAAACCTCTTTTAATTTAAAAGCATTACCCTTGTCCTATCACAACAGGCCCTACTAAAAAGTCTGTCCACATCTTTCTTCTAAGCCCCCTTTAATATACAAATATGAAATGTTGCAAGAAGGTCTTACCAGAGCCTTCTCTTCTCCAGGGTGAAAAACCCCAACTCTTTGAGCCTTTCCTCATAGGAGAGGTGTTCCACCTGTCTGATCATTTTTGTGGCTCTCCTCTGGACCTGCTTGAGCAGGTCCATGTCTTATGCTGGGGGGCCCAGAGCTAGACACAGTACTCCAGGTGGGGTCTCACAAGAGTGGAGTAGAGGGGCAGAATTATCTCCCCCAACCTGCTGGCCACACTTCTTTAATACAGCCCAGGATACAGTTGGCTTTCTGGGCTGCAAGCGAACATTGCTGGCTCATGCCCAGCTTTTCATCCACCAGTACTCCCAAGCCCTTCTTATCAGTGCTGCTCTTAGTCCCTTCATCTCCCAACCTGTATTGATACTGGGGGTTGCCCTCACCCAGGTGCAGGACCTTGCATTTGGCCTTGTTGAACCTCATGAGGTTCACATGGGCCCACTTCTCAAGCTTGTCCAGATCCCTCTGGATGACAAGCCATCCCTCAGGTGTGTCAACTGTACCATTCAGCTTGGTGTCATCTGCAAACTTGCTGAGGGTGTATTCAATCCCACTGTCTATGACACTGATGAAGGTATTAAATTGTACTGGTCCCAGTATAGACCACTGAGGGACAACTCATTACTGATCTTCATCCAGACATTGAGCCACTGATCACTACTCTCTGGATGTGACCATCCAATCAGTTCCTCAGCCACTCATCCATCAAGGCCATCTCTCTCCAATTTAAGGAGAAAGATGTTGTGGTGGACCATGTCAAAGGCCTTATAGAAGTCCAAGTAGATGATCTATGTAGCTCTTCCCTTGTCAACTGATACAGTCAGTCCATCATAGAAGACCACTAGGTTGGTCAGGCAAGACTTGCCCTTGGTGAAGCCATGCTGGCTGTCTAATATCACTTCCCTGTCCTCCATGTGCCTTAGCATAGCTTCCAGGAGGATCTTCCCAAACACAGAGGTGAAGCTTACAGGTTGGTAGTTCCCATGCTCCTTTCTACCTTTTAAAAAAATGGATGCAATGTTTCCCTTTTTCCAGTCGCCAGAGACTTCACCTGGCTTCCATGACTTTTCAAATGTCATGGAGAGTAGCTTGGCAGCTACATCAGCCAATTCCCTCAGGACTCTAGGATGCATCTCATTGGGTCCCAAGACTTATGTATGTTCAGGTTCCTCAGGTGGGCATGAACCAGATTTTCTCTTACAGTGGGAAACGTTGCTCCCCCAGTCCCTGTTTTTTGGTCCATCCATTCAAGAGGTGCAATAAGAGGGGTTGTCAGTGAAGACTGAGGTAAAAAAGTTTTGAGTACCTGTCCCAATCCAATATCGGGGAGGGTTCTTAAACAATCCAAGAGCAAGATTAAGACACAAATGAGGTCAGATGCCATACAACCTTGTAAGCTTTATTTCCCATAGCAACTGATAGCAGCGATAGGACAGAGAGGAGAAGAAAGAAAAAGTCAGAATACCTAAGCAAGCAAACGAAAGAGATGCAGCAAGCCCAGTTACCACCACCACAAATCTAGCAATGTCCCATTGGTTCGGTCTCGGTGCAGGTGATGGGGGGGTCCCTGCAGGTGATGGGGAATCCCCTGAGAGAAGAGTACCCAATCCATTTATCACCCCAGTCCCCAAATCATTCCACCCATTTCCACAGAGTTCATCATAATATTCGCTGCCCCGTGTTCCTCCATGAGAGCATGCCTAGGTGTCCAAGGTGGTCGTACTGGAGTGGGGGTCAGCCAGTGATGCCTTTAGCCTCCACACGTCCTCCTCATTCCCTGGCCCCACGCACACATGCAGCTTGGTAGATGTTATGAAAGAGGTAGTTGTTCCAGCTCCAGGCAGACACTGTGGGTTTTACGGGGATAATTTTGTCCTCTTCAGGGTGTACTTCTTCATGGCAATGGGATGTTGAGGCCTAGTTTAGGCAGTGGTGCAATGCTGAAACAGGCAGTTGACATGGTCCGACAGTTTCACACCACCCTGCGGCTCAGGACGTGGTAATGACGCAACAACAATGTTGAGACAAAACATCTGACACAGTCCCTTATAGTAACTCAGCTTTGTCCTCGTCCGTTGTTATCAGTTTGTCAGTCACATTCATTAGGGTGGATATGCTTTCTTTGACCTTCTTTTTGTGGCTGACATACCTATAGGAGCCCTTATTATTGTTCTGTGCATCCCTTGCCAAATTCAGCTTCAGCCACATCTTCACCTTCCTGATTCTATCCCTACACAACCAGGCAGTGTTCCTAAACTCTTCCCAGGATACCTGTCTCTGGTTCCACTGCCTGTGCATCTCCTTCTTGCCCTTTAATTTTACCAGCAGGTCTCAACTCATCCATGACAGTTTTTTGCTTTCCTTTTCTGGTATCTTATCCCTGAGTATTGAGAGGTTTTAGGATTAGGAGTGAACTTTCAGTTATATGTTCATTTTAGTTTTCTCTTCAAACCTGTGATTAGATCTATGAATCTGTCATTGTGATCAGCAATTAATTTCAGATTTACTCCAGACAAGGACTCAATAAGTGATAATAGGCAAAAAAGGGGCTGTGTCCAACTATTACTTGAAAGAAAGTTTCAAAGTAAAATATTGGGTCTATTTTTATCTGTAAACAGCAATATTTCTTCAGACATCCTATTAGGGACGTTAGGATATACCTTTCTTAGAAACAGTTAGTGTATACAACGTAAAAGGAAAAATAATTGTGTCTAGAGAAAATTTAACATATTCTATTACAATCCTTACATCTCTGCAAAACTATTAAACCTCATCTTAGTAGTGGGAACTATGAAAAAACATCCCTGCAGACTGATATTTTATAACTGGTTTCTTCAGGAAGTGTTGTATGTTTATTTAAAATGGTTGATTCTCTTGGGAATAGGATACATTTTTGGGTAAAGAAAATTTAAAATAATCCATATAAATAAATTGAGAAAGTACTGTACTGAATCATGATTTAGAACATAAACACAGTATCAGCAACATAACAAAAGAAAGTGAAAGGCAATAGTCAGCCACTTTATACCTTCCAGTTACACATACAGCTCATAGTTGAACATCACAGCTGAGGAGATGCTGAAAGATCCATCACTTTAGATAACTCAATGTAGATCAGAGAGAATGTTGAACTATAGACCAAATAAATCCTGGGAAAGAAGAATAGAGTAAATGTTTCATGACTGGACTTACAAATTTAAGGATGTGAAAAGAATGATGGTCCTGGATTTATAAATGAAATTAAAGAAAATATTTAACAATTTTTGAAATATAATATTTTGAAACACACACCCCCATTGTTTTCTTACCGATGTTTTAGTTTTCTGAAGATTGCATTTAGAATTATAGAGGTTTATTAAATAGCATACAAAAGTAAATGAAACTAAGCATCATATAGCAAAACAAATATAATGATGCAAACCCTCCCCTCCAGGCTGTTTGGTGCTTGATGCAATTTTTCCCTTCAGGGCCACATACCAACCCAAGATGGATTGCAAAAGGCAGAGAACCAGACCATTAAGGCACCCCCTTAACCTACCTGGCTCCTGCTTCCCCTATTGCTTGGGAATGATAATGACGATCACCTCATGGCAGCCTACCAGATCTCTACCTGAGTTGTGGCCCAAAGGGTGTGATACCAGAACTTCAAAATCTAGCAAGTTCTGGGCCTGAGCAACTGGTGGAAAGTGCCAGAGTATTTCCTCATCCAAGTTGAGCTGAAATAGAAAATTACCTGACAAAAGTCAATTACCTTGAACCCTATAAATAGAGACCCAAAGTGAGACCCTTTGAGCTCTCCTGGATTGCAGTGGGCTATGACCAACATCTCCCCTGAGTTGGGACACCTCTCAGGCTCAGAATTCTCAGTTTGAAGATCATCTGCCCACAAAGCTGACAGAAGGGCAGGGTGAAGTCAAACTTCTTCTTGACTCTCAATTGTTGCCTGTTGAGAAATACTGATGCATTGTATTTGCACCAGACTCAAGAAGAGGGAAATTTTAACTATAGATCAGTCTCTTTTATCCACCTCTCTACCCATCTATGTACTTAAATATGGACATTTGCCTTCATGAGTGTGGATGTCTATATATTTCATTGGCTATCCAAATATTTCCATGCTGTCTCTGTGTGTGTGTGTATGTCTTAGTTTTACATATATACACATATATATACCGTGATTCAGAATACCTTGTACTAAGTTAGTGTGAATCTTTTAATTCCTGAATCTGTAATCAAATCACTATTTTAATCATAATATATTTTACCAAATCACTTTGCTAATCTTTAAATCAATCAACTAAGTGCTGCTAAAATTTAATCTTTTATCTACCTCACACCATTAATAAATCTTAAATTGATATTAAATCATAACTGTGTGAGATACCTTCATTCACAACACCAAATGACAATTTAAAAAATTATAAAACATTCTGAACATTTGAAGGTATAATATTTCATGTTAATTTATGATTACATACTTATATTTTAAATTCATCAAATCATATCTATCAATTCTTGATTTTAATTGACAGATCTGCTAATGTATTCAGATGATTTTCAGACACTAAGCAAAAAGATATTCTATTTTTATGTTAATGATTAGCAGTAACAAATATGCATTTGCAAAATTGTTCCTTTGTAAGTGAATTACTGATGAGAACCTGTGAAATAATTACTAAATATGAATTTTCATCCTGAACTGTCCCAAGCAATACAGCCAAAAAATATTTTTATTTAACCTCATTAGACAAAAGAGGAGAGGAGCAGCGATTTTTATACACAACTTTCTGAACTGTTGTCTCTACATTAACATATGTTTATGCATGGCTTAGCCATGTGAGGGGAGCGCATAACTCTGATTTTCCTGTTACAAATCATATATTTTGGATGGAGGTCAACAGTAATTGTTACTAGTATCTGATAGTTCCCTGCTAACTATGTTTAAAACCAAAGAGTCCAATCCATTATCCACCAGACAGAAGAATATTAATTTTACAGTGTATTTTGTTTAATATGACAGTCAAGAAAAAACTAATTTCAATATAAGAAAAAAATGAAGGTCAGGAATTGTGCTCCAGTGCAATGTACCAGTGGAACTGGTTGAATGCTGACAGTAGCTTTTTCTGTTTTCTCACAAGTATGGGTTATTAACATATGACAAATGAGCCTTGATAGATGAGACTAGGATGATGACATTGTTAGAAGTCTGTTGGTGTAATGAGAAGTGACATGGAAAAATAAGATAGGTACTGAAAATAATGTTATGACATAATTTCTTGCTTTTTTGGATCTTGCCTAACTCCCCATCAGCTTCTGAATCAGAACTGGAAAATCAAATTCACTAGAACTGTGAAACTAGTATTTTTACAGTGTGTCACACTTAGTCATTCTTGGAATTGAGAAGGAAATGCAGTAATAATAAAAGTGCTCTCCAGTCCATCATAATATGCACTAAAATGAAAACAAAGGGCTGCTTTATAACACATGAGAAGACACTTCAGGTGAAAGAGGTATTTGTAAACTTATGTATCAGTTGAATTTTTAATAAGTTTTAAAGCTATATCCTGTCTACTATCTTGTGAATTTGTCAAAGCCAGATTGTTAAGGGTATACAAATAATAGGGCTTGAGAAATTGCATAGATTTCTTAACTCAAAGTCCTGGTTTTGGCCAGAATAGAGTTAACTTTCCTTGGGCTGAGAGGCAGCACAGCTAGAGGGCTGGGCCCAGATTGGTCATTGGAGTATTCCATGTCATGTGACATTGTGTTCACTACATAAGGGGACAGGTGCTCTCTCATTTTCCATTTCATCTTCAGTTTCCTGGTTGGCAGTGGGAGGATTCCTGGTGCAGTCAGGATTGCTGGCTGGGGGTGGGCTCTGTATCGGTCACCAGTCGGTGAACCACTGCTGTATTTTACCTGTTTGTACTTTCAATTTTTACTGTTGTTTTGTTACTACTACTAAATTACTTTTTATTCAATCTACAAACTTCTTTTTTTTTGTCCCTCCCCTATTTCACCAGGGATGGGGGGGGGAGGGGGAAGGAGAGGTAAATGACTAGCCACGTGGTGATTGGCAATCAGCTGAGTTCAAAACATGACAATCAATAAGAAATAAATTGTGAGCATTGTCTTCAAAATACTGTGTGTTTGTTTGTTTTTTCCAGATCATTTCAGTAATCTGCTTAACATTATGGCTCCCATGAACAATGGAATTATCAAAATTATGGGGAATAACAGCAGGGGAAACAGGGGACAAGAAATGTTGTAAACCAAGTACACCACCAGGGCAATCATAGCATTGAAATAAAAATACCCTGAAACAAGGATATGTATTCTAAAATTTGAAGAGGCACATTAAGCCATTCAAGAGAAAATTTTAAAATATGTCTCTTTGTATAATGATAATTAATTATAACCTCCACTATAACAAAACATGATGTGTTACATACTTACTTTCAGAAAAATCAGTTTAGGTTTCTTAAAAAGAAACAGAACAATAATATCTTAACATTATTGGTTAAAATAAAGGGAGAAACAGAGACGCCAAGGGATGCAAAAAGTTATAAACTTAACAGGTTTTATATTATTTATTTTGTTCTATTTGACTACTATAGGCCACCCACCCAGGATAGAGAAGTGGATGAAATATTCTGTGGGCATTTAGGAGAAATCTCACAATTGCTTGCCTTGTTCTTGTGGGAGACTTTAACTTCCCAGACATCTGCTGGAAATACAACACAGCAGAGCGGGACCAGTCCCAGAGATTCCTGGAGTGTGTGGCAGTTAACTTCCTGACACAGCTGGTGAGAGAACCAACCAGACAAGGTGCCCTGCTGGATCTCCTTTGTGAACCGAGAAGGACTGGTGGATGATGTGGCGGTTGGAGGACGACTAGGGCATAGCAATCATGAAATAGTAGAGTTCTCTATTCTTAGAGAGGCCAGGAAAGGGCTAAGCAGGACTGACCTCCTGGACTTCCAAAGGGCTGACTTTGACTTGTTTAGGCACCAGCTTGACAGAATCCCTTGGGAGACGATCCTGAAGGGTATAGGGGTCCAGGAAGGCTGGGCACTCTTCAAGAAGGAAGTCTTAATGGCTCAGAAGCAGGCCGTCCCCAGGTGCTGTAAGAGAAGCCGGTGACAGAGAAGACCACCCTGGCTAAACAGGGAGCTTTGGCTGAAACTCAGGGAGAAAAAGAGAGTTTACAGCCTTTGGAAGAAGGGGCTAGCCACTCACAATGATTACAAAGATGATGTGAGGCAATGCAGGGCAGAAATCAGGGGGTCCAAAGGCCAGCTGGAAATTAATCTGGCTTCAGCAATCAAGGATAACAAGAAATGTTTCTATAAGTATGTCAGCAGCAAAAGAAAGACCAGGGAGAGCCTCCATCCCCTGCTAGACGCAGGAGGAAAAATGGCAATGAGTGATGAGGAAAAGGCTGAGGTGCTTAATGCCTTCTTTGCCTCAGTCTTTAATAACAAGACTAGTTGTACTGAGGGTATCCAGCCTCCTCAGCCAGAAGACAGAGACTGGGAGAACGACTCCCCCACATTCCAGGAGGAGATAGTCAGTGACCTACTGCATCGCATAGACATACACAAGTCTATGGGACCGGATGGGATACACCCAAGGGTGCTGAAGGAGCTGGCTGGGGTGCTCGCCAAGCCGCTTTCCATCATTTACCAGCAGTCCTGGCTGACCGGGGAGGTCCCGACAGATTGGAAATTGGCCAATGTGGTGCCCATATATAAGAAGGGTCGGAAGGATGATCCAAGAAATTACAGGCCTGTCAGCTTGACTTCGGTGCCTGGGAATCTGATGGAGCAGCTCATCCTGAGTACCATCACACAACACATGTGGGACAACCAGATGATCATGCCCAGTCAGCATGGGTTTCTGAAAGGCAGGTCCTGCTTGACAAACCTGATCTCCTTCTATGACAGGGCGACCTGCTTATTGGATGAGGGAAAGGCTGTGGATGTTGTTTACCTTGACTTCAGTAAGGCCTTTGACACTGTTTCCCACAGCATTCTCCTGGCGAAACTGGCTGCTCGTGTCTTGGATGGGCACACGCTTTGCTGGGTAAAAAACTAGCTGGACGGCTGGGCCCAAAGAGTTGTGGTGAATGGAGTTAAATCCAGTTGGCAGCTGGTCACAACTGGTGTCCCCCAGGGCTTGGTTTTGGGGCCACTCCTGTTTAACATCTTTATTGATGATCTAGATGAAGGGATCGAGTGCACCCTCAGTAAATTTGCAGATGACACCAAGTTGGGTGGGAGTGTTGATCTGCTCGAGGGTAGGGAGGCTCTGCAGAGAGATCTGGACAGGCTGGACCCATGGGCTAAGGCCAACTGTAGGAGTTTCAATAAGGCCAAATGCCGGGTGCTGCACTTCAGCCACAACAACCCCCAGCAGCGCTACAGGCTTGGGGAGGAGTGGCTGGAGAGCTGCCAGTCAGAGAGGGACCTGGGGGTGTTGATTGACAGCCAGCTGAATAGGAGCCAGCAGTGTGCCCAGGTGGCCAAGAAGGCCAATGGTATCCTGGCTTGTATCAAAAATAGCGTGGCCAGAAGGGACAGGGAAGTGATCTTACCCCTGTACTTGGCACTGGTGGGGCAGCACCTTGATTACTGTGTTCAGTTTTGGGCCCCTCACTACAAAAATAACATTGAATTACTTGAGCATGTGCAGAGAAGGGCAACAAAGCTGGTGAAGGGTCTGGAAAACATGTCATACGAGGAGAGGCTGAGGACACTGGGGTTGTTTAGTCTGGAGAAGAGGAGGCTGAGGAGAGGTCTCATTGCCCTCTACAACTACCTGAAATGAGGCTGCAGAGAGCTGGGGATGAGTCTCTTTAACCAAGTAACAAGTGATAGGACAAGAGGGAATGGCCCCATGTTGCTCCAGGGAAGGTTTAGACTGGATATTAGGAAGCATTTCTTTACAGAACAGGTTGTTAGGCGTTGGAATGGGCTGCCCAGGGCAGTGGTGGAGTCCCTATCCCTGGAGGTGTTTAGGAGTTGGGTCGACATAGCTCTGAGGGATATGTTGTAGTTGGGAACTGTTAATGTTGGTTTGATGTTTGGACTAGATGCTCTTCAAGGTCTTTTCCAACCTAGACAATTCTGTGATTCTGTGATTCTTTCCTCACTTAATAATTTAAATTAAATCCTTTCCTTTTTTCCCTTCTTTCCTTTCATTCCCTTCTTTCCCTTCTTATTTTCCTTTCATTTTCCCTTTCCTCTTCTCCTCATTATTTAAACTTTATTTTCCACAAACAAGATAAATTAACTGGCTTCCAGTTTGTCACATCTTTATAGTTTCATTTGTTCTCCTTGATTTTCTATCATTTGTTTTTCTACCTCTTATTTCTACTCTTCATGGTGATTCTGAGCCTTTTTAGTTTATTTTTTGCTTGCAATTTTCCCAACAATGAAATGATGCAATAGAGAGAATCTAACTTTTTCAGTATTAAGCAGAGATTAGACTATGAAAGACATAGTATGTTTAACGTATGATGGAGTGCAGCTGTCTAGTAATATTCAAACTGTATACTAGGGAATCTGCAGACATCCTTTGTGACACGGTAATAAAAGAGGATTTTATATTATCACTTGCACAGCTGCCCCATGATGTTCAAGTGACTACATGGTTTGCTCAAGATTACATCTCTAGACAGTTTATTGCTCACATTACCATCATTAGAATTTCGTATTTCCTTCTTCAGAATCTGTAGTTAAGTGGAAGGAGTCACTGTAGATTTTCTTCATCTTCATTAAAGATTAAGCAATCAATTCTTTTATTCATTGGAATTTCAAATTGCTTTCCTGGATGAGAAAGAAGATGCAACCTGTTACTGACACTTGTGAAGTTTTATACAGGAACCCGAGTCAGGTTTTTGTAACTTGAAAAAGAATGTGAGGTTATAGCTAACCTCAAGAAGAATATTAGTTGAAAATATCATCCTCTTGAAAAAAAATAAAGAAAATTAAAGACCAAAATCCTATTGCAAGGTGAAGTTTTGACAGTGAATTGTTTCATGTTATTCAGCCCCAGCTAGGCCCTGTGTTTGAGGAAAGATGGTATCTAATCTCAGATAGCTCAGGGGAGAATAAAGAGCATGACTGGGAAGGTTAAAAATATGAGACATGAGGCCTACAAGGCAAAGTTGAAGAGATTTGTGTTGTTAACTGTAGAGAGATGGTTTTAAACACATGATCTGCAGATTAAGGAGCAAGGTTTTTTGCTCAGCACTTAAAAAGAACTTAAAAGACATAAAGAAGCAAGTCTAGTTTTGATAGGCTTATATTAGCTGTATAAAAAAAAATTGTTATCATTGGAAAATGTTACTGATCTACCAGTTGAAAGTATTTGAAAGTTTTTTGTTTGGCTCAGCAAAAGGTTCGAGATAAATTTGTTTATCTCTGTGGTATTTTTGCTAGGGGTCTACTTTTTCAATTGCCATGGTGGTAGCAGGAGTAGGAAATCTAAATTTTTGAATTCTATGCCTTTAAACAACCCTTGGGTCCCACTCCTTCTGGCTTCCAGTAAAATTTAGAATGTTTCAGAAAAAAAATTAACTTCTGAAAATGAAGTTTCTTGTATTTCAGAAAACACCTGCAATGCGGGTTCTTTCATTAATGTTCCTCTGTTAGTCAGACACCACAAGAAGAATCACCAGGTTGCCAAAAATATCTCTTTATTGCAATTGTAGGAATCCTGAATAAAGTACTTGAAACTTTAAAACTGCACTTGCAGATTGAAAGATTGTTTCATGTTCCTCATTCATAAAAGTTTCCAAAGCCATAGGTTTGTATGGGGATATTTCTCACTTGAACTATGTATCAGATAATCAAGCATACTATTCCTTAAAGCACCTTGGTTTCCATTATACCTAGCACACCTAGAGAAGGTCAGTTCACCTAGGGAAGCTCAGGTACAAGGGATTTTAACAGTCATAGTTTCAAAGTTTGTGTGACTTTCATCAGTTTGAATTTTGTTTATGTTTGATACTGCTTTTGAAAGTATAAAGCTGAAGCAGTGAGCCCCAGTATTTTGAAAATCAGGTCCTAACAATTTTTATGTCACTCAGAGCGAGTATGGAGAGTAGAATTGTCTTGTTACTTCATTCCTCCTGACTTCCCTGGGTATCTGACATAAACTAATTTACATGCTCACTTTTTGAAGAATTTGATCTTTTCTGAAGTGCCAAAGCATACAGTTCATTAAAAGAACTCTAGTACCCTTAGGCCTGGATTCTAGCACTGCTCTCAAGTCTATCTACTCCTGCCCTCAAGATGAAATGTAAAGTGAGGCATGGAGGAAGGGTATGACAGCAACAATTAAATTATATTTACTTAAAAAATTTACAAAATGTATATATAACTTCACAATTGCTACCGAACAAAACTTCCTTGCTGCATTTATTTTTATGCATGCATATGATTACGTACTACAACCATTCTTTACACAATGTGTTATTTAAAAAGTACTTCCTTCAGGGAGGTGATTTGTCATCTTCAACATTGTAAAATGAAGCATTTAATCATTCTGTGCCATAGGCATATAAATAGGGAGTTCATATGAGGAGTGGTATTGCTGCTTAAGTGAGACAATACTAAAAGTAGTTATTTATTTATTGTGTAAATTGAGAGTATTATATATCAGAACCGCTGCAGCAAAATCTCCATAGGCTAGAGAACTCAAACAGATAACACAGGTATTCTAATGCTACATTTGACTACTGTGGATGCAAATATCTATGCCATCATCTAATGAAGTATGAGTTAACATGATTCTGTATGATTTGCACTTAATTTCTCCCCATATTCAGTTTAATGCAAAACTTTCAGATTTATATGAAACAATTTAGTATCTACTGGGGAATTTATTTCTGTCAAATAATTTACAAAAATATTGGAGTTCACAATAACTGCACTCTAGAGGGGAATAGAAAACAGTAAAGGCTTCAAAAATTCTTTCTGTCAGGTATCATAAAATTAATTATCATCGTAAATGTACACATGGTGCTAAAAAGAAATTTAATTTCTTACAAAATTCCCATAATATAGATTTGTGTCACAGTGGGGTATACACTATTTTAAATTCTGTGAGCTTTCATGTACTTCACAGACTCCAAGGGTTTGATCACACTATTTAGCATGAGAAGAGCTGTACTATTTTGAATGAAAAAGAATCAGTACTTGAATATCTAGAAATCTTTGGGACTATTTACACAGCTAATGCTCTCCAGAATCAATATTTATGCTATACTTAATTTAGTATATGGGTTGGCTATAACCATTAGGTTTTCCCATTGGTACTACCTTCTGACAGGAATCAGTGGAATATTTTTTTTACTAGAATTTACCTGAGAGAAATGAGCTTATATATAAGTGTACGAATGTTTGAAAAGTCATCTACTTTTGGCAACTGAGAGCTGGATCAAAATATTTGTAATATCATGAAATATTTTCTTCTGTTGGGATGGAGATTGTATGACCTTTTTCTTCTTTGTTTTTCCTTTTTTCTCCCCTCCCTCTCCCAACATAAGTGGAAGCACTGAAATACTACGGAAAGGACGCGTTTGCTTTGCTCAGTTATAGGCTAGTATAAAATGAAGGAAATTCCTTATTCTCACACACACACACACACACACACACATCCCAGGATTTAGCTTTGTTTGTTGGTTTGTTTTATTTAATTTACTTAGTGTTTGGCTATTTACTGGATATGAATCAAAATGTGGTTCTTTTTGATGTTTAATGTTTGCTAGCACAAAGCCCAAATGAGGAGGTGGGACAGTTATTGTTATGGCAGATAAGAGAATTTGTTCTCTCTTTTATCTATATTATCTCTGTAGTTTCTGGTAAAGATCTACAAGACCCAAAGTGACCTCTCCACTTACATCCTCCTTCCATCTTTTGGCCCTTGCTCCTGCCTGTGACTCCATTCCTTCCCACTTCAACACTATGACTTCTCGAGCCCTGCTGTCCTTTCTCCTGTTTTTTCTCCTAATAATATAAGCATACTGTAATATCCAGCGGCTTCTGAAAGTCAACTCTTCATTCCCCCTTTCTTTTCTGTATCACTTCTTCCCTTCATCGGTGAACTCCTTGAACTCATAGATTACAGCAATTGCCTCAAGTTCCTTTCCTCTCAATCCAACACAGACCCTCTCCAATTTGACTTTTGTTGTGCACCAAGGATATGCTAACATCAAGGCCTACAATGACCTTTCCATGTCAAGTCTCAGGGCCTTTGCTCCATACTTGAACTCTGCTGTTTTTATCATGACTGA
Source organism: Strix aluco (assembly GCF_031877795.1). Taxonomy (NCBI): domain Eukaryota; kingdom Metazoa; phylum Chordata; class Aves; order Strigiformes; family Strigidae; genus Strix; species Strix aluco. The sequence goes on along the minus strand of NC_133932.1, from coordinate 83,986,472 downwards.
TCATGCATTCCCTTTCAAAATCATGCCTCGCCTCTGCAACTCTGTCCTCTCCTCACCATTTAACTGTTCTGACTTGAACATATAACAGATGGGCCACAAGTGGGAAAGAAAGGGAACCGTACTAGACTTTTGAAGCTCTGTTAACTAAAAATACAGATCTTTTCTGAAAAAGCCCCTGTCATATTGCAGTGTGAATTTCTTAATGTAAGCAACAAAGGCCTGCTTCTCCTGGCTTCTATATTTCTGTCATCTTCAGCAGATTTATATTTCACTTCTCCTTTCATATTATTTTTTGAGTTGTGGAGGCGTGGTAAAGGCAGCCAGCAGCATACTATCACCCTGTTCAGGAATTCTGGGGATTTTTAAGATGTACAAATAGTCCTAAAGTATCATCTTATGAGACAATATAGCAGTGTTCCACTATCAAAACCTTTCTATAAGGCTTCCGAAGAAAACAGAATTGAAGGTGCAGGGGGAAAAAAAATTACTTACTTGTAGCTAAGTAAATATATATAAAACTTTAGTCCCCTAAACTATAATAAGTTCATCATTTGGACTTGGATGATCAGTGAGGTCCTATAACTTCAGTGTTTTGATTTATTAACTATAGTCGATTCCCAGTTTTGAACTCAATGAGTATCACCATAAGTTTCTATAGGTATTTTAGGACGCTGTCAAGACAGTTCAAGTTCAAGGTTTTGAGTTTGAAATATTTTCCACAACATTACTTCAGTATTTCTTTGGTATTTTGAATATTATCAGGTTGTAGCTGATATAAGATAAGATAAGATAAGATAAGATAAGATAAGATAAGATAAGATAAGATAAGATAAGATAAGATAAGATGACATTTCAAAAATAAATTTAATCCAATTTATTATTTACCTGTAATCCAGGAAACACATTTAGGGCTCCAGCTGAAGAAATAAAACTTGACTTATCTTTTGTACCCTGGAAGAGAAGGCTTACTTACCTTTCTGAAAAATTTTGATTCATTCTAATTATTGTATAGACATATTTAATCACTTTCATAAAAGTTCTGAAGAGAAATTAAATTAAGCTGCCAGAAAAATGGGAGGCATGATATGGAATAGTGTTTTAAAGATTTGAAGTATTTACCATCTGTCGTGGAGGAACACACAATTGAATTTAGATGGGTGTTAAATGTTACAAGATTTATTTTTTATCAAAATCGTTTACAGCTCTGACAACATTAACAAATCACAGGTTCAGGATGTAAAAAGGGTTCATTACTGCACAGCTGTCTTAAGAATTCTTAAGCTTTAGAAATTATGACCCAAAATGTGCAAATCACTCACCTAAAAGATGAGGGCTCTCAACCTTGAGGAGCTTCCTTAGGGGGCATCCCAACCTAAGAGGAGAGTTCCCAAGTGCAGACCTGCTGCTTTGAGGAGGACTGGATCCATTTGCCCTCTTGCAGGGCTTCATTCATACCTTAGCTGAATCTGATCTGTGGTCATATATGGTAAGTGGTCTAGAAAATTCTCCCAGCTGAGGTGCTTCTTTGGCTGAGGGCCTTGTCTGTCGACCAAAGGGCCTTGCCTTTCGACCAAGGTGTGTACCTGACGGCTGTCACTGACTGAGGTGTGTACATGACCACAGTCACCATACAGGCTGGACAGCTCAACCCCCAAATCTCAGCTTCTAGTTTTAACTCTTTCCTTTTAGTGGTCAAGAAGTTTTAGCCTTCATCAGGGCAGATGCACCTGCCACATCATCATATTCAACTTTTCACTTACAAAATCACAAAGTAGACTTATATTCTAAGAAGTAAAATATTTCACGTAAATATTGTTTGAACTCTGATTTGGAGCATTATGACTATATAATACACCAGAATATAAAATAAGAGGAGAAGGAAGGGAGAATGGCACAGGAAGTAAGAAGACAAATAAAATGCAGTATCTGACAAGATTATTTTGCACAGTAGAAATAAGTCTGATTTTTATTGAGTAAGTATCACATATTGGGGGAAATACTGTCAAAACATTAATGTGTATCTAGATCTTTCTTAGGCACTAATCGCCATCATATGCAGGCACAAAAAATCTCGGAATAGCATAAAGTGAAATACTTACTGAGTCCTATTTGTATCTCCCTCATCCCTAGTTTTGTAAATAAAAACAACTACTCTTACTCTTGGCAATTGTGTCAGTCTCTTTTCCACTCTTCCACGTTTCTCTCCATAGCACTCCTTAAAATGTATCGTATCCCTTCTACTCCCAGGAGCTGATCTACCTGTCATTCTTGCTGCACACAGGAATAAAAAAACTGTGTAATGAAACACCTGTTGGGAAAAGAAATGCTAGTTGCACAAAAAACAGGGAACTGCTTTTTTGTCCTTGGAAATGCTGTCTTCAATGATAGGTAGACTACTAACTCTGGAGGCATATCATAACTGTAAAACTGTAACAACAGCCAGAAGAGCTAACTGAAAGCAGTTCTAGTTTTATTTGCTAGTTCCAAGAGGGGTCAACAGAGCATTGCAAAATATAGAGAAGTAGTAAAGACTGATTCCCTTAAATGAATATGACTTTCATAGCAAGGTTAAAAATGGAGATACCATAACCATCAAGCTGTCACCTGAACAGTGTTTTAACTCCACATTGCTGAAATTTAATAACATGGAAGAAGCAGAAAGCACAAATTTGAAAATGATTTCTATTTCAGCTCTTCAAAGGGTTATGTAGCACATCTTAGCCTATTTTGTTTCTTTCATGACTCTGCTTATTTGTATGAGTAGATTTTATTGACAGTTTCCTCAGACACTTTCTATGTGAAATTCTGATTCATTTTGATACTAATAAGCTAAACAGTGCTAGGGACATTCTTCTGACTCACATGTCAAGTACAGTTAAATGTGTTATCATTTGGGACAGAATAGCTCCATTCAGGCTGTTTGCTTCTGGTCTGTGCTAACTGCTCAACTGTACTTGGGAATTATTGAGGACAGTAAATTGTCCAGGACTAAAATTATTCCAGGAACCATACTAACAATTTACCCACATACTTGCAATCACTTTCCATCTCTAGGAATATCCTTTCACATATCCCATATCTGGAAACCTTGGTGGTTGGATGCTTAAACAGGAGCTCCATCTGTGAGGCTGCATTGGTTCTACCAGGTGCTAGAAGCTCGGGAGAAGCAGAGGACATTGCTTTTTTGCCAGGTTGTCACTATGCTGCCTCACACTTGCTTGCTGGGATATACATATGCTCTTCTGTTGCAATCAGCTGGGGTGATTGTTTTAGCTTGTTTAAATCGGCCTTGGTGCTGGATGCAGGCTCCGCCTCTTGCTTTCTCATCCAGTCTGCAGGTCCAGGGCCAGTTGCTTGGGGAAAGCCCCCTGTTCAGCCTCTACTTGTTCACCTGTATCTCTTCTCTTGTGTCCTGCTGCTGCTGGCTGCCCCCAATGCTGGTGCTCCTTGCACTGCTCTGGTGTCCACTGTTAATCAGCAATAACACTCTGAAAAGCTTTTATATAGAAAATATCATTCACACTATTTTTATACATTAGATCATAGATTAGTATGAGATTTAAAACATGTAATGAACAACTCTGTATACAAAAGACTCTTTAAAAGTATTTCTACTTTTTTCCTTATTTATAGTGGGATTCACTATGAAACTTCCACAAAGTTGTCCTGGTTTCAGCCAGGATAGAGTTAACTTTCCTTGGGCTGAGAGGGAGCACAGCTGAAGGGCCGAGACCCGATTGATCATTGGAGCATTCCATGTCATGTGACATCAAAGCTCAGCATATAGGCAGGTGTGTGCGCTCGCGTGACTTTTTTTTTTTGTTTTCAGTTTCCAGGTTAATGTGGTGGGATTCTCTGGTGCAGTCAGATTGCTGCAGGGGACAGGCTCTGTACTGGTCACTGCTCGGTAAGCCACTGCTGCATTTTACCCATTTTGGACTATTATTGCTACTGTTGTTTTTGTCAGTATTGCTAAATATTTTTTATTCAACCTACAAATTTCTTCCTTTGTCCCTCTCAAGGAGGAGGAAGTAAACAACTGGCCATGTGGCGATTTGCTACCCACTGAGTGCAAACCAGAACAGTCTTTCACTCAAAAAGTGATATATTCTAGAGCAATGATTTAATCTAAATCTAGACAGTATTGAATTAAAAACCCAGTTCTGCCAAAATATGTACCCATACATCACTTTGTTAGTTCTTATGGGTAAAGGTACTCCAGAGACTTTTTCCGGTACTTCTCTAGCCAGTTTGCACCAGTTGTTCATTAGGGTTGAGATTTAAGCCTACTACTTTGCATAGCATTTCTTCTAGCATGAGAGGGAATATATTGCTCAGGTTGTTTTCTGCCTGAAGACATGTATTTCCTGACTTTTAAAAGTTGTGTGTTACTGAATATCTAGCACCAGTCAAATACAATAAACAAAAAGACTTTGAACCAATCTGACCTGAGTCTTTTAGAGGATGAAAGAAGAGGGGATTTACAGTAGTAAATGAATTTTAATCAACTTTGCTTATGCTGATAATATTTTTATTTTTGCTACAGTCAAAGAGGAAACATTGGATGTTAGAGCTGGTAAAACGGTTTATTTAGTATGAAGAAGTAGCTGTGACGTGCAAAAGAAGTATTATGTTAATTCAATTAATTAAAACCAGAATGCAAATACACATAATTAACCATGACCAAATTATGTTTGCAGTAGATTCACTCAGGTTTTGAATCTTATATATCCAGCAAAATCAGCTACTACAAAGAATTTCTGTGACATAGATATACAGAATAGTTGCAGTCACAGAGGTCATTTCAGTATTTATGAAAAAAATAGAGAAATACATGAAGGATTGAACAATTAAGTTATTTGCACATTAATTTTTTCTTTGTGAATAGTAAGTTGTGATACAAACCACTGAAAGTCAATTATACTTAGGGGAGGGAAAGCAATTAGTGGGAGGAGATGCCAGTAAAGTCTAACACCTGAATAGGAAAAAAAATTGTTAGAAATATTAGAAAAAACAAGAGGCACTAACATAAATAATCAAACTCAAGAAACTATTTAAGGAAGAAATGTAAGTACCTCATCATGACAAATAATGGTAAATTATTTTGTAGATTGTATGCTTTGTGTTGAAAATGGAAAGAGTTTCAGAAAGCTCTTATATAAAATAAGTAATATTAGGAATTTACAAATATGTGTTGCTTAACTTTTTGGCATATGAACAGCTATAATTACTTTTCTGTCTTAATGAAATTGGATCTGTGAGTGGATTTCTTTGTGAATATATCAGTAGAATAAATATCCAGACAAAAAATGTTATTTCAGCTAATTTCAACTAACAAAAGCAAACTAACTAAATTTAAATTTAAGATGGAAACTAAAAAAAAAAAAAATAATTCAACAACCAGAAAACTGAGGCTATGAAGCAGTTTCCTAAATGTTATAGTGGATGTAACCTACTTCATTCACTTCAGGATTTCACTTGTGGAGATTATGAAGAGGTAACATGTTATAGTTGACTTTGCTAACAAGTGAATAATTTTATTATTAATTTCCTTTCTAAATGAGTTTAGGTTTTATCTGTGGGTTTTGTTTTGGTTGACAAAAAATTATTTTATTAATAACATAGAAGTCATGAAGCATTCCAAAAGAGCAAGTTCATACATTAAAATTTACGATGATAGGAAGAAAAGTGCAAGGCACCATTGATAGTTACATGCAGCAATATTTTGGCATCCAAGGTACCAAAACTTTGACTGAACGCTTATTTAAAAAAGACACTCAATGAGGATTACAGAGACTCTTCTGTTCACATTAAATATGATGCAAGGTTAATCTGCTATGAATTTATATTGTTTTAAATTCCAGCTTTAATATGACCAACTCAATAATGTTAGTAATTCCTTTAGAAGTATTAGTGTTAATTAAAATGTTCTATGTTTAGAAGCTCAGTTATTGCCTTTTTTATCTTTTTATGCTCTATCCAATCCTCTGTCTTAGGTTCGCAAAAATACTCCTTCAAGATAAGTGTGTATGTTGGAAAATCTCCAGCATTAAAACTTGTCTGTATCATAAACCTCAAAACTGGAGTGTTTATTTATAAAAGTGCCTATCTGGGCTTAGAAAGCATATTATCCTACGTTTACTAACCCAAAGCTTCTTTCAAAAAATGTTTCAAGCTTTTTTCTCCCTAATTCCGATCAAACCTTGAAATATGGGACTTCATTACATTTTTATCATTATTTAAAAGTTTTGTATGAATTAAACTATTTCATGGTCAAACACATTTCATATTCTCTTCAAATGATGTCTGTTCTGCTCTCTAGAGAGCTTTAAGAAGCAGAGGAGGGAAGAATTTAGAGTAAATTACTCAGTAATTGATTGTGTACAGAATCCTGATTTTTCCAAGTGTAACCTTCCATAACAGTTCTCAGAGAATGTAATCTGGCCATATGCTTGATATATATTCCTTATATCTTAAAACTGCCTGAGTGATTTGGAACAAGCAAAAAAGTTTATTTTTAAAGCATTTTAGTGTTTTATATTTTTACATGTTAGCTGTGAGGTTGAAATTTTGCTCACTGGAATAATTACAAATTGACTGTAAGTACTTTTTAACAACTATGTAGCCTAGAGGAAGCATTGAGGAAAAAAGGTATAAACTACTTTGGATGACATATTTATATTTAACATGATATTTTATGGTAAGAAAGTGTTTTCATTTTTTAAGATGGTGTTGAAATGTTTGGATCCACTCTGAATTCCTCACCAAATCACCTATGAAGACAAGTTCTCACATCTAAAAAGATATCCCTAATTTATTTTAGATTCCATTATTTCATTTATCCATACCTCAGATGGACATTTCAAGATGATACGGATTTGATTTACTTGATATTTCATACTTTTAAAGAAAAGGAAAGAAAAATATATTTGCAAAGTGTATAAAAAGGTATGCAGAAATAATTTATATATATGAGATAAATACCACTGTTTACTGTTTGGTTTAGGTCCATCTGATTATAAGTGACATCAATTCTTTAAATAATTTAAGTTTAATTTACAAGCTTTAAAGACAGCATGTTCTTGTGCCTCTAACATGCAGGGTTTTTTCTTTTTACTCAGATTGTGTTAAGTGATTAAATGAATCAAAATCCGTGCAATTATATTGTGTTTAAATTAAAAACCTTCCTTTACAGTTTATACAAATTATAAATACTATATTTAATTTGCTATGCTTTTGTGGCACTTTGCAAACAGAGTTGTAATATGCTTCTGCAATGAAAGAAGAAACTAATTTATATGTGGAGTAAATTGCAATTGGTACTTTATAATTGAGACAATAATTTTTAAAAACCCAAACAACAAAAAAAATCCAAGAAACCAAACAAACCAACTAATCAAACAACCAAAAAACCCACAAAAAAACCTGTCTCATAAGAATGGTTCTATCTACTAATCTAGTGTAATTGCATTAATGCAAATCTTACATTTCTTCTGGAAAACAAAACCTGAAATCCCACTTAGTTCTTCTTAGAAAGCAAGGGTTTCTCCTGGCGGTTTGTCTCTTTCATTCAGATCATAATGTTGCAAGAGACTGGATTATTTTGCAAAAATAACTGTAAAAGAAAATACTGTTCTTGTTTTAACTCTAGTTACAAAGGTAAAACAATTCCTACAGTATCTCTCTCATGTAAAGTCATTGGAAGTATGAATACTCTTAAAAAGTGTATTTGGAAGTAATACTACCAATAGAGCATTACAGAAATTAATTCCTTTTTCAAGAATATATCTAAGATATCTTTTAGTTGTTCACAAGAAAATCAGCTAAAAGTGAGATGTGGGGAAGTTTAAGAAAGAGATTTTTCTATTGTAATAGCAAAAAATACACCTGTATAGAATAATTAATTTTAATCAGCTTAAATCTGTTTTTAGTTTAAATGTGTAAACTAAATTTCCAAATGTTTACACTTAAGATAACATTAAATATGTGTCTGATCTTTAGAAGTGAATATATGAGCATGAGGTCAGTGTTCTCCTAAATTAACTACATGAAATGGAGTATATATTAAGATACAGATGTAGTTTGTGTATATAAACTTGTCATTCTTCATAAACATTTGATTTAGTGCTATTTGGAGTATTTTGCTAGAATCCATAAATTCTGTCACAGTGATTATACTGAATTTCAGTGCAAACAATTCTGTAAGTGATGTACCTGTGAGACTTGTTAGCTGCTAAGGATGTTTTAATGGGTTACTTCTGGGATTACACTTGAATCCATTGTACTTTAAAGTACTTCCTGAAGTTTTGAGTGAAAGTCATCTAGGACAGGGTCACACTCCAGCCCTTTTATTTCAACTGCACATGATGCAAAAAAACAGTAAAAAATTATGGTCCCAGAGCAAATGAGAAATGAGGAACCCTGAGTGAACTGAAGGTCACTTCAAGAAGGGGGGGAATCACTGGTTCTGGCTCCTGTTCCTGATACTGTGTATGATTTTTTTTTTTTCCCGGTGACTACGTAGTGTCCTAGATATTTTGTTGCTAATCCTACATATCAGTTGGAGCATACACTTTAGCATTGACATATTAGTTGAAAAAGGGTATCAAAATAGGGAGGAAATGATGGAAAATACAGATTGGCATCTTTGTGTTGCCTTTAAGACCCTATTTGTTATGGTTCTGTGTTCTCTGTTATCCACAGTCCATCCCAGTACAGTTCCCCTAAAAAAAAAAATCTTTCTTTCCTCTCTTCCCTCTCTTACTAAGTTGGCTTCTTGATACCTTCCTTGTTTCCCTCTTTTTTTGATTACATTACTTCAGTGTTCTTGTTCAGCTCTTGAGAGTATATCCTAGTTATTTCGTCTTGTTTTGTTTCTACATTTGTCTTCCTATCCCTTTTGTTTGTTGTTGTTGCTTCGTTTTGTTCTTCTAACTTTTTCTAATTCCCCTACATGTGGAAACAATCCTGTGTTATAGTTCCTTTTTTAACTGGACCCCTTCTGGATAATGTCTCAGCAACTTTCCTTCGCTCCTTCTCTCCTAACCTGATAAGGTTAAGTTCTCTTTAACTCAGATATATGCTTTCCATAACTTCACTTGAACGCATAGGTAATTGAATACTCATTTACTTGGAATCTTTTGTCAAAATTGAATGTCTATCAAAGTAAGTATATTAATTATATGGCATTTTATAGCCCTTCTGTAGAAAAAAAATGGATAAGAAACTTAGAATTATGTTCTTATTGATCAAAAGCTGTCTTCAGGGAAATCTGATTCACTATTAAATTTGGAATTCTATTTCAATAAGGTTTCCAGAATGCCAGGGTTCCGTATTAATATTAGCATCAACTTGACACTTTGCTTAACAATGCTAGTCAATTTTGATGTGAATTTTGTTCTATGGAAAATTGTTGGTCTGCATTCGGAGCTGCCAATATAATTAAAAATTCAAGTATACCAGGAAGACATAGCTCAGAGCAGAGGGAATTGGTTCCTAAAGTAAAACCAAAGGTCTTTTTATTCTATGTATCACTGCAAATGCTTAAGTAAATTTACTGTCAGAAGCACAAAAAAATGTTAGTCAGGATTTTAAGTTCCTTAAAAAAGCTCCATTAGCTATGGGGTTTTAACCTAGAAAATGCAGATGAGTAAATAGAACTAAATTCCTTCGTCAAATTACATATAGATTTATTATGTCACATTTTCAAAAAGAACTAAAAATAAAAGCATTACAGAATTTATTGCAAGACCATAGAGGGGAAAAAAAAAATATATATATAACATTACTGAGAGGGACACAGTAAATTTCTAAAGAATGTTACTAGTAGGTTCCAAATATTCCTTCTGTTCTCTATTGATAAGACAACTGTTAAGTCACAAAGCTCTAGTAGTGCTTTTTCACCTTTTAATAAAGTGGAACAAGGAAGCTTTCAGGATAGAAAACAAAGGAACAAAGAGCTACAGAGGCATTAGAAACATAGCATTTTAAAATGAGATTTCATGCCTAGAAAAACCCTTCGTTTTGGATTGTTTTCTTGACAGATTTTTTTGGTCATATGAAGGAGGTATGTCAGAATGAAACAAAAAATATACTTTTTTAAGTTGTTATTTTTCTCCCTTGAGTTCTAAATAAACTACTATCATAAGCAATGTTAGAGAATATAGACTGTTTGAAATGAGTCTGAACAAGTAAATAGAATAATCTCCACTAATATGTTTGTAGCAATTGCTTGACATGGAACATAGCATCAGAGAAACAGGCACAATCTCTGAAAATCCTCATATGCTAAATATGAGGCTCAGTCTTTAGAACTCCATTAAGGTATTGAACTGCATTTTTCAGAACAGCATCCCTGCCTCTTCCCTGCTTTGTGATCCTATATCATAGGTGCACAAGGTGAGCAGATCTGTGAGCTTTTCAAATATCTCACCTGGCACACAGTTTAGGGAGCAGAAGAGAGTTATCAGGCAGTAGTTCCTTTGTTAACCTTATAAACAATTGTACCACAGCCATGGTACAAGAACACATCTATCATGGGACTGGATTGCCATTACCATCACCTGATATGATGCGTAGATCAAGATTACAGTTTTTTGAAGTCCAATGTACATACATACATGGGTAAGTACAAGTGTTTGAACACGCATGTGAATAGTTGGACACAAATATAAAGGTAGTGTTAATTTGTACCTATCCACAGTCTGATACAGGAAGAGAACACCCTTAAAAATTCCTAGGAACTTCCCAGTATGCAATGTTTTCATCTCATTTTCTAATGAAATTTTTCTTTTGTGTACCATATTCCTCTCTTGGAGTGCAGCTGGGAGAAACTGAAATATATCCTCAAAACAAGAGAGCTTTCATTTTTTTCTAAGATTGATTTTAATTTGCTGTGATTCTATTCTATACTTTGCATATGTACCTAAAGATTATAGGCAGATATATTTGTATAAAACACTGCATCTGTGTTCCTGAATTGTGTCTCTGCATTCATTAAAACATGAGGCAATATTAAAAGGTACTATTGCTCCATGTGTTGAATGTAAAAACACCTGGCAAAAGAAAATTCTCTGAAACAAAGATTTGACCTTATGAGTAGTTTTCCCTAAATAAACCTAAATAAGAACTGAAAAATAAGGAATTTGTCTCTAAACACACCGAATTTTGAAACATTCTTGCTGTCATGACTCTCTAATTTACATTGTTATGCTAAACATTTTCACATTTTCAAGTATATGGTGAACTTTTCATAAAGACACTATACTGTTCTATAATCTTCTAAATTATCATCTAAAAAAATAGAAAAATATAATCTCTGAAGTAGTTAATCAACAGATTTTTAGGGATTTTGGGGAATTTTACATAATTCTCCATCTTTTTCACAGAAACTCAATGAAAGGAAGAAAAGCAGCCAACCATGTTAAGAGGACTATCTTATGCAAGTGAAGTGTTACATAACATTAACCTGGAGCTATGTGAACATCAAAATATAGATGTATGCACTTACTTTTCTAAGACATTTGCAAAGAGGTTTAAGTTTCTCAAATGTAGAAGCTTCTACTATTGCCTGACAGTGAAAATGTCTTTTTTCTTTTTTTCCTGGTAGAAAATAGAAGTTCTTTTTAAGTTCTAAGTTTAGTATATTGACATAATATAATCTAATAAAACCTTACCTTTACTTTTCTATGTATTTGTATGCAAATTATCTTGTAGTGCATATTTGAGGATTTTATATGTCCCTGAAAAAAAATGCAAGCACGAGATATTTATTTGCAAATGCAGTTATTGGAAAATAATATACAGATTAATTATGAAAGTGGAGGAGAATGGAAAGGGAAGAGCAAGTATTTTTAACAAAACATTTAAAAATGTAAACAAGGAACATGGGGAATTCTCAGTGTTTATGATCAACAAAGACACAATGGAAGAAAAAACAGGTGAGGTCTGTTTCTGTTTTTTTCACAAAAATGTCCTTATTCAGTCTTGGAAGAAAATAAATTTTTAATCATTCCTTATCATTGTCTTCTGCCAAAATAAAATAAACAAGTTATCCATTAATTTGAAAATATACTTATCTTTTACAGCTAATATATACAAAGGCAAAATATTGCTTCTCTATTTCTTCCCTCACACTGTGAACTTCAGAAATATATTTTTTGACTCTATCTCAAATGCATTTAATTAGATCATTAAGACTACACAATAAAAATAGGTAGAGAGATAGAAGAAATACTGTTGCAATACTTCTGCACTTCAGCCACAACAACCCCCAGCAGTGCTACAGGCTTGGGGAGGAGTGGCTGGAGAGCTGCCAGTCAGAGAGGGACCTGGGGGTGTTGATTGACAGCCGGCTGAACAGGAGCCAGCAGTGTGCCCAGGTGGCCAAGAAGGCCAATGGCATCCTGACTTGCATCAGAACTAGCGTGGCCAGCAGGGACAGGGAAGTGATCTTACCCCTGTACTTGGCACTGGTGAGGCCGCACCTCGATTACTGTGTTCAGTTTTGGGCCCCTGTCCTGGTTTAGCCAGGATAGGTTGTTTCCCCAGCAGTGGGGGGGTGGAGCTCTAGCCGGGTTCTTCATGTATCATGCTGACGTCATGTCCGGGTGCCAGAGCATGGGAAGAATCGGTGATCGGGTTGGCGCAGCCGGTCCTCTCACTGCTGTATCAGTATATACCTTGCTCTGTTCATTGTTATTACTGTTAGCGTTATTGTTATTGTTGTTGTTTGCTGTGTTGCTGTTGCTCTGTTGTATTAAACCTTTCCCTATCTCAGCCCTGGGGCTTTGTATTTCACTCCCTTTGTGGGGGAGGGGCAGCGGCTGTGTGGTCTCAGACCCTGGCAGGGGCTAAACCACCACAAATTTGGCGCCTCAATGTGGGGCACAAGAGGGCTGAAATAAGGACAAAAGGAGAAGGTGTGTTAGAGCAATCTGTTAGGTGTAATTTTCTGTTTTTATTTGTATTTTTTTAATAAGAAATGTTTGCAATGCTGACCAACTTGCTTGCGTGGTGGGGCTGGATTAATCCTTATATCCACTGTGCATTCCCAGTGCTGATGTTTGTTTTCGGTGGAAAATGTGTCAAGGGTCTTGTTTTGCTGTACTGGCTGCAGACTGCTTATAATATGGTTGTATCGCTGCTTGTGGGGGTGAACTGGTACCTGTTTGCTGCCTGGGCTTTTGTTAGGGGTCTCACCCCCTCTATGGGTGAGCCAGGGGAAGAGACTCTCTCGGTTTTTGAGAGTTTCAGCTATTCCTGGAGCACCCAGGCCAGTGTGCTTGCAGTACTGTGCTTTCTAAATGTCTGCCAGATCTTGTTTTGGGCCATGCGGTACTTCTCCAACAATAGCACCACCCGGAAACCTGCCCCGAGGGCAGATAGTTATAAATGGCAAGGTGTGTGGGAAGAGATGGGCAAGTGCCTGAGTCAGTGGTCACCCCCAATGCTTTGGGATCTCACTCCCAAACAAGTGCGGAGTCCTGATAAACTGGTGGAGTGTTTGGAAAAGGTGTGCTGCCAATCTGACAAACCCCGGGAGACACAAATCCTTGCGATGTGCTGGGGGCTTCCCATGCTTACCGCATTGCCCTTAACACTGATCACTGCCCTTAAGGGGGAGAAAGGGCTGCAGGGTCTGAAAGTGAACTTACTGGTGCAGCAGCTGAGCCAGAGGGACAAGCAGTACCAATATCAGTAGCCCCGATACGGAAAACCAAATATACCAAAAAATCCCCTCACAATGTACAGGGTGATAATGAACCAGGCCCATCACGAGAGCAGGAGGAAGAGCCGGAGGTAATCATCTGATCTCTATCCCTCAGTGAGTTACAAGATATGCGGAAGGATTTTAGCTGTAGTCCAGGCAAGCAAATTTGCACCTGGCTGCTCCTTTGCTGGGATAGTGGAGCTGCTGGTTTGGAATTGGAGGGGAGAGAGGCCAAGCAGGTGGGACCTTTAGCCAAGCAGGCTGGTATTGACAAGGCAATAGGGAAACAGGCTCAAACACTCAGCCTTTGGAGGCGACTCCTGCTTGGTGTGAGGGAGAGGTACCCCTACAAGGATGATGTTCTATGTCGGTTAGGCAAGTGGACTGACATGGAGAGAGGCATTCAAAACCTCAGGGAAATGGCTGTGTTTGACATGATCTATGGTGATCTGAATGATGAGCAGTCAACAGTGGATCCAGATCAGGCCCCTTGCACACAGTTGATGTGATGGAAGTTCCTGCAAAGTAGACCAGAGGGACATTCCAAAGCATTAGCAGTAGCGTCTTGGTGGCAAGACACCCAGACTCAGACAGTGGATGAAGTGATTATCCAGCTCTGACAATATGAGGGAAGTCTCCCTTCCTCCCAAAATGCTTTGGTTTCAACTGTACAGGAGCTGTCTCAGAGGCTCCAGAAGGTGGAAGAGGACATGTCCTACGTTCCACCTGCACAGGCCGATGTCTCAGCTATTAGAAGCAGGCACTTCCCCACCCAAGAGAAGGGCAGTGGAAGACACACACCACAGGGCACCCTGTGGTTCTTCCTCCGCGCCCATGGGGAAAACATGAGAAGGTGGCATGGACAGCCCACTTCCGCCCTAGCTGCACGAGTACAGCAGCTGAAAGGGAAAACCACCATGAAAGGGGAGTCTTCCAAGAGAGATGTAGCTCCAGTGTCTAGTCAGAAACCCCCCAGACAGAATAGAATGGCCAACATTATGCTTGACCCTCTTGAGGGGACCAGGAAGTCATTCTTGCAGGAGTCACTCTTAGATCAAGTGAGTGATGGTGAGCAGGATTAGAGGGGCCCTGCCTCCAGCCAGGTGGAGGAAAGGGATAATCGGATTTACTGGAAGGTGTGGATCTGATGGCCTGGCACATCAAAACCACAAGAATATAAGGCCTTGGTAGACACTGGCGCACAGTGCATCCTGATGCCATCAAGCCACAGTGGGGTTGAATCCATCTGCATCTCTGGAGTGACAGGGGGGTCCCAACAGCTGACCCTATTAGAAGTGGAAGTGAGCCTAACTGGGAAGGACTGGCATAAGCACCCCATTGTGACTGGCCCAGATGCCCTGTGCATCCTAGATATAGACTACCTCAGGAGAGGGTACTTTAAAGACCCAAAAGGGTACCGGTGGCCCTTTGGTATAGCTGCCCTGGAGGAGATTGAGCAATTGTCCACCTTACCCGGCCTCTCAGAGGACCCCTCGGTGGTGGGGTTGCTTAAGGTCGAAGAGCAGCGAGTGCTGATTGCCACCAAGACGGTGCACCGGCGGCAGTACCGTACTAACCGAGATTCCCTGGTCCCCATCCATCAGCTGATCCGTCGACTAGAAAGCCAGAAGGTGATCAGCAAGACTCATTCACCTTTCAATAGCCCTATATGGCCAGTGAGAAAACCTAATGGCGAATGGAGACTAACGGTGGACTACCGTGGCCTGAATGAAGTTACGCCAGCGATGAGTGCTGCAGTGCTGGACATGCTAGAGCTCCAGTATGAGCTGGAGTCGAAGGCAGCCAAGTGGTATGCCATGATTGACATAGCTAATGTGTTTTTCTCCATCCCAATAGCACCAGAGTGCAGGCCACAGTTTGCGTTCACTTGGAGGGGTATCCAGTACACCTGGAATCGATTGCCCCAGGGGTGGAAACACAGCTCCACCATTTGCCATAGACTGGTCCATAATGCACTGGAGAAAGGTGGGGCTCCAGAACACCTGCAGTTCATTGATGATATCATTGTATGGGGGGACACAGCTGAGGAAGTCTTTGAGAAAGGAAAGAAGATAATTGAAATCCTCCTGAAGGCTGGTTTTGCCATCAAGTGACAGAAAGTTAAGGGGCCTGGAAGGGAGATTCAGTTCCTAGGAATAAAATGGCAAGATGGGTGTCGCCACATCCCAATGGAGGTGATAAACAAGTTAACAGCCATGGCCCCACCAACCACTAAAAAGGAGACTCAATCTTTCCTGGGCGCGGTGGTGTTCTGGAGAATGCACATCCCAAACTACAGCCAGATTGTGAGCCATCTCTACCATGTAACCTGCAAGAAGAACGATTTTGAATGGGGCCCTGAGCAACAACAAGCCTTTGAACAAATTAAGCAGGAGATTACCCAGGCAGTAGCCCTCGGGCCAGTCCGGACAGGGCAGGAGATTAAGAACGTGCTTTACACTGCAGCCGGGGAGAATGGCCCTTCCTGGAGCCTTTGGCAGAGAGCACCTGGGGAATCCTGAGGCTGACCTCTAGGCTTTTGGAGCTGGGGATACAAAGGCTCTGAAGCTAACTATACCCTGACTGAGAAGAAGATACTGGCAGTGTACGAAGGAATTCGAGCTGCCTCAGAAGTGGTCGGCACTGAGACATAGCTCCTCCTGGCACCCCGACTGCCGGTGCTGGGATGGATGTTCAAAGGAAAGGCTCCCTCCACACATCATGCAACAGATGCCATGTGGAGTAAATGGGTTGCGTTGATAACACAACGGGCTCGAATAGGGAACCTCGACCCCCCAGGATTAGTGGAAATGATCATGAACTGGCCAGAGGGCAAAGATGCTGGGATGTCACCAGAACAAGAGGTGAAACGTGCTGAGGAGGCCCCACCATATAACGAGCTGCCAGAGGAAGAAAAACAATATGCCCTGTTCACTGATGGGTCTTGCCGCATTGTGGGAAAACATCGACAATGGAAGGCTGCAGTGTGGCATCCCACACGAGAAACCACTGAAGCTGTTGAGGGACAAGGTGAATCGAGCCAGTTCGCAGAGGTGAAAGCCACCCAGTTGGCTTTGGAGATTGCTGAGCAAGAAAAGTGGTTGACGCTCTATCTCTACACTGACTCGTGGGTGACGGCAAGTGCCCTGTGGATGTGGTTGCAGCAATGGAAACAGAACAACTGGCAGCGCAAGGGCTGACCCGTCTGGGCCGCTGAAGTATGGCAGGATATTGCAGCCCGGGTGGAGAACCTCGTTGTGAAGGTGTGCCATGTGGACGCCCATATACCCAAGAGTCGGGGCCTCTGATGAACATCAACACAACCAGCAGGCGGACCAGGCTGTTAAGATC
Organism: Strix aluco; assembly: GCF_031877795.1. Taxonomy (NCBI): domain Eukaryota; kingdom Metazoa; phylum Chordata; class Aves; order Strigiformes; family Strigidae; genus Strix; species Strix aluco. Next base: position 83,969,410 of record NC_133932.1, on the reverse strand, counting down.
GAAGTGGCTCAGGTGGACTTGGACTGGCAGCATAAAGGTGAACTGTTCATAGCCCGGTGGGCCCATGAGACCTCGGGCCACCAAGGCAGAGATGCAACATACAGGTGGGCTCGAGATCGAGGGGTGGACCTCACCATTGACACCATCGCAGAGATCATCCATGGATGTGAGACAAGCCAAACGGGTGAAGCCCCAGCGGAATGAAGATCGATGGATGAAATATAAGTATGGAGAGGCCTGGCAGATCGACTACATCACACTGCCACAGACCCGCCGAGGCAAGCGCCACATGCTCACAATGGTGGAAGCAACCACTGGGTGGCTGGAAACTTATCCAGTGTCCCACGCCACCGCCTGGAATACCATCCTGAGCCTTGAAGACCGAGTCCTGTGGCGACACGGCACCCCAGAGAGGATTGAGTCAGACAATGGGACTCACTTCCGAAATAACCTCATAGATGCCTGGGCAGAAGAACACGGCATCGAGTGGGTCTACCACATTCCCTACCATGCACCAGCCTCCGGGAAGATCGAGCGCTACAATGGACTGTTAAAAACTACATTGAGAGCAATGGGGGGTGGAACCTTCAAACACTGGGACACACATCTGACAAAGGCCACTTGGTTAGTGAACACAAGACAATCTGCCAATCAAGCTGGCCCAGCTCAGTCGAAACTTCCACGTGTTGTAGACAGGGATAAAGTCCCTGTAGTGCACATGAGGGATCTGCTGGGAAAAATGGTCTGGGTTAGTCCTGCGCCGGGCAAAGGCAAACCCATCCATGGGATTGTTTTTGCTCAAGGACCTGGGTGCACATGGTGGGTGATGCAGAAGGATGGAGAGGTCCAATGCGTGCCACAAGGGGACTTGATTGTGGGTGAAAACACACTGTGAGTTATACTGTGCTTCTGTTAATTTTTCTTTGTCAATGCTAATTGCTAAGTGGCAGCTGGATGTGACGCACATGGTATAGAATAAAGGGGTGGATTATGTCCTGGTTTAGCCAGGATAGGGTTAAGTTTCCCCAGCAGTTGGGGGGCGTAGCTCTAGCCGGGTTATTCATATACCATGCTGACGTCACGTCTGGGCGCCAGAGCACGGGAAGAATCGGTGATCGCGTGGGTTGGCGCAGCCGGTCCTCTCACTGCTGTATCGGTATATACCTTGCTCTGTTCATTGTTATTACTGTTATCGTTATTGTTGTCGTTTGCTGTGTTGTTGTTGCACTGTTGTATTAAACCTTTCCTTATCTCAGCCCGGGGCTTTGTATTTCACTCCCTTTGTGGGGGAGGGGCAGCGGCCGTGTGGTCTCAGACCCTGGCAGGGATTAAACCACCACAGCCCCTCACTACAAAAAGGACATTGAATTACTCGAGTGTGTCCAGAGAAGGGCAATGAAGCTGGTGAAGGGTCTGGAGTACATGTCATATGAGGAGCGGCTGAGGGAACTGGGGTTGTTTAGTCTGGAAAAGAGGAGGCTGAGGGGAGACCTCATCGCCCTCTACAACTACCTGAAAGGAGGTTTCAGAGAGCTGGGGATGAGTCTCTTTAACCAAGTAACAAGTGATAGGACAAGAGGTAACGGCCTCAAGTTGCGCGGGAAGTTTTAGACTGGATATTAGGAAGCATTTCTTTACAGAATGGGTTGATGGGCATGGGAATGGGCTGCCCAGGGGAGTGGTGGAGTCCCTATCCCTGGAGGTGTTTAAGAGTTGGGTAGACGTAGGACTTAGGGGTATGGTGTAGTTGGGAACTGTCATTGTTAGGTTAATGGTTGGACTAGATGATCTTGAAGGTCTTTTTCCAACCGAGATAATTCTGTGATTCTGTATTTCTCATATAGTATTTGTCTAATAGTAAATGTACTGCCAAGCTTAATTTCTGCAGTTCTTCTTTTAAAATACTTTAAGTTATTTAAATCTATCTCATATATTTGTAAGAAGAGAAATTAAATTTGGTTGCGATGAGTACTCTTTAAACCATAAAAATAAGCTTGTAGTAAAATTATATGGTAAAAATGTAACCAATCATTTACACAAATATCATCAAAGGAATCAAATTTTGAACATGATAATAATAAAATAATTTTACAATTTTTTCAGAATTTCAAGTTCATCCAGGAAATGTAGCATACAGCTATAACTTGATTCATACTCATTAAGAATTTCTCTTATGTTTTAAGTTATACTTTCTATTCTTCTATCAACATAGTATTTCTTACCAATCTTTATAAAGCACATATTCATGCAAGTTACTCTTTCTAGTCTTCAGATTTCTGTTCAGTCTAACAATAATGCTTTGATCTGTTAGCAACTGGCCTTTTTAATTTAATTTACTTTCAGCCTCAGGCTCTCTAGGAAGTTCCCTTTTACTTCTTTAAGAGCAAGGCTTAAATGTTTCATTTTTAATAAGCCTATCTTTGATGACTCTCCAGATGTTGAGTTTGGTTTTACTTATATATTTGTATTTCTGTCATGATTTTACTGCAAAATGCTTCAGGGTATTGACATATTATTGACTCATAATACTGGCTGGTACTGTACAGAATGTTGAAATCTCTTCAAGAGAGCAGAAGCTAGGACTGAACTTTTACTATTACTCATATCCTAAATAAAGATGATTCATACAACTTCTGGACACATTGATGTCTCCTTTCACCTTCATTATAGAGGCTCATAAGATGCTCTACAGTGCTAAGATTGAGGCTTCTGCAATGTGAAATAAAATACTTTATTGAAAAAAACTTTATTGGTCTGGAATATGGCATAGTTAATACCTACTTCATATCTAAGAGAAAAATCACCATTCATTGTAAAACTAGTGTTTTACTTATCCCTTTGCTTTTTGTAACTTTTGAAAGCGAACATTCTAACAATCGTTTTTCAAGAAGTGTGAAAATAATAGCAAAAATAAATCTAAAACATCAGGAGTTTAGCAGACAGCAGGAGTCTTGGATTCAATGACCCCAAAAGTAAATAATGCCCAAAGAAGAAATACGACATTAAAAAATCCAAGTACAGAAATCATTCCCAAACTAGATGCACTGACTTCGTATTGTCACCTATAAGGTGCTATTTTTCAGTATCAGTCTATCTAATGCATCTCTCTTCAGGAGAAAAAAGTATAGAATTTCCTGTTCTGTTTTCTCTGACTAACAACACAGAAAGCTGAAACAGAAGGAAGAAGATAGCAAACGTTTTAAGTTATTAATCTTTCTTTCCAGTGGTTTTGACCTGGTCATGGAAGTGATTCTTTCCTATGTAAGTTCTTAAAAACAAAACTCTAAAGAATTATCAGTGTAAGAGGGATGAGGAGAGATGTTTGTTTGGATACTCAGAGTAAACAAAAGTAATTAAGGAAAAAGAAGGACCTGTCTATTAAAAGCAATTGTAAAAGAAGAAAATAGCTTAGACAATTATGGAATAGTGAAGTCTGGCGTTCTGTTAATGAATTTGCTTGCAGTTATTAAAAAAAAACGTATGCTGTTCTGGAAAACGTAGTACAGGACAGGTTTCCTTCCTTCATATATTTTTTCATGAGATTACTCATAGGCTATGGTGATATCAAAAGTGGTTAATATCTTTACAAAGTGTTTTTTAGCTATGCTTAACTCTAATGATTCAATCATGTCATTTCTTATCCACATTCCCCAGAAGATAAACAGGTGCAGAAATTTTGTATCACAATTCATTCACATTACCACTTGCAATGAAATTTTAATCTCTGTTCTGCATTTCGCAAAGATACAGCTTTGGCTTATGAATATAGCCCCAAAAAATTAGGTTATTACAATGGAAAAAAAAAAAAAGTTCAGTATGGAACAGCATTCTGCTGTCAAATACCATGGCTGCAATTATAATAGTCTTTATCAGCATCATCATATAATCTTTTTTATATGTCTTGCATATTTATTCTTCCTTAGGTTTATTTAGTGATACAAATATGTTTTTTAGAGTGACACAGAAATAAAAAAAAAAAAAAGTGCCATAAGATACAGTTCACACATAATCCTGAAAAGCAGTCATTAACTTGCAACACTATGCATGTGGGAACTTAATTATAAGAATTTGCTTAGAGCTGGAATTTCTTTAATTGCTTTATCAGCAGAATTACAAGATTGAATTCATCACAATAGGTATAGTTTATACAGTGGTTGCAACCACAGTAGGGTAGCTGGTATTCTTTTTTTTCTTTACATTCTTGCTTGGTTTTTTATTCAAATATTGAGAGGACTATCACTGAATTCCCAATACAAGAAAGAATGAAAATAAGAGAAGCTGAAATGTCCTCAGGAAAAATATATTTCTCTCTCTAAAAAATAAATAATGATATCTAATATGCATATATTTAAATGTAAAACATTTCTATTTAAATATCTTCTGATAAAACAGATCAATTTGTTACCTTCCTGACCTTTAAAGATCATCTACTCCAACCACCCTGCCATGGGCAGGGACATCTTTCACAAGGTCAGGTTGCTCAAAGCCCCATCCAACCTGACCTTGAACATTTCCAGGGAGGGAGAATCCACAATTTCTCTGGGCAACCTGTTACAGTGTCTCACCCCCCTCATAGCAAAACATTTCTTCCTTATCTCTAGTCTAAATCTAACCTCTTTCATTTTAAAACCATTTCCCCTTGTCTTGTCACTACAGGCCCTAGTAAAAAGTCTCTCTCTGTCTTTCTTAAAAGCCCTCTTTACTATTGAAAGGCACAATAAGGTCATGTTCTGTTAATTGAGATGCATAAGAACAAAGTCAGTATTTATATTACAGAGAGCATGGTAGCACTCATTTCTGAGCCAGATAAGGCATCACAGAATTCACATTCTCTCTCTGAATGTGCTTATTACCATCACTCAGATCGTGAAGAGCACTGGCTGAACCCTCTGTATGCTAAGATTTTTTCACCAAACATTGAAAGGGAGGTATTGAAGACATGTAGCTTTAAAATATACTATCGGGGGTGAAGAATAAAAGCTGAAGGGTACTCTAACCAACTGAAACAGAAAAAGAATTCTAGGAAGAGAAAATGTAACTAGTCACCTCAAAAATATGTAGCCATGAAAAACTCTCTTCTGCACATCCAAGTGTGCACACACTCTAAGAAGTTCTTGAGCATTTCTAATGTGGGCAAATGGCCAAAACTCCATACTATTACTATTACTGCAGGACAAATTACTTTCTGGAGTCAGAAACCCTATATTCTCCTTTACTTCCTGTGACTAAATAAGGCAATATAATAATGCTTTGTTTTTGTTTTTTTTTTCTTCTGACTTTAAATAAAAACAGATGTTCCTGCCAAGTTTTTGTTCTTTAGGAACTAAATAATTTGTTCAGCATGTGCCTTTTAATTAATTACTAAAGAGTAAAATACTAATGTATCCTTAGTAATAGAGAAAGACCTACAGCTTCTGAAGTGGTGTTTTGTTAAATGCAATTAATGAATCCACACACACACTTTGCATCTTATAGTTAGTAATTGTGGGAAATCCTTGCATAAATTGAACTTATTTAGCTACCTTTAGCGTTATGATTTTCACCCAAAATTTACCCTTTAGTAGCATTTTACCTGGACAAAACTTCCTTCAGAGCAGGTTTAATGTCTTTTGTAGTATTATAATCAAAGTACTCACAGTTCCATGTGAGACAAACCCATGATGTTGGAAGTTTAATGTTTAGACTCTTTAGTGAATTCAGTGTTAATAACATCTCTAATCTACTCTAATTTAATTGCCAGGTTAACATGGCTTTTAGTAAAAGGAACATGTTGTGTAGCTCCACAAAAGCATTCTGACTTGGCTATTTTTCCTACTATTTGGAAAACTTGTTTGTCTTAATATGTCTGTATACATCATGTATTTATCTGCATATATTTATGTACACATGCCATAGGCAAAACTGTTAATGATATTTCTTTGTGGCTTATAGGTGTATATATATACAGTCCAAAAAGCTACTTTTTAGGTATTATACTACACATCTGTAAATTTTTAAACACGTGAATTTCTGTCTGTACACATATAAGCTATTTTTGATGGAAGAACAGTCCACATAGCTGTGTTTTCATTTAATCTTGTAAACTATAATATTTATAGGTATTTTTATATATGATGTAAATATTAGTATTCCCATTCTTTCCTGCCAGATATTATTAAGTTTGCTTACTCTTAGGAATACATTTATATATTATCTTTATCACTACATTTAGCTTTTCTTTGTTAGGTAATATTTTTAAATCATAATGATAACTTCTCTTAGTACAGTCTGTATATTTTGAACTTACAATTAGATTGCAAACTTTAACTTCAGAATGAAATTTCATCATACATGCACAAGATCTAAGGTCTGATAGATACATCTGATTTCACAGAACCACAAAATCACAGAATGGTTGAGGGTGGAAGGAAACCTTGGGGTCATTCTGTCCAACCCTCCCTGCTCTTCAAGGATGGAGACTACACTACCATTCTGGGAAACCTGTTCTACTGCTCAGTCACCCTCACATTAAAGCAGTGTTTCCCAGTGATCAGATGGAATGTCCTGGCTTCAGTTTGTGCTCACTGCTTCTTGTCTTGTCACTGGGCACTGCTGGATCCATCCTCTTTACACTCTCCTTTAGATATGTGCACACATTGATGAGATGCCCGTAATCCTCTTCTCTAGGCTAAGCAGTTGGAGCTCTCTCAGCACTTTCTCATAGGAGAGATGCTCCAGTCCTTTAATCATGTTTGTGGCCCTTTGTTGGAATCTTTCTGGTAGCTCCATGACTCTCTTATACTGAGAAGACCAGAACTGGACACAGGACTGCAGATGTGGCCTCACCTGTGGTAAATAAAGGGAGAGATCACCTCCTCATACCGGCTAGCAACGCACCTCCTAATGCAGCCCAGGATACCACTAGCTGCCTTTGTCACAAGGGCATATTTCTGGCTCATGTTCTACTTGTTGTTCACCAGGACCCTCAGGGCCTTTTCTGCAAGGCTGCTTTCCCCAGGTATAAAACTTCACACTTCTTCCCATTGAACTTCATGAGGTTCCTGTCGGTCCATTTCTCCAGCGTGTTGAGGTACTTCGGAATAGCAGTATAACCCTCTAGCATATCAGTGATTCCTCTTAGTTTTATGTTATCTGCAGACTTGTTGAGGGTACACTCTGAACCATCATCCAGATCATGAATGAAGATGTTGAACAGGATTGGAGCAAGTATTGAACCCTGGGGTACACTGGTAGTTATTGGCCCCAGCAAGACTTTGTGCCACTCATCACCACCTTCTGGGTCTGGCTGTTCAGCCAGATTTCAGTCCACCTCACTGTCTGTTCATCCAGCCAATACTTCCTTAGCTTCATGAGGATCTTATGTCTAAGATCTATAAGATCTATAATGTGAAAAGCCTTACTGGAATCAGGGTAGACAATAGCCAGGGCTCTCTTCTTGTCTACCAAGCCAATCATGTCATCACAGATGGTTACCATCTATCAAGCATAACTTCCCCTTGGTGAATCCATGCTGACTACTCCTGATGACTTTCTTGTCTTTCATGTGCCTGGAAAGATATTCCAGGAACAGTTACTCCATCACCTTTCCTAGGATCAAGGTAAGGCTGACTGGACTGTAGTTTCTTGGGTCCTTGTTCTTGTCATGTTTGAAGGTAGGAGTGCCCTTTGCTTACCTCTAGTCCTCAGGCCCATTTCCCAGTTATCATGATTATTCAAAGATTATGAAGAGTGATCTCGAAATTACATCAGCCATCTCCATCAGAATTCAACTAAGGAACTGGGTTTAGACATCAATCTTATATACAGATAACTTTGAGTGAAATAACATAATGTGTCAACTACTGTTTGAAGCAGCATAGGACTGTCACTTAAAACTCTTAGTCATTCGTCTTGTCTATCAATTCCATTCAGATATCTGATACACCCTTGGACAACTACAAAGGTACTAGATGCCACCATCAGGCAACTAAATCAAGCATCTTCATTATAAACACCAAAATATCAGTGACAAAATCTAAACCAGACTCACACTCAAAATGTTTTTATTTCTTAAATTGAAATTAAATTTGCTCACAGCAAATTATTTTTTTTAAAAATAAAATTATGACTTTTGGTGCTGATTGCAAATGCTTTATTTTAGGTTTAATTATTATTTCAGGTATTTTTTTTCCTGGTTTTATTTTGATTAGGAAGCTAAACCTGTCACTGTTAATTTGATCCAAAATACACTTTTCCCATGCATTTTCACTGAGCCAGTATACTAAAGTACGATCAGTCTTAAATACGTCTTTCTCAGAATATATGTTATCAAGCAGTGATAAAGCAGCAAAGTGCAAAATGAAGGACTATTCTTAGATTTGCTGGCTATTGCACTTAAAACTGTTTCATAACTTTCTCCTAGCTCAGACATCTTCATTTATGGGCACCAATACCTGAGGCTGGAATGTTTTCTCTGCCTGAAAGTTAGGTTAATTCAGAGCCTAATCCTAGGCCAAAATGCTAATGACTAATATACTAATGTACTATTGGTGGAACTTCCAGAGCCTTCATATATGTTTTAGAAAGAAGGGATAGCTTGTGTACTTACTTAAATCTATGGTGTTGTTTCATTGCTATGAAATTCAGATTCATACATGCATCTAACAAGCAACTCTATCAAATTCTTGCTGTTTATAGAGTATCTTAAAGTAAAATGTGCCTGTGAATTCCATTCTCTCTGGTAGTCTCTGATAGCTATAATGAAGCTCATGTAATACTTCTGTGTGAGCACTAATATTGTATAAGATGTATAAATTGTTAATCTTCTGTACTGGTTTGTCTGGGATAGAGTTAATTTTCTTAATGGTAGCTTGTACAGTGCTATGTTTTGGATTTGTGACTGAAAAAGGATTGATAACACACTGGTTTTACTTATTGCTAAACAGTGTTTACACAGCATCAAGGCCTTTTCTGCTCCTCACACTGCCCCACCAGTGAGTAGGCTGGGGGTGCACAAGAAGTTGGGAGGAAACACATCCAGGTCAGCTGACCTCTACTGAACAAAGAGATACCCCATACTATATGACATCATGCTCAACAATAAAAGATGGGAGGAGGAAGAAAGAGGAAGCAGGATATTCAGAGTGATGGCGTTTCTCTCCCCAGGTAACTGTTACATGTGACAGAGCCCTGCTTTCCTGGAGATGACTGAACACCTGCCTGCTGATGGGAAGTTGTGAATTAATTCCTTGTTTTGTTTTGCTTGCATGCACAGCTTTTGCTTTACCTGTTAAACTGTCTTTATCTCAACCCATGTGTATTCTCACTTTTACCCTCCCCATTCTCTCCTTCATCCCAATGTGGAGGAATAGGCAAGAAGCTGTATGGTGCTTAGCTCCCTACAGGAGTTAAACCATAACCCATAACTTGTTCAGATGTAGAAAAACCTTTGTTCTGGATTTCTAGTCTGATGCTGACAATACTAATGTCTACACTGGGAGGAAAAGACTTCTTGAAATGGTCTAAGATATAAATTTGTTTTCACTAATATGAATGAACTCTTCCGTAATTTGAGGCCAGACTGAAAGCTGACTGTATCCCTATCTTTTTAGAGAGTTTATTTACTATGTTAGTAAATAAATTTTTCTTTCATATTAATTCATAAAATACTTATTTACCTATTAAGAATATCTTATTCTACCAGATGTTTGATAAAGGAAATAGAATTATCTGATCACCTTCTACTTCTTTAAATTCAGTGTTCTGGTACCTGTGTTGGGCTCTGACTGAGAAGGAATACAAATACTAGGTGAGGTTCATCTTACTAAAAGGTCTACCATATACCTATGGGCTGATCTTCAAGCTCTTTTTAAGATCAGTGGAGAGAAAAAAGTATGTTAAGAGTGATTCGTCTCCTTCTGAAATAGGATTCTAAAGACACATGAACTTTATTTGGAATCTCAGCCACAAAAGGAGCCTAAGATAAATTATTTTTACAAAGCTACTCAGTTACCTAAATATTGATGTTTAATGGCATTAGAGGTACCCTGGCAGACACTGCTTATACTCCAGCTGCCTTCCCAAAGAAAGGCATTAATTTACTGTAATATTTGAGGCCAGCTTGGATGTTTTAGACCTGTAGAGGATCTCAGATTGTCCAGTATGATTGTGTGAGGGCAATTGAAACAACTAACTAGTTATATACAAGACATACAGATAGAAGTTTTGTTAGTAGAAACAATCAGATTTTCAGCTTGTTTATGTTATTTGACTACCAGGGCAGGAAAAATGCCATTTCCAAAAATAACATTTTTGTCAAATAGGTTAATTTTCCTAACACAGGGTGAAGGAGGATTGCCACTATGAATGGGAGGAAAATTAAGACTAGAATAAACATATAATTCTTTTATACAGCAATCATAGGGAGTGGGATTCCTTGAATCTATTTCTACTCTCCTTGTTATCCTCCAGTTTGCTTAAGTCACACAGTTAGGGTCAATAATGCTTAATAAGGAGGATTCCTTGTCCTGAAGCAAAGTGGTACTAAATGGTTTACATCCATTCTGATTATTTTGGGAAAAGTAATTGAAGAAATCAAAAACAGAGACAGAGAGCAAGTTACCTCTTCAGCAGTGTGGGCAATATAGGTCCAGTGTTCAAGATCATTCCCTGACCTATATATGCTCTAAATAACTATATAGAAAATTGATAGGCTTCTTTAATAGTCAGTAAGCAGGAAAAGATACTTTCAAAAAGTCATATGACTCTAAATGAATTCCTACAGCATTTTTAATTAATTGTTTTCTGAGAATGTTTGTCTCTATTGACTGACCACCTCAAACTAGAACCTGACTTGTAGATAGTTAAATGTAACTTTAAATTAATTTTGATAATCTTGAAATAACAAATAGGAAGATTAGTTTCAACTTAATTTTCAGAGCTAACCATACATGAATTAAAAAAAAATGTATGGAATGATAAATATAAATGCTTTCTCCCCTTTCCTTTCCTTTCCTTTCCTTTCCTTTCCTTTCCTTTCCTTTCCTTTCCTTTCCTTTCCTTTCCTTTCCTTTCCTTTCCTTTCCTTTCCTTTCCTTTCCTTTCCTTTCCTTTCCTTTCCTTTCCTTTCCTTTCCTTTCCTTTCCTTTCCTTTCCTTTCCTTTCCTTTCCTTTCCTCTATGTTGATTTTTTATTTATTTGGTTTTATGAAATTAGAGGTTTTGTTATAAAAAAAGCAAAAAAAATCAGTACATGACATTATGGCTTGTCATCAAGATGTACAGATTAAAAAATGATACAATATTGAGACCAACAGGAGGAACATTTTGATTTGCTTTTTAATCCAGAAGGGATGCAAGTAAAATGGCATAAGAGAGGAAAAGATTACCCCTTGGTAGATATTATGGTAGATGAATACAGTGCCTTTCTTTGATGGATAACCACTTGTTTTAAAAAAAGAAAAATTATATAATTTGTCTATTTCTACTTAAGTAATTTGTTATGGTAATATATTGCTAATAAAATAACTAAAGGTGATAGCATTTGACTGAAGACAGGAGATTATAGCTACCCTGGGGCAGAGGTGGAGGGAGATAGGAGATTAGAAAAGGGCTACCAGTGAACTACTGACAAATTAATTACTCTTTGTGATAGGCTTTTTTTTTTTTTTTTTTTTTTGTGCTAAGATCATTGCTAATAAAATTTGATAATGGCAAAAACTTGTGAGGTATTGTTACTGCATACAAGGACTTTCCTCCCCTCCCCCCCCGCCCCCAAAGCAAATCAGATGACCTTGAGGTCCAGAATAATAATTAGGAGATTAAATTCAATAATACAGAATGCAAACTCATGTGCTTAGTTTGAATTTCATTTCCCTTACTGTTGCAGGGAAAAACTGCTCACCTCTCATGGTTTATATCAAATCAGGATCATAGTGGTTTATTGATTAGTGACATAATTAACATCAATCTGTGAACTACATATTCAGGATCAATATAACCAATAAACCAGCTAAAGCACATACTAGACACTTACCTAATGTTAGTAAATATCTACAGATTCGACCTACCTGTCAGGGAGCAGCAAAAGTGGAGCTGCTCTGTAAAGGAGTGCAGGCTGCGATTCCCCAGGTGGGATAGCAGGACCTTTCCCCACACCTGTCCTGGGGAGCGAGGCAAGCTGAGGGGGCCACCATGAGCAGGGCATAGGCAGGGTATGGGGGGAGATCTTAGGGGAGACTGGGCAGCATGAATAAGGCCTGTTAGTGCCCCTCAGGGACCTGACACTGTTCCTCCATAACCAATTCCCAAAAATTCTAATGTCCCCTTCACACATGCACATACTCACAGCTACAGGCTCACCCTCCACAGCAGTAGGGGCTCCCCTGGGTGCACACCCCTCTTGTAGAAGATGCACTGCCCCAGCTTTGTGTGCCTCCTTGCTGTTCCTGACTCGCTGCTGATGCACCCACAGTGAGGAAGTACCCTAGGAGGTGTTCCTGCACCCCAAGGTGGAGTCCCTGTGTACCACCTCCACACTGCCAGCCCGCTGCTAGGTACCAGCTGTGCTGCTTAACCTGGGCAGAGTTTGGGGTGCTCCAGGGGTGCTGCTGATGAGGACAGAACCCCTCAAATAGCTGTTGCTGATCAGTCTAAACTTCGTAATAATGACAACCTTGTTTAAACAATCTCCAAGTAATCCCCTCATTGCTGTTTAATTCTGCTGATAACTGTTTTAAACTGCTGTTATCTTCCTCATACTATTACCAGTTTTTAGTCAACAAGCCTTTCAGAACAGGCAGATTTGGATATTCCATTCACACATGCAGTCTGCACTTATCATATCAGTTGTTTTTAGTCAAACCATATTACCAAGAGGAGGCTCTGCAGGCTCCCTCGCAGTTTATATGTAGATTTCTAAAGCTATTGAAAGTTGTATAAATAAGGTGTTTAGGTATCTTCTAAATTCACTGTATAGGCAAGTTTATCACAGCTACTCTAAACACTTATTGTTGAGTTAGTGTTATCACACTTTCTTTATTGATTACACAAGGAACAAAGACAAATAAACCACCTAAATTTTAGATAGTGAGACAAAATGTAGACCATAATAGGGACTATCAAAACTTCTTGTATGTGTTGGGAGTTCACCAGGAGGAAATAAAAGAGGTAAAGGATGATCTATTTGTACCATGTGATGAGAAGGAACTGAATTCTGAATTATGAATTTTTTATTGCTTTCTTCAACTTAAACACAAGAAAGGTGTTTGCATCCATCCCTGAATGGAGCCTGCAATGAACACGAGTCCCTTTGTAGTAAGACAGTGAATCCGCCAAACACGTTAGTGTCAATCAGATTCAAGATCTGCTGGAGGATCTGGAAAGTATCACTGTGATTGTACAAAGCGTTGGTGAGAACACATTCTCCATTAAAGTGTGCTCAAAATAGCTCATTCAAATAGCAGTGAATAAACAAGAACTTTATTAAAATAGTCACAAGAATGGATATTCTGACTCACTGGAAGACTTTAAGAGATCATAGTTTGTTAAAGTTTAAAGAGGGGCTGATAACAAACAAACTTGAATATATTTGTGCTGAAAATTAGATTTCTAGTCATGTTCTAAACAAGAAAAACAGGATCAAAAATGTAATTTAAAAGTAGAACTTTGTGAGCTTGTAGACAGAATCATACATAAGGCTGGAAATGACAATTAAAATTCACCCAGCCTGTGCCTAGACACCATGGTAAGAACAGTGACACTCATGACAGATTTTAACCTATTTTTTAAAAAATAACTAAAATGATTAAAACTGTACCAGCTTTCCATTACAGTCTATAACACTGTTTACTAGAATTAATTTTGGTTGTTTTTTTTTTTCCTAATACTTAGCCAAAAAAATTCTTGGTGACATTAATTGTTGTCTTATTCCTCTTGATAAGGAAAACACTATTATTGCCTTTTGTGTGGTAGTCTTCCATAGAACTCTTGTCACATCTTGTGACAAGCTCAGCCTTCAGTTTTGCCTAAACGTTTGTTAGGTACTGTATAATATAGTTTCCTGCTTGTCCTGGTTTAGCCAGGATAGGGTTAAGTTTCCCCAGCAGTGGGGGGAAGCTCTAGCCGGGTTATTCATATACCATGCTGACGTCACATCCTGGCGTGAGCACGGGAAGAATCGGAGATCGCGTGGTTGGCGCAGCCGGTTCTCTCACTGCTGTATCGGTATATACTTTGCTCTGTTCATTGTTATCACTATTATTGTTATTGTTGTTGTTTGCTGTGTTGCTATTGCACTGCTGTATTAAACCTGTCCTTATCTCAGTCTCGGGGCTTTGTATTTCACTCCCTCTGTGGGGGAGGGGCAGCGGCCGCATGGTCTCAGACCCCAGCAGGGGCTAAACCATCACACTGCTCTAGCTGGGGGCTTGAGTTGATGACACCAGAGTTATAATCCAGTATGAAATCTTTTAGCTCACATATGCCTTATCTCCCCTTTTTCATATCTACTTGCATTTTTATCACTACTACCTTATTTGGCCTATTTTTATTTATTCACATTTGAACAAAGTGATTTATGAAAAAAGATCATTTACCCTCACATTTATTTCCTGGGCTTCTGTTCAGTAACAGAAGTTGCAAATCAGTATTACCTGATCTGGTAACCAGGATCATTCTCTCAGATGTCTTAATCAGTAAAGAACATGAACACTGATAACCACATATTTTGTTTTACTGCACAGGTAAGTAACATCTATAATCTTTAGATTCTAATTTCCTCAAGAGCCTGTTAAAAGAAAATGGATATTAGATAATTTTCTAAGGGTTACTCTCTAAAGCTGCTTCAGATCATGGAAATTCCATTTTTGAGAATTATCTGCAGAATTTCTTAACACTAATCTGTCCTTTTGAATTGAGGAAGCTGTAGCTCCAATTTCCAACAAAAGCCAAATTTCCAATAAAGATAGTATCAAGCATCTAAGTCTACTAGTCAAAAGCTACATCACTGTGATGATACTTAAGGACAGAGGTTTTCATTTAGAATATAGCTCTTCAGATAATTCAACACTTTTGTGTTTCTGTGCCATATTGTAAGGTTATTTCTCTTAGAGTTACAAAGAGACTAAAATAAGTTTGCTAGTTTCAAGGACAGAAAGCACAATGGATTTCTTAACAAAACAATTGTCTTCAAATAATTGCCTATTTACTGTTTTTTTCCCCCACATTTCTCATATTACTTGTTTTGAGTAGGCATTTGTAACATTCTGAATGAGATTAAAACCAGCAAAATATATATATAAAAAGAAATCCAACATAAAGATAAATATTTCTATTTTTTAACTGAAATGCAATATGCTTGGTTTCATTTTATTTTCCACTGACCATATTTATACTGCTATTTAATACTGAGCTGTGTCCTCTTCTACTAGTTATCACTAGAGTAGCAACTTGTCATATACCAAAATGATAGATTATGCTGCGGGTACCTTAGGTTTATTTGTTCCAGATGCACAAGAATTACTGGTTAATGTATACCCATGAATCTGTGGACTAGAAAGCAGTGAAGTATGTACAGGTTATTGGGGCTTAAAGTTTGCTGTTGGTTTAAATGAAGAACTAATTATTATTCTTCTGAAGCAAGGAGAAGCAGGAAAGAAACTGACTGCAAAAATGCAAAAAACCCTCCTCTTGATTATTTGAATAACTTGGAACTATCTAACATCTTGTAGAGCTACAATTTAGACCGCTGTTTGCACCTGAATTATTCCTGAGTGTTAGCCAGACTAAATCTGACCAGATCTAGTTTAAAATTTGAATTTTAACAAACATATTGGCAATAAATTCTCATACTATCTATTACATGAAGCAAGAAGCACTTAAAAGTACTTTTTGAGAGATGAGTGACATTTGCATTAGAGCTATCATTTGATATTTCTTCAGTCTTAATTTTTCTGCCATGTCACCATTTAAAAACCTATTAGAAGCCTGATGTTAACAAACTGCACTCCATTCCTAAACTGGAAAATTCTAAAATCCCTCTGTACTGGGTTTGTGTGTGGCGGGGTTTTGGTAGCAAAGGAGGTGCTACAGGGGTGGCTCCTGTGAGAAGCTGTTAGAAGATTCC
The DNA here is from genome assembly GCF_031877795.1 of Strix aluco. Taxonomy (NCBI): domain Eukaryota; kingdom Metazoa; phylum Chordata; class Aves; order Strigiformes; family Strigidae; genus Strix; species Strix aluco. The sequence goes on along the minus strand of NC_133932.1, from coordinate 83,953,309 downwards.
CGAGCTCCAATTCAGACCTGTCTCTGGCCAAGGCTAAACCAATTAGCAATGGTGGTTGTGCCTCTGTGATAACATTTTTAAGAAGTGGAACCTGTAGTAGGAGTGAGGGAAACACTGATGCAGACACCAGGGTCAGTGAAGAAGGAGGAGGAGGGGGACAGAAACTCCCCTGCAGCCTGTGGTGAGAGGTCAGGCTGTCCCCCTGCAGCCCATGAAGTTCATCGGTGGAGCAGATGCCCACCTGCAGCCTGTGGAGGACCCCACACCAGAGCAGGTGGCTGTGCCTGAGAAAGGATGTGACTCTAAGGGAAGCCCACACAGGAGCAGTCTGTTGCTGGACGGACTGCAGCCCACAGCAGGGACCCACACTGAAGCAGTTCATGAAGAGCTGCAGCCTGTGGTAAGGACTCACTTTGGAGCAGTACATGGAAGACTGTCTCCATGAAAGGGACCCCCCGGTGGAGCAGGAGGAGAGTGTGAGGAGTGCTCTCCCTGAGGAAGAAGAAGTGGCAGAAACAACGGTTGATGAACTGACAGCAGCCCTTATTCCCTGCCCCACTGCACTTCTGTGGGGGTAGAAGGTAGAGAAATTGGGAGAAAAGCTAAACCTGGGAAGAAGGGAGGTGTGGGGGAAAGGTGCTTTTAAGATGTGGTTGTATTTCTCACTGTCCTACTCTGATTTGATGGGTAAATTAATGCTGTTGGTGGTACTGTTCAAATTAAATTGATATGGGGTATTTTTCCCCAGTTGAGTCTGTCTTTTGCCCATGGCCATAACTGGGGAATCATTCCTCCCTGTTCTTGTCTCAATCCCCAAGCCTTTTGTTATATTCTCTCCTCCCCATCCTACTGGAGGGGAGAAGTGAGTCAGCAGCCACGTGGTGCTTTGTTGCCCACTGGGGTCAGACCATGGCAGATTAAAAAAATCTACCCTTGAAATCAGAGGAACAGAAAGAACTTCCCAGATAAATGCTTTTTAAAGTAAAGCTTCTTCAGTTTTTTCTTGCATTCCTGAATGGACTCATGTCTTCCTGAAACCACAGTAGCTGTGTGCCAGTCTAAGGAAAGGAGAACACAGTTACCTGGATCCTCAGGTAGCTTAATCTACCTCGTCTAGTACTTAGAGAACTTTCCTCAGCTGTGGGAAGCACAGTTTCAATCCACTGTGGCTAAGAAAGGTCTAGGATTTACATATTCAAATTCTTCTTTGGTTGCTCTAACATCAGATTTGTGCAACATGAGGGTACTAAGGATTTCCTTTCATTATGTCCTTACACTAAGGATCATTTATCTTTTCTCAAGTCAAGAGACTGATTTATCAGTAAATTCAAGAAGTATAATTTCATTTGATGAGATGGTCCACTGAGTCCAGGAGCATATAGTTTGTAAATTAGACATTAAATAAGATACTTAAATTAGATGTACGAGATGACACAGAAATTGTTTCTGGTTTAATTTTATTCTATCTCTTTTTCTCCAGTCTTTTCTTCTAGCCAGTGTTTTGAATTATTTTATGATACTCAATTTTATAAAATCTGTTCTCTATGTAATGACGGGGGACAACTGCTAACTTCATACATTCCATAATTATTCAGAATGAGAGAATAGATATAATGCACTGTATTCCTGAGAATTTCTGGTTTCAAATTCAAGATATTTAATGGGTAGTTCCTTTTATCATACTTGCATTTAGTTCTCATAACATTAAAGGGATTTGAATCACATTAACAGTCACTCAGTTTGAAATAATATTCTGGTAAGGTCAATTTTACGTGCAAAGCTCTTACAGAAGTAGAATATAATAAAAGATAAAACTTTTATTAAGCAATCTGCCTTTATTGAACAACATATTTCTCCCTGAATGGCAGATAGCAACTAATACTACATTTTAATAATTCCCAATAAATATTATTTTCTCTCTACTGCTAGGGGGGACATTTGCTAAGGAGTGCAAACACCTTTTTTAATTAGTAAGCATCACTTAGAATTAGCTTATGCAAACTAGCTTTCTATTTAAACTCACCCAAGTCATTGCCTTAAGAAGTTAATCCAAGATCATTAATTAGGCTAGTCCTATTCATTTCACAAAATTAGGCTTTTATTCTCTTTGTAGGCTTCATATTTCTAATTCATATCAGAGTATTTTGCCATAATTCAAAGAACAAGCTGAATTGATAACATTTACTAATATCATTATCAGGAACATGTAGCAGCCATGGCCATTTTCTTCAGTGTAAACTCTGTGTAATGATCTTATTCTGTTATGGAACTCAGTATAAGCTTGACCTGTTGTAAACAGTCACAGGGAAAAATTTTTAGCTACATTATAATCTCATACTACAGTAATTTTTGAAAAACCTAATAGTTCTAAAAATAACAGACTATAAGACAATTCCTTAAGATAGTTATTATGAAGACAATAATGAATAATGCCCACTGATTATATGAAGAACATATGTGATTTCAAAATTATGAGGCAAAAATTGATCCAGTATGAATGCAAAAGAAAATACCCAAGCATATAGAGAATAGTACAAATTGATATTCTAGGTAACATCTTGAAACAAGGAATTAGCTGTATAAGGATCTGATTCACTTGCAGTCCTCTGATATTAAGAAAAAACAGATACTGCTGCAATACATTGTTGTGGGAATTAATCTACTGGAAAAGGAACAAGAAGAGGCTTACACTGTGATCCCATTTACCACTTCTCAATGCTCCTTTTTTGACAATGTGGATATTTATAACACTCTCATTGCAAAACTACTCTTTAAATACTTTCACATGAAAATAGAGTAGCATGTCCATGTAACATGTTCCATCCTTTACCATTATTCCTTTTTGTTTACTGCAGACATGTACGTAATAAAGTACCATATTCTTTAACAATGTCTTTTGAACTAAAAAATATTCTTTTCTATTTTTCTGTCAACATATAAAAACTTGTTAGCTTATAATTGCTAGAACTTATGAAGAGAGTAATCTACTAAATCACACCTTCATGAAAAAACAACACAATGTCTGTCTCTAAAGAGAATTAAAACTACAAGAATAACTGATTTTTAATTTCTACTCGTCTTCTTCCTCTAATATTTTTACTATTGAAAGTGTATGTACAAAATTGAAGCAGCTAGTATTGGCTTTCTTTTATAAGTAAAACATTGAAATATGTTGCTATTATCAATCACCATGTTTTATGTTGAAATTCACCTGCAAGTGAATTCCACTTGCTAAAAGCTTGTTGAGCTTTTCTCTTTCTCTTTCTTTCTTTCTTTCTTTCTTTCTTTCTTTCTTTCTTTCTTTCTTTCTTTCTTTCTTTCTTTCTTTCTTTCTTTCTTTCTTTCTTTCTCTTTCTTTCTTTCTTTCTTTCTTTCTTTCTTTCTTTCTTTCTTTCTTTCTTTCTTTCTCTCTTTCTTTCTTTCTCTCTTTCTCTCTTTCTCTCTTTCTCTCTTTCCCTCTTTCCCTCTTTCCCTCTCTCTTTCTCTCTTTCTCTCTCTCTTTCTCTCTCTCTTTCTCTCTCTCTTTCTCTCTCTTTCTTTCCTTCTTTCTCTCTTTCTCTCTTTCTCTCTTTCTCTCTTTCTCTCTTTCTCTCTCTCTTTCTCTCTCTCTTTCTCTTTCTCTCTCTTTCTCGTTCTTTCTTTTCTCTCTTTTCTCTCTTTCTCTCATTTTCTCTCTCACTTTCTCTTTCTCTCTTTCTTTCTCTCTCTTGCTTTCTCACTTTCTCGCTTTCTCTCACTTTCTCTCGCTCTCTCGCTTTCTCTCGCTTTCTCTCTCCTTCTCTCCTCTTGCCTCTCTCTCTTTCTCACTCTCCCTTGCTTTCTTTCCCTCGCTCTTTCTCGCTTTCTTTCCCTCGCTCTCTTTCCCTCCTTCTCTTTCTTATAACCACTACAATAAAGTTTTGCTACAATAATCACAGAAAGACAAAACTGTTCTGATCTGGATGTATTCCACCTTATTTTAGGCTCGTAGATGAGGTGCTTATATAGTGAGTATAGTTTATGCTGGTATGCTGGGAGATGGGCAGTTGTAGAGGATAATTCAGATAAATAATAATTACCTCTTTCTAATTACTCTATAGTGAGTTTATGGCAATCACACTCTTAGCTCAAATATCCTATTTTACTACTAAAAGTTAGATGAAACCATTTCAAGCTGATATAAAAGACTGCAGGAGAATTGAGACCCGTTGCATTCCTTGGAGAAAAAGGTTCTATTCAGTAAGAATCAGGATGTCAGATTTAGGTTGTAAACTTTTAAAATTTTTGTTCTAACAATATAAATAATTTTACTTACCCTTTTTATTTTCTAAGATTGAAAAATGTTCATGTTTCTTTTTGAGAGACTCCAATACTAGACTAAATACTTGAGAAGTTTTCAACTGTAAAAGACCTTCTTAGAAGGAAAAAAAGCTCTAAGATTTAAATTACATCACTTTAAATATTACAGTTCATCCTCACACACTGGATTGCATAACATTTTCGCAGGGCATCTCATATCATTGAAATAATCCTATACATAAAATAGTTTTCATCTTTTTAGACAACAGAAAAAATCCTGCTTTAAAACAAAAAAGGAAGAAAAAAAATTGCAGCCATTTATTTCATATTTGATAATATCAGATGAAACAAAATTTACTTAGCATATTGATATGTTATGTGAAATTTAAATAGTAAAAGTTGCGAGATCCGTTAGTCAGCAACTAAGTTGGAAAAATTACATTATTCTAATCGAAACCATGGACCAGCAGGGAACAGAGCCTTGGTGACCTCCCATTTCTCCAAGTGCTCTCTGAGTTGAATAAAATCCTTTCCATTACTTGTGCAGTGATACAAAGCCTGATGGAGTAAGGTCATATTCTCAGTACTAGAGGATATTGATCTGTTGCTATTTATATCAGTGTTTTAGAAACATGTTTGACATTGAGAAGTTAATTTTAGATGTTGAGGGGAGTTTATTTGTTGTTTTGATTAGGGTTTTTTTTTATGTCTATCTCTTCCATTGTATGTAGAAGCACATGTACAATACATAAATAAAGAGTTGGTGTTGCATTCCCCTCTGGAGCCTGATCTCTAGAAAATTTGGCAGCCTATTAGAATTGCCTATTACTGAAGAGGTTCCTTTGGTTCACGAACTAGATGTTTGTTCTCTGTGACTTAAGACCACAACTTAGGTTTCTCATTAAAAATTTCACTGCAGGACAAGAAAAAGGTCCCGAAGTATTTTCTTGGTTTAGGCCCTGATTCCAGAAAGCTTTCAAACACATAAAACCCCTGTTCAGTGAAGCCTTTCACTTGAAAATACTGTAAATATTTTTTCAATCTTACTTAGATCTCAGAGAAACTTAGATAAGTATCTCAGGTGGAGGGAACGATAGCTGATGAGAACATAACTTACTCGTCTTTTCTAACTTACTTTCAAACAATTCAAGACAAAAAGACCCCTCCCCCTCTCCAAAGTGAAAGACTCACTGCAGTAAAATAGAAATTAGTTCAAAATCTCAGATAAAATAATTTTTAAAATATTGTTAGACAACAGAAGAAAAACTGTTTTTCACCGTGGGGGTTGTCAAACACTGGAACAGGTTGTCCAGAATGTCTATAGAGTCTGTCCTTGTTGCTGTCCAAAACACAGCTGCACATGGATGTGAGCAACTTGCTGTAGTTAATTTTGTTTTGAGCAGGGGAGTGGACCAAATTATTGCTAGGTTTTCCTTGTAAATTCAGGTTTTCGTTTGAGTTTTATAGAGATTAGAATATAAAAAATAAGAAGATTGCATTTTGCAGTAAATATTAACAATATTCTTAAAAAAAATCTAGCATTCACAGCTTTTATTTTGTAATATGTGAGGTTTTGTAAATATTTCTAGATCACTTTTCATTCCAAGCTTTTTCCAATAATGAAAATTTCCCCATTTTTTTAAAGGCCAGCTAGGAATGTAAGAAAGTCATTCAATCTGGAAGCAGAATTTGCTAACATAGATGCTTATGTATAGTTAGTAAAATCCTCTGCCATCTTTTCCTCTGCTTCCTTAATTTACCACCTTATATGAATACTATAACATTCTTTTTTTTTTTTTTTTCCTACTGATAGATTTATATATGTTTTTACTGTATATCAGATATTGTGGCAAAGTAATATAATTTCTCAAAAGTATGCATCAGCCTTACTCATTTGTATGAAGTCCTCTTTACATCATTCTGATAATGCAAAGTCTTCTCAGTACAGTGATCTGCAGATCATACAACACAAGTACAATGTTTCTCATGGACAAAGAAGTTTAGATCAAAATTGGCAGCGAATCATAATGTTGCCCACAGCTCATTACCTATCTCAGTAATGACCTTCAGGAAGTTAGGGACTGAAATCATAGAGATTAAGTGAAAATTTGTGACCCACTGGAAGTATGAGCTGTCTCTACAGGAAGAAGACTGAAAAGCAGAGGTGGGAGAAGTAGTTGTCAAGTTCTAGGAACTCTACAAGCTGGCTTATGTATGTATGTAGAGTTATGGCAACTCTACAACCTTAGCCAATGTTTCTAGAATAAACTTCATAGTGTACAACAGAGAGAAACTGATTCAGTTACTCATGTGAAAATTGCACTATATGCAAGAGAAATAAAATAAAAAGAAAGTGCTCAGTTAAATACTCAAGCCCTGAGAACTGAAAAAGCTTGAACAATTACTTTCTGTGATGGGAAATGTTTAGAGGGCACCCTGACTATATTATGCCAATATTTAAAAAAAAGAAAACAAAACCAAAACAAACAAAAAAAAAACCCCAACCCAATCCAAATATGCTGAGAAAGTATTCCACAGTACTGATGTTAAAAATTGTACTTCCCTGGAACTCAGCAGTTACATTTTGTTGGTTGCTGTTCAGAAATTTGCAGGAACAACCAGAATTTAATGATGGTCTTTGCACAATATGTTTATAGAGATGAAGGAAACATTTTTTCCTGATCATGCTAATAAAGACCTACCAGTGCAGGACTATGTCCACTGATTTCAGTGATAGCAGAGCCAAAGCAGTGCTGAATGGTATTTGTGTAATTACTCTATTCCCCCCCCTCCCCCGCCTCCAAAAAAAAAGTATTTTCTTTAAGGTATAATATTTTTAATCTACAACCAATATATCATGCAAACATTAAAATGTGTATTTTAATGTGCATTTGCTGGTTTGAGAAAATAAATACAGTAACCCTGGGGTTCTGCTTTCCAGTCTCTTTCTACTCAGACGAAGATTGAAGAACAAACAGAACCAAAAGTGGCAATGTAGTACTCCTGTAAGCTATCTGACTATATATACTATACACTTGCCCTAAAGTAACAGTTTCTTCTGTACTATGTTTGGTTTTGGTTTGGTTTTTTTGGGTTTATGTTTTGTTTTGGTTTTTTTTTCTGCAGACTCCTACATATGTAAGTGTCTTCCTGGTTTATCCAGTTATGAGGTCACCCTGAAGCACTCAGTTTTAACTGTTATATGTCTTTGCAGCCATTCTGCTTGTTTACATTCTTGACAAAATAAATTTTTTCAAGGTTATGATTGGATATAAAGAGGAACACTGCTTAAAAGTAAAAATATATCCTTTAAAATATTTAGTGAGGCATTTTTAACAACTTTCAAGTGAGCTTTGAAATTTAAGTATTTGTTCTTACAGAAGGGGTTTAAGTTAGAGGTTCATGGAGAGTTCATAAATTTCATAATATATTGTATTCTTGATAACAGGTTAACAATTAAAACATCTTAAAAATGAATTTAAACTTTAGTTAATTTAAAAAATAAAGTAACAAAATTAAAATGTTATCATGTTTTACAATTGCTATAGTTTTGAAAAAAAAATTATTACACACCAACACTCAGAGTCTCAAGAACATTCCACCATTTCACTAATTAAATTAATTGGGACAAACAAAAAAATGTGATTGGCTCATGAGATTATCTCCTGTGTAATTATGACATCATAAATATATGAAAGCACACAATGATAACTCTATACGGTCCTTCGTTCTTTTTCTGTCTATTCTTTTCTTGGTTTATCACTTATTTTTTCCTGTAAATTTTATATATAAGAAGCTTTCTATTTGTATTTAAGGTTCATATTACTATTGTTTTAAAGCCAGTTCTACACAATATAGACTACATGTCACTAGTGTTTCTTATTTCCAACAGCTGTCTACTCTACAAACTTTCATAAAGATGCTTTCTTTCAACAAATGTTAGTTGTGTATTTTTTCAATCTTTTCTGAGTCAACCAGATTTATATTTTCCTGCAAATCCCTTCTCCATTAGATGCCATTGTTGGTTTTGATTTAGACTTTTAATGGTGTTTGTCACCATATCTGAACACTTAGTAAATGCACATGGATTTACTCCCAGATCAACACTTCCATTCTACAGATGCAAGATGGGGCTATGTCCCAGACCTCTCCAAAGGGATCAATATTGATCAAACCTGGTTCCATCTGGATTAATGCTTTTAGAGACACAGAAATGAAACAGTTAATTTAATCACTTTTCAAAAGAGGTGTGCATACAGTAAGAAATTTCCTAAAGGCTTCCAGTGGAATTTGGTTTGAAGACTCTGGAACTGCAACATACAGCATGGTGCTGCAGGAAGAACAAATGGCTTTTTGCAGTGTCCTTCATTGTACATAGCTAAAAACTGGCAGGAGTCCACATGCTGTTTGGCTGTTAGATATAGTTACACTGGAAAGAGGAAAAACAACAACGACAACAACAAAAAGAGAGTGTGGCTTGAAAAACAACCTCCCTCTGCAGCAAACATTGCCCACAAATCAGAGTTGATTAACAAGGGTAGGAATCTTTTCATTGCCTTTCTTGTAAGCTATTGAATAACAGCTGAGCTATTGTACAGCCTAGCATCTATGACAGCGCCATCAATTCAACTAGTGATCCTCAACAGTAAAAATGACTATTGGATAGTAATGGCATTCTTTCTCCTCCTTGTTTTAATGATACCTCTAAAAATTTGTAGCTGCCATGAAAACATGATACACATTCTAGAAGCTCAATAGGTTGTTTTGTTTTTATTTTTTTCTTCCTTTAAAGTTTGTGATCAGGTATTGACATGACAAAAAGTCAAAATATTTTCTCAAAAATATTTAGAGAAGCAGTTTTTAATAGTTTTGATATAAGCACTGAAATTCATAGAATCATAGAATAACTCAAGTTGGAAGGGATACATAAATATCATCAAGTCCAACACCCTGCTCTTTGCAGGACTACCTAAAACTAAACCATATGACTAAGAGCATTGTTCAGGTGCTCCTTGAACTCTGACATGTTTGGTGCTGTGACCACTTCCTTGGAGAGCCTATTCCAGTGACTGACCACTCATTCAGGGGACCTTTTCCTAGAGTCCAATCTGAACTTCTTCTGACACAGCTTTGTTCCATTTCTCGAGTCCTACCACTGATCACCAGAGAGGAGATCATCACCTACCCCTCTGCTGCCCTCTTTGAGGAATTTGAAGACTGTGATGAGGTCACCCCTCAGCCTTCTCTTCTCCAAGATGAACACACCAAATGACCTCAGCTGCTCCTTCTAAGTCTTGCCTTCAAGACATTTCACTATCTTTGTCACCCCCCTCTGGACACACTCTAATAGTTTGAAAGCCTTCTTATATTGAGGTAGTACTCGAGGTGGGGCCACACCAGTGCAGTGTAGAGTGGGACAATCACCTCCCTCAAACAGCTAGCAATGCTGTGCTTGATGCACCCCAGGACACATTTGGCCTTTTTGACTGCCAGGACACACTGTTGACTAATATTCAACTTGCCATCAACCCAAATCCCCAGATCTCTTTCCATGGGGCTGTTCTCCAGCCTTTTGTCCCCTGGTTTGTGTGTATGCCATGACAGGCCTGTAATTACCAGGGTCTCCATTCTTACCTTTCTTGAAAACTGGGACAACATTTGCCAGATTCTGGTAGACTGGGACCTCTCCAGACTCCCAATACTGTCTAAAAATAATGGAAAAAGTCATATAACGACATCCATGAGCTCTTTCAGTACACTGGGATGAGTATCATCAGCCTCCATAGGCTTATGTGCATCCATCTGGAGCAGCAAGTCTCAAAAGGAAGGGTTCAGGGTTGCTTGGGAATTTATCATCCCCCCAGTCACAGTCTTCCAACACAGGGCTCCAGGGGTCCCTAGGGCCCATCATCTGTGTTGAAGACAGAGGTGAAGAAGGCATTAAATGTCTCCACTTTCTCTGTGCCCTTATTGGTGAGGTGACTGATCTCATCAAGCAAGGCCAATGTTATCTCTGATTCTGCTTTTGCTATTAATATATTTTTAAAAACCCTTTTTGTTGTCCTTCACAGTACTGGCCAGGTTGAACTTTAATTGAGCTTTGGCTATACGAATTTTCCCCCTACAGTGACAAAGAGTATCTCTGTAGTCCTCCCATGTCTCCTGTCCTTGCTTCCAATGTCCATAAACTTTCTTTTTCCACTTAAGATACAGAGAAGATCCCTGCTCAGCCAAGCTCGTCTTCTGTCCTGCTTGCTTGACCTCTGACACTTTGGAATTTCCTGATCCTGCACTCTTAAGAGATGGCTCTTAAAAAGTGACCAGCATTCATGGACCTCAATAATTCAAAAACAGATTCAGGAGACTTTATTAACCAGCTCCTTCAGCAGCCCAAATTCTGCTCTCTCCATATCCAGGGTTGAAGTTTTGATGACAGTTTTTCTCCTATCACCAATGATTTGAAACTCAACTACTTCATGGGCACTGTGACCAAGACAGCCACCAATCACCATTTCACTCACAAGTCCCTCTCTCTTTACAAAAAACAAATTTTGGAGGGCACCTTTCCTAGTCAACTCCCTTAATACCTGAATCAAGAAGTTATCTTCAACGTGCTGCAGGAATTTCCTGGACCTGTTTGTGTCCACAGTATAATATTCCCAGTTGTTTTCTGGGAAGTTAAAATCACCCATAAGGGCAAGGGCAGTTGATCTGGAGATATCCCTAATTCCTTGTAGAATAATTCATTGGTATTGTCATCCTGAATGGGTGGTCAGTAGTATACTCCCACAGCAACATCTGCTTTATTTGCTTTCACCTTCATCCTTATACAGAGGTTCTCAACTGTGACATCACCAACTGTAAACCCCATGCAATCCAACACCTCCATTACATACAGTGCCACCACCCTGCTTCACCTTTCCTGCCTATCCCTCTTGAAGATCTAATAACTGTCTATTGTGCCACTCCAGTCACAGATCTCATCCCCCCAGGTTTCGCTTATGCCAATGATGTCGTAGCTCTGGGACTGGGCCAAAGCTTCTAGCTCCTCTTTCTTAATCCTTATGCTGTGTGCATTAATATAAAGTCATTTCAAATATGCTCCAGTGTACTCAGCAAATTGTGGAGCAGACTGAAAGATGTCATTAGCAGACCTTCTCTCAAATATTGGCATGCCACCCCCAGGTTTATCTCTAGTGAGCCTGGTTTTATCCCTTTCCTTCTTCAAATCAGGTTTAAAGCTCTTACAATGAGCCCTGTTAACTCCTGCACAAAGATCTTTTTCATCCTGTGAGACAAGTGTACCCCGTGTGTCAACAACAGGCCTGGACTCGTGTAGACCAACCCATGATCAAAACCCCCAAAATTCTGCTGGTAACACCAGTCTTGGAGCCAGGTATTGATCTGCTGGGTGTTCCTGTTTCCTCCCTCATCATTCCATTCAACTGGAAGGATAGAGAACACTACCTGTGCTCCTCATCCTTTAACCAATCATCTAGTGGAAAATGTGAGTCTATAAATGAAGTATTTATTAGTAATTTGTCTAGAAAGTTGACAAACTGTTTTATTTGTGCATGTTCAGACAAATAATCTTATACCAGAGCTGATCATTGATAAGGCCTCTCTGTCCTATGGACTTTTCTCTCTTTCTTTTGTTTTCCCCAGAAGTTTAGTGCAACTCTGTATGGTTGGAAACTTCTAAAACATAGGAAGACTTCTTGGAAGCATAGGGAAGTAAACACACTAGGAAAAAACAATGAGCCAGTTCAAGAATAAAGAAATGGCAAATTCTGTCTTGACTGACAACACAATAATCTACACAGTTTAAAGATAAAAAATTTCCTTCTCTGAAACCAGTAGATGAAAAAATTTGGCTCAGGGTTTTTTGATACACCTTTCATTGTTTCAACATATAACTAAGTTACAGACCCATAAATTATAATGTTATTTTTGCATTAAAAATTAAAATATATGAAAGCCTAATCAAAACAATATTTTTTACCCTATTCAGCCTTTCCCCTCTAAAATATGAGTCATATATAATGTTATTAACTTTTTCCTTCAGAGTTCATTTTTTTTCCCTTGTACAAGTCAAATTCCTGACGTATTTTTAAATTTTAACTTTGGCCCTGAGAAGCTTATATTGCACAAAGAAGGCTGTCCCAACATTATTATCCTGGGATAAATTTAGATCATACATGCAGAATTAGATTTACTCTTGCATTCATGTAAAAGTATTTGTGTGAATTTATACTTATGTTTTTATAAAAATATGTAGAGTTAATTTTAATGAAAAAACAAATATTTCTTTAAGTAAAAACCTAAATTCTAGTGCAGAATCATAATTCTTTCAATTTGTTTATTGTCTATAAATAAGTTATAAAGTTTTATTAGCATAAGCAATTGCAATAAACCCCACATTTCAATGCTTATATATATTTATGCTTAAATAATTTTCATTCTCATTTCTTATTATTATTATCTTCCCATATATTTGTGAGACACTCAAATGTATGACACTACTTTGTTCTTTGATTATAGGAACCAGTCTAATAAAGTCATTTTTGTTTCCAGAAAAGCTAAATAAGAAATCTGAAAAACTGATATATTAGAAGATACATATCCACCTGTAATATACATACATTATGTGCACTACAGACTAATAAAGCTGTAGAACAAAAAATTCCAACTAGTTTGAAAAAATTATTTAAATGGTTTTAAAATAGTGGGAGATTTGAAGACTTTTGTGATTTAGTCATGGGGAATTCACTAAAAGTCATTCTAAAGCTCCTGAAATCTACTACAGTAATAAGATACTATAATTATATATATATATATACACACAAATAATTTTATTAGGTATATAAGATGCTAGGACCTTAAATAGATCTTGTTACTACAGACCAGTATGTTATCCTAGAAAACTTTAGAGGGATATGTAACTTTTTACAAAATTTAATCATACAGTTGTTACTGATCCTTTATTTTCAAATGTTTGTTACTGAGACAGAGATATTCCATTAGAAGGCTGTGGTTCTCTTTTTATTTGTAATATTAATAGCATGGTAGTTACAAACTTTGCACTAAATTCTAGCACTAAATACATATTTATATATGTGTGTATAGATTTATAGAATTAACAAAATTTATGCATTTACAGAATCACAGAAACACAGAATCACAAAATAGTTGAGACTGGAAGGAACCTTTGGTGATCATCTAGGCTAATATCCCCACCCCATCAAAGCAGAGTCAGAGGTTGCTCAATAGATTTTGCATATAACCAGGAAGGTAGTCTCTACAATCTTTGGCCAATCTGTTCCAGTTTCTAATCACTCTTAGGGTACATTTTTTTTTTACTTTTTTCTTGTGTTTAAGTGGAATTTCCTGTATTTCAATCTGTAGCTATCCTGTCTTCTCCTTTCCACTGGCACCATTGAGAAGAGTCTGGTTCTGTCTTCTTTACTCATCCCAATCAAGTATTGACCCATGTTGATAAGCTTCCTCTGAGCCTTCTGTTCTCCAGAGTAAACAATCCCAACTCTGTCAGTCTCTCCTCATAAGTCAGCACCTTATACATCTTTGTGGTCTTTGTCTAAACTCACTCAAGTATGTCTATATCCCTCAGGGCTCTTATTGATGAGTCCTGAGCCCTTGAGTACTCAAATACTCAAGACCACAGTACTCAAAATGTGGTGTCACCAGTGCTGAGTTGTCATGTCCCGCTCAGACAAGGGAGACAAGTGGCTCAGATTTGCAAATCCCCAATGGAACGGACAACAAGTCTCCAAGTCCAAACATTTATTAACTACCCACAATGTACTAAATGAACACACGATAATTGGCTAAGTATATAGCAAGTTGTGGCAAGCAATACAATATGCCTTGCATTTCTTAATGGGAAAGGGAGAAGAGGGGGATAGAGGGAATGAGGAAATACAGATCAGTGGTCTGGGTTTCTGCGCTGGTCCCGCCGGTGAGGGTTCCAGGAGGCAGAGGAGGCATCTGTCTTTTTCACTTGCATCTGTCTTCTTCACTTCACTGCACTCTCCAGGGCCCCATCCTTCTTCCCCCTCCTTGATTTATACCCACTTTCCTTGGGTCCGTCCCCTAGGTCGACCCACATACCTACGTATCCCATGTATGGGGAGGGGTAAGGTGTTTCATGGGACGATGTAATTAGCATGATCGTGTTAGCCTTCGTTAGCATATTGAGGGGTGTTAACTTCAATATGCATTTTGTGGATAATGAAGCAAAGGTCATTCACCAGACAGATGGCCCTTGAAATTTGGCCAGGTGCACCAGAGCAGAGCCATCCTGTCTCCACAGGGCTCCCTCCTCCATCTGCATCTTGTGTTATTTGGGCACCCTTATCAGCTTCAACCTCCACAGAATGCACCCTGTGACTGATAGCTTTCTCTTGTGAGTGTTTGAGGCATTCCTTCGATCAGCCTCAACTTTTGCTTTCTCAGGCTGTTTTTCTTAGTTTCTCACAGGCCTGGTTTCTCGTCTCTCACATGAGTAAAGGGGAAGAATCTACTGGCTGGTTCCCCAGTGTGTACTGGTGCATGACTAGTGTACCAATGTTATTCATTCCTAGGTGCAGGACTTTGCATTTACCTTTGCTGAACTTTATGAGATTTCTCTCTGTCCATTCTCCAGCCTGTCAAGTTCCCTCTGAATGGTATCGCAACTATCCAGTGTATCAACCACTCCTCCCATTTTTGTGTCATTTACAAACTTTCTGAGAACATGTCCCATCGAGGCTGTCCTATCAGCCAGACCATGAATGAAGATATCAAACAGTATTGGCCCCAAAGTCAGTTCTGGTGTAAGCTGATAGTGACTGGCTTCCAACTGAACTCAGTGCCACTAATCACAACCTTTTGAATCTGGCAGTTCAGATATTTGTCACTGCATCTCTCTGTCCATTTATCTCCATATTTCCTCTGAGAATTTTATGGAAGACAGTGTCAAAGGCCTTATTAAAGTTAATATAATGATAAAGTTGAGAGCAGCATCCATTGCTTTCCCCTCATGTACTACTAGCTAGAGTACAAGGTTATTCATAAATCCATGCTGACTTTTCCTGATCATCTTCTTATCCTTTATGTTTGGAAACAGCTTCCAGGATTATATACTCTGTCATGTTTCCAGGTCTTAAGATGAGGCTGACCAACCTGAAGAACTTCAGGTCCTACTTCTTGCCCTTCTTGAAGATAGAAGAAAATTTTTCTTTCTTACAGTCTTCAGGGACCTCTCTGTAATACGGTCCCTTGTAACTGGGTCTTCATCTGCCTCTTCCTCCTAGTGTACTATACTTTATTGAGGCTTAGGTGAGTTTGACGATGGCTCTGACTAGTTTTGCTTAACCTGTTGCCAGGACACTATATCCCTTTGGTAACTGCAGTTCTGGAGACAAAAAATGAGCTTTTCTTATGTTTCCAGAAGCCACAAGTTTCCTGTATAACCCACCTTGGGAGTCTCCATGCATTTTTTTTCTGAAGGTAGTCTCTCAATGTCTTCCTTCTCTGCCCTGTATGGTTCAGGCTCTTGCTTCTGCAGCACATTTGGTAGACGCCATCAGTCACTTGTTCTCCCTCCTTGGGGCTATGCTGTTGTCCATGTCCTCGCACAGTTCCTACTCCAGGTGACTGTGTGATCGGTTGGACCATAGCTCACCTTCTACAGGTGAGGCCACTCTTGCCCCAGCACCAAGCATAGAATCACAGAATCACAGAATCATCTAGGTTGGAAAGGACCTTGGAGATCATCTAGTCAAACCGTTAACCTAGCATTGGCAGTGTCCAACTACACCAGATCCCTCAGCGCTATGTCGACCCAACCATTAAACACCTCCAGGGATGGGGACTCCACCACCTCCCTGGGCAGCCCATTCCAATGCCTAACAACCTGTTCTGTAAAGAAATACTTCCTAATATCCAGTCTAAACCTTCCCTGGTGCAACTTGAGGCCATTCCCTCTTGTCTTATCACTCATTACTTGGTTAAAGAGGCTCATCCCCAGCTCTCTGCAACCTCCTTTCAGGTAGTTGTAGAGGGCAATGAGGTCTCCCCTCAGCCTCCTCTTCTCCAGACTAAACAACCCCAGTTCCCTCAGCCGCTCCTCATATGACATGTGCTCCACACCCCTCACCAGCTTCGGTGCACTTCTCTGGTCACGCTCGAGTAATTCAATGGCCTTTTTCTAGTGAAGGGCCCAAAACTGAAAACAGTAATCAAGGTGCGGCCTTACCAGTGCCAAGTACAGGGGTAAGATCACTTCCCTGTCCCTGCTGGCCACGCTATTTCTGATACAAGCCAGGATGCCATTGGCCTTCTTGGCCACCTGGGCACACTGCTGGCTCATGTTCAGCCGGCTGTCAATCAACACCCCCATGTCCCTCTCTGACTGGCAGCTCTCCAGCCACTCCTCCCCAAGCCTGTAGCGCTGCTGGGGGTTGTTGTGGCCGAAGTGCAGCACCTGGCATTTGGCCTTATTGAAACTCATACAGTTGGCCTTAGCCCATCGCTCCAGCCTGTCCAGGTCTCTCTGCAGAGCCTCCCTACCCTCGAGCAGATCAACACTCCCACCCAACTTGGCGTTGTCTGCCAACTTACTGAGGGTGCACTCGATCCCCTCGTCTAGATCATCAATAAAGTTGTTAAACAGGAGTGGCCCCAAAAACGAGCCCTGGGGGACACTACTCGTGACCAGCCACCAACTGGATTTAACTCCATTCACCACAACTCGTTGGGCCCGGCCATCCAGCCAGTTTTTACCCAGCAAAGTGTGCGATCATCCAAGCCTCGAGCAGCCAGTTTTGCCAGGCACTTGTCCTCCCTCTGGTCCAAGGCCTGGACATCATCTCTCTAGAGCTCTGACAGGGTCCTTGGCTTCAGATGTCAAGGACATCATCAGCCAGTAATGGGGGAATAAGTCTTTTTTATTCAAAAACTTTTTATGGGCAAAAGGGAATACACAATATTTATGGAAACGGGATTTATTGCTAGTCCAATTAATGTTTTCACAGTCCAGTCAAAAAGTACAATCAACAGCTACTACTAGTCCAGTTACATGGACAGTAACAGAAAAGCCTCATTAATGACACGTTTAAAATTGTTCTACAATGCCCGCTTCCCATCACGTTTCTCTTTTACTCTGGTGTTGTGGTTGCCATTACAATGTCCTTCAGGGACACAGATTGACAGTTTCAGACTTTCGCCAGGTAAATGTGACTCTTGGAAGGGGAGGATACATCAACTTGATGCCCTGCAGTTCTCACCGGGAGGAGCAGGGTGTCCATGGTAGGTGTGACCAACTCTTCCTGGGGATGCCCTTGGGGGTCTGGAGATGCACTTCTCCCCCTCCCCTTGACACAAAGGGCTTTCTTCCCCCACTCCTGGGGTCTTTCAGGTCATTGTCCCTGTCAGGCTGACTGCACTCCCCAAGTGAGTGGCAGGCATGTAAGAATGGCAGTTCCAACCAGATGTTTCCAATATGCTCTGACCAGCTCCAACTGTCCAAGGCTGCCATATTCCCCTGAGAAAGACCTGCCCTGCCTCTGCTGGGGCTGTGCCACCATGGGGGCAGGGAGGGGTAGCAAAAGCATACCTTACTTCCAAGGCAAAGATGACATCAAATAAAAAACCACTTGTAAAACAAAAACACTCTTAATTTGTGTTCCTGAGAAATATCTAAAGATATTGTGAAATTGCAGAAGTCTTACTGTAGTTTATTTGAAGCATAAGATTGTTACAAAGATTAAAGGCTATGAGAATTGTCAAAAAAGTACTCTGCTTTTTGTTATTTTTTTAGTCAAGTAAACATACACGTTTCTATCATAACTAAATCTTTTTATCTTAAAACACTCTTGTCCTTTAGAGAAGAGTTGGCTATTGAACTATAGTTGCACCTGAAGAGTCTTAAGATGATTCACTTAACTTTGTGACTCAGACATAATTGTACTTTTCCACATACATTTTTCCATATACAGCTCTTTCAGGGAAAAGTTTGGCCTCTTTTCAATTGCCATCAATCAAGAAGGTGACAGCAAAAGTTCTGTTAAAATACAAATGTCACCATCTTCAATAAAAAAAAATCTCTCAAGTGTTTTGTGATTCACTCAGTGATCCAGTTTTTCTTGCTGACTCTTAATGCCCCTTCCATAATCCTCAGCTTTTTTAATATGTCTCTGCATTTACTGTAGGTGGCATAAAAAAAAAAAAAAAAAAAAAAAAAAAAAAAAAAAAGAAAGACATTAAATCTAGAAGTCCTAGAATATTACAACAGTCGGGCTTTTTTGAGGAGAGGGGGACATTATGTGAGAATATTTCTCTACAGAAACAGTTTTCATTCAAATAACAATTTGATTTTGCAGCTTCTTCTCATTGTGAATAACACCAAGCTTCCCAGTCTCTTTTACCAGATCTAAGGAGCAAAGCTGTGTGAAACATTAATTTCTCACCTTGAATTTGTTGAAATGGAGCCTGATTTTGAGCTACATTATGTTGTGCAAATTCTGACAATGAAAAGAAAAAATCATATAGGCAGTAATTTTATCATCCCAAATGATGGTATCAAGACACTGAACCCAGTAGTATTTCCTGGCTTTGGACACATATAGCAACTGTCTCCTGATTTCAGATTGCAGTGAAAACAACCACTATCTGATCTTTTGTTTTCTAAAGGAAGAAAACCCGGTATATAGGTAAGGTAATAGCAGTAGTGTAGTTTAAAAATATGAGTTATTGGAAAAACCTGGAGCTGAGTGCAATTTGCCTCAGTAGGTAATCACACAGTATGGTATTGAAGCTCATCAAATCAGAAGCATAACAGGACATGTGTACTAACTTAAAGTCAATATGCAGAATAAGTAATCTGAAGACAATACAGAAAATTAACTGATTGCTTGAGATACTTGGAAATTGTAGTCCTAGTTCCAGGAAACAATGTCATTCTTTATCATTAACTTCAATGTATCAAGAGTTTGATCCTTAGGAAGTAAGAATATGTAAAAAAATTAATGAGGCCAGATCTATGCTACCAATGCTATTAAACTACTAAACTATGTTACTAATTATTTGCTCAGATTTATCCTATCATGATGATACAGCAAAGTCTGACATTTATTAATAATAAGATTGATTTTACCTAACCATAACCATCTAAGAGTTAAGTGGCTTTTCTAAGCTGAGGAGCTAGGCTCCCCATCTTGACAGAGAAATTGATGCAGATGCCTGCAGTGGTGATTCAACTGCTTAAGCTAAGTGAACTAGCTGACTTTCAGAGCTGGCTGTTTCTGTCTTGCTGTAAAAGCAGAACGAACAATTAGTTCTGGCTAGCTGATTGGCTTTTAAGTGGCTAACACTGGTGAAATTGGTCCCACTTTCTTTTACTGTAGTTGAATGCAGAATGTGCTTCAGAACCTAGTTCTTTTTACATGAGGTGTCAGTCCAAATTATAGGATTTAGGGTTTTCACATCTACCTGTCCCTCCACTATTGTTCAGTTGAACAGGCACGAGGTCAAGACTTTAAAACTTATGAGCAATCTGTTAACCTCAGTGAGCTGAGAAAGTGATCAGAATGGAGAAAGAAATGAAGAAAGAAGATGGCATTTGTCATTTTTATCTCATTGCATTATAGAAGAAGACAATTCTTAGTCACACAATCAGCTACTAGAGTTCTAAAGGCCAAACTGACAACAAATATGATGTTTTTCACATATTCATGACATTCAGTCCTCTGAAATAATATTTATCCATGATAAATATCATAGTGTTAATCTCTGTGTTACAGGATGATTTACTGAAAAATTAACTTGTTAATATTTTTAATCAGTGCCTCCCTTAGGAGTTCTGTGTATCTGTTGATGCCCATAGGTGTTAACAGAAGCTCCTGGAAGACATGTCAAGGCATATGGAAGACAGGGAGGTGACTAAAGACAGCTGACATGGCTTCGCTGAGGCCAAGTCATGCCTGAGTAATCTAGGGACTTTCTACAATCGAGTGACTTCATCAGTGGACAAGGGAAGAGCTACAGATATAATCTACCTAGATTCCTGTAAGGCATTAGGTAATGGTCCCTCACAACATCCTTCTCTCTAAATTGGAGAGGCACAGATTTGGTGGATTGACTGGTAGATGGGTAAGGAATTGTCTGTATGGCTGTGTCCAAAGAGTTAGAGTCAGCAGCTCAATGTCCATGTGAAAACCAGGAATGAGTGTTGTCCCTCAAGGGTCCTTACTGGGACCAATATTATTAAATATCTTAATCAGTGACATAAACAAGGGGATTGAATGGACTCATGGTGAGTCTGCAGATGACACCAAGCTGAGTGGTGTGCTTGATTCACTAGAGAGAAGGGATGTCACCCAGAGTATCCTTGGCAGGCTTGAGGAATGGAGCCATGTTAACATCATGAAGTTCAACAAGGCCAAATGCAAGGTCGTGCACCTGAGTCAGGGTAATCCCTGATATCAAAATAAACTGGGGGATGAATGTATTGAGAGCAGCCTTGCCAAGAAGGATTTGGGAGTACTGGTGTATGAAAAATGGGGTATGAGCCAACAGTATGCATTCACAGCCTAGAAATCAAATCATATCCTGGGCTGCATCAAAAGAAGTGTGGCCAGCAGGTCAAGGGAGGTGATTCTCCCCCTCTACTCTGCTCTTGTGAGACCACATCCTGAGTACTGTGTCCAGGTCTGGGGCTCTCAGTTACAAGAAAGACATGGATGTGTTAGAGTGGGTCCAGAGGAGGGCCACAAAGATGATTAGTGGGCTGGAACACCTCTACTATGGAGAGAGTCTAAGAGAGTTGGGGTTGTTCAGCCTGAAGAAGACAAGGCTCCAGGGACACTTCACTGCAACTTTCAATACTTAGAGGGGGCTTATAAGAAAGATGGAGAGAGATTTACCAAGGTCTGTAGTGACAAGACAATGGCCAATGTCTTTAAACAAGAGAGTGTAGGTTTAGTTTGGACATAAAGAAGAACATTTTTTATGGTGATGGTGGTGAGGCACTGGAACAGGTTGCCCAGAGAAGCTGTGGACACCCCATCATTGGAAGTGGTCAAAGTCAGGCTGGATGGAGCTTTGAGCCGTGAAAGATGTCCCTGCCCATATCAGGGTCAGATGGACTAGCTGATCTTTAAAGATTCCTTCTAACACAAACAATTCTGTAATTCTATGAACTTTAAGTCACCAAATGTGGTGGTGTTTGAAACTTTCTGTAGTAAAGTTTTTTAAAGTGAATCTTTTGTATGGACTTTTATCTCATCGGAGATTGGGCTTCAATGAAGAAATAAACTTGTATTGTACACAAGCAAACTGTCAACTGAGGGTATACAATGCATAATTTATACATTAAATACAGATATTTATGAAGACTGACAGAATAAATATATGAACAAATTAAAATAAGAGTTTATGTGTAAAAGTACATCCACTAATGCATCTGGAATTCAGACAAATAAATAATAAGGTAGGCTCTAAGGCTGTTCTTACAGAGATTTGAATTCTCTTGCTTGTTCATCTTAATTGACCTAAAGGTTCAGACTGACGACCAAATTGCTTCATGTCATCTAAGCTATGATAACTGTCATGTGTATGTTCCTAGAAACTGAAGAGCAACACATTAATGTTTAACTCTCATTCATTGTAAGTCATTGATCAGGACAAATTCTAAACTATTTAAAAATAAATAAAAAAGTAAAATATTAGTGTGTTCACATAAGCATACTCACTTTTAAAATATAGCTACAATTTGCTACATACCACTGAACTAGGCTAGACTAAACTTTTTGGTCATAAAGAAACAGTTTTCCTGTGTTAGAAAAGTTTTGTTTTGCTTTGGGTTGTGGCTTATTGTTTGGAGGTTGTTTTTAATGTAAAAATAGTCCCCATTCTCATTTAAGATTTTTTTTTTTAAATACATTATTTATAAAATACAATCTGAGGGAAAATAAGCATTTCACATTAATCAAAGTGTTTCAATATTTAATTACAAAAGTATTCTTTAATTATTGCAATGTTTTAAAATAATTGGTGTACATTACATATAAATGGTTTACTAAAAAGATTAAAAAACAAAAAGAACATTTCAACAATCCTAATTTTTTTTGCAATATATTTTCATAGTTTCTTGCCTCAAACTTTTCCTGTAACAGCTTCTTTTTATTGAAGAATAATCTTTAACAAAAAGCAAAACTATCAAAATCTTTAATTAGGCTAAAAAAGCTCTTTCTGCTTTGGTTAGAATGAGCTTTGGCATCTGTAACCTTTCACTATACTGGGCAGATGGTAACACAACAGGACAGGGTAGGGAGCCAAGTCCACAGTGAAGTGACACCATCTTTTGCTGCATATTGTGTAATCACCTCACCCCGAGACACTGAGGAGATTCCTCCACGTAAAATGGTCTCTGTGTCTGTGGTTCCCTGAATCACAAGTTGGAATTCACAGCAGACAAGAAACAAGTTTTATTAAGGGTAGCTGAATCTGGAGAACTTCAGGACTCTGAGGATTTCTCCTTCCTAGCACACTACAGTAGAAAATAGAGTCAAACTGGATGGACTTTAAGGCACAGCAGGTTACTCCATCACAGCACAATGGATGCATATGTTTCTGTACTCCTAGGTGCAGTTGGTGGTGAGGCTGAGGACGTATTCCTGAAAAACACACATATACATACATGCATGCAGGCACAGCAGTCATGGCAAGTCCCACAAATATCACAGAGAACACCACCTCTACTAGCACCAATGTAAACACAGATAGCACTCACATAAACATGAACAATGAAGACCAATGCTGAGCTTACTTTTAGGATTGATCTTGATTCACAAACACACTCACATTCATAGGTGTCTCTGACAGTAGGACAAATTTTAAGCCTGTCCAATATATATGTCCAGATCATAGCTCCTTATGCAGTCACTATCTCTCACCATGTCAAATTTGCTATTGGTGACATATACAAGTCAGTGTCTATCCTGTAGCTGGTCTCCAGACTATGATCTCCTTCAGTTTCCCCAGTTCCTCGTTTCCTCCAGGGCAATTGGACCTTTTGTCAGGGGGTCTCTCTCTCTCCAGATGTTGGTAATTGCAATTCATATCCTACTCTCTGAACAGTCCAACTTGAAGTTTGTTAACTGTTATATACACACACTCAGAGCAGGGAGCTCAGCCATACAGAAAAAAGTTTGAAGTATGATTCAACAAGATGACAGGACAGATTGTGTCAATCAACATAGGGCTCTGTCAAACAGGTGTACTGTTCAGACCCTGCTTACAGTCAGCCCATTCCTTTTAAACATTTTGTCTCTGTTTTCCCATGGCTGTTCTTCCCTGTTCCACCTTTTCCCTGCCTTTGGTCCTTACCTGAGGCATTCCATTTTGAGTTTTGTACAATACCAAAATTCATATCCTCACTGTGTTTCATAACAAATCCTTTATCCCATTTAGTTTGCATGGCATTTCAAAGAGAGACTTTCTTTCCTTGACCCTTTGGTGAGCTTCACACCAGGACAATGGTCTAATCATTTTCCTTTGATGGTTTTAGGACTATCTGATTCAGTTCCTAGGGCTCATGGTCTGTCACTGTTTGATCCTAGCTGGATCTCTATGTTTAACTGGATTAGCTTTTAGCACAAAACCTAATATTCTGTATAGGGAGCCAAGTTACAATGAAGTGACACCAGAATTTACTTCCTGTTACAGCAATACCTCACCCTGAGACACTGTGGAGATGCTTCTATGTAAAATGATCCACAGTTGTCATGCCTTCAATCACAAGTTGGAATTCACAGCAGACAATAAACAATTGCTCTTCACAAAATGCATTTTATACTGGAAGTTAGCACAGTGAACCAAGATTAGCACGTTCTGTGATGATAAATCTTATCAAGGAATACTTGCAGAAGGAATCATGTACAAGTAATCCAAAAAAATCACAAGAAAAAGCCTGTGTGATTCCATGAAAGAAGGAAGATGTTGGAAGCTACTATACAAGAAAATTCCTTCTTGGAGTGTAAGACTATCCATTACATGTGAGTATTAAAATGCATAACTGTGGGACTGGATTGAGTTCGAAGGATTTTGGATCCTTCCACAAAGAAAGCAGGGAGTAATATATTTAAACATATATGGGAGAGGAAAGGAGTCATCCACTATCTGAGCACGTAAGGCATGGCTTTTGGGAAAGACAGAGTTGAATGCTTACCAGGAACTATTTCTGAAAGCTGATAAAGAAAACTACTGGGATTCTGATAGAATCTTGAATAGCAGTCCCTGTACTGTAGTAACTAACAATAAACTTAGAGCATTTAAGGTCAAAGTTTTCTTGTGTCTACACTCCTTTTTCCTATGAGAGATGTGGATTTGTTAAAAGTCATCTGGTTCAGGTTAATCAGAATAAACACATAGCCAAGAAACCCTAGTAACCCAATCAGTGCAAATCCAGCACCTTGAGTTAGCTACTCCCTCAGATGATTAAAGAAGAAAGATTAGATCATTGACCTTGATGTGAAACTGTCGAGTTGACTCAACTAAACAAATTCTCTGTGAGGCCACACAAACTAAAGGGCATTATTGCCTCAAGGGGTGTAAGACCATTGTGGTTTGAGATGAAATTGGCAGTGTGGAGACTAAATGGACCTTGACACCAAACACTTTAAGCACAGATGTATGCAATTTTTAAGAATTACACACTTTCCCTGTACCACAGGGGAGATGGCAGGGTTCGGAAGAAAAATTGACGGAGTCAGTGAGGTCTTTCCAACTATGGGGTGCACAGTCCTTGGTCTGGGCTGGAGGTCCCTGCGGTGTTTCTTGGGTGCTTCTGGAACCTCTTAGGTCTTGGTCTCCCACCCCTGACAGCTCACCTGGAGTCATACTGCGCACCACCAGGACAAGGGTGCAAGCAGAGAATACCCGGTGCCTGATGGGCCTCTTCTGTGTCATCCAGAACCTAACAACTGGCTGTTACTGTCACTCGCACTCACAATCTGCCCATCTGGGGGGTTCTTGGGAATCTGCAACTTCACAGTGATTGACAGGTTGTTTAAGGGCAAGATACTACGCTGTTATTATAAGTAGGTTACTCCCTTATCCAATAGGGTTAGGTAAAGTGCACATGCTAACACTGCTGTCACTGAGGCCCAGCTGCCATGTCACATGGACTTACTACCCAATGCAGGGGCAGCACATAAGTTTGAGATTGCTAAAACTTATCATGGATTTTTTTAGGATGTTTATATAATTTAATTTGCATAATACATATTTGTCTATATCATATACTATATAGCTTAACTCTATGCAATGCATCTGTTTACATGCACAACATATATTTATAATTTATATAAGTTATATAAATGGTTAAGAGAGTTACATAATAACTATCATGTAGCATTATGATTGGGTATTACAGCTGTGACATTCATCTTTTCACATGGAGTGAGTTGAATGCAGGCAGCTACATGCATGTGAGGTAATGGCTATGTAATTTGTGGATCCTAATATTCTGTAGTTACACAGGCTGCTTAGGAGTGAGCGTGAAGTGGATTTCTTATGAAAATATTAACATTTAAAAGGTAGATCACTAAAAATTGTGGATTATATAACATGAGATTAATAGATCTGATGTCACAGTGGCAGATAATTTGCTGGCAGGATTGTTTTATTTGTATAGTGAGAACTGACAGAAACATTTTTCTTACACTCATTCACTCATAACTACTCACAAAAACTGTTATTTCCATTATCTGGACGTGACAATGTTAGCAGTACATCCTTCTCTTCTAACTTTTACCTAAGTGAGTGTTTTGGGCATGCTTTTGTATTTTATTCAGCTCTGTGTTGTTCTCTTCTGTGTGAAAAGTTAATGATGGGAAATGCCCAATTTGTCTCTTTTTGGTCAAATCTTATAAAAAGGTGTTTCCTGTTCATAACATAGCAGAAATTTCTGCAGAAAAATGCTGAATAAAATAGAAATACATAGAATATGCATCATAAATAGAACTGACGCATTCTTTAAACCTACATCATTCAATAGAAAATTTATTTTTCCCTACAGGAGATAAACACTTTTCTATTTCAAAAGAATTATTATATAAGGAAAATATATATTTTTTCTATTAATTTTATAAAATATTTTTATGAAAATGTGCACCAAATTTCCCTGTTTTGAACCAGCTACAAAATCTTACATGCTAAGATTGCCTCATCTAAACAGATTGTAAAAGAATAATTTTATCTATATGTTAATTATGAAGGTGTTTGATATTTGCAATAACACCATAGCACTAGTGCTGGGGAAGAATTAAAATACTTCATGTAGCTTTGTGGAAAACATGTTTTCTCATTTTAGAGCTTTTATTTTTTTTTTTTTTCCCAATACTTTTGTTCTTAAAATATTAAAAATGCATGTGCCAGCTGTGTTTTAAAATTTTAGTCCGAATGCTTCAAACTTGGAATTTAAGTCTTCAAGTCCTCAAGACTACATCTCTAGACATGAAGATATCCTGACATTAATAAAAGAAGGGTGGGGATCAGGAATGTTTCAATAGGTATCTAAAACATTGGCACAAATTGCCTAAATTAGAGACCGCATTCTGTGAAATAGAACTTGTAACTCTAGATCCCCATAATAGTCTCCTTACAGTAAACATGTGATTTGAGATTGCTGAGATTCTGGGATTCACTATGGCTAATTTATAACATAAAGTGAGATAGTTTAGTCAAAATACAGGAAACACAAAGTGAATTTGGGTGTCTCTGTCATAACCACTCTTTTAAAAACAGGATTGTAAATTTTAAAGGCCATTCTGAAGCTGGGCTGAGGATCTATACAGTAGAAAATATTTACAGACTGATCAGCTTATCAGCTATCAGGGGAAGGATTTAGCTGCCTGAATAGGTATTACCATTTCGAGCTGCCCCAAAGTATCTGAGAAATCTTTGTTGATCTGGCAGATACGACAAGATGCTATAGAAAACCATCATGCTCCTGAAACATCAGCCGACTGTCAGGTAAGGTGCCCAAGGGTATCTCAAACTATATCCTATATAGGAACAATGGAGTCAAACCTTAAACTTTCAGGTGAAATTACTTTTCTGATCCAACAACTGTATTTACTATAGCTACAGTGATTATAATAACAATTTATACACTTAGTCTGCATGTAAATACTTTAGGTACCTAACTGTGTCTTATTCCAAAATGAATCTCATCACTGGATTACTATTTTCTTTCAAAATAGTAAAAGCAACATTGACCTTGCCTAACAGCCTAAGAGCTAGGAGTATTGGGTACACTAGGCAATTGTCTAAGGAGGACATATATAAAAGGATGTTTAGTGAGGAACTAGTTTCTCATTTAAAACAGATTACCATATAGGTAACTGGCACTGTGAAGGTGGGATTCAGAGCTCAAAATCACTTCCTGTTGTTAAAGTTCTACATCAATTTTCTTGTGAAGAAAGTGCACACAAAACACCTAAAACTATTGTGATGACAGTGCAGTAGAAGAGTAGCATAGCAGCACTGTCATAAAGAAGTGGAGCCATATTAAATTACCTTGGAAAGTTTAATATAGTCATTACTAATTATTCAGCACTTGATTTTTCAACTTTAATGTTCTTTTCATCTTGCATGTACAAAAGCTATATATGATTGTTTTTCCTGGGCAATTATATTTTTGTCAGGATAATGAAAAGTCAACTTGTAGTTTCTACATTTTTGTTGAAGTAAAAGGATTATTTACTTGACTACCACTACAGGACTTCAGACAAACAAGGAAACAAAAAAGAAATGGTTTGAATGGCTAGGCACAGAAACATTTTCAGAACAACAAGTTCATGAATAATTTAAACATGAACGACGCTTAAATAATAAGAAAAGAAAACAAAACTCCAAGTGTCAGAGAACAGTAGGAAACAGAAATTTAAATTAGAGGTACAAGCCTAAAATAACTTATGTGATCTTTCTTTAGACAAAAATAACTTGTCTTGCCATACATAGTTGTTATACATGGTTTTGTACGTCCTACATATTTATAAATGTATTCACATGATTTATTTAAACCACAGACCCATACAGTGGAGAATAAATATATAGTTATTAGATCAGCTATAGATATTTGTAGCATAGATGTGTAGCTGATGTGAGATGTGATGAATCACACAGCTTCTGAATATAACTCAGATTTCCAGCTTTTAAGATTTTCTTACATTCAGAAAGTGTTTTAGCCTCTGCCTCATGTCTGTATCCAGAGATAGGAATGCAGTCCTCTGAACCAGAGATCAGCAATTGAAAACAGTTCCAGTTTGCAGAGGCTGAAGCTTTCCTCTGTGAAAAAGATATATATTTTTTCTCCCTTGAAGAGAATCATCCTGATGTATAAGAATATGTTGTATGAAGTATAAAGACAGAGAGAGAATATGAAAGGACTGGGGAATATGAGTTACAAGCTAAAGACAGACAAAGGAAGAGTGCATCGTGATGGTTTACAAAAATAAGAAAAGACATCTTTAAGAGAGAATGGATCCTGAAGGCTTATGGAATTTGATAATTTAGACAGTCTATTCATATTGAATTGCAGTGAACATTGAGGATGAGTCAACCTTTTTTTTTTTTTTTTTTTTTTTTTTTTTTCCCCAAGGACAATTAATGTTTGCATGAGAAAAGTACACACAGAATTAGGGTTTCTAATGACTAATGACCTTGAGGCTGCTGTAACCCTCTGCATTTGAGGAATTCTGACTTTACTGTATTTCAGTTTTAATTTCTGCAATATTACAGAAGCAAATTTATTGTTCTTATGAAAATGCCAGGTTTCTCTACCCTTTCTTCAATTTAAAAAGTGAGTTGGGGAAAAAAAATCAGACACAAAAACTCTGAATGCATGAGTTGAACATTCCCTATCTGAGTAGTAGAAAAAGGGCAAAGGGAAGAACAAATATCTGAATCATTTTTTGTCATTTTTTTAAAAATTAACACCGAAAGGTTAAAACTATGCTTGCTCCCCTTGCTGAACAATTTTTTCTGCCTATTTTAATCTATTGTCTGTGACCACTGTTCCTATTTTTTTCTAGGAAATTCCTTCTGCATGTCATTAGTTTGAAGTGTTACATCTTACTCTTGCAGAAAAAAAGTCACATAGCTAAAGCATGAAGTAAGGTTTACCTTAAGGTTCACATAATTGCTGAATATTCTAGTTGCTAGAACATAAAGGCAGGATTGATCCATGCAATAATTACAAATAATTGCTTCCTAGTGTTTTAGACTAGTGAGCCCAAGATTTTTCCATCTTGGGAAAAATTAGTTTCCAACTAGCTTCCAACTAGTGAGCCCAAGAATATATGTACTTAGAATTATGCTGCAGTTCCCTGCTCTCCTTACTATGGCATAACTGAAAACTGCTCTTCAGTCCTTCCTTCTTTTACCTAATTTTTTTCTGGTTATAGCATTTTTCCTGCATCTAGGGAATTTCTCTCAAAAAATTAACCCAGGAACAAATAAAATAAAATTAAATCTAAAAGTCAGTTCTCAGATGCCATGTATTTACAGATCTAGTTCATGAAGCAGCTGCACAAATGCTAGGAGTAGCAGAAGGGAGGCAGCAAGTTATGAGGTTATTTAACCTTTTTGTAAGGTTAAAGTGGAAATGGAATAATGGATATAGGATCTAGATTCATAAATAGGATTCAGTAGCTAAGTGTTTATCTGCTATAATGGCCCCCCATATATTTAGATTTCAAAATGGTCTTTTAATATAATTTTAGGCTCCCATTTTTGAAAATTTAATTTGAATGAATCATACCTTCTAATACTTCTATGAACTGTGAAAGAATTATACCATTTTTGACTGGTATAAGAGATCTACATGAGAAGTGACTGCCTAAAGATTTCATAGTCTGACCTGAAAATAAAACTAGATAACAGAAAACCAGTGGGGAAAGCTACAGTGAATACCATACCAAATGCCATGACAAGTTAGAAAATAATGAGATGTGGTCAAGAAGAGGTGATAGCCTGTTTTCCTCAATGTATATTTCTGGATGTTGGCCCAGCATTGTTATTTATTTATACATATTACTTCAAGATAACTGAATTGAGATACAGAAAGGATACAGCTTCAAACAAAAAAGAAAATAGAGATTACATTTTAAGTAATATAGAAATAATTCATTTCAGTTTGAGATAAAAAAAGAAGAAACTCAGAAAAATAAAAAGAGGTTTAGAAAATTATAACAAAATGGAAGTTGGGGCAGAAATTTCAACATACAGTAAGACAAGGATTTGCATTTAACTAATAAAAATAGTAACTATTGAATGCAAGTAGGAAGCATAACTGTGTGGCTACAATAAAAGACCGAAACCAGAAACAATTAAAACATTTGACTACATTAATTTAGAATAGATTTTATGTTTGATCAACCAATTACTCTGTGTTACATGAGTGGTTTTCTCAAAATACCTGCGACCATAGGAACAAATTCCAGTTCATGTACATAGTCTTTTTCATCTTCAGTGGAAATAAGGATTTGAATGAGGAGTACTGAGAAATTAAAACAGATCAAAACTGTCTAGTCTCTTATGATTCTTTGTGTCTGTAAATACTGTAATTTTTTGGCAGAAATGTACTTTACACATGGTGTTGCTGCAACATAAGTTGAAAAGCACTACCATCTCAGGAGACTTGGAAAAATCTAGACTGTAAGTCTCAGATTACTTTAAACAGAAAGATACCTGGCTCAGCTACATTCCCTGAGAGACTCAATGCAGTATGCAAATCCAACCACAGTAACATCATTGAATTTCAAATAAACAATTGAGCAGAAACTTCCCTGCAGGTATAGAAATTTTCCTTAACACATAGTGGAGTGAAAGATAGATTCATTTTTTGAATAATAACTTGATGTTCAAAATATCTACTTAAGGAGAATAATTCCTGATTTCTAAACCCTTATCAGCTTGGTGGCTCAGACCAACAACTCCTACTTTCTGACAGGATTTTCCTGAAAACCATTTCTGGAGTTTCCTCTCAGGAGGAGAGTCTGGAACCTCGCTCTCCACTTTTCAAGTGCTCTAATCATTAAACTATGTAAAAGCATGGAACAATTCTAAAGGAAAGAGAGGTGGCAAATGAGCAAATGAACAAGCAAAAGAACATATGGGCAAGAAATCGCATTTCTGTGAATCCTATTCTGACTGCCAGAATTATAATTATTAGGCACTGGACTTCATAGTCAGCGCAACATCCAATGAATTAAGATGAGAATCCACCTTCCAAAGTTTAACAAGGAACTGAACATCCATTTCTGTTTTGCAAAACATTTGCCTTACACTCATGAGTACAAATCTCTAAGCTTGAATTGTTCCATATCTTCCATTATTCTTTCAGCCTTCCTTGCCTATCAACTCACTTACCTGCGAAGTACATTCTTTCTGATATAAAAGAACGTTCCAGGATCTTTCTGACAAAAGTATCTGTTCTGAATCTGTCAAATTCACACTATACTATGTTTGCTTCTGATGTTTCTGTAAATACATAGTTTTTAATCTGTTATAAACCAGTGACTGTTTCCATAGAAACTAATGAGACTAATACTATACATAAAATACAGTGTTTAACATACTGAAGGAGTCCTAGTAGCTTTGATATTGGCCACATTAGTACACAGCCTAAGAGAAATCTACACATAATAATATAAAAATAGATAATTGCTCTAATTTGTCAGGGGCAAATGAAAACAAGAACAGTCAAAAGCGGTAAAACTTGGGGAACTTACAGTTAATATTCTTATTAATTATTTTAAAATATTTAATTTAGTGACTTTTTTGGCTAAACCTTCCTTGGTTTACTTTGGAGAATTTTTTTCTGAAGTGAATAGACATATTGATCTGGATGAGACAGGAAGCTGGTACTTCAGATAAAAAATCTAAATAATCACATATTTTTAAATAAAAATGCTATTTTCAGGCATGTGGAATTTTGTAAGAATGTGGTTTTTTTCTTTTTCCACAAACTTAGCTGAACTTAGAGTAGTGATTCAGCATCAGATTTCATTAGCATACTTAAACTACTCAGCAGTGAATATATCTAGAAGAAAATAAATGTGCAGATACCTTGGTTTAATGCTTAAATCAGGGGAAACAGTTTTACTTCCAAGCTCTTCCATCACTAAGAAAGCTTAATTTACAGAAGATATTTTAATACATTAAGTTTTTTTATATATATTTATAAACTTAAAAGTAGTATAACTAATATTACTAAAGTGTCATTTTTGACAGTTTGGATTCATTGTTAAGGAGTTTATTTAAGTTCTCATCTAGTACTACTGGGGGGAGACAGCATTCTAAAAAGGATGCCTGTTAAGCAGCATGAAAATCATTATTTTCTTGATGGTCTAGACTTACCTCATTTTCAACTGAAAACTACTTTTTTGTGTTACTCACGTTATGCAAAAAATGAACAGGAAAATTAATAACTTCTTCAAGTGTCTCCCCTATTTGCCTTTTTCAGACAAGTATGTGCTATAATTTCTCTGTAACTGAGTCCAAATTCACCTGCTGCTGATACTTTTATGGAAACACATACTTCTGTCAGGCTTGTAGTACTGCAGGACAGATAGGTTTAAGGTCTATAATTAGCCTCTTTACAGCATAGGTGAACTTGATCATCAAGCACTGCACATAATTTCTGTTCCTGACAGGTCAGGAACTTACCTGACCTGTCTCATCACAGACTTAGGTCAAGTAAGTTGGCTTGTGGTTCCATCCTTGTGGGTCTGACCCCAGTGGCACAGGGCAGAGACACAGTGCAGTAGGCTGAGGTCTGTCTGAAATGCTTGTGTGATCCTGGATGGTAAATTGACATGTAAAGTGGAGGTAATGTCTGATCCATGTCTCATAGAATACAGAGAAGATATACCCAAACATAGCCATTCAAACCCAGTTTTGTCCCATCAACGTTCATCCCTCTGACTGACATGCCTAGGTTAATGACCTTGTCTTGCTAGACTCCCTCGATAGTTGAAGTAGGACAACGCACATCTTCAGGGTCCTTTCCATGTGTATCTTAGGTCAGCTGAACGAGATGTTTATCAATCTGAAAACAATTACAAAAAGAAGCAAAGCATCTGCACTTCTAATCTGGACATATCAGGGTAAAAATAAAGTAACATAGTTCTGATGAGTGACAGGTAAGCAAGTTTTTTTTGTATTGTCAATACAAAAATTTATCTTAAATCAATTTCATACTTTGTGATGGAATGTTTCTTATTTTTTATCTGTCTCATTCTTAAAATAACAATAAATTAAAACCAGGCACAATCACATTTAAAACTAACACTTCAAGAAGCTATTCCTCTTAAAAGGTAATATTGAGTTACAACAGATTTATACTTCATTTATGTATGAACACTCAGTTACGTATCTTGCAGATTTTTTTTTCAAAAGATGTGTCCTACCAAAATACAGAAGAGAATTAACATTGAAGTATCTACCAAAACCTTCAGTTTAGCTTTCAGTGATCATAACTGAAAAAACACCCATATGATAATAAGAAAAATATTTAATTTTGGTTACAGAGAAACAGAGCAAAATTTCAGTAATATCAAGAGAGCAATAACAACAAAAATAATAATTTAAAAGATCATTATAGTAAAAGAATATTGTAAATTATGTAATCTACTGGAGAAGGAAATTAAACAAGATATTATCTTGACAGAAAAAAAAATTCCAAGAAAAAGTAATGTAATTTGTTTACGACTCTTTTTTCTTAGCTTTTATTAATTAATTTGTTTTTTAACACTTATTATTAAAATAAAGCATGGATACTAACAAAGGTTCTGTTTCCTCCACTTATTTGAAATTTACCCACTTTGTTTCTTTCATTTAATAGAACATACAAAGTTTGATCCCTGTGAAATTGATGTAACTGACTTACAAGGATAAAAATCAAGGCATCTATATTTCAGAATTTGATTTTATAATGTAGTTTGAAATAAACTCAAGCAACATTTAAAACAAATATTCCATTTTTCTCTTTTACAATTTATTTCCTTTTCTGGAAAATGTCATTATTCTGGATTTAATATTTTGCTTATTCTTCAAAAATAAAAAAAAACCCCTTATTTTCCTCCTTTTGAGACCAAATGGTACTATTATACCTGAAGAATACTTATTTTAAGAAAGTTTTTTGTTGGTAGCAAGTCTAAGACCCTTTCCTTTTGCTCTAATAGCTTTCTCTGTGTGAAGTGACTTAATAGTATTTACATTAAATGCTGTGTTTCTGTTGCCAAGACAACTCACACAATAATTTTCTTTCCACTCATTTAAAATTTTTGATTAACTCAGAAATAATTCTTAATGTGAGGGAAAAAAAATTTTTTTTTGAATCTTTATGCTTTCAAATTGTCCCCATCCAATATTGGGGAAGGTTATCAAATGATCCTAAGAGCAAGATTAAGACACAACTGAGGTCAGATACCGTACGACCTTGTGAGCTTTATTTTCCGTGACAACTGATAATAACGATAGGACAGAGAGAAAGAAAAAGTCAGAATACCTAAGCAAGCAAATGAAAGAGATGCAGCAAGAGTAGTTACCACCACCACGAATCCAGTGACGTCCCGTTGATTCAGTCTGGGTGCAGGTGATGGGGTCTTTGCTCCAAGCTCCCAGCTCCAAGCTCTGCCGAGAGAGAGATGATGTCAAAATCCCAGCTCCGAACGCTGATTTCAGAAAGGGTATCTCCAAGAGAGGGGTACGCAATCCTTTTATTGCCCCAGTCCCCACAATTTCTCCAAAGAGTCCACCCATTTCCACGGAGCTCATTGTCATATGTGCCGCCCCGTGTTCCTCCATGAGCGCATGCCCAGGTGTTCACGGTGGTCGTGCCAGGTGGGGTTGACCTGTGGTGTCTTCAGCCTCCACACATCTTCCTCACCCTGATTTCCTCTCCACCTGGCCTCGCGCACAAATGCAGCTTGGTAGACACTGCCAAGGATTTGTTGCTCTAGCTTGAGTCGGATATGGTGTTTTTTTCAGGGACAATTTGTCTCCTTCAGAGCGTACTCCTCCATGGCGACAGGATGTTGAGGCCAGGAATTGGTAGTGGTGCAGCAACAATGTCAAGACAAACACAGTCCAACACAGTCTCTTACATAAATCAGGAGAGAAAAAAAAAATATATATATATATATATATATAAAATAATCTGCATATAACTGAATATATAGAGATGCCCCTTAAGAAAACCAAAAAGACTTTTAAGGATTTTGTTTTCCTTGTCTTTTTTCCTCTTTTCTTATCTGTGCTTGGACTCTAAAGTCTGAGTGTTGCCTAGCTGAATCACATGCTCAAACTGCATGGTGTGTAGTAATTAATGGTGGTGTGAGGGTAAGGTTAAGTTCATAATTTCTGAGAACATTTCATTGTAAACCTTACGTGAAAAATGCAAAAAAATATTCTTGAGTAGGACATGATGGAGATGCACAAAAATGTTTTTTAAATCACAGGTCTTCTGTTTCCCCTCTTGCACCTTAGACCTGATTAATAGGAATAAATATGAATAAAAATATTTGGCCTTTCAGAATTTGTAGCTTATATACACAAGAATGCATGATCACAAACAGAAGATAGCTGACATTTCTCCTATCTTAACCATACACTTTTAATTTGAAACAACCTATTTTAGAGCCTAGACCAGAAAGATTTTTTATGGAGAAAAAGGGGGATTTGTGAGATTTGGTGATTTCTTTCTTTTTACTTTTCCTTTTTTTTTTTTTTTTCTTTTTTTTTTAGCAATGTGTAATATGCATATACATATCTACTAATAGTTGATGAACTGGAGACAGTTTGATCTTTGGAGAAAAATAAATTTTTTTTTACGACTTCCCTGTTTCGTAGTTCCCTGTCAGACATATAAGGAGCATAAGTTAGTAAATAGGATACATTTCACTTTCCTGTAACATAATGGCTGATAAGGGCTGAAAAACAGACACTGGAAAGAGAAAACATGAAGTTCAATCCCATTATATTGTAATTGTTTTCTTTATGCTGAAGGAAGAAAGAACAAAGCTTCAGCCTTTGTATTGCCTTAAAGACTAATTAGAAACACAGGAGAATTGTTAGAAAATTAGATCAGTTATTAACTGGTACTTTACAGAAATAGACATACACAAGCAAACATATGGGACCTGCAAAAAATCTGGGTGGTCTACCAAGTTTGTATAAATAATATTTTATTACCTAGAAAGAATAAGACATATTTATGAGGAGATGAAGGGAAGTAAACCAAGAGATGAAAGATAGATGTCTAACTACTTTATCTAGAAATTGTTCACACATATAAAAGACTGGACAATAGAGGTATCTATTTGGTAGTGAGAGTTTCAAAACTAAACAAAATTAGAACATCACTAGACTGTTATACTTCATTTAATTAGGTAGGAGATGGAAATGCTGCCATGACAACTTCATTATCTTATTCATTCATGACATTAAAGTCTCAGAAAATGCTATTATAATAATGTAATAAAAATATACATACTTTCTAAGGCTCCAACAAAGAAGACACTGATTCAGCTCCAGATCTATACATCCAAATGCAGGTTTCCATAGTTCAGACATGAGCAACGTGCTAAAGTACCCTTTCACAGCCAATAGTGCTCTAATCGGCACAGTCAGTGGAGTCTGGAGACCTATTCAGTTGACTAAGTGTCAATTTTAAATTAGAATGGAGCATTTTTAAGACTGTTCCACATTCCAGCCTTTGAGAGTTGAATGCCATATTGCAAAGAGATGATAAAAATCTCCTCAACTGAAAGAACTGAAAGAATTCTGTGATTCTGTGAACCAAAAATAAATAAAAGGCAAATATGTGATGAATAACCTAAATCATAATACATCTATGTCCTTCAGAACAATAGAAAACAACCATTTGCAGACTTAGAAGAACTACCCAAAACCAATAAAGCTTCCTCTATGCAACATGGTACACCTTTAACATTTGTTTTAGAATATGCTTTGTCTTGTAGCTCTGCCTTGCAGAAGTATCAGTAAATTGGGAGAGCTGTATAAGTGTATGACAGAGAACATAAATAAAAAATTTATATATATTTTATCTCTGTTTGGCATGGTGTTTTAAGAGTGGAACAGGACATGGCTGAATGACTTGAAAATCTCACTGCAATATTTTAAAAAGGTCACCTGAGAAATCAATCTGAGGATATAGACATATAAAAACTATACCACTAAATAAATATAAACTTGATTTTGTGACATGATAGTTCCTTTGTGGTTTTTTAATTATTTGTTATCATCATCCCTTATGGTAAGTCTCCTATTCTTTTGTTCTCTGAACACTTTGTTGCTTTGCTTCATATTTATGAAGGACAACCATGCACATTGGCTATTTAGTAACTGTTATTTTTCTTGCAAACTTACACATCAATAACTTGTTCCTTGGCTTACACCTAAACAAAAGAACAGCTAAGAATTACTCAAAAGAGAAGACAGTAGATTTTCTCAGTGTTAAATAAAGTTAGAAGTGTGCTAAGAAACTTTTTATATACCATAAACTCTTTTAATAGCCTGAACACAAGAAGCAGTAATAGAAAAATATAAATAAGTTTATAGCAAATAAATAAATTTAAAGTATCAATCAAACATGTAGGAATAAAGTTTAGAGGTTCAAAGATGAGCTACATCTTGACTACAACTTGTGAGGAACATAAAATCAACAGAAAAATGTAAGAAGAAGATAAAAAGAAATTACAGGTCCCTTAATTAACTGGGAAGTATAAAAAATTTAGGTGATACAGGAAAGATAATTGAATCGGCTATGATGTTGTGATCTCCAGAACATAATAGTTGAATTGTGACTGAACAGTAGGATAGTAACATAGACCTGAATAACGCAGGAAGAAATTAGAAAATAACTACATGTTAGATTATAAGATGCCTTGGTGAAATTCCAATATGTAAAGACATAACTAAAATAATATTCTAACCACCAATTATGATTGTTCAGCTCATGCTGATGTTACAATTTTAGAAGGAGAAACATTGGACCTATATGTAAAAGTGAGAAAAAGGGGACTCTGGAACTAATTAATAATGAATTACTTTAGCTTCAAAATTGCAGAAAATAAGAAAAAGCCTGTGAATATTCAGTTAAGTATGCAAACTTAATAAAAATATACAGAGAAGATAAAAATAAAGTTGTCAGGAGTCATCACATATACATTTGTCAAGAATTGATTGTGTCAAGCTAGTTTAATTTAGTTCATTCATAGAAAACGTAGCAAAGCTCACAAAAGAAATAATAAAACTGATTGACTGTAGTGGAACTTTACTTTTAAATGGTATTTTCATAAAAACCCCTGATGAAGTACATGAAATAACTAAAAGGTGGGTGTATAATCAACTGAATAACTTTACTTGAAGTGTAGTTATGATATCAGACTGCATTTTAGTGGGGATCCACTGGGACCTATGCTGGAACTTGTTCTGCTCAGGATTTTCAGCTGTAGTTTGGATAGAATATAGATTTAGACTGTATATTAGGAAGCATTTCTTTACAGAACGGGTTGTTAGGCGTTGGAATGGGCTGCCCAGGGAGGTGGTGGAGTCCCCATCCCTGGAGGTGTTTAAGAGTCAGGTAGACATAGCGCTGAGGGATATGGTGTAGTTGAGAAGGATCAGTGTTAAGTTAATGGTTGGACTAGGTGATCTTCAAGGTCTTTTCCAACCTTGATGATCTGTGATTCTGTGAATTATGGAGTGCACTGAAAAGTTTCTAAATTACATGAAGCAGTGGGGAGTGCAAGCACTCTGGAGTGTAGTTTTAGAATTCAAAATTATCTTCGTAATATGGAGAAATGGTCTGAAATTAATAAGGTGAAGTCTAAAGAGGACAAGAACAGAACAGAACAGAACAGAACAGAACAGAACAGAACAAAATAGAATAGAATAGAATAGAATAGAATAGAATAGAATAGAATAGAATAGAATAGAATAGAATAGAATAGAATAGAATAGAATAGAATAGAATAGAATAGAATAGAATAATCAGTTGGATGATCTAGTCTAAACTGCCTGATGAACTCAGGGCTGACCAAAAGTTAAAGCATATTATTAAGGGCATTCTGCAGGCCCCTTTTAAACTCTGACAGGCTTGGGGCATCAACCACCTCTCTAGAAAGCCTGTTTCAGTGTTTGACCACCCTCTCAGTAAAGAAATGTTTCCTAAACTTCAGTCTAAACATCCTGTGGTGCAGCTTTGAATCATTCCTACGTGTCCTGTCACTGGGTACCAGAGAGAAGAGATCAGCACCTACTTCTCCATGTCCCCTCCTCAGGAAGCTGTAGAGAGCAATGAGGTCAGCCTCCTTTTCTCCAAACCAGTCCTTATTCACTCCTCACAGGACATGCCTTCCAGCACTTTCATCAGCTTTGCTGCCCTGCTATGGACACATTCGGGTACCTTCACACCCTTCTTAAATTGTGGGGCCCAGAAGTGCACACAGTACTCTAGGTGAGACTGCACCAGTGCTGAATACAGTGGGATAATCACTTCTTTTGACCAGCTGGTTATACTGTGTTTGATGCACCCCAGAATTTGGTTTATGATATATGTTCCTATTTATTCCCTTGATGGGCTGATATTTTTTACAATATGAGACAAAAAGTCAGTAACTTTCTGAGAACTATTCTAATACAAACTTCATAGATGTTTGAAACTTTATTAGAAAAATTATTACAAAGTAACTGCAATCAACATGCATTGCAGGATTTTGCAAACCTTATCGATAAGGTTTTCCTAAATTTTCTTTTGATCATTCCAGTGATAACAAATAAAAATATTGATATATCACAAAAATGTGACTAGAGATATTAAAGAAATATAAAAATTGATGTTGTATAACATGGGGAGTGAAAATCTACCTGACTGTCAGGAACACTGCTGAGGATCTCTTTGGTATCTATACGGTATGTTACTCCATGAAAATTATTCAAAGGTTTCCTTACCTTGTCAAATATTTAGAGAATATTTGAACTTCATCAGCATTCCCTAAAATGCATCTGAAAGAATTATTAATGTACTTCTTCGCAAACTTTGTATGTAGTCAGGTTCATAACTTAAGCTGGTGAAACTCAAAGGTATATAGGTGGCTCACCCGTATGTTGTGATTGTCCTTTTCACATTAAACTCCAAGAATCTGTAAAGTCTATAAATTACAGGTTGCAACTACAATAACTTTAGTTCACATGAGCTGTGCCACTCAGAACAAATGGACTATGTAGATGTATGAAAAATACTTGCACAAACTTTGCAAGACAAGATATTACTTGGACATTCATACATTCATTACTACAAAATCACTTTTTTTATTTTAGTAGGGATTTTATTCAGGAATTTGATCCTGTGGTCTTTACTGACAAGAATGAAACTTCTGTGCATAAAGTGTTCCATGTCACTGACTTTTCATTGTATCAGTATAGACAGATATTAGTACAGTAAGCGTTCAGAAACATGGAGTTCCTGTTTTTGATAAAGTTTCAAGTCCTGATACTTCCTAAACTTCCTATCATCATCATATTCTTGAAATTCTTTTATTTCAATTTCCATATTTAATTTTAGAATAATACAGCCTTTTAGTGTGAGTTATGTTAACACACCTTTTTAAGCACCCTATTCCACCAAACTGACTGCACACCAAAATCTCCAAACAATATAACTAAATCTTACAAGATATTTTCCTGATTTACCTGCCTGTCCACATGGTTCCATTTTAGTTATCCACACATGGTCAGAAGGCCAGTGTTACAGAATAATTTGTGTTTGCTTCTTGCCCAGTGTTGGGTGAGGGATGCATGCAAATTGCTAGGGAGCGAGGGGGGAAAGGAAAAAAAGAAAAATAAAAGAATTTTTTTTTTTTTAAAATAGAAGCAAGAAACTAAGCAGATAAAAAACTCAGCTGGAATGGGGAAGAAGAAGGGAGGGGGTGAGATACTCCAGTTCTGTTATGGGAGTATTTTTGCCTTACATTAGACCAACATTATGTTATGGAAATTACTCATGCCAGCTACATAACAGAGTTTGACTCTAGGTTTCCACTGAATCAAATAATCTGAAAAATAAATTCCTCTGTAAAAGTACTTTTTATTTATTAATAGCACTTCAGCTCGAGCTGGGTGCCTCAGAAGAGGTACCCTGAACAAATAAATCCCTTAGCAATCATACCCTTACAGTCTGAGTTCCTCACCTCTCACATGATAATTTGGACCAATAGTAATATTACGTCTGGGGTCTTCCTGTTCTTCATTGGGTCCTTCTATCACCTCTAGGTATGCCATTTCTTTTCTTATCTTTAAGGCTGCAGCTTCTGATGATGATGGTAGCTTCCTTATCTTCCAGTCTGAACCAGCTCTGGGGCCTTCTTTTACTTAACTAGGTGAAAGTTCAACATATCTAAGTGAAAGTTCACAGCTTCTGGCCTAAGGCTTCAGCAAATTTAGCTACTAATGCTAAGCAATTTATGCTAAGAAGTTCTGTATAAGTAGTATAGCAAAGTGCAGAAGAGTTAGATAAAAAAAGCTGGTACCAAACTTTAGACTGTTAGTTTTCCTAGATAAGCACAACATTTAGATTATCATTAGAATTTCCATGATTGTTCTTCTCCAGACTATGAAAACATATCGTCTTATGTACACAGTATTAAAATTTAAAGGTGAATGATGGAGAGTGAACCTAGAGAGAAGGTCCTTTCGTGAAACAGGTTCTAATCTGAAAAGGGCTATGAATTGAAGCTCCCACTTCCTGAAAAAGTAGTCTGAAAAGAAATAACTACTATGCATCTAAATAGTTCTATTGAAAAGTTAATAAAAGGATTAAATAACATCATCACCACAATGTCTAAACTAAGAAGAGGACTGGAATCTTGGTGGGTTCATCTATTGCATTCTATTGGTCATCTCTAAGTATTTTGTTCAAGGGGTGAGAACATTAAGGGAACTAATTTCTTTCCTTCAACT
This sequence comes from Strix aluco, assembly GCF_031877795.1. Lineage (NCBI taxonomy): Eukaryota > Metazoa > Chordata > Aves > Strigiformes > Strigidae > Strix > Strix aluco. Next base: position 83,910,979 of record NC_133932.1, on the reverse strand, counting down.
GGGAGGATTTATATAGAGAGAGTTTTAAATCAGCTTCTTTTAATTTGTATTAGAACAGAGTTTCTAAAGCAAATCTCCCATGTTTTCTCATTTACTGTGCTACTGTGCTTTCATTTGCACTGCAGACTGATCTTGGAGCCTGCAAACTTAATTTCTTTCACTTGAAAATAAACTAGGCTCAAACTGAATGGGCTCCAATCATTCTTTTATTTGGATCAAGCTAGTCTCAGATAAAACCCTTTGAAAGGCTTATACTCTACCAATCCACTCCTATCACACTGCATTATTTTCCAGTGTAAACAAAGCCTCAATCATACTATATATTTTAACAGTCCCCTGCCCATCTTAAGGATACTTGAACTAACCTGAAGCAAGCTATTCAGAAAACAGTATTTCCATATGAAACATGCAACAGGAAAGATCAGTCTGATTTAGATTGGGACATTTTCAGGCACTGCAATCCTAGGAGCCACAAAAGTACTAAAAGCCACAAAACCCCCACAGATATTTAAATGCTTTCACACTTAAAAATAGGCATGCTTAAGATTCTTGATGAATTGGGGACCCTACATCCTAGCACCTCCATTAAATATCAGTTAACTTAAATGGGGGAAAAAAAAATAACAAAAACAAAAAACAAAAAAACCCCAACCTGACCTTCTTTAATATTGTGGATTCCAAACCCTTTAAATAAATATTAGATGTTTCCAGTAGCTTTTACCTAGGCAAGCTGCATACATTCTGGATGTGTCAGTCCATCACAAGAGGTATTTTAAGAGATTCCTTACAGGCACAATGCAGTCACATGTTTAATGACATTTATCACACACTAGGATTAGAAATGCATAGACGTCAATTTGATAAGCTTTGAAGTCCAGAGAGGAGATGATATTTCCTGCACTTTTTGGTAGGTTTTGGTAAGATTTAGGAATACTGTGTCCATATTGCTATAAATACCAATTCAATTTCCTCACAGTGCTGATAATCTGGTGAAAAGATTGTAGTGAAATGGAGGCCAGAGCCATACATAGGGGTAGAAAACAAATTATAGTCACAGCAATCATTGTACATGAGGACATGACAAGAATTTTCAAAAGTTACCCATAAATTACCCACTCGACAATATAAATGTACCTTGCACATTTTAAAGACACGACTGAATAAAGTCCCAAGCAACCTACTCTGATCTCATAGCTGAATTTCTTTGAGCAGAAGGTTGGACTTTGGCCTACTAAAACCTGAAATACAGAAAGGAAATGCAGAAACTAAGGATCTCTCTATTTGAAGCAAAAAGAAAGGGTGTAACCTTCCATTTACTCCTAACTCATAGTGTTGTGAAATGCCATCTCTTTCTGACATTTAATCCCATATATGGAACTAACTGTACAAAGAAGTGTAGGGGAGAACCTTGTAGAGTAGGGCTGATGGTTGGACTCGATGATCCCAAGGGTCTTTTCCAACCTGAATGATTCTGTGATTCTATATGAATATTTTGTAATGTTAACATTAAAAAAAGTGTTTGATGCACAGCTTTGATCCAGATCTTAATAAATTTTTAGAGTATATTTTTCTTTGGTAAATAGATAGCATGTGAAAGCAGAGAAATAAAGTGATTTTTTTTGTTTGTTTGATTTTGATGTCTATCTCTTTTCTCTTCATAAACTACCAAAGTACAACAAGAATGTAAAAGTGACAGTAAGTTATACACTAATATTCCATTAATGGACATACTGTGGGCAGGCTCTGTGGTATAAACACACAGTTACACATTGCCCTAGTCTGTTCTGAATACTTACAGGTATGTAAACATAATATTTATTTTAAAAGTTTTATAAGAAAAGAGAAATATTTTGTATTACCAGAGGATAGTATTTTTCATTCTGATAAATATGCAGAGGTGTCCAGTACCATGTTGAAATAGTTTTTCATGGTGTGTTTGCTTGAAAAGATAGCAAGGGAATCAGGCAGAACAGATAAGTGTTCAAGAAAAAGTAACAAAAGTGGTCTTCAGAGATGCTTTCTTAAAATAACAAAACAAAACAAAAAATCTTTTATAAACATGAGCTTTATTTTTTCAGTTTCGTTATCCATAAAATCCTTCTATTAAAAAAAAGACAAGTTCACTACATTAGTAGAAACTTTTTCCAGGTTACTATTCTTATTATTCATACTTTTACTGCATAAAATATTTCTGTTCTTCTCATTAACAGGGGTTCAAGAGGTGAGTTCAAGAACTCAGCCACATCCTTATCCACAATTCTTCATTGTTATTTTAATCCTTGGCTGTCTTCAGAAAATCTCCAAACTGACTCTTGTCCTGATCCAATATCGGGGGACGTTTCAATATGATCCCAAGAGCGAGATTAAGACACAAACGAGGTCAAATGCCATACACCCAAACCGGTTTTTATTATTAAAGAAGTGAAGAGGGGTAGCGATAGGACTGAATGGAAGGAAAAGACAGAAATAAAGCAAGGATGTGGGATAGGGCTGCAAGAATAGTCACCACCGTGGATCCAGCGGCGTCCCGTTGGTCCTCAGTCTTCAGTTCTTTGGTGGTGGGTGCACACAGATCAAGCTTCAGTGGTAGATGCAAACTGAGAAAATTTTCTGCTGCCTTTTTAAGTTCATCATATCTGCTGATTAACATATCTGCTCACCTTTAGTTTTTTTTTCTCTGGTGCAACAGGTTTTGTTGCATCTGGCTTCAGGGCAGGAACTTTTGCCTCTTGTCAGTTCATTAGCAATGCAGGCATGGGGTCTGGCCTACACTATAGAGCCACAAATGGCTACAGGATGGGGCAACTCAGCACACCTCTGCTCCTTTGAGGCTTGTCTAAAGAGTCTGGACAATGCAACCGCAAAGAAGTGGGGGGGTGCATCCTTCAATACACTCCCGCTTCTCTGGATGACATCCCCCAGACCAATTCACAGGCCACAGCAGCTTCTCTTGGAGGTTTGCACAGACACAAGCAAGCTTTGAGACAGTCGTAGGACATTTCAGTCTCTCACACCACCCCGTGGTTCAAAGATTGCTTTAGGACCCATGGCGGCTTTAGGAAAGGAGAGTTGTTTAGAAAAGGCCAGAAAAGAGCATTTTATAATTCATCCAATGAAATAATAATCAATTGTATAAAATATGAATTCATCCAATGAAGTAGTAATCAATTATATAAAATATGAAACATTATATAGCAAGGAGAAGAAACATTAACATGACAAAATCATATAGCAAAAGAAAACAGGGAAAAAATCTGTCCATACAATTCTCACAATTGAAGGTTTTGGCTGGTACACCACATGGATATATTTTAACATTATCAAGTGATGAGGTGGCCATAAATTGCATATTTGTTACAACGTGTTGAATTAATTGAATAAAGCAGAGAATAGTACATGGCAAAAACAGTAATAAGACCAAACCATGCAACAAATAAAACAACATTAATACTAACAATGGTTAACAGTATTCTAACCAAGCATATAACAAAGGTAACAGTATCAATTAACAATATTCTAACCTAACATGTTTAACCAAAATGTGTCCCAGGCTGGGCGTAAAGACATGCTCCCAGCCCTTGGGGATTGCGGGGAGAAGGTGGTTGTCCACAAAAACAAGTACAACTATGAAACAAGTTACATGGACACTTACAAGACCAACACACGTATATCACAAGGGAAAGCATAAGAAGAGCTACCAGAGTAACCGCCACAGAATTAAGTATCAAAAGGGTATGTTGTCAGTTGTGGAGCTGAAGATGGTGGTCTGCCTCGCTGGAGATGGGGTCTGCCTACACAGCAGGAAAATGTATTTCCACGCTCCCAGCCCAGAGTGCACGTGTAATTTAGACCTGGGTACTTTCATTTCGTCTTCATGGGTAGTTCACTGCTATGCTTATCCCCAGTAAGGTAGAGGGATGTCATATCACCCCGTGACTGGAGTGGTGGCCATTGTAAGTGAGAAGGAACACATGCATTTATACAACCTGTATGATAGATGGTGCCTTTTTATGTATGGCACGAATCTGTTTAACGCCATTGGGCGAAGCAGTAGAGACAAATTGCATGGTCGATACAATGCTTTGAATCAATTGTATAAAACATGGAATCAAACAAGGTAAAAACACTACCATAGCCAAGCCACATAACATATAAAACAAGATACGTTTAACCCACAGAGCACCTGGAAGCCATGAGAAGGGATGGAATTCCCAACCTTTCCAGGTCTGAACAGGGACATGGACTCGTTTCCTAATCCCAGAAGTTATTTGTTTGACCACCTGACCATTGTCATCAATTTTTAAACAACAGTTTGAATCATTTAAATTACCATAAACACCCCCTTCTTCAGCTAACAGGTAATCGAGAACCATACGATGTTGGAATATTGCAGTTCGCATTTGCGTGGCCTGGTCTGCTAATAGATCTAGGGCATGAGCAGTCTCATTGGTGATAATTTCTAAGACAGCTTGTAATCAAATAATGCGATTCAAATTATAAATAGGTTCTCGAGCACTGCTAATCACTTCATTGGGGTTCCAGGTGGCAGGCCCATAATGTTGGATGATCCATTGAGGGGTCCATTCACCTTTTCCCCAATTTTGGGTACTACCACCTGTCAGGGTGGTGTCAATAGATCGTTTATTTCGAATTAGGTTATCATACACTTTAATTCCTAACCCATCACCCTGGGTTTCTGGTAATAAGAAAAACAATGGTCTAACATACCCTATGTAACATATTCCTGTCCAATTTGGAGGTAGCCTCTGGTAGGCATGTTGCCCACAAATCCAGTAATGACATTTTAAAGCCCAGGCCCCATTGGCAAAGGGACCTTCCCATGACTCAGTGTCTATTGGTTGTTCATAATATAAATGGTTTTCAGGTCCTAGGGGTCCTCCCACCACAGTCATTTCACCTTCAAAGTAACAATAACTGCATCTCCAGGCTCCTGCGTTGGGTCGCCATTTACAGTTGCACCCCAAATCGCCCTTACCCGTTCAGTTGGTTGTAGACCAAAATTTGTCAAAATAAGTTCGAGTTCCATTTTGGAGTTGCCATGCCCACTGATACACCCGTACTATATGGTTTTTATCTGTACTATTAGCTTGTAGACAATTTCCAAACAACACGTCAAAGAACCGGTCTCGCATTACCGCTTTAAAACCTTCCCCTATAGGTTCTTGGTATGAACATTTTACCCAACTATTGTGAGTTTTACATGTGTTCAGTTCCATCTCCCTTGGTATTTAGAACAATCATAGGGTCTGTAATAGGGATCATAACAATCAAAGGCTGGAGATAAAGTCCATTCACAAACACTCTCCTCAACTCGTACTCCTCTCTCTTTTGTCCAGTTAAGGCAATAAATACCTTTTCCAGGAAAATGGAGTTGCCAGGGATCAGCATCCTCAGTCCAGAATCTCGTCCCATTATGGACTGTACTCAAATTGCTGACCCACCATTCTCGGTTAGCATTTAGGAGAGCCAAAGCCTCCCCAGGAACTGAGGGAGAGGAGAACGGTCACCCAAAGCAGTTTCTGTGATGATAGACAATACATCCTAAAAATATTAATAAGACAATGAACATCAATACTATACAAGAATTTAAATTTACATAAGGATCCCCTGTCGTGGCTCAGGATATTTTTCTCCATGGGGTTTTACCTGCAAGAAGAAAGAAAAGTATTCTCGGTTCATTTTGAGAACCGGAAGTGGGTTATAATTGGAAAGATGAAATAATCCACCTTGTATTAATTTTGTGCTCTTTTCCATGAGCATCTTTGGCTTTCCAAGTATACTGCATGGGGGTGGAGGTGTGCCACCTGCGAGTCGTCCCCCAGGTGGGGCAGGAGGCGACAGACCTCTCCATCCTACTCAAGGACCCGGAGACCTTGTGCAGCAACATCCGCCAGTTCTGCACAAGTCGTTCTAATTTTTGGGTCGGGAGTCCATCCATCAAGTCCCGGGAAATGCCTTTCTGAAGCCCTAAGTGCCACAGCCCCTGTCAAGTTAGGGGCCTCTCTCTCCCAGAATCCTGACCTTGGGGTGATCCCAAGCCTTGGCCCTTCCTCATGGATGATTGTCACCCACTAATTTGCTCTGCAGCCCGTACGAGCCTGGTTTCTGTTCTTTGGGACAATCTGCCAGCAGGGCCATATTTTCTCCCAAAATTAATCAATTCCTGGGCTACCTCTCCCCATGACCATACTTTCCTCCCCAGCCGCCGATGGTCAGAGGTCACTATGCCCTCCAGAGCGGCTGTCATTCTTTCTCCATTGGGGTGTTTTGAATCTTCCCTTGCAAATGAATGCCAATGGGTTTCAGGGAGTCAGGAAGTCCCTGTATCAGGGGGTTCATCCTCTCTGGGTCCACAAGCATCATCATCGGGAAGCCCTGGTTAGGCTTGAGCTCCCGATCATACATCATCTGGAGACAGGCCGCCTTCTGCACACTTTCCACTAACTGATCCACTGTACCTGTTATGGCAAGGGGATCTCCCCTCTCCAAGGGGTTCAGCCCTCCAGCCCAGTACGCAGCTCTCTGAGTTAACGACCACAGGGCCTGGTGATTACCAGTAGTTAGAAACATACCTGGACCCCAATATCCTTCTGCTTCCTTCTCTGACAACAAGATTCCATCCTCCCCTGACAGAGACACTCTCCACACATACACTGTCTCCGCTTCCTTTGCAGTCCTTGCAAAATCTTTTCTCAACTTTGCTAATTCAGTTGCTATAAATGGGACTTCTTTGGTGATAACCTGAGGACGGTCATTATCATCCTCATACAAATACTCTGTTTTAACCAGAGGATACATATGGGAGGGGCTTTCTGCAGTTTCCTTTGCTTTCTGCAAATCTCCTTGGGGATAGATTTGCTGTATCCCCTTCTCTGAAAGCTTCATCTCTACTTCCCTCAAAAGTTGATTTCTCAGCTCCTCCTTTAATATCACATTTTGGTTCCTTTCCTCCTCCAGCAACTGTTTATTTTCTCTCAACTGTTCCTGCAGGGTCTTTATTACCACTTGCAGGGAGTCAATTACAGTATCAGCCTGACAAAGCCTCTGCTTTCTATCCTCCACTGCTGCTGCCAGACTTGCTCCCAATACTGCACAAAGTATAGCTTTTTCTTTCCCCCTCCTAACATTAGCTTCCTTCTGCAACACCCTTATCCTATCCACTACACTCTGTGGTTGAAACCAATGGGATTTTGCCCAATCTTGCTCCTGGAGTGAGGGACGAGACTGATGTGCCTCCAAAAGGTCATATAATTTATCTATCCCTTCGACTGGGGAGGGGACATAATCACAAGCATCGGCTGCCTTCCGGGCGGCCATTCTCCTTTTTTTTTTTTTTTTTTTCTAACACAAAGGGGCTATCGTCCTGAGAGGGCCACACATTAATATCCATGTTGCCCCTCTTCTCTCTCAGGAGGTCACACCTTAATCTAACACAAAAAATAACACAAAGGGGTCATCGTCCTGAGAGGGCCACACATTAATATCCAAATTTCCCCTTTTCTCTCTCAGTAGGCCACACCTTAATTAATACAAAAACCCAATATTACTATCCACTCTTCCTCGTATTCACTGTTAGGAGGTCGCACCTTAATTAGGTGCTTTCTGTTTCCTGAGAACCCTGTTCATGTATAAAACAGGGAATCGCTCCTCTCAGGGAGGCAGCACATAAGTTCCAAACACAACACAAACCTGCCCCCTTATGTTTCTGAGAGGTCCCACTTAACAAAGCGAGGCAATACGGCACTTTCATCTCTAGGGATCCTGTCCGTGACACCAATTTAACGTCCCGATCCAATGGTGGGGGAGGTTTTGATATGATCCCAAGAGCAAGATTAAGACACAAACGAGGTCAAATGCCATACACCCAAACCGGTTTTTATTATTAAAGAAGTGAAGAGGGGTAGCGATAGGACTGAATGGAAGGAAAAGACAGAAATAAAGAAAGGATGCGGGATAGGGCTGCAAGAATAGTCACCACCATGGATCCAGCGGCGTCCCGTTGGTCCTCAGTCTTCAATTCTTCGGTGGTGGGTGCACACAAATCAAGCTTCAGTGGTAGATGCAAACTGAGAAAATTTTCTGCTGTCTTTTTAAGTTCATCGTATCTGCTGATTAACATATCTGCTCGCCTTTCATTTTTTCTTCTCTGGTGCAACAGGTTTTGTTGCATCTGGCTTCAGGGCAGGAACTTTTGCCTCTTGTCAGTTCATTAGCAATGCATGCATGGGGTCTGGCCTACACAATAGAGCCACAAATGGCTACAGGATGGGGCCAGCTCAGCACACCTCTGCTCCTTTGAGGCTTGTCTAAAGAGTCTGGACAATGCAACCGCAAAGAAGTGGGGGGGTGCATCCTTCAATACACTCCCGCTTCTCTGGATGACATCCCCCAGACCAATCCACAGGCCGCAGCAGCTTCTCTTGGAGGTTTGCACAGACACAAGCAAGCTTTGAGACAGTCGTAGGACATTTCAGTCTCTCACAACTCTCCATCACAAATTTATTTTAGAGGTACTTCTTAATGGAATGGGTGTTAGCCAAACAGGGCCATTTAGCTTTAGGGTCAGAGTTTGATCCTAGGCCATCTTTTATTTAACATTATAGATATAGCTTAGCAAAATATTTTAGCATTTTACAATTCTATTATATGAAAAATTCAGAAGAGACATGAAAGAATTTGACTTTGGCTTCTGCACGTGATTTGACAGTGAACAGATGAGATATCAGTGGACTGGTTTTGGCTGGGATAGAGCTAATTTTCTTAACAGTAGATTGTACAGTGCTAATCTTTGGATTTGTGATTAAATCAGTGTTGATAACACACCTATGTTTTAGTCATTGCTGAGCAGTGCTTCCGCATAGTCAAGGCCTTTTCTGCTTCTCACCCCACTCCACCAGTGAGTAGGCTGGGGGTGCACAAGAAATTGGGTGGGGACAAAACTGGGACAGCTGACTGCAACTGACCAAATGGATATCCCATACCATATGATGCCATGCTCAGCAATAAAAGCTGGGGTAAGAAGAAGGGGAGATGTTCAGAGTTATGGTCTTTGTATTCTCCGGTAACCATTACATGTGATGGAGCCCTGCTTTCCTGGAGATGGCTAAACACCTGCCTGCTGATGGGAAGGAGTGAAAAAACTCCTTATTTTATTTTGCTTGCTATGCAGCTTTTGCTTTACCTATTATACTGTCTTTATCTAAACCCATGAGTTTTCTGACTTTTACCCTTTCGATTCTCTCTCCCATCCCACAGGAGGGGAAGTGAACAAGCTGTTGTGTGGGGCTTAGCCGCCTACCAGGGTTAAATCACAAAAGCTATTTATATTAGACCACCATAAAATAATTTCAGTGATCCAAAAGTCTTCCCGTCTTAGTGATCTAAAACTCTTCCCATCTTACGAGTTCAGAGAAATATAGATTCCTACACAGACAGGAAGCAGACATCTAAATAATATCCTCTGGAGGCACAGAGGAGCTGCAGCCCTCTTCCACTAAATACATTTTAAAAAAATAAAACTAGGCAGTTTGGATCATTTGTCTGATGGAAAGTACTTAACTTTTTGGCTACTTTCAAAACCTATTTAGAAATCTAGATCCTGTCAAGTGCCACTTGTTATAGAAACAGAGATGCAATAAAGGCTGCCATCCTTTGAGTAGAATTGTGGGAAGTAAAGACAAGGTGTTAAGAAATGTGGAGTAAGCTAATCAAGTAACTGATATGAATTTGACTTGAAACATAATGGGAAACTACTGAAATGTTTCAAACGGTATGGGGAGGGAGGTGGGCACAATGACAGATAAAAGAAATTATTTTGGCAGGAGCTTTTTGGACTATAACCATCTGTGAGTATGTTTAAAGAAAGAAAAAAGACTAACAAATATATATGTAGATATTTTGGAATAAATGCAAGAATATGTATTATAAAATTAAGATCTATCTATAATCAGGAATAACTAAATAATGCTTAGACTGCTATTGTGCACAGATCATTCCTTCTCTCACTGACCAATATTGCCTCATTCTTTCTGAGTATTCCCTTGTCTATCTGAGTGCATCTGTTATCTCCTGTACTATATTTAACTCATCAATGTCACGAGGCAGGGATCATCCATCTGTTTTCTGCTTGCATGGCTGTTTTCACTGTAACATCCTCATACAAGATTGGGCCTTTTTAGTGTTACAGTAATACTCATATCAGTAGATTTGTCAAGAACAAATCAAGCCAAACAATTTTAAATTCTTTCTTCAACACAGCTTCTGATTTAGTAGATAAGAGGAAAAAGCAGAAGGTAACATATCTGGTTTAGTTGGTTGGTTGGTTTGGTTTGTTTTTCCATCCTCATAAGTAAACCTAGAAAATGAGGTCTAAGTGGCACAGTAGTATGACGAGTGTACAGCTCACTAAAAACATGTACTTTAAAGAGTAGTTAACAATGCCTCACAAGTGTGGCAGGTGCACCCACCTGAAAATAGGGCTTGGCTGCTGAAGTGTAGCAGCTACTGATTGCCTTTGTTCTCAGGGTTTCATGGTAGTTGGCACCTTTGGCTAATGGGAGCCGCTATTGACTACAGGTCAGATTCGGCCTGGGTATAAATGGAGTCCCCTGGGGGAGCCATTTTGAGCTCGTCCCCTGGAGCTGCACGCTGCGGTTGAGGACTCTCCCTTTGGGTTGGGATGCTGCCCAAGGAAACTCCTCAAGGTGACTTGGGTCGGGACGCTGCCCTGAGCAGGTCATCAAGGTTGAGAGCCCTCACTTGTCAGGTGAGTGAGAGTTTTGGGTTGTCGTTAAACCCTAGGGAGTGGGGCTTTGTTCTGTGTTTTGGTTGTTGTTAAATCCTAGGAAGTTGTTCTGTTCTCTTCTCACAGACATTCGAACCTGTAATTTGTGGAGGGCTATTTAATTGTGCTGACAATAAATTTCTAATTTTTGGTGGTTCCTTGTTTATTTGAGAGCCTCCGCAAAGCTATCATAACATTTCAGATGGAGTCCAGTACCTCTAACAGGTTCAATTACATAATTTAATGAATTATTTAGATAATACAATAAAAAGGGTTCATATAAAAACTACTGGTGACTCAGAGCTGGAAATGGTTGCAATTTCTGAGGACAAAACCAGAATTTAAATCATCTTGATAAATTGGATGAATAGTTTAGTATCAATAAGATCAAATTCAATAAAGACAAGGGCAAAGTTCTGTGTATAAGCAAGAAAAATCAGAGGCATAATTGGAAAATGGGAAATAACTGATTTGAGGAAATCCTCAAGGAGTATGATGGGTGATAAAATGAATCGAGTCAACTGTTGCACAGAATTCAAATCTCATTATTATGTATATTTAAAAGAATATCATATGTGAGACAGAATGTTAAACTTTCCGCTGAAATTTTAGTTCCAGTTTTTTAAATAGGTTGGACTAGATGATCTTCAAGGTCCTTTCCAACCTAGATGATTCTGTGATTCTGTAAATAAATTCTAGAAGAGGTGATTGTATATAAATGTATACTTACCAAATTTAGAAGTGATGAGGTGTAGGAAATTATTGAAATGATCATTGGGACGATTAAAGAAAGTCTTAACACTTTTAATTTGACTGTGATTATTTTTATGCAGGACTGTATAGGACAAGAAATAATGTATGCAATTATCAGGGAGTCAGAAAATAAGCAGTTAGAAAAACTTCTAAACATAAGAATTTTTGGGTGTTCCATATTTTGAATGTCTATTGTTGCTATATTTAAGGGGAGGGTAATAAATACCTGTCAAGACACTTGAAGTATACTTTATCTCTCTCAGAAATGGTAGAAACCCCAAACACTTAGGATATTTGCAAACTTGTTTTGGTTTGGTTTGGTTTTGGTTCTTTATAATAACTGAATGCCTGTCTTTGGAATAAGAACAAAATAAAAATAAAAAGCTTTTTTATATAAATATTTTTGTATTTTGAATATGAAAACCTTGAATATGAATATTTGTTAAGTGATACATAAATAACAGAGAACTTTAGAAAAATACAAAATCATGTTATACTATTAATTGTGGACACATGGTTCAGGAAGCTCCTGACCTCCAAAAACATGGTGATTGGAAGACTATTCTAAGACTCTACACATACATGTTTGTTCTGTCCATATAGCATCTATTGCTGCTTACTGTTAAAGACAAACCAATGAAACAGATTGACTTCTGGTCTGGTTGGACCTATTATTTTTATGTTATAGACATGTTAAGGAAAATGTTAAACAAAATCTTGAAGATATAAGAAATAAATGAACTGATAGAAGAGATTATCATATGCCCATGGAATCCAGCAGCTGATAAGTCAACTATTATTTTAGACTCACACACTGATATTTCTGATATTCCCTATTTTTTTTTTGTGTTTTTCAAAAACCAAAAGCAATGGAAATACATAAAGGACTCAGTGAAAACATGAATGGATTTCAAAACTGTGTTCTACCATAGTAGAATTTAATCACTGTGTGAAAAACAGCAGCCTCACCACCAGCAAAATGAGGAGGTTTAACATCTCGCAGTGCTCTACCACCCCACAAGAAATCAAAAGCAGATGTTTGGCTACCATAGTAAGAAGTAGACTTCACATTTCCATACAGTGCTTTTGGCTCTGACTTGTTTGATTCCTCACTTGACTGTTTTTCATTTGTTTTCTTATGAAGAAATAAACATGCCTATGTGGGTTTTGCTCCTTACTACTTTGTATTTCAAGGGTGAACCTATAAAACAAACAAGTATTCCATATTCAGTCCCACAAACTTCTGATAAGAATATGAAACAAAAACAAACAAACAAACAAACAACAAACAAACACAAAAAAACCCCAAACCAAACCAAAACAATTCAACCTCCATTACCAAATTCAGGTATTTGAGGAACCAAGAAGGAAAGGTGCTTTGTTGGATATGGTGTTTATGAACAAGGAAGAACTGGTCATGGATGTGAAAGTCAGAGGCAGCCTTGGCTGCAGTGATCAAGAGATGGTGGAGTTTGGGATACTAAGAGAAGCGAAGAGGGTAAAAAGCAGGAATGCAGCCTAGGATTTCTGGAAAGTAGACTTCAACTTCTTCAGAGATCTGCTTTGGATCATATCCCATGGGACTCATCCCTGGAGAGAAAGAGTGGTCCAGGACAGCTGGATGATGTTCAAAGATCATTTCCAAGCTCAAGAACAGCCCATCTTGACAAGTAGGATACAAAGTGGAAGTGGCAGGAGCTCCTAACTGAACTCAGACACAAAAAGGAAGTGTACAATATGTGGAACCAAAGGCAAGTTAGCCAGAAGTTTAAATTTACTGTCTGATCTTGCTGGGATAGGATTAAGGAAAGCCAAAGGTGACCTGCATCTGAATCTGGCAAGGGACCTGAAAGGCAACAACAAAGGCTTCTACAAGTACATAAAGAGCAAAAACAAGACTAGGGAAAATATAGTCCTGACACTGAATGCGACAGGGAACCTGGTAAAAAATGATGTGGAGATAGGTGAGGTGCTTAATTCCTTCCCTCAGTCTCTACCATTAAAAATGGCCTTCAGGAGTCCAAGGCCCTGGAGATCAGAGGGAAAGTCTGGAACAAGGAAATCTTACCCTCTGTAGACAAGGTGAGGGAACACTTCAACAAACTTGACACACATAAGTCCATGGGCTCTGACAGATTGCAACCATAAGTGCTGAAGGACCTGGCTGATGTTACTGTGAGGCCACTCTCAATTATCTTGGAATGGTCATGGTTATTGGGAGATATTCAAAATACAACTGGGCACAGACCAGGACAATCTGCTCCAGCTGACCATTCTTGGACAAAGGGGGTTGGACTCAAAAATCTCAAGCCATCCCTCCCAACCAAAGTTATTCCATTACCATCTCCACGGATGGAGTCTCCACAGCTTTTCTGGAAACCTGTTCCAGGGTTTTACCATTCCATGATAAAAATGGTTTTGTAATGTTTAAATGGAATTTCTTTCATGTCAGCTTGTGTCCATTGCCTCTTCTCCTGTCAGTGGGCACTACTGAGTTTAGTCTGGCTTTCTCATATTCATTCCCTCTCATCAGCCATTTTTACACATTGGTAAAATCCCTGAGTATTCCCTTCTCCAGGCTGAACAGTCTCAGCTCTGTCAGCCTTTCCTCATATAAAAGACCACAGAATCACAGAATGGTTAAGGTTGGAAAGGACCTTTGCAGGTCATTTAGTCCAACCCCCAGCTTCTTAGCTGCCCAAGACCATGTGCAGATGGCTTCTGAATTTCACCAAGAATGGAGATTCAACAGGCTTTCTGGGCAACCTGTTCCAGTGACTGGTTACTCTCACAGTGAGGTGCATCACAGACCTGTTGTTGCTCTATCTTATGTTGCTGAATGCCACTTGCACCTTGAAGAAGTTGGACATCAACCACTGGGGGAGGTTGTATAACTAGTATTGTGGTCTGAGCCCAGAAGACAACTGAGCACCATGCAGGTGTTTGCTCACTCCTTCCCCCTCAGGAATGGGAAGGAGAAAGTAAAACAAAAGGCTCAGCGACTGAGACAAAGACAGGGAGGAATGATTCACCCGTTACGATCATAGGCAAAAGACAGACTCATTTGGGGAAGAAAAAGAACAGCAATTTAATTTGAACACCATCACCACAACCACTTAATTTACCGATCAGATCAGAGTAGGACAGTGAGAAATACAACCACATCTTAAAAACACCTTCCCCCCACTCCTCCCTTCTTCCCATTCTCAGATTTTCTCCAAATTTCTCTACCTCCTCCTCGCCAGTAGTGCAGGGTGACAGGGGGGTTTGTGGTCTGTTCATCACCCATTGTTTCTGCTCCTTCCTCCTCAGGGTGAGGACTCCTCACACTCTTCCCTTGCTCCAGCATGGGGTCCTTCCCATAGGAAACAGTCCTCCATGAACTTTCTCCAACATGACTCCTTCCCACAGGCTGCAGCTCTTCATGAACTGCTCCATTGTGGGTGCCTGTCATGGACTGTAGTCCCCGCAGCAACAAACTGCCCTAGTGTCGGCTTCCCTGAGAGTCCCAGCCTTCTTTGGGCACAGCCACTTGCTCTACCATGGACCTCCATGCGTGGCAGGGAGACACCCTAACCTCTCTCCATGGTCTGCAGTGGAGTCTGTGCTCTGGCACACCTTCCCCCTCCTCCTACTTTTTTCCACTGACCTCGGTGTTTGTATAGGTATCTCCCTCACAACTTCAACTTCTCCTCCCAGGTTCCCCTTCTTAAATATGTTATCACAGAGGCACAGGCACCGTTGCTGATTGGCTCGGCCAATTTCTTGGCCAGAGACAGGTCCAACTTGGAGCTGGGGGAGCTTTTGAGAAGCTTCTCACAGGGACCACCTCTGTAGCCATGTCCCCCACTACCAAAACCCCACCACACACAAACCCACCACAACTAGTTAGAATGCCAGAGTCTTGTTCGTTATTGGAATTAACCAGAAAAAGCACTCCACCAAGAATGGCCAGGCATCACCATCTGTGGAATTGAGAAGGAGCTCTTAATGTGTCAATCCTGTCTGTGTCCAGGCTAGGTGAGGTTTCCTATGGTGCTCCAATCCAATCTTAATCATTTTTGTGGACGACTTCTGGATTTTTCCAGTAAATACATATATATCTTGTATTGGGGCACCCAGAAATGGACACAGTCATCCATCTGTGGCCTCACCAGTGTTGAGTGGAGGGGAAAATTCACTTCCCTTGACCTGCTGGCAATGCTTTTTCTAATGTAGCTTTGGATTCTCTTGGCCTTTTTTGCCACAAGGGTGCACTGCTGGCCCATGGTCAAGTTGCTATCCAACACGAATTCCAGATCTTTCTCAGCAGACTGCTTTCCAGCCAGTCAGCCCCCAGCATGTACCAGTTGCTGGGGTCACTTCTCCCAGGGTGCAGAATTTTTCATTTCCTCTTGTTGAACTTGAAGGGCCTCTTCTCAGCACATTTCTCCAGACTGTTGAGGTCCCTCTGATTGTAGCATAACCCTCTATCAGCCCCTCCTCCCAGTTTTATATCACCTGCTGAGCATGTACTCTGTCCCACCATACAGCTTATTAATGCAGATGTGAAGAAGCATTAGTCCTAGCACTGACCACAAAATGCAGAATTTATAACTTGCCTCCAGTTGGACTTTACCACTGATCACAACCCTGGGGCTGAGGCCATTCAGACATTTTTTTAACCCACCTCATCATGCACTTATCTAACATGTATTTTGCCAGCTTGCCTATAAAGATGTTACGGAAGATAGTGTCAAACACTTTACTAAGGATAAGCCTTACTACAGTAGAGATAAACAACAGACTCCTTTATATATGTTGTATCTGTGTTTTAATCATCATAAAGTAACATTTTGCATTTTGAATTTTGTTGATTTAGACACACAGGATGAAATTCATTCAGAGCTTTCTCTTAAAAATTACAGGATCTGATTTGAGGTCTCCGTTCTGAATCAGTATGAAGAAGATTTAAAATAAATTTCTGTCTTAGTGACCTCATTGCCATGGTGTAATACTGTAATACATTCAGGTCACTGAATACCAAGTGGAACAGCATCAAGACTGAATGTGACTCACATCAGAAGGTAGGGAATATGTCATAAAATTCATTCAGTTCAACAAAGTATTTAAGTAAGATTTAAGAGTGCTCTAATGACTGAGTAAAGTGTTGAACTGGTGTAGAGACAGCACTGTCTGGTTTTGGTTTTTCCCTTTATTAAATGTGACCCAAAACATCTAATTCTTCTGGGGAAGAAAACCAGAGGTTGAATTTGTGAATAGCTGAAGCTGGCCCCAAATTCACTGACTATCTTTTTCTCAAGAAAGGATAAGAAGAAAGGGAAGAATGAGAAGAATGAGTCTAAAAGTGATAGCAATAATAATGCATCATAATGAAAAAGATTTCTTTATAAGGCGGGTTTTACCAGTAAAAGCTGTATGCAGTTTCAATGTTATTTTTCATTTATGGCAGGAGAGTTTGCTGTTATTAAAATTAAATATACCCTGTCAGATAAGTAATGCAAATAGGCTCACAACAGTTTGGCTTTAAAAGACTTGCCTAGCTAAAGGAAAATGTGCACTAACGCCTAGAAATTACAAAATTTAGGCTTCCAGGATTATAGTTTGGTTATATTAACTATTTTTCCATTCAGTAGAACATAAAAATAGATAAGTAGTTTTAGCCATGGATTTTTTTAATTGGAAGTATACCTTCAGGGACAGCTGTACTACTATGAGCTTCTATTGTAGCTTCTATATTGGCATGCATAGAGTTCTTTCAGGCTTTGATATTCCAACCCAAAATGGAAGGTACATATTAACTGGAAGAATCCTAATGTATACCAACCAGGAAAAAAATGAAAAGGAAAAAATAAAAAAGAATGTGGGATTACAGCAGGAGTCAAATTACAGTAATTTGAGGAAGTATGAAATTGAAAAACACAGTTGAGAAACAACTAATTTATATGAAAATTATATCAAAACTTCAAATAAATAATAATCTTAAACAATGGATCCTGATAACAATATACATCTTCTGCTGAATCTTAATATTCATTACTTTCTTGAGTGTCAAAATCTTTGGTGAATATTGCTAAAATTAACAGGCATAAGAACTGGAAGAAATGAAATACAGTATGAATATTAAGTTATTAGTTTGCAAACATAGAATAGAGATCCACTGTGTCTTGATTGACTTCATGGGTGCATTTGTGCTTTGATTTATTTGCAACACTAGCAAAGACGTGGGAAAGAAAAATTTAAAAAAAAAATAAAAGGCAGGCTCTGATAAAAATAAATTAATGTGGGAATACTGGATACAAAAACAAGTGACACAAAGGTTGGAACGTAGTGCAATGGAAGTAAAAGTATTGCATGAAACTGCTCCTGAATTGGAAACAAGTACTTTAAACTTTTTTTTTTTTTAAAAAAAAAAGGTGTTCTAAAATGAAGCACAACACATGACCTCATTTATGAGGCTGTTTTAAAGATCTATGGAAAACTTTCTAATCATATAAAAAATGAAAAAAAGAGGGTTGAAGTTTTTACATTTGGATACAAATAACTAATCCTGCTGGCTGCTTATCCAGCTAAAATACTGTACACTGGTATTTCACTGGAACTCGTGTAAATTGAGTACTTCATAATCTATTCAAGTGAAGCGAATTTCATTCTTTGCCAAATTCTAGCTACAGACTCACAGATATTTATTATTTAGCAAAACTAAAAAATTACATTAAACTATACTAGATAATATTAATATATTGAACACAGCTGCTGTTACATAAAGGTATTAAAGGTCATAAATATTATACAAATTTTCTTGGTGTTTGATTATAATTAAAAATTGTCATATGGTGAAGCTTACCTAAAAGCATGCTTGGACAAATGAGATTTTTACTGCATCTGCCCAGTTGGCTGATGTGAACATGTTCTGTGCAGACTCTGAGTGTGCATAAGCACGTATGTGTGTTTTGTAGAATAAAAATTGCTACACACCCATTATGCCCATCCAACTTTAAGAGGAAAATATTAGATTTTAAGTCACTGGGTGGTGTGTTTCTATTCCTGAGGTTATTTCACCCCTAAATTTATCCATGACAGAGAGTAGTATAACACTATCATACGAAATTTTACATGAAATTTAAGCCATTGGTAAGGTAAAAAAACTTAAGGTTCAACCAGGAAATCCCTTGTAAAACTAGATAATCAAAATTAATTTGAAAATCTTTTCAGAAGCTATCAATTCCAATACATGGAACACAGAACAACTAAGAAGACTGCACTTACGGATTACAGAAATTTTTCTCTAGAGAAAACAAATGAACAAACCAACACAACATTTAAAGTAGCACATTAGTATCAACCTGAAAATAGTTTCTCTTGAATAAAATGCAATTCATTAAATGCTTTCTCAGCAACAATTTTCAGTTAGGAATAACCTCTTTCTTTCATTCTACTCTGACAAATCAGTTCAATTTCTTGTTTTGTTTAAAAAAAAAAAAAAGGCAAGTGATTTGTTATTATAACAAATTTCCATTTATTTAAATTCAGTGCAGTGAAATTTTGTGTAAACAATTTGAAACAACAGCTTACAGCATAATTTTTAATGAAAGAATACAGCAACTACAATAGCAGAATATAGGAGAAAGTCCACAAAAATAAATGTGAAATGCAAGCCTTCTAATAGAATTAAGTATTTATCTAGATTAAATAAGTGGGGTAAGATTCTTAGTCACTGGTAAAAGTCTAGTATGTATTAAGGTGCCTAAACCTGATTTTCAAGGAAGTTATCACCTAATGAAAGAATTAATAATGCATGTCTTCGTATGGCCTTTTGTCCCCAAGGAATGGCTGCCTAAACCTGGAGTAGAAGTGCTGGAGCAGAAGACAGATACACTAATTGTATAAATCTGTACCTTTTGCCTAGTAGAGCTGGCAACAGAGAAAAGGATATAGAAAAGAGAACAAATTGATTCAGAAGAAAGGATAATCAGTATTTTGAAAACTGAGGTAATAAACTTAAATAATAAAAACAAAGGAAGTAAACCCACTTATGAGCAGTATCAATCACAAAATAATTTTATGCAGTTTTTGCAATCTCAGATATGCTACAGAATAAATCCAAATAAAAAGATTTATTTAAGTGGATGTGGCTGCTAAAGCAATCATTATTATGTATTAGTAACTGGATGATGCTCATACCATTGTTTCAGGATCAATTTTGCATGTCTTTGTTCTTTAAACAATTCTCCCTGAAAAGATGAAAACGAAACATAATTCACTTTAAAAAAAATCCAACCTAAAAGTAGCTGTTCACTCAAAAATGCACTCTGGTCTTATTCTTAATGTCCTTTAAACCAATATGACTAACTAAATAGATGGATATTCGGAAAAGAGCTGCATATTTTGCAGTGTGATTTATGCTATTAACATAAGAAAAAGAAAATTACAAAGAAAAAAAACCTTTCTAAAATAACACAGGATTTATAATAAAATTAAAATTAAATTTACTTGTGAATAAATAATACAAAATTTAGTGTATGGAGTTAATTTTTGAAGGCATTTATATACCTGAGGTGGAATTACTGAAAAGAACCCAAAGAAGGGAATATCTTTAATTTAAATTGAACTCTTCTTCTCTAGGCAAAACCAGCAGAACAAGTCTGACATTGTGATGCAGGATTTTCTAATACTGGGACTACAAAATTACTTAATATCAAAACAGTAGTCTCTCTAAAGAAAACAGTCTCAATAATCTTTCAAAGGGTAATTTTATTTTGCTTTATTATTCATCTTAGTTAATTCTTGATATCAGTAATTTACTTTTAGTAATAAATGAAACTGTACTTTGAAAGATATCCTTATTTTTCTGCCCAGCACTGTCAATGTTATGGATGCTGATGGCCAGGCCTGACCTGACACCACTGATCCCCAACCAGTTCTGGAAAAGACCAAGCCACCTGCCTGGCCTCCCCTGGCTTTGGTCTTTTAGGTTTTTACACCTTTCCTTCTGTTTTTTTCCCTTGTGAATCCTTGAGGTATTAATGATCCCACTTCACCCAGTTCCACCACCAACTGTACCTGTGACTTCCTCGTCTTTATGCAGACTTTCTCACTGCTCTCTCTCAGCAGCCCAAGCCACCATTATGTAGAAGGGACATACCAGAGCTGAGCCTGGTACAGCCCAGATAGTAACCAACCAATCTTTTTTTCTTTTAGAAGTCTCAGGTGCCTAAGTTTCTCAAGAGAGTACTCAGTCACTCCGCCTTACTTGTAAGTCTGGTCAGGAAACCAAACCTAAGTTCTTGAAGATTGGATATGTCTAATTTTATGAAATCAACATCACTTGAATTGGGAGGAACCTCAGGATATTATCTACTCCCATCTTCTTCTTAAGGCAAGGTCAACTTTGGGTTCCTCTCTGTTGCCTTTGAAGTAAAATGGAGAGAAATGTATTCAGCAAATGACTCACCTGATGGTTAGAGTTATGTCTAAGTTAGAATGAGAAGAACTGCTGCCTAGTAGTCCATATATCACTAGCTGTGATTACTCAAACATAGTTGTGCACATTTCATCAGATGATCTGAGTTTTTGAGAAAAAGAAGTGAAATGGTTGGAGATCATCAAGTAAGCACTCTCAGAATATGCATAACATGTATAACCAGAATGGAGATCCTCATAAAATTGAGCTGAGATGTGGTAGCCTGACAACTGGAGCATCTGATTTTCCAGTGAGTGGGAAATCTTCTTTAGGTAGGGGTAAGAGTGAGACAGCTGTGTAGAGAAGAGGAACAACACTCATGGAATTGTGGGAAGGGTGCACCACCACTTCCAGTTAGCCCTCCCACCTGTATATTGATAGCCATTAGCAAGGTCTGAACATGTGTATTTAAGAATCTGGAACAGGCAAACTTACAATATTTTAAGAAGCACAGAGCCAACAATGCAGCACTGTGTTGTGCAGTTGTATGTCATAACGCTCAGTAGGTCATGCACCCTTGCAAAGCTGTTTCTTGAGAAGTGAATTCAAACACAAAATTAAGTGATATTTGACTAGATTCCCTTTTTAGAGCAGTGGTTCTCAACCTGTGGTCCGCGGACCCCTGGGGGGGCCACAATGTCATCACAGGGGGTCTGTGAAGGCTTAAAGCAGGGGTGGAGAATGTCCAGCCCAGAAACATTTGGTCTGGCCCACACTGCACCTCCTTTTCCCACAGTCCCCTCCCCTCAATGCTCCTCTCATACACAAGCCTCTCCCTGCCCCCCCCCCCCCCCCCCCCTTCTCACCTGCCCTGACACACTAGTATATTTGGTACTGGTATGGTTAGTGGGACCCATTTTAACTAGGTAGCTTTTCTCTTAAAGACATTTTCATAACCCAATGGCCCTCTTTAGGGCCACAACGGGGCTGAAGTCTGTTCCTCCAAGAGGTGGCCCTGGACCTGTAAACAAAAATATATGGTGACTGAACACAGACAAACAAGGGGGGAAGGTGAGAAGAATTGTAAAAACTTTTCATCAAATTTTAAAGTAAAAATTGGCATGAAATTCAGAATTAGCACACTGAAATACCATAAAATGAGCCATTTGAGCAGGAAGAGTGCTGATGCTATTATTTTAAATTCATATGGAATCATTGCAATAAAGATATTATAATAAGAGTGTGTGAATTAACAGATTAACTTATTTCCCCTTCTCTCCAAATTTGAAGACTCTTCATGAGAAAATTGAAATAAATATTTGATGCAGTCTAGTGCTTTAAATTTTGAATAAAATCTTGGAGGTCCATGGTCACAAAAGGTATTTAAAGGAGGTCTGTGGTGAAGGAAAGGTTGAGAACCCCTGTTCTAGAGCCTTTCACAAGGATTTTACACAGAGGTGATTAAAAAAAAAAAGGTTTTGGTTTCCATTAGACAGAGGCAATACTGGAGGCAGAGTGCACTTTCTGTTTCATGGCAAACAATGACACTCCACAGTCGGTTCAGTCAAAAAAAAAAGGTATTATTATTTGTTAATAATTATTTCTAATATACACGATTTAAAACATTAATTTGAAATTTTTCAGTGAGGTCATATAGCCAAGTAGATCTCAGTACTCCTTCTGTTAAAAACAACAGAAACTTTTTTTTTTTTTTAAATAACTCTGTCTTGCCTATAAGAAAAAAAAAAATATGCTTAAACATTAAGAAACTGACTCACTTTAATTTGTTTCAAGTGAAACCAATACCTGTAGAGTTAGGTAGAATATATTTATTTTTCATTTTTATGCATTTCTCATTCACTTTCTCATAATTCAACATTTTCCTTTACTGGGCTTTATGGTTTTCTGATAATAACTCTATAGAAGTCTGTGGCAAGCCTTATACATAAATGCGTGAATAGTTTTAGGACTTCTGAATCAACACTTCCTGGTATTTCATCCATTAGCTAGTTGCATTTAATTTTTACAGCTGTACTGTGCTAGTATTGCATAAGAAATTGCTAATCACACTGCTGGGCATTATTGTTTCTCTGTTAATTTCTCAATATTAGGTTTATCCCAAAAGACATATCACAGAATCAGGGGTACTTTATATAAGTATACACAAGACAAAAAACGTGCTAAATCTCTAACTTTGTTTTGCGCACTATATAATTTTATTTTAATCTTCCTTCCAGATAATAAGATGTATTCACAATAAAATTGTTGGGAATTTAGTTGTGTTCTTCCCAGTACTATTATCATAAAATATATAATTTTTTTTTTTTTTTTTAATATTAACCTCTAAGGCCTAACTTCAACTTTTTTTTTTTTTTTAAAAAAAAAGGAAGAAAGAGAAACTGTTGATTTTTTTTTATTTTTTTTTTTTGTTTATATCTGATATATTCTGTAAAGATGCTAAGCATTCCTTAAGGATGTGGAACAGATGATCTTGGTAAAGACTTTAGGAATGATTCCTATAGTATTTATTAGCAATATCAAATTTCTTTTCCAAAGTTTCCATGGAATGTCCATCTACTTTCTTATAACACCAGTATGAAATGAATTAGACAGATTTCAGAAAGGACCAGATCATCCCTAAGGGGAGGACAAACTAATCCCAGAATGGGACCCAACCATCCACAAAGTATGAAGGCAAACCAAACTAACCCCAAAAGTAGGCCCAAAGGAGGAACAGTAAGATAACAGACAGTCTCACTTCAAAGATGATCTGTGTCACAGAGTCTTGAGTCAGCCAGGTGTCTCCAGGGAGAGTCCAAGATCTTGTAGATAGTTCTGGTTGGAGAATTCAGCCTGTTTAGGAAAGGGAAAGTGTGTGCAGCATGGGAAGTTCTGGGAGACAGATGTTCCATTTTTGATAAAAATTAAGTCCTTTTTTTATAATAGAGCCATAAGGGGGCATATAACACCACCACTTTGAGCAGCCAATAGATGCTGTTAATTTCTATTTCTCACCTGAGGTAACAGTGAATAGATGATGATGTTTTCTGCTCTTTCAGACCAATTTTGTTTTCCAAGACTGTTTTATACTTTTTCAGATGATAAACTGTCATTACAGTTTCCTGGTTTGACACTTATTGATAGCCTCTCAGGATGTTTCCAGTTTCTAGGTACCCCTGTTGTACTTCAAAGAGACTAGCTGCACTTCTCAAGGATGCTTCTGGTCCCAAGGTCTAGTTCCCAGGCTCACCACTCCCAGTCTGGCAGGCAATTTCTCTGTCAGTATTTTTCAGCAGACATTTTCTTTTCTTCAGTAATTTTCCCTTCTAACCAGGTTGCATTTCTGGATGCTCGCATCATAAATGTATGAAATATACTTTATAAAAATACCAAATTTCTATGAAACTCTATGAAATTGTATTAATGTACTTGTTTTACAGTCAGGGACACATAACATCAATTAGGAAATCTGCTTCAAAGCAAGGAGTAAAGAGACACATTTCACAAATCTTAATCTTGTATGTCAAAGAAATTTCCATGTGTTCCATGTGTTGAGAAAGTTTCTCAATGCCAATTAATTTTTTATTTCCTTTCATGACTTTGTACCTAAGAGTCTATATGTAAGAGTCAATTTACATGTGGTGTCATTTCAAAACAGAAGCCCATTAACTAATATTTAGATGTAAACGACATAAGGATTGGTATCAATGTCATGAAGAATAGCCGTAACTTTCAGAATACTTCTTGAAACATTCCTGCGGATTTGTATCAAAAATACATATGCTGAAGCTGGTTTCCTTATTATCCCTAATTGTCCTTTAAACGCTCAAATGCCTGCTTCCCTGATGAAACTAAATATTTGATAATATGTTATTCACCTGTTGCTTCCATTAAATGTTGTATCTCAGGTTTAAATACTTGTGAAATCCCTGGGTAAGATTTTCAAAGGCACAAATACTGTTTATTACACTCTGCCGTCTTGCTTTGACAACTCAATAATTTCAAATGGCAAACATTCCTACTCTTGAAGTCAGAATTTGCTATACCTAAAATCCTATTTATTTCCCAGTATATGGTGATATTCTCTTCCTTATCATTTTTGTAATAATGGACCCTAACTTAGAGCATTTTCTTCTTATGATAACTCACATCTTCTTTATTCTTTTTGCTATTTTTTTAGATTTATTTCTGGGGAGTTTTATCATCAAGTGTGTCCATGGATGACATGCTGTCAGAGCAATGTAACATACATCTGTAATTAATTTTTCTTTAACAGATTGCCTATGATACTTTTTGAGGGAAGATTCTTATAAGAATTCTAGTCAGGACCTTGACATGAGATGTATTTATTGCAATCTGCATTTGTATACCTTTCAAGATTGTTGGAAAAAATAAAACAAAATAGTGTTAATGAAATAGTTTAACAACTCACCCACACTTAAATGAACACACTTACTTCACAAGGAAATCAAGGTGATCATTCACAGAATATACTGCATAATGGATTGAAAGCTAAATACCAGTCATTTCAAACTTAAGTGTTTGAAATATAAAAACAACTTGTTAGGGTGTTTAATATTTAGAAATACTTGATAATTATGATAGAAACACAGTCTACATAACTTTCTTCTATAAAATGCACATACACAAAAACCCAAACACAAGAGAGCTATGAAAGTAAACAATGAAATGCAGATATTACTTCAGTTTTGCCTGTTCATGGATTTAATATAAATCATTTTAGGGACCAGAATTTTGAAACTTCCCACAAAATATGTATCTTAGTTTATAAAACACGCATATGGAAAGTTCCACAATTTTGGGACCTAGAAGCTTTTTCTCAGCTGTATTCTCTACAGTATTAGAAACTTATTGTGTTGATGGAAATGTAAATGTTATCATAGAATCACAGAATAACAGAATCGTCCAGGTTGCAAAAGACCTTGAAGATCATCTAGTCCAACTGTTAATCTAGCATTGGCAGTTTCCAACTACACCATATCCCTAAGCGCTATGTTGACCCGACTCTTAAACACCTCCAGGGATGGGGACTCCACGACCTCCCTGGGCAGCCCATTCCAACAACCTGTTCTGTAAAGAAATACTTCCTAATATCCAGTCTAAACCTTCCCCGGCACAACTTCAGGCCATTACCTCTTGTCGTGTTGCTTATTGCTCATCCCCAGCTCTCTGCAACCTCCTTTCAGGTAGTTGTAGAGGGCGATGAGGTCTCCCCTCCGCCTCCTCTTCTCCAGTCTAAACAACCCCAGTTCCCTCAGCCGCTCCTCGTACAACACGTGCTCCAGACCCTTCACCAGCTTTGTTGCCCTTCTCCGGACACGCTCGAGTAATTCAATGTCCTTTTTGTAGTGAGGGGCCCAAAACTGAACACAGGAATCGAGGTGCGGCCTCACCAGTGCTGAGTACAGGGGCAAGATCGCTTCCCTGTCCCTGCTGGTGACGCTATTTCTGATACAGGCCAGGATGCCATTGGCCTTCTTGGCCACCTGGGCACACTGCTGGCTCATGTTCAGCCGGCTGTCAATCAACACCCCCAGGTCCCTCTCTGACTGGCAGCTCTCCAGCCACTCCTCCCCAAGCCTGTAGCGCTGCTGGGGGTTGTTGTGGCCAAAGTGCAGCACCCGGCATTTGGCCTTATTGAAACTCCTACAGTTGGCCTTAGCCCATCGCTCCAGCCTGTCCAGGTCTCTCTGCAGAGCCTCCCTACCCTTGAGCAGATCAACACTCCCACCCAACTTGGTGTCGTCTGCAAACTTACTGAGGGTGCACTCAATCCCCTCATCTAGATCATCAATAAAGATGTTAAACAGGAGTGGCCCCAAAACCGAGCCCTGGGGTCACCACTCGTGACCAGCCACCAACTAGATTTATCTCCGTTCACCACAACTCTTTGGGCCCAGCCATCCAGCCAGTTTTTTACCCAGCAAAGCGTGTGCCCATCCATGCTGCAAGGAGCCAGTTTTGTCAGGAGAATGCTGTGGGAAACAGTGTCAAAGGCCTTACTGAAGTCAAGGTAAACAACATCCACAGCCTTTCCCTCATCCAATAAGCAGGTCGCCCTGTCGTAGAAGGAGATCAGGTTTGTCAAGCAGGACCTGCCTTAAATAAACCCATGCTGACTGGGCCTGATCATCAGGTTGTTCCACATGTGTTGTGTGATGGTACTCTGGATGAGCTGCTCCATCAGATTCCCAGGCACTGAAGTCAAGCTGACAGGCCTGTAATTTCCCGGATCATCCTTCCGACCCTTCCTATATATGGGCGTCACATTGGCCAATTTCCAATCTGTCGGGACCTCCCCGGTCAGCCAGGACTGCTGGTAAATGATGGAAAGTGGCTTGGCAAGCATCCCAGTGCTCAAGCACCCCATCCCAGACCCCTCACTCTCAGCCTTCTTAGCAGCAGCAGCAACAGCCTCAGTCTTAACTTCCACAACTTCAGACATTGCAGCCTGTGTATTCTCAGCAGCAATCCCAGCTGCCCCATCAGCAGTCCCCAACTCCATGTCCTCAACAGCCATCCACAGCCCAGCAGCACCAACAGAATCAGCCTCCCTACTCACTGCAGCGGTCACAGTCGCCCTATCATCATCAGCAACAAACTCAGCAGACGGCTTCCTCGGCTCTTTCTCAACATTCATCTTCATACCCTCAGTCACAGCCACAGCAGCAGCAGTCTGCCTACTCCCAGCAATGCTTCCCGCCTCCTCAGGAGTTATCTCAAGAGTCGTTTGGGTCCCAGGCATCATCTGCTCCCTCAATGGCTTCCAGTAAAGGGCAAGAAGATATGAACGTGAATCTTCAGTCCAGACCTTCTAGCCTGTCAGACCTTTCTGGTTCAATAGATGATCTACCCATGGGTACAGACAGAGCCCTGAGTCCTGGAGTAAGCACATCAGGGATTTCCAGCAGTCAAGGAGAGCAGAGTAACCCAGCTCAGTCTCCTTTCTCTCCACATACCTCTCCTTACCTGCCAGGCATCAGAGGACCCTCCCCATCCCCACATGGATCTCCAGCTAGTGTTGCTCAGTCCCGCTCTGGTCCACTTTCAGCTGCTGCAGTACCAGGCAATCAGATATCACCCCGACCGCCCAGTGGCCAGTCGAACAGTATCATGCATCCTTCCATGAACAAGTCAAGCATAGCGCAAGATTGAGGTTACATGAAGAGAAACATTCAGATGCCCCAGTACAGGTCACCCCAGCCTGGCTCAGCCTTATCTCCCTGTCAGTCTTCTGGAGGACAGATGCATGCTGGAATGGGGCCATACCAGCAGAACTCCATGGGAAGCTACAGACCCCAGGGTGGGCAGTATGGACCTCAAGGAGGTTATCCCAGGCAGCCAAACTACGCTATGTCCAATGCCAACTACCCCAGTCTGGGAATGGGAGGAAGCATGAACCCCATGGGAGCAGGGAGCCAGATGCATGGGCAGACTGGCGTGCCACCGTACAGCGGCCTTCCTCCGGGGAGGATGAGCCACGCCACCATGGGGAACAGACCTTACGGACCCAGCATGGTGAATATGCCACCTCAGGTGGGGATGGGGATGTGCCCTGCCCCGGGCGGCATGAATCACAAAGCACAAGAGGCGGCTGCCGCCGCCATGCACTCTGCTGCCAACTCCATCCAGAGCAGGCCTCCTGGTTATCCAAACATGAATCAAGGAGGAATGATGGGCAGTGGACCTCCGTATGGACAGGGAATTAACAGCATGGCTGTCATGATCAACCCCCAGGGCCCACCCTACTCAATGAGGGGGACATAGCTAACAACTCTGCGGGGATGGCAGCAAGCCCTGAAATGATGGGTCTTGGGGATGTTAAATTAACACCTGCAACTAAAATGTTATGTTGCTTGAGAGAATGAAAAGATTACTATTTCAACATCTTGCTTCATGATATATGTTACCTCTTCATAGTACATAAACTGTAATCATTTTACCAGTAAAAAAAAGTATCAGATATTCATACTAGTTATGTCCATATTACTTTGATATAGCAGAGCAAGACAAATGGAAATAGAGAGAAAATGAAATGATGAAATAAAATATTAAAACATTTTATGTTCTTGAAGGAACAATAAGCTAGGCTAAAAAGTGTGGTGGAGTGTGTCATTTCTGATAGTGCTGTACCACCTGAGGATAAGGAGCTTTGGTAGGAGAGGTTGACTCACTCCTTCAGGCTGAGGGGGAACTGACAGTCTGAATGCTGATAGCTGGTATGAGCACTCTTGCCAGAAGGATATTATTTAAAGATGGACACCTTCTCTTAATGTTCTTATTGTAAGGTCATCTGAGTGAAGCAGGTATGGAGAAAATATGCCTAGAAATAATATTCTTTTGTAAGGGCCCTGTGAACATTCCTCCTCATCATGGAGGTTTGGCTCCCTGGGGTACCAAATGGAAAGGGGGGCAGCCATCAGCTGAATATCTCTGTGCTGGACCCCTGCCCCAGCAGCCAAACTCCCAGAAGGTGGGGATTCAGTCAGGACCCTGACAGCAGCCACCCCTCCTCAACAGATACTGTTCTCACATTTTGCACAGATCTAGTGTTGGAGTAGGAGCACTCATGTTTTCTGGTTCCCAGGCCAACTCAGAAGTCACCACAGGATATTTCAGGGGCTCTTTAGTTTGGGACCACCACAAAGGAGTCCCCAATAACCATGGGACAAGCTCAGGTGTCACCAGACAGGCTGGGAGAATTTCCCTATATACATGTCCCCTTAATAAATAAATTGAATATTGAAACTCAAATTGTGCTGGGTTTGAATTTTTGCCTTTATTTCTTAATAAGAAATAGTGACCTATACTATAAATTGACAAAATTAATAGAGAAAGTATTTTTTGTTTTTCTTTGTTTTTTTTTTTTTTTTCAGGAGAATAGAGTTGATATGCTTTTATGTTCTTTTCATATTAAGATCCATTTCTTAACAGTACATTTTTACATTTTAAAAATATTTAAAAGAATGAGAAACAGTTGCCAAAAGTAGGCACTTGTTTATCCATTACATACTATATTTTAAAACTATTAAGTTCACATTCGTTTTTATCTTGTAAAACAGATGTTGATATGTATGATAAGAACAATACATGTCTCACAGTACTGTAAGAACAGTAATGCAATAATATGTATTAATTACACAGATGAGATCTTTATTAGAGGAGAGGTCATCAAGGAGGTCATGATGGTGGGCATCTCTTACAGATCATCTGATGAAGAGAAGAGCTAAGATGAGGTGTTTTCTAGACAATTAGAGTCTTATGATAGTAGGCCTGTTATGCTCAAAACATTAGAAACACTAAGTAGGATTTAATTATGAGAACCAGCTGTATAAGCCACAGTTTGGAACCAAGTATATCTTGCTGTGATGTACAGTTTCAGTTTCTGGTAAAACCAAAGGCCTTGAAAATATGAGCACAGCCAGAAAACAGACGACATACAACCATAAACCACTCAAGGTTCCATTGCTGGTCTCTGTATAAACATGACCTCAGGGGATTTAGTTTTTAAAAGGCAAGCAGCAGCAGCTAGGCGAGAACAAAAACATCACCAAGCAACAGAGTAAGTCACCTGTCCTGTCCTGGGAAAGCAACCCCCCACCCTGAAAACATTCTACAGTATGTAGTCCAGGATAGAGGTCAAACACTAGGAACCGTTGAGAGATGGAAACATCTGTAGTTGAGGTGGAGGGAAGATTTGATGGGAAGGAGAAAGAAGACAAGCCCCCTCCACTCCTTGTTTTCTTCATGGAAGAGGTCTCCAGCCTGATCACATTGACCCCACTGACTAAGAATGATCAAAGACAACAGCCATCAATACATAGTATCATCTCTGTGGTCATGTATGCTCACAGCTACTGTAGGATATGTGTGTTAAGGACACATGCTTTCAGCATCTAGCAATAATTGATAATGAATAAGAACTAATCACTGAAAATATGTGTTGTTAATGGATATCAGTCCAGTAAAGTGATGTTTAACAGTTTGAAAATGGGCTGGTTTATCAGCTTCTGAACAGTGCTGGTTTAGCAATTTGCAAGTTTCAGAGATCTGTACGTTTATATGTATGTAATCCAGGCTGGAGACCAAGCACAAAGGACCGTTGAGAGATAGAAACATCGTCTGAATATATGTATGCACTCATAAACAGGTGTACATTTTCTGCTGTGATTCTTCTCTTTGCTTGAATCTTTGACTAGGTCTTCCCTCAAGCAAGTCTGCTTGCTGTGTCTTGTGACAAGCTTAGGAGATGGAAGTATCACATGTTCTAGAAAAGGACCAAAGTAGGAATCATTTATGCAAAGTGGGCATATGGGGGTTCACAGAATGGAATAGGATATATCCAAGGACGTACAGGAGGTGACCAAAGCCATATGATTCTGCTGTCTTCAGCTGTCCTGGAAAGGTTGTGGAGGCAGACAGAGGGCAGGCGTCTGATGCCTGGAAAGAGGCAATGCCTCTTTTGTCTTTTAGCAAGAAAAGACAGAGGACCTTGGAAACTATAGACTGTTGCATTCAAAATTTTGTCATGGGCAAAAAGAAAAATACTAAACATACATGGAAAAAGCATTAGTTGTTAGACTACTTGAAAACTTTACAATGTAATTGAAATATAACATTTATAGTCCAGTTGTAATAATACAAAAAGTTTTAGTCCAGATTAATACAGCAATGCCTCATGAATAAAGACAGTTAAAATTGTTACATGACCTCCTTCCCCGCCACAGGTATTTAAAGTCCCTCTCTGATATTAGGATTTCTCTGGTTGCTATGACTGGCTCCTCCTGCATCCTCAAACAGCAGGGGAGAGCTGCACTGAGCTGTCAGGGCCATGGCAGGGCTCATCAGGGAGCAGTCTGATCTTCATGGCCAGGGCCCTTCTTCCTCAATCCTGGCTAAAGTTGGTGACTCTGTGGCTTCCTCGACCCCCACCTGCTGGCTGACTTCTAGGGGCCCCATGGGGAAGGTGGCAGGTGCCCCCCTCCCCCCCCCCACCCCCCCGATACAAAGGGCTGTGGTTGCCCCCATGCTAGGTCAGTCAGGCCACTGGCCCTGGCTGGTCAGCGGTGCTCCCTGAGGCAGTGGTAGCTGCCCTCAGGCAGAGACAGTCATGGGAGCGCAGGGTGGGGGAACCAGCTCCAACTGGCTCCAACGAGTTCCAACCACCTCCATGTAGTTCACATAGAGTATTTATTTCTAACATCATAAAGCAGAACAGAAATTTTTAAGTGGGGGTTTTTCTGGAAGGAAATCATGTGGGGAGAAAAATGGGTAGGCAGGACAAAGGCAGAGGCTAATTAGAAGTATAATTTCTGGTTCCTACCAGACAGGTCATCAGGGGCTCTTGATGCTCTGGGCTTATATAATGACTTAAGATTTATGAGTCAGATTTTGCCCTGAAAATGCTAGCTACAAAATGTTTTTAGAGAACATTTTTTTCCCCTTCTATTTTATAGTAAGGGTGCTTCAAGCTCAAGAACTTGTTATAATTATACTATACTAAGTGCATAAGTAGTTTTATGAGCAATGGAGCTAATAGTTTCTTATGTCTAAGTATCTGTTGGCTGGCTGTTTGTTGTTATTTGTTTTGTTCTGATTTAAGATAATTATAGTAGTATTTCCATATACTGATATTTACTTAAGATTGTTTTAACGGTGTCATGTACACTGCAGTGCTCAGCAGGACTAATTGGATTACAGGGCCAAAAAGTATTCAAAAAACTTATTCATGCACAATAGCTTGTATCTTCTCTAACATCTACTGACTTCTGCAACACTCCTGAGAAACTAATGCTCTCAGAGAGCCCTGACTCACTCCTAGTTCTGCCTGGAACGAGAAAAAAATGATTCAGAGATTACTGATGGGGGAACAAACACAGATAAAAATAATTAAAATCTGTTTTCCTTGGGAACATATTTAAATAAAAAAAAATCCACTGTCTTTAACATAGTTTGCAGTCAACGATTGCTGGAAAATGCGTATGTTTTGAATAAACATAATGTATAAGGCCTGTTAGGGCTTAATTCCATGAGGGAAAAAATATTCTCAAAGAATAGTATATTGTAACCAATCCCTCTAAGAAATACTTTTATGACTTAAACATGAAGCTTTACTAAACAAAGTAACAGTCTTAAGCACAGGCATACCTTTCGACGTTTCTTTAGCCAGTTAAACTAATGAAAGCCATAGATCATTAACAATTGATTTAAGATCCTAAATGGCTAGCAGAACTCCACTTTAGATTTCAAATATTAGCAATAACTATACTTAAATAAAACCTTCTAAATAACTGAATATTAAAAAACCTAATTTGAATACTTGGTGAGGGTGGGGATTTTATGTATTTGTTGCCATGAGTAATCTTCACACAAAATTAGATCTTGGTTTGGAGGTGGGAGAATCAAGATATGAATTGTATGACTTTAAAAAAAAAAAAAGTTTGTTGAGAAGAAGCAGAGGCAAATGCTTCTTCTATTAGCCATAGTCATGGAATGATTTGATCTAGAAGGGACAAAAATGGTGATGGAACAGATGTTCTCATTCAGAAAGAGAGTTCTTGAAGCTTGGAGAAATTAAAAGCCCTGAAATTAGTCTATTCAGTTTTTCTATACACTGAAAAATATCCATTTAGCAAACTCTTTCCTTTCCACCCTTCTTCCCTGCCTTCCATTCCAAATACCTACAACAGAAGTTTTAATTTTAATGAACAAATCATAGCTTTCAGTTAGGCCTGAATCACAGTATCAACCTACTTAAATTTAACACTACTGCTGTTGAAACCAGCAACCTTTACCAAAGCCAGAGACAAGATGGACTGTTGAGAAGCTTAATACATTATGCACTGTATCACAGAAAGGGAAATTCTAAAGATAAACAGAAAAAAAATAGAAGCAGTAGTGGTTTAAAAAAGAAAGAGTGACAGTATTATTCTACCTGTCAGTGTGTGTCTTCTATATCATCTCCACTGAATATGTTCACATAAAATAGGTGATCCTCCAGATGTACAGATAAATATTAGATAGGAAGTGTCTTGATGATTAAACTGAAAACCAGGGATATAAACAGCATATATCATAAAAGTACACATTCAAGAATAGGCTGAGTCATAACAACAAAACAAAGTGTCAGGTCTTATTTCATTTGATATTCCTACTATTAAGAAATATGTCATCTTTTCTTGGATATATATTGCTAGCAGAGATAAAACTGGTGGAGCTGTAGAACACAATGCTGATGAATCAGTAAGTTACACTGTTCCTTTTACATCCTTCTTGAAGGCCAATATTGCAGTGCCCTAAACTTAAAGTGTTAGATATGCTGCTTCAGGAACAAAAACCAGTCAGAAATCCTCATCTGTAAGAAAAGCCACAAATCGTGGTTATGTCTTAAGACAATGGTACTTGTACTTACCAGAACGCCAAGCATTAAATATACGAATGAATGAAAAATTATATCATTAAAATATCATACATTTCTACTTGACTCCTCCACAGGTTGCTGCTAGCTTGTTTTTCCCTCTCAGAGAATGATTTCCTGGCTGGACGTGGCTATTTAAAACAATTTGGGTAATATTTTCACACTTGTATTCTGAGCTTTTTTCTGGTAAATGCAATGCTTGTGCAATAGTGTCCAGACTAGGAATGTTCCTTTCTCTAAGGCTTATAATTAATTACAGTGACTGAGACTTTAGCAATTTATCTAAGGGTATCTGTTCAATCTTGATGGTTTCATTCTGTCTATATACAACAGAGAAGATTAATTTACTGCACCAAACTGGCTTCAGAGGATTGTTTTTATTCAATATTGTGATGCTCCCATTGAAATGGGAGTAAAATACCCTAGCTAATGAAGGATACAGAAGGCATAAAACTCAGACTGTTAAGCAACATACAATTAATTTCATTTTATACTTATCTGAAACTGTCACAGAAAATCTGTTTTTGTATATAAGACTGAAATGTGTGCAGGTGAACACCGATGTATCTTGTAACTTAGAGGGATCTAGATAAAGAAATAGTTGAACAGATTAAATTATTAGAATATTCTAATTTAAAATAAAAATATCTGCCTGTGAGACATACTTGTCTGAAGGTAGCAAATTTGTGAATTTATTATTTTTACATTTATAGTACCATAGCATCTTTAAACATATTTTTTGTTATTAATATAATACTGTAGTTAGTTCATTACATGCTGCTTTCACTTGCTTAAGTTACAGAGTATATGTAAAGAAAGAATTACTGCCATTTTGTATAAATCAAAATTCCCAAAATAGAATGAACAAGTTAAAGAAATAATGAGTGTTTTTGTAAATTTCATATGGTCAATACTGTAGAAGTGTCCATACTTAACACTATGTTTATAGTTGTGTTCATAATAATGCAGAATTATACAAGTATACATATGGACTAGTATGCATATTACATTGCTGAAAAATAAGAAAAGAAAAAACAACACACAGTTACTGTTAGGAAAGTTTGAAATGGCATAGCTTTTGCAGAGAAAGAAAATTTGACAAAAGTAGGCAAATTTAATGGGGTGATGTGATAAATTACTCAAACGTGTAACTGACGACAGTTACCTTGATGGAAGCAAAGAAAACCAGTCACCTTTCAGAACAAGGGGGCTGTATTCTGATCCTGAGTGATTTTGAATAGAATTTAGTGATCTTGATTTGGATGAAGCTGAACATGATTTCTTATGACACCTCTGTGCAGCAGAATAAAGGTGTGATCCAGAGTTCGCACAATTTTTCTGACTTCTAGATTTTTCAGTATCAACAACAATTAAGACATTGATATTTATGGATATACTGAGATAGAGCAAATTCTTCAGGACTCAGGATTATCTTCAAATTTTTATTTTATGACAGTCTTTGGGCAAGACTGGGTCTATGTGCTGTCCTCAAGTACGTGAACAATAGCAGATTCATACTTCTTTATATTTCTCCAGTGATCCAGTTGTTTCTGGAATAATCACCACCCATCACAACTTTCTTGAATTGGACTCTATGAATTCCTATTCTCTCTGACAAGACAATAACCAGTCAATAAATTTTCTGTTATCTAGATACCACTTGTTTTGTATAATACACACAACACATTTATACATGTTTCTTATATTTAAGGTAATGTAGGGTTACTCATATTTTTAAAGTAGGTATGCACTTTATAATTGCTACATCATGACCTTTTAAATGACAAAGAAACAAGGTAGTTAGGTCTTGTGTGTTCCGTAATTTATTTCCATAGGGGTATTCTATACTGGAACATAGATGGCAAAAAATATGGTTTTCTCACATGAGAATTAAGAGCCAAGTTATGTAGTAGCCTGTATACTCCTATTCTTTTTCTTTTTTAATAGTAATTACAAGGTGAGAAGTCCAAGCATAGAGTAAAGACAGACATAATGGACCTTAAAAATTAACTAAACATGCCAGTCCCGTAAACATTTATAAAATCTGCTGAAAAGAAAAATGATCAGATAAATAAAATAAAAATAAATTAATTGCTAACTGCAGAGATGGAATTAATCTCATTGCACTTGCTTTCTTTCTTCCCCAACTTGCTCCTCAAAATTGTAATGCCAGTAGGTGGCTTGAGTAAATGGAGAATGTTTATAAATATATTGTGAAATTATTATACTTATTTCATATTCCTCAGCACAAGAAAGAAAGAATTGAGGTCCTAATATGTGAACATGGCTTAGTTAGAGAGGATGAGATATTTTTTTTGTGAACTCAGATGTGATACAGTAAACCATAGGTGTATTAGTTTTACGTGGCAAGGTTTTTCTAGCAGGTGGGTTACAGGAGTGGCTTCTGTGAGAAGCAGCCAGAAGTTGCCCCCATGTCCAAAAGAGCCATTTCCAGCAAGCTCCAAGACAGACTCACTGTTGGCTGAAACTGAACAAATCAGCATGTTGGTGCCATCTCTGTGATAATGTATTTAAGATGTCCAAAAGAGCCATTTCCAGCAAGCTCCAAGACAGACCCACTGTTGGTCGAAACTGAACAAATCACCACGTTGGTGCCATCTCTGTGATAACATATTTAAAAAAGGTAAAACCCGCTGTGAAAAAGCAGCTGGGAGAGAGGAGTGAAAAAATGTGAGAAAAACAATTATGCAGACACCAAGGTCAGTAAAGGGGGAGGAAGTATTCCGGGCACTGGAGGAGATTCCCCTGCAGCCATGGTGAAGATCATGGTGACACAGGTTGTTGCTCTGCAGCCCATAGAAGTCCATGGTATAGCAGAGAAATCAGGAGTGAAGTTGAGCTGGGGAAGAAGGGAAGGGTGGGGGAAAGATGTTTTAATTTGTTTTAATTTTTATTTCTCGTTATCCTACTCTGATTTGATTGGCAATAAATTAAATTAAATTCCCAAATTGAGTCTGGTTTTACCCAAGATGGTAACTGATGAGTGATCTCACTGTCCTTATCTCGATCCATGAGCCTTTCATCATATTTTCTCTCTCCTGTCCAGTTGAGAAAGAAGAGTGAGTGAGCGGCTCAGTGGGCACCTGGCAGTCAGTCAAGGTCAAACCTCCATGCTAGGTTATATATTGACCTTTCCCAGTAGAACAAAATTGATATGGAGCTGAATGCTTTCAAGGAAAATTCCAATTTAATTAACAAAAATCAATACATTGGTGTCATATATGAGCCTTTTGTGCTGCTATGTTCTTTAGTCTGGGTTTTAAATGGGAAATAAGTGTATCACAGAATCACACAATCATCTAGGCTGGAAATGACCTTGAAGATCATCTAGTCCAACCATTCACCTAGCACTGACAGATCCCAACTGCACCATATCCCTAAGTGCTATGTCAACCCGCCTCTTGAACACCTCCAGGGATGGGGACTCCACCACCTCCCTGGGCAGCCCATTCCAACGCCTAACAAGCCGTTCTGTAAAGAAATGCTTCCTAATATCCAGTCTAAACCTTTCCTGGCACAACTTGAAGCCATTCCCTCTTGTCCTATCACTTATTGCTTGGTTAAAGAGGCTCATCCCCAGCTCTCTGCAACCTCCTTTCAGGTAGCTGTAAAGGGCGATGAGTGTCCTCTCAGCCTCCTCTTCTCCAGACTAAACACCCCCAGTTCCCTCAGCCGCTCCTCATACGACATGTGCTCCAGACCCTTCACCAGCTTTGTTGCCCTTCTCTGGACACGCTCAAGTAATTCAATGGCCTTTTTGTGGTGAGGGGCCCAAAACTGAACACAGTAATCGAGGTGCGGCCTCACCAGTGCTGAGTAAAGGGGCAAGATCGCTTTCCTGTCCCTGCTGGCCACGCTATTTCTGATACAGGCCAGGATGCCATTGGCCTTCTTGGCCACCTGGGCACACTGCTGGCTCATGTTTAGCTGGCTGTCAATCAACACCCCCAGGTCCCTCTCTGACTGGCAGCTCTCCAGCCACTCCTCCCCAAGCCTGTAGCGCTGCTGGGGGTTGTTGTGGCCAAAGTGCAGCACCCGGCATTTGGCCTTATTGAAACTCCTACAGTTGGCCTTAGCCCATCGCTCCAGCCTGTCCAGATCTCTCTGCAGAGCCTCCCTACCCTCAAGCAGATCAACACTCCCACCCAACTTAGTGTCATCTGCAAACTTACTGAGGGTGCACTCAATGCCCTCATCTAGATCATCAATAAAGATGTTAAACAGGAGAGGCCCCAAAACCGAGCCCTGGGGGACACCACTCGTGACCAGCCGCCAACTGGATTTATCTCCATTCACCACAACTCTTTGGGCCCAGCCATCCAGCCAGTTTTTTACCCAGTGAAGTGTGCAATCATCCATGCCTCGAGCAGCCAATTTTGTCAGGAGAATGCTGTGGGAAACAGTGTCAAAGGCCTTACTGAAGTCAAGGTAGACAATATCCACAGCCTGTCCCTCATCCAATAAGCAGGTCGCTCTATCGTAGAAGGAGATCAGGTTTGTCAAGCAGGACCTGCCTTTCATAAACCCATGCTGACTGGGCCTGATCATCTGGTTGTCCCACATGTGTTGTGTGATGGTACTCAGGATGAGCTGCATCCATCAGATTCCCAGGCACTGAAGTCAAGCTGACAGGCCTGTAATTTCCCGGATCATCCTTCCGACCCTTCTTATAGATGGGCATCACATTGACCAATTTCCAATCTTTCGGGACCTTCCCAGTCAGCCAGGACTGCTGGTAAATGATGGAAAGTGCCTTGGTGAGCACCCCAGCCAGCTCCTTCAGCACCCTTGGGTGTATCCCATCTGTTCCCATATACTTGTGTGTGTCTATGTGATGCAGTAGGTCACTGACTATCTCCTCCTGGATTGCAGGAGTATCGTTCTCCCAGTCTCTGTCCTCTGGCTGAGGAGGCTGGATTCCCTCAATACAACTAGTCTTGTTATTAAAGACTGAGGCAAAGAAGGCATTAAGGACTTCAGTCTTCTCATCACTTGTTACCATATTTCCTCCTGCATCTAGCAGGGGATGGAAACCCTCCCTGGTCTTTCTTTTGCTACTGACATACTTATAGAAACATTTCTTGTAATCCTTGATTGCTGAAGCCATATGAATTTCCAGCTGGGCTTTAGACCTCCTGATTTCTGCCCTGCATAGCCTCACAGCCTCTTTGTATTCACTGTGAGTGGCTAGCCCCTTCTTCCAAAGTTTGTAAACTCTCCTTTTCTCCCTGAGTTGCAGCCAAAGCTCCCTGTTCAGCCAGGGTGGTCTTCTCTGTCGCCGGCTTCTCTTACAGCACCTGGGGACCACCTGTTCCTGAGCCATTAAGATTTCCTTCTTAAAGAGTGCCCAGCCTTTCTGGACCCCTATACCCTTCTGGATCATCTCCCAAGAGATCCTTTCAAGCAGGTGCCTAAACAAGACAAAGTCAGCCCTTTGGAAGTCCAGGATGTCAGTTCTGCTTAGCCCTCTCCTGGCCTCTCTAAGAATAGAGAACTCTATTATTTCATGATCGCTGTGCCCTAGTCATCCTCCGACCTCCACATCATCCACCAGTCCTTCTCTGTTCACAAAGAGGAGATCCAGCAGGGTGCCTTCTCTGGTAGGTTCTCTCACCAGCTGTGTCAGGAAGTTATCTGCCACCCATTCCAGGAATATCCAGGACTGGTCCCGCTCTGCTGTGTTGTATTTCCAGCAGATGTCTGGGAACAAGGGCAAGCGATCGTGAGATTTCTTCTAAATGCCTATAGAATTTTTCATCCATCTCTCTGTCCTGGGTGGGTGGCCTATAGTAGACTCCTACTACAACATCTGCCCTGTTGGCCTTCCCCCTGATTCTAATGCGAAGACACTCCACCCTGTCTTCGCTACGCTTGTGCTCAAAGCAGTCATAACAGTCCCTAACATACAGTGCCACCCCACCACCTCTCTTTCCTTGTGTGTCCCTCCTAAAGAGCTTGTAGCCATCAACAGGTGCACTCCAGTCATGGGAGACATCCCACCATGTTTCTGTAATAGCCACAACATCATAATTTTCCTGTTTCATCATGGCTTCAAGCTCCTCCTGTTTGTTACCCATGCTGTGTGCATTGGTATACATGCACTTCAGATGGGCTGATGTTTTCCCCCCTTCCCCCTTCAAATCTAGTTTAAAGCTCTGTCAATGAGCCCAGCTAACTCCTGCCCCAAGATCCTCTTCCCCCTCTGGGACAGGTGCATCCCATCTAATGCCAAAAATTCTGGTGCCCTGTATACCAACCCATGTTTGAAAAATCCAAAGCCCTGACTGTAACACCAGTCTTGGAGCCACAAGTTCATCTGTTGAGCTCTCTCATACTCTTCTTCATCCATCCCCCCAACTGAAGGGATGGAGAAGAACACAATTTGTGCCCCTGACCCCTTAATCACTTTCCCCAGGGACGTGAAATGTATGTAATGGAATTCTGAGTGCATTCGTTCGGTGCTCAAGAGAAATATTATATGCTATTGCTGAGTTATGGAGATTTAATGGTATTTTACTCAAGAATAATTTTATTTGTTACCACAATAATAATTTAATACTTCCTCTGGCTATGTAAAGTTTATTTACATTTGAAAATAAATTCATTCATCTTCCATCTTTATCAAAGCTTTGGATAAAAGATCAGCTATTGGTTTATTCAGTATATTTTTGTTTAATATTTATTACTTTACTAAAGGTCATTAATTCTAAATATTTATAACAAATTTCAATTATATTAACTTAGCATTCAACGTGAAATGTACAGATAATGTCCTGTATAACAGAATGGAGGCAGATCCTCCAGAAACATTTTGTTCCTTGTCTTCTGTTGATGGTCTTGAGAGTTAAATACTAGCATGCTAAGTGTTGTGACTGAGGCCTCAGAATAATAAATGGAAATTCCCTGCTCAGGTGGTTTGCATCAAAGAATTCAACCCCAGAGCTAGCAAGCTAATCTAAAGGGCTCCACACTAGCAAACAGAAGAAGGACTCTCTTCAGGCATAGGCAGATGTTTTTCCATAGCATCTGGTTCTTCTGGCTAGCTAGCACTTTTCTAGACAGGGCTTGGGAACAGTTGAAGAGCTGCCACCAATACTAACTCTGACAAATAGACAGCATGAATAAGGTCATCCTGCTTTTGAGGGGATAAGTTCAATCACAGAGCTATAAACCGTAGCCTACTACCTGTCTTTAGGGACAGAGAAAGAGCCTGACTGGGTTTTATTTATAGCATAGTTTTAGTAAAGATGATTAAATTTCCAATACATGCTTTACTACTGACTCTGTGTAATGTTTAACAATTAACTTGAAACTAGATCCCTGGGAGAACCAGTCAGTCAAAGGAGTCTAGAGACCTGTTCAGCTGACCAGCTGGATTTGTTCAATTTAGGCAACATAAAAAATTTTCTAGACTCTATTGGCTATATTGATTATATTTTCTTAGACTATAATGAATCCTTACTATATGCGTACTTGCTCCTATTCACCAGAATTTATGAATCCAAATCAGCAGCTGAATCCTACCCAAAAGTCTGTCTGTAGCTGAAGTGTAAAGGCAACTTTCAGAACACATTTCAGTCTGTAGTATTAAGATTAGTGTTTAAGATTATTCATCCCACTACATTTTACCCAAATTAATTTCTACTTCCTGATTTCCAAGTGGTCCTTCCCCTCTAGTCAAAAGAGAAATATCACTCACCAGTTACCCTGTTCATTTTACACATGCTTTCCAAAAACACATTCCAGTAATCAATGGAGAGACTGGTTCACATAGTTCTTAGTGGAAATTTGTTTATATCAATTCTGTATTTCATAGTAAGAACAAAACAGATTTTCTTTCTACTGCTTTAGAGCTACTGGTAATGTTAAAATCAGATCGGTACTAAGCAAACAGGAAAAAAATAGAATTAAAAATACTTTTCTGAAAAAATAGGGCATTGGATGAGGAATAGTAGGGCACTGTCTATGTGCATGATTAGAATGTTTAGTCTTCAGTTCCAGATCAGGCGAGTCATCAGGCCAGGAAACTCCCAGAGTCTCTACCTGGATAAGACAATGGACTAATCTCCAGCAAAGTAACTGACTGAATCTATAGATGGGGATTTGAAACCAGATAACTGGCTGAACTTCTAGTCCACTTCACAGCAGAGCAACTAGCTAAATGACACCAGAGCTGCTGGGCCAAGAATTCTGAAGTCCCCAAAATACCATGAGGCAGTTCCTGCTCTGCATACACTAATTAATAGATACAATTTACATGCTTAAATATGTTGTTTAACTCCCTCTGAAAAGAAACTGGGTGGTCTTCCTCTGGGAAGTTCCTGATGTAGACAAATGGCATTGACCAAACTATATAGTGGAAGGATAATCTGAAATGGTCAAATAGATATTGCTCCTGCATATGCAGGAATGGTCAAGAACAGTCTTCTGTACACTGTCAAAGTTAGTATATACAGTTTGTACACAGTTGGTGTACACAGTTTGAGATAATCAAGATCAACGGGTCATGTGTGTGGGGGAGTGCTCACATACTGTCAGGGGCCATCTGGGTTATAAGAGGTCACCAGCATATGAGTTCAGTAAGTCTCACCCAAACTAGGCAAAGATGCCTTTGCAAGGAACCTTGTAACAGAGACTCCCATTACCATTCAGATGACAACTGACCATCCTGTTCAAAAGATTGGATTCCCCACATCTGCATTACCCTATGCAAAAGATCCCAATAAATCAGAATTTTTAACTGATGTTTGGGTGACCACCTAAGCAATCAGACCTAGAATCTATATTAGCACACTTTGGGTTTTTGTTTACAAGTTCTGGGAACATAAAATGGTGTTCAACATGCCAACAAAATTATCAAACTATGAAGACTCTTAATTTTTTCCACTGAGCATTCATAAATCATAGAATGCCTCCAGTTGGAAGGGATCCATAAGGTTCATCAAGTCCAACTCCCTGCTCCTCACAGCACTACCTAAAACTAGACCATATGTCTAAGAGCATTGTCCAGATGCTCCTTGAACTCTGACAGGCTTGGTGCTGTGACCACTTCCCTGGAGAGCCTGTTCCAGTGACCAACCACCATCTCAGTGAAGAACCTTCTTCTGATGTCCAATCTGAACTTCCCCTGATGCAGCTTCATTTCATTTCCTCATGTCCTATTGCTGGTCAACAGAGAGTGGAGATCAGCATCCCCCCCTCTGCTACCCCCCTTGAGGAAGTTGTAGACTGTGATGAGGTCACCCCTCAGCCTTCTCTTCTCCAAGATGAACAAATGAAGTGTCCTCAGCCGCTCCTTGTAAATCTTGCCCTCAAGACCTTTCACCATCTTGGTTGCCTTCCTCTGGACACACTCTAATAGTTTGATGTCCTTATGTTGAGGCACCCAGTACTTGAGTCACCCAGTACTGAGTCACCCTTATGTGAGGCACACAGTACTTGGGTGGGGCCAATTTGAACAAGATAGTAGTACAGCATCGTCTAATAACATGTAAAAATAATTTCAGATATTTGTTTTGGTTAGGATATTAAAAAATGCAATTAAAAATATAATCTATACATGAATGATCACCTACAGCAAATAACA
This sequence comes from Strix aluco, assembly GCF_031877795.1. NCBI lineage: Eukaryota > Metazoa > Chordata > Aves > Strigiformes > Strigidae > Strix > Strix aluco. The sequence continues at coordinate 83,866,974 of NC_133932.1, read as the reverse complement.
CCATCTCTTTTGTTCAGGTACACTCAAAGCTAATTCAGTCTGTGTGTTTGAAAAAGTACATAGTTGACATTTTTATCTCTAGGGTGTAAGTTAGTCATAGGAACTGATACACAGAAGACAGCTACCTTGTCTTTTACATTTTTTAGAGGGAAAAAATCCACAAGATAAACTCAGCCATAGTGCAGTCAGCTAGCTTTCAAAATTACATATTTAGAAAAAATAAGATTAAGTTTTAAAATAAATTTTGAAAAGTTGGCTGCAGGGACCAATCAACCTTGTGGTTTTTTTATTCAAACATTGTGAGGTTGTTCAGGAAGATTCTGGAGTGAAGTACATGGAAAGCTATTTGTGTGTTAGATTATGTATAAAATGATTCACTTACTAACATACATGACTTTCTAGAGCATCCTCACCTGGAAAAGTAAGTAAGCACATGTAGAAGGATTAAGCATGTAGGTATCATATAAAGTGTAAATGAACAGGGGGCTGACTGACAGCAAGGCATTTTGAACTCTAAAGAAATTTGTAGCTAATCAATGACTCCTTGTAAAATATTCAGAAATCAGTGGAGTTCTGGAGGAATTTAAAGAAATCAAACATTGTAATTCTGCATTCATGTCAAAACCTCTTACTTATGAGAAAAAAAATGGATTTTTTGCCTTTGAGATATACCTGAAATGTACTGTTGTTGGTGAAGCAGAGAACAAGAAGGAAAGTGTCACATAAAACTGGCTGTACACTTAGGAATAATAGGAGGCTCAAAGGATTGTATCAACTTTGTCAATATATGTCTATTAATTTATATTACATGTTCATACACGTAGATTTTTCAGTCACATTGCTCTATATGTCTGAATCTTTTTATAGATTCTGAAAAATTCTACATTTGATCTCCCTCTTTTTTTCATGTAGACCAATAATAAAAACCTTTCTTAATGGACTGCATAAGTGACCTGTATGGTAATTGCAAAACCAGCTGAAAACTGATATCCCAATTGACAATGTCTTAACAAATAAATGCATGGAAGTCAATGCGTTCAAAGGAATTACTTTTGCTCTGAAAATATACTTTATAGATTAATTTAGGTTTCACAGGGATGCCAGTTGTATTTCTGGTTTTGCATTTTTATTTGTTTAAATTTTTGTAATGGAAACTAATTTGAGACATAAAAGTATTATATGAACAACAAAATAAAGAAAATTTCCAATCTTTTATATATCAACTGCACTTGGCAGCAGTATAATAATGTTCCTTTGTGGTCTGTAATAAGTAATATATTTGCAAAGGTAGGAAATAATATTTATCTCTGTAAAGATTAAATGTTTAAGCTGGAAGGAAAAAACTATAATAGTAATAAAAAATTGCTTCAGAAAAATGAGAAAAAAAAGAACAGAAGAACAGCTTGAGAGACTTCTCAATTATTTCTTAATTTCAAGGCAAGAAATATGACACTTCCGAAAAAAACCCAACAACTTCTGAAAGGCATACAGGTAATTCAATTAAAGAAAGTACTAAACTGCTTTTTGGCCACTCTACTTTCATACATTAAAGTTATGACAAAAAGTAGCAGCTTTATTTATATTTCAATTGATTATTAAAAAGATAAAATAGCTTATTAAAGGTCTCTAAGTCACAGAGATTTTAGTACATGAAGTAACTTTAAAAGCTGGTTTATCTAAATCAAGAGGCACAATTATTTTAAAACACATAAATTTAAGTTAAAAATTTAAGGATAAAAAAAAATGCAACTCCTGCACTTCTATGTATGCTGTCGTGGGTTTTTTTGTGCAGACTTCTTAACCAATTACTTTTTGAGTATTAACTGACTTCTATCTCTTCTTTCTGCCATGAAACCCTATAATGGTCAAAGAATGAGGTGATTAGCTGTGTCTTTATTCAAGATATTGTGTTGTCTTTTAGAGACAAAGCATCAAAGAAGTTATCTCGGTTTAAAAAGACAAAACAATAAGACATATTAGCTATATAAATGAACACTTATACATCCAGGAAGAACTGCCTCTGGTTGCCAAGTGCCAATTCTTTATATCTTAACATTCGTCCTCCTACCAATGTTTGTTCTTTCTTTCAATATGTTTGTGTTATTATAAGGTGGTTCGTTCTCAGGACACTGTCTGTGTCATATCTTCAGAGTTATTTACATGCAAATCAATGCATAGCTACACCTTTTTACTATTTAATCATAAATAGCAACAATCCTATTTCAGCGAACTGGTTTGCTAGCTCCAAAAAACATATAGCTTTAGTACTTGTGAAAGGTGGGGAACTGAAGGCTTTAGATACTGAGGTCAAAGATTGCCTTCACTGAGAAGGGTCTAATAAGATTGAAGACTGTGGTGCAAAGCCTCTGCACTGCACTGCCAATGTGTCACAGCACTGACTGCAAGTTAAATCAGATAGTCCATGTTCTATGAGTATTTAAACTTTGGCCTCTCTCTTCTAAGAGCTAACAAAAGTGTTAATTAACATCAGTAATGGTGGAAACCTTCATCTATGAGAAACTTGATTGAAATATCTTGCATAAGTTATGTGGTCTATGAGTAAACCATGATGACACAGGCTCACTGACTTGAACCAGATCCAAGTGAGTTGCATACTGGGAAAAAGATGTTCCATAATCTTAGGAGCAGCATTTTCACATTGTTTTTCTTCTCTAGTAACTTAGAGTCAGTTATAATTCTGACTGTTACTTCTATACAGATAAAATATCAATAAAATGGTAACACAAACAATTGATTTTTATAACTATTTACCCACAATTATCTAATAATTTACAGTTATATACCAATAGTAAAAGTCATATTTTAACTCATTAATATGTGGAAAAAATAAACCCGTCTGCATCTCAATAAAGCAAGGCTCTGATGACTTCAAGAACTGGAAGAGATTTGATATGAAAGATGACATGTTCAACAATAATTTTTCAGGCCTATAGGAATAAGAGGAGATGAGAGCCAAACACTCTCTTTTAGGAACAGCGACTAGGAAGCCAATCACTATAATATCTATATTTAAAGATACTATAAATTAACACCTAGAACAATTCTGAGCTATTTATTCCCATGTCCTTTAAAATATCTTGCACTCTCCTGTAAACTGAAGTGGAAGGAATAAATCAGAGCTCTATCCTTGAGATAGAAAACTCCTTAAAAAACTTAGATGTTTGAACCAATGTTCAACTATTAAAATACAGGAAAAAAGGGTAGAAGATCTCACAGGTAAAAATAATATATGTTGGCATTACTACTAAAAGTGGTTTAAATTAGCATGCTCAATTTTTCCCAGAGTTCTCAGTTGCAGCTGTAACATTGTTTAACTAGGTGCCAGGTGTCAGTGAAGAAATAACAAATTAAACCTGCCTAGTCTGATTCATAACAGTCAAGCAAGGTTACTTTAAGCATTGCCAGTGAAGGTTCGAATTCATCTACCATTGTCCTGAAGCATATTATCAGTGCTCATACAGTCAGTTACAGTTGGCATGCAGCTGCTTTTTCTAGTCTTTTATATGTTTGCTACCACCTCTTGGTCACAGCAAGCACATCCTTACACATCAAATATTGCTGTGTTTCACATATTAACAATCATCACACAAAAAATTTCTACACTTAGAATCAGAACTGTACCTTTATTAGACTCTCTCTTCATCTTCTACAATGTGTGGTACTTAGTTTAGAAATAACATGTTCTATCATGAATTATTAAATCAAAGAAAATAATTCTGGACAGATTTTTATATTGTTTGGTGTCAAGATGTGAGTTAGGAAAAAAAACAACTTAAGAATCACAACTCTTAGACATCTTAGTCAGTTTAATCAACTAAACTAATCTTATTAAAACTGTTATCTCCATTTTCTTGATCCAGTGCTTATTTTAAGCAAAGTTGCTGGTGTCTCCAGCGGTGTAATGTTAGAGCCTTTCTTGGGAAAACATCTATTCAAAATGACATTAAATAAAGAAAATTCTTTGAAGAAACTGGAATTCTTGCATTAGTGCTTATTGAGAGGAACATATAATTATGGCAAAAGAATGATTGGGAGATTAAGCCATATGAGTTTAAACTGTATCTGAGGACTGTTCCCTCAATATTAATAAAATTGTGAAACAGTAAATAAAAGTAGACACTGTTAAGGGAAGCTGACTGCTGTGAACTTAAAGGCTCAAAGGATTTCTCCTCCACTTACTTGCTGCTGTTCCTGATTGCAGGTCCAGCCAGTAGCAAGGTGGAGCACATATGCCAGAGATCTAGCTACACACACTCACAATACACACACAGCATTTGTATAATATTTATATATTATGTATAAGCAATACCTACAGTCCCTTCCCTCTAGCTGATCAGGATAGAAGCTCATGAGTGGACATACACATATTCACCTTTGATTTGCAGTCACTCCCACATTTATGGATCCTTCAAAACCTAGACCAGACCATAATAATCCATGCCTAGAGTCTCTTTATCCAGGCTCCAGCTTCAACCTTGAGTCTTTCCAGACTATGACCCCCTCCTACTTTGCCAGCTGATGTAGGCTGAGGTTCTGTAGCAAATCACACACACACAGAGAATGGAGAGCAAGGTCACACACTAAATAGTAATACAGTTTAATGATAAAACAGGACACACTGCACTGATCAGGAACAGTGCTTGGTCATACAAACATATACTTCTGCAGTATATTTACAAGTGACTGGCCCCTTTTTGCCCTCCCACCTCTCCATTTTCACACACTCATTTCTCCCTGATCAACCTTGATCCCTCCCTTTGACTTTTCTCCCAAACATCCCATAGTAAGTTTGTACATTCCAACAATCAAATAAATTTCCCATAGTAAATTTTATGTAATCACACAAGTACCCACAAGTGTTCCTTAATAAGTTTGCTCTCTCCTAGGAAACCTGTGATCATTTTGTTTCTTTCCCCTTCTTAACAGCTACAAAGTTCTGGCTGAATATCTCAAGGCTACAGTTGAGATGTTCTTTCAATGGCCCTTCAATCAGTGAGCTGAGAGCTCTGGTCTTTGAGAGTATAAAAAAAAATCTTTCTAACTTGGTTTCATTTTTTTAGGTGACCCATTTGACAGCCTCAGTCAGCTGATCAGTTACTCATGTGCCAATACAAGTGAATTGATTTTCCAAGTTAGCAGACAAATTACCCACCTAAGCTGTTTGGGAAGAATGAAGTCTCTCTTTAATGTTAGCCTTTCATTCACATCTGCTGGAATTTCACACCACACAGAGGAATTGTCACAGAGATACCTAAATGTAAGCCCTAAGTAGTTTTCTCTGTATCTCTTCAAAAACACTGAGCTCTTCCTTTGTGTGACATATTCAGGATTTTCTTTAATAACACTTCTTTACAAAGAACTTGAAGGGTGAGTTTCTCTTTGAAAATGTAGGTGCCTACAGCTAGGTATCTAAATATGCACATCTACAAATATATTTACAATTAAATCTCTTCAGTCCATTCAGTAAATGGAATCCATGGAGTTCTTGAGCTTTCCTTAGACACCTACAGTTTGTCAGATAAATAGCTTTCTAGATCCCATTGACTGTGTTCACTTGGAATATCCTTACTTGCTTAAATTTAGTATTCCTTCAAGAAGTCTCTAAGGCATTTAACCTGGCTTCCAGATACTGAGACAGAGAGGTAAGGATCTCTGATATGTCCTAAGGCATGTCAAATAGCCGTATAGAGATAGATTGGATATCCTGTGTCAGTTTAGAAACCACTGGTGCCTAACTACGGCAACTGCATTGGCTGTCTCAGGGACTAAATTAATCAGCCTCAATCACATACCATAGCATGGCATTATTGGTCATCATTTATTAAGAATGAAGTACACGATAATATAATTTAGAGTTTCACTTATGTTGCCCAAAGCACTAACATCACAGAAACTATTGTTATGACTGGGGCTGAATTATTCAAACAAAGGCTGGAGGGGAAGTCCAGAAACAACTAAATTTTGTAAAAGTAATACAATCTAAAAGATAAACAAGTAATAACAATAAAGGAATTAGAAATTAAATGTCTATGAATATATAAAATATAAAATTGACATATATTTGCCAAATGTCTGTTCATTGTGTATGTATACACCCACCTTTTTTGTGTGTGAGATGCAGAAAACTGGTATTAGAGAACATTTTTTATTTAAAAGGATTAAAATATCTGCTTACACTAAGCAGAATAGTTTTGTTCTTATAGAATCAAAATAAATTGAACTTTTTGTACATTCAAATGACAAATTTGAAATGGAAGACCAACTATTGTATTGTTTTAACTGTCAATGGTTTCTGACACTCTTCCTAGCTACTATTTGCTACTGCACCTGAGGTCAGCACTTCATGATCTGCTTGAGTCAGTATTCTAAGAACCAAATCAACCATCTAAAGAGAAAGATATATCACCTATGAACAAAAAATTAAATAAAATATTGGGGTAGTCATACAAATTTTATACTGAAGTTTTAAAGTGCATTCAAAAACTTCTTAATTCTGTGACTTTCCTCTTTGCTGCTTTCTACACATCATTTGCATCATGGTCATAATGACTGCTTTTAACTTTAGCTGTCCTTCACAATCTGCAGTGTAGCTATCTATATTTGGGCTTGTAATTTAGATGGCACTTACACTCAATGGCAAAAAAAATGGAACTTGTCAGGAATGAATCACCCGACCTATTTTAGTTGTTTATATAAATATGAAATCAAAGTCATTCTAGAAGTTCCTGTTTCTGCCCTTTAACCATAAAGTGAGTTCAGACAGTGAGTTGAAATGGTGACATATACTTTTTGGACTTCTGAAGTCAGAGGAAATGAACTCAGGAAGAATTTAGCTCTGTACTGCTGTGAGGTGGGAATACACTTCTGTTCTGTGCTGGGGAAAAAGCCTCCTCTGTTTTGTACTGGGGAATGGCCACAAACGGATGTGTTGCTCTCCATGCCACAGGAGAGGCATCTGATTCCGTGACAGAGAGCAGGAAAGAGAAAAGAGCCTGGCTTGGGAAAAGGAATGACAATAAAAAAAACAAAAGTTGAGTTGTAGACTTAGGGAACGGACTCAGCACCAAGCAGAGAAGATGGAAAAGATTCATTCTTCTGCTTCTGACATTATTTGCACATGAGTATAATCTGGTTGCTGAGATAATTATTTATATTATTCAGAGATGATCAATAGGTACAGGTGAAAATGTTGTGATAACCCTTTTGCATAATCTTAAGAACATTATTATTCTTGCATAAATTTGATATAAATCAAACTTTTTTTTTTTTCCTCTTCTACAAGAGCTGTTTATCTCCTTTCTCTCATTTAATGGAAATGTTGGTGCTTCTGTATCGACATAAAAGGGTTTTTTTTCCTATGTATTTTTTCTTCATTTCACAAGTGATTTGTGTTGTCTTCTACCTTTCCATAAATACATGTGCACACATACATGCACAGATTCACATGTGCACAAAAAACCCCATATGTATTTTCTGCTAAATAAATATAGTAACTCCCATATAGTTTTACATTTTTTAGAAAGTACTTATTTCTATATTTTTCTGTCTACTTGGGTTGACTACTATAATGACTGTATATATTTACATTTATCCAGTTATTTTATTCACCATAAATATGTAAATAATAATAATTTTCTACTTTTGTGCCTGTTAGATTTACAGTAATTATATCTAATATTGACAATGTATAATTGTTAAGTTTTTCCCTGATATTACCCTTGGCTCTCAAACACATAACAACAAGCAAATTTCAGTGAAAGTCGTCACCCCAAAAGGCATGAAATTCTATTTTCAAGTTTTTATTTGCTAGAAGTTTTCATCTCTACTTTTTGAAATTACTTAATTTTCATCTCTATTATCTGAAATTACTTCTGGAAAATGATAATTCAACAAGTTTGCATGCATGCTCAATTCATTTTAATGTTCACATTCACTTAGTTACTCAAATACATCTTATATACATTTTCCATAAAATGGAATTTAACAGGATGCCATGAAGTTTTCAGACCTCATAATAATAATAAAATCTTATCTTTAAATAATCTGAGTTTTAAAAATGCAACAATAATGGCAGATACCAAACCCAGTTTTACAAAAATTATGACTTAAACTAAAATAGCAACCTAAAATAGTTCATAGCAAGAAATTACTCTAAAGTTGTTTTTTGCTGTCATGGTTCTCCATTACAGTCTACTGAAGTTGTGAAAATATGCTCTGGCCTCTTTGTACTGTTCTGGCAATTCCTAAAGCGGTCAGGCAGTTGGACTAGATGATCACTGTAGGTCCCTTCCAACTGAAATAGTAAATTCTATTCTATTCTAAACAGATATTTGGTGTAGCAGTAATTAGAATATGTTTGAAATGTTATCATTACTGACACCAGCAATGTTTTCTATGTGCTTTAATTAGAAAAATATTTGCTTGTGTTGCAAGAACAACACAAAATAGCCAAAAGAGCAAACTGAACAGTCTTACACACTGTTTTTAATGAAGAACTTGAAATAAAACTGAGATCCAAATAGACTCAAATTTTTAAACCAGGCCTGTCTTTATTTTCTATCAGACATCTCACTAACCTCGACAATGCAATACACTGCTATATATTGAAAAACCTGTTATATTTGACTACCACAGATGTCTCTGTAGGTGTATGTGAAATGCACCCATATTATCTTTGAATATTAAACAGCATTTAAGTTAACCAACTAACACTTCTTGACTTTTTTAATTATTATTTTTATCAATATCAACACTGAATGATTATGAACTGTTACATTTCTTTAATATTCAGAATCATTCCTCATGGCACCTACCTGACAAAATAAGTATCTTCAACTATTTTTCTGCAGATGGGTATATCTGGGCTATAAAATCACAGTGAGAAGGGCCCTGAACTCAATTCACCCTAACTCACCTCTGAATATTTAAATTCAGAGGGACTGGTAGCTGTAACACATCCTTTGTTGCTGCAGGAATCAAAGGAACAGAGGTTCTCTCAGGTGACCATAACTCACATCCCTCGAAACCTTAAAGCTCAAGGCAGGTACTTTGAACATGCCACGTAATAAATACTATTTATTAACAAAACAGAATATTTTTTTTCCAGGAACTAGTAAAATATACATACATATTCAAATATACCAGGCCTGAAGAGAAATCACCACCTGCTTTAGTAGTACTTATGATATAGAACAGATTTCAACAACTTTTTTTTTCCTTTTTTCTCCTGCTCTGGTGCCTGGAGCACCTTCTCCCCTTACTTCTTCTGTCACCTTGGTGTCTGCAGGGTTGTTTCTCTTACATCTTTCTCAGGCCTCTCTCCCACAGATACTGCACAGTCATTTTTCACCCTTTCTTAAATATGTTATCACACAAGTGCCACCAGCATTGCTGATGGGCTCAGCTTTGGCCTCGCCAAAGTGGGTCCATTTTGGAGCCGGCTTAAATTGGCTCTGTCAAACATGGGGACAATTCCTGGTGTCTTCTCACAGAAGCCATCCCTGGAGTCCTTGCCCACTACAACAACCTTGCCACATAAACCCAATACAATGTTATTCAGTGTTTAAATTATATTCAGCATTTTGTAGTCTAGAAATAAAATATGCCTCCACTTTTCAGCATTCTGTTACATGGTTCCAAATAATTCCTATACAAAATTTTAATTTCTTATTACGTGTGTGTGTGTTGTATATTATCATGATAATATTTAAAACTTAATCTATTCACAGTGTCTTCCAGAGGCCTTACATAATTGGTCTACTGAAAGTGTGACAGATTAGGTTCCTGCAGAAGTAGATAAAATGTCTTCCTGAACATATGAGCTATTGTCTAATACCATCCCTTGAATCTCCATCAGAAACTGAAACTATTCTAAAATGACTTTGCTTGCTTCAGGTTACATCGACATCAAATGCATGTGGTCTGTGTGAGCCAAATACTTCTCTAAATATTAAAAAAAAGGAAAAAAGGAAAATCGGTTTCCATTATTTATCTCAGGCTCCCACAACAGCTAGAAATCATCCAGATAGTGTTACCAATGCAAAACACTGAATGCTAGAAATATGAATTAGGAAGCAAGGTATACAAAATATATGCATAAAACTAATAAGAAAAGAGACTAAGGTAGAATTGATCTAATTACACATTGTATTTCTTTTCTACAAGTACTAAGACTAAATCATCTGAATGGTTAAATCACCTATAATCTGATAACTTCCTGCATTCCTTTGAAGCAAGATTAAACTCTTAATTAGGTGATTTGGGTACATTCCATGCTATAAAATATTGGATCACTTTCATTCTGGTTGCTAAACTGTTGAAAATCTGCTTGAATTCTGAAGTAATCTTGACAATTACAGTATAAGAGCTGAGAATATTAGCTTGAGTTTAAAAAAGTCTCGTATTTAAGGGAATACATTGGTGCTAGACCATTTAAAATACATTTTTCTCCATATTTAGAATGGAAAAGAAAAATAAATGCTCTAAACCTTTTATTTCCAGCACATTGTGGCCAGACAGAGCAGCAAAAAGTAATTAAGCTGAATGACCTATTTCAGTGGATGCCTCGTAGGGTGTTTGGTTGGAAAGAGAGCTACATTTGCAAAGAAAACAGTGATGTAAGAGTCTAAAACTAAAACTGTCTTTCAGGATCAGGACCATAATTTTACAAAGGCATTGCAGTCCTGAAACAAAAGTGTAAACTCATTCAGACAACAGTTTCAAACACCTCTCTCCATCTCTCCATAATAGTTTTTTTTCCCATGTTTTAGTCTCAGAACCTTAATTGGGTTAGCATTCAGTGTGATGATTCTTATAAATCACAATTTAACACACATAACTCTTCTGTTGTACAGGCGTCTACATAGTGCTATTGTGAATTTCTCTACCAGAGTTGAGTTTATTTCTTCATAATTTTAAAAGTCATGACTTTATAAAAGCTTATTAAGTATATGCAAATCTTTTCCAATATGTTTTACAAAATTTTGCATAATAAACTAGATTCACTGCCTTGTTAACACAGTTGTACAATTTGCTCTGATTTTAAGCTAAAGTCATCTTTATTGTTTAGTTTTGTTACACATATATCTAAATATTACATGAGGCGTTGTGCTGAGTTTCTGTGGTGGGGGTTTTGGTAGTGGGGGAGGGGGCTACAGCGGTGGGCCCTGTGAGAAGCTTCTCGAAAGCTCCCCTGGCTCCAAGTCAGACCCAAATCTGGCCAAGGCTGAGCCAATTAGCAATGGTGGCTGTGCCTCTGTGATAACATATTTAAGAAAGGGAATGTGAGAGAGGCTGGGGACTTATGAGGAGGAGTTTCAAGAAGAACACCTATGCCAACACCAAGGTCAGTGGAAGGAAGGAAGAGGAAGGAGTGGAGGTGCGCCATAGCAGATATGCCCCCCCCATATCCTGTGGTGAGATGGCAGGGCCACCCATGGGGGTCCATCTGCGGCCTGTGAAGGAACCCCACACTGGAGCAGGTGGCTGCACTTAAAGGAGGTTGGGACTTGGAGGGAAGAAGAAGCCCCCATTATTGTAGTTCCGGGGAAGAAAAAGCAGCAGGACTGACTGCACCCCCCATTCCCTGCCTCCCTGCACCACTGGGGAGAGGAAGCAGAGATATCAGGAAAAAATCTGAGCCCAGGAAGAAAGAAGCGGTGGGAGGAGGTGTTTTTAAGATGTGGTAACTCTTCTCACTGTCCCATTTTGTCTGTTAAGTGTTGTTGTTAGTGTTTTGAATTAAAGTGATGTTCTTTTTCTTCCCCTGAGGAATCTGTCTTTGCACCCCTCCCTGTACTTATCTTGATTCCCGAGCCTTTTGCTTCATTTTCTCCTTCCCAGTGCTGGAGGGGAAGGGGTGAGTGAAAGGCTGCGTGGTTCTCAGTTGCCCTCTGAGATCAAACCATGACAGATGTCTTATCAGATCTTCTGTAGATTCTTTAATACATGTCTCCGAGAAAATAAAATGAGAAAAGTGGAAAATTAATTTATCAGAATTTAAATAAAAATTGTGATACAATGCCAAATAGGAGATGTTCATTTAAACTGGACAAGGCTCTGATAGTACATGAACTGTAAAGTATAGACAGTGTTAACTAAGAAGAAATCTTTTATTAGGCAGGAGGCAGCCACCTGGAGATTTTCAGGGTGCTGATTGACTTGATCTATATTCTAGTTTGTGATGCTAATACAAGAAGTAAGTATATATGAAGGCAATTTTCTAAGTTACAGAGTTAAGACACAATTTTCACACAAAGGAATAAACAAATCCACAAAGAACTGGATAACCTAAGTAACAAGAAACTGTTTAAAACCTAAGGGATCTAAGACAAGGTTGAACTTGTAAAGATGAGTGAAAAGAATTGAGGGCTCCAAATAAAGGACTCTTGAACTAGAAATGATTGTAAAGAACAACGTAATGTTAAATGATTACTATATGAACATAAGCCATAAAAATGTAAAGCTGAAAATGATAAATGACGTTTTTGAAAATATTATCTATTATCTAGTTGAAATAGAGACATACTCATCTCACTCTATGGAATACTGCAGAAGCTTCATCTGGAATATTTTATCCCAGTGGTAAAAGATGTTAAGTTCAAACTGAAGGAAGAAGAAAAGTCTCCTTTGGCCAATCAAGGACATACAAAACCTGTCACATAATAGAAAATTAAACAGAAATTATTTAACTCAGCAAAATAGAGATCGAGTGAACTGTTTTGTTTTGGGGTTTTGAGTTTTTCCTATAGAAAGTTGAAAAGGTAAATATTAAGAGAAATTCAAGAAGACTTTTTTTCTTAAAGAACTCTGACCTTAAGACAGAATTTAATTTGATTATGAAAGTCTGGTGCAGCTATGACACACTTCCTTGTGAATGCAGTTTATGGATTTAACAAGTTAGATGGCTCTTTCCATATATCTTTTCCTAGTTAGCACAACAGACCTCTAGACGAACCGTTTTTTCCTCCTTCTTACATGCAGTTTATATGCAAGTATCTCATTAAGCCTGCTCTAAACTGTCCTATTTTCTTCTTAGTGTTTATACTCTAGTAAGAGTCAAGGTTGTCCTCAAATATGTCATTCTGCCTACTTAATTGTTTAAGACAGTCTTTCCTCATTATCTTCTCAGCCTTAAAATTCAAAAGCAGTGACTGGAAAGTGTTCAAAAATCTGTTCTTTCCATTTCTCCTGCAAAGATAGTGCAATCATAAGTTATAGCTGAAAGGCAAAGTCTTGTTCAGCAAAAAGACAAATTAGGGTGAAAGCAAGTATCAGCAGTGAAGTAAATGCCAGTTAAACTTATAAAAGTTTATATAAATCCCTGAGGGTGTTCTAGTTCCCAATGGAATGTAGGAATCTTGTGTTCACTTGTTTGCTCTTTGTTATTTTTTTTTTATCTCTCCAGATCACTGGTTATTTTGCTCCTGAAAGCAGTTACAATGCTTTTGTTCTTTTAATTACAGTTCATGTTGTTTGACAAGTTAATATGTCTCACATTTTTTTCCTTTACAGAAGAAGTCACTTTCTGTCTTGACTCAGGCCTCAATTACATGAAGATGATAGGCATTCAAAAAAGAACAAAAGTTATGGGTTTTGGTTTTTTGAGGGTTTTTTTAATCTTCTTTTTTGTTAGTTGCAAGTTACAGAAATTAGAATACTCAGGATTTAGAAATACACATTTTTTTAATCATATTTTTAACATTCTAAATTACACTGTTTAATACCAATTTACTCAGTGACTGTTTCATTTTAAGAGGTCACTTGTGAACACCTGAAAAGATACAATGACTCTTTCCTAAAATTTGTGGGGCCCCTAAGCAAAAAGTTTTCCATCTATGGTATTGAATAAGCTAATCAAAAAAAAGTTAGAAGCTGTACTTTCTATAGAGGTTAATTTGTTCTAGGAGGAATCTCTCACAACCTTCTTAAGGCATTCACTGCTCCTGACTACATGGTGTCCCAGCTTCAAGAGAATGGATGGGGACTACGTATGCATGTAAGTGCTCCCTCAAGCAGTGCACTTCGTTCTTCACGCCCTCTCTCCCGCACTTCTTCCTGTCCCTTTCTTCTCTGTGGATGCTCTAGAGTACTATGAGAAATTAGGTCTCCTTCAGGTTTTTGAATGAAAGTATCTATTGGCATCTATACTGAATTGAACTCAATTCCACTTGTGTGTGATATCAGACTTATATCCATTAGACTGTATCCCTTAGAGCAACTAAGCCCAGAGGCTCCAAGTTAATGACTGAAAAATCCTACAACATTGAATCAATCACGAGATATTCCGCTCAAAATGCTGACAAATAACTAGTTCTCTCCAAAACAAAACCTGGGCCATTTGCAATAAAAAACATTTACTTGTGATAAGATGAAATAGCTAAATCTACATTTGATTTGGCTTCTCCAGAATAATCTCAGGATACTTTATGCTTCTGAACAACCTTAGATACCCTCATGTCATACCCATGTCACGCAACACATATTTTTGCCTTCATTCAATGAAATATCATGCTAATGTACTGCAAAATACCTGTAGCAGAGGCAGCCATCAGCTTTTGAACAATTTAACCCTGAGTAATAGGGACATGAAACATACATCTTTGTCTGTGAACCAGCAAGTAACACTGGCGATTCAGCCGAGAAGACTAAGTGCTAGATGGTTTGAACTTCCTTTTATTGTATACAGTTCTATTTCTATGTCAAACAACCTCACAGAGCAATTCACATCATCTCCAAGTCTTTGCAAAGGCCAGGTATCTTCTGATTCTAAATGTCTCCTAAGGCTTGTGAACTGAGATCACTGACTCATGCATGTGCAAAACTGTCTAGGGGAGCTACAGATATAGTAAGTTCAATACCACAAAATAGGGTACACCCCATATCTCATAAAAAAGGAAGAGGTAGATGGGAATGAGAGAAAGTACTGTATTACAGAATAAGTCTCATGGATGGCTCTTTTTTTCTGTACATCTCCAAATAAATGTCTAGATTTTTAGTGATACTTCAGATTTGTCATAGTTCTTTGCAAGATTTCTGTGGCTGGTGGAGTAAAATGGAAATTTCAAGAAAAACAAATGAATTTGGGAGTAATTAATCTTGCCTAATTCTGTCCTTTATCTGTTCTAATTATTCTACATTCCTTCTATAATCAAAATAAAGGAATATGTACTTGCAGAGAAATAATCAGTTCAATCTAAAATAAATAATCTTAAAACAGAAAGAATGAATTAACTGGAATTAATATTAAATATTAAATTAGAGAGAGTTTTGGTTACTATCTTAGACTACATGATTGATTTCTGAAATAAAACAACTGAAAATATGTAAAATGAATCCCATTAAAGGTTAGTGCTCATCTAGATCCCTCAGTAACTAAGGGAGAGAGATTTACCTTCAACTGTTGATTGATTCTATCCAAGATAGCCATTTAAGACAAGAAAAATCAATTACTTCCTGGAGATTTATGTCTTTCGAGTATATATGTACTTATACGACTTGTTTACATTAGAAACATAACTTGTTTGCATACTTAAGGACAAGAGGATCACTTCTACCTAATCTACCTTGATTTTGACAGTTAAATGTGGGTGAGCAGAATCACCCTACAGGCTTCAGAAAAAAAAAAAAAAACAAACCCAAAACCAAACAACTATTCAGAGCACAAACTATACACAGATTGAAATTGACTTTCCATATTATCATTGCCACTTTTTTTTCAGATGTTATTGTTCAGCTATTTTTCTTTCATAGACAATTTTTTCTTTCATTATTGCCCTTAATTGAGACATTTTTTTCTGGTTACATGAGCAAAACTGTGTAGATAAGGATTCCAAGGACATGTTGCCTAAGTAAATACAGGAGTATTTATGTATTTTCTTAGAAATGTGTAGCAACCATATCCCTTTTAAACAGGAAAAATAGACTTTGATCAAACACATTGAAATGACTAACAGTGAAATTCATACATACATATAAGATTCCATTCAATGCTATCAAATTCTTTCAAATAGTCAAAAGGAAACACAACTATCTTTAAAACTTCTTGCAAAGAGGACTACTGTAATGCATTAAAAAGTTCTTTATATCCTAGCAATAGTTATAATTCACACTTTAAATTGAACTTACAAATGTAGTACATTCATTAAATATTCATTGATTTTGTATAAAGGCAAATATAGTCTCTCATTATATTTATAATGGGGTGTATTTTCACCCAGACATGAATCCTCTACTGCTCTGTATTTTGTGTGGTAATTTACTGCTATGTAGTTAAAACAAAAATGTTTCCAGAGGAAATTTCCACTTTCTCCAACATCCATGGCAGTATATTACACTTATACTTCATGAACTAAGCTAAATTTTCTCTTGCTAGAATTTAATACATGATGACTGACCTCAGTAGAACTGAAGAGAACTACATATTAGCATTTCAAATAAATTTGATCTGTGTTGTACCATGAAAATAACTGTATTACATGCAAGGTGTGATAGAAAGAGGTCTTATGTTTAAGACTTTTTATAGCTGCTGGTGACATTTTGTACAGCACCATTTGGACCTGATTCTGTAATTCTTCTATTATAAGAAATATATGGTCATTCCAACAACATCATCGGGTGGAAAATGTTTCAGTGCAAGAGTATATAAAAAAAAATCTAACGTGTCCTTTTTTATAATGTAAAATATGGGCAAAATCATTGAGGCTAAAATTGAGAATTTTTTAATGTATTTTTTAACAAAAAGTATCTAAGACTGAAGTGTGTGAGGGCAATTATCTTGCAAAAGCCTTAATTTCTCAACCTAGAATTCACAGCAACATTGTTTATACGTTCATGAATAACTGAAGCAGTCTATCTTGTCAGAGCTACTATCAGGTACAGCTTTAGAATTCAAAAATATTTATCCATTGTGAATACCTGCAAAACATTATCAGCTTACCATATGAAGGCATTTGTTTCTGAGATGATCATTGCCATTGAAATATCTCCTTTATGATTAATTTATATTTAAGTATGCCCATTTCTTATCTCAATGGGTTATGATAAGTAAAGGACACGTTTACCCTAGATCTCTTCCAATGAATCTTCTCATTTTTCTTGTAGTTACCATCAAAGATTTCAGAAGATGATTAATACAAAGACTTATAATTTTGTCTGCTAAGAAATAGTTTTGTAAAAAAATCTTGAATGGCACAGTCAGATTACAGTGACTGATCTTGGAGAAGTGTATTTCTGTTATGTCTAAATTGTAATCAGATCTACCTATTGCCACAAAAGCTGCAGTCTTTTCCTTGATAACATTTATCTAGTAGTATTAACATTGGTGTTGATGCTTTCTAAGCTTATTTCTGAGTTAAACACTATGTTTAGAAGCAGCCCTGCTTCTTCAAGCTAGGAATTACTAGTTCATTATCCTTCATGATCTCAAGTATAGCAATAGCACAAAGGAAGGATGATAGAAAGAGGAATCTGGAAGCTAAAACATAAATCACAGAGGTTTGTCTATAAATCAATATCCATTTATGCTCCATATAACAAGTGAATAAGGGTATAGATTATGTCATGCAAAAGAAATGTTTTTAAACTATCATTTTAATAAGCAGACAGCTATTTTTTTCATTAACATTATCTTCCTAATTATCTTGTGTTCTCAAACAAATAGATGTGGTGAGAAAACACGGCTAACAATTGAAATGCAATGTGTCATATCAACACAACTACAATACTTCTGTACTCAAAGAAAAAGCAATGAGATATCAGTTTTAGGCATGTCTGTTATCTTTTGACTCAACACAGAGAAGAAAATTTCAAATAAATAAGATTAGAGATTTGCCATTCATTATACCATATGCCCATTATGCTATTTATAGAGACAAAGAAGTATGGTGCGTAAAAAAAGAAGAGACACAGAAATTAGTATTTGCAAAATAAGACTGCACCAAACTAAGACTGCACCAACCTGAACATTTATTGAGGCACATGTATGACATAAGGAGGATACTAAAAGAACTTTCAAATTAAAATACTATTTTCAGGCATAAAACATTTATAAAACAGTAGTTTAAATAAAATAAATGTGAAAAGAAGGAAAAATGTTTCTTTTTAATTCTGTAATATAAGAAAAATTATGAAACCAAGATACCATTAAATAATCTTGCATTTTAAGCCTAGATTTTAACTATGAGCAAAAATAGACCAGTTCCATGTTACCTCTGTCAAACAAATTTGTCAGACAGTCACTAGTTATTGTTCTGGTCTAGTTACCAGCAACGGTTATGGATCATAAGCTGAGAAAACACAGCAGGGCTCGGGGAGCTCTTGTGCAGATCACTGCTATTGTCCTCTACCCTCCCTGTGTGACAAACAATAGCCCTTTGTGTCATAGTGGAAGGCAGGGGCACCCTGAGACCCCCAGGGGCACTGGCCCTGACTGGAACACCCACCACCCTGAGTCTGAGGGATACCATTTCCATGGATTGGGGGACCCCAGGGACACAAGCAGGGATGCATAACACAAGAGAAGGGTTGGCGTTAGTCACTTTTCTTGTGCAACAAATTTAAGGTATTATTAATGAGATGTTTCTGTACTAATTTGAACTGTGTTAGTATTATTGTAACCAGATTAATGGTAATTATTGTATTTTGATTAAATTGGTGAGATTTTTAATTAAGTTAACAGTTCACTCCATATGTATATTATGTTCCCTTATGCCCATAACAAGATCTGAAATGAAACACACTCCTTTTTCTTTGGGGGAGAGGGGGGAATTCAAATATGTAGCAGGTAATTATCATGCATGACTGAAAGAAAGTCATGTCAGCAGCTAAAGATTACCTACAATAGCAGAACATTTCCCCCTGTGGACACTGGGACTAATGAATAAAGAACTATAATAGACAATCAGGGCTATGCAGATACTTGTGATTAGAATAAAATTTGGTTTAAGAGGGGACACAAACTTGTTGACTTCACAGCATGTAAACTTTTGTGCTGGGAGCATTACCAGCATCACCTCCTTGTTACCCAAGCTCGCAGCTGGTGTAGTTTGAAGAAAAATGAGTTAATGGTAAAGCCTGGGTAGGGACAACTCTCTACTTCCTTAAACATGGATGTGTCCCATTTATAAGATCAGATCAAACTATGAGCTGAATTATTAAGCAGTTAGACAATTCTTTGTGTGTGTGTGTGCACATGTGTGTGTATTCACCAGAGTGTTTTGCTGAAAGTATTTCCTGAAAAGGATGATAAAAATGATATGCACTGAACAGAAATTAATACTGGTATAAGTCCACTGGAGACTCTACTCTTGGGTTTTTCATCAAATGACTTGGTGTCATTCAATCCATGGAAACAAAGCACAACTCTAAATCTCCTTCCCATCCAGTGACTCTTTGAAAGAATGAAATCAAGTCAGGGAGGCAAATCCAAAATTGAAATCTAACTTGTAATCTATGCTAGCGTTTCTACAGCAGAGGAATACAGACAACTATTATCATACTAAAATTTCAGTCAGAATTTGAAGATGGTAGAATCTAACGGGTAGTTTGAACCAATATAAAATAACAGTAATGATTTTCATTATAAAATGTGATAAAGAAAGTAGTTTTTAAGATCAGCATTTTAAGATCAAGTTTTTATAATTGGTCCTTGCATAACATTCAGGTAGTTATCAGTGCTATGGGTAAATGGGCTCTGCCCCACTGGGCTACAGATGAGTTATTATAGAATAGATATTACAATCTGTAGTATTCTGGCTATTGCAGTAATGGCCTGAATTAATAAAGGTTTAGTGAGTATGTATTTTGATTGCATTTGAAAGTGTATGGTAGAGAAAAGAAAGGAAAATATTATGTTCTTAATCTCAAAAAGCAAGAAAAACTAAAGCTTCCTATTATACTGTAAAAGGTAACAGAGGTAGAAATTTGTACAATCAAAACAATACAGCCTAATTTAATATCATGCCATGTCACTATTTCTTTCTTTATTAAGAGATTAATTTATAAATGGAAATTTCAGTTCCTAGTGTTGTCAGCAAGCACATGGCATTGCCACAACAGTCTTACTTGAATAAGGAATTCATTGCAAGGGCTGTGTTATGTTTGCAAGCTTAATGCATTCATCTTAAACACTCTATGGCATCTCAAGTGTCACTAGGTGTGTACGTTTACGGAATTGGATCTCACCCAAGGTGTCTGTGTTTTCACATAAGCAGGAAAAAATAATAACTGATAAAATTAGATAGTTTTGTCCTGAAGCTTTGCAGTAGATGGGCATTCTCTGAAGAGTCAATTAGTATAAGACTATTTGAGTGTGAAACTTAAGCAGCTAAAGAAGTTGCCAGTGCAGAAGGGTAGCGGCAGAAGCACAAGGTGGGTTTCAAATACAGATTGCAGACATCTAAATCTAAATATTTCTAGAGTGGAATCATAGAATCATAGATTCTATTCTATTCTATTCTATTCTATTCTATTCTATTCTATTCTATTCTATTCTATTCTATTCTATTCTATTCTATTCTATTCAGGGATGTTTGGAGGACAAAAGGTCCAACCTCCCTGCTCAAGAAGGACCACCTAAACCAGGTTGCCCAGGACCATGTCCAAACAGCTTTTGAATATGTCCAAGGTGGGAGACTCCACAAGCTCTCCAGACAACCTGTGACAGTGCTTGGTCACCCTGAAAGTGAAAAAGTGTTTCCTGATGTTGAGAGACAGCCTCCTGTGTTTCAGTGTGTGACAATTGCCTCTGGTTCTGTCACTGGGCACCACTGAAAAGAACCTGTCTCCATCTTCTTCGCACCCTCCCTTCAGGTATTTATATACATAGATGAGATCCCCCCTAAGCCTTCCTTTTTCTAGGCTGAACAGTCCCATCTCTCAGCCTCCCACCATATGTGAGATGCTCTAGTCCCTCCAGGACTTTGAGGCCCTTCACTGGACTCTCCCCAGCATGTCCACGTCTCTCTTGTACTGGGGACCCCAGACCTGGACACAGTACTCTGGAGAATGTTTAGTCCAAGCCATGTGCTCAGAGCTGAATCAACTAGATCAGGTTGCTCAGGCCCACGCTAAAACAGACAAACATCATCCAAACACGAAGACTCCACAAACTCTCTAGGCAACGTATTGCAGTGTTTTACAACTGTTATAGTGGAAACACTTTTTCCTGTTTAAGGAACTTCCTATGCTTCTATTTGTTCCCTCTTGCCCTTTCACAAAGAAAAGTCTAGCTTCATCTTTACTCCCTCCTATCATGTATTTATATATACTTTTAAAAAATGTATGTATATATAATAATATATATTACTTTTATATATTTATAGATATAAAAAAAAATTATAAATTAAAATTTTATTACTTATTGAAACATAAGAAGTAGGATGTGTAAGAGTCTGTGGAAGGAGCATCTTCATTAAGCTTATCTGGTCAGATAACCTTTTAACTATAAAGGGGACAATAAATAAAGAGGGAAGTACTAAAAAAGAACACACAGAGACACAAGCTTGGTAGACAAGAGTTAAAAGAGACAGTGGAAAGACTGAAAGTCTCCATTTGCTAATTGATGGGCCATTAAGAAACTCAGGCACAGGTTTGGAGAAAGCCACCTAACTGATAAGAAGGGGAAAAGAAGACGAACGTGAATATTTGGGTTATTCAGTGGAGGGGTGTAAAGAGTGTTGGACTGTGTTTGTCTCAACATTGCTGCTGCACCACTACCAACTCCTGGCCTGAACAACCTGTTGCCGTGGAGGAGTACGCTCTGAAGGAGATGAACTGTCCCTGCAGAAACCATGATATCCGCCTGAAGCTGGAACAACAACATCCTTCGTAGCACCTACCAAGCTGCACTTGCATGCGAGGCCGGGTGGAGAGGAAATCAAGGTGAGGAAGATGTGCAGAGGCTGAAGATGCTGCATGTTGACCTGCCCCCAGCACGACCACTGTGAACACGTGGGCACGCACGCATGGAGGAACACGGGGCGGTGCATATGACAATGAGCTCTGTGGAAATGGGTGGACTCTTCGGAGAAATCGTGGGGACACAATAAAAGGACTGTGTACTCTCTCTTGGAGGAATTTGAAATCATCTCTCGTTGGAGCTGGAGCTGGGTGCTTGGAGTTCAGGATCTTGAGAATTCGACCAACATCATCTGAACTCTCTTATTGGAATTCCTCATCACCTGCACCGAGACCAAGACCGAGCCAACAGGATGTCACTGGATTCGTGGTGGTGGTAACTGATTTTGCTGCATCTCTTCTGTTTGCTTGCTTAGGTATTCTGACTTTTCTCTTCTTCTCTCTGTCCTATATATCACTATTATCCCTTGTTACGGGAATAAAGCTTACAAGGTTGTACAGCATCTGACCTCATTTGTGTCTTAATCTCACTCTTGGGATCATATCAAAACCTCCCTGGACATTGGATTGGGACAAGGGGGTGTGTGTGAGACTGAACAATTTATGAAAGAATGTTTAGGGGAAGGTGATCAGGGAGAAACAAAGTGGGGAAAAGACAGAAAAAGTTATAAGCGTTTAAAGTGTTTAAAACAGGATTGGTCTGTACGCTTGTCTGCCTGAGCCCTGTGCCTGATCATCGTAGTCTTTACTGTGTTCTCATTAAATCTCCTCTTAACTCTCTCTCTGTGTAAACTCACTCTATTCCATGTGTGTGTGTGCTGCCAAGGACTAAGTGCCAGCTGCTGGGGGGAGCAGCTTGAGTGGACTGGGTGCCAGCTACTGGAGCCAGTGGGGTCTCAGTGTCAACTACTGGAAAGATTGGGGTGTTTAACTACCAGCACTGGGGCAGGAAAGGTGTGTGGTCCAAAAACCAGCTGCTGGGGGAACTTGGGGTGAGTGAGGCAAATGAGGCACTCAGCGCCAGCCACTAGAGCAGAACTGTGGGTCACAGCCCGTGTTCCTGGTGCTGGCTGCTGGGGCCTAGTGTCCCCAAACCAAGTGTGTGTGTATTCACTGGCAAATTTCATCCTTGGTGTGTTGGTGAGCAGGGAGTCCTTGGGTCCAGGCTGGTATATCAGGTGGGCAGAGGGCCCATGTTGATATTCAGGGCAACCACTTAGTGCCAGGTGCCTGTGGGATGAATGTGTGAGTGCTGCGTGTTTGCAGTGATCTGCTGTTTGCAGCTGGACCAGCCAGAGAATCAGGGAATTGTAAGGCATCGAATCTGGGGGCAGGGGTGCTGGGCAGCAGAGGAGCCATGCTGGAACTCAGGGGATTCATGAATATGTGTGTGCTAGTAGACCCGGAGGGTGTGTTGTGTGTGCTGCACTAGTGACCTCCTGCCCCTGCCAGCCCAAGAGGAGGAGGGAACGTGGCTGGCTGGGCTTGTGTCTGATGTGAGTTCTGTGTGTGCATGCTGCTGAAGGCAGTGCCTTGTCCGTGGCAGGCTGTGTGACTGGCTGAGTCAGTGTCCTCTCTGTGTGTGCACACATGTGTGTGTGTGCATGTGTGTGAGTCTGGGATAGGTG
Organism: Strix aluco; assembly: GCF_031877795.1. Classification (NCBI taxonomy): domain Eukaryota; kingdom Metazoa; phylum Chordata; class Aves; order Strigiformes; family Strigidae; genus Strix; species Strix aluco. Next base: position 83,843,470 of record NC_133932.1, on the reverse strand, counting down.
TGCAGCTTTGCTGCTGCTTGAACCTGCAAACAGGAAGGCAGAAGCTGCATCCCTCAGCCTGGGCAGAGACCCTGGGTCCCTGGGCATTGGGCTGGGCTCCAGCACCTGGGCTGGAGGAATCCCCAGGCCCAGAGCTGTTGGAGGCAGTGGCCATTTATAACATCCCTTAACAAAACCCATTTTTGTTGCCTGCACATAGGTGCACAGTGACATTTGTTATTCCCTGAGGTGGCCTACATGACTTCCAGCTGGCTCTGCTGAAGGACATGTCTTCTGAAGATCCCTTTAACTCCATACAAAGGCTTCAAATGCCCTAAGAAATCTTAGGGTATCCAAATGTCAGCATAGGTCTAATAGAGGAAACAGAAACTATGTGAAAACAACACACCTCCTGGACTGGCAGCTGGAAATGAGCTCAGATGCCCCAGGAAACTCAGACAGTATCTAGTATCTACCAGTGGACCCCACAAGTCTGTAAGTCCCCTGGGAGTCTCTCCAGTTCATTCTTCTCACTCACCCTTAGAGTCTTCTGCACAGCCGTGATGTGTCTCTCCCTGTGATGCGAGTCTTTCTCTGAGTGACCCTGGGCACTGCAAGGGTCAAGCTGGACCAGAAAAGGAACAGTTCCTCACTGGCCTCTTCAGAGTCATTTGGAACCTAACAACTGTCTATCACCATCTCTGGTGCTCACAGGCAGGTTCTCCTGAGTTTGCAGTTTTTTGAATGATTGTTATGTCATTTAAACTCAAGGTAGTCCTCTACTCTCGTAACTAAGGAACTACATTATTCTATAGGGTTAACCAATGTCTATATGCTAACACTGTTGGCAGGCAGGCCCAAGACATTCTAACTGAAACAGCCCTAAATGTCTAGCAGAAACTTAGATACTTAGTTCACATGGAACTTAGATACCAATTTTCCATGAGTTTACATGCATTTAGTTACCTAAATTTAGGTGCCTGTAATCAGGAGCTGAATTCCACATCCATAGATGGCATTTGCCATGTGGGGAATAAGGTCTTTAAAATCAGAGGCCTGTCAATACATGTAACCTCTTCTGTGCTCAGTTACAGGATGGCCCCCAAATTTAGGTTACATAATAGAAGGGAACAATCCAACACATCATGGCCATAGATTATGGAGGAAGAATACTTCCATATACAGTACCATGACTAGTCACATGACACAAGTTGAGGGTGGCACAATAAGTCATATGGCTCTGCATTAGACCAGGAATACAGAAGAAACATAGAGGAAGGGCAATATGATCACTTCCTATTAGATAGCAGTCAATACAAATGGAAGGGGTGTCTTCAGCAATGAGTTATTGCTAAAATAATCCCAAGAGTTGTTATTCTTTGAATAATTTTAGTCTAATTAAACCAGTTACTTCAATCTTGGTTTTCCTTCCATATGTTTGAGACGTGTTTGCTTATGTGCTGCCATCTAGAACTATTCCAGCGTCAATTGTATATGATTTAAAATCTCTGTTGACTCAGTACTGAAGTATTGTATAACTTCTGTGCCTGCCCTTTGTATAGGGGCAAAATCTACCTCATACGTTTAAAGAATTATTAAATGCTGATGACACAATGGGAATTAATTTCACATCAGGGCTCTTGGTGAAGACATTAATATCAGATGAAGAAAGATTTTTACATTGTGAAAATGACCCTTGACACTGCAATATTATCCACACTGGTTTATTATCAGAAAGAAACCAAACTGCCTCTGGCAACAGAGCAATCAATTACTTCTTTCTTCTGGACTGAGATGTGTCCTGCACTTTATTCTTTGTTTGTTGTTGTGTTTGAAGAAAGAATTATATTTTCCAAGCTGATGTAGGATGTGTTCTACTTCTTTCAAAGAAGGCTAATTTATCAACTCAGTAGACTTTATCTATAAACTATCCATATATACTTATACATTTTAAATGTGCATATGCATGAAGACATCTTACATAATATATGTCATAAAAAAATAAGAATAGTACATAAGACCAAACCTGCTTAGTTCTTTAATTTAATCTTAAAGCCAGACACTCCTTGCAATTGATTTTGTGGTAGAGGAAGAGATACTTTTTTCCTTTCCATATGGACTTAACCCACTTCAAATCTACCTCTGAGATAAATTTTGTCATTTATTTTTCTCATTTGATCAGTAATACCATTATGCTAAGTTCAGAAGCAGTAACTTCTGCAGAAAGCATATTTCTGTAGATTTATTGAAATTGCACAAACTATTCAATGCAGAGCACGAAACAATGGCAAATAAACATTATACTGGCCTACAGTCATAACTCCAAGATTAAGCTTAATCTCACCAAAACGATGTCCATTCAAAAGTACTTATACATAAACTAGTTATTTTCCTCTATGGCTAGCTGAAACTGGGATTTGTACATAAACTATTGCAGTAACATATCAGTTTCTGAAGCAACCTTAGATGATGCTGAAATTACTTAATGAGGAGGGGAAAAGGAGAATATATTGAGAAAAGTACCTATTTCTTTTAATTTGGGGTTTGTTGCTTCAGCTGGTACTCCAATTCTTTCTGTAAGTACCTAGACAAATATCCTAGAACTGATGTAGTAGAAATAATTTCAGTGAGGCTTTGTTTTTACATTTTACTGGCCAAGAGCTTTTTGTCAGTGGATACTATGACAGAAGTTCCTGGAAGTATGACCATAGGATGTCATTGGGGTCCCCAGAGTAGAAACACAAATCACAGTTGGTAAGTTACTGGTCAGTCAAGGAAAATAACCACGAGATCTCAGTAGAACCAATAACAGGGAGAACAGGTAACATGAATCAAACATAAGTAGAACATCCCATATATGGTACACAAACTATAACAAGATTGTTCCCTACAAGTCTGGGGACAAAAGAACAGTATTGTCTCCCTGTCCAAGAATACCCCACCAAATCAGAACCACTATTTACCAACAACAGTTCCTCCCTTCTCTCTGGTAAACAGAGCCCTGCTTTTGACTTGTCATTCATCACATTTTCCTCCTGCAACTAAGCATCATATGTAATGTATTATCTCTTACTATATAACTGGGTTAAATAAGTCAGTATTTTAAAGAACTCTGTGTGCGTGTTTTCTGCTTGAGTCTTCCTGTGTGCATCATTGAATCATTAAAACTCAAGTACAGCAACTTCATGTTTTACATGGCCTTCAGACTGCATGACTGCATGTTCCCTCAATATGGGAATATTTTAGATTAGTCAAACACAAATTCTGCTTCAGAAACTCATATAAAACTCCTAAATACAGATTTACCTATTACCTGTAGGATAAATCTATAATTGCATTTTATCACAGGAGGTTTATAGAAGATAAAGATATAGCTTAAAGTTGATGTTTGATCTTCAAATGCCAAACAGTTGAATACTCAATGAAAGTAAATAGCTCAGTCTTCAGAGGCTCTTTAAGAATTTTTGAAACTACATGACAAATTCTACACATTCCTATATAACACTAAAACAAATGGAATTAGTAGTCCACAAATACTGAGTTCCTGCCTGCATTGAATAAAAGCAGAGGATTGCAGCTCTTCATATATAACAATGAAAATGAGCTAAGAACACAGAGTTGATCCCTCAACATAGTGTGACTTTATGAATCTCTGGTAATATCTCTATTTACACGACGTGAATATATTGGCCGAATGCTTACTTAGTTTTAAACTTCTTCCAGTATTAAAACAAATCCTATGTTTACAGACCAAATCAAAATTCCTTCTCATTGACTTCAATGAAAGTTACACATATATTGTAGAATCACAGAATCATAGAATTGTTTGAGTTGGAAAAGACCTTTAAGATCATGAAGTCCAACTGTTAACTTAGCACTGCCAAGTCCATCACTAAACCAGGTCCCTAAGCACCACAACTATTTGTCTTTTAAATGCCTCCAGGGATGGTGACTCAAACACTTCTCTGGGCAGCTAGTTCCAATGCTCAACAACCCTTTTGGTCAACAAATTTTTCCTCATATCCAATCTAAACCTCCCCTGGCACAACTTGAGGACATTTCCTCTTGTCCTATTGCTTGTTACTTGGGAGAAGAGACCAACACCCACCTCCTTACAACTTCCTTCCACGTATTGTAGAGAGCAATAGAGTCTCCCCTCAGCCTCCTTTTCTCCAGGCTAAGAAACCCCAGTTCCCTCAGCTGCTCTTCATAGGACTTGTGCTCTAGACCCTTCATCATCTTCATTGCTCTTCTTTGGACACACTCCAGCACCTCAATGTCTTTCTTGTAGTGAGAGGCCCAAAACTGAACACAGTGTTCGAGGTGCGGCCTCACCAATGCCGCATGCCAACGATCACTTCCCTAGTCCCTCTGACCACACTATATCTGATACAAGCCACAGTGCTATTGGCCTTCTTGGTCACCTGGGCACACTGCTGGCTCATAATCAGCTGGCTGTGGAACAACACCCCCAGCTCCTTTTCCGCTGGGCAGTTTTCCAGCCACTCTTCCGCAAGCCTGTAGCATTGCATGGAGTTGTTGTGACCCAAGTGCAGAAACTGGTGCTTAGCCTTGTTGAACCTCATACAGTTGGCCTCCGCTCATCAATCCAGCCTGTCCAGACCCCTCTGCAATTCCCTTCTACTTTCAAGCAGATCAACATTTTTGCTCAGCTTGGTGTCATCTGCAAACTTACTAAGGGTGCACTTGATCCCCTCATCAGATCATTAATAAAGATATTAAACAGAACTGGCCCCAATACTGACCCTTGGGGAACACCACCTGGGACTGACCACCAACTGGAGTTAACTCCATTCACCATAACTCTTTGGGCCTAGCCATGGAAGCAATGAGCAGCCAGTTTCTGCAGGAGAAGGCTGAGGGAAATGGTGTCATAGTCTTTACTAAAATCCAGGCAAACAACATCCGCAGTCTTTCTCTCATCCACTAAGCAGGTCAGCTTGTCATAGAAGGAGATCAGGGTAGTCAAGCAGGACTTGCCTTTCATAAACCCATGCTGACTGGGCCTGATCAGCTGGTTGTCCGTTATGCGCCTTGTGATGGCACCCATAAACTTCCCTGGCACAGAGGTCACACTGATAGGCTTGTAGTTCCCCAGATCCTCCTTTTAGTCCTTCTTGTAGATGGGCATCACATTTTCTAACCTCTAGTCAACTGGGACCTCCCTGGTTAGCCAAACTGCTGATAAGTAATTAAAAGTGGCTTAGTGAGCACTTCTGCCAGCTCTTTCAGAACCCTTGTGTGGATCCCTGTTTTGCTGATTAAGGATACCAATTAAACTCGGACACCAGAGTGAAAAGAGTAGGCGTACTTTACTAGTGATAACCAAGTAATGTAACAGCGTAATACAGAAAACATGCAGTAAGAAGAAGCAGAACAGTGCACTTAAAGCAACAAACAGGAAAATACAGGGTAATGCATCAAATCATTACTACACGAGAGAGAGAGAATAGTGGTTAAGAGAAATACATCACCACTTGCATATATTATCATCATCATCCAGATTCGCAGATGCTGGGGAGCCCCGGTTACAGCGAGGACTTGGAGAGCCAGTCCCGGCAAGTGGGAAATCCTACGCGGTGCGTCCACCCATAGGTGAGGCATCCAAAGTCGCTGCAAACGGGCCCAGCCTTATATACCAGAGATTGACAAGCCAGAATAGCTGGCACCTTTGTTTCGAGCGGAAAGTTTCTGGTTTCATTCTCCTGTTGGATTCCACCAAAAGCCTGGCCAGGGCTCGTGGGGGAATCAAGGGAGTTTCTAACAAGGCCAAATACTTGGGTTCTCAGCCTTGAACAAGGCTGCGAAAGGAAAGTTGAATACATTCTCTCCTCACTACTGATTATATTTTGTCTTTCACTAGCGAGTTTACATATTTTATTAATGACTACATGCTAAGTTAGCAGCTTCAGCTTGGGGCCTGTTGTTCAGGCTGCAGTATTTCAATGCTTTAGCACTTTTTACACCAGCATAAGTGGGTTGTTATAACTTAGTACAATACCTACTAGCACAATGGTTATCAGTTATAAAATATACAGGATTCATCTATAGGTCAACTCTGGCTTGGGCCTGTTGTCCAAGCCTTAGCACCTCAATCCCACATGGGATTGTGTGTAGAATTTCCTTTCGGATTATGGGGGGTTCCTTCTGCTCCCCGTCCCCGTCTTCCAGCTAGGAGCCTGGGTACCCTGAGAACAATTTGTCTTACTATTAAAGCCTCAGGCAAAGAAGGCATTAAGTACCCCAGCCTTTACCTCAGCCTTTGTCACTATGTTTTCCCCCACATCCAATAAAGGATGGAGATTCTCCTTAGCCCTCCTTTTATTGCTAATGTATTTATAGAAACATTTTCCACTGTCTTTATGCTTTAGCCCTTCTGATTTTCTTTCTACATAGCCTCATGACATCCTTGTAGTCCTTCTGAGTTGTCTGCCCCTTTTTTCAAAGGTCACAAACTCTCCGTTTTTTCCTGCGTTCCAGGCAAAGGTCTCTGTTCAGTGAGGCCTTTCTTCTTCCCCACCAGCTTATCTTTTGGCCTGCTCCTGTGCCTGGAGAAGGCACAGGATTTTTCTTCTGGAAGCATGTCCAGCCTTCCTGCACTCCTTTGCCCTTCAGGACTGTCTCCCAAGGGACTCTATGAACCAGGTCCCTAAACAGGCCAAAGTCTGCCCTCCAGAAGTCCAAGGTGGCTCTTCTGGTGACCCTCCTCCTTACTTCTCCAAGAATCAAAAACTATCATTTCATGATCGCTATACTCAAGATGGCCTCTAACCATCATATCACCCACAAGTCCTTCTCTGTTCGCAAACAGCAGGTCCAGCACGGCACCTTCCCTAGTTAGATGCTTTACCAACTGTCAGGAAGTTGTCTTTCATGGACTCCAGGAACCTCCTAGACTGCTTCCTCTCTGCTATATTGTATTTCCAGCAGACATGTGGTAAATTTCAGTCCTCCAAAAGAACAAGGGCTAGTGATTGTGAGACTTTTCCCAGATGCTTATAGAGTATTTTATCCTGGTTGGGTGGTCTATAACAGATTCCCACCATGATATCTTCCTTATTGGTCTTTGCCCTGATTCTTACCCATAAACACTCGACCTTATTCATCACCATTATTATGCTCTAGACAACCAGAAGTTAGCATACAATCAGAAGTTAGCATAGTTGTAGTTATATCATCCGGCATACTAATTATTTATCTACAGTTTGTTGATAACATTAATTTCATTAAGCTTAATGGGGAAACATGAAAATTATTCTTGTTGCTAATGCAAAAATTGACACACTTAAAACTCCTCATTTTAGTCTCAGCATTAGAAGCATTGAAAATTAGAGCAAAAAAAAATTATATCGGTGAACACAGATGAAAGGATCAAATCCAGATCTAGTTCAAAACAAGACTTAGTTTATGTTCTTTTCTTTCATCCTTTAAAATTTACAGAGCATTATAGGATAGTTCTAGTTTTGGCCAAGTTTGAGCTAATGTCTACTCATTGAAGATGAGCCTGTCTAAAGATCTACAGCAAAGTAAACTTTCATAGCTGCTCCAGGCATGTTTTTATTGTGTGTATGTCAAATAGTTTAAATAAGAAATAGAATATATTCCAGATAGTTTATGAAGAATGATAACATCGACCAACTACTAAATAGTCTTTCTTTAAAACAACTTGTAAACACCAAATATGGTTGCCAAATAATTCAGCAGTTGAATTTTTTTTTTACTAGTGGTTATAAAATCCAAATTGCTTAATTTCCTCAAATGGTTGTTTGAATGGTATACCACATAAAGCGGCAGAACATTCTAATTCTGAGTGGAATTAAGTATACTGTGGATGATGTATAGAATAGAAAAACAGCAAGTGCAATGCACACACTTTAAATCATAATGTGTTGGAAATGGTCACAGCTAGAAAGAAGTAAAACATGGCCGATATTAATTGAATAAATAAAACCTATATATTTATGCTAGCTGACTGTCCCGATCCAATATCGGGGAGAGTTCTTAAATGATCCCAAGAGTGAGATTAAGACACAAATGAGGTCAGATGCCATACAACCTTGTAAGCTTTATTTCCGTAACAATGGGGTAATAGTGATAGGACAGAGAGAAGAAGAAAGAAAAAGAATACCTAAGCAAGCAAACGGCAGAGATGCAGCAAGATCAGTTACCACCACCACAAAACTGGTGGTGTCCCGTCGGTTCGGTCTCGGTGCAAGTGATGGGGTCTTTGCTCCAAGCTCCCAGCTCCAAGCTCTGCAGAGAGAGAGATGATGTCAAAATCCCAGCTCTGAGCACTGAGAGAGGAGTATGCAGTCCTTTTATTGTCCCAGTTCCCATGATTTCTCCGAAGAGTCCGACCATTTCCACAGAGCTCATACGCACCGCCCCGTGTTCCTCCATGTGCACATGCCCAGGTGTTCACAGTGGTCGTGCCAGCGTGGGGTCGACCTGCAGTGTCTTCAGCCTCCGCACATCTTCCTCACCCTGATTTCCTCTCCACCTGGCTCGTGCGCAAGTACAGCTTGGTAGGCACTGCCAAGGATGTTGTTGTTCCAGCTTCAGGCGGATATTCTGGTTTCTTCGGGGAAAACTCATCTCCTTTAGAGCGTACTCCTCCACGGCAACAGGATGCTGAGGCCAGGAAGTGGTAGTGGTGCAGCAGCAATGTTGAGACAAACACAGTCCAACACAGTCTCTTACACTGACCAAGACGTTTTAATTTCCTATTTAAAAGACAGCAACAGAGATTCAGGAAGATAGCTGTTTTTTGCAATGTAATATAACATACTTAGTTTTAACATACTTAGATTAACACTAACAAAGACTACACTTTATACCAGAGCAATAATTAGGAAACACACAACCTTAGAGATTTTGGTAGTTACCGTTATAATCTTTATAATGTGGGGTTTTTTTTCAGAGTCTTCTGTTCCTCTTTCTAGTGATTTGTTTCTTTTTTCATAACTAGAAATCTAGAGGGACTGACACAATATTGAGATTTAAACATTTTAATCCATTCAGAATCATAGGGATTTGTCTCCCTAAAAGATAACGCACTTCTATTTCCTTGTGCTTTATGTACGCAATGTTTATTAACATGTCTATATAACAATGGCTCATAATTCTACAGAATTATGACATACTTATCTTAATTTAAAAAAAGAACAAAAACAATTTGCATACAATGTTGAAAAAGGTCATTATAATTTAAAGCTAAGAAATGCCTTAAAAAAAATCAGATTCTGATTACTAACATCTTTTTTTCACTTTGAACTGCTTAACTACCCAAAGATCCACTCAAAGTTGTCATCCCCTTGTGATGTTTGCTGTACGAACATACCCTAAAGATTTATTCCTATCTCAAAAACTATTTTCATGGTATTGACACATACATGTGAACACACTCCTATTTCAAAAATATAAAAGTAAAAGCTGACATTAGATATCACTTTATAGATCTTGAGAAACTGATGGTATTATGCATAACATACCGCAAGTGCTTCCCTTATTAACCAAACAATCTGGGAACTATCGAGAAATCTCTTACAGCAAGGCTCATTAATTGAAATATGTGGCAATAAATGTCCCTGTCGTATTACCATCATGCTGTTCCACATTACATAAAAGATTACTTCCAAATAATCTCTGTGTTACAGGCATATATTTAGTATGCAATATTCACTATGAACTTTTGTTATACATTGGAGACCCCTCCATAGTGCTAAAATTTTATAGAAAATATATAATATTACATTTTTTCCTGGCAGAAGTCATTTATTAGTTGCAAAAAGTTCAGGAGTAAAATAGTGTGATCTGAAATGCAAACTGAGATGTGTACCTAGATGTGAAAATACCCAGAGGTGAAAGTAAATGCCACTTAATGGTAAATGGTCACTTAAAATGCAGGAACCCAAACATTATTTCAACTATGTGCTGTGTGGGGCAATATGCTTCTTGCTGCAACTCATTTGTTACAGGGTAAAACACCTTAGTTCACATAGTTTAAACAAAATCAGGACTGAATGGTGAACTTAGACAACTTTCATGACTAATTCTTTAGCCCAGCAGTATACAGTATCACCATGATCAGTAACAGACCGCGGACTTTGTACTGAATTTGCAATGCCATAGGACTGAAGCTTGTCATGCCTGATCTGTGTTAACTTTTCTTGACCTGTCTGCTGTTTTGTTTTACTTGGTTTAACTGCTACAGAATTTTTTTTCTGATCAGATGTCTATGGATAATTTGTTTTCCATATCATTGTATGTTTAATCCATAGTTCTGTACAAAGCGGAGAAACTGCAGTGAGACACTAATTTGTGCCAGAGCTTTGCTAAGTAAATGAAGCCTTAGGCTGCATGAATTGTACTTTAATCTTGGTTTTTTTTCAGTGGAAATGTAGCAGGTAGATAAGGAAGTCTAAATAAAAGTTTAACTACGGAATATTCTGTAACAAAATATAAGGAAATGTCTCAAGACGCAGACAAAAAGGGTGCCAGGAGTCTGTGAGAGCAAATCAGAAGAGAAGACCCCCGACTCCATGAATAAGATTGGATAAACAGAAGTGCCATCAGGAAACCAGGTGACCTGTAGAGACTACAATATCCTGTAACAATCAATAGGCGGGGTCCTTCTTCGGAGGCACCCAGCTTAAGTTCTAACTACTATTGCATATTAAACATAGTAGAAGGAACTCTGATTCTTTTATTAAATTGGAACATAGGGACAAGCCCTGTTGAGGTGGCATTTGAATAATTCCTACCATGGTCTAGATGGTGGCTGCATAAATCTTACAACAGAAACAAACAGTTATTCTATGCAGAATGAGATAGTTACAATTCTAACACAATGATGTAGTGTCGAAAAATACAGCCCTGGTACGCTAGCAGAGGCCTTCAGAAGTGGTAAGAGATAATGTGGTATAGAGGACCACAGGCATGGGATGATAAGGCATGGACCACAGGCTTAGCACTATAGACCCTACAGATGTAGTCAACTCACCTGTGGTCATCTAAAGAGATGCAGACAGGAGCTGGACAAAACTGATTTTCATGTGTAACAGAGAACCAAGAAATAGTATTGAACAGACATAAACCACACCAGATATAGTAAATCCAGCTGTAACATGGAGTTGTAGACCAACAAAGAAAGAGTAGACGTGTAAAACATTAACAGACACATAAAAATGGACCCAAGTGGATCCCAGGGGAATGAAAAAGAAACTATCAATATTAGCATCATATTCTTCCTGACAAAGGACTGCAGACTCTGATGACTGGCCATAACATACCCCCACCACCAGTGTTCTAAAGCCAATGATCTTAGAACTCAGAGAAACAATGGAAAGATGAGCATAAAAACCTGGACAAGGGGTAAAAACTAAAAAGTGTGTCTGTAAAACAATTTTAACTGTGTTATTATAATTAAAACTGTTTATTTTTTTCTATAGAAATATTTATCTCCCTTCCCTTCCCTTCCCTTCCCTTCCCTTCCCTTCCCTTCCCTTCCCTTCCCTTCCCTTCCCTTCCCTTCCCTTCCCTTCCCTTCCCTTCCCTTCCCTTCCCTTCCCTTCCCTTCCCTTCCCTTCCCTTCCCTTCCCTTCCCTTCCCTTCCCTTCCCTTCCCCCCCCCCCCCCCCCCCCCAATAATTTGGTCTGCAATTTGGTCTGCATTAGTAATATTTTCTGGATTAGACTGTTATAAATTTCAATTATATTAATAATACATCCTTGCTTTTATATGTAAGGAATGTTTCCTCTTCAAGCATAAAGAGAATACTGAGAGTAACATAAGTAAATCCACAAAGTTCTCACACACACACATCCACCCTTCCAGGGCAATGGGAGTTTTTTCCTGCAGGAGACATGGCTGCCTCAGCTTTGTGCACCTCCTGCTGGTCCTGTGCCAATGAAACCACCATTGAGGAGGTGCCCCAGAAGGTGTCCCTGCACTCATGTGCAGTTCCTGTGTGCTGCCCCCACACTGACAGCCCACTGCTGGGTGCAGGCTGCTCCCAGCATCCCACAGGGAAGCTGCACTGCCCGGCCCAGGCTAGGATCTCTATGAAAGCAGAATTTTTCCTTGTGATCATACAAGGGAAAATTTTTCCTTGTGATCTAAAAGGAAAATTCTAGTCAAAACTAGAAAAGAGGAAACAATTCTGTACAAAAACCCCCAACATTTCTGGTTTTTGATCCCTAAGTTAAGAACTGTAAAAAAAGTACTTGAAGTATATTCCTGACTTGAACTCAGACCTTAAAGAAAAATTACCTGTTACCAACTTCAGTACATTAATGATCAGGCCAATATCTCACTTAGTGGCAGGTGATAACAGGCAGATGGTGTTTAACTTGCTTTAGTAAAAATAGATAAATATAACTTGAGTGAAAAGAAAAGGACTTTTTCTTTATTCCCAGGTACTGTGGCACCAGCAATTCAGATCCTGAAATCATCTTATTTTAACTCACCAAAGACTACAGCTGAACTAAAAGAAGTTGAAAAAATACTTATTCAATTAATTTAGCTCTTTTCTTTTTGGCATATGGTCTACAAATGTAAATGATGTCTTGAAATATAGGAGATTGGATTAGGGTTAAAAAGGTTAATACTCAAGGGCATGAAATAGTTCTTTGAATTTGAAATCTTTCAGTTCTTCAAGAACTCATTTTGGAAAATAATGTCTAATCTGTGACTAGTCACTTGATGTATTTAATGTTAATAGTTTGCTGTTGAGACTATTTAAACGGTCACCTTTCACCTAATATTGTTTTTGCTCTCTGATTACAGCCTTTAATCTTGATAAACCAAAAAAAAAAAAAAAAAGAAAGAAAGAACCCTTGTGACTTGAAGGGTTTGAAGTGGGGAGCAATACCTGTGGAAAAAAAAGATTGCAGAAGATAACCCTCAATAAGCAGCAGGTTTGCATAAAATGCGAAGTTACAGTCATACACACACAGAGAACAATGAAATCATGCAAGGCAAAGGTCTGTAACTAATGATCCAGATCGAGTCTTGGAAAACTGGATTGTAACATCTGACTTTGCATAGACTTCGTATCAGTTGTGTTCACAAAAGGACATGGAGTTGTAATGTAATTGTTACCATTTTTCTCCCTCTGAAAAACACAGCCTCAAGTTAAATACCTGACCTCTCCAGGTGCTTAAGCATAGACTCCTCAAAATCAGAAAGACAGCATAAAATTAAGAGAAAATCATTATCCTACGACCTCCTTTCCTCCAGGTTTTAGACCTTTGGTTAGGGATGTGTGTCACTGAATCATAGTTCTGAATACTTGTTTTGAATTAGACATTGATTTCAATAGTCTCTCCCAAAGCAAAGTCCCTTTTTTCTAATGTAATTGCCCAAGTTTCAGTTTTCTTTTCTGTTTGTAGATGCAGGGGATGGTTTTTGACCCTGCTTCTTCCAGCTTCCCCAAGAAAATCAGTGATTATAGGATTTAACATTCCCATTTGGGAAAACAGTTTCACTTTGAATTGAAACAGAGGTTAAATGAAGAAAGGATGAAAAATGTGAGAATAACCATAGCATTCATTATAGGAAATGTTTGAACATTGACTGGGGTAGAAATAAAATCTGAAAAACCTGTAGTTTTGAGTTAGTCTGCATGCCTCTGGCTAGCGTACTGAACTTTTCAATGTGCAGGGGTGTGGTGGGTTGACCCCTGCCAACTGCCAGACACCCCACCCAGCTGCTAGTTTACCACCCTCTCCCCAGAGAAGGATGGGAGACATTTTAAAGGAGCAAGAAAACTCATGAGTCAAAATAAAGACAGGGAAACCACTTGCTAAGAACTGTCATAGGCAAAACAGACTCAACTTGTGGAATTTTACTTAATTTAAAATCATTAAATACTGATTTGGGTACTGTCAGACAAGACAAACATTTAACAGCCTAGGGAAAACACCTTTTCTCCCTCTTTCCCAGGCTCAGCTTCACTCCAGCCACCTCCCCTCTTGCCTTTCTGGTCTCCATTCACCTTGTTATCACCTCAGGTTACTGTCAGTCCCTTTGGTGAGACAACAGGTGTCAAAGGAGGTTAGGATCAGGGCATAGCAGTTTATTTTTGCTGCTCCTTGTTTCTTACTCTTCTTTTCTGCTAATCCTTCCTTCTTACTCATTATGTTTGCTCCAGCATTGGTCCTCCATGGGCTACAGTCCCTTCAGGGCTGTTACCAGCACTGCCATGGATCACCCCGTATTGCTCGTGGCCGCCTTCTTCCTTTGTTTCAGTGTTTACTGCCCTTTCTTAAACGTTTTTCCACAGATGCACCACCATCTTGTCTGAGGAGCAAAGTGGTGCCCTGCAATGGGCCCACTGGAGCCAGCTGGAACCAGCTGTGTCCGTCACAGAGCAGACCCTGGCCTCTCCTCACAGAGGTACCCCCTGCAGTGCCTCACCCTGCTACCAAAACCTTGTAATTTACACCAATACAAAGGGAACAGTTTTACACCCATGAATTCTGAAGTACTTTCCATACTGAATTGATGGAGTAAGCCATGGAACCCAGCTACATCAAATTTCAGGTGAAGATCTGGGCTGTAATAATTGTTTCCCTTTACAGAACTCAGCTGCAAAGTTTGCAATTAATATCTCAGCACCAAAAAGGAAACTGAAGCCAGGGTACACGTGTTTTGGCAAAATGCTTTACTAGTGCACTCTATAAAGGGGTGTTTATATGTTTTGGAGAGGCTTTGATTTGATACATGTCCTGTAAGAACCTTTGCATTTCTAGAAAGATGATGCATGGCATCCATGTGTCATTTGTCATGTATGTCATGTCTGGGTTGTTCATGGCTTGCCATCTCTCAAACCGAATTGCATTTTAGACTTAAAGACACCGCATTTAAATTTTGTTCCCTTGTAACCCAATAAACACCCTGGAATATTATCACTTGCCTGTCTTGCTCTGGTGAGGACAGTGGCACTTGCTGCGCTTTGGCAGTGTGGGAGGTATTTCATCTTAGAATTGATGGCAGTGGGGATCTGATTCTGACGGTACTTTGGGATTACAGAAATACTAAAAATAATTAGTTAATGGTTATAATTTAGTTAAAAGCTATTTTGAAATCCTGATTGAAAGTATTTTGGAAGCATTTGATTAAGTATTACTGAGTAAAGAATTGGAGTACACTTGGTGCTTGAGTATGAATTTTGTTTGCATAGAAAAGGAGTAATTCTTTGCCGAAGAAATTAAAAGAAAGGGAATTTCTGTAAATGTTTTGTTGTACTTTCTTGTCATTGGAGTTGTGTAGCATGCAAAATCACTGCTGTCTACCTATATATTCATTTAGGAATCAGCATGAAATCCATATATGATGGAAACAAAGGTTTTGCAAATACTGGTGACAAAAGTCTGCACAGGTCTTTTCAAGCAGACAGAGCTGTTGGAAATACTAATCAACACACAGTCTGAAAAATAACTGGCATCTAAATCTATATTTTAGATAAAATAGAAATGCTTTCATAAATGTCCCAGCTAAAGACAAGTAATTAGTTTCCATGAAAACAAACACCACTAAATTATTTCTTAATAGAGGTATTGCTGTAGCTAAAATGCCATGACTGTACTGACTGCTTTAGCTAATCTGACATTGAGTCCAAGGCTTACAAAGTCAACATAATGCTTAGGACATTATTCTTACTTAGCCACATTGTTGGAATAACCTGCTTCAGAAGAAGCTGAGTAAGTCAAGATTTATTAGACAATTTCAACAAAACTTACAGAAATATTTTTGAGTACGGCTTGCAAGTTTTAATGTCAAGAGCAGAAACAAACACTTCCACAGATGCTATTTTCACCTGAGGAA
This sequence comes from Strix aluco, assembly GCF_031877795.1. NCBI lineage: Eukaryota > Metazoa > Chordata > Aves > Strigiformes > Strigidae > Strix > Strix aluco. The sequence continues at coordinate 83,827,642 of NC_133932.1, read as the reverse complement.
ATTTTTAAACAGTTCCTTCATAGCATTTTGATATAAATGATGCCCTCGTGTGCTGTCAGACAATATTGATGATGTCTTTTTTTAACCTATGCTAAACTATCTTTTGGCTTCTATATTGCTAAGCTTTTTTTTCTTTCAGTCAGGAGCTAGTGTATTTTATACACTAGCTTTCTGTATATGAGTTATCGTATTTGATATTGAAACACTGTCATTAATAAAGTGTAAAGAGACTGAGTTGTCCTTGATTTTCTTGCAGCATAGCTGGTTTATGGGAAAATGAGAAAAGCTATTTTTAAGCTCTCTTCCGCTTCAAAATAAAAGAAATATTGTTATAGACAAATATTCTTTATATTATTGCTTTTATATTTTTGTTGCTATCTTGTGAATTAAAATATTCTTGAAATACTATAAGACAAATGGATGAAAATGATGGAATTAATATACAAGAGCTAAAACAGTATACTGAGAATTTTCATCACAGCTCTTGTTTGATATGCAGTCTCCTTGTAAAGCATGAAGAACAAAAAGGATTTTAGTCCAGTCAGTGGCCTCACACATTATGTGTATGACCACAAAATACTATGGCTTTGAATCAAGAATAAAAACTGCCCCAAAGTATTAAGGAAAACTGTCCAAAACTTAATGGCAAGCCCTTAGTCAAGTAAAACATTTCAGCAGGTGGAGCTAGACTGTGGGTGAAAATCTAAACACAACTGCTACTACTACTACTACTACTATGGCTACTACTACAGCTGCTGCTACTACTACTACTACTACAGAGCGATAAATTAAGAAAATATTTTTTAGGTGCTTTAATACAGGCAATCTGGTCTTCTGGGAAGTTAATACTGATTTTTTGAAACCTCAAAGTCGTACAGACTGAACATCCGTTTTATGCTTGCTGTTTCTGACACAGATGGCATAGACTGGATTTGTTTCACATAGACAGTCCAGCTGAAACTTTTCATATGCAGAAGGCCTAGTGTCAAATGCATGGTTCCTGAAGGTCCCAGATGTGCCTTTGTTGTCTGGTCTGTTAGCTGAAGTCACACTGTATTAATTGAGTGCACACTGAATACATATCAAATTCATACTGGACAGTTAGATCTAAAATAAGTCTATGGGAAGAACTGGGAACTATAGAAACCAAAAACCAAGATTTACAGAAGTTGAAAAGACCAGGGAGGAGAACTTCCATTAGAGTGTTTTAAACCACTTTAAATCAATAAGAGGGCTAAAGTAGACCCAGTGTCCCTGCTGTTGAAGGTGTTTTATATAAAATACCTTAAAAATCATGAAGGAGAAAAATTACTAGCCAGGTGCCTCCTTTTCCCAAGTGATTAATTTGTATTAATTAAGTGTGCAATTAATGTTTACTGGAAGTGAAAAAGGTAAAATAAAAGTGATAACCTATTCTTGCCAATTAACCTGTTCTCTTCTAGATAGAATATTAAAGTATAAAGAGTAAACAGGAATTCAGAGCCTTTTTTGTGGTTGAAGTACCCAGTCTGGGCCTCTTGCATCCTATTTACTGTATACTCTAAATCCTGGACTCATACTCCAAGGAAAGCACTTAATCTTTCACTTTCTTTTGAAAGAATTAGATTTGTGTTCATCACCCACAGGAGCTTTCTCTTTTGCTAGTACAATATACCACATTACAAAAGATATATTGTTTTATGTCTCCTCCTCTGTCATTCACACAACTCAGGTATGACAACTACAGTGGCTGTTTATGCAGAAAAAATAAACTGCAGAATTTCAGTGATATCTTGATTGCATCTGTATGCAATGAAGAAAGCCTCACCACTGGACCAGCCAAGTTTCCACAGATTAGTAGCAAATATTCCATGAACCAGCTGTGATCTGATAAATGCTCCACAAAAACATCAATTCTTTGGACAAAATTTAGGAGGTCAGTATTGAGCAAGTCTAATCATCATGTTAACTGGGTTGTTTATGTCTAACCACAACACTTTATGGCTCAGACTCGATGGTCTGACACTGTTAACCAATATATTTTAATGCAAGCTTTAATACTACCCAGAATTAAATGATACGGACTCAAAACTCTCCAAAGAGAGATGTGTATCTCTTTCTTCTCCAACCCCATCTGTGCTATTGGTATTTAGCTAGATGGAACGTAAGAAAAGAACATAAAGGGGTTGAAAGGAACAATCTTAAAGTTGCTGTAAATCACACTACAGATTTCAGGAAGAATTTTTATTCCAAAACCATGTCTCTGTCCAAAATGTGGTGATACTTATTATTGTGCATTATAATCTAGACAGAACAGAAAAAAATTAGAATATGGCAAGTGCAATGTACTTAACAGTTTTGACTATAATCCATTTGAATTAAATCTATGTAGCCAAAATGCAAATCCCATCTGTTTAATATAGCTTTCCCCCCACCCCCCTACCCCCCCAAACAAATAAACAAAGAAAATTCCATACTCCTGTTTGGAAAAGGGGAAAATTCAATCCTATGGTAGGCCAACTGTTAGAATTTATGTAAGCTATATGAGACACTCTTGGAGGTCACTGTAAGGCTCAGAGGGGAAACAAAGCAAGCAAAGCAACCAAAACCAGAACAAAATCAAAACTTCTTCAGTCATTATGTCCTTTTCTCCCTTTGATTTCCAATATTGGCAGAACATTTTTGTCCTGTCCACTGCATAAAGAGCAAGTATAATCTGCAGTCTTCTTTTGCATTTTTAGTTTGTAGATTATATTGTTTATAGTCCTTCAGTCTCTTGGAATCTATTCTGATTAATAAAATTTCACAGTATTTCACACCTTCTGGACTAATATGTATGAACAGCAGTCAACCTATTCTTAGGACAAAGCAAAAGAATTGTAGGTAATAATACTAGCACTGCAGGGCCAAAATTAAGGTAATCAAGGACTTTAGTCATTAGCAAGCCATAGAAAAACTTAATACTGTTCTGGACAAGCCAAGCTTCTGACCATTAATTGGGGCATCATCAGAGTTGCTATTCAGGTAGCATACCTTCTGGAATTTTACTGCTTATATTAAAATACTTCCAAGAGATTTAATAACTTAGTAGTGTCTAAGGTGGCCTAGCATCACATTATTAAGAAAGAGGCAAAGTCAGAAGTTCCATTGTATGCCTTCTGACTAGATTTTGTATGTAGTTCTTAATTTGAAAAACTTTGGTGTCTAATTCTAGTCTACATTCTTTTATAAATCTCAGCTTTTGTGACTGTTAAGGTTCTTTCAACATCCAAGCCCATTTTTGTCTTGACCAACTGTGAGTAATGATTTCCAGATTTAGCTGTATTTACGTAATAATTCTAAAGGTTATTGTCTTGGAGACAATCACATGAATGCCATTAAGTAACAAAAGAATTTCTGAAGCAGCATATTAAGTGATACAGTCATAAGAATTAACTGTATAATGATAGTCTTAATTTATTTGTCTAAAAAAAATGTGATGAAACCAATAGAATCATATCTCTCTCTTTTCCATGATCTCCCTAAAAAACCTTATCCTTTTCTTACTAAGTTTTTGCTGTTACAACTAAGATTATTTCATGGGAGTTTAGCACTCAACATCTGCAACTCTAGGTGCCAATGCAAACATCACCTCTCTTTACTCTTCACACCTTACTTACCACTTCTCCAAACTGTCTAAATTTCATGGTTAAATTTCCTCCTCCTCTCCTTCCCTTTTATCTTAATCAGCTACTTTCTACCCTTAATCCTTCTCCCTTTTCTGCAGCAAATTCAGGTTTCCTTTTCCCACATGCCAACATCTCCATCATTTTAGATCTACACTTTACTTTTAACCCTAACATATTTCCATTTCTTGCCCTGTTTCTTCTGCTATAAGCATCCACAAATTTGTATAGTAGTCCTAATCTAATTCTCAGTTGCCCACTTTGAACAGCTTTTCATGTTCTGTTTTTCCTCCCTACACATATTTTTAAATAGTTGCCTTTTCAAAACAACCTTTTTTTTTTTTTCCTGTGTTCAGGTGGGTCTTTTTCCTTCAGTGTTGTTGTCTCTCATTTAACTTTATATCTTCTCACTGGTTTTTTTTAGAGCTAGAATAATTGAAATTGTCACAGTTGATAAAAGTTAAAACTTCATGGTCTGCAATGTACACATGTGTCATGTAAATATACTGTCTCTCAGCAGTGCTGCTCTAAACATTGTTCTAGCATAACATACTGTTTGTTTGTAGAACCCAGGCTGCTGATTTTCTCACTGATTTCTACCATATCAGTGTAACAGTGAAAGACATTTAGGAAATAATATTAATCTTTCTTTGAAGGCCAGAACTTTAGTTTGACATGAGTGACATATTTAGAAAAGAAATAAGATTTGTCATTAGCATTATAGAACATTTGCTTAAAATATGGTATTTATTATAAGGTCCAAGTGCAATTGATAGTGTGGTATTTAAAGAAAACACTGTTTTCTCTTCTGCTTAGTATCTTTCTTTGCATAATTCATTCCTCTGAAGATGTAATGAACTATATACCTTCTACCTTGTCACATGGACTTTTTTTCCCCACAGAGTACAAAATTAGAAGCTTTTAAATGTCAAACCAATAATTTAATTTTTTTTACTGAATTTTTAAGTAAACTCACTTCCTTCACTTTATCCCTTAACATTTTACAAAGATTTAAGTGTAAGTAAATTATTACTGGCTTTCAGAAATAAAGCATAGAATGTGAGTTTGATAAAAGCCATTTTAAATTGGAATGTAGACTATTTAAATCAAGAAAATCCCACAAATGCTCTGTATTTTCTGACCTAAACATATCTATCCTTTTCACATTTTTAAGGTAATTTCCTTTTTCTATTTTATCTACCCTTTTTGCTTCCATTGTCCATATTGAAATGTGTAGAGTTCCTCTCACACAATTAGCACCCAAGGCAGATATGATTTGATTGCTAGTGATTTAGAAGAGCTATGGAAAAGCTGACTAGCACAATAAGAAGTGCTTACTGGGAGAGGTTTTTCTGGTCTTTATTTTCACTGGAAGTAAAAAGTTAATGTAGCATCAGCCAGTTATGACATTAACAGCTGTACGCTTGACTGCATACACACTGTCATGCTGTGAAGGGCAGAAAACGTACACACCACATGTAACATCCCTAGTTCTTTAGTAAGCTCTCCCAATAATTATACCTTATGCTCCACTACATGTGTGCCTTCAAAGGTTCTGCTTTAGCACTGCTTTATCCACCAACAAAATAAGAGGTCTGTGACTCAGTAGCACACCAGAACCCCATTTACCCATCCCAAAAAATCATGTGTTCTGATACTTAAGAATTCAATATATACATATTGAACTAAGATGTGGATCTTTTTGTTAGTCTGGTCTTTGTGAAGTTTATTGTGAAAGGTTTTTAATTTGTACTTTGAATTACAAGAGAAAAAAAGAACTAAAATTGATCATGCTCGGTGTTATGCTCAGTTGAAATATCTGCAAAAATAACAACTGAGATACTTGTAGTGACATATCTCATTCAGTATGTTCAGCAGAAAGGAGAAAAATTTTGCATAACTCATAAGGAGATTTGGAGGCTTAGCAAGCTTGTTACTTTATCAGTCAGATTTTGAACTGTAGAAGGAAAGTTTGTCCATTTTTCTCTTTCTTCCTTGGAACCTGACAAAACTATACAACACAAGAAGGTTTTTATAAGTAATAATATGAGAAGTATCTGCAAAATATACTGCAAATGGCAAACTTGGTTTATAGGACTGGATGTCATTTTTATATTCACTAAGTCTTAGTTTTACTAGACATGCAATCTTACTAACTTATAAAAGTCTGCAGGGCTGTCTGAGGATATATATCAGCACTAAGTAGCTGTAACACTTTATGGTACTATAAATGTAAAAGCAGTACTATTACATTTGATGAGAGATATTTGCTTTTGTATGGCAAGGACTACACAAGAATTAAATAACATTGAGTGAATGAACAGAGTGGATGTACAACAAAATACACTGAACTTGATTTATTCTGTGAAAGAGAAAAGTGAACTCCTGAGGACTTTTGTCTTCTTCACTTTGCTTGTATTAGGTATGTCCACACTACTGAACTTCAATAACGTCTTCACTTGGCCTCATCTCATGTTGCATGGACTATATCAGGTACCTTGTGGTGAGTGAGAGAATCCCGTATAAGTAAAGGTCATAATAAGATCTTGGCATAAGTTTTTTGAGGGTATTTGTTTGATTTAACATCACTGAGAAGATCTAGGGTTTATGTGTAGTACCTCTGTGTACTTTGTCAAAGTATACATATACATGAAAATAATATCCACTTGACTTTTCAACACCCTAAGTCTCCACAGTGAGTTTCATACCCATATTGCATACCAGGTCATACCACTTGAGACTGAACAAACTCTGAGACAAAGTATTTGAAATTCCTACATCTCTTCCATAAGATCTCTGTCTAAGGTCATACCAAATTTCCTGCTGCTCTGAAACACCTCTGGAACCTTATTTTCTTTTATAAGTAGGGGCCTACAAGAAAAACATCCTGACCTAATTTTAACCTGTAATCCACTCCACAACTCCATACTAACCCTTGGTCAGGTGCATATCCCCCTGTTCTAATGCCCCAAACTTTATTCCCTCACCAAATATAAATCTAAATTTCTAACTGCATCCTTTCTTTTGGTGAAACTTTAATTAGTCCTGTACCTTTCCTAGACCAACTCATAATTGAAACTGAAGAATTCCTCCAAAGTGACCTGGAAGACTGCCTTTGGAGACTTGATTATCATATCTTTACAGTCTCTTCCCAAAGCTGGGCCCGTTACCTTGACTACATTTCCCTAAAAAATTGAAGAAGCATAACTTGAATAAATAATCTGCCAATAGTATTTGCACATGTAGAGAGGTTGTTGAATCATTATATGCTATCCTATATTCACAGGTGCTTTATTGTCCACCAAATACCAACTTTCACTTTCAGACAATTTGGGTAGGTCTGTAAACTTTTCAAATCTTCTGAATAAATATGTCTTTAAAATGTTGTTTCCTTTTTTTTATGCACCCTTAATTACACTTACATAGCTGGTTTTTGTTTTATATCTCTTTAATTCTTGCACATACTTGTGTTACTTTGTTTTTTTAAGACCTCTACAAATTGCCAAAGGAAATATTATTTTCCAAACAAATATCCTTGCACTGTATTTCACATCTTATATAAAACACAGGTAAGTGTTTTGTTACCCTAATAACAATTATTATTTCCTGAAATACTAAACTGCTTGTTTTTCCAGTACTAGGGCAGCATAAGAAAGACATCAACACACCTTGTCTACTTCATGTATTTTCTTCAGGACCACATGAACTTGACACTACAAGTCTGGCCATGTTGTAGCTATGCTCCTAGCAAGTATGAGTGTGGTGCAGCAAAGATGACTACACAAAAGTTAGCCATGCTTTACAGATTGTTGCCAAAATGGATCCTAGAACTAAATTGTCTCTATGATCTCTATTTGAGCCCACAGCCATACAATTTGTTCTATCCAGAAATGGATATGGATACCAGGAAGCAACTAACCTTCTTAGTAAGCTGTAAAAAAGTCCAGGAAGTTTTTGATTTCATTTTCTTCTTATCTTACTAATGTTAGTTTATCATCCCTCTTGGTATTCCAGCATAAGAATTTTTCTTTCTGCTATTTCTCTTGTTCGGTTGTAATTCTTGGATACTCTGAATTACTTTAACACACTTCTATTCTGCTCTGATTTTTTTACTGCACTGTCTCTCAGTTATGTGATACATGGCTTTAATAAAATTCAAAAACCATTGTATTAAATTTCTATTCTTATAAACATAGACTGATATAATTCCAAATTATTCTTTCTTATTTCTTGTATTCCTAATAACCATTCAAAATTCCATGCTTAGAATCACCTTCCTTACTTGTTATTTTGGTCTCTGAACCAATGGCTCCTCATTTCCTACCTCACCAAATTCAAGCTTTATGGTTTTATCACTGAAATTATTCATCATAGCTTTGCTCTATCCAATTTATCATTTTTCTGTCTATTGTGTCATACCCCATAAATTTGTTCTGCCAGTGATACTAACTTCAAACTGGGCTTTCCACAACACCTTCTTTAACCTTTCTTAAGTATAAATTCTAATTCTTGTCCCCAATTCCCTCCCTTATGTTCTGTCTATGAATAAATTTCTTCATATCAAGCAAAAATAATCACTTCTACTAAAAGGTCTATAAACATGTAACCAACAAACAGTATACATGTTCTGCTAACTATAGTTGTTCTGATTTGCCTAACATACAAAATAAATGCTTTCAGTCTGACAACTGAAAACGTAGTACACCTAGAAGCTGCAATGTACACATTATTTTTTATATAGCAGCTATTGTTGCTATCAATTTGGTCAGTTAGGATATTGTGAATACAGATGATTTGTCTGACAAAGTAACTAATGGTAAAGGAGGTGTGTCAGACTTCTTTGGTATAGACTAAGAAACAGCTTGACTCAACAATATCTATTTTGTGGACTGAGCACTGGCACAGGTTGCCCAGAGAGGTTGTAGAATCTCTATTCTTGGAGATACTCAAAAGCCATCTGGACATGGTCCAAGGAAACCGTCTGTAGGTGGCCCTGCTTGAGCTGGAGGTTGGACCATATGACTTTCAAAAGTCCCTTCCACCCTCAATCATTCTGTGATTCTGTGGATGGACATGTGTGTCGAGAAAGTAGACATATAGGTATGTAGATAGAGACTGATTAAAACATAGAAATAAGTGGCACAGTGTCTTGGCATAAAGAAATATATTTAAAATTCCTCAGTTTTTGATTTCTGAAATCTCTTGAAGGACCCCTTTGATGCCTGTAAGATGAATGTGCCTTGATGATAGACTCTCATAGGCCCATCTCTTTTTACTAACTGTAGAAGGACAAAAGTAGAAAAAATACCTAAACTTTAAATGGCTGAATTTAAATCAGACAAATCACACCTAATGTGTTTAAGTTAGCTGAGCTTCTTCACTTTGCCATGTCAGAAGCTATGTCATTCTGGACAGGAGGAAAAGTATGCACAGAGCCCAGCTGCCATCCCCATAGCCTCGATGACTGCAAGAACTGTTCTGCTTCCAGTAACATGGAGGAAGTGTTTGCAGGATAGCATCAGCATTACCTGCTAATGTAAAACCCGTTGACAATTATGTCTTCATCCTGTTGATTGGTGGGGAATTCAGAGCTTCCAACATTTTCTTCACTTTGGAAGAAATCTGCATGATGTGAAATAACTGACAGTTCTTAAAGGAGCATAAAGTAAATGAGAATATGATTATCTGAATAGGTAATCGATAAAATAATCTAGATAAGATGAACAACTGAAAGTTTAAAAGCAAAGAGAATGTACAGTGAATGAGTATGTTTTTTTCTTCTCACTGATTTAATCTTCATGCCATTAATTTCAAATTAATAAAGTATTTGAGGCTTTAGAGTGTTTGTACAAGTTTGTTTTTAATTAGGTCACCAATTTCAGATGGAATCTAAAGAAAATGTAGTTGTCTTAGTGTGATTCAGTGTGATTTCAACTGGGTGGCAGTTTAATAATCAGTAATTTACAATATGTACTAATATACAATACAAAATGTCACTGTAATGGCAGGCCAAATTTCATTTACTTTTCCTGCATAACCAGTATTATGGATGTCATTAAGTTTACCTTCAGTTATTTGGCAGAGTTATTTATATTTTAATTTTTTCTCTTGTTCCTTCTTTCTTCATAAAACCTTTTTTCTTATGTTAAAACACCTTTTATTGCCTAATTTGTTCATCAGATCCTCAGTACATTAAAATCCTAAAAAGGAAACCTAATCCAACTACTGTGAAAGTCTTCCAAACAAAATGAAATTGTTTTAGGCATAGTTAGACTTGGGGACAGACAGCTCTATAATTTTGCAACTAGACAGACGTTATCAGCAGAATTGTTAAATATGAGAATGTTGACAAAGGAGGAATCTTCAGTACTAATCAGATTTGAAGACTGATGTCTGTCTAATCTGAGAAGTTAGTTATAAGGAATGGCTCTAGATTTGAACCACAGAGATGATCTAGATTATCATAGAATCATAGAATGGTTTGGGTTGGAAGGGACCTTAAATATCATACAGTTCCAACCCCCCTGCCACGGGCAGGGACACCTTCCACTAGACCAGGTTGCTCAAAGTCCCGTCCAACCTGGCCTTGAACACTTCCAGGGAGGGGACGCCCACAACCTCTCTGGGCAACCTGTTCCAGTGTCTCACCACCCTCACCATCACAAAATTCCTTACATCTAGTCTAAATCCACCCTCTTTCAGTTTAAAGCCATTACCCCTTGTCCTATCACTACATGCCCTTGTAAAAAGTCCCTCTCCAGCTTTCTTGTAGGCCCCCTTTAGGAACTGAAGGCTGGTATATGGTCTCCCTGGAGCTGTCTCTTCTGTAGGCTGAACAACACCAACTCTCTCAGCCTGTCATCATAAGTGAGGTGATCTAACCCTCTGATCATTTTCACGGCCCTGCTCTCGTCTTGCTCCAACAGGTCCTTGTCCTTCTTATATTGGGGGCCCCAGAGCTGTACGCAGTACTCCAGGTGGGATCTCACGAGAGCAGAGTAGAGGGGGAGAATCACCTCCTTCAACCTGCTGGTCACCGTTCTCTTGATGCAGCCCAGGATATGGTTGGTTTTCTGGGCTGCCAATGCACATTGCTGGGTCATGTTGAGCTTCTCGTCAACTGTTGCGGAGACACAGAATTAAATTTGGACAGGTGATAAATTTAACAAGATTTATTTTTTATCAAAATCGATTTAGAACTCTGATAATATTAGAAAACTACAAATTCAACGATGCAAGAGGGGTTAATTACTGATCAACCAACTTAAGAATTCTTAAGCTTTAGGAATGATGACCCAAAATATGCATATCACTCACCTAGAACATGAGAGCTCTCAACTTCAAGGCATTTACTTAGGAGGCACCCCAACCTAAAAGGAGAGTCCCCAACTGCAGACCCACTGCTCTGAGGAGGACTGGCTCTATTTTCTCTCCGTCCAGGCTCCATTTATACCCTAGTCCGATCTGATCTGTGGTCATATATGGTCAGTGGTCTAGAATCTTCTCTCAGCTGAGACTTTTTGTTGTCTGAAGACCTTCTCTATTGACTGAAAGGCATTACCTTTCAACCAAGATGTGTATGTGATGGCTGTCACTGACCGAAGTGTGTACATGACCACAGTCACCATGCAGGTTGGGCAGCATGACCCCCAAACTGCAGCTTCTAGTTTTAACTCTTTCCTTTCAGCAGTCAAGAAGTTTCAGCCTCTATCAGGGCAGGTGCACCTGCAACATCAACCAACACCCCCAAGTTTTTCTCCTCAGGGTTGCTCTCAATCCCCTCATCACCCAGACTGTATTTGTACATGGGATTACCTTAATCCATGTGCAGGGCCTTGCACTTACCTTGTTGAACTTCATGAAGTTCACATGGTCCCACCTCTCCAGCCTATCAAGGTCCCTTTGGATGGCACATCCCTTCCCTCCAGCATGTAGACCGCGCCACACAGCTTGGTGTTGTCAGAAAACATGCCGAGGGTGCACTCAATCCCTCTGTCCATGTCGCCAACAAAGATGTTAAAGAGCACCAGTCGCAATACCAACCCCCGAGGAATGTCATTTATTACTGGTCTCTCCTCGGACATCGTACTGTTGACCGCAGCTCTTTGGGTGTGAGCATCCAGCCAATTCTTTTCCATTGAGTGGTCCATTTGTCAAATCCATGTCTCTCCAATTGAGAGACAAGGATGTTGTGTGGGACACTGTCAAATGTTTTCTACAAGTCTACATAGCTGACGTCAGTCACTCTTCCCTTATCCATCAACTCTGTAACCCCATTGTAGAAGGCTACCAAATTTGTCAGGCATATTTGCCCTTAGTGAAGCCATGTTGGCTGTCACTGATGACTTCCTTATTTTCCATGTGCCCTAGGATATTTTCCAGGATGATCTGCTCCATGATCTTGTGCGGCACAGAGGTGAGACTGATAGGCTTGTAGTTCTCCGGGTCTTCCTTTTTTCCCTTTTTAAAAATGAGGGTTATGTTTCTCCTTTTCCAGTCAGCAGGAACTTCACCGGACTGCCATGACTTCTCAAATATCATGAATAATGGCTTAGCCACTGCATCCACCAGTTTCCTGAAGGCCCGCAGATGCATCTCATCAGGTCCCATGGACTTGTTCACCTTTGTTTCATATCATTGAACCATACGATGCTGTTTAAAAAAGAGACTACCTGCAATTTCCTGAAGTCTGCAAAGAACATTTTTATTGTCTGGTCAGAAAGCTAAACAAATGAAATCACTGAATCACAGAATCATTGAAGTTGGAAGGATCATCTTGTCTAATCTTCTGTTCAGAGCAGGGCTAACTCGGAGCTGGCCTGTCAGGTCCATGTCCAGTCAGGTGTGAATATCTCCAAGGATGATGATTCCAAAATCTCTCTGGGAAATTGTGTCTGAGTTTGAGTGTGAGTATTTGATCACCCTCATGTAATATTTTTCTTTTTAATTTTGAAACTGAATTTCCTGTATTACTTGTGTCTGTCATCTATTGTCCTTGATTCTGCACCTGCAAGAAGGGTCTGACTTCCATTTTATTTACACCTTCCCATTAGTTAGGGGCAAATGAAGTCTCCCCATAACTTTCTCATTCCCAGGCTGAACAACTCCAGTTCTCTCAGCCTCTTGTCTTTGTGTTATGTGCTCTAGGCTGTGACCAGCTTGGTGGTCTTCTGCTGAACTCACTCCAGTATGTCCATGTCTTTCAGACTGGGAAGCCCAGCACTGGACACGGTACCCCAGATGTGGTGTCATCAGTTCTGAGCAGAGGGGAAAGATCATCTCCCTCAACCTGTGACTGTGCTTCTCCTAATGCTGCCTGGTATACCATTGATCTTCTTTGCAACCATGACACACAGCTGAAGCATTTTCTGAAAAAAAAAAGGCAAAATTTTAGCCTCCCCCAGCTCCCCCCAGCCAGAAGCTATCACTCTGTCAACCTCTGGCAGTAATGAATATAACTTAAACTATTTTACATCTTCCAATCTTTTTTTCTGACAGTCATTGGGGTCTCGTCCAACTACTGATGCTATCCAAAGTCTCATTATTGACTTCAGTGGGAGCTAAACATAGAGGCAATATTTAGGTCTATGTTTGATAATATTCATCAGAGAAAGGAAAATTCTGAATATAATGTAATAGTATGAGTTGTGGGCACAAATATCATAGTGAAATATGACCACACACCAGGTAGAAAAGGAAACATAATTTTGAACTACAAAATATGTGATTAAAATGTACAATGAATAAGGCAAAAAAAGGAGCAAAAATGGACTTCAACAATTTTGAAAATTTAAATGAATAAATATATTTGGATATTCATTACTATTTTCCTTTCATATCATTACTTCATATGGTCCTAATCTGGAAGATCTAACATAAGTATTTTTTTTTAAAAGAAGCTTTGGTTCATGAATTACAAGCAAATATGCAGAAGCAGCAGAGATCTGACACTATTTCAGACATCTTTCTGCTGGAAATATCTTTGAAGGAAAACCTGATAATTAATATGCGATATATTTTGTTTTACAGAACCTCACCATTCTGAAATTTTCATCATTATACAGTTTCCCTGAAATCAGTGATGCAAACACCTAATTACAGCAGGATGACCATGAGGAGATAAATATCTATTTCATAGTTTCTCCTTAGATCCATATGTATTTGGATGAATCACAGAGTCCTTATTTAGACAGCAAAGAAAGATTTTTACCATATGCTCGCCAACTGGTATTTTTCAAAATATAGTGTGAATGCTAATATTTGCAATATTGGTCAAATAGAAGCCAAGGTTTTAAAAGAGACAACTTATTTTAAAAACCCTATTTAAAATAATGACTTAAATATCTGGTTAAAATTCCAACAGGGAAATAATTCATTGTTCTGAAATAATTGCCAAATACCCCCAGATCAACACTGCAGAGAGAAAGGTACTTCTGAAGATCCACATCTCACCTTAATTGAATAATGCACTTGTCATTTGTTTGACTCTTTCTGTCTCCCCACAGCACACACAGCTCAGAAGAGAGTGGAGAATGGTGTAATCCAGGTTAATGAATGTTTTATGTCAAGGAGTCTGGTACCTATGTCACCAGTTCCTTGGGGAAATGCTGTAATTGATAGATTCCTGTGCAACTTATTAGGCACGGACACATCCAGAGATGTGACTATTAATGCTGGGACCACTTTTTGTACTTCAGAATTTTTTTAGGAGAACCTAAATTCATCCTAATTCTGATGGCAATAAAGCTGTAGGCAACAGATAGATAATCATCATCTCAGAACAAGTGTTTCTGAACACTTCTGAGCTTCAGTTTACATACCGACAGAATTTGAGGCTTGGAAGTTATGTTCTTAATAGATTAAGGAATCTGTAATGGCTATTCAGCAATAAAGACATAAAAGGGTTCTTGCAGTCAATGATGGTGGATTTTTTATTCCTGATCCTTAATTATGGTAGGATTTAGGTGGACTGAATCTGTTTTAATGAATTTTACAGTTACTAATACTTAAAGTTCAGATTTGTTAAGACTTTTATATTGTTGAATTCTACTTAGCTCAAATTAGGTTAACACACTGTATCTAATCTTATTTGCACCTTAAATTCTGCTCTAGCCTGTCTATTAACTGGTAGTCTTTATTAGCTCTTAAGCCTCGTAGTCCTGTTGTGGTTTCCAGTTACACACTTTCACGTACTCTCACCACTGTAACTTCTTTCACAGTGACTCAAATCTACTGTTGTTAGAGTAAAGAGGAGGAAATTGAGGGGGGGGGGGGGGGGGGAAGTGAATTTAAGGGGAATTGAGATATATAGAGTATTATTATTTCAGTCTGTGATATCACTCCATATTCTGAAACATGGTGAATATTTTAAAAAAAAAAAAAGGTAAAAATAAAATGCAGTCTGGCTATTCTTTATTTGAAAAGAGATCAAACTATTCAGTCCTCACTTTCTATACATACATTGCAAGTGTTTATGGATGTGTTAATGTGTGGGAGTATGTGTGTTTATATAAATATATGTATGTATTTATGTATATATGTATGCATGAGAGATGCCAAGTTTAATCTCCTTGGTGAACAAAAACTAGTTCTGCTAGGAATAAAAGGAGGAACAGGAGGAATATATTGAGAAGATGGAGAACATGGGAAGATTGCTACTGAGGTTTGCAAATCATAACATGAAGGGGTTAAATTTTCACTAACCAAGCAGAGGGGGAAATACTATTAGTCTTTAAAGGCATACAGGGTGTTAATTTGGCTTCTAAAGGGAATTTTTCAGAATATTTAAGAGAACTATGCAGAAGTGCATCAGCCTTTTTTTTTTTTTGGTACACTACAGTAATAGTAATAATGACGTTAAAAGCTCCACTCTCTCAGTGTATCAGGTTTGAAATCTCACAGAGGCAGAGATATCAAGCTGATGGCATAAGTGAGGAAAGAAAAAGTTTAGAAAGAGAAGTTCACAAAATGTGTTATGTATCTAAAACAGGAAAAATACAAGACTGATTTCATAATGCTGTGGCACTGAGAAGGCCATCTTAGCATTTATTCTCTCCTTCAGTATTGCCTTGGAATGGTATTTTATTTATAAGCCTTTCATCTGTATATGTGTTATTTTTTGTTGGTAAGTCTCTCTCTCTCACTGCCTTTCTCAGACGTATATCGTTGCTGTATCTGATTTCACACATAGAAGTAACAGAGCATCTGGGATACAGGGAGAGAAACACAGCTCCTTGGACAACAGGATGCCTACCTTTAAGAAATGTGACATTTACTATGTGACTGTGTGACTGACAAAGTAACGTGTCACTCAGTGAATCCTTGACAGTTGACACATATAAAAGTGCTGTTATGTAACACAGATTTGTATGGTTTATTCTGATGAAATATTTCACACTAAAAGCAACAATTTTTAATCAAACAATTCACACTCCTCCAAAGATATGTAGTAATTTTGAGAAGAAAGCAGCTATTTATGATTTGGCTGTACTAGTCCTCTTTTACATCACTTGTGTGTGCACCCCCAAACTCTTTTTAAAAAAAAAAAAAAATCACTGGCATGTAGTGTTGGAGAGATACCTCCATTTCAACAGAAAACTGAAAGATCACTGAAAATGTATTTTTTTACCTCTGGTCCATGTTCTTTAGGATGAGGTCAGGCATTTAGCCACACAGGCATCTTCCCTAAATCCATGTCAATATCATCTTACTTTTCACTTAAAGAATGTCAAAAGCTAGTGTAAACAGAAACAATCCATCTACTGGCTTTATGTCAGCTGAAACAAGTAACATCTTATAGAAATAAGAATTTTTTTCAGAAACTTCATGATGGCAGGTTGTAACCATATTTATTGACAATTTTTAGTCAAGAAAAAATCTTTCAGGAAATAAATTAGCATATTATCAGCTTTAATAATATACTTATGTTCTAACATACCTGAAACACGCTTTCATTAATTTTTTCCCTGTTAATGGATTTATGTTTATTATTAGAAACATATTTAATCTTGGATTACGACAATGGCTTTTCATGCTTCATATGTTAAAAATGTAAAAGTGTACTCATACTAAGACCATGCTAACAATCTTCACATAATTACCAAAGTGCAACCTAGATGGTAGTAGAACAGAAATTGAGCTGCAAGGTTGGTTAGTTTTGTATGCTATTTAGTTCCTCAATCATCTGGTGTTTCAACATCAAAAGTAGATCAAGTTTGAGACACCATTTGCAAATTACACTTGAGTTACTACTTTTTAGTTTTCTCATTCCATCAGTAAACTTAACTACTTAAAAAAGGAAAAATGTAGAGTTTTGAAGATCAGTGAGCAACAGACCATCTGTTTCACTTTTGTTTTATTACTGATCATGCATAGAGATGAGAAAAATGTGACACATGCCAGTATTACTCAATCTATTCAGAAAGAAAAAGAAAAAGAATAATTCATTATTAAATAAACACCTTTGTTGATCCTTCACTCATTGGAGCAATTTCCTTAGTGCTGTCCAATATTCAGATTAAGAAAAAGAATTTTAGAATGTGTGTTTTATTATTGATGAAAAAGGTAGGAAAATTTTGATGTTGATTTCCAAGCTATAAGCATGTTATTCCTCAAGAACCTTGACTAGAAGTCCACTCCTTTTTACTTTTCTCTAGTTCTCTGATATCACACTCTATAAACTTATACTACGTTAGAGACAATAAAAGCCATTTCAATTTATGTTTGTAAGCATATTTAAATACTCCTAAAGTAACACTACTGCGTACCAGGAAGAGCTTAGAATATTTTAAAATAATTTTAAACTCATCTTTGTCTCCTAGAATATTATCCATTAAGCCATATACCATCCATTGAAGTTCAAGGTTGTCTGCAAGCTAAAAAATGCAGTGGTCTTACTATTTGAATCATTTGAACCACAGAATCACAAAATCATCTATGTTGGAAAGGACCTTGAAGATCATCTAGTCCAACCATTCACCTAGCACTGACAGATCCCAACTACACCATATCCCTCAGCGCTATGTCGACCCACCTCTTGAACACCTCCAGGGATGGGGACTCCACCACCTACCTGGGCAGCCCATTCCAATGCCTGACTACCCATTCTGTAAAGAAATACTTCCTAATATCCAGTCTAAACCTTCCCTGGTGCAACTTGAGCCCATTACCTCTTGTCCTATCACTTGTTACTTGGTTAAAGATGCTCATCCCCAGCTCTCTGCAACCTCCTTTCAGGTAGCTGTAAAGGGCGATGAGTGTCCCCTCAGCCTCCTCTTCTCCAGACTAAACAACCCCAGTTCCCTCAGCCGCTCCTCGTACGACATGTGCTCCAGACCCTTCACCAGCTTTGTTGCCCTTCTTTGGACACGCTCGAGTAATTCAATGTCCTTTTTGTAGTGAGGAGCCCAAAACTGAACACAGTAATCGAGGTGTGGCCTCACCAGTGCTGAGTACAGGGGCAAGATCGCTTTCCTGTCCCTGCTGGCCACGCTATTTCTGATACAAGCCAGGATGCCATTGGCCTCCTTGGCCACCTGGGCACACTGCTGGCTCCAGTTCAGCCGGCTGTCGATCAGCACCCCCAGGTCCCTCTCTGACTGGCAGCTCTCCAGCCACTCCTCCCCAAGCCTGAGGAGGTTGGGGGTTGTTGTGGCCGAACTGCAGCACCCGGCATTTGGCCTTATTGAAACTCATACAGTTGGCCTTAGCCCATCACTCCAGCCTGTTAAATTGAAAATATTTTGGTGAAATTATTCAATATTATTCAATATTTAATAGTGTAATCTATATTATTAATGATTTTTATTAAACTTAAAAGCTCCTTACACCATATGTAGAACTTAAATATTTAAACATTAAAAAACACCCAAAACCCACACAAAGACACTTTCCCAAAGGTACAAAATTTTTTATTTATATAAGTATAAAGTTAGATTAAAGGTGGATGAACCACTTTGTGTCTGTTATGAATAGCCCTATAAATTATAAGTAGGGTTAAATCTTTATGGAGTCTGTATACTGTTAGAAATGAGGAAAAATTTTCTTCATTGCAAAGGAAACTTTATCTTGTTCAAAGTTCTGTTTTTCTCCTCTTTATTTATGTTTCCCTTGGCATAGATCCAATATATTAGGTGGAACTCAGGCACCTAAATACAGAATTAGGTTCCAGAAAATCTCTGAAAATAAGCAGCATTTGTTTGACTTTGAAGTCCTCTGGGATCAAGAATTATGCTTCTGTGCCTGTGCAGAACTTCTGTGTTTTGAATATTTCAAATCCTTTTTCTCTCCTAAATTATAGTGAGCCCCAGTGATCCAACATTCAGTTGATCTCCCAGTATACACACACACAGAGTAGGAATTATGACTAACAATAGTTATAGACTCTTGATTTTAAAACAGCTGTTGGTGACTCCTGCTCTTTTTATGAAATTGCTTCATGCACTTACAGAATGAGAGAGCTGTAAGAGTCCAAATTTGCATAACATTATTCCATAATTATCAGCCTGTGAACTTTTCTGGGAATATGTCACTCTTCATTTCTGTTGTAGCTATGAAACATTCAGGAAGAAGTTCAGAATACCTCATGCCAAAAAAAAAGTACAGAGAAAAGGACCTGTCTCTGTAATGCAGGAATTAAACCTATAAACAGCAAAGAGCAGATCCTGACTTTCAGTCACTGCTTCCAGGATACTTAATAGATATTGATTTTTTTTTCTATGCCTGTAATTAGTATAGTGCAGGATATAATTTATTTCCTTATATATTTTTATATATTTCATCGTGCCAACATCTTCAGCTTCACATCTAATAGATCTTTTCAGCATATTACTAGATATTTTCTGTGTCCTCCTAAAGATAAAGCTGTAGTGTTCTCCAGTAGAAATGTATTTCTTGACTGTACCAGATCCATAAGAACACATACAGAAAAGGTCATTGGATATATCCGGTGCCTCAGTTCATGTAGAAAAGGACTAGCTCATGCTCTGTCTGAGGAATAATTTTAGCGCAGGCATGCAACTGATATTGTGGGACCATCTAGAAATAGGTACTTACTAGCAATAATACATAATTTCTTAATCGTAAACAGGGCTGGCCATGAGACAAAATCTAGGTATCCAGATCTGTTAAAGGAGAAGCATTTGTGTTTTGTGTATAACTGCAGTTTCATAGTCCTAGGCCTTGGATTCATCCTGACAATTTGAAAAGCTGATAGTAGCTAATGGGAAAAGACAAATATTTCCAGAGAGCAGCTGGACCCACATGAGATTATCCTAGGTAGGAGTATTAAAGTAAAATTGACGTACTTAGTTTAGGTGCCTATTTTGAAAAAGTATTCAGGTTCAGAATTTTGAATACAGATAAACTAAACCATGTTCATGGATAATTACATATTTCCCCTGTTATTCAAATTTTAACTAAATTCTTAAGTCATATATTCTCTGAGTTTTAAGTAGTTCCATCTGGCAGAACAGCTAGTGAGAATAATTTTATTTTACTTTATTGCTTTAGTTTTCAGGTGTCTGATATTTTACAGTTGGATTTTGATTTTCAGAAGTGTGCCACTTGCAGAACCTATCCTGAAACTCTTCCTTTAGAACCAAATTGCTGATTTGGGTTCCTATTAGGATCTTAAATCAATAATTATTAGACATTAGATCTGTAATTACAGATCATTTGTTTAGATGTAAGTATAGCTATTTCCACTAAGATTAAATTCCAAGATAGATATGCCTGACTGGATGATCACTGCTAAAACAAATGTATGATTCTGAGGCTCAGAATGCTGATAGCACCTTTCACAACTAGGATGATTTAATTAAGGTAGATAAGGTTTGAATCCAAGATTTTCAAAGAAAGTCTTCGGCTGCTTACACTGTTGCCTATCCTGAGAGGCTTCAACAAAGTGTTTTGTGGAGGGCTTTTTTTTTCTTTTTGAAGCAACAAATATTGGAAGGCTGTAAACATCACTCACCTGATAAAAATCTTGATCCTAGAAATTCAGTTGTTCTAATAATACAGGTTATTCTAGTAGCACTGAGCTCTAAAAGTCCATGGAACCCTTATGCTGGACATTTTCAAATCCAAGAAAAGACATTTTCTGATCCAAGAAAAGACATGCAAAGATCTTGCAGACATCTACATTGTTAAATCTCTTAGATCAAGACAGAAGCTGGAAGCATTTAAGTACCTAAGTGACTAGAAGAAGATTAAACCTAAAATTCAAGTTGATTGCAAGCAAGTTAATTGTAAACTTTAGAACCTAATTTATTACCTTTCCTCGGTCATTATCTCATTTTTTTAGGCTGAAGAGAAGATGCAAAGATTTGTGGAAATCTGTTGAGCTCAAAAGTCCTCAAAGTTCTATACTCTAATACAAAGTATTCCTAATAGAGTTTCTGAAAAAATACTAATATTTAATTAATATTCATTATAATACATTTTTCCCATTAAAACTTTACTTAATTAACTAGTATCTGAATTTTTTAAAAAAGAAAAAAAAAAAAAACAACAAAACAAAACAAAACAAAACAAAACCAAACAACAAACCTTACTCTACAAAGCCAAATTTTAGAGATGCTAATGGGAAGTTTGATGGTTAGAATTTCTCCATAATACAATACTGACTTCCCATTTAATTAAAATTTAATGTTAAGTTGCTGCATTTTTCACTGAATTTGTCATGCTGCCATAGAACTCCTGACAACATAAACAATGAAGGTACTTTATATAGGAAAACTGAAACCTCCATAGTGTATGCTATTGTAAACTGAAATGGGATTGTTAGAAACAATCAGGCTGTGGGGAAGCTGAACCATTTGGCTTATTCCATATCTGCTTCAGCATTATTCTGTGCTTTCTGCTCAAATTCCTACTGTGAGCCAAATGGTTGCTGTGTCAGATCCCAGCACAAACATTTTCTCTTCAGGATACTTCAGCTGCTGATCCAGCACAGAAGAATTGTTCTCTTCTCTTCCCTTACAGGCACACTGATCCCAGAGAAGAGCTGAGAAGGGAATTACTGCATGTTGGATAAAGAGCTCACTTGAGCACATGCACCAAACACAAACACAGACAGCAACCTGCTCATGCTCCGTCCACAGCAAGGCCCTTCCCACTGCCACCTCATCTGGTGGGCAGGTCCAGTAGTGGTGGGCAGTGATGAAGCCAAAGCAGAGGCCTGCAGTACCTATCAATCATAGATGTATAAATGATATATAAGCATATAAGGATATATATATTATATTTTATATATATAACATATATATTATATATAAGGATATATAAGGATATAATTATTATTAGTTTGCCTTGAAACAAAGAGTAGGCATACTAAAATAGTATAACTAACAACAGCATTTAGGTGCTTTGTAATACCATGATGACAGGAACAAACATTTTGTATAAGCATTTTACGTGACTATGTAAGCAATGTGGCCACAAGAGTCAAAGAAAGATGTAGTTACATGTAGCAGACACTCAAATTAAAAAAAAAAAAAAAACAAAACAACAAACTACCAGACAGATAAACACAAGGGACTGCAGATAGGCAGGACTTTCTGACAAGTACACAGGAAGGATGACTGGTAAAACCAAAAAGAAGATAGGCAGTTTCAGGAGTACATGCGGGTTGTCTTTTCTGGGAGTGGAGGCATAGAATAATATTTTTAAAAAATTAAAGAAGTGAGGAAAACCAAAGAAAGAAGATGATCCCACTTAGTTTCTAGCTTCTTTTGTCAAAGAGCTCTCAAGCCTGATCATCATGGCCTCTGTGACTAAGAGCCACCAACACTGAAGCCAGTTCCATGGGATTGCATCTGTACAGCTAGTTTAGAAGGTGATTGTTAGAGACTAGCAGTTTTGTATATGCATCAATGATGATTAATGACACATGAAAATTAACCATTAACACAAAGCATGTTGTTAATGAAGGAATTCAGTAATATCTTGTTTACATTTAAAACTGCTTTGATTTACCATTTTCATAATTTCCCATCACAGTGCTCTCTAATTCTCTGATACATATATAAATACATTCAATCACAAAAATGAAACAATTATATCAATTTGTTAATTGTAAAGTATATTTATCTGTCTTTGTTTGTTGTGATCAATATCTGTCTGAGAAGTTCTTGCATTTCAAACATGCCAAATCATTTATAAGCAGTAAAAATTCCACTTAAGTTTTCCATTCTCTCCAAAAAAAGTAAAATACACAAAGAAGAAGAATAAGAAGGGGAAAAAGAAGAGATACAGCTGAAAGGGAAAGCACATGTCATTTTAAGCATGCTTTGATAGCTCCACTTTTTCCAATTCTTCAGTCATAGAATCATAGAATAGTTTGGCTTGGAAAGGATCTTTAAAGGTCCTCTAGTCCAACGCCACCCTGCGATGAGCAGGGACATCTTCCACTAGATCAGGTTGCTCAGAGCCCTGTCCAACCTGACTTTGTATGTTTCCATGGATGGCGCAGGGATGGGGCATTCTTCCTTTGGACTGTCTCAGCTCCTAGTTGAAACCAATTCTGCTTTATTTAAAACAGCTATATTAAAAACTGTTTCATTTAAAGGTGATGTATTTAAAATTATTGCATTTTATACACCTGAAAGTCCTTGTCATTTTCATCTCACTGACTAAAAATGCAAGAAGTCTTTAATTCCACTGACAGATAACAGGAAACAGGATTGTATGTGGATCAAACACCTGCAGACAAACACTAGCTATTATTTCTGTTTATGTTGGTGTTTTGCCTGAAAAGTAGAACAGTGAATTTATCAAAAGCTCTGTCCTGGCCAAGCAGAGACATAACTGAGAAAGAGTGTTTAGAGAATATGATCTGTCACATTCCTTCTGGTTGCTGTAAAGGTAGAGCTAGGTGCTAGCCATAAATAGGATGCTAACTTCTAACAACCTTTTTACAGAGTCCCATGTGAGTTTGTGAAAGATCTGCCCTGCAGTTTTCCCTGTAATTACCATTCAGCTATAAAAAATAATTTTAGTTGGCAACCCTCTGACTGCCAAAGGCTATCAGAGGAGCATGAGCTGCATCCAGAATTCTGTGCCAGTTCAGAATTACCTCACCACTAGTGCCTAGCTGTAAACCTCTAGTGGAACTGGCTGCTTGCCTGCTTGCAGTCCTGGTGAGGAGTTTGTGTTCATAAATCCAAATGCTAGCTCTCGCAGCTTGCTGGCATTAGCACCTTTCAGTCAGAAATTTCATAGTCATGCTGAGTTCTTCTGAAAGTAAAATCCATATTTATGAATTTCTACATACTTGGACAGTTACGTTTATCTCCTTGATGATGTGCCCAATTGTGAATGTCTGTCAATTTCTTAAATACTGCCTCCAAATTGACTGGATTACCAAAAGAGTCCATGGCTGGAGAATGCCTGCAGCATTTTTAAATTAATAGCTATCATGGAATTTGGGAAAATGCTGTTTCATAGATGTGAAATGAGAGGACTATTGAACCAGACCTTTAAGCTGTCTATGCTAACCTCCACTTCTAATTAATGGGGAGAGATAGACACCTTTAGGTCATGAATCACCTCAACCTAAGGTAGGTATCTAAAATAACTGATGACTTGCATCTTTAAATTTTCTATTTCTTTTCACTGACTTAAAATGGACGTGGACAGAGTCTTCTACGCTGCAGGTGCAAAGAATGCCATCAGTGCAGCTACAAGTCTTGCCTAGGATTCTGCTGGCCACCTGATCTTTCCAGCAGCAGATTATAGCCAGTCTCTGGGAACTGAGTACTGGAGGTTGCTACAAGGGCATGACAATCCCAGTTCATTTATACAAATCAGCCAATGGGAATTTTAGGGCTTGTTGTACTCTAGTCTAATTTATAAGCCAGTCAAAACATTTATTCATCTCTTAATTTGCACTTTTTGTGACCATTACCTTTCTTTAATCAGATTGACTGTGAAAAAAACAGAAACGAATCCTATTGTTGCCTACTAAGCAGTGTTATTATTGGGAGATCACACTTTATTTAGTGCTGTCAAAAAACGTTCTGCTAATAAACTTCTGGCATGACTTGGTATCAAAAACTGTTCTAGTACCTAAATATAAATATTCCTCTGCCTTAATTTTATTTAATGTTCTGTTCTGACAGCTTCATTCAAATATTACATGTTTAGTATTTTCTGGGTAATAGTCCAGACTCAAGGTGGAGGCACCCAAATTTTCCATTTTGTTAAAAGGTGTGTTTACCTGCACAAAGGCAACTTTGGCAACCTATTTCATACAGTCAGTCAACACTTAAAACAAAAGAATGGTATGAAATTTTATGGATCTCTTCTTTTAAATGCATAATAAATGGCATTTCATGATATTGATTAGCCCCAGGAAAATACATGCAAGAGCATACTCTATCCCCTTAAATCTTTAAATCAGCTATAGAAGAAACTTATATTAAAAAGTTACATGGATGCAATTGAATTCTGATCCACTGATTTACTGTATGTCTGTAGGGCTCAGAATGATTTTTGAAGCCAATGAGTTAGTTCTGAACAGTAATTTATATTAATATATTATTTTAACAGATAACAGGCCACTTTATCCATCTGACACCACAATAACTATTTACACAGAAAACATAGATAATAGAAATAGAACAGGAAACTGGACTTTTTAGGATATTAAAATGAAGGGGAAAAAAAGTAGGGAAAGTAATAATTTAAATCAAGTATCAGCAGTTCCTGCAGTAGTATTCCTTATCAGAAAAGCTACCTCTGTCTTTTTTCTTTGGCTACCAGTTACCTGCCTGCAACAGCCATGAGTGATTACAATACCAAGGCTGCTACTTTCCTTTTTTCCTGGTTTCCTATGCAATCTGTAGGGATCTACTGAAACGTGGGATGAGTTCTTAGATCACCTCACAGGGAGAATAAAAAAATGTAGATGCACTTAAACAAGTGCCAGGCATGATTATGCATGCATGCTGTGAAGTCCTTTGTGTGTCTCTTAGACTCACATCTCAGAAAAACATTCTCTGCTTAGGAACCTAAGGAGTCATTAGTACAAAAGAGCTTTTCTTCTGTTTCTCTTAGGCTTTTCTCTTGCAGAGTGCACATTCATTCTTCTCTTCTCCTCTCTTTTTTGGCTTTCTGAAGTCCCAGGCTAGCCAAGAAATGACCAATTCTCCTTTACCCTGTCAGAAAAGTTAGCAAACTTTGATAAATCTGTCGGCAAAGCACATCCTTATCCTGACAGAGGATGTCTCTCTCAAGGGAACCTCTTCTTCATCAGCTTTAGTCTGTGGTGCAACTGTAGGAATGGTATATATAAATGCCTGGGAAGATACCTCATTGGTGCAAAGTTTGTTTATTTTTCTCACAGAAACTTCAGCCTTGCAAGATAATTCTAAGGGTTGTTTGTTTGTTTTTTTGTTTTTTTTTTTTTTTTCTGAAGTTAGAAAAAATTTTATGTGCATTCCCATCTCTGTAAATGCAGTTTATTTGTGCTACATTTTTTCCACTGCTGATACATTGTTTGAATTGCTGTCTCTGCAGCAAGTAAGCATATTTCCTTATGCTTTTGGTACAAAGAGAGACAGAACAGAAAGGAGGTTACCAAAGCTTCACAATTAATATTATTGAGCTTTGATCATTAATACAAAAAAAATATTACTCTACCTTATTTCAATCTCTAGTAAAAGCATCCTGAACTATGGCAGGTTCCAAGCTTGTTTTCTGTCTGACCCCCAAATCTTTGTCAATCCAGGTCTTCTGATTTCCTCCTATCACCCCACTTTGGATGGCATCACTGAATACTATGCTATCTTTCCATTCTTATTCCAGAAAGGTAGGAATATCTATCTTAAGTATTCTGATATATGTACCTAAGTATTCAGTACATACACAATATAAAAGCCATGTTGAAATTTATTAACCTCTCAAAGTAGAGATTGAGATGGGGCTCAATTACCATCTATTTTGGCTACTTTTTTTTTAACCTTTGACATCCTTAACTTAAAGGAGGATGAACAATAGATATTAAAGATATCTTCTTAGCAAAAACACAAGTAACCACACCTTGCATATGTTCTCTTTCTCTAATATTACCGTATTTATCCCTCCACATTGCTTATATATAGTGTTCTTCTGCATTAATATTAACAACACTCTTAGGATTATTTCTATGTGTGATTAATTACAGGATCGATTAGCCTGAGCATTTTGATGAAATGCTTGCAAGGTATTATAGAAGTAATTTCTTTATAAAGATATTTTCTGATTACATTGTGGCCATGAAAGCAAAATATTTTAACTTAAAATTTTTATTCATAGTATCTTAATATTTATTTTCAGTTTCCCCTTAAACAAGGAAAACAATAAGCTTTCTCAATAATAGGGCTAGATGCTAGATATAGTCATATAATTCAGCTAATTTTGCAAGGTGTTCATAAATAACAGATCTATGTTTTTACTGCTTGTTTTCTTGGAAAAGTTAAAAAAAAAAAAAAAAAAAAAAAGCGCCCCTTCCTCACTTCCACAATGGCCAGTAAATGAAGATGTTTTCAGCTATGTGTAAAAGAGTTCCCTTTCTTTTATCTACTGTCAATGCATTTGCTAGGCTAACACAGTTTTCCCTTTCATACGATAACAAATGCTTTGCCTATCTAAGACATTTGAAAGAATATTTTAAATCTCTAGAACAATAAAAACATGTTTTAGACATGCTTCCTGAACACATTTCACATTATATGAAAAGTAATATCTGCACAAGAATAAGAGAAAGTAAGAGAAAAAGAAAGGCTACTGAGCTCAACTGAATAAACTTATCCAGTTTTTCTAGCCCTATTCTAATGGCACCAAAGAAACTAGCAGCCTTCTTAAATGAGCTGTTCTTTGTGCAAGGCTTTAACACTAGGATTTAGCTTCCCTGATATTAGTCATCTGAAGATAACTCTTTAGTCTAGCCTATAGTGTGCAAATTTGGAGAAGATGAAGGAAAAAGTATGAAAGGTCTATGAATGCTTCCAGCACCCTTTCAGAAATTTTTTGCATACGCAGAACTAAGTATAATTGTTTTCAGGGCAAGATGTGGTCATGGTCTTGGTCAGGCTAAGAAATGTGTGACTCGTATATAATTAAGCAACTGAAGTTACATCACTGTATTTGGTGTATAGACATAGACAGAGCTTCAAGCAGTGTTTAAATGGATAGTGGGAGGATATGCTAATGTCCTTTTAGTATCTTCCCATTCCAACAAGCCCATCTGGATTCCATATTTAAAAATAGCTTTTAAAACAATTGCAAGTTTTGAAACTGAATGTAATAACAGTGCAAACTCCATGATTTTGAGAGGTGAAGGAGAAAGGAAAAAACAGGTTACCTACTTTCAATGTAATCTGAAGATTTTCTGCATAGCTGCTGAGTTAACAGGAGATAACAAACTATCATGTTGCCTTCATGCCATTTTGGAAGAATGGAAAGCTACATGATAGGATGTGAAGAAATCAAAGGGGTTAGGAGAAAGGGAAAGAAAACAATTTATCTTTACTGGATTTCTCTTTTTTATTTTAAATTAAGGTAAATAGGTTTAAGTCTGAATATGAGCACAAATTCTATTCTACATCAGTCCTCCCCTTTTCTTTCTCTTCCTGAATTAAATAAGAAAATATTTTTTTGTCTGTTTGAACAAGTTATGGAAATGTGAGAAATACCATGTCCAGAATATGAGGTACAGAAGGAATAAACACAATTTTCCAATTTAATAAGAGGAAAAAAAAAAAATTAAATACACAGTTTTAAGGCAATATGTTTCTAGGAGTAATTTTATTTGTAAAACTGTGATCTTAAGGTAGCACTTTCTTTGCCTATGGACAATACTTGGACTAAAGTAGTCATGAGGAAAGATATATGAGGATGGGTAGGGGCTTTTGTTGGAATTTTGTTGAAAACTGGGTCAGTAATTGAGGAAAATAGATGCATTTCAGATCAGAATTTTCCTCCATCTTCTACTTTAAGGAAAACTGTTGTTCCTTTCTTGGGGATTGTTTTTCTTCTGGTATTCTAAACTAAAAAATAAAACTATATTGCTAGTGCATGAGTAAAGTAAAAAGAACTCTGTCTACTCTTTTGATATACTAGAAAACCCCCCTGAAATCTGTGAAGTTTCCAAAATGATCATCCTTAATAGAACTGCAGGGTGTGTATCTGTAAAACTACTAACACTGAAAGTTTCAGACATGTGATCAAGGTATGGGGATGAGAATATAAACATTCAGGGATGCATTGGTTTTCAATGACTGTAGAGTGAGTTATACATCAGCTCAGAGAATGTAAAGGGTCAAACTCAAATATAAAATATTGGTTTGCATGCAGGCAAACATGACAGAATCTTAATGGTATACTGGTTACACTTCTTCCTTTGTACTAGTGATCCCAGGAAATTCCTGTACAATCAGAAGTAATTCCTATAGTCAGCGTAGGGATTTTTCTAAGTATTCTAAAGAAAACTCTAAGTTATATATAAATTATATGTCCTTATTATGGAAGTTTAAAATTAATTAAACTTTGTAAATAATATTATCCTCAATATATATTAAAAAGTAACAAGGAATGGAGGTATCTGTGTCTCCCCTGACAAGATGCTGTTGATAGACCCTCCTCACAGCCACACCCCAGATGATATCAAGGAGATTAGAGAGGAGAAAAAGGGCCACATAGACATAAAAGCACATGGCCTGTGCCTATCCTGTGAGACTAGAAAATGCCTGGGAAAGTTTTCTTGCCCTGATGTTAAATAAAGCAGCCTATCCCTGTATGTGCTATTAAACTTGCTTAGCATCCCAAACAGACTACTTTTAAAGTTAATATGAGAAATAATCCCTGACCAGTGTCAATTCCCTCCCTATCATGTCTGGAAAGTGCTTGGGAGAAGACTGATTGTCCCAATACAATTCCATGCCAGGGACAGGTAAAATGCTCCTGTTCAAGCAGTATAAATGAAAGTATGTCAGTGTGCAGAAATAACCCCATCACTGTTTAATTTGGTAGTACAGACAGTGAAAGATGGTGAAATTAATGGAAAAACTAAAGTTAATATAGCCAGTCAGAAAAATCTCTGCTTGCTAACAACTGCTGCCATGTTAAACCAGATAATCCCAGTCTCTTTCAATAGTAGCTGACTGAAGCCAGTCTATACTTCCAAAAATTAAAAAGACCCATTTAGTCAAAATAATTTTCAAGGCTTAGGCCATATTTCAGTGTCTGTGAATTGATGGGTCTGAGTTAGGGTGAGTAGGAACAGCATCTTCATTTCTTTTTAATACCTTTTTTTTTTTTTTTCCCCCAGAAAGCATTCTAAGATCATCAGATATCATCCTTTATAATTTTCTACCTTTCCTCAGTAGCCAGGAATAAGTAAATACCTGCTGTCCCCTGATCATCTTTAGTAATCTGCTTAATGGCCAGAAACATCTTTGTATTCTCCCTATCCACAGCTTGGAGAATGAGCATACGAGTCTGCTAAAAGAAATAATTCAAAGGTAAAGGTTTGATGTTTAAGGATTTACCATATCATTGGGTAGATATTCAATGGGAAGAGCAAATTATTCATTTGTACCCAGAAAGCTAACCCTTAGCTAGATTGTCTTTGACCTCCTGTGACATTGTTCCCATCTCCTGTGGATGTCCTGGAAACAAAGTCCCTCTGAAATTTCTTTGTAGATTGTGGGCTGATCATGCAGGAATTGAAATGATGATGCCAGGCATACTCTTTGCATGTTCTAATGAGTTTTTCTGTCTTCCTCAGGCCAGCTGGCTGAGCAAGATTTAGATAATGTACAGGAGCCAAAGTCAAAAAGTGCTCAGATTAATAAAGAAATAGCTGCAACTCAAACCAGATGTATCTTAAGGGTTTGTAGGGCTTCGAAAGACTATAAAGACAATTTCCACCTAGTGAATAAGAGCAAAACTGATACTAGGGAGCTAATATTATATAAATACTGCATAGCTTTCCCTCCTTTCTCAGTAGCATTTCATGCAAATACAATAAAAATAAATAAATAAATAAATAAATAAATAAAATAAAAATACTTTCTCAGTTGGCCTAGCAGAGCTCTGGGTAGGTGTGAAGCAGAGCTGCAGTTCACTCGCAGTTCCTTCATCCTGAAGTAAGAGCTGTGGCTGCAGTGTGATAACCAGTAGACTGAATGAAGGAACTGAATTTTATTACATTTTTTAGTAACAGATGTGGGAAGGACATAAGAAAGACTATAGGAATTTTTCCAAAGGGCATTGGGTTCTGAAAGAAGACGTATCTTATTCTTTTCAAATATAAAGCCTTATTTATTTTGTTGACTGTAAACAAATTTCATTATCTTCTCATATAAAAATTCCTGTCAAAGGTAATACTACAAATTCAGCCCATTTTTATTACCTCTTGGGGACTATCTGACCCACTGAAAGGCTAAAACCAGGAAAGAAGATTTATGTTCTACACTAAGTGAGATGTAGTACTGAAGGATTTATACTGAGAGTATTTTCACATAGACAGTCATTAAGAGCTAGCTCTGGCTAGGCACAAATCTACCTAACAGCATGAAGATATGCCACCCTTCTTTACTGTAGTAAACACAGACATATTTTGCTTAACCCTTGAAAGTATCTAAGAAAAAAAGAGTATCTTAGAGCACCAACATATGTCCATAGAAATAGAATGAACAATAGTAAAAGCTACTGACACTTTAAATGCCTTAAAATTATCCACCCCAAGCTGTGGGCTTCCTGCTTCCCCCTCGCTTCACCGAAAATGATCCCTTTTTACAAGCAAATCATGTAGACATCAAGTTCTATTCTGCTAGTACAAAAAGTAAAATCATGAAAACTGAGAGCTTGTCATACTCAAGCTCTCTGTGGCATTGCCTTGTTGGGCTACATACCCTTTTTTCCATTCTAACATGCCAGCCTATCCTTTGAATTTCCCAGGACAATGATGTGTCTTTGACTTAGCCTAAATGGACTGTCTCAAGGTACATACCAGGAACCCACAAATTGGTGGGTAATTCAACCTGCATGGACTTCTAACTGCTTAGAAAATGTGTGGGGAGATGCAGCTGATATAGAACAACTACCTCCAAAAACTACACACAGCACACCAGTACGACAGTTAACTTTTCTCTTAGTACAGCTGTTACATCAGTTTCTTTGTGGGAATACAAAACTCAGTATGCATGTAAAATGTAATTTTTATAAGTACACAGTAATATACAAACATATAGTCATGTCAATACAATGGTTAAATATATGAGCACTGTTGGGGTGTAGTGCAAGCTGACTGCTCCCTGAGGGCCGGGCACTGCAGTGGGTGCTTGGGCCAGCAGCAAGGGGGCAGGGCAGATGCAACCAGGGGGCAATGAGGGGCAGTTCCCAACCCAGAGCATAGAGTACATTTGTGCTGAGAAGTCAAGTCCACATGTCAGGGTGCAGGTCAGTGAAGTTAGACACAAACATTACCGCAGCACAGCTGAATTGCAGCTCAGGCAAGGGCTGAGGGTGATACTCTGATTAGAAGCAGCTTCGAAGGAAAATAAGGGTAAGCCCTTGTTGAGGATCCTAACTTTCATCACAACAGACCTGCACAAGGTGTGTAAATTGATTTGACCCCAAGCAGCCATGCCCCAGGGATTGCAGAAATGTGCTCAGAGCCCTCACACCAACCTCCTAAGATATGTCCTCACACTGTACAAAGGTCTGGATTCAAAAGGACACTCAGTACAAGATGTGCAGCTTTTACCTGGAGCATGCATGTAGTCTGCTGGTTTCCAGACAAGGCTGGGGATTGCTTTAGAGCCTGAGGGCATGCTGGGAACATCAAACCATCACTAAAAAGTGTTGGAAGGAAGCAATCAATAAGGAGACCAAGGTTTGGCTAGGACATTAGCTGAGAGTATCAGGGGCCAGGCTAGAGAAGGCCAGTGGGGGAATCAAGGAGTCTGAGAAAAGAGATTAAGGGCTGACAAAATAATAATCTTCTCAGAAACTTTCTGACTTTGGATGGGGTAATGTCTCCCATGATCACTGGAGCAGGTGAAAAATGTGAGGAGGAAGGAAATGTTATGAATTAATCATAACCCCCACCCCTCATTCCCCCAGCCCCTGTCATAGGCAGGGAGTCAGAAGAGTCTGGAGTGAAGGAGTGAAGCTGACCATGGGGACAAGGGGAAAGGGGGAGATGTTCTCTTAATTTATTCTTCCCTATCCAAATCTAGCCCTGTCCAGCCTGACTTCAAATACTTCTAATGATAGGGCATCCACTTCTCTGGACAACTTCTTCTAGTGTTTCACCACCCTCATTGTAAAAGATGTCTTCTTTATGTGCAATCTAAACCTGCCCTCTTTCAGTTTAAAAACACTGCCACTTGTTCTGTCACTACAGAACTTGGTAAAATGTCTTTCTCTGCAGTTCTTAGAAACCCCATTTAAGTATTGAAAGGCTGCAAGAAGGTCTCCCTGGAGCCTTCTCTTCTCCAGACTGAACAACCCCAACTTTCTCAGCCTTTCTCCATAGAGGTGTTGCAGCCCTCTCACCATTTTCATAGCCCTCCTCTGGATCCTCTCTAACAGGTTCATATCATTCTTTTACTGGGGGGCCCCAGAACTGTATGTAGTACTCCAGCTGGGGTCTCACAGGAGCAGAGTAGAGGGAGAGAATCATATCCCTTGACCTGCTGGCTACACTGCTTTTTATGCAGCCCAGTATATGATTGGCTTTCTGGGATGCAAGCACTTATTGATGGCTCATGTCCAATTTTTTATCCACCAGTGCCCCCAAGTCCTTCCCCGCAGTGTTGTTCTCAGTCCACTCATCCCCTAGACTGTATCCATGTCTGGGATCATTGTCCTGACCTAGATGCAGGACCTTGTAAGAATGGAATGGAATAGGATAGGATAGGATAGAATAGAATAGAATAGAATAGAATAGAATAGAATAGAATAGAATAGAATAGAATAGAATAGAATAGAATAGAATAGAATAGAATAGAATAGAATAGAATAATTTCAGTGGGAAGGGACCTACAATGATCATCTAGTCATACTGCCTGACCAATTCAGGACTGACCAAAAGTTAAAGCATATTATTAAGGGCATTAACCAAATGCCTTTTAAACACTTGACAGGCTTGGGGCATCGACCACGTCTCTAGAAAGCCTGTTCCAGTGTTTGACCACTGACTTGGTAAGTAAATGCTTCCTAATGTCCAGTCTAAACATCCCGTGGTGCAGCTTTGAACCATTCCCACGCATCCTATCACTGGATCCCAGGGAGAAGAGATCAACACCTCCTTCTCCACATCCCCTCCTCAGGAATCTGTAGAGAGCAATGAGGTCACCCCTCAACCTCCTTTTGTCCAGACTAGAAAAACCCAAAGTCCTCAGACACTTGTCATAGGACATTCCTTCCACTTGGCCTTGTTGAACTTCATGAGGTTTGCATGGACCTGCTTCTCTAGTCTGTCAAGGTCCCTCTGGATGGCATCCCTTCCTTGAAACATATTAACTGCACCACTAAGCTTGGTGTCATCTGCAAACTTGCTGAGGGTGCACTTGATCCTACTGTCTATGTCATTGATTAAGATATTTAATGGTATTGGGCCCAGCACGGACCCTCAAGGGACACTGCTCATAACTAGTTTCCACTTGGACATTGAGCCATTGACTGTAACTCTTTGGACATGGCCATCCAGCCAATTCCTCATTCATCTGGGATAAGATTTAGACAGAAAGAACTCATAAAGCCTGGGGTGCTAGTTAGAATGGGGCTGCAAAAGGGCCACACAAAGAAATGTTTTACTGTCAAAAGATTTTTTATTTATAGTCTTGTTCAACAGAGCAATGGTTGGAGGTCTTGGGGTAGGCCTGAGACAAGGGGACTGAGTCCAAAGTTCATGATTACGGTTGAGACAGAGACATGGCATAGAGGATCCAGTTGGAGCAGAACTGCAAAGGAGCTGGCTAAGGAAGGAGTGGGCTGCCAAAAGCTTTGTACTGTGAGAGGACTGTGGCAGCCAATCCCTTCCTTGGACATCTCCTTTTCTTCTTCACTTTTAATGAAACTTAAGGATTTGTCCCTAACCTTAAAATTCTGTTCGCCTTTTTGTGGTATAAGTCCCTGATTGATGA
Organism: Strix aluco; assembly: GCF_031877795.1. Lineage (NCBI taxonomy): Eukaryota > Metazoa > Chordata > Aves > Strigiformes > Strigidae > Strix > Strix aluco. The sequence continues at coordinate 83,792,862 of NC_133932.1, read as the reverse complement.
CTCAGTATGATGACCCTAGGGGGTCAATATGTAGCCATCATCCTCTTAAACAATTTGGCCCTGAGAACCATGGTGTCTTGATAATGAAATACTGTCTTTCCTGTAAGATGTTATTGGAGACTGAGAAGGGCTTGATTCTCCTTGGGGTAAGGGGAGTTTTGTGCTGTGAATGCCAGGATGAGGACTTGGAGAAACCCTGGAGCCCTGGGCTGTAAAGAGAGTCACCACTATGGGGAGTAGATACTGTTGGTCCCTGGAGCCAAAGGGAGTATTCCTTTGCCTAGAGCAATCTAGGCACAGGGTCCATGGAAGTCTGCACAGGGACAATTTTGTGGGCAGGTTCTGCATACCTTAAGGGCCAGGCTTCATGATGCCCACTTCATGGCCTGTGTCACATCCCAATTTCTTGGGACGATGACTGAGCATGATAAGATAGCTGATGGGGCAGGGCCTGATTTGCATCTGCAGCAATGTCCACACTTATTACCTGTGGTAGACCTACATGAAGCCTACATATTTCTCCATCACTGCGTTGTTGAGTGCTTCATTACAACCAGTGGATCTTTACCATCAATCTGAGTGTCCTTTTCTGAGACAGGTCTGAGCTGCTCGACAAAGTATTGCACTTCACTAACAAAAAATATCTTTGGATTGACCAAGACCCCATAACCATCATGAAGACTCTGCAGCACAATCCCTACCTCCATGTATAAGGAAAATTTCCTTGATTGGCTAGAAAATAGTTCTCTATCACAGACCTCTTGGACTAAAGTCACTGTGACTTAGTGGGCCCCAGTTTGTTTGCCCTGTGCTTGCAGTGTTTGCACTCTATTCCCCACTGTTTGCTCTAAGGAGTCATGATCACCCTGAATTCTGCAATTTTATCCTTAAATGGGCAAGTCCTGCAGAAGAGTAGCTTCTGCCCACTAATTATGTCTGTGTCCTCAGAGATTCCTTTTAGACTTCTGCTACACACTTCTCCTCTGCCACACCTTCCCTTCCCCTGCCCCACATAGCTCTTAGGGAAACTTAAGGGCATGGTTTGCTCTCAAACCATGCTTTAAAACTACCTCTACAGAGCCATGTTGTGATCATTCCACTTCCTTGATTTTTTGTGCTGTCAAGCTATAAACCAGCAGGGCCTCTGAGCATCAAAAGAAGACAGACTCTAGTGGGTGAGAGGGTACTCTGGGCTGATTTCTGTGACTCACCAGGAACAGGACCTGGCAAATCCTCCATGAAGTGGTGGGCGTAAGCATCTTCATGTTTCTTCTTTCTGTAGTGGAGACCCTGGTGCACACATACACTGATCCTTCTTCCACCTGTCCAGCATGTCATAATGAGTTTTTGACTGTACTTTGCCCGTCACTATTTACATTGAAGGTCCCAGAAGTTGCAAGGTCTCCTTGTTACCCTCCTTCTGGCCCAGGCCAGTTTGGCCATTCACAGGTACACGTGTAGGAAATATGATGAAAAGACTTGCTTTCATTCTTTCATTCCATCACAACTCTTGAGAAAGCACCATGAATGTAAGGTTTAGAAGCTTTTTGTACACCTTCAGAGAATCCTTTCCCATTAGGAGTACTTGCAGGAGACCATGGTCCTTTTCTTGTCCCTTTTTTTGTCATTTATAACTCTTTACTCCTCATTCTCCAAATTTATTTTTTCTTCCTCCTCCAGCATCTTATTTTTTTTTTCCTCCATGAATTATTATTATAAAGAAATCCTACCCATTCCAGGGAGCATTAGCCTGTAAGTTTCCCATATATGAGTTGGTATCCTTACTTTTTAGTACACCTCAGTCTTCAGAAATAGGCCTCAGAAAGAGAATTGTCAGAATCAGAGTAATGTTTCTGTGGTAAGTGTATGACAGATATACATGTCATGGTAGAGGGGGACTAAAACAATGAAAAAAACCCCGGTCTGTCTCATCTTCATATATTTTACACCAAATTTTACAGTATATACTTTTAAACAGGGGTGGCACTGTGAAAATATCCTGTCAGTTGAGTATTTCCTAGATCCAACACTGACAATATATAATTTATAATGATAAAATAGTATCCAAAAATATTTTTAAAAAGAGAGATGGACAGATAGAACAACAGGACTCTTTTGAAAATAATTTTTCTTGACATTTGTTTTCTGCATAAAATATTCTTGATCTTTTCATCTATGTTTGAAAATCTAGGCCTAAAGATTTTATATTATTTCCTGTGCATAGCTGGAGTCACTATTGAGAGTCAAGCACACATACTGAGAAGGAAAACAAAATTAAATTACAGTTCTATGTTTTGGTGTACCCAAAAATCTTGTTTCTTCAAGTATAGAAATGTGACACATTGGGGATTATTGCAATACTACCTAGAGTTTTGTGGTGGGTTGACCTTTTCTGGATGCCAGGTCCCCACCAACATACTCTACCACTCCCCTCCTCAGCAGAACAGGGTGGGGAGAAAATAAGATGGAAAAAAACTTCATGGGTCAAGAAAAATGCAGTTTAATAAAGCAAAAGCAAAGGCCACATGTGGAAGCAAAGGAAAACAAAAGATTTATTCTCTACTTCCCACCAGCAGATGATGTCAAGCCACTTCCTGGGAAGTACTTATCAGTTGCTCTGCAAGACAAATGTCATATTAACAAATGTCCCCCTCAGCAGTAGCCAAAACACTGGTGTGTTATCAACACCTTTCTAGCTACCGATACAAAGCACAGTACTATGAGGGCTGCTATGGGGAAAATTAACTTCATCTCAGCCAAACACAATATAACTTTTCAGCCAGGCATTGTATCATTTGCTATATCTTGGTTTTGACCAGAAAACTAAACTACAAAATGGAATAGTAACATTATCAAATTTTATGTGTTTCTTCTCTTCATGAAATTTGAAACTGCCAAAGCTTTACCAGGTAGTTTTCCATAGCACCCATTGTTTTCCCAAGCACCCCTCACAGCTCATATTTTGTCTATTTACTTTTTACCAGTCACTTCTGGTAACTCATCTGCCAGCTGAAGACTTTGAGATGATCTGTTTCTTTTCACTTTGATCCATAGACTGCTGTATTTCAACTGTAGCAGTATTCAGTATTGTGTTTCAATAATGTAGTTCAAGAGGAGCTAATAATTTTGACAAATTAAAATTTGTTTCTGAGTACTGAACTCTGTTAAAAGAACAATAAACTTAAAACAGATGCACATGATTTAAATTAAGATGCAGAAATTTAAAGTAAAATTTGACCCTGTCTGTCATTTCTTCTTCAGCAGTATGTTGATTCATTCATTCACCCCTATTCTGTATTGCATAAGTAGATGGATTACTTGGAACTGGAATATCTTTGGTTGTTGTAATGCAGTTTACTTGTGCAATAGAGGGATTACAATCAAGGAAAGAAAGAAAAAATGATTGACATGAATAAGACTCATTATTGAGAACTTGTTTTGACATATCTGTCAATGTAAATCATCAGTGTTACAATGGCATTGATTACAATTTGCTTCTCTTTGATCACATCAGAAATTCCTTGTCAGGATAACATATAACATGTATTTTCCAGCAGATCTTAACAGTTTTGATAATGTAGCTCACCTCCTACTGAAAACTGTAAAGACCACCTAGTTACTGCAAGGGAAAGTAACTTTAGGAAAGATTTTGATTATTTGTCTTTAAAGTTATTTGCTAGTTTAATTTGAAATCTGGAATAAAATTAAAACCCAGCATAATCCAACATGCATTGACATGTTTATAGTAATGTAAAAGCTCCAGTGATGATGGCTCTGAGCCTGACATGACACTTTTCTGATTTATGTACCTATGTCAACACTGTTTAATGGTAAGGTAGTACCCAAACTTTTCCTGTATTTCAATTAATGTAGATTTATCCAGTTTGTCTGAAAATATTCCTCAGAAAGACTGCTTATACTTCTTCCTTTGTTTGCCAAATCCACAGGGATAAAGCTGGCATACTCAGCTGAATATGAAAGAACTCTCTGATCACAATGTATCCTTGGGCTATCTACACAATAATAAGCAGGAAGATGACAAGTGTAGGCACAGTGTCCCCATGCTCAAGTTCTTGGCCATAAAAGACCTTCTAGGTTGGAGTGGGATAAAACAAATGAGATTCCAGAGTTTTGCATGGGCAAGGCTGAACCAACATTTAAGACAAACTATCATGTGAAGATTGTCTTTTTACCTTGCTCCCACTTTGCCAGAAGAATGCTTATTCTGCATCAGCCTGAAGTTATGGAATGCATTAACCTTCAGGGCTAAAAGAAAAAGAGTTTTTCACTGTTAATTATTTCTGGATCTGTTCTATGATCCAGCACAATTAAATAAGCATGAATAGCTCTATAGCAGGAACCAGAGTCTCAGCCAACAGCTATGCATTATGCTCTATTATTTATGTTCTTTGCCTTACAGCACAGCAGCAGCTATGATCATAGAATCATAGAATCCCAGAATTATAGAATGGTTTGGGTTGGAAAAGACCTTTAAGATCATAAGTCCAACCGTTAACCTAGCACTGCCAAGTCCACCACTAAACCATGTCCCATCTATGTGTCTTTTAAATACCTCCAGGAATGGTGACTCAATCACTTCCCTGGGCAGCCTGTTCCAGTGCTTGACAACCCTTTTGGTGTAGACATTTATCCTAATATCCAATCTAAACCTTCCCTGCCACATCTTGAGGCCATTTCCTCTCATCCTATCAGTTATTACTTGGGAGAAAAGACCGACACCCACATCACTACAGCCTCCTTTCAGGTAGTTGTAGAGAGTGATAAGGTCTCCCCTGAGCCTCCTTTTCTCCAGACAAAACAACCCCAGTTCCCTCAGCCGCTTCTCCTAAGACTTGTGTTCTGGACCCTTTACCATCTTTGTTGCTCTTTGGATGTGCTCCAGCACCTCAATTTCTTTCTTCTAGTGAGGGGCCAAAAACTGAACACAGTATTTGAGGTGCAGCCTCACCAGTGCCAAGTACAGGGGGACGATGACTTCCATAGTCCTGCTGGCCACACTATTTCTGATACAAGCCAGGATGTCACTGGCCTTCTTGGCCACCTGTGCACACTGCCAGCTCATATTCAGCTGTCTGTCGAACAACACCCCCAGCTCCTTTTTCACTGCACATCTTTCCAGCCACTCCTCCCCAAGCCTGCAACATTGCATGGGGTTGTTGTGATGCATGAACTCTTGTAGACTATGTGTTGATAATTAAGAAATCCACATGGGAATAGGAAAATTCAAATCGTGGATTTGAAAGTCACAAGGCCAAACTGGAATTTGATCTTCTTCATACTTCTGAGGCAATTGGTCTTACAACTGGGATATTAGATTTAAAGGAAAACGGGTCTATATTTGAAAAGAAGAAAAAAGAAAAGACACAAATTTCATCTCTTTTTAAATAATATTGTCAGATATTCACTCTCAGGTCCAAAGCAATACTACGGTATATGCATCTACTCCAAAAAACTGTCAACAGAACAGAAATTCCCCCATGATTATTTTTTCTTATGAGTTAGCTTTAGAGAGGTAATGGGATTTTACTTAGGATTTTTAGATTATCCTTCCTTCTTGCTATGTGTGGTTGTAGTTTCCATTAAAAAGTCTGGACACACATGACTTGTATTCATGGAGGATACACTGAAAAGGTCTTGCATTGTTTTTATGCATATGATATTTTTACAGTCTTGCTTTAGATAAAAAAAAAATAGCTAATTACTACACTTACAGAGTTGAAGGGAGGGTTCTAAAAATATTAAGCTTGAGTTATATTCTTTCATGAATTTAGAATTCTTTCATTATTTAGAATCTGAGGATGGGGAATTCAGTGAAATTTGTTACGTGTTATAGCTCAGACTATTATACTTTGGGATTCTAAATAAAATGAGACTCATGGGAATAAGTATTGGAAATGAAAGATTATTCCTCTACCTCAAGTAAAATTGAAATAAATACAATAATTTTGTTTAGTTTTCTTATGACAAATGGTATGATGCCACACCCCCCCCCCCCTTCCCCCCCAGTGATAACCTACACCAGTTTAAGGCCTTACAGTTATTATTGTGGGTATTAATAGTGGGACAATATTTTTTGTAAATTTTAGCACATTATAACTGACCATCATTATTTCTGTCAATCATCTAATTCTCCTAAAACACATCAGTCCTTTCAGGAAATGGATAAGTATGTTCTCATGTCTCAGTGAACTTAAATATATGAAAAGTACAGTTGTACCTCAGGTGGCCCAGAATACAATTAAGTAGGAAATCTTCATGCAAACAAGGACTATGTTATTTTTTTTTGTACAGCCAAAACCTAGATAGCAGGTGAGTTCTGGGTTTTTTAAAATACATGAATGTATCTATTAAAAAACTTGGGAAAAGAAGACGCTCTTAGTCATGTTTAGTGGAGGTATTTTTGCAATAACATCTTGTGCAACATTGGTAGATCTATATTAGCATACATTGTGGCATGATAAAAGTGCTTGTATAGACAAACAGTATTCTGAGGACTCATTATCCATACCATATGCATTTCTTGAGTTTTAGTTAAGAAAAAAAATAAAACCTTGGTTCTAGACTGAATATTCATCAACAAGTGGAGGCATCAGATTAATTCTTGGAACTCATCATCTAGTTAATCCACTCATGTTAAAAACTACTGCCTGCATCAAATCAAGTCCTCAGTATATGTGACAATTTGGAGATTCCCTTTAAAAGTATACACATGGTCTGAACCAAAATAATGAGATAGTCTCACCCATTCTCTTCATGAATCAGTAGTGTTTCCAGCTTTAGTATACATAGATTATTGAATGGTTTGCTAGATTATTGTTGCTTATATATGACAACCAGTGCTGCCAGTGAGGAAAAGAGTGCTTTTCCCTACTTCAATAAATTTTGAAATAAAAAATAATAGTTAAAAAACTCCCTGCTTTTTATGAGATAAGAACAAGTTTTTTGAGATTTTTTTCATAAGCAGAACAGAAATGCAAATTCAAAACTATCAAAAATACAATTATTATGTCATTCATTTGAAATCTGGGATGTCATCCAGGAACATTTTGTGTAACATACTTGGTCACTTATCTAATTTGTGTTATTTTGTCTTGAGCATATTCTGGTGTAAGGAATCACTGTTTTGTAGTCTAACTTTTATTCAGTCTTAAAAGAGTGGTTGAATTTTCCACTCTACCATTCCACTTTTCAGTTACATTATGTTTAGAGTATTGTTCTGGGGAAAAGGAAACACGCCCTTCACACAGAACCACAAATTAGACCCATTAATGATATAACAGTCCATATGATCTACTTAATGCAGGAACGCTTCATTAATAGAACAATTGTAATTGTCATGCATAACCTTCAAGTATTTATTCCTATTTCTCCATGTTATGCTCACCTTGGACTGGACCTTTAAAGAACGGAGGGGAGAAAGTAGATTTTCAAGAAGTCATCGCCATCCTGAGGTCTTATCTGGAATGATGCACATGGTGGGGACTGGTTCCTCCACAGTTCTGGGTTTGCTTGGGGCTATCTTTATGTTTTCTAGGACAGCCTGCTTTCTTTCTCTTGGTTCCCTGACAGTGCTTGAAAGATGCACAATACACAGGGACTGGAGGAAGAATAAGTATAAAACAGGGACTCGAGGAAGAATAAATCCATTGAACAACTGGGATGTTTTGAAAAGGAGTCAGGAGATGAAGAGATCATTCATTCAGATCAAAAAAGTGAGACAAACTTCAATGTTCCTCAATCTGCTTTATAATTCCTCGGATATTAAGATTTCAAGAATCTTTAAATACCCACTAACGAAAGCAACATGGACTTATTTCTTTCAATAAACATCATGATAACTTCTTTAAAAGAAAGGTAATAATTTTTAATGCAAGAGCATTAGTGTATAATTAGATGTAAGTCTTCCATTTAACTTGTGAAGAACACATTTGAGTCTCTAGAAGATAATGTTACTTGCTGTTTTTTTGATTTACTTAAAGGGTGCAATTTTAATGAATGGATGGAAAGCCTCTTCGCATTGCCTTGAGCACTATTTTCTTGATTTATTAAGAAGCAATTTGTGTATAACTATTAACATTTTATTCAGTGAATTGATATCTTGCAAAGTTCCTCTTCTAGATGTTGCATATTAATCACTTCTGTCACTTTCTTTTCTTCTTTTTTTATTTCCATTTAACTGATGATTTAAAACAATCTTTTAAAAATGGGGGTGAAATAAAAAATCCACTGAGTCACCTAAATAACCTCCTAACATTGAAGATTTATTTTTTAAAGTTTCTTAGGACAACAACAAGAAGTTTAGGACTTTGAGACATCATGCCATTGATCAAGTACCTTGCTAGCATAGTGTGAGTCCTGTTCTACTTGACAATTTCCGTAGGACAGAATGCACCTGTGAGCCATGAAAAGCTATTATCCTTTGGTGACTGTTTATGTGAAAGAAAGGTTTTTTTCCTGTCTTCTTTTTTGCTTTAAATCTCTGCAGTAGCTACCTTTCCCTAAAAAAGAAGTTGCTGAAATATTTGTCTGTATGTAGATATCACATTTCCATTCCTGTTATAAGCTACACAGACTGAACAGATGTATGCAAGGAAGAAACGGATGGACTGCTAACATCTGAAGAATACTTTAATGTGAAAACAATAGAATGCCATTAAATCCTATATTTGGGAATCTTTCAAAACCTCACAGGCTAGTTTCTTCCCAACTAGCTTCACAATGATGCATTGCTGTGCTATGCGTGAAGCAAGCAACAGTCCTGGTACCCTAGTCACTCAGGGCAAGGGATCAATGGATCAAACAGTGAAATCATGGAAAGGTGGGGGGGGAAAAAAAAAAAAGGTGTAATGTTGTGCCTTGTGTGGAGCTGACTTATGTAATTTTCTTCTTGCAATACACATTTTTATTTCAAACATGCTGTCCTATGACACCTGTAAAGCAGCTTTAATCTTTTTCTGCTGAGGTTAACCATAGTACTGTTTTCCATTTTGCCTGAGACAGAGGGAAAGCCTAATTCATTATTTGACCTAATGTTTTCCTTGCTTTGCTTTTTATTTTTCCAACATGAACAATTTTCCACCATAATTTAACAACGTTATTCTTCAATTTTGTGACACATTTGCCAGAGCCTCATCATTATGGAGTAAATCAGAGTATACCTCAGACAACTAATTTGAACTAGTAGATTCCAATACTATATTTATAGTTTTGGTCTCTATATCGATACTGAAGAGTCATTAGTAGTTCCTGCTACTTCTAGATTTGATTCAGTGAATCAAAAGCTGGATGATTACAACTAAACCCTCAAAAATAAAAATCATCTGTTTAATTAGACTCTTTATATTATGGGACTGAGTCTCCATGCCATCCGACCTGTTTCTATCAACTGTAATACACCTGACATTTAGGGGATTTAAAATAGTATCAGACTGCTTTGTCACAAACTAAGAAAAAAACCACAAATTATCTTTAAAATCTCTTTGTTCTTGTATAGAGAATTATCTTTTAAATTATCATGGTATTATTTTCCTTTTGAAATCCCTCTTCATTTAGCTATCAGATGTATTTATCTTCTTTCTGGCCATTTTCTCTTTTGGAGCTTTAGCAGTTTAGCAGCTTAGAGAAACTTCTTTCTGTGACATTTGATCAACAATACAATAATGAAGCTTATGCTTCAAAAAATTATAGAGAAGGAAAAGAGGAGAAGGTCTTTAACTCCTTTCTCCTTCAGATCACTGCTAGGCTTTTTTTCTTTCAGAGTCTTGAAGTGTGCTCTTTCAGAACGAAATTTGACAGTCTTCCACTTGGGTTGTTTCTGTTCTTGAGAACAAAAGCTATGGGATAGCTTTAGTACTCCCTTCAAAAACTAAATTGTTTGCTAAATTGCTTTCTAGGCATCAAGTCAAAATTCTCTGAGATTTGAATTATGTGTAGAAAAGAAGCTTTCCTGAAAGTCATATGAGTGATGCAAGAGACTTCACACAAAAGAAGCAAATACAAGAGAGTGATGGATCCCTGAGGATTTAGTAGACTCATTTTTCGCAGTCAGGAGAAAATCTTACTTCTTCTACAGTTGCCACATTTAGGGGTGTTCACTAACTCAGCAATGGAAATTAGTTCTTATTGCTATTCTAACAAAAATATTTCCTGTTTAAGAGTCTGTATATGATGACTCATATTTACCAAAATGCCTATTCCAGATGTGAACCTAATTTACATAATGAATTAATAGCTTATTTGTGCATCTTGACCAAAGGCTTAATTAACCCTTATCTTCTTATGCTTGCATAATGTAACAGTTCTTATCTAGCATTATAAAAATAACATGCATAGTTTATTTTGTGCATGGAAAATACAGGAAATGTTTGTAGAACATTAATAGTTAGAAAATTTTAATTATACCTTGGATTCCTTGCATTCCAGATTCTCAGATTTCCAACTTTAGAGATAGATTTAAAGGTGTTGAAAAGTTCATGACGAGAGATATGGATATAGCTTTCAAATCAGGCAAATGTACTGGCCAAAGATACCTGTCTTGTAAGTATTATGTCTAGTGTACTTGTAAATCTAAATCCCATGTCAACTAATGTGGGGACAAATCCAAATGACCCATATTAATATGTGGAAAAATCGTCAGTTTATAAACTCACTTGCAAGTTATATCACTGCTAAGTCTTGATCAGCCAGTGCAAATGGAAAGGACATTGTAGAGAGGTTGGTGCTGGTCTCTTCTCAGAGGTTATTAGTGATAGAAAAAGAGGGAATGGCTTTAAACTGCAACAGGGGAGGTTTAGACTGGACATTAGGAAAAAATTTTTCACAGAAAGAGTGGTCAGAGAGTGGAATAGGCTGCCCAGAGAGGTGGTGGAGTCACCATCCCTGAATGTGTTTAAGGGTCATTTAGATGAGATGTTGGGGGATATGGTGTAGGGGAGAATTTTGTAGAGTAGGGTTGATGGTTGGACTCAATGATCCCAAGGGTCTTTTCCAACCTGAATAATTCTGTGATTCTGTGACCACAAGAATACAAATCTTTGATCATATCTGAATATAATTATGCAGAAAGTGCTATCTGGAAAAAATGTTAACCAAACCAATCTTAGTAGATGTCATTACTTTATCCTTACTTTGACTGTCTAGATGTTGCATGAATTCCTTGCTAATCATCTGGGCTCTTTCAGTAAAGAAGACAGGAGGTTTCAATAATTAATTAATGCCTCCCATTTTAGATATCTATTTTCTTATTATATTAGCCATTCTCCAGAGATGCTATTTTCTTTCAGTGAACTACTGAGCTAGCATAAAAAAATTAGATTAAACTCCATAAGGTACTTCAGATGGCCAAATTTAAGTGAAATTTATTCTGCCTCTTGTGTATAAAATAAGCATCACAACATATATAGAACAAAGACTATAATGAAAATGGGTTGGGCTGCCATGGTTTAAACCTGTCTGGCAGCCAAACACCATGCAGCTGCTTGCTCACCCTCCCCCACCCAGGGGCTGAGGCAGAGAATTAGAGGGCTAAAGATAGGGAGACTCATAGGTTGAGATAAAAACAATTTAATAATTGAAATAAAATAAAACAGTGATAACAATAATAGAAAATACAAACAGGTAATGCACAGTGCAATTCCTCACCACTTGCTGATTGATTCCCAGTCTGTTCCCATCTAGTGATCCTGGAAGAGCCAAGATCCCAAAAACACAATCCCAAAAACAGGAGAGAACCTCCCCTTCCCATCCAACCCACCTCTAGATACTGAGCATGACATTACATGATATGGAATATTTCATTGGCCAATTTGGGTCCAGTGCTCTGGCTCTGCTCCCTCCCAGCTTCTTGTGCACCCACAAACAGGCATGGAAAGTTGGAAAGTCCTTGATTTCTTAGCAATAACTGAAAACATCAGTGTATTATCAGCATTCTTCTCATACCAAATCCCATACCAAATCCAAAGCACAACACTGTTCTAGCTACTAAGAAGAAAAAATAACTCTATACCAGCCAGAACCAGGACAACAACAAAGGGAGAGTCTATTGAAAAATAATGATTTTAGAAAGGCCAGGGGAAAAAAGAAAAAGAAGCCACACACAAAAAACCCAACACCACCAAAAAAACTCCAGAAACTTCCTGCACTCTCTCGTCACCATCACCAAATACTGAAATATTTGATTGTATTTTTAACAAGTTTTTTTTCCTTGAGTTGTTCTACTGATTACAAAATGGAGGCATCTAAAATTGAAATCATATAAACATAGAATAATTCAGATTGGAAGTGACCTCTGGAGGTCTGACTCCTGATCAAATCAGAGTTAGCTCAGAGATCAGACCATGTTGCTCTGATGTTTCAGGTCTTGAAAACCTTGAAGGACTAAGTTTGCACAACCTTTCTGGGTAACCTGTGGCATTTGTCTGGCTGTCCTAAGAGTTACTGATACTAAATATGAAGGTTTAAGTTCTGAAATGTGGTAGTATGCAATTCTAAAGGCTGGTAAATAACAAGTATTTAGTTAATTAGTGTCATATGCAAAAGTGAAGGCTTTTGCTGACTTGAATAAATTAAAAAACAATATATTTCCTGAGACTTGCAGTAAATCACCATAATTTCAGTTCAAGGACTGCTGTTATCCAAGGGGGAAGGGAAAAGGGGGGAGGGGGAAAGAAGAAATTTTAAGAAAATATAATTTGAAAACAGGAAAAATTCGTGTAGATATAGACATAAAAGAAACTTCTTCTAGCCTATATGAGGAACTGAATAATTTTATACCAAGGAAGACAAAACTTTTAAAAACAAAGATGTGATGTACTGAGAGAAAATGTAGAAGAATGGGAATAAACATGAAAAAGCTTTTTTTTTTTTTTTCTATTCAATATATGTTTACATTTTTTCCCTATATATTAGTCAATTTTCAATTAAAATAAAGAGTAAATAATGGAGGCTTGTTGCATATATACCTAAATCGGTCATAAGAGTCAAAACCAGATTTATTATGAGGAAATATGAGTGGAGAATCATTTTGCATACTTATAGTAGTCATATAGTAAAAATTATATGTTGGTTAACCGTACATTCTGGTAAAGAATTCACCTGAAAGTCAACAATCTCATATTCTAATGCATATAATATTTGTCTGACATATTCTGATTTTGATTCATGTGGTATTTCAAAGTTAAAAAAACCCAAACCAAACCAAACCAAAAAAAAAAAAAAAACCAGAAAGGAAACCACATTAGAACACAAATCTAATTGGGCATATTTCACTGTTCAAAATTTAAGCCATGTTTCTTCCATCACATTGTAAAAATTTCCTTTAAATATAATTCTTTCTCTTACTAATTCATTTACTGAATTCCCCACAGTTCCCACTGCCTGCATTTAAGTAAGTAAGTATCTTTCTCTGTACACATACATTATAGTTACTTAATGCCTAGTCCTTAAATAAGTTTCTCACTTCTCAAATCACACTGAAACCTGTAAGGAAATAAAATAAACAAACACAAACCTGACATAGCTCATTTTTTCTAAGATTTAGGCATAACTAATGCTTGGTGTAGAATAAAGTTTAGTATTTTAAAGTCATTGTAATTCTTACAATTTTAATTGAAAACTGTTGGAATGAAGTGGAAAATATATGCAGAATGATTAATGAAAACAGTGTATTTATTTGACATATATTATGTGGAATATTTAACTGCTTCACACTCATCTCCCTCACAGTATGTCATTGCCAGTTTGGGAGATAAACAGAGCAATAGTCAATATTAATGGCATTCAGTCATATATATCATGCTGTAAATTTAGTTTAAGTCATAAAAAGTGCAGAAGTTCCAAAAAATGCTGTATGATCAGGACCAGTTTGGAAGCATGCCACTTAACAATGATTGATCTGCAGTGGGTTCTTGAGATAATATACTGATTCTAAGAATAATTAAGCCTTGTGAGTCCATTATAACGCTAAGAGTATGGTAGCCTGATACCAGGCAGCGGTAGAATGATAGCCGTACTTAGCTTACATGGCCCAGGCTAGAAATAAAAGCATCTCAAGTTATAAATAAACATCCCTAAATAGAATATTTTTAGTTGCCTGTATTGATTCTGAAAGATAGATTTTACATGCAAATATATTAGGTATTTAGTTTCAATAACATTAATTAATAATAGCAGAACTGTAGCATCAGTTGTAACAAAGGTCTGAAGAGTTTTAGCTGCATGGATAACCAAAAATGGGAGAAAATATTTTTGCAAACATCACTGAAATCTCATTGTATACTATATAAAGTTTCATATTTGGTAAATGTTTGCTCTCTACAAGGGCAACCGATTTCATAAATTTTCTCCAATAATTTTTCAAATATGCTAACTGAATGACCAAAATTTAAGTTAGTTAAGGAAATGTTTCTAAATCATATGCTATTAGCTGTATAATCCATGCTCTTTTCTGACATTTACGCATTCTCTATCCGACATAGTCACCTAAACTCATGTATGGTCAATAGGCTGTCGTTACACTATCAAAAAACTTAGGTTTAGTTCACTCTCAGAAACTTCCCCCAGTTCAGGGCAAGACAAGCCCACATACCCTGCAGAGTCACATCAATATAATGCCTGTGACATTTCTTAGCATTGGAAAAAATCATATTTCCTGTGCTAAAAAAAGGAAAAGGAGTAAAAAATAATTAAAAATAAGAAGCTGTTGAAAGATTAAGTGAGACCTCGTTACTTCTGAAACACATTTTGACTTCCTAACATGTGCCACACAACCATTCAAGATCTCTGAACAGGAATTAAATCTACACATGGGCCAAAAAAAAAAAAAAAAAGAGAAGAATCTGATTTTGGTCTCAAAATAATGATGGAAATGTCAAATTGCTTAATACTATAATATTTTTAATTTAGTAGAAAATTCAGCTGTGCTGAAGATTAGTTCAGTTAATGTTGAATAGATGAAGTCCTAACTAAGTGCATAATAGCCAGCAAATTGAGAAACTTATTAAATCAGAAGGGTGAGGTTCAAACTCTACTTCTAGTATCACCATAAGCCCTTGCTTCTCTCAGAACTGCAGTAGGGCACTTCTACAGAAATGAGACTCATATTTTGAAAGGACTTACCTGGGTAAGATTCCCTAAACTAGCAATTTCTCTTCAAACATGCTTTGAGTGAAGCAGGCACAGATGTTTGTAAATGTGTTTTGAACAATATCCTATGGGTTAAAGCATGCATACAGGAAGTAGGAGTTTTCCATCTAAATATTGAAGGAGTTTGAGGTAGTTTAAAACTGCAAGAAAATTTTGTAATGAGCCAGTAACATTCTGGGAAGATGTATTATACTATTTAGGACCAGTAGAAAGACAGGAAAGAAAGAATCAGAGGGTTGGAGAGAACCATTATACCATACTGTAACCTGCAGGTTAGTCCTCCTGTGAAGGAAGGATGGGAGTTACTTACACATAGGAATATTTTATCAGGTGTTTATAGGTGTTTCCACTTTATTAGGAATCACAGCTTTTCCCTTCTTTTTCTGTTTTTAATGTCAACATTTTGGAGCTTTGGTCATTAGAGATTGTCTGTGTTGTGTTTACGTGGCAAGGTTTTGGTAGCAGGGGGCCTACAGGAGTAGCTTCTGTGAGAGGACAGCAGGAGCTGCACCTGTGTCAGACAGAGAAAACACCAGGAGCTGCTCTCATGTCAGACAGAGTCAGTTTAAGCTGGCTCCAGGGTGGACCCGTGGATGTCCAAAACTAAAACAGAGACAGTGGTGATGCCTCTGTGGTAACATATTTAAAGAATAATTTTCTTACATGTGTCAGGAGCTCTGTGAGAGAGGAGTAAAAAAAGTGTGAGAGAAACAGCCCTGCAGACACCAACCTGATAGAACAAGGAGAGGGAGGAGGTGCTCCAGGCACCAGAAGTTCCCCCATAGCCTGTGATGAAGACCATAGTGATGCAGGCTGGCGCCCTGCAGCTCTTGGAGGACCACGGTGGGACAGATATCTACCCTGCAGCCTGTGGACCCCAGGCTGGAGCAGGTGCATGTGCCCTGAAAGAAGCTGCAGCCCACGGAGAGCCCATGCAGGAACAGGCTCCTGTCAGGGTCTATAGCCCATGGAGAGGGCCCCACTCTGGAGCAGGTCTTCTTGGTGGAACTGTGGCCCATGGAGAACCCACACTGGAGCAGTACATTCCTAAAGACCTGTACCCAGTGGAAGGGATCCATGCTGAAGCAGTTCTTGAAGAACTGAAGCCTGTGGAAAAGACCCATGTTGGAGGAGTTCTTGAAGGACTATCTATCTCCTGTGGAAGGGACATCACACTGGAGCAGGGTAACAGCGTGAGGAGAAGGAGGGGCAGAGATGCAGTGTTATGAACTGACCACAACCCCCATTCCCCAATCTCCCTGCACCGATTGGGGGAGGAGGTAGAAGAATCAGGAGTGAAGTCAAGCCTGGGAAGAAGGGAGAGGTGGGGGAAAGGTGGTTTTAGTTTAGTTTTTATTTCTCACTATTCTACTCTGTCATTAATTGGCAATAAATTAAATTAATCTTCCCCAAATTGAGTCCATTTGTCCGTGACAGTAACAGATGAGTAATCTCAGTGTCCTTATCTAGACCTACAAGTCTTTTCATTGTATTTTCACCTTTCTGTCCTGCTGAGGAGAGGGAGTGAGAGATCAGCTTGGTGGGCACCTGATGACCAACTAAGGCCAATGCACAACAGTATCTCCTTTCCCTACCTATGAACTTTTAAGTCTGAAGATTTAGTCATTCATTATGAGTTGCAGGAGTCAAGATTTGAAGATTTCTTTCGCTGGGGCTCTTAAGTAAATGATTGGCAATTCATGCTGCAGCTGCATTTCTAATTTAATTCTCTGCTGGTAGAGTCAGTTAAGCTTGGTTTGAAAAGGCCTAATACACAATGTCCTCCAGGAGGTTTAAAAATGTGAGTACCAAATTTCCAGATCTGAAATTGCTTCAGGGTAAATAATGGGTACTTATGTAGGTATCTCAGCAAAGGTAGTTGTTCTAATAAGAATTCTAACAATATAATTTTAAGTAATGAAGGAAATACCAAAGTCTTAATCATCTCAGAAGCCTAGGAAGGAATTATTTCTGAATTATTTTATTAGAGTATGCTTCTATATTCATCCTATGTAGTAGTACACTTGATTAAATGTTGTATTTAACTTGGCTTTACACACTAGTCAATTGAACTTTGTGTTTATTTTGAGGTTTGTTGTGGGGAGTGTTTTTTTCATTTGTATAATTAAATTTTAGACAAGTCTGTAATTCCAGATAATGCTGTGGCTGGAACAACTATTTAAAGTGTGTAAGCACCTAAAAGACCTTAGTATCACCACCTCAATAATTTTTAAACACTTGATAGCATTAGTACTTACTATTAATACTTTAAATATTTAATTTCATAAAACTTTTTACTTCAATACTGAAAATTATACAGATGAAACAATCTCCCAGTATATCTACCTGATACATCTGGCAACACCTGTTTGTACAATATCTGTGGTGTTGGATTGTTCACTTGTTGCCATACTGTCATTACTTCTTATATCTATGGTGGAATAGTGTGTAATGACCCTTTTGGAAACAGTTTAAAACAGATAATAGTTAATTATACTTTGGCTAAAAAAATTATCAATTGAGCCAGTAGAAAATGTAAATTATGAAAATTAACATGTCTACATGAAAGGTTTGTGTAGCAGCCACAGTATTATCTGAGACTGAGAAAGATAGAAAGTGTAGAATTAATTTAATTGTGAATTTGTACTGTGTATCTGCGTGACTTCCCCAGAAAGCTTATCTGGATATTACCGTAAAACAAGATCCACCAACTTGCCTCATCACAGCAAAAAATCTGTACTTACAGTAAACTTTAGTTAAGTTGCTAAGATTTTATGAAACCATTTTTTCTTTCTTTTAAATTCTCCTTATACATTTCACAAACTCCAGCAAAAAATGAGTGTTTATAAACATGTATCCCCTGTGGAGTGTGTCAGCTGTCATACTCACAGGCTTCCCTTTTTTTTTATGAGACCATAAACTGTTTTCTACTACAGAAAGCCTTGCTTACATAAATTGTAATCTATTTCCTGAAGGGAAATTTTGTAAAGGGTGTCAGTTCTTCAGATAGATGTTAAAATTTCTTACAGGGGCTGAGTGGAGGATTAGATCTGATCCTTATGTTAGATTTCAAATTTATTTTCCTTCATAACACAAAAAAATTCTTGTTCATGATAAGAAAAAATATTTTCCTTTGTTGATTTATGGACTGATCTCAGAAGATATAAAATATCCTTTATAAATACAAGATGTCACTATCTTACAAATTTTCATAATCCAACTGTTTTCTGGGTTGCAGTTACAACTATAGAGACAGCAGTATTTGTTTTTAGAATATTGGCAGTGGATACTCACTAATCCTGTTTCATGACTGACATTTACACTGTTTTATGTTTCTCCCTGATTATTATACATATGAACTTAAAAAACCCAACCAACCAAAAAAACCCCAACAACCAGTCCAGTAGTAAGAACTAAGAATGTGATTTGTCTGTGAATGAAGACTAAATTTATTCCAAAACACTTTATATGTCATAAAACCGCATAAGTCATTATTTAGAGCAGATGGATAGCCTATTAACTAGCATGCTAAGCAAAGACTTGGTGTATCTCTGACGAAGTCTTTCCATCTTAGATGACTTAGAAAGGCCTTGGATGAGAGATGAAGTTCAGTTCATCTAACTCTGTCTACAATATCGATGGTTACATCTGCCATAGTCATCTAGAATGCTATTATGTTTGGTGGAGAGCAAAAAGTGCTTCTACAGCGCAATTCATTTTACCTCACAGGAAATGAAAACAAATGAACCATTCGTCTCCAAATGCCTATTTGTGTCTATGTCCTATGAATAGAGACTACAGTGCAAACATTTACGTTATAGATGCTGAAAGCTCAGTGGGATGAATCTCACATGTAGTTGGTTTATGTTGTATAGGATTTCACAATTTATGAATGTTAATGTAGGAAATTCAAAATAATGTGCCTAGTGAAAATATGATGAATATCTAAACAAGGATCATTCCAAATTATCTTTTAATGCTCAATGAAAACATCCTGGACTCATACAGATATTTCTTGAAAAAGTGAGAGCAAGCCTCAGCTATAAAAAATAATAATAATTAAAAAAATATAAGCAGAACTCATGAAAACATTACATAAATTCATGACACTATGGTCACTCCCTGAAGTACTGATCAGGTAATAGCTATAGGTCATATTTGAATTTTTAAAAATTAAAAAAACCCAAACAAAACACAACTGACCATAATTTCAGGGATGATCATGAATATTGAATGGTCTCTATGTGAGAAAAGACTGAATATACTTTTTGTCTCTCAGTGTCAGAAAAAGTCATAGCTGAGGGTGAAGTACAGTGTATGACTAGAACCATAGATGGCATGAGGAGGTCAAAGAGGGGATTGTCGCTCAGTATTTTTTTGTTATTTATTTGGTTTTTACTACATAACTACAGGTCATTATGAAATTTCTAGGGAACAGAGTTAGCTTGCTTTCCCCCACACCCCCACACCCATTTCACAGTTGTAAATCTCTGCCTTGGAATGTTGTGGAGGCCAAATGTTAAGAAAAGATATTATACAAATTAAAGGATGATGGATGCATCAGCTAATTGGATGATCCGGATGCAGGTTTCTCGGCAATTTCTAATAGAAATTTCCATGAAACTGAGAAGATATACTAATCAAGAACTGGTATGTAACCTGTCTCTTATCGTTTTCTCAATGCCTCTGTTACTGGAAACTGTCATAAACAGGAGACTAAAATATAAGGACAATTTGTCTAATCTATTATTGTTGTACTCTTTTTCTTGTGAAAAAAAAAAAAATATCAGGTGAACTCCCACTGTTAAAAGTGTAAAAATGCAAGTCAGTAAAGAACTGATTTCTCTGTTTCAAGAATCTCCATTAGTTTTGAGTCTTCTTTCCTGAAAAAGATGTAAATGTCCCTCACAAGCTCACAACCCATAACATTTTGCAAAATATAACATTTGTATTTTATTAATGTGTGAAAAATCTAAGGAATTAAGTCATAATTGTTATATAAGGATGAAACTTGAATTTGTCCTACAGTAACAATTGTGATTTAGCTGGATACTAGGGCTGTGCCTATTGTTATAGCCAGTACACTTGGCCATCAATTCCCTGAGTGATCCAAAAACTCCCCAGGTAGTTTCTGCCTAGATGAGACAATGGACTGACTTAAGAACTGCTTATTGACTGAATTCCTAGCAGACTTCACAACAAACCATTTGACTAGTTTCTACATGAGCTCTCTAGGTGGATATTTGAAGAGTCCCCATGATCATTCTTGCTGTTCATGGACCAACTGATAACTATTACTTGTATGCTTAACTGTGTTGTTCAATACCCCAGAATATCTGTGGAAAACCTGGTCATCCCAGGAACTCCCCTGGAAGTTCCTACTGTAAAATTGGTCAAACTGTACATGCATAATTTTAAACAGTCACTAGGAACTGGTCCTGAAGATGCAGAATTGACATGAAGGCAGTCTTTTATATGCAGTTAAAACAGAATATGTTTTGTACATATCTTAAGACAACAAATAAGAATAGATCATGCATGCAGTCATAACTGGACCTGTTTTGTTTATTTTTAGCATTTACTCAGTCCCTGATTGTGTGAAACGTATGATGGTAATTTACATTTAAATACTGGGTTTAGGGTGTTTTCTGCTGTATTTATAGTTGGCTGGGAAAGTCACAGAATCACGGAATCACAGAAAAATCTAGGTTGGAAAAGACCTTGAAGATCATCCAGTCCAACTGTTCACCTAGCACTGACAGATCCCAACTGCACCATATCCCTAAGTACTATGTCAACCCACCTCTTGAACACCTCCAGGGATGGGGACTCCACCACCTCCCTGGGCAGCCCATTCCAATGCCTAAATACCCATTCTGTGAAGAAATGCTTCCTAATATCTAGCCTAAACCTTCCCTGGAGCAATTTGAGGCCATTCCCTCTTGTCCTATCGCTTGTTACTTTGTTAAAGAAACTCATCCCCGCCTCTCTGCAACCTCATTTCAGGTAGTTCTAGAGGGCGATGAGGTCTCCTCTCATCCTCCTCTTCTCCAGACTAAACAGCCCCGTTCCTCATAAGACATGTGCTCCAGACCCTTCACTAGCTTCATTGCCCTTCTATGGACATGCTCAAGTAATTCAATTCCTTTTTGTAGTGAGAGGCCCAAAACTGAACACAGTAATCGAGGTGCAGCCTCACCAGTGCTGAGTACAGGGGTAAGATCACTTCCCTGTCCCTGCTGGGCACGCTATTTCTGATACAAGCCGGGATACCATTGGCCTTCTTGGCCACCTGGGCACACTGCTGGCTCCTGTTCAGTTGGCTGTCAATCAACACCCCCAGGTCCCTCTCTGACTGGCAGCTCTCCAGCCACTCCTCCCCAAGCCTGTAGTGCTGCTGGGGGTTGTTGTGGCTGAAGTGCAGCACCCGGCATTTGGCCTTATTGAAACTCCTACAGTTGGCCTTAGCCCATCGCTCCAGCCTGTCCAGATCTCTCTGCAGAGCCTCCCTACCCTCAAGCAGATCAACACTCCCACCCAACTTGGTGTCATCTGCAAACTTACTGCGGGTGCACTCGATCCCCTCATCTAGATCATCAATAAAGATGTTAAACAAGAATGGCCCCAAAACCGAGCCCTGGGGGACACCACTCGTGACTGGTCGCCAACCAGATTTAACTCCATTCACCACAACTCTTTGGGCCTGGCCATCCAGACAGTTCTTTTATCCAGCAAAGCATGTGCCCATCCAAGTGATGAGCAGTCAGTTTCGCCAGGAGAATGCTGTGGGAAATGGTGTCAAAGTAAACAACATCCACAGCCTTTCCCTCATCCAATAAGCAGGTCGCCCTGTCGTAGAAGGAGATCAGGTTTGTCAAGCAGGACCTGCCTTTCATAAACCCATGCTGACTGGGCCTGATCATCTGGTTGTCCTGCATGTGTTGTATAATGGTGCTCAGGATGAGCTGCTCCATCAGCTTCCTGAGCACTGAGGTCAAGCTGACAGGCCTGTAAGTTCCTGGATCATCCTTCTGACCCTTCTTATATATGGGTGTCACCTTGGCCGATTTCCAATCTGTCGGGACCTCCCCAGTCAGCCAGGACTGCTGGTAAATGATGGAAAGTGGCTTGGTGAGCACCCCAGCCAGCTCCTTCAGCACCCTCGGGTGTATCCCATCCAGTCGCATAGCCTTGTGTATGTCCATGTGATGCAGTAGGTCACTGACTCTCTCCTGGATTGCGGGGGGGTCGTTCTCCCAGTCTCTGTCTTCTGGCTGAGGAGGCTGGATTCCCTCAATACAACTAGTCTTGTTATTAAAGACTGAAGCAAAGAAGGCATTAAGCACCTCAGCCTTTTTCTCATCACTTGTTGCCATGTTTCCTCCTACATCTAGCAGGGGATGGAGGCTCTTCCTGGCCTTTCTTTTGTTCAAAGCAACATGATCTTTTCTGCCTTCTAAGAAAGCTCCAATGCTCATTTGAACTTATATTCTCTGCAATCCCATCATTCAGTTCTATCATTGCAGTGAAGAGAGATTCTTTGCCTCCCCCTTCTTTTTCATTTTCTTCTTATTGACTGTAGATGAAGATTTTCTATGTGTGAAAGAATGCATTGCAGTTGCTGTCTTCAGGACAAATACTAACATTCTGCTGGCTTTAAGTGATTTTGGGGGCATTTCCAGTTGTTCTGCACAAATACATTCAACCATTTTTTACAGGATGAGACTTTGATACTTAAAATAATAGACAAGAATCTACTTAACTGAGGCATTTATTTTTTCTCAGGTAGGCTATCTTGCAACAAAGTTTTAACAAATCTGTCCACAACAGAATCTAGAACTAACCTTTTCAGCCTGAAAAGGATGCATTTTCCCTGTCCAGAATTTCAGTTTGTTTTAAGGAGAAAAAAAACACACACCAGGATGGTATATTCTGTTTTCTTTACATTAAAATTAATATATCTGGAAATGTCTGATTCTTCTAGGAGACTGCCAGAACTATACTTTTGACCTAAAGAACTCTTTCCTTACACCTTCAGGGATGTGAACATTTTTTGAAGTAGAGACTATAAAGGGTTTCATACTTAAGCAAAATACATCCTTCTCACTGAGATTATCATCCTCAGTCTCCAAAGAAAACAAGGATTGAGCATCTGCTTAACACATGAAGGAAATAAAAGAAAGTATAAACTCTGTGGGGTATTTCTGAAAAGGTGCCTTTCCACTCGTTCTCTTATACTAAGAAGTCAACAGGAAAGATGGATAGCTAGACAACATAAACTTGCATCAGGAAACCTTATAAAGATTAAACCAAAGATCTTTAATGTATGTAAATATGTTTGCTTAGATCACAGCCAGAGTTTAGGTTATTTTAAGGCCATATAGCTTAGAGGGGAAGTGTATGACACATACTCTCACCATTTGAAAACTATATCCTTTTACTCCATTTACTTATGATTATGCTCAGGGTTTTTTAAGTATTACAGAAGCCTGACTGCTCTACATTTGCATGAAGTTATATATAAGAGCATGTATAAACTTATGCCTTAATTTTCTTTCTAATGGACCGAACATCCAATAAATGCTTAAATACATTACAGGTGAGCAAAACACTCAAGGTTATGTTTAAATTCTTGGAGACATACAACAGCTGCATTAGAGTAACTGTATTTGAGAAAGGAACCTTAGACCTATTTTTTAATATTGCTTGGAAGTGGAGTGAAGAACTTGGCCATTGCAGGTTTATTATTATTCATGCCATTATTATTCTTTACATTATTAAGGAGGGGAGATCCACAGTTTGTTAAATACTGCTTGAGCATTAGCTAACCAAAGTTCGTGACCTAAAATGTAGTGAGTTAAAGGTATCTTTGAAATAATCTATTTTGGGTGTAAGTGCAATGAATTTCTTTCTGCCTTAAATTAAAGATTGTGCCTTCCTAGTTTGTCTAGAGGCAAATAATTGTTTTAGATAAAACAATAGGAAAATAAAAAATCCAGTAAGCAAAGCCAAACCCAAACAAAAGAAAATGGTTTTGCTCGTTTTCCCAGCAATTTTACAAGAACAGAACAGAATCTGTTATAATGTCCATTTTATTAACTAAGCCAGCCTTTTTATAGAAACTCTTATAACCTATCATAAAAACTGAAATAACATCACTTCAGAGTGGAGGAATTTAACTGAACCGTATTTGACTCCTTTCTTATGCAATCTCATTCATTTACATTACTCCAACCTCTTAGTTACCACAGCTTCACTCAGATTGCTTTTTTTCCCGTAAACTCTATAAGACTTACTGCTTACAGTTAGTGTCCTTTCCAGCACAAATATTCCTGTGGAACATTCACTTCTTCCACTGATTCCTCACTTGCAAGCAACAGAATCCTCAAAGGATTCTGTTTGCCACTGCACAAATTCATTATTCTATACAGATGTGAATAGTCCTGCTGGCCTTTGCTACTCTGATAGCAGAGGGAAGAGGGTATCCACTGACCTGACTAGAACAGGTCAGGTGGGTCATTATTCAATATGTTACCAACATGATATAGCCTCCTGCCAATTAATGATCTAAAACACATATTCTCTGACCTTTGTGGTTTCATTAAGGCCAATCTGTCACATATGTTAGTCACTGCAGGAGCTGTTCTGTAGTGTATTTTCTCCTCTGTCAATCACATGAGAGCAAGAAGATAGGGGTGACATGGGAACTATATCTTCAGGTTAGTGTCAAAATTTAGCCTCTGCTGTAAAAGCAGAGTCTACCTTAAAGATAATGTAGTAGCTGGATACCAACAACTGCCTTTAAAATATCACCTAGCAGACAATGGCATGTGAGCTAGGAATGTATCCAGCCAAGTTCTGTATTGGAAAGCATGAATAAATAGTCAATATAAAACAAAGTACTTAACTTTTTTAATCAGCTCCTTAGCAAAATCACCATATGAGCTTCAATACAGGTGAAGTAAACACTGAATATGAGAAAAATTAATCCTGGACGTGACTTGAAGGAATGAACATAAGACAAGTATTATTTAAAAAAAAAAAAAAAAAAACAAAACAAAAAACACAAACACCTCAGAGAGGAGCTTTCTTCTTCAAATCTATTCCCTTCCTAAAAGAGGAAAAAAAAAAAAAATGAAAGAGGAAATACTAAAGCATCACATAATGTTCATTGTTAATTTAACATGTTAGTTAAATTATTTATGAGACTGTTTTGCAATACATCTGTGAAGGATCAATCTGAGCCTGAAAATATAATGAAATATCAGTGGTTTCAAACCTTCCTCATAAAGCTATGCTTTTCTGTGTCTGCTGAAAACCATGTTTTTTGTGTGCTAATTACGGAGTCAGTGGGTTAACAAGACTATGGCTTTCATATACTGCACATACATGCTCAGAAGGCTTGGAAAACATTTGAATTTAGATGCTGAACTTTTTTTTCTCCATCTTTTTTTCTAACAGGATTAATTATTTTTAGGTGATATACTGAACACTTTTTTCTGAGAACACTTCAGCTCTTTAGTGACATATACACAAGTATGATCCCCACATTGACACTGTTTACAGATAGACACTATGAAGCATGATGCATTAAAGAAAGGAACAAAAATGGCTGAGCAAACTTGTTGATTCTTTACTTTTTTTGCTCTCCTGAGGTGAACAGTGCTTTTTATAAATACATGTTACAGAAGGAAATAAAACCAAAAAATATCTAGCTTCTGAAAATCCTGTAAAAACAGGATAATTAATTAAAAATTATATCATTTGTATATTTTTGGGACAACATATAGAATTTTCCAGGTAGCATTTTAGTGAGAGATTCATAAAAACTAGAAAAAGAATTTTCAGAATACACACTCTCTGTCAGCAATAATCCCTTTTCATAGTCATCTTTCCACTTCACTGATTTTACTGTTCCCCTAAAACATGACTAGTAGGTATTTACACAACTGCAATATATATATCAAAGGGTACTGGAAACATATAATTCACATTCATTTGACACTCAGTGAATAATGACACAGATGGAGGGTGATATAAAGAAAAAACCCCTATCTTTCTACTAGAATGGCTTCACTTTCATCAAGGACAGCTTTTAAATCTCTATTGGAGCAGTTATTAGCTATTGGAGCTTCTTACTAGATATTTTAGGAGAAGATTCAGAAATACTTTGGTTCCTAATAAATTGTCTGCTGTTGACCACAGCAGGTGGTCTTCAATAATTTTTTGCTACCTGGAAGTGCATAGTTTAAATACTTCAAAATACTTTCTTCACAGTCTTCACATGTACAATATCATATCAATCACTCATGTTAAGGATGCCAAACAAAGGAATTTGATACAACCAAATGTTGTGATGTCAGTGACCTTTCAGTGAAGGTTTCTGTTAAGTTTCTGGAGCTGAAAGACTTGACTGTACCCACTAACTAATTACCTACTCCTCAGCAGACTATTACTGACTCTGCATATGAGACAATGCTGTTTTTTGATATTTTGGAAAGAGAATGATACTAAAGACAGGGAAGAATAGCCTGCTTCTACTTCATTCATGCTGTTGAAACAAAGACTGTAGTCCTGATAAGTGAAAGGGTCATGCACGCAGGAAAAGAATAGACAGCTGAACTACTTGAGGAAAGACTCTGAGAACATTTAGTACTGCATTCAGTACATAGCATGGCAAAATATGCTTCAATTGGTACTCTGGTAGTGATGGTACTAATTTTTATATTGTGTTTTACCATGTGATACAAAATCATGGGTCTGATATGATAACACAATATGACTCATCAAAACTGTCTCATCGATGGAAAGAAATAGTCATGTCTAAAGACTTCTAGTTGCCTAAAACAAGTAGAATAATTTGTTCTCCACAGATGCTGATCTATCTTCGTTGACTTTAGAAGAACTGTAGCTGACTAGTTTAGACTGAATGTATAAATTTATGTAAATTTACGTGAAGCATTTTAGGTGTATTGAAATTTAAGGTCAGTAATCAAGTGTAAATGAGGTGACAGCTATATACAGAAAAAGAAGAATGTATATATTTAACCTATCACTTTGGAAGCATTACAATATTTTTTTATAAGAATATTTTTTTCTGTGAAAAAAAGAGTAATAGCATACTTTAGCTTGAATTACAGTAACCTAAATGAAATCTTTTTTTTGTACTGTTTTATGGAAAGTCTGGGGGTTTTTTTATGTTCATAACTTACTAGTCTTTTCTGGCTCATCAGCCATGAAAGCTTTTTCATGTATTTCAGAAGTCTAACAGTAAAAGCTTTGCCAAACATTCTCTTAACTATGGTCACTGTTGTTGATGTGCCAAGGCACCCAGCCAGAACAAGTCCTAATTATTTTCCTGCCCCAGGCAATAAACATTTTGACTACACTTCCTACTCACTTCCAATTCATATAGTGAGCCATGCAAACCAATCAAAAGTGGAAGGAAAGAAATGCTGCCCCCTCAGTTTTGCCATTGCAGACATTTGCCCAGGCAGTTGATAGCACAGGCAGACCCTGCACACTTCCGAGTAGCACTACACAAAATCAAGCCCACTTTTAGCCCACTGCCTTCCTCCCATGGGCCACAAAAGCTGAGCCTGCTGCCACTGTAGTACAGACTCGACTACAGGATGGTCAAAGAGAGAGAAATAGAGAATGAATGAGCAGAGGATCAAGAGGAAGGAAGGAAGGAAGGAAGGAAGGAAGGAAGGAAGGAAGGAAGGAAGGAAGGAAGGAAGGAAGGAAGGAAGGAAGGAAGGAAGGAAGGAAGGAAGGAAGGAAGGAAGGAAGGAAGGAAGGAAGGAAGGAAGGAAGGGGAAAGGAGTAAAGAGAGAATGAGGGAAAATAAGAAGGAGAGAATGAAGTTGGGGGTTTGGCTAAATAAGCTCTTATTTATCTAATTAGTATCTGCTAACCAACTTCTCTGTGTAGATGAATAAACAACTGCATCTTCAGCTTACTAACCAAAGATAAGTCCCCAAAATACCTAAAGCATCCTCAGGTCACTAAAGTACAATTCTCATAACCAGTTTGTATAATGGTCTAACATGTATATGTTCTATACCTTTAAGGCTATTTGTTTGTGTCAAGCAAACTTAGAAATAATTTTTCCCTGTTTGTTTTCTGAAAGCCTGATTACCTATTATCATTTTTGCTTGTACAAAGTCAGACTTGCAGGTCTGATTTACATTCCTGTACATTCCTAAATTGTACAGCTAAAGGCAATATGTAAAATGTCCTGGATATTTTGAATCACATCTTTAATATTTGCTACATTTCTATAATTTCAGAGAAAAAATACACTACTCATAAAACCTCACCATTTTAATTGATTAAAATTTTTTAAAATAGATGCCTAAGTAAGAATTTTTACTGCCATTTTCTATTTCCAATTAGAATACACAAATAGAAATTATTTTATAGAGGGAAACGTAGTCTAGGTAATGTAGAAGACTCTATGGAAGAAGACTGATTAATCAGGTGTCCTAGGCGTAGAATTTGGGGTTTTAATGTAATGCCCAAGACACTTCTTGTTGCACTCAGACATCTCATACTGTTTCTGACTCCTGATTGTATGCACATAATTTTTAGAATTGAATTTCTGATAGAAAGGAGCATGGCTATTGGCTTAGAATTTTGCTGTTATTACTTGACATTCTTTTAGTATCCTAGACAGCTATCTCTATTACAAAAATATTGATGAGATAAAGCAATTTCAAAACTTTATACATGTAGTTAATAATTTTTAATTTGCAATGACAATACACTTGTTTGTTTTATACTATTGTCCTACTCTTATTTATTTTCTGATATTCTATCTAATTATTTTTTAAATAGAATATGTATTCTAGACACACATTAAAAGCTTTACAGTTAAAAAAAAGTGAAAAAGAAACCTGGGAAAATCCCTATTGTACTCCTCTCAGAGTAAGCAAATATCATCTAGGAATAAAGCACTTCAAAAACCTCTTTCAATAGTAAAAATATTTGTTATAGACTAACCCTTACATTTCAAAACAATTCACTTCAAGTTGCACAGCAGGCTTTTCAGTATTAATATTTGTTTAAGATGTACTTGACATTGAGTTCTTCTTTCTTTTACTATATCCATGTATAGTCATATTTTGTTTCTAAATCCCCATCTTCATCTGAGACTATTGTCAAATGTTTTAACCCTGCCTTTTCAAGGACATGAGCTCATTTTTTAAGGATAAGAAAATCTATTGGGAGATAGTACTTCAGCAATAACAAATGGATTTAAAATCAATATCCTAAAAGTACTATTAAAACTAAATAACAACAACAAAAAAAACCCCTAAACCATAAAACAATTACTCTGCCTTATTGTTTTACTTAAAAAAAAAAAAAAAAAAAAAGTAATAAAATTACATGGACATGTTCCTAATCTGTTTTAAACAGGTATGGCAAATGAAAGATTAGAACAAACTGAACTAAATTAAAATTGTCAGCTGTCTCAATGAACATAGGAGTGACATTTGCTTTCCTTCAGTCCTCAGGCACCTCTCCCAATTGCCAAGATTGTTTAAGGACTATCAAGTGGCCTTGTAATTACATCAGCCAGCATCTCCAGCACTTCTGGGTGCATCCCATCAGGGCCCATGGACTTATGAAAGTCTGTGATTTATGAACATCTTAAGTATTCTCTAACCTGATCCTATTCCACCAAGGATGCATCTTCCTTGCTCCAGTCATTTCCCCTGGTATCTGGGGCCTGGGATTTCTGGAGGTCTTGCAAGTAGAGACTGAGGCAAAAATGACATTCAGTACCTCAGCCTTTTTCATGTCCTGTGAACCCAATGGGTTTAATAGATTATGGTTCATAATGAAAATGCATGAAAATACAAAGATAGAATCATTCCAAAAATACCCAACATTTTTACTTGGTTCAAAGTGATTATAGTCCAAAATAATTAATTTATATATTCTTTTGATTTCAACATAATCCATTTTCCTGGGAAAATTTGGTATTTGTAGAGGTTAGATTTTCTGGTGAAAAATGAATCAGAGAACTTTCCAGTCAGCACTAATAGATAGAAAAAAATGTATATATTACTTAAGTTTACAAAATATGGAATACCAAGAGTCAGAACCAGGAATCCATTTCCTTGATCTTTGTCATAGTAATATATTAAATTTTACTGAAAATATTCATAAACTTCAGTGAATGTTTCTTTGCATCAGTTTCATAAGATTTAGGTATCTATAGCAAGATACCTGACTACTATACATTCTCTATTCCTAAAAAAAAAAAAAAAAAAAAAGAAGCTAGAATCATTATTTATATTGTCATTGCAGAAAATTTTTGCTTAGTGAAATAGCAAAAAAGTTCTAATTTGCACCACCTTTTTCCAGACAGGTATTAAGTACATACTAGAATATAATTATATAGATAATACCCATATATTATATACATGGGTATTAGATTTTTGCTTAGCGCTAGTGGTGAGTTGACCTTGGCCAGCTACACAGTGCCCACCAAGCTACTCTGTCCCTCCCTTTCTATCAACAGGACAAGGGGGGAAAATACTACAGAAAAGCTCATGGGTTGAGGTATGGACAGTGAGATCACTTAACAATTGAAGTCATGGGCAAAATAGACTTGACTTGGGGAAATTAATTGAATTTTTTGCTCATTAATAGAGTAAGGTAGTGAGAAATACAGACAAAACTAAAAGCACCTTCCTTCCACCGTCTCCTTCTTTCCAGGCTCAATTTCATTCCTGACTTCTGCCTCCTCTCTCTGAGTGTCAGGTAGATGGAGATGGATGGGAGTTATGGTCACATTGTAACACTTTGTCTCAGACACTCCTTCTTTCTCCACTCCTTCCTCCTCACACAGTCCCCCTGCTCCAGCATGGGGTCCCTCCCATGGGAAGACAGTCCTTCATGACCTTCTCCAATGTGGGTCCTTCCAATGGGCTACAGTTCTAGAACTGCTCCAGCATGTGTCCTTCCACAGGTTGCAGTCCTTCAGGAAAAGACTTCCAGTGTGGGTCCTTCATGGGCCACAGGTCCTGCTAGAAGACCTGCTCCAATGTGGGGTCCTCTCCATGGGCTGCAGCTTCCCTCAGGGCATATCCACCTGCGCCGGCATCGGGTCCTCCATGGACTGCAAGGTGCATATCTGCTCCATCATGGTCGTCTGTGGGCTGTGGAGAGACAATTTGCTTCACTAAAGTCTCTACCAGGAACTGCAGTGGAATCTCTGCTTTGGTGCCAGGAGCACCTCCTCCTCCTCCTTCTCCTCTGATCTTGGTGTCTGAAAGGATGTTTTTCTCACATTGTTCTCTCTCACACAGTTGCTTCACAGTCCCTTTTACCCTTTCTTAAGTATGCTATCATAGAGGAGTTTCCAACATCGCTGACTGTCTCAGAGTGGGCCAGTATCAGGTCCATCTTGGAGCCAGCTGGAACTGGCTCTGTCCTACATGGGGGCAGTTCCTGGTGTCTCTGACCGAAGCCACCCCTGCAGCCCCCAGTCCATTAACAAAACCTTGCCATGTGAACATAATAAATGGCTTATGTTGCATATTTCTGTACATATATTTCTGACAAGGTTATATGTAGTTGAAACAAGTAATTTCTGTCCATACCCCAAGTAGTGTTTTTTTCCAGGGACTTAAATTCAGTGAGCATTAAGTGATAGTTCTGACAAATCCAACTGACTAGACATTCAGAGAGCTAAATCAATATATTAAATGGAATTGAACTTGGTGGAGTATAAATCTGATAGACTCTGTTTTGTTTTGGTTTTTTTTTTAGTTTTTTATTTCACTGAACTTGCATATGTTTAAACTGTAATGTATGAACTGATAAAGGACTATGGGGCAATCTTCTAGACTAATTTTTCCTGATACAATAGCCTTTCCCTCTTACACACTGCTTCTGAATCTAGGAATTCTTGTATGTTTGGTTACATAGATAACATATTTTGATAGAATAAATCATTTTACCTCCAAGAACAATCTGAGATATGAGAGATATATATAGATCTTAAAAATAATTTTCTTTAATTCTGTGAAAAAAGTAACAAACAATAAGACTTACAGCAGTGAGAATCTATAAGACTTCTGCAACATGAGTTATAAATGAAATCAGATCCGCATGCTACAGAGATTAAAATTGACATCAAAGTTTTCTTTAAAAGCAGAACAAACATTTTATCTAAGGACTGCACAACATGTACCCTAATACAACATCCTGGTGAATTTGAAGGTGTGGAGCTGGAATTCTGGTAATTGACAAAGAACACAGAAAAGGTAATGTTGAGATGTGACATGTCAGGGAAAGAATAAAAATAGGTATCAAGGGTTTGAAGAGATGTGTGTGTCCTTGCGATGACTTGGAGTAAAGTGGGATTAGATTCCTCATACAGGATGACACCAGCCTCCAAGTAAAAAGATAGGGAAGGGAAAGGGGACACTGGGGTTTGGGTTCAATTTAGAGGGAAATGGGGTTACGTGAAATGAGATTATGGGAAAAGGACAATTTTGCAAGAGGCAGAAACCACAGGAATTGGACAATGATGCTGCAGCATGGAAAGAAGAGTATAAAAGCACTTCCTCAACAATTTAAATAGTGTTTTCTTTTTTGATAACATTACACAAACATTTCTTTTTTATTCCTTTTTTTCAACTATATGTATCAGAAGTCAGTGTCCTGAAAAATAGGTTGTATTAAATCTTTCTTTGCCTTTTTCTTTTCTCCCTCCCTTCTTTTCTCCCATCCCTTTGTCCCATCCTTGTTCCGCATTGAAGGAAATCTCAAATAAGGTTGAAGTTGTGGGAGCAGGTTTTTTTGTTTGCTTGTTTCCAAAATGACTTGTAATGTGTTAATTGGTTTAAAAAGAAAATATTAAGCTCTTTATAAATAAATGCCTATTGTAGGAATTAAAATGCCTGTATGACTTGACTTAGTCACTGTTTCAAAGAGAAAAAGAGAAAAAAAGAAAAAAAGAAAGGCATACCTCCCCCCTTTGCAAACACTCCTATTATTCACTATTCAACACATTTTTGTTAAAAGTTTTTCATCCAATGTAAAGACCTCTAATTCACTATGCTAGAAATTGAACATTAACTTTATTATGGCCAGGATCAAGTACCTGAACTTCCTGTTTTATTTATTACTTAAGTAAGTTTAACTAAAACTGTTCCTGTCTAAATAAATGAGTTCTTAGTAGCAACATATTTGGTTTTAGAACTTCAAAGTTAATATTTTTCTTAATCATATTTAAAAGCTCTTATGCCTTCTCTTTAAGACAGACTGATGGACTCTGTTCTTTTAAGAAGATGAAACGGTAAACTTATGTTGATCAAAAACCCCAAATTTTAGACCATTTTGCTATTATTTTAATTAAAAACATTATCTACCTTTTAGCTTTTTTTGTTCAACATCTTTTTGAGTACTTGTGTTCTGCAAAATATGTAACAGTACGACCAGTAACAAATGGGAGATAAGTTAAGAAAAGGAGCCGTCCAACTAGTCGGAAACTGTTCTGCTAATTAACAATTACAAGATCAGTGTGTGCAAATTGAAATAGGTCCCAGGCTTCTTACCTTGGAAAATATACCATGATGCGCAGATGTGAAGGAAATACGTCTATTAAGGATTCAGGTAGACAAAATTATGGTGCCTGATGTAACTGTCCAGAAGAGAGATGAATGGAGTTCACTTCATCCTGCTCATGAAATGCTTTGCTATGTTGACATTTGCAACCCCGGAGGATAGCCACACTTCAGTGAACTGATGTTAGATATTGGTTCAGCTGTATCAGTTCTGCCAGAACCTATTTACTAGCTAACAAAATCTAAATTACATTTGGAAGTTTATTTGAAGAAAGAAATCCTTGTGCTTCACTGCTCTAGTTTAATGCACAGCTGACTCACTACACTTTTCTATCCATGTAATTCTTCAGAGGAACCTATTTTTAGCAGCTACTAACAAAACTTTTTTTTTTTTTTTGTTGCCTATTAAAAGTCTTCTTCATGTAACAGAAATGAAGATAACAGCACTACTTTTATTATTTGAATCAGTTAAATTTTTAACTTGAAAAGTTAAAAGGTATCCTGCCTGGCTGACAGTTACTGCTTTTGAAGAACACAGGTGTCCCAGCAATCCCATGTCACATCTGCCAGTCTCTTGTGAGTGACTGATATCCTATAGCCTCTCAAATGCAACTAAATTCAAATTTTAAGTAAATGAGCCAAGCCTCGGGATACGGGATGCAATTTCAGGATTTCCCAGAACTTATGGGATTCCTAGGAAAGGAAACAAAGGTGATAAAAGGGGAAAAAATAGGTTATTTGGGGAGGAACAAGCATGGAAAAATGAAGCAATAAGGTGATAAAAGGAGGCTTGTCACACACAAAAGAGGCAGTAGACTTTCTGCCCTGTTCCTGATCAACAGTGTCTCTGCCTGTTTCTAACTCTTTGCCTAGATGAGGGACTCTCCATTCTGTGTATGTGTGTATGGGGGTCTGAATGCAGCAATTGGTGTGGGAGCTTGGGTCACAGGGTGCCCAAGGTGCAGCACCTGGAGCAAGTGAGTGTCTGAGTGCCAGCTACCAGGCTGGGTCCATGGCCCACGTGCCAGCGACTGGTGGGACCACAGTGAATAAGACCAACTGCCAGACACTGGGATGGAACCAGTTGCTGCCAGTGTACATGCAGGAGTACAAGTGAGTGTGTGACTGCTAGCAAAGATCAAGGTGGACTAGCTGGCAAGAAGGTGAAGTGACTTGGGATACAGGGATGTGTGTTTTGAAGGGCAAGACCACAGAGAAGAGCTGGCTATCAGAAGGCCCAGCCAGCTCTGCATGTGCATGGGGGTGGTGTGTGTGTGAAGGTCTGTACTGGAGTGGGTCTGTGGCCTAGGGGGCTCACATGTCCAGGTGCCAGCAAGTGGCAGGCTTAGACTAAAGGAAAAAAAGAAAGAAAATCTGGGAAAGATATGATTGCTCTTTGTAAATAAACTAAAGGAGTAAAGAATAGGGAAAGAAAAACTTCTTAAACAAACAAACAAACAAAATGAATTCTGACTAAAGATGAAACAGTTGAAAGGTGGTTATGAAGTAAAATCAAATTTGGAATTAATTTTCTAATCCTCAGAAAAGAGAAGTTCACCAATAACTTTTTAATAACTTTAGGGAAGGCAGGCATCCTAGTTTTCTGCAAAAGTATAAAACTCAGTTTACTGGCCTCTGTGTCCTTACAATATCAAATTCCTGTTTAATTAATCAAGATACACAGGAAATGAACAATAAGACACAGGCATAAACTTAAACAATGAAATGTTGGAGTTCAAGATCTGTAGGACAGGAAGAAAGCCACACAGCAAGCTCCCTAGTCTGGACTTAAGGAAAGCAGACTTTGGCCTCTTCAGGGATCTGCTTGACAGTGTAACACAGGGTAAGGCCCTAGACAGAAGAGGGGCCCATGAAAGCATGTTAATATTCAAGGGTCACTTCCTCCAAGCTCAGCAGTGATTCATCCTGACAAAGAGGAAGTCAGGTAAGAACACCAGGAAGCCTGCATGGATGAACAAAGAGGTCATGGACAAACTCAAACACAAAAAGGAAGCCTACAGAGGGTGGCCTTCTACAATAGGGTTATGGCATTTGTGGATAAGTGAAGAGCAACTGACATTTGGACTTGTGCAAAACATTTGGCACTGTCCGACACAACATCCTTGTCTCTCAATTGGAGAGACATGGATTTGATGAATGAGCCGCTCGGTGGATAAGGAATTGGCTAGATGGTCACACTCAAAGGTTTGTGGTCAATGGCTCGATGTCCAAGTGGAGTGGGATGATGAGTGCCATTTCTCAGGGGTTGCTATTGTGACTGGCACTTTTAACATCTTTGTTGGCAACATGGACAGTGGGATTGAGTGCACCGTAAGCAAGTTTGCTGATGACACCAAGCTGTGTGGTGCAGCTGACACGCTGGAGGGAAGGGATGTGCCATCCAGAGGGACCTGGACAGGCTTGAGAGGTTGGCCTGTGCAAACTTGACCTTGTTGAAATTCAACAAGGCCAAGTGCAAGATACTGAATGTGGGTCAAAGCAATCCTGAGCACAAATACAGGCTGGGCGGAGAGTGGATTGAGAACAGCCCTGCAGAGAAGGACTTGAGGGTATTGGTAGATGGAAAACTGACTATGAACCAGAAATGTGTGCTCACAGCCCAGAAAGCCAACAGTATCTCAGGCTGCATCAAGATAAGTGTGTATAGCAGGTCGAGGGAGGTGATTGTCCCCCTCTACTCTGCTCTCATGAGACCCCACCTGGAGTACTGTGTTCAGCTCTGGGGCCCCAAATATAAGGAGACAGACATGCCTGAGTGGGCCCAGAGGAGGGCTGAAAATACAGTTAGGGGCTGGAGCACCTCCCTTATGAGGACAGGCTGAGACAATTGGGATTGTTCAACCTGGAAAACAGAATGCTCCAGGGAGACCTTACAGCAGCCTTCCAGTACTTAGAGGGGACCTACAGGAAAGATGGGGAGAGACTCTTTATCACGGAATGTAGGGATAGAATGAGGGGTAACAGTTTTAAGATGAAAGAGGGTAGATTTAGAAAAGATATTAGGAAGAATTTCTTCACTGTGAGAGTGGTGAGACACTAGAAAAGGTTGCCCAGAGAAGTTGTGGATGTCCCCTCCCTGGAAGTGTTCAAGGCCAGGTTGGATGGAGCTTTGATGGCAGGAAGGTTGGAACTGGATGATCTTTAGGGTCCCTTCCAACCCAAACTATTCTGTAATTCTATGAGTCTTTAATTCTATGATAAATGGCAGTTTAAATCTTTATCAAAGGAGAAAAACTTTGCTTTCACATCACATATGCAGATTTCACAAGAGGTGTATGAGCCCCAACAGGTGAGTTGTTCACTTGGTTTATGGTATTCCAGCTATGGATGGAGAACATCCTCACAGCCGTTACACTGATAATATGAAGCAAGTGCTTGCAGTAGATAAGAGGTAAGCAATATATAATAAGGCATGCACCTCTAGTCCAACAATCTATGTCCCTATATTTTTTCTTAACTTTTAATGAAATTAACCATTAGAATAAGAATTATGTAAAATCTTTAAGTCATTATCAGAGGTTTTTCTAGGACATACTTTACATGTAAATAAAAATTAAGATCTTGGTACAGGATTCACCCATAAAATGATGTGATTTGTAAAACAAAGGCCAGATCAGATCGACACAGTATTTCCTTCTTAATGTTTATTACAGTTCCATTGCTTTCACATGCAAGCTCTGTTGCCAGAATGCAGTTAGAGTTTCAGTTGTTGACCAGTATGATACTAGTGTGAAGAGAAAACATGCTTTTAGAAAGTATCACTTTTATTGTTATTGGAAACAAAGGTAGGTTAATGTATTTACTACTGCTAAAATTTCCATTTTACCTCATTTCCTTAAGAATTAAATTTAGAGCAAAAACCCTACTCTCTCAACCAACTTATAACTCAAAACTTTTCTTAAAATGTGTAAAATACCAAGACATATAAAGCAGTATTTGTGCTGGTTTCTTTTTTTTTTTTTCCCTTTTAAGAAAATGAAACCATGTGAGTACAAAATTGAAAGAAATACCAATACCTCTTTTTTTTTTTTCCTGAGTAAATTGGTTAGGACATATCAAAATTATTCTTTTTTTTTTTTTTTTTTCTGTCACAAAATTTCAGTGAAGCCAAATACAACTAATGTTCAGATTCTCTTAATTGCACATATCGAGATGATATAATTTGTCAATCTAAT
Organism: Strix aluco; assembly: GCF_031877795.1. Classification (NCBI taxonomy): domain Eukaryota; kingdom Metazoa; phylum Chordata; class Aves; order Strigiformes; family Strigidae; genus Strix; species Strix aluco. Next base: position 83,754,917 of record NC_133932.1, on the reverse strand, counting down.
AATATTATTAATCAGAAATAAGTGGTTTATGTTGTTCTTTATTAAGAAATGGCAAAATAGTAACATTTTAATTATTTAAAATTTTCAAAAGGTAAGATTCCACATCATAAATTTGCAAAGTTCACTTCTAAAATATGCATTTATGCACAAGATTAAATATATATGCACCAGACTAAATCACCTGACCATCAAGATTTCTGAGTATGCTAAAATTTTAGCTGAAAACCAATAACCTAGAACACTGAATCCTTGCGAAGAGATTAGGAAGTAGATACAGACAATTAAAAAATAAACTTGAGTCAAATAGTCTCTAACAGCAGCATATGGAAGAACTAAATTTGTGCTACCTTTTCTCATCCTTAAGTGGTGAGGGAAATCCCAGATTTTTTTTTTTTTTAATTTTACTTTTTTGTTTCTGGTTTCCCTCCCCTCTAAATCTCTTTCCTGTTACACTGAGGAGTGCAGAGATTCCCCAAGATATGATACTAGTTTGGGGTTTGTTCACTTACTCATTTAGAAATACTATGAAGCTGGTATTTGTATTTTGTTCAGAGATCTTGTGGAGCTCCCCTCTTCCTTATGACAAAAATTCTTCTTTGTAGGAGCTGAATACACCAGAAATATTTGACATTGTTTCATAGCTACAACTAATGTTTTGAAAATGACCAGTGAATGGTTGCAGCAACTCTGGGTTTCAAATCATGTTGATAGTGAAAGCTACAAACTACACAAACAAGTATGTGCAGTAGGTCAGAAATTATTTATGTAGCTTTCAGGTTTCATTGGATAAAAGAATAACAAAATGTCCCTTCAAAAATCATGTCTTAATTCTGTAAGTTTTTCAGGTAGTTCTAATTAAGAACTGACTAACCAAATTAGTGTCTTGTAATGTATATCCTAATAACAGAAAACAGATGCTACTAAATTTTGATGAGTGTTATTGTCAATGCCTGGAGCTAACAGAGATAGACAGTGTATATGTATATTAACATCACATTCACTCAAACTGGATACTAGTGCTGTGTGCCACAGGGACCACCTAAGGCAAAAATCTTACTTACATACCCCTTTTTCTATAAATATTTATGTAATCATATACTGTCTCTGTTATGGTTTATGTAGTAGCTCACACAAGGAGGGAGTCATTTCACTTTATTAAATAAACTAATATGATATTGTAGAAGTAAAATATTTCTTAGATAGAAATAGACTTACAGAATCACAGAATAGTTTAGGTTGGAAGGGACCTTTAAAGATCATCTAGTCCAACCTGCCCACCATGGGCAAGGACATCTTTCATGACATCAGGTTGCTCAAAGCCCCATCCAACCTGACCTTGAACACTTCCAGTGATGGGGCATCCACAACTTCTCTGGACAACCTGTTCCAGAGTCTTACAACCCTCACTGTAAAAAAAAAAGTCTTCCTTGTGTCCATTCTGAACCTATTCTCTTTCAGTTTAAAAAACTTGACTTACTCTGTTACTACAGGCTTTGGTAAAAAATTTCTCTCTGTCTGCCAAACAACCAAAGAAGCTATAGCTCAAATAGACAAGTTTGGGTTAGTTCCAAAACCAAAAGAGAGTTCTGAACAGTGTGCACATTGCAGTACCTCAGAGATGCCCTTCTGGCTACTTTCTTTAGGGTCCTTACCCCAGTCAGAGCTAACCCCACTCTCAAATGTGTCAGCATAATGTCATTGTACTAGATCTACCAAAAAGACTTAGATTATCTTAAATACTTCTTATCATGGATTTATTTTCACCTGGATAGAGAAAGCACACATTATATTATGAGAAAGGAAGCTTTTAACCTACATCCATAAAAGTCCATTTGCACATAATGCGAACTCAATCTTTCATATCCTCATTAAATGCCTACCACTTCATCAGGAAATTCAAAATTTTTGGAGGTATGTACATGTACTGGGTCTGGCTGAGCCAGAATTGGTTTTCCCCTGTAGCAGCCCTCATGGTGCTGTGTTTTATGTTGGGAGCTGGCAGGGTGTTGATAGCACACTGGTGTTGTGGCTACTGCTGAGTAGTGCTTACACAGCACCAGGGCTCTTTCTGACATTCCCCCCTTTCCCCCCTCCCCCCCCCCCCCCCCCCCAGTGGGACAGGGTGGGCAAGTTCTTGAGAGGGGAGACAACCAGGACAGCTGACCCGAACTGACCAAAGGGATATTCCATACCATATGACGTCTGCTCAGTATAAAGCTGGGAGAAAGGAGGAAGGGGGTGGGGTCACCTTTGGTCCTCCGAGGCAACCACTACGCGTATTGGAGCCCTGCTTCCTGAGAAGGCCCGACATCGCCTGTTCATGGGAAGTAGAGAATAAATCTGTTCTCTTTTTGCTTCCATGCGCAGACCTTTGCTTCATTTTGCTTATATTAAAACTGCTTTTGTTTTACCCACAAGGGTGGGTTTTTTTCTATCTTATTTTCTTTCCCCTCTTTGCCCTGTTGAGAAAAAAAGGGGAAGGGGAGGGAAGTGATAGAGTGACTTGGTGGGTACCTGGCATTTAGCCAAGGTCAAACCACAACAGTACAAAACTTAACTGTAATTTCAAAATAATTCTTATTCAGGAAAATATGTTAAATATGAATTCTGGGGTGTGAGTGTGTGTGTGTGTTTGTGTGTGTGTGTGTGTTTTCTATGTTTTCTTTTTTCTGAAAAGAAAAGCCAAAGACTAGAAGGTATAACTTTCTGTATATACATTTGTGATAAACTGCTCTATAACCTTGGATATGCTATGTAAAAAGAGAACACTAATATTTGTCAGAAAGCTGTGTTAGGAAACTTAATTAGGTAATATTGATGCACTGTTACTGAAATGCAAAGCAGAATGTAAATTCAAAGCATTATTTTTACTATTATTATTTTACAGTTTTAGCAGGTGTCTCTTTGGCAAAATTTGTCAAACTTCTTTTTACACACATGCCCAAGGAATCTTTGAAGCAAGCTGTTTTACATTTGAAGTACATAATTAAAGATGAAACATTCCAGATGACAAAATGGTATGGTAAAATCCAGATCTTTCATACAGATTTCAGAATTAGCTTAAAAAGGCCATATATAATTTTCTGTATGCTGTTGTGACACATTAAGTCAAGGCCAAAATCAGAACCAGAGCTTTGGGGAATTGTTGATCAAAGTAATTGCTTCCAGTTTGAAATGCATAATGAGACAGCCCTGCATTGCATTTGTGTACGCTTTTATATTCAGCAACGCTAAACAGATCTTTGCAACTATCTGTAACTCACAATGTTTGAAAATGGAAGTATAACAAAGAACAAAGATCCATAGCAGAATTCTTGAGACTGCACAGAAAAGCCTGCCTATGCCCTAGTGCAACTCCATGTTCTAAACAGACTTTTCAGCTTTAGAGGAGGAGTTTACTATACCAGTTTACATTTTTGCAAATTACTTATTTTAATAGCTTCACCTGACTCATAAAAAAGTGTTTGGAACCTTATCCAAATCTGTTTATGGCAAGAGAGAAAAACCTGTAAGTTTCAGTTCAATTAATTAAAAAATATGTAAAGTTTTCTTTTCTCAAAATATTGTTGAGAAAATAATCCTTCAAAGTGGCTTAAGCAACATACCAAATTTACATATATGCATTGTTTAGATAAGGCCAGAATCACCCCATCTTTCTTATGACTAACCTTGGAAAGACTAATCAAAATCAGATTGCATGAATCATCTAGAAGTCCCTATAATCAGCCAGAAGAAAAAAGTACTGCAAAATAAGTGGTGCATACTAGGTAAATATAATATATGGTATGAGGCATATTTAGGTTATGCATATTTAGAAGTCTCTTAAATTAAAAGTGTCAAAAACCCCCAACATAAAGATAGAAACAAATAAAATATTATGTTCAGCTGTGTGTTTTGCGTTTTCTAATCAGCTTATTAAGGATTAATATGGACAATTTTTCCTTGCATGAACTATTTTACTTCATAATCTCATTTGAAATACTGATAATTTTATTCATTTTAATAAATACAATCAACTCACAATTACCACATACCTCACTGTCTGAAAACTTGTTTATCACGTACTCAACAGCAAAAATTATGTACACATGAAGGCTTTTAACCATTTATGGTTAATTACATGTTTATTGCTCAACATGTTTTACACAATATCTAGAATATTTTAAATGCATAGTTAGTTAATAAAATCACTTTTTTTTTCTCTGAAACTACAGCCTGAAATACCACTATCTTTCTGTTAGAAAATAAAATTTTGAGTTTATTTTGTTTAATGAGAATGAGGGTTGTTATTGGGTTTTATTTTTCTGTAATACAGCAATAATTCAATATGTGTAGTCCATAATTTTAAATTTGCCTCTGAGTCACCATGAAAAACAATTAAGACTGTGAATGTATGTAAAGAAGGTAATAGACAAGTATTAATCTTTTTAGAACACTGTTAAAGTGTAAAGTACTAGATGTTTCAATTGTCTATAAATCCACAAACCTAAATAATTAATTATTTAACTCCTTGAAGTAATTCATGTCATTAATATGATAATGCATCTGAACAATGTAGGCACTGTGTATGTTTACAATCTGACCATCTCAGAGAGCTCACAACTAAAATCAGCTTAATACAAACATTGGAGAAAATAATTACATGGTATATAGTGCACACATATTACCACATAAAATGAATGCCATTGTGGTAAGTTAACCTTGGCTGACATTCAGACCCACCTACACCTATTCTCTCACTCCCCATCCTCAACAGGACATGGGGAGAGAAAAAGGTGAAACATCTTGTGGGTCATGATAAGGACAGAGAGATCGTTCACCAATTACTGTCACAAGCAAAACAGCCTCAAATTAGGGAAGATTAATTTATTACTAGTTGAAAATAGGTTAGGAAATAGTTGTGGTCTCTTCGTAACACTTTGTCTCTGCCATTCCTTCTCACGTTATTCCCCTGTTCCAGCATGGGATCCCTCCCATGGGAGACAGTCCTTCACAACCTTTTCCAGTGGGAGTCCTTCCCACAGGCTGCAGTTCTTCATGAACTGTTGCAGCATGGATCCTTTCTGGGGGGTGCAGTCCTTCAGGAACAGACTGCTCCAGGGTGAGTCCCCCACAGGCCATAGTTCTTGTCAGAAAACCTGCTCCTGTATGGGCTCCTCTCCACAGGCTGCAGTTTCTGCCAGGAGCCTTCTCTGGCATGGCGTCCTCCACCGTCTTCTCACAGAAGCCACATCTGCAGCTCCCCCCCCACTACCAAAACCTTGCCACATAAACACAACACAGTTTATTATATCCATATGTAAGGTGTGAAACTCTCAGATCATACTTCTGTTTGACTGCTAAAATGCAGAAATGTTTTCTTGTCTTTGGGAAGAAAAAGCTGAGTAAACCAGCTAATCTCAATGTGGCACAAAATGTAAATAAAGAGGTACTACCTCTCCATTGGTAAGTTAGGAAGCAAATGCATTCAATATGTAACATATGTAATGCATTGAACTACACTGGAAGAAAGGAGTCCTTTAACATAATGAAATTAAATTTAGAGGAATTATTGATCTTAGAAATACTTTAATTCATGGTCTAATAGATTTGGTGACAACTTGCCTGGGGGGTTTATCATGTATATTCATTATCTATATTGTATATTTTCTCCTAGCTGCCTCTGAAACTATAAGACAAAAAATGTCCAAACATAGGGGGAGTAAAATAACTTTTTTTTTCCTTATTGAGATATCTAAAAGAATAGGATTTCAAATGAACTCAGTTTTATCTTGAATCTCTACAGTGAGTTACATCTTTGTGATCCTCAAAAACCAATTCATATTAATTTCATTAAGACACTATAAAGCCTCAGCTAATCAGAATGTACTTATTCTAACAAAGATGTCATTTGAAGAGTAACATTGATTGATATATAGATAAATAATCTCTTTTCAAACTAATGATCAGTGTATGATGAATTTTGTGATTAAAATGCTTGATAGAAAATATGAAAATGTCTTATTTCTCTTCTTATATTTTTAATATATATTTTATATTGGTCCTTGCTTTTTTATTGGATATCATTCCATTCCCTGTTAAAATAGATTTCCACAGGCAACTTATTACAGTAATACATAAAGACTATAATTGATAAACTCTTGCTTTATGAAATCATCCTATTAATATATTGAAATAATGTTCTTTTTTTTCCCTTTTTTTGTAAGTATTTGTAGTTAAGAGCAACACTTCAAATAATTAAAAAAACTCCAACAACACTGACAAAGAAAAAAAGCCAAAATTCCAACAAAAAAAATCTATTCTTTGCTAACAATTCTTTAAAAATCATCAATTTTCAGGAAGCAACAGCACAGTAGGGAAAAAAAAAAAAAAAAAAAGAAAGGTTTTTTTTATCCCAGTAAAACTGTGGCTTTTCATCTGTGGCTTATCATGCCAACATGGGTTTTTTGGCTATTTGTATTTACTGTCATGATAAATAATAAATGTGTGCATGTGAAGTAATGAAAGCCATCTATTAACACTGCATTGCCTCAAGTGAAGCTTCTGTGATTAGCTTCAACTAGATGTATATTGTTCATCTAAGAAAGGTTAGCATAACTGATTCCTATTCCCAGGATGTATTAATAAATTATGGAACAGGAAAAAAATACATATTAATTACTGATGAATGATTACTGAAAATTACCAGGTAACCTCTCTGAAATTTCAATATATTTTAATTGCAGTATACTACTTTAAGAATACCATTTTAGAGAGGAAAAAAGTTCAGGTACAGGACATATTGCACAAATCTACCAAGAAGAGACAAAAACATTGAAAATTCTGTCCTTGTGAAACATTCAGGATGGATATACAGCTTTCTGAGATGCACCTCAAAAAAGAAACCAAAGTTAACAGAGATAATTGGAATTTAAAATTTATTTTGAGTAAATGGTTTGTTTCTGGTGATTTCTAATTAATCAAATGAAAGGTGAAGCTTCAGTTCTGCCATATGATATCAATTCTTGTGTAAGATTATATCATGCAGTATTAACGTACTTAATACATGAAGTAGAAGTTAAAGAAAAAAAGGGTTATCAAAGCACATCAGTGTGACATCAGGTTCACTTATTTTTACTTACTTTTTTTAAAAACACAACATTTTTATGTACTAATTGTGAGGATATGCAGGCAAAGGACTGACTGGCCCGAGGTTTAGCTAGGAGAACAGACCATAAGAAACTGCTGAACCTGACCGGAGAAAAAGCTGCACACAACAAATAACAGAGCGAAAAGTTGATAGAAGTTATAGATATCTCCATGAGGGATGGCCAAATCACACAGGCAGTTCAGGTGAAGGTATTCAAGAGATGACCATGTTTCAAAGAGAGCACTGAGGGGTTTTAGGGATGAGAATCTAAGGTAACCCCATTGGTAATACCATGCAAGACCAAAATCACCCTTGGTAATGGTATCAGAAAGGCCAAATATGGGTATGGATATAGGAAAACTTGGACCAGTGGAGAAAATGTAATCTTTGGCAGATGATTGCTTATTTCAGAGGTAGCAATGGTTAGAAAGAGGAAGGCTCATGGTAAATGGAGGAAGAACAAGCATGGGAAAACAGAGAGAAGACAGAATAAAAATGGCTGGTCAAACATAAGCACATTTGTAGGATTGACCCCTGCCCCTGATCACCACAATCTATCCTATCTTCTTCTTAAATCATATTCAGAACTGTTTTTTGTGTGATCTCACTCTTTATGTGCATGTGTGATGAGAGGTTTAGGTGCTGACAGTTGGAGATACTGATTGTTTAGAGCCAGCTGCTCTGTGTATGTGTAATATGTTAGCAAATGTCAAGCTGGACCAGCCACTGATCAGGAGACACACATCTGGAAGAACCCAGCTCTTGAGCCAATGACTATAAGCGATCTGGGATTTGTGCATGGACATTAAGCAGACTTAAATAATGTTGCTGTGATAATATTTAAGTGATCTGTAACTGTGGTGGTGTTGTAGATCTAGCTAGTTAGGGTTGAAGGGAAGTGTACATCCACCAGTGAACCTTGATCATGATCCACTGAAAAGAGGAACAACACTGTGGTGCCAGTGCTCATATTTATGTGAGAACCATTGGTGTTTATGTGGGTGATGTTAAACTAATGCTTTGTGGTGAGCCATGTTAATGTCCTCTGTGTGTGTGCATACACATGTGTTTGAGAATCTGCCTCTGCAACATGGGCTCTACCTTGCTGTTTGTCAGACCTGCAAACGGATCCAAGAACAGCCACATCCTCCTCTCTATTAGGGTGCACTGGATTTGGATTAAATAGCCTAGGAAGGAAAAAAAACCCTAAGTTCTGAATTTCAGAGGGATTTGGAAGTTCCTTAACATAAATTTTTTTATCTTATGTAAAGTTGTCCAATTTTGAATCACTAGTTGAGTAACTAAAACCAGAGGGCATTCAGTTCTAATCTTGACTTTGGTATACTTATGTGCATGTATGTATAGAGGCAAATTAAGTCAGAATTTTAAAAATAAAATTTATTGCTTGATGAAACATTCTTGAAAATTTTCCTGAAAATTTTTCTCTTCATAGTCATCACACATTCCCAAATATCCAACATCTTACTATAAAATATTATAACTTAACTTGTAATACATTCATTCACAGTTTATCATATGTTCAGCACAGTGTGAGTTGCCAAAGAAACCTCATCACGTTGCATTCTACTGTGAATTAAAAGGAGAAAATTGATTCTCTATTATTAAAATGGTCATCCGTTTTTATCCAATTTCCTCACTATCTGATGACTATGACTTGCTGCTTTATTCATTCTTGGAACATGATCAGAAGATACTGTTAAACGGATATTATACTAGACATCATAGATGAAAAAAGAAATATTCAAGGGCTGAAAGTGGAGAAAAGGGACAGTGGAAAGTGATGATCTCTTTATAGAGGTTACTTTCATTATAGATAATGAAAGAAGAGAATATAAAACTGAAATCCTTGTGTTAAGAAAACTGCAATTCCCACTTAAATGTTTGCAAAACGATATTGGTATTTGAAATATTATGGGACCATAAGCATAGCTCATTCACTGATTCTGATTTTACTTTAGTCTTGAAAAAGTACCTATCATGCTTTCCAATTATCAATACCCATTTCTTCATTTCTATAATATTACTTCTATAGTTCATATATTTATCTCAGGCAATTTTAATTCTACTGCTGTGCATAACCAAATATTAAAAATGAGCACTTCAGTTAACTCCTCTTACATGCATATACTCAGTATCCTATAGACAGAATGTTAACATTCTTTAAAGTGGATTCCATATCACATATGCAGTGATGTAGATATATTTACTCTTTGTTTTTCTTATTTCCTCTCTTTTACAATAGCACTTTGAATTTCCATCTTCTAATAGGCAAAAGAAATGCCAGGAATAAGTATTTGCTTGATGTTGATACTAGAAAAGGCTTTAAAATAAGAAAAAAATTTATGCTTTTGTTTCTTCCTTTTTTATATCATTTTGTTGACAATTTTCTACATAATTTTGGGACAAGACATATTGTTAAAGGCAATTAATACTTCAGAAATATTATTTACCATGAATACTTTAGTTAGGCTCTAATTTGTAAAATATCAAATAAGTCCTTCATAACTGGAGAAGAATTGCACTAAAAATATAGTTTAAAATAACCTGAGTTGTTTTAGGAAAATTAAAGAAAACAAAAAATGTCACTGAGAGATAGAGCTGGATAAATACTGGAAAAAAACAAAAATTAAAAGATTGTTTTGAATATCCATTTTCATGGAGCATTCATGCAACTGAATTTAAGATGCTCTGTCTTTGCTTTCCCATAGTATGTAATGAATTAGTATTTTATTATCTTTATTTAATGAGCAGGAATGTTCAGAGAAACAGACATTTCAAGTGATTGCCCTAGTGAATCTGAATTTGCTCGTGTAAGCATGAGTCCTTATTCTGGAAACAAGAATTAAAGAATTTTGATCCTCACAGTAGAAGACAGAAATATAGTTTAAGACATACATGTTCCATCTAATAAACAAAGCTCTATGTATCAATACCCAGTAACAGAATCTATGAACTGTACCTGTTTTTCTAAGATAGATGGACCACCAAACAGGTTTTGAGATTATCTGTAAAAAAGATGGATGATATATTAGACATGCTTGACTCCATATTACTATTTTCTCTTCTTGGGTATCTTTTATTAAGACAGGAAGAGGTTTATTAGTTTTTACCACCATAAAATTATCGCCCTATACAATGTGATCTGTTCCCCTGGATTAAATTTAGAGTGAGGATTGTGATCCTTATTTCTGCCATTTCTGATACTTACTTGAGAGGAAAGATAACATTTAGAAATATTCCTTCACTGTTACTGTCACCATGGACATCATTATTGTTTCACATTATTCCAGTTATTCCAATATTTCAATATGAAAATATTGCATGGGCAAATTCTTGCAAAAATAATTTCATCATGTTGGTCAGATTTTGTTCTGTCCTCAGTATCAAAGAGAAATGAGATATGTATTGCCAGTTAGTGCAAATCATTTTTCCAAAAAGAACAAGATAGAGAGTCTGCTACTTCAGTCTTCTTCTGAGTCTAGGACTCAAAGGATGCACATTATTTAGGTTATCTATATAGATTAGGATTTAAAAAAAAAAAAAAAAAAGTATCTGGGGCTACATATCTTTCCCAATTAATGACAGAGACAGCCTATAAAGATAGTCTAAACTAGATACTGGTATTATTTGCCTAAATGTAGTCACCTCAGGGCATTTAAGGCACTTTCAGGTATATTTCTGGCCTTCAGCTGCTACTACAGATGACTACAGGTCTCTTCTAAAACCTGTGTCATTTATTACAGCCCCACGTAGTCCTAGTTCTAACAGGTTCCTTCTGATATGAAGGGGTCAAAACTACAAGGTTTTCAAGAACTGTAAACCATGACTAGAGTTGCGTAAAAGCAGATGGGAAAAAATGGAATGAATTCATAGGAAAGATTAATTCTCATAGAGAAATAAATGATGGAACATACTAAACAGCTGGAATGAGGAAGATATTTAACTGTGTTTCAGACACTGAGAACTTCACATTTAGGTCTCAGTTCCATTGCTGACACAAAGACCTCTATTGCCATTTAAGATGCCCTAGAATATTGAGAACGCTTTTACAAAACTGGAAAATGTGACAAGGAAACTGTAGAAGACCCAGGTCTTGTAGCACAGCAGTGGAAGCCATTCAAGGTACACTCAGGCATCTCATATGGCACTAAACACTGCTGAGCAGGCAACTGAGCTAACAGCTGAGGGTGAGGTTAAGCTGCAGATTCAGACTTATAGCTTGTTATTTACAGTGTAGGTACTTGTGAGAGATCTAGCTCTTACAGAGCTATCTAAAGTACAGAGATAGTAAATGAAGGTCTGAAGACCTAGACATCTAATATCAGACTACATGGTTGTATCTGGTCTGCTGAATAACTGTTTTGGTACCTTGAATGCAGTGATCAGATTGACACTGCCTAAATACAAGTTTAAATATCTAGCTGTCATGTGAAAATGAATAGGTCAATTTAGCTGTCCACAGATAGCAAATAAGTGCAAGCTGAGATATGTTAGGTGATCTAATTGGCTGCTTTGGCAGGGCCCTGAGGGCATTACCAGGCCTCGCTGTCCCTGCCCAGCCATCCCTGGACTCCCCCACCCTGCCCAAGGTCAGGGATCCCATTTCAGCCCCCTGGGGCTGCCAGTCTCTGCCCCAGCAGCAGGGCCAGTCTCCAGATACCCAGAGCTCTGCCCTGCCCAGCCATGGACGCTGCCAATCCAGGCCCACCCACAGGCCCATACCAAAGGCCAGCCTTGGCCCACTTCCATCCCTAGGGAGGTGCCCGGTGCGAGGCCTGAGGCTGCCCCAATGCCCCCTCACTGCCCTGTTTCTGGCAGGGGCAGTGAGATGGGCCCTGGATGTTAGGTCCTGCCCTGCCACCCCAGGGAAACCCCATCAATCCTGGCACCAGAAGCCCAAAGAGCCTCTATTCTCCCTGCCCCCTGGTATGCACTTGGAGCAGGCAGCTGGAATAGAAAATCTGCAGGAGACCACCATCTTCTAAAACAGGTCCTGGAGGACAGGTAAAATACTGTCACACACTTGAGATGTCACTTAACCTTGTGGGCAACATCTGTTGCCAAGGTCTGGGCAGCATAATCCCACCCTCCACAAGGACCTGTCATTCTGACTCAATCTCTGGTCTGCATGGATAGGCATTTCCTGAAGGTGCTTTACCAGTGCTCTTCCAGACCTTTTTTATTAAGTTTCTTACCCATAAGTGAAGAAGTGTTGTGGTTTGAGCTCAGAGAGCAACTGAGGACCACACAGCTGCTCACTTCTCCCTTCCCCTCCAGCGCTGACAAGGGGAAAATAAACAAAGACACTGCTCACTCCCGGCTTCTCCCCCCACCACTGAGAAGAAGGGAAGTAGAAGACCCAGGAAATTGAGATAAGGATAGGGAAGGATGATCTCATTCTTTAAGGCACAGGTAAAAACCAGATTTGTTAGGGGACGAAAAAAACCCATAAATTTAATACAGACACTAACAACAACATCGATATCTGCTCCACAACAGAACTCCATGGGTGGCAGTGGAGAGCAGCCCTGCCCTCTCACCACGGGACACAGGGGAGTCTCTGCTCCAATGCACCTCCCCCCACTTCTCCTTTCTTCCACTGACCTTGGTGTTCACATAGATGTTCTCCTCACAAGTTCTCCTCACAACTCCCTCAACTCTTCCCAGGTTTCCCTTCTTAAATATGTTTTCACAGATGTGCAGATAATTGGCCCAACCTTCCTGCAAAGGTGGGTCCAAATTGGAGCTGGAGTACCTTTGAGAAGCTTCTCACAGGGCGCCACCACTGTAGCCCCCTCCCCTGCTACCAAAAAACCCCTGCCACTCACTCAAACCCAGGACATATGTACAAGTGATTTGATAGAGCAGGTAAAAAAACTTCCTACAGAACCTCAATTGCACACAAGACTCATCTCAAAGTTTGTCTCTAAATGGGTATGTAAGTTAAATTCTTTGTTAGCTGTAAGGTTAATATACAGCCATACTAACTCCACTGAATCTTGTTGATCATAGAAACTACTGATGTTTAGCCAAAGAAGACTAATATGCCATCTGGGGATGGACTGAACTTTTGCCCCCAGAGGATGGGGTGCAAATAAATGTAATAATCGTTGTGAGCACTACTGAGGAGAAACTCGGTAATAAAAGTGCATGCAATTATATATGTAAAGCAGCCATTTTTCTTTTTTCCTGTTAATAAAATGCTCCTGAATATGACACTATATTGCTTTGCTGTCAATAGTATAACTCATCATGAAGTAAGTGGGTTTTTTTCATGTTACTGTGTAAATTCTATGTATTTCTACACTGATAAAATCAAGTAACCTTGGAGATTTTCCCCAGCTTGCATGTTATTTAGACAGTAACAGAGACAGCTGATGCACATCTGTTTTGAAGGGACCCTTGGGTTGCTTAATTTGACTTGAGCAAACAACAAAAATGTAACTTACAAACCTGCCAGACTGTCACAGAGGACATGGGGAAGATTCATAAGGCTGTCAGTATTGAAAGAGAAAATCAGAGGTTCAGAAAGTAGTCAGAGAATTGTAGAAGCTAGTGAAAGTGACTGAAAGAATGAAATTATCAGAAACTTTTTTCCTAGATGCATTCAGAGAAAGTACATTGTATTGAAGGATTTCAACAACTTGATTGATGAACTTTGTGATTTGGAACAATCTACAAAAATTTCAGCTGGACTCAAAATAGAATAGAGTTTTGTTTGAAAGACCTGAAATCTTGTGGTCCCTGATTGTGCACAGTTGACATACTGGGCTGATTTATGTTCATGTTCTCCTAACAGACCTTCAGCAGGAGCTTAGGCTAGTCATCCAGACTCCTTTTTGAGTCTATAGAGACAGTGTAAAGCAAATAATCTTTTTGAGGTTTCCATCACTTTGCTGAATGAAGAGGGAAGTACTTAGACTTTAAACAACTCTTTTTTAGATCATGCAGTTCAGATTCTTTATTCTTTATCTGTAAATTCTTATCAGTTTGCAGGGTCTCATGGAGACGTTAACAACAAGAAAGCAATATGCGTAACATGAGGGTTTTGAGACAATTCTTAAAGGCAGAAGAATCCAAATTCAATGCAACTTGTATCATGCTGTCATGATAAAAATTAACTAATTTTCTTCACTGAAATTATCTTTTGCTCCTTAATTCAAAGATGATATCCTCATTCAAAGACCTAACCCACTACTTTCCGTACGTCTCTTTGATTTAAAGTAAACATTACATGATTCACATTGTTCCAAAAGTGAACTATCTGAATATGTGCACTTATCCATAACACAAAGCACCTGACAAGTATTTGCCAAGGTGGAGATAAAACAGATAGTTACAGTTACCAGAGGCAATAAAAAACCTGAGGATTCTCTGCTACTGTCATTAAAGAATTGTTTATGAAGAAAACGAGTATGATTGTCCTGGTTTAAGCCCAGACGACAACTGATTTCTACCCAGCCGCTCACTCTTGCCCCCTCAGGGATGGAGAGAAGAAAATTTTAAAAAAGGCTCCAGGATTGAGACAAGGACAGGGAGGAATGACTCACCAATTATGGTCATGGGCAAAAGACAAACTCAATTGAGGAAAAAAATCCACATCAATTTAATTTGAACACCACCACCACATAATTTACAAATCAAAGAAAGCAGGACAGTGACAAATACAACCACATCTTAAAAACAATCTCCACCCCTCCCTTCTTCCCGGGCTCAGCTTTGCTCCCGATTCCTCTACCTCTTCCCCCTCCAGCAGTGCAAGGGGGCAGAGGATGGGTGTTGCAGTCAGTTCATCACTGATTCATTCAGCAGAAACAACACTGCTGCTTCTTCCTCCTCAGGGAGAAGACTCCTCACACTCTTCCCTTGCTCCAGCATGGGGTCCCTCCCATGGCAGACAGTCCTCCACAAACTTTCTCCAATGTGAGTCCTTCCCATGGGCTGCAGCTCTTCATGAACTGCTCCAGTATGGGTCCTTCCCACAGGCTGCAGTGCTCCCAGCAACAGACTCCTCCAGCACGGGCTTCCTTCAGGGTTCCAGCCTTCTTCAGGTGCAGCCACCTGCTCTGGTGTGGGGTCCTCCACAGGCTGCAGGTGGGCATCTGCCCCACTAGTGACCTCCATGGGCTGCAGGAGGACAGCCTGCCCTCTCACCATGGGCTGCAGGGGAGTCTCTGCTCCATCACACCTCCCCTTCCTCCTCCTCTTTCTTCAACCAATCTCAGTGTTTGCACAGGTATTTCCCTCAAAACTCTCCCTCCTCTCAGGTTTCCCTTCTTAAATATGTTAGCACAGAGGCTCAGCCACTGTCACAAGTTGGCTTGGCCTTGGCCAGAGGTGGGTCCAACTTGGAGGCGGGGGAACTTCTAGAAGCTTCTCACAGGAGCCACCTCTGTAACCCCCTCTCCCTCTACAAAAACCCTGCCACACAGAAACCCAACACAATGATGCAGATTGAACTTGCGTTCACTGATACTCTTTCTCAGTTTCAAAAAAGAGGGGTGGGATTCATCATTAGGCTGAATCATAAACAGAGGAATTGGAGTAACTAGCAACTAAAAGAATCACCGTTAATTCTAGCTGCATATCACTAAGCTCTTAGAACTAATGCTGTGGAATTTTAACCTTGACTTCAGCCCGAATTAACAAAAAGTTAAAGGTCCTTAGAAGTCCATCATTGTCATCTACAATACTGAGGTTATTATCATTTTACCTCATTTAAAATTAATTCTCTGTCTGGATCATCATTATTTTAACTGCTTTGTTTATCAAAGTGTTTTTGTTGTTATGTGTTATTTGTACAGCATGAACAGTGCTATAGATGCTTGGTCAGATTTGAGGACAACAGCACTGCTTGAAAGACAACACATTTAAATATGTATGTCAATAATGGAGAAGGAAAGCAGGAGAAAGCAAACAATTACAAATACATAGTAAAGTCAAGTATTCACTATTTTAACATCACATTTTTTAATCTTCAGGTTGAATAATAGCTTTCTACTTGTAGTTCAAATAACAAGGAAATGCTCAAGTGTAATGATGTAATGATGTGAACTTTCTAACCTGGAAGCTAATAAGCTTCTAACTTTATCATCACTCTTTTCGTTAATGTCCTGTAAGAGTTTCTGTTAAAGATGATTAAGTAGTATGCTTTATCTAAAGGTTATACAATGTTTTTCTTCATTGTGGCTGGTGTATTTCTTACATAAATTATAATGATCAAAAATAAATTTATAACTAAGGTATTGCATACCCTCTCAGAGAACATATGGACAGCATGTTTAGATGTATCAGAGGTTTCACTTCTGTGTTCAAGCTCAGTTTCTGCCTCACTTTTCATCACATTTACCAGAGACTGGCTCTATCCTGCAACAGCAAGCTTGACCTACAATGGAGTCCTGCTATTCAGGCTCAAGAATGTCAACTGTTGGCCTAACAGAGTGCAGGCTGATATCCATTTTAATTACATTCATACTTTTCTATAGAGGTTAGGCCTCTTCCTAGAATGTTGGAAAATTAACTCCTTGATAATAGTATCTGTAATTCTCAATTTAACTTGCAAAACCAAATCATAACTTCTTTATGCAAAGTTCTCTTTACAAAAGTTAATATGATGAAGTTGTGTTAATGACACAGGGAGGAAAAAAGTCTCCATTAAATACAGCATCCAATACAAACCTCAGATGGAGTTTAAAAGATCAATAAAACCTCTAGATTTTTAAGTAGTAAGTGGGACAACCAGTTCTGTTCACCATTCATTACCTTCCACTACTCTTTGTGACACATTTGTGCAGATCAGTTAGAATGAAACTACTTAAAGTTGTCATTGGCAAAAGATTTGTTTAGGTGGGCCTAGACCAGAATGTTCAAAACTAGAGACAGCAAAACACTATTTCAACAACACTAAGTTAGGGCAGATTTAATGATATGAATCAGTTCAGGATTAAGGAGAATTTAGGATGAATATCAATTAAAAAAAATCATTTCATTAGGTGTCACTAATTAAAGTAAAATTGCCACCTCTTAAACTCTTAATGACAACTCATATAGAAATTAAATATATTAGGTGAAAATGAATAATTCATTACTTGAACAGAAGACTACCATTGCAAAAACATAGCCTGTTGCACACCAAAGAATCCTGCCATATGTTGATCAGGTCATCTGATTGGGGAAATATCTTCAATCCATTCTGCAGCTGATCCCAAAAGTGATCCCAACAGTGAAGATGAATAGATATCCTAATTTAACAATAACACTTTAGAGAACAATTAGAATGCTACACTCTATCACCAATATTGTGGCTTTTTTTATTAGCAACCACAGGATATGTTAATTTAACTGTATGTCAAGTGAAAATAAGCCAAGTTAAAATTAGGCAAGTGTTGATCAGCTCTTCTATGCTTCTGCAGCACAGTGCTGGTTTTGGAGTTATTTTATATCTCTTGTTCTTGTTCCTTGATGATATTAGGCTAGGAACCTTCTATTGTTTTCATTTAGCCACTCTTTTATCTCATTAGTAATTCTTTATAAACTATTAGATTTTATAAATTCTTTACAAAATGCAAGAGCCTGTATCTTGTATGCAATCATCACATTTAGCATGGGCAGTGGACTTTCACTTCACATTCTTTCCAACTTAATATGGTCTCAGAACTGTCTCAATCTAGTTTGTTATCAGTAAATTAGGCACCATATAAATAATATAGTCTTTGATACAAGGTCATCTATTCATCAGTCCCTCCTTTGTCAATTTATCTGGCCAGATATATTTTTTAATTTATTTTGGTGGTGGTGAAAACCTTCAATGTTATCTGAATGATAATGCTTCCCACTGACTCAATGTTTGTAATTTGTCATGTGATGTTAGAACTTTTTAAGAATACCTGCCTTCACTTATGCCATCTGATTTTTAATGAGCCCTTTCTTACCCAATTTATTTCAGGAACTGTTAACATCCCTCAATAACTGTGAAGTTAGGCATATACCTTAATGTTAATATTTAAATACTTGGAATAATCAATAGAGATAGACAACTTTATTAAGACTGAGATTAATTTCTGGCTGATACTCACCCCTTGAAGATACTGATTTCCTGCCATATTAGAAATTTTTACAGCAACAAATCTTGATATTTAATTGTTAATTGCTAGAGAATCAATACAAGACTTTAGGTATTTTAAATAAAATCTGCGTTTCCAAAGTACATAGTCTTAAAAAGGCTTTACCTATGTTGTTTAATAGAGAATCAGCTCATAATACACTTCATACAGTTAGGTGTGCCTCTACTTGTATGTGCATATGCTCACAGTCATATAATACAGCAAAAGTTTAAAAGGACAACCAAAAAAATGAACAGAATGTGATATTTATTATCAATATACTACTAAGAGGATGGGGCTATTTAATTACACAGTGAAAAAAAAAAAGGGGAAAAGCTTGTGAAAGTCATTTCCTACTAAGGCCTACCATGCAAATAAAGAATCCTGTTCCAGTGTGCACTTTCTTTTCTGCTTTTTGTTTGTTTGTTAGTTTGGGGTTTGTTGTTGTTGTTGTTGTTTTGGGTTTGTTTGGGGGTTTTTTGTTTGGGTTTTTTTTGTGGTTTTCTGTTTGGTAATAAATACATGCACCATCTGTGCCTAGCACAGAGGGTAATAAAACTAAAAAAAAAAAATACTGATGGTTACAAAGTTCTGGTGCAAATGGACACCACTCTCCCTGATATAAGAGCTGCCCTTTCAACAAGCCCTTAAAACTAATGACTATTTCTAAAACATCAGAAAGAAAAGGCCAAGGAAAAAGCTTGAACAGCAAAACCATGGTTGTGATTGTTCATATTACTTATTTATTAGCTTTCTCTCTGACGCTGTTTTGGAACATATGAAGTGACTTATTTCCAGAAAAATCTAAAAACTGTCCTTGCCCTAAGCAATGTGGTATAAAGCTGCTTGATTAAGAAACAGGGATCAATTTCTGACCTTCTTTTATTTAGCAGGCTTATCTAATGGTACCCTTACAATTATTGCCACTGCCAAAATTGTTGACATTGCTATACTGCAGACTCAATTCCCACATTCTCCATTTCTCCTTCTAAAATACTCTGGAAAGTGACAGTTCTGCAGAAGAGATGCACTGGTGCCAAAGACACTTCCTCAGTGGAAGATATGATTACAGCTTTTCTGCAGTCAATGGCTGAATAGAAGAGGGAAAGTTGTCAAGGCTGCCATTATTTAGGATACTTTCTGCACAACTAAATAGGACTGTCACACAACACAGGGAAAATAATTTATTCCATTTGAAAAATTGCTATCCTACAAGTACATTTTGGTAAGCAGCTACAAACGACTACAAATGGCTACAATCTCTTCTGCCCTATAAACTTAGACACCTAGGAATGTTTGAAATCTTACCAAAAATTTCTCTCCCATCAGACAGCCTAAATGTGAATATTCCCACAGGGATTAAGAGTGTTGTGATGACTCCTGATCCATGTCCAATCTACTACTACATACTTTAGATTAAAATGCTCTAGTGAAGCATTGGTTTTTTCTGTCTTTTCTTGCTTGCTTTTTAAGGTTTATTGTACCTTTAGTTACAATGGCCCAGATCCAGCAAATAATTAGTCACCTAATTTTTCTTTAAGTTCTTAGCTTCCTATTGAAAGATTAATTGGATTTGGGCCAAAAAGTCTTAATCACCTCAGTCTGAAGAATATTTTAATTTTTCCTTAATGTTTTAAAATATATTTATTTGTATATGGATATAAATATCTCTAGCAGTACAAAGAAAGGGGAAGGAATGTAATTCTGCTGAAAATAAAATAATGCACCTTCATATAAATATCATTATTAAAATAAAAATATTTAATTTTTTTAGTTTTTTCTGGATTAAACATAATTAATATGTCAGCAGAAACGGTTATCCTTCCAAGAGAATATAACTAGCTTCTAGACATTGGGTAAGATAATTTTGAAATTTCAAATACCACTTGTTTCTGTATCATTTTGAAAGAAACAAGGATATTCAAGTTTTGGTAAAAATCAAGAGAATATTTTTAATTGGTAGCATCAATCGTAAATTTAATTATTTTATCTTTTTACATGTAATTACTTAATCTAGAATGTGAACGTGTTTCTCATAAAGGTGGCTTGCCATCCTTCAATGAGAAGATGGCTGTTACAAGCCTTCCATGTAAGAAGAAAAGGTGAAATATATTTAATATCTTCAGCTGAGCACCTTTCTATATTCGGTTCAGTAGACTTATAGACTGATAGACAAATAAATTTTCTGAAGGTGTGATCTATTATGTTACCAACTCGTAAGATCATAAAAGCACATCTGTTTTTTTGAAAACTACTGATCTCAAGCAGAAGGCTATGCCTCTGTGCATTTGTAGATGTACAGAGACATACTCCAAATGATTCATGAAGCTATGGTCTGTCAGATTTCCTGAAAAATTTACATGATATAAAATCTTCCTTCTTTTCCCCTCCTATAAATCAACCAAATTTGACCTGGTGCTGGAGACACAAATAAAGAATATCTAGATAGACTAGTCACCAACTGAGATAACAAAATGAGAAAGTGAAGCTTTAGTCCAGTTACAACTTCCAGCTGTGCCTATGGAAGGTTATAGAAAACAAACTTATGGAAGGTTATAGAAAACAAAGCTTATTATAGAATAACATATTTGGTATTAGAAGATGACAAAATCCTGACAGATGCTTCAAATCAATCTATTTTATATGGAAAAATCTGATGAGGTAAATTCACTTCAGATGTAATTTCAGTGCAATGATAGTTAAACACTAATTAGTATTACCTGTAACACTACAATTCTGCCCAGCCTATAAAAGTAAATTGACTTTTTTCCTCTACCCAAACAGAGACATAGTGAAATGTATCCTATAGAATGAGTAATGTCATAGCCATGGGGTGGAATTCTAAAGCTCCAGAAATTTATCAAATGTTCAGAGAATTTCAGCACATAAATAATTTAACAGATTAAAAATAGAGAAAGTAATTAAAAAAATATAAGACAACATACCAGTATTTTCAAACATGCATATTTAGATTTAGTTCCCTATATCTTGATTATGTACTTAACTAAGGATCTAGACCAGAAAAACATGAAGCCTATAAAAGTACTCAGCTGAATCCAAAGCAGTTTGGGCCTTCCAAAACATTGATCAGACATAACTTTCACTGAACCCGATAGTAATGTCTTAATAACTCTGAAAGTCAAGCTGTTTAACTACTTAAATATGTTTGGGGCTTTTTAAAATTTCAATCACTAATAAGACATTCAGAATTTTGAAAATTAATATTTATTTTCTCTATGTATGTCCCTTCTCCTCTCCTTTTTCCTTCCATTCCAATGTTTTACATACTTATTTGCTTACATACTTTACATATGTGCTTATAATAACAGTCAACCAACTCAACAATATAATTTTACTATACAAAAAGTTTTAGTATGTAAATGAAAGTAAAATACATAGGAATTAAAATACTACTAATACAATAAGGAAGATGTTCTTAGTTTAGATGAGAGAATGTGAAATCTGAGTGGGTAATTGACACTATCTGTACAAAGAGGCTATAGAACATTGAGTGCTACACTCCATACCTTAAATCTTTGGGGGTTTGAGACTATTTGGATGAACTCATCAATCATAAGGGAAAATCCCTTAGCAGTAGTATGTTTTCTTTACAACCATAAATGGTGTAATTGAAAAAGTAGTTCCAGCAATATTAATACTCCTTTGTAAAAGTGCCTGTAAAATTACTTCAATTAGAATTGCATATTTATTTTCTCATGAAGTTAAATTTTTAACTTTTGAAATTTTCTAGTTTTTTTCAAGTAATTAAGTTTTCTCTGTTTCTGCATAAGGCCGAACACTTTATGGTTCAGTCTATGCAGAGTCAAATGCAAAGGTAGATGCATTAAAATAAAGTGATGGGTTGCATACACTGAAATATCACTTTCCTTCAATGACATTTTGATATTCTTGAATCAGTAGACCATGAAAGTTCATTTTGACATATACTAGCTCAAGATAAAATCTCCTCCAGCTCTGTAATCATATCTTTTAATGTTTAGGCTACCAAAAAGACAGAGCTCACATTCTCATTCTACACTGAAGACGAAAAAACAATTTTGTGCTGAACCACAGGAGGTATAGAGAGGCCCAGGCATCAAACACTGTTGGACATAGGTGATTTGAATTCTTAGATGGGAAGGTGCATGTGCAATACAGAAACAGGTCCTAAAAAAATTGAAAATGATAGAAAACTGCTTGAGCTTGAGCACATAATCAGAAACTCACTGAAGTTTGTGAGATGCAATGTCAGCAGGGGGGAAAATAATTTGCTTTTCCAGCTTCGGGATGATTGGTGGAAAGGAACAGTTATTGCTCCAAAAAGATGGAAAGATAGTGAGAGGAAAAGCTGAGTTGCTTAATTTAAGGGCATCAGAGAGGACATACTATCAGTGGCATATGAAGGAATTCAGATAAAATAAAGCCTATGAATACTGGGATTTTTTTTTTCTTTTTTGCTTTTTAATTTAAAAAAATGCAAATAAAACTCTCCTTTCTACAACTATTTTCCTGCAGCAAAAGTTGTAATGAAAAGTCATAATGAAAAAAAAAACCAACCCACAACCAAAAAAAAACCCGACAAAGAAAAACCCTCCAGTTATCAGCAGGAAATATGTCATTTCTTTCCAAAAGAAAACAAATGTGTGTTTCAGTTAAATAGGACTGATGGATCAGGGATTAACTATTCATGTTGAAGTCTGCATTTAGTTTTGATGTCAGCAAGGAAATCAAGGGGAGTTTTGAAAAGCTAAGACTTCAGGATTTAGCCTGTGATATTTAGTGCTTCCATTTACAAGTCAGAACAAGCTTGACACAAATCAGTTTACAGCACTTTATGATGCTGAATTGGGGCCTGACAATTAGGAAATATCCTAACATTTCAGCACATTGCAAAACAAATAGAATTAAATATTTCGTATTACTGTAACTGAAGCTCTGTGTTCCAGGCATTGAGGTGAAAAAAAAAAAAAAAAAAAAAAGTTTTCTCACATGATTTCTATAATCTGACATTATTCCTTCCAGGTATTTTAACAGCTCAAGTTTTATTCATTCCAGAAGCTGGAAAGTAAAAGCATTAAATGAAAGTTGACCTCAAAAAAGTTAAATTAATTTACTGAAGAGTTCAGATCTCTTAGCATTTATCAAAAGGTTTGGTATCCTTCATAAGAGAAGTTCAATACTTTACAGTGGTAGTCACCTGAGCTACTTTTAGCCATCTAAAACTTAGTCTATAAAGTTGTCTAGCTCCCTTTCTACCATGGATGGAGGAAGATCAGTACATTTAGAAATTTTCTTTGTTCTGTTAAACCACTGTATTAGACCACATAGGTTGCTTGTCTGTCTATTCCTGGTGACTACAGAAAGAGCCTGCAGGATTAATTATCTTAAGTAGCAGTCTAGTTTGTAAAGACTTAAAAACTGTCTAAAAACTTATGGGAAAGATGATGAATACTTGCTTAATTCTGAGTTTAAAACTGTTTTATCATGTTGAGGTTCTGGATTTTTTTATTTGCAAGGATAGCATTGTGAATCTGCAGCTGCCATAACTTTTCATACTATCAAGCACAAAACTCATGATTTATCTTTTTAATGTACTAGGCAATTTTGGGTTTTCTAAGTTGTTTCTAAAGTCTCTTCAGGACAACAACATGAGCATAAAGACACAGGGTTTTCTGAATTGTGATGTCCATTTTTGCTTCTCATCAGAGAGCAGAAAGCCAAAAAGGAATACATAAAAAGAAGAATAACTGGTAAAATTAGAACAGGATTGGAAAATATAGGCAATATCTAAGTTCTGGCTCATCCATCATGGTCACGTGCTTATGGCTGAGAACATATTAGGTGAGCTATCATTGCTATTATTTTGTTCCAAATATGCAGAATAGAATGTCATTTTTCAGATCTGGCCAAGTCCTATTCTTTGGCCAGGCATAATAAATAACAAAGCAATGTCCTGGTGCCATGTAATTCAGTTAAAGAGAAGCTAACTGAGGGAGAAAAAGGACAAGATAAAAATACTGGGGACACAGTACGAGAGAACTGAGAATACAATCTCACATCTTTGCAACATCTCCACTCAGTTGCAGTTGCAACAATTATCCTCACTGATTCCTGAATGTGTGGATGTCAGGATGACCCAAAAATGAAGCGAAGTGCCAGTTCTTCAGTCTTCAGTTGTATTAGGTTTGAGTGGCAAGGTTTTGGTAGCGGGGAGGCTACAGGGGTGGCTTCTGTGTGAAGCTGCTAGAAGCTTCCCCCATGTCCAACAGAGCATGTGCCAGCTGGCTCCAAGATGGACCCGCCGCTGGCCAAGGCTGAGCCTATCAGCAGTGGTAGTTGCGCCTCTGTGGTAATGTATTTAAGAAGGGGGAAAAAAACCTGTGTAACTGCAGTTGAAAAGAGGAGTGAGAATATGTGAGAGAAACAACTCTGCAGAAACCAAGGTCAGTGAAGAAGGAGTGGGAGGAGGTGCTCCAAGTGCCAGAGCAGAGATTCCCCTGCAGCCCATGGTGAAGACCCTGCTGAGGCAGACTGTGTCCCTGCAGCCCATGGAGGTTAACGGTGGAGCGGATATCCACCCACAGCTGTGGAGGACCCCACACTGGACCAGGTGGATGTGCCCAAAGGAGGCTGGAACCATGTGGGAAGCCCACACAGAAGCAGGCTCCTGGCAGCACCCATGGACCCATGGAGAGAGGAGCCCATGCTGGAGCAGGTTTGCTGGCAGAACTTGTGACCCCAGAGGAGACCCACACTGGAGCAGTCTGTTCCTGAAGGACTGCACCCCATAGAAGGGACCCATGCTGGAGCAGTTTGTGAAGAACTGCAACCCATGGGAAAAACTCACATTGGAGAAGTCCATGGAGAACTGTCTCCCATGGGAGGGACCTCATGCTGGAGGAGTGGAAGAGTCTGAGTAGTTCTCCCCCTGAGGAGGAAGGAGCACCAGAGACAATGTGTGAGGAACTGACTGCAACCCCCATTCCTCATCCCCCTGCACTGCTCGGGGGTAGGAGGTAGAGAAAATCAAGAGTGAAGCTGAGCCCAGGAAGAAGGGAAGGGTGGGTGGAAGGTGTTTTAAGATTTAATTTTTAATTCTCATTACCCTCCTCTGATTTTGACTGGTAATAAAACTTACCTAATTTCCCCAAGTGGAGTCTGTTTTGCCCATGATGGTAATTGCAGAGTGATCTCCCTGTCCTTATCTCAACCCATGAGCCTTTCATTATATTTTCTCTCCCCTGTCCAGCTGAGGAGGAGGAGTGATAGAGCAGCTTTAGTGAACACCTGGCATCCAGCCAGGGTCAACCCACTACATCAAACCTACAGGAATTTCTTACTTCTTTGTCCTATGCCTAATCTCTTTTTATAAATGAGAAAAAGAATAATCAGAATTATTGTAATACTTCATTTTAATGATATCTTCTTCAATAGCTATGCAGAATTTTGATTTGAATAGTTTTTTTCTCAAATTTATTTTTATATGTGAAAAGAATATAAACTTTCAACAATGTCTACGTATTTGCATTCACAATTGATAAAGGCCTCCTGAATCACAATTACATCAAAATCACTAATCAAAACAATCTTTTATTTTTTATAATTTCTATACAAAAACCAAACATTAAATCCATTTAAATTAAACAGATGCTTGCATTAATTTTTACTGCAACACCCTTCTTAATTTGTCACAAACCCCAGTATCTACAAAAGCATGACTCATCTGTTACTAGACAACATTTCCCAAAAATGTTCATCCTCTTTCTGTGCACAGTGGGGAAGGAGACTATCATAAAAGTTTTGGTCCAATGCAGCTGTTAGATTATACTTAAGTTTAGACTGCTGTTCCTTGGCACTGTCTCATTTTACAGAAGAATCAGTGCTTTAGTATTTTAGAGAGATATCAAGCAGTAAGAGTATCAGGACAAAAGATAACACTGAAAAGGTATACTTTTGACTAAAGGCATTTATGATTTATTAAGATAAAAGTATATAAAGTGCCACAGACAAGTAACAGAGAGGAGAGCATCCTGCCCTAATCCTGTAATTTCACTGCAGACCTCTTGTAGTTCTCAAAAGTTTCCAGACTACTGTGATTTGCATCCTGAAGATAAGCCATTTCTGACCTACTATTTTGCTGGGTCAGTAGCAAAGCAATCAAAGTAAGGTGGATGTTCAGATTTATACAGTGAAAGGGGGGTGTTTTGCCCACTGCAAATGAGAGTCATCCCACCTGAATTTAACCATCTAAAGCACAGTAATTTAATCTGAGCTTGTTGTATATATGACTGTGAAAGAACAAAGAGCTTCTCTAAAACAGCTCATCTTAATTCTGCCAGGACAAACAGAAGCATCAGCTTAAATGCAGCCTTGAGGACTAATTTAGGATGGACATTTCATTGCATCCAAATTTCAGTGAAGCCTCAAAGTCAAGGCACAAGACAAAACATCATGTTCAGTTTATGTTGCTAAAGAAACACACTTTATATGTAGAACCAATAATTAATTGATAATCTCACTAAATTTTAGAAATTCAATCAAAGTATGTTGTGCTAAATCCAAATTATGCAATTATTAGAGCTTGTTCCAAAATAATACCCACTGAACTGATATGCAAAAATTTTCTATAATCTTTATCTTTCTTTTATGTTTTGCTCACTCTTTCCAGGCCCTTCTGGATTCTAACATCAATGGTACTAGACTTCTTCAATAAGAATTAGGTAGGGACTGCAGGAAATCACCACTGTCTTGAGGTCTTTGCTGCAAAAAGTCTGAGCAGTGGGTGTTCTTTTTTATTCTTGGGTCCATTTAGAATTATTTTTTTAACACAGTCAACTTGTTGTCCTTGAAACAGGTTTGCCAGGCTCCAAAAGCTGTATTCCTTTAACGAACAGAGACTGATCATTTCATGGAGACTGATCATTTAGAGGTTCTGCTTATAGCTCTCAAACCTCCAATATCACTTTGTGAATGTACTTTCAAGACCTCTGCCATCTTGTGCTTGTTTGTTTGGGGTCCTTTGTAAAGCCCCATTTACCTTTAATGGCCTTCATGCTGTGGTTTCAAAAAAAACCCCAAAACTAATGTTTTATTAGTGCTATCTGGACATGTTTAAGTTGCTGTTCTAATAGTTTTGAGTAGTTCACCTTGCAGCAATAATAATCCATTAGAAGATTCGTACATCTATAGATACGTATAGATGCCGATAAAATGCTTTAGTAAATGTTTATTAATAACTATTACTTGAGGCAGTATGGCTGGTTCATTACCAAAAATGCTTTAAAAATGAAGAAATAATGTGGTTCAATGTAAGAAGAACTACAGAGCAGGATATTGAAAACCCATCATATACATTATATGAATTCACAAGCATTTGCTTCAGACTCTCTCTAATTAGTTTCATGGGCTACGTGTCCATTAATGGGTAAAGTACATAGGTGCCCTACATAGGTGCATATCTCAACTTAGTTAAATTCTGAAGGAATCTGAAATACATAGTAAAAGAACATTATGTAACCCACAGCACAAGATGCATAATTGGTGCCAACTGGGAAATTTGCTTCAAAAGACAACAGTTGATGAAACTGAAACAGTAATATTGACCCACTTTGGAGACTTGAACAGCTAAAATTTGCAGTGATGTAATTGCTTTTGTGAACTACATCTGATTCTTCTATTTCTAACACCTACCCCCTTTCCCCTCTGTTTTCCATAAGTTATTTTTTATTTCAAAAGATCACTGTGTTACACTAAACCATGTTTGTCTCTGTTGTCAAATAAAAGTAACTATTTTAGAAAATATATTCTAAATTTTAAATGTGGTCTCTTTTTTTAACAAAAAAATCTCCAATCATTTTCAGTTCATTTAGTTATAAATAATACAGCAAATTTTATATGCCCTTTGCTGTCTTCATTTCTAGTCATCAGAGAAAAAAGTATATTATAGGACAATTTAGAATTCTAGAGAGTTGCAATGTGAGGATCATTTAGGGACTATGGCAATTTATTTGTTTATCTGAAATAATGTATCTCAAATTATTATGATTTTAAAATCCATTCATATATTATAATTACTTTGTGTCGAGAGGATATTTTACTGTCAAGCAATTTAGAATAATCTCACACAATATACAATGGCTAAATGGAGCATACAAATATTTTCCATAATATTTTGAGGTAATTAACATCACATTTGCTATTGCTAAAATAATGAGTGTTCTTGTATTTTTAATGTCTCTGTACTATTAATTCTAACAAATTGATTTAATCCAAATGAACTTACTTTATTCAGGTCATTTTTCTACAAAATATATGTAATTTAAGTACTTGGTCTTTTTGGTTTATATCTATTGCTATGCTAAAGTCATAGAATCATAGAATTGTTTAGGTTGGAAAAGACTCTTAAGACTATCAAGTCTAACCATTAACCTAGCACTGCCAGGTCCACCACTAAACCATGTCTGTAAGCACCACTTCTACATGACTTTTAAATACCTCCAGGGATGGTGACTCAACCACTTCTCCGGGCAGTTGGTTACAATGCTCAACAACACTTTTCAATGAAAAAATTTTTCCTAATATCCCATCTAAACCTCCCTTGCTACAATTTAAGGCTGTTTCATCCTATCACTTGTTACTTGGGAGAAGACACCAACACCCACCTCGCTACACCCTTCTTTCAGGCAGTTGTAGAGGGCGATGAGGTCTCCCTCAGCCTCCTTTTTTCCAGGCTAAACAGTTCCCTCAGCCGCTCCTCACAGGACTTGTTCTCTAGACCCTTCACCAGCTTCGTTGCTTTTCTTTGGACACACTCCAGCACCTCAATGTCTTTCTTGTAGTGAGGGGCCCAAAACTGAACACAGTATTCAAGGTGTGGCTTCCTCAATGCCAAGTACAGGTAGACTATCACTCCCTTAGTCCTGCTGGCCACACTATTGCTGATACAATACAGGATACCATTGGCCTTCTTGGCTACCTGGGCACACTGCTGGCTCATATCAAGACGCCTGTCGAGCAACACTCCCAGGTTGCTTTCTGTGAGGCAGTCTTCCAGCCACTCTTCCCCAAGCCTGTAGCATTACATGGAGTTGCTGTGACCCAAATGTAGGACCTGGAGCTTAGCCTTCTAGAACCTCATACAGTTGGCCTCAGCTGATCACTCCAGCCTGTCCAGATCACTCTGTGGAGCCTTCCTACCCTCAAGCAGATCAACACTCCCACACAACTTGGTGTCGTCTGCAAATTTACTGAGGGTGCACTCAATCCTCTCATCCAGATCATTGATAAAGATATTAAACAGAACTGGCCCCAATACTGAGCCCTGGGGAACACCGCTTGTGACTGGCTGCCAACTGGATTTAACTCTGTTCACCACAACTCTTTGGACCTGGCCATCCAAGCAATGAGCAGCCAGTTTCTCCAGGAGAAGGCTGTGGGAAACAGTGTCAAAGGCCTTACTAAAGTCCAGGTAGACAACATGCACAGCCTTTCCCTCATCCACTAAGCAAGTCACCTTGTCATAGAAGGAGATCAGAGTAGTCAAGCAGTACTTGCCTTTCATAAACTCATGCTGACTGGGCCTTATCATCTGGTTGTCTTTTGCATGCCTTGTGATGGCATTCAAGATGATCTGCCCCATAACGTTCCCTGGCACCCAGATCAGACTGACAGGCCTGTAGTTCCCCAAATCCTCCTTTTAGACCTTCTTGTAGATGGGCATCACATTTGTTAACCTCCAGTCAACTGGGACCACCCCAATTAGCCAGAACTGCTGATAAATGATTAAAAGTGGCTTGGTGAACACTTGCACTAACTCCCTCGGTACCCTTGGGTGGATCCCATATGGCCCCATAGGCTTGTGTGTGTCTAAGTGGTGTAGCAGGTCGCTAACCATTTCCCCTTGGATTATGGGGTCCATCTTCCAGCTCAGGGGGCTGGGTACCCTGAGAATAACTGGTCTTACTATTAAAGCCTGCAGCAAAGAAGGCATTAAGTACCTCAGCCTTTACCTCAGCCTTTGTCACTATGTTTTCCCCCACATCAAATAAAGGATGGAGATTCTCCTTAGCCCTCCTTTTGTTGCTAATGTATTTATAGAAACATGTTTTATTGTCTTTTACAGCAGTAGCCAGATTAATTTCTAGTTGGGCTTTGGCCCTTCTAATTTTCTCCCCGCATAACCTCATGACATTCTTGTAGTCCAAAGGTCACAAACTCTGTTTTTTCCTGAGTTCCAGCCAAAGCTCTCTGTTCAGTCAGTCCAGTCTTCTTCCCATCAGCTCTTCTTTTGGCACATGGGGACAATCTACTCCTGCACCTTTAAGATTTCCTTCTTGAAGCATGTCCAGTCTTCCTGGATGCCTTTGCCCTTCAGGACTGTCTCCCAAGGGACTCTGTCAACCAGGCTTCTAAACAGGCCAAAGTCTGCCCTCCAGAAATCCAAGGTGCCAGTTCTGCTAACTCCTCTCCTTATTTCTCTGAGAACTGAAAACAATAATTTCATGTTTGCTGTGCCTAAGTGTCACAGTCCACTCAGTGGACTTGTGATGGTTTGTTTGCTACGATCTCGAAAGCGCAAAATTAAGGCAACCAACACCAAAGGGGATAGCATAAATCAGTGAAAGTTTATTGTGTTGCCAGTGAAGCGGTATGCAATAGTTAGAGATGGGTGAAAGAAAAGGAGAAAAGTAAAGCTGAGTTTAGAGAGAAGGAGAGGTTATAGCTACCACCACTGATCTCAAGATGTCCTAATGGTCCCAGGTCCAGCCAGCGCTCCATCGTCTGTCATCGTGATCCTTGATAGGGAAGCTTCGAATTTTCGTTGTCCAGAAGTCATCTTTTATGCTTAGTGATACACCTTGCTCCTCCTCTGCCTCAGGGATCTCCGCACTTCTCGAGTGAGGCTACCACGCATGCATGAGGGGGAGTGTCCAAGGCGTAGTCGTTTTAGAGGTAGCCTTCAACCGGAAGGTGTGTTTTGGTATTATAATGAAGTAAAGTGTTCATGATTTCTTCATCGATGTTATGGCAACAGTTGTGATCCATCTTTTTTTGACAGTAGCTATGCAGTCATCTCTAATGGCTCCAGTTAGGCTCAGGTACCGAACAATAGCACTGCACTCTTTGTACCACATGGTTCAGTATTCCGAAGGATAGCACAGCACTGTTTGTATCACACAGCTCTGTATTCAGGAGCCTTTGCACCGCATTCCACTCTTGGGATTGGCAACTGTGTTCCAAACAGACCGTTGTCAGGTACCTCACTGTCCATGTCTCTGATGACAATGTTGAGACAATGCTGATCTTCTGACCGACTCACACCTAGACAGCCTCCAACCATCACATCATCCACAAGTACTTCTGTTCACAAACAGGTCCAGCAGGGTGCCTTCCCTAGTTGGCTCAATAACCAGCTGTGTCAGGAATTATCTTCCACACACTCCAGGAACCTCTTAGACTATTTCCTCTCTGCTGTATTGTATTTCCAGCAGACATCTGGTAAGCTGAATTGCCCCATGAGGGCAAGGGCTAGTGATCATGAGAATTCTCCCAGCTACTTATAGAATATTTCATCTGCTGCTTCATCATTGTTGGGTGGTCTATAACAGACTCCCACCATGATATCTGCCTTGTTGGCCTTCCCCCTGATTCCCACCCATAAAGACTCAACCCTTTCATCACCATCATTAACCTTTAGACAATCAAAACACTCCCTAACATACAGGGCTACTCCATTGCCACTCCTTCCTTGCCTATCCCTTCCAAAGAGTTTATAGCCATCCATTGCAGCACTCCAGTTGTGTGAGTCATTCCACCATTTTTCTGTGACTGCAACTATATCATAGTTTTCTGGCTGCACAATGGACTCCAAATCCTCCTGCTTGTTGCTCATACTGCATGCACTGGTGCAGATGCATTTCAGTTGGGTTATTGATTCTGCCACCTTTTTCGCGAGGCGTAATTCTTATGTGACTGATTTCAGGCACTTCTGTGGTTTCTAACACTTCAACAACCCTTGCATCCTTGCTGCCATATAGCTCTCCATCCCCTATTTCCACTGAGATGGCTAGAGTGCTGCATGCATCCGTATGGAGACACTTCAAATATGTTCCAGTGTACTCAGGCCATAGTGGAGCAGACTGAAGGACCTTGCTAGCACACTGTTCCTCAAACATTGGCATGCTCTCCAGACGCTTATCTCTACTAAGTTTGGTTTTATCCCTTTCCACCTTCAAATCTACTTTAAAGCTCTTTCAATGAGCCTTGCTAACTGCTGCTGTACTGGGTCTGGCTGAGCTGGAATTGGTTTTCCCCTGTAACAGCCCTCATGGTGCTGTGTTTTATGTTGGGAGCTGGCAGGGTGTTGATAGCACACTGGTGTTGTGGCTATTGCTGAGTAGTGCTTTCACAGCACCAGGGCTCTTTCTGACATTTCTCCCCCTCAGTGGGAAGGGGTGGGCAAGATCTTGGGAGGGGACACAACCAGGACAGCTGACCTGAACTGACCAAAGGGATATTCCAAACCATATGATGTCTGCTCGAGTATAAAGCTGGGAGAAAGGAGGAAGGGGGCAGGGTCACCCTTGGTCCTCCGAGGCAACCACTACGCATATCGGAGCCCTGCTTCCTGAGAAGGCCCGACATCGCCTGTTAATGGGAAGTAGAGAATAAATCTGTTTTCTTTTTGCTTCTGCGTGCGGACCTTTGCTTCATTTTGCTTGCATTAAAACTGCTTTTGTTTTACCCACAAGGGTTGGGTTTTTTTCTGGATCTTATTTTGTTTCCCCTTTTTGCCCTGTTGAGAAAAAAAGGGAGAATGGGGGGGGGAGTGATAGAGTGACTTGGTGGGTACCTGGCATTTAGCCAAGGTCAAACCACCACAGCTGCCCAAAGATCCTTTTCCCCTTTGAGAAAAGTGTACCCCATGTGTCGCCAGCAGGCCTGGTGTCATTTAAACCAACCCATGATCAAAATACCCAAAATTCTGCTGGTGACATCAGTCTCAGAGCTAGGTATTGATCTGCTGGCTCTTCCTGTTTCTCCCCTCATCATTCCCTGCAACTGGAAGGACAGGGAACACGGCTTGTGCTCCTGATCCCTTAACCACTCATCCTAAGGCCCTGAAGTCTCTTTTGATTGCCCTTGGACTTCTTGTGGCAAATTCATTGCTACCTACCTGAAAAATCAGTAATGGATAATAATCGGAGGGCTGTACAAGGTTAAGAAGTATCCTCATCACATCTTTAACCCGGGCCCAAGGAAGACGGCAAACTTCCCTAAGAAGTGGGTCCAGTCTGCATATTGGGCCTTCTGTTCCCCTCAGGAGAGAGTCTACTATGAAAATGACCTGTCTTTTTTTCTTTATGAAAGTGGTTTTGATGCAGATTGTAGGCCAACTTAATTTTGGTGACACCTCCAA
This sequence comes from Strix aluco, assembly GCF_031877795.1. Lineage (NCBI taxonomy): Eukaryota > Metazoa > Chordata > Aves > Strigiformes > Strigidae > Strix > Strix aluco. The sequence continues at coordinate 83,721,247 of NC_133932.1, read as the reverse complement.
CCTAGATGAACCATCATTGTTGTTGTTTGGTTTCACTTGCAGAGCTTTGTACTTAATATGCAAGGGCATCTGGGAAGGTGAGTTAGTCACAGAGGAGATGCACCTGCTGCAGCAAGCAGGAACTTATCAGCATTCCTCCTTATCCCTTGAGTCTCCAGGTGGAGTCAGCCAGGTGGAGAGAGGAGAGGGAATCCTCCATGTCATGTGTCCTGTCTGCCTGTCAGGCCTGTTCCAGGGAAGGTAGGGTGTGATTCCAGTAGTCTATCTCTCTTGTGCTCCCTGATACTCCTCAAACTACTCACCTCCTTCTGGAGCTCTGTCACTAAGTGGAGGAATTCCTCTCCCTGGATGCACCTCCCACAGGTGTGCTTAATGTTGTTGTCTTGTACTGGCTTAAGAGCAGGGCCCACCCTGCAGCTGACACCTGGGTGGCAGCATGTTCCCATCGGAGCTCTGTCCGGAAAGCTGCATCAGTCATGGTGGGGGCAGAGTTTTGAGAAGACATGGCCTTCTGCCAAGTAGATACTATTGCTCCCTGGTGGAGCTGGCAGAGCTACAGTGCCCTTCCTGCATGCTCTTCTGTACAAACTGCAGCACAAACTGATACACCATGGTCTGTTCATAGTGTTCATTGTTGCTATTGCTCCCCAGGGGTTTCTTTTATAAGTTGGGGGGCTTGGCGGCTGTTGGTCCTGGTCCTGCTCAGGTCTTCTCAGCCACTGCAGCATGAACTGCTAACCCCTGCTGTCTCTCTCCACTCCCCTTGAGGTTCCCTCTGTTCAGGAAACCCCGCTGTGCACTGCACTGGAGCAGTCTGTTGCACATCGTGCCAGCACTGGACCTTATGGTGGCTTTGATGAGGATACTTTGTACCAACTACAAACTTACTGTAAGTTTATTTGAGATATATTAGAAAATTTAAGTAACTTCTATACCCATACAGGAATGGATTCCTACAGGAAGGAGGTGAAATCCAAAGGGCACTATCCATGAGAACCCAGCAAATTCGGTTTGTCTCTTTGTCCACCACTGCATTGTAGTCATGGTGTGGTTCCATACACTGTGTTGCTATACAGATCCCTAAATACATGTGCATATGCATCCAGCTTATCTCATTCTCAAATAATTCACAGCGATTATACAGTAATTGCTATAGAAGTACATAAAATTTGTGGTGTGTTTTTTTCAATGACTTAAAAGGCATTTTAAATGGCTTAACATGCCTAATCTTTTTTAATATTGTCTGTAAATCAATAGATGTGTTACCTTAATGAATTATATGGGCATCAGGCTTTTCCAAAAACTGTATTCCTAATGTGATTTTCCATGTACAAAATAGTATTATTCTCAGGTAATTTTACATTTCTTAAAGTTAGGTGTCTAGCCTAAACTAATTACATCTTTCTTTATTGACAACAATAGATAATAGTCTGTATAGACAGCCACTTATAAAAGGATGACCAAAGAGAGAGATTAGATAACTAGCTAAAATAAGAAAACTAATTACTAGAGCACCTGAGTCCCATTCTTTTTGATCACTTTCATCCACTCTACTTTTCTCTTCATTTTCAGTCTCTTATCACCTATTATGGAGATTTTAAATCACTTGCAAACGATTACTCTGTCCCTCATCTGCAGTAAAATGTTGTCTCCAACATACTCCAGTATCTTTTCAGACTATCTGGAGAGAGGTGTATAACATTAGATATTCACTCAAAGAAAGAATCCAAATTCAATTCTAGACCACTGTCTAAATTATCTGAGTAAAATAAATTATTCCTAGCTGGAGCGTTTTATGTAAGGGGGGAATAAGACGCAATATATTTATATATAAAGCATATATATTAAGGATTTAGTATGTTGCAGACAGCTAGGTAGTCAGAACAGCAACTGGGGTTATTTTGCATTTTTAAAAATTACCTAGGTAAAGGTAGTTGCCGTTTATTCCATTCAGAATAAACCTCCATTTCAGCAACTCAGATCGTTTACTACTGCATGCATAACCAATGCATATTCTTGACTCTGGCCCCATAGTAGGAAGCTTTGAAAAACACTTGCACAACTAAATCACAGAGGAAAATATTTCTCTTCTTGTTCTTGTGAACCCATGCAGGAAAACCACTGCTCTTATATCTTCTAGCTTATTTAAATTTCTTCCAAACAAATCAATCCTGTGAAGTAAGCATTCATTCAAGTTGAACCACTTATCCATCAGCTGAGGAAGAAAAACTGTGCAGCTTTCATAAATGCAGAATGAAGTAAGGTTGGCATTATCCATATCCTCACAAAACATTTGGAAACACCATATGTAATTGGAAATTTGAGAGTCACACAGATTTAGTGAAATGTAAATGGAAATAATCTCATAATACCAGAATGTCATCAAAAAAAAAAAAAAAAACAAAACAACCCAAAAACCCCCCTGGAATACATCTGTGAGATACTATGAAGAAGTACATATTTCGTTATATATACACATATATTATTAAGCATTATGTTCTATGTTATGTGTGTGTATGTGTATATATGTATTTTATGTATCTTTTACCTACTTGAAAATAGGTTACAACTAGTTTTTCACTGCTGCTTTCTCTTCATTAAACAGGGACTTTTGAAGGGTGGAATTAATTGTAGTGTAACATAGTATAATAAATATAGTGACATGTATAATAATTAGTTTCGTAAGTAAAATGTGAAGAAATCCTTCCACTTTACAAAGCCTCACTTGGAGAACTGCATCTCGTTTGGGGCAGCAAAACTGAACCAGGCAATTGGAGTGAAGACAATATCCAGTCTGAACTTCCCCTGATGCAGCTGTAAGCCATTCCCTCATGTCCTGTCTCCAGACACCAGAGAGATCAGCACATCTCTCTCCACTCCCCTTCATGAGGCAGTTGTAGACAACAACGAGGTCACCCCTCAGCCTCCTCTTCTCCAAGCTGAACATACCTAGTATTCTCAGCCACTTCTAAATCATGCCCTCTGGTCCTTTCACCATCTTTGTTGCTCTCCTTTGGACACATTCTAATATTTTTATATCCTTTGTACATTCTGAAACTCAAAACTGAACACAGTACTTGAGGTGAGGCCACATCAATGTTGGGTACAGTGGGACAATTACTTCTTTTGACTGCCTAGCTCTACCATGCTTAATGCACCCCAGGATATGGTTGGCCTTTTGGATGCCAGGGCACATTGTTGACTCATATGGAGCTTACCAACAACCAAAATCCCCAAATCCCTTTCTGCAGGGCTGCATTACATTCTCTTGTCCCCGAAACTATACATGCATCCAGGATTACACCATCTCAGGTTTAGAATCTGGCATCTGTCCTTTTTACATTTCAAACGGTCGGTGACTGCTGAGCACTCTAATCTATCAAGATCTCTGTAAGGCCTCTCTACCCTGAGAGAATGAATGGCTCTTCCTAATTTAGTATCACTGGCAAACTTATTGTACACTCAATTCCTGTGTCCAGGTCATTGATAAAAACATTGAAGAGAACAGACCTTAAAATTGTGCCCAGGTGAAACATCATAATTTCTAAGAAATGTTGTGGAATCTCCACCATTTATTCAGTTTTCAGTAACATCTTAAACAAACAGCTGTCAGTAAGGGTTTATGTATTAATATTTTACCTTGTGACAGAGGAACGGACTACAGTACTTCTGAAAATGTCTTTCAGACCCATTTGCTCTGATTATTGCAACAGTATAATTTTAATAGAAATGTTATAATAAAAGTTGAATTTTGCAATGTAAGCGTACCCTTACAGCAACAACCTGGGGGAACAGAAACATGAAGTATGATGAGTCAATATAACCAGAACTACTTAAAATATAATACAACTGAAAGAGAAGAGAGATAGAAACATGCTGTGAATGACTTGCCAATAACTTTCTTCTTTCTTCGGAGTTTGTGTTTCTGACCTGATACATGATGCTACATTATTTCTCTGGCTTGATTCATCAGGACTTTGGAAATCAAAGATATCTGGGATTCTGTAGCATTTTAGTTTTATTTATGCTATTTTTTTCATTTACTTCTTGTACTTGCCTGCGGGAAATCAGGAGATGATGTTGCTAGTAATGGAGAGCTTCCTCTTTCTCAGCTACTTATTGCCAATTTGAGATGTAGTAAATAAAACAAGTTTGTTTTTAAAACTTTCTGTAATTGAAATACATTGAGTTTTAATTTCTGGGGAGAAAAAAAAAACATAAATGGGAAGTGGAAGCTAGCACCTGAGTTTTAAGGAATAATTTATTTCTGGCTACAGGCTTTCGGTCATTATTTATTATTTGATTTATTATGGTCCTAATATTCCCTCATTTCTAGGTATTCTTTCTTAAGGAATTACAACTCTGTAGTTGTACAACTCTCAATTTTTAGCAACATGGATCATGATTCACTAAAGCATAACATCACTGTATTGAAACAGTAATTTTTCACAAAAAAAAGTTAAGTACTTAAAGTATTTATCTTTTAATGTAAGTTTAGCAGATGGAAATAAACACAAAAAAACCCTAAATCAGCACAACGTGATTAGCCAGCTGTTCACTGGAACATGCTGTGCAGGCTGTAGTTTCAGAAATCCTACTATAAAATATTAAGAAAAAACCACGTATTTACTGTACTTATATATTTTTTTTTGAAGAGGAAATATTTCCTGCATTAAAATAATGCACTTTGTAATTTATTTATTTCTAAATAAATGCAAACTCATTACAGCATAAGAAGTGGAGGACAGATGGAGAACAAAGAGTGTGGGTTTACAGGAAAAAGCTAGACTTCAGAAATGGAAAACCAGGACAAAAGAATCACAGAAGAACCTCTTCAAGTGTAGAAGAAGAACCTTTTCAAGTGTACACACGTATTGGGTTTGCATGGCAAGGTTTTGATAGTGAGGGGGCTACAGAGGTGGCTTCTGTGAGAAGCTGCTAGAAGCTTCTACTATGTCCAATAGAGCCAGTGCCAGCTGGTTCCAAGACAGACCCTGCGCTGGCCAAACCTGAGCCCATCAGTGATGGTGGTAGCACCGCTGTGAAAAGATATTTAAGAAGAAGAAGAAAATACTGCATAACTGCAGACGAAGAGAGGAATGAGAATATGTGACAGAAACAACTCTGCAAACACCAAGGTCAGTGAAGAAGGAGGGCAAGTGCTACAGGCACCAGAGCAGAGATTCTTCTGCAGCCTGTGGTGAAGACCGTGGTGAGACAGGCTGTCCCCCTGCAGCCTATGCTGGTTAATGGTAGAGGACCCCATGCCAGACCAGATGGATATGCCCAAAGGAGGTTGTGACCCTGTGGGAAGCTGACACTGGAGCAGTTTTGCTGGCAGGACCTGTGGACATGTGGGGAACCTACATTGCAGCAGTCTGTTCCTGAAGGACTGAACTCCATGGAAGGGATCCACACTGGACCAGTTAATGAAGAACTGCATCCCGTGGGAAGGACCCATGTTGGAGAAGTTCATGGAGGACTGTATCCTGTGGGAGGGACCCCATGATGGAGCAGAAAGAAAGTGTGAGGAGGAAGGAGCAGTAGAGAGAATGTGTGATGAACTGATCATAACCCCCATTCCTTATCTCCATGCACTGCTCAAGAGAAGAGGTAGAGAAAATCAGGAGTGAAATTGAGCCTGGGAAGAAGGGAGTGGTAGGGGGAAGGTGTTTTAAGATTTGTGGCTTTTATTTCTCATTACTCTATTCTGATTTGATTGGTAATAAATTAAATTAATTTCCACAAGTTGAGTCTGTTTTGTCCATGATGGTAATTGCTGAGTGATCTCCCTCCCTCGACCCATGAACCTTTCATTATTTTTCTCTCCCCTGTCCAGCTGAGAAGGGCAGTGACAGAGCAGCTTTGGTGGGCACCTGACATCCAGCCAGGGTCAACCCACCACAACACGGAGAAATTCTCACAGCCTAGAAAACAAACAGGAGAATCCAGGGTGCTGCATATGGTCACAAGAGTGCAACATTGTTGGTATAATTGAGGTGGGATAGCTTGCATGACTCAAGTACTGTGACAAAAGGATCTAGGATCTTCAAGAAAGATATCAGGAAAGATGATGAGGAGGTTGCCCCCTCTGTTGTGGAGCTGCTCAGTTCTAGGGAGCTCCCCTGTAGGATGGCTGGCTGGCACTGAGAGTTTGTGGGTCAGTGTCAGAGGAGGGGTAGTGTGAGTGATGTTGTGATAGGAGTTTTTTCCAGACCACTCAGAGTGAGGAGGCAGAAAAATTGTTCTTAAATATCTCAAGGAAGTCTCTGTATCTCAGACCTGGGATCTTATGGGGGACCTTAAACTCCCTGCCAGATGCTGAAAGGGCAGTATGGCAGGATGCAAGCAGTCAAGGTTTCTAAAGGGTGAGGATAATATCTTGCTTCAGTTACTAAATTGAATAACTGAGGGGATACACAGCTGGATCTGCTGTTTACTAATAAGGAAGAACTGATTGAGGATAAGACAATCAATGGCAGTCTTGTCTGTAGTTGCCATGAAACAGTGGAGTTCAGACCCTGGACTTCAGATGAACAGACTTTAGTTTATTCACAAAAATTGGTATATGGGTTCCCAGAGGCAAGTCTGAAGGACAAGGGAGCTCAGAAAAGGTGGCAGGTCTTTAAAGACAGAATCTTCCAGGGTCAAGAAGGATCCATCACAACACTTGGCAAACGATATATCAGGAGATCAGCAGGGACTGAGCAGGGAACTCATGACAGCTTCAAAGCAAAAGGGCAGTACAGAGGAGGTGGAAGGAGTTCAAAGGAGGTTCAAAGGAGGAATTTTGAAACACACTACCCAGGCAAGTAGGCAACTGTAGAAAATGGGGGGATGATGGTAGGAAAACCAGCTCAGCTGCAGCTGAGACTTGCAAGGGATGTGAAGGGCTTCATTAAGAGCTTCATTAGTAGTAAAAACCATACAAGGAGAATGTGGGCCCTTTGCTGAATGGGGTGAGTGATTTTGTGACAGGAGACAGAGTTAGGTCTGAAATACTCCATGCCTTCTTTGTCTTCATCTTCACCAACAAGGTCTGCCAGTCCTCCGTGAACATAGAAAACTTTGAAGGTGGAAAACAAGTACCAGCGGTGGATGATGATTGAGTCAGGGACTACTCAAGAGAACTCAATCTCTACAGGTCTTTGGGAGGTGACAGGCTGCCACTTATGGGTGCTGAAATAGGTGGATAATGTCCTTGTGAGGCCATTCTCTATCATCTTTGAAACATGAAGACTGGGGCAGCTCCCATGAATAGAGAAAGGGAAATGTTGCACCAATCTTCAAAAAAGGGCAGAAAGCAATCTGAGAAACTACTGGCTGGTCAGTCACACTTCAGTGCCTGAAAAATCATGGAACAAGTTCTTTTGGGAAACTTTTCTGGACACACAAAAGAGATGAAGACAATTCTGACAGCATGAATTTACTGAGGATGAATCAAACCACCGCTACAGTGGAGTGAATTGAAAACTGTCTAAATAACTGGGCTTAGAGCATTGTGATCAGTGGAACAAAGCCCAACTGGAGGCCAGGTACTAGTGGTGTACAAGGGTCAATAATGTGTCAATAATTTTTAACATTTTTCTTAATGAGCTGGATGATGGGACAAAGTGCACCCTCAGCAACTTTGTAATGATACAACACTGGGATGATTGGTTAATACACCAAATTGGTGTGCTGCCATTCAGAAGGACTTTGATGACCTGCAGAAATGGACCAACAGGAACTGCATGAAATTCAGCAAAGGGAAATGCAAAGTCCTGCCCCTGGACAGGAATAAGCCCATGCATCAGTACATGCTGACGGCTGACTGGGTAGAAAGCAGCTTTGTAGAAAAGAACCTGTGGATCCTGGTGCACAGCAAGTTGACCATGAACCGGGATTGTGCCCCTGTGGCAAAGAAGTCTGACAACATCCTGGACTTCATAGATTGTGTCCTGTCCTTCATGGTTCATAAGAGTGGCAGTCCTGATGGAGCTTCAAAATATTGATAGGTCTTCCCCAGATAAAGAGTTCAATGTCATACAAAAATGTCATCATAAACATGAGCAATCAGGAGAATATTTATAAAGTTTTTCATAGATTTATTCAAAATTAAATTGGTTATTTGTTCTGAGTCAACTCACTGAGACAAAGAGAGAGTGCATTTCCTTGATAAATATTTTACTGTGAATCATTCACTGACCTATATAACAAGCTTGTCTTCATACATAGCATCTGATTTTCCTTCTCAGAATATATGTGTTAGTTTTCATGATTAACTACAGGAATCAGTATATGGTTAAAACTAAAGACACTACAATGTACTCTTCTGTGGAATTGGTTAAAAAATGTTCCTCAAAATGCTTTCTATTGCAAAATGCATTTTCTTTTAAGCCAAATACATATTTGCTTTATTTCTTCTTTCAGCTGGATATTAAATTGCCTGACACCTGTATAAAGGTAATTTTAAGATATATTATGAAACTCTATTTTTAAGTACTTTGCACTGCTCATACTGAGATTTATGAAGTAATATGACAATACCAAATTTAATTTTAAAATAAGCCAAGAACAACCCTCAAAGTTACTCATTTATTTAGATATTAAATAATTTTCTAAATTATTATTTTGAATCAAAATTAGTAAAATAAATTTTATTTCCTGAGAAGAAAAAAAAATTAAAGTTTGGAATAAAAGCATAATTAACAGTTGAAATTCCCTTCGAAACTATCATTCTGAATTCTGTTCAGATCTAGTCTAATGGCTGTTAAGTGGGAGTCAGGAACTGCAGTGTGATTCATGTACATCTGAGTGGTACTCCTAGGTTGCTTTTTAGTCAATCGCAAGAGTGCTATTCATTTGATCTATTTTATACATCTAATGTAAAATGAGATTGAGTGCTTATTGGAAGTGCCTCTTTCTGTCTATTGACTATAATGGACATGTAGAGTGAATAACTGAGAAGCAGGGGCTTACATGTGGTCAGATGAATTGTTGCTGCTTACTCACTATATTATCTAGACAGAATTGCTTCACGTTTCCTTCAGCTAAGGTACAATTTCACCACTGTATCATTGTAATGTTCTTATTAAAAAGTTTATTACATTTGGATGGAAAGGCAGTTAAACTACATCCTTCACTTAATGGAGAAGTTTCTGATCTTTACAGAAAGTTGAGGAGAGATGGAAAGCACATTACACATCTAAAAGGTGACCAGGATCCTCTGTCTTTAAAAATGCAGACATTAACATTGGGTTCTGTGAGAGTATTCTGAACATGACCTCGCTGTGATCATAGACGTATTAAGTCTATAAAGTGAAGCTTTTGGCATTTGTCAGTAAATATGTAATGATTTCCTTTATGCACTCATATGGTTTTTCATTCATTTAGAATAGGATAAAATAATTACTTAACACCATGAATTGTATAAAAAGATATAAACCAGTGATAATTCCCACAAATAATTAAAGTTGATATATATTACAGTGAAGATGAATGGTAAACTAAAGCAAATGTAAGTGCTTATGAATATGTAAGTGATTATGCTGTAAAGAACATTTGGAAGTCATGTGGTCCAAAACCCCAGTCAAAGCAGGCCAACTTTGAAATTTTATCAGATTGCTCAGAGCTTTGTCCTGTCAGGACACCTCAGGAATGGATTATTCACAATTTCTAAGGGTAACATGTTAAACTGCTTAATCACTTTCACTGTGAGCACCTTTTTTCCCAAACTGGTCTTGTTTCAGTTTGTGAAATTCTTTATTTCTCCTTTGAATGTGTGGTGGTTTAGTCCCTGCCGGGGTCTGAGACCACGCGGCCGCTGCCCCTCCCCCACAAAAGGAGTGAGATACAAAGCCCCGGAGTTGAGATAAGGAGAGGTTTAGTACAACAGTGCAACAGCAACACAACAAACAACAACAATAACAATAACAGTAACAGAAATAACAATGGACAGAGCAAGATATCTACCAATACAGCAGTGAGAACAGAGAGATCGCATAACACACGCGTTCACCGACTCTCCCACACTGCCGCGCTTGGGCGCCCAGAGGTGATGGCAGCATGGTATGGAATAACCCGGCTAGAGCTTCCCCCCACTGCTGGGGAAACTTAACCCTATCCTAGCTAAACCAGGACAGAATGGTACTCCTCTAAGATTGTTATTAAATCTTTACTTTTAAATTCATGCAACTTGTCTACTGTTTACTGTTACATGGTGTCAGAATCATATTTCTTAATTTTAGAAATTAAATGTTGTAGTGCAAGCCAGCTATTGTAGGTTTGCTGTATAATCTATGGAGAGAAATAAGCACCTTCAAAGGACAACACTTCTTATCTCTCACCTAATTATTTTAAGAAGAAATTAATTGTCACATAGAAATATCATTTATTCCTTAGAAAAACATGACAATAAATTAAAAGAACTCTTATTTTCTAAATTGAATGTATATTTTCTTAATATCAGACAGTGTTTTGTAATATATTTAATAATCAGCAGGTGGAGGTCTCAAATTAGCAGTAGTGAATTGCCTGAGTCTTATTGTTTATTTATCATCAATTAGAAGCTGGCTCCATACAATGAGTGATAGCAAAAAAATCCTTTTTTGTTTTCATACTATATTCTTCTAATTTTTTTTTAAATATATTTTTTTAAATTAGCTATTACACAAGTCATGTGATTTTCTGATTAGTCCAGTTTAGAGCAGAGAATTTTGTCTACTTTGTGTTGCAGAATTTATTGTTTAAGCAGGCCATTATTTACTATTTTCTTGATATCAGTTAAAAACAGTGTTAACCTTTTTATTGTTTATTTAATTGTGGAAAAAACATATTTATGGTTTACAAAACACTATTCAAATAGCATGTAAGAGATGAGATACAAATTCTTAGGAATTACAGGTTTATACAGGAGGCTCAAAAGAAAATTATTTTTAGAGAAAATTGTAAAATTTCTCTCTAAGAAAAAAAAAAGGGAAAAAAAAGGAAATTACTGCATTAGTAGGCTGTTCTATGAACTTCAGCTTATTGAATCCCTTCCCTTATTACTCAATCCTCTGTTAATGTTTTCTGTACTGCAGAATATATAGCTATTCTTGTATGAATATATGTCTAATATGGACTAAATTAAGATTTATAAACTCATTTTCATCTCAAGTCTTAAGTATGAACAGTTAGTATTACATATCTTCCCCTGATCCTTCAGATGGGCACATTCAAATCCATGCCTTAGGATATACTATTGTATGCTGTTTAGTAAGATGTTATTAATTACATATATTAAAAGAATGTATATATATAACTGTAGGGGTTTTTTTTAAATTAACAAAAAACCCCTCACCAACAACTAGCAGCTATTTCTCAGAAGAGAGGATCCATTGTTCAATAGGGAAACATATATTCAGCATCAACTCAATTATTATTTGTAAACAAGACTAGACACAGAAAAAAACTTTCTACATTTTCAGAAAAGAACAGAGGCCATTGCCAAAAAAGGGGTAGGTGTTTGGATGACATCTCCTTATTTTAAGAGAATTACAGTTTTAGGGAGAGGGGTAGAGACAGAGAGGGAGGTCAGAATGTAAGGAGCTTCCTCAGATAAGACTGTGTTTCTGTACTGTCATTCTTTTTGCACTAATGTCACTCTTTTCTACCTGCGCAACTTCTCTAACTTCCAATGCTTAAAAATAAATAAGTAAATTCAACAGATAATGTTGTGGATGGAGTCATGCACTTCACTCATAAGAGAGAAGGAACAATATACTTTATTGATATAACAAATTTCAATAATAAATGAGACAGTGTTTTAACAACATTTGATGGCAAGATATACTTGATTTTTTACTGCATAGAGGACAGGCTCAGACAAAACTGTCAGGAAGACCCTCCTGTTGACTCATAAGATTCAGAAAGGAGCCCCTTGCATTCTAAACTCCTTATGGAGGAGTTTAGCTGCAGCTGGATCTAATTCTAGTCCCAACTTGGTCAATGATTTATGTCTAATAGATTATATATGTTCAATCAATCCTTTATATTACTTAGATAATATTTCAAAGTTTAGCATTTTATTAATCATTTAACGAGACTCTGTTGCAGCAAGGAATCTCTCAACCTCAAGAAGTAACCTTGAGAGGCATCCCTACTCCAGGGGACATCCTGGTGTGCAGCCAGCTCTTGTGCAGGAGAGCTCAATGGGCCCTGGGTTGTCCACTATTTGTAAAGTAAGATGACTGTCTTATAGTCATATTTGCATATGAGCAAGAGGTCTGGCTCACCATTCCAGACATCCCTTGGCTACCATGTTACCATCCATCCCCCAAAATCCAGAGGAAGCTGGCAAGGAGGGGAGCAGACCACCACGGATAATAGCTATCGGTCTCAAATAAGAAAAGACTCTATGCCAAAATTTGTTTTCATTACAGTGTATTATTGTATTAGGCATAGGTGTCAAGGTGCTGGCAATGGACAGGAGCTACAGGGATGGCCTCTGTGAGGAGAGGCCAGGAACTGGCCCCACAGCCAGTTCCAGACACTTGCAAAACAGACCCACCATAGGACGCAGCTGAGCCCCTCAGCCAAGATGGTGGTGCCTCGGGGAAAACATATTTAAGAAAGGGTGAAATGTTTTGCAGCCATTGCAAGAGAGGACTGACAGGGAAGAAGCTGTGAGAAACAGCCCTAGGTCAGTGAAGAAGGAGAGGGAGGAGCTGGCTCAGGTGCTGGAGCAGAGACTTCCCTGCAGCCTGTCATACCATCGGAGCAGGTATTTCCCTGTAGCCTGTGGAGAGGTATTTCCTACAGCAGGTAGATATGGACTGAAGGAAGCTGCAACCCATGAGCAAGTCAAGATGGAGGAAGCTCCTGACAGGAAATATGGCCCATGGAGGACCCATACTGCAGCAAACTTATCCTGAAGGACTGCAGCCCATGGAGAGGATCATGCTGGAGCAGGTGAAAGGCATGAGGAGAAAGAAGCAGCAGAGAGGAACTGTTATGATCTGGCCAGAATCCCCCATTCCCCCTGTGCCACTTGGGAAGTTGGAGGGGGAGGTAGAGGAGTGGGGAACAAAGGAGTGACATTCTGCTTGAGGAGCTGAGGGAAGGGTGTTGTTTTAATTATTTTTCTTTGTTTTTCACCATCCTCCTCTACATTAATTTGCAATAAATTAAATTACTATTCTCCTAGTTGAGTCTGCTTTGTCTGCAATTGTAATTGGCAGCGGATCTTTCCTATCTTTTATCTTGCTGCATGAGCTTTCCATCTTATTTTCTCCCCACATCCTGTTGACATTCAACTCTAATTCTCATTCTAGCCTTATAATGATCACTATACTTAAATTTCCAAAATAATCACATAAAATCAGTTCCCAAGGAAAGAATATCTTTTGCAAGTTGAATATATATGATGGTTAGAAAAAGAAAATTAATTGATAGCTGGGATGTAATCGTCATCACTAAAAAAATATAGTCACATTAAACAAAATATTTAGAATCCTTAAGTGTGCTTTAGGTGTAATTTTGAAACCTACATTAAGGAGAGCAATCCAAAAACCCACTTTCTAACATTTCTAGGATTTCAGACTCAAACTATTCCTAATACCAAAGGCATGTTACGTAATAATCTGTGCACAGAAAAGAAGCAAAAATCTGTTTCTTAAGCATTTCTCAGCCTGCGAAAATTTGTTTCCACTGCTTCTTCACCCCAGAGAACTGAATAAAGAATCATTACCTTAGAATATAGCCTGGGATGAAGGAGAATACTGTTCTTCCTTAAAGTTGTGGTGGCTATGCTGCAATTAATCCAAACTAATTTTGACTATACAAAAGGGATGCAACCAGTTCAAATACCTTGCAATAACTAGTGGAGAAAGATAGGCATCTCCAGAGAACATTGTCTAAAACATTTATCCTGATTTAGCATGAACTGTCTGAATGAGATGCTTATCTGTCTTGCTTTTCATTATAGAATGACTAACATACATTTGCTATCCACTTTTAAGATGGACGTCTGAAATTTAAACATTCAGTGCTGCAGATATGACATATTTCTTAGCTCATTCACAGGTTATGTGCAATATAGACAGGTAACGATGAGGTTGTAGAAAGAAGTCTTAAGTCACTCAAAAAGGACTTCAAGGCACTGGGGTGGCTAATTGAAGGCTCGGGAGCTCAGGTCGTGTTTTCATCAATCCCTCAAGTGGAAGGGAAAACAACTGAAAGAGGGTGGAAAACATATCTGATTAACACATAGTTCAGAGACTGGTGCCACCGTCGGAATTTTGGGTTCTTTGATCATGGCGAGGTTTATAAGGCACCTGGTCTGCTGGCGACAAATGAGACAGGTGGGATGCAGCTGTCCCAGAGGGGGAAGAGGATTCTGGGGCAGGAGTTAGCAGGTCTTATTGACAGGACTTTAAACTAGATATAAAGGGGCATGGGGTGATAACTGGGACTGTTAGGAATAAGCTCAAGGGAAGCATGCCAAAGCTTGAAGGATGGTCGACTGGTGAGGGCTCTCCCTCTGCCATTTCATTTGAGAGAAGGGAAAGATGTTTAGGAACCATGGAAGCACCTGAGAAGGGTCTGGTAGGGAATGGGGCCCACACTTACAAAAAGGTGTTGGATTCATTAGCTCACCTCAAGTGCATCTACACCAATGCACACAGCATGAGCAACAAACAGGGGGAGCTTGCGGCCATGATGCAGCACGAGAACTATGACATAGTAGCTATAACAGAAACGTGATGGGATGCCTCATATGACTGAAGTGCCACAATCAATGGCTACAAGCTCTTGAGGAGGGATAGACAGGGAAGGAGAGGTGGTGGGGTGGCCCTATATGTAAGAGAATGCTATGACAGCTCAGAAATCAAGTATAGTGGTAACGGGGTTGAAAGTGTTTGGATTAGGTTAAGGACCAATAAAGCAGATCTTGCTGTGGGAGTCTGCTATAGACCCCCCAACCAAAGCAGTGAGGCGGATGAAGCTTTCTGTAAACAGTTGGGAGAAATCTCACGGTCACTTGCCATTGTTCTTGTGGGGGACTTTAACCTCCCGGGTATCTGCTGGGATCACAGCACAGCAGAGAAGGAACAATCCAGGAGGTTCCTGGAATGTGTGGAGGATAACTTCCTCACACAGCTGGTGAGTGAGCCGACCAGGGAAGGTGCCCTTCTGGACCTGCTTCTTATGAACAGGGAAGAGCTTGTGGGGGAAGTAAAGGTTGGAGGCTGTCTAGGGTGCAGTGATCATGAGATGATTGAGTTTTTGATCCTTGGAGAAACAAAGAGAGGGGTTAGTAAAACCGCCATCTTAGACTTCCGGAGGGCAAACTTTGACCTGTTCAAAAGACTGATTAACAAAATCCCTTGGGAGGCTGCCTTGAAGGATATGGGAGTCCAGGAAGGCTGGACATACTTCAAGAGAGAAGTCTTAAAGGCACAGGAGCAGGCTGTTCCCGTGTGCTGAAAAATAAACAGGCGGGGAAGGAGACTGGCCTGGCTATACAGGGACCTTTGGCTGGATCTCAAGAACAAAAGAAGAATCTATTGCCTCTGGAAGAGGGGGCAGGTCTCTCATGAAGACTATAAAGATGTACTGAAGTTATGCAGGGAGAGCATCAGGAGAGCCAAAGCAGCGCTAGAGCCCAACTTGGCTACAGCTGTTAAGGATAATAAAAAAAATGTTTCTATAAATTTGTTAACAGCAAAAGAAGGATTAGGGAAAATCTCCATCCTTTACTGGATGCAGAGGGAAACATGGTAACTAAGGATGAGGAAAAGGCTGAGGTGCTCAATGTCTAATTTGCCTCAGTCTTTAGCAGTAGAACTGGCTGTTCCCTGGACACCCAGCCTCATGAGCTGGGAAATGGGGAGGGGAAGCAGACTGAGGTCAGCACCGTTGAAGAGGAGGTGGTCAGAGACATGCTACACCACTTGGATGCACACAAGTCTGTGAGACCGGATGGGTTACACCCAAGGGTGCTGAAAGAGTTCACAGATGTGCTTGCTAAGCCGCTTTCCATGATTTACCAGAAATCATGGCTAACTGGGGAGGTCCCATTGGACTGGAGGGTGGCAAATGTGACACCCATCTACAAGAAAGGCAGAAAGGATGATCCAGGAAGCTATATAACTGTCAGTCTGACTTTGGTGCCAGGGAAGGTCACAAAGCAAGTCACCTCAAGTGCCATTAAAAGTCATATAATGGACAACCAGGGGATCAGGCCTAGTCAGCATGGGTTTATGAAAGGCAGGTCCTGCTTGACAAACCTGATCTCCTTCGACGACAGGGAGACCTGCTTATGGGATGAGGGAAAGGCTGTGGATGTTGTCTACTTTGACTTCAGTAAGGTCTTTGACACCGTTTCCCACAGCATTCTCCTGGCGAAACTGGCTGCTCGTGGCTTGGATGGGCACACGCTTCGCTGGGTAGAAAACTGTCTGGATAGCTGGGCCCAAAGAGTTGTGGTGAATAGAGATATATCCAGTTGGTGGCTGGTAATGAGTGGTGTCCCCCAGGACTCAGTTTTGGGGCAACTCCTGTTTAATATCTTTACTGATGATGTAGACGAGGGGATTGAGTGCATCCTCAGTAAATTTGCAGATGACACCAAGTTGGGTGGGAGTGTTGATCTGCTCGAGGGTAGGGAGGCTCTGCAGAAAGATCTGGACAGGCTGGAGTGATGGGCTAAGGCCAACTGTAGGAGTTTCAATAAGGCCAAATGCCGGGTGCTGCAGTTTGGCCACAGCAACCCCCAATGGCACTACAGGCTTGGGGAGGAGTGGCTGGAGAGCTGCCAGTCAGAGAGGGACCTGGGGGTGTTGATTGATAGCTGGCTGAACATGAGCCAGCAGTGTGCCCAGGTGGCCAAGAAGGCCAATGGCATCCTGGCTTACATCAGAAATAGCGTGGCCAGCAGGGACAGGGAAGTGATCTTACCCCTGTACTCAGCACTGGTGAGGCCACACCTCGATTCCTGTGTTCAGTTTTGGGCCTCTCACTACAAAAAGGCCATTGACTTACTTGAGCGTGTCCAGAGAAGGACAACGAAGCTGGTGAAGGGTCTGGAGCACATGTCGTACGAGGAGCGGCTGAGGGAACTGGGGTTGTTTAGTTTGGAGAAGAGGAGTCTGAGGGGAGACCTCATTGCCCTCTACAGCTACCTGAAAGGAGGTTGAAGAGAGTTGGGGATGAGTTCTTTAACCAAGTAACAAGCGATAGGACAAGAGGGAATGGTCTCAAGTTGCACCAGGGAAGGTTTAGACTGGATATTAGGAAGTATTTCTTTACAGAATGGGTTGTTAGGTGTTGTAATGGTCTGCCCAGGTAGGTGGTGGAGTCCCTATCCCTGGAGGTGTTTAAGAGTAGGATCGACATAGCGCTTAGGGATATGTTGTAGTTGGGAACTGTTAATGTTAGGTTAATGGTTGGACTGAATGATCTTCAAGGTCTTTTCTAACCTAGACGATTCTGTAATATGGTTGTTAGTGA
Organism: Strix aluco; assembly: GCF_031877795.1. Taxonomy (NCBI): domain Eukaryota; kingdom Metazoa; phylum Chordata; class Aves; order Strigiformes; family Strigidae; genus Strix; species Strix aluco. Next base: position 83,703,772 of record NC_133932.1, on the reverse strand, counting down.
CAAAAGGTTTTGCAGATCTTTGTGACAACTATAACCCATCCCTTGAACTGAAAGGATAACTGCTTTTCATTGCCCATTCAATCTTTTTCCTCCCTCTTCTGGTGTGACTAAAGAGTATGAGTCCATGGTGGTTTTATGGCAATCATTTCTGGAAGAACTGCTAATGTTCAGAATATTTTCTTAATTTGGAATATCTTTGCTTTATTTATCATCCAGTTCCAGCTGTCAGCATGTTACAATGAGCACTTCCTATTATTATACCAAGCTTCTTTGTCTGCAAAATACAGCCTTTAAAAACCAAGGAACTAATATTGCATAGGTGATTATGGGAGCCATTGTGATCACATATGAACAGAGTAGGAACAGCTGGTCAAATAATGTTGATCATAATATACAAGTATCCTCAGTAATACACAGCAGTGAGTTAATTGTTCTGTGTGAGCCATTATTGTCCATTGTTCCTGATTATACAGATTGCAACTAGCCATCCAAAAAAGTCTGTGAATTCTGGATATCTTTTTGAAGTTAGTACAAATAATTATTTGTCTAAAATTCATTCATAGGATAGTCGTCATAATTCACTATTATCGCCTATTCTTTGTTATCATATTTAGTATAGTGCAGTGTGAGCCAATCTAGGAGCAAAAACAATACCATATAAGATGAGCAATCATACACTAAAAATAACAAGTAGTGACTAGCAGCTGTGAACAAGCCATAGACAAATACATATGAATAACGAATACATTCACAGACTCAGCATTAGTTTGCAAGCAATTCACAGATAGAAAAAAATGACAAAATTTGTAATTAATAGTATTTATAATGAATAATTCAGATAGTTGTACATCCTGGTAATTGTCATGACACTTCCTTACCAATCTTTTCATTGAGATCTGCATATTTTGCTCTTTTAATCTTTCATATATTAGTCCTCTCAGCATAAAACTTAGATGAAAGTCCTTCAGTTCTTAAAGTGATACCAAAAATCTCATTCCACTTGAAATCTTCATTCTTTCCAGAGGTATTAGTTTATTGTAGTTGTGATTATCTACATTCTAAAGGATCATGTTTCTTATAATTTAAAAATACAAAGTATGGCAACTTGTTCCTTTTCTTTTTCAGTGGAAGGATTACAGACAAGTGAAGTAATTTCTATGCAAAGTGGGGTTTTTTGTTGTCATTTACTTCTTATTGTAAAATGGTAGAATTAAAGGAATAGGGTTAACCTGTACCCAAAGTCCTCATTTACCTTCACTTTTCTGAGAAAAACTCCTGATCTTATTCAGAAATATCATTCTGTGCTTTACTAGAAATCCCCTTAATATTAACTTCTTATTTATTTTACAGATGTTCAATTTAAGAAACTGAAAAGCCATGTTTAATTTAAATAATAAATTTAAGAATACACCTGATATCTTTTATCTTCTTAATGATTAAGGTAGACATACTGTGGCATGTGCACCTGTTTGGATAAAGACCAAATCTTCTCGACTGCTGGAAGGAAAGAGTTAAAACTGGAAGCTGCAGTTGGGGGATCAAGCTGCTCAGCCCACTTGGTGACTGTGGTCATATACACAGCTCAGTCAACAATGACCATCATGTACACACCAAAGGTAAAAGTGCTTTGGCCCTCAGCCAATGAAACATCTTGGTTGAAAGAAGTTTCTAGACCACTTACCATATATGACCACAGATCAGAGTCAGCTAGGGTATAAATGGAGCCTGGACAGAGGGCAAATAGAGCCAGTCCTCCTCAGAGCAGTGGGTCTGTGTTTGGGAACTCTCCCCTTAGGTTGGGAAGCCTCCTAAGGAAACGTTGAGTTTCTGAGCCCTCATCTTTCTTTTAGGTGAGTGATATGCACATTTTGGGTCATCATTTCTAAGGCTTAAGAATTCTTAAGTCAGTTGAACAATAATTAACCCCTCTTACATCCTGAACCTGTGGTTTGCTAATGTTGTCAGAGTTCTAAATGATTTTGATAAAAAAAAATCTTGTTAAATTTAATACCTGTCTTAATTTGATTGTGTGCTCCTCTGCTACATTGAATTGGTATCATCAGCAGGATGTTGTCAATAAAGGAATAATTATGGAGACATGGCTGTAGGCCTTCTCCCCCATGTATACATGGGTGAAGGAGAGGTGGCCTGACCCAGCAGCGGTCATGGAGAGAATAGAAGAATGTTGCAGAAATAAGCAAGACAGCAAAGGCAAAGAGACTATGTGTGCCATCCTAGGCACCTGCTTAATTCAAACACAAGAACAAAACAATGATTCCAACAGATTGACAAAATATAATTTAGAAAAACCAATTGGAAATAGACTGTCTAAAAGAAGAACTGAAAAGAGAAAGAGTGGATGCATCTATTGGAACAAAAAATTGAAATTATTCTAGCACAAGTGAAAAAGCCACTCATTATTGTCCAAATCTAAAAGATAATCACAGGTACAGACCCCAAGGACTGGGATGGGGCTGTCTGGGGAAGCCCTGATGAAAGTAGTTCAGAAGAAGAGAAGATCTGGAGGAAGTGGTGGAAAGGCACATGCAGCCTCTTATTAAAATGGAAAGACACATGGGTCTGCAAGGCGGAAAATCCTAACCACTGTCTGCAAAATCCCTTGGAGAGGACCTGAGCTTGGTGAACTGCAAGTGAAGTTTTCACATAAGTGGGGCAAAACAGAAACATAGTATTTGTGGAGAGTTTCTTTGACAGGTGGGGCTGCGGGACAAGCAGATATTATTAAGCGATGATGAAACAGGGGTTTCTAGGTCTAAGAGTGTTTCTGAGTGACAGGCCAGCAGGCCATCAGTTGATAACGTCTTCTGTAGCTTATTGGGCTGGGACTGTGGACCCCGAGGAGAGAGGAGAATCTATTACTATTCGGGTAAAGGAGTTGTCAGAGTTAATGGAGGGAGTGCAAAAGGCCATGTGTGTTCAGGCAGTGTATAAAACAGGAGAGCAAGGGATTCTGATAGCTGTACTGGTGGACCCCTGTCACCTTGGACCCTTTATTAGATGACTACTAGATGCTTTAAAGATACATGCTCAGTCCCTCAGAGAACAGATTCAGAGGACCATCAAACATAACCAACAAGACCCTCAGAACCTGCCTGCACATGTGTTAACCTGGGCAGAAATGTTACATGATATAGTTGCTTACAGGCACCAGACGGGGTGGACTGATCCAGGCAGCAGCGTGAATGGTAATAGAAAGGTCGAGCAAGCCAAAAAAACCCGAATGTGCATGAACACATACCCTCCTCCCCCACTCCGAGGCAGGCCAGGTCGAACTTAGGATATGGTGCAGGGCAGGGAAGAATGACCTGTGGTGAAAAGCATTAACACTAGGGGCACCCCAGCACTAACTGCTGCCATCCGAAGCATAACTTCAGTAGTGACAGTAATATAGGCAGCTGTCCACCCATGGATGGCTACTTTAGACATCAAGGATATGTTTTTTATGATCCCACTCAGAGAGGGGGATAAGCCTCAGTTTGCTTTCCCCTGGGAAGGAATTCTAAACAATTTCGATAAAAAAGAAATCTTGTTAAATTTAACACCTGTCTGAATTCAATTTTGTGTGCCTCCACAACACATAACCTATGCATTAAAAGGGGCGTAATGCAAACCTGTTGGACTAAAGTTGAAACCACTTGACTATTCCCTGACTAACTATGGTACACAACATATATTAGAGCAGAAACCAAAGAACTGCATCTAGAGAAAAAGATTTTAATACTCGAAAGGAAAATACTGGTGTTTTCATTAAAAACATATTCTCTCAAATACAAATGCATGTTACTTTAAAATCTGAACCAGTGTACTGGGTTTGTGTGGTGGGGTTTTTGGTAGCAGGGGAGGGGGCTACAGTGGTGGTCCCCCATTGAGAAGCTTCTTGAAAGCTCCCCCATCTGCAAGTCAGATCCGCCTCTGGCCAAGACCGAGCCAATTAACAATGGTGGCTAAGAAGCGGCAGGACTGACTGCACCCCTCATCTCCTGTGCCTGCGCTGCTGGGGTGAGGAGGTAGAGATATCGGGAACAAAACTGAGCCAGGGAAGAAGGGAGGGGTGGAGGTAGGTTTTTTTAAGATATGGTAACACTTCTCTCTGTCCCATTCTGTCTGTTAAGTGTTGATGATAGTGTTTTAAATTAAAGTGATGTTCTGGTTTTTTTCCTCTAATGAGTCTGGGTTTTGCCTGTGACTGTAATAGGTGAGCAACCCCTTCCTGTCCTTATCTCAATTCCTGAACCTTTTGATTCATTTTCTTCTTCCCACTGCTGGGGGGGGAGGGGTGAGTGAACTACTGTGCAGTTCTCAGTTGCCCTCTGGGCTTAAACCAGGACAAACAGACAGCTCAATATGTAGTTTCTTTGTCAAATAACATGTAGACTCAATTCATAGAAACCAAGGTAGGAATCATCTCATGAAATTTAATATATGTTACAGATAGACATCTAGTATTGAGACTTAGTCACCACACTCTTCTTTCAAAGCAACTGGAAAGATACAACAATAAGCATACAGTGATTTATCTGATCTACTTCAGGATGAGACTAATTATCCTCTACAGCTACTCTATTTCCTCTATTCACTATAAAGGAATTAATTAATTGACTAATTCAGTGTTAGATGTCTAAAACAATGTCAACACTGGTTTAGATAAGACTGTGGAACAAACAGGCAATCCAAGAAAGAATTATCACAAAATTCTCCAATTCTCCAGCAAAGTTTCTTGTTCTTTTGTTCAAATACAGTGTTAATGAGGACTTGAAAATAAATAGCATACATTACTAAGCAACTCTATATATCATCTTCTCTAGAGAAAGAATTGGGGAAGGAATTGACTTCAGATAACAAATCCATAATCACTAAGATACTGCTGAGTGGAACATGGTCCAGAAGGCAGGTTAAAGACTGCACAGAGCTAGTCAGTCTTTGGCAGATTGTGGCTTGGCATTCTATAGCATAGTCTCAAAGGCAGTACAGACGTTTGTCATGGCGAGTCCTCCAGTTCTGATTCACGAGGTGTTCAATTTAAGGGATCTGTTGACAACCACATTCTGTGCAGTTAAATTTAAGTAGAATGGAAACAAAAATCGAATCATTATTTCAAGTCATCTTGGCAAGAATACAAATTAATCAGGTTATAGAAAACAGAAATGAAGAATAAAAATCTAGGAAAAAATATGAAGTAAAATGGCTGATGACCTTACTTTAATCCCTTTTTGTTCCCTGCCTTAACAGGGAGTTTGGCTGAAACTCAGGGAGAAAAGGAGAGTTTATGGCCTTTGGAAGAAGGGGCTAGCCACTCACAATGATTACAAAGAGGCTGTGAGGCTATGCAGGGTGGAAATCAGGAGGTCTAAAGCCCAGCTGGAAATTAATCTGGCTTCAGCAATCAAGGACAACAAGAAATGTTTCTATAAGTATGTCAACAGCAAAAGAAAGGCCAGGAAGAGCCTCCATCCACTGCTAGATGCAGGAGGAAACATGGTAACGAGTGATGAGGAAAAGGCTGAGGTGCTTAATGCCTTCTTTGCCTCAGTCTTTAATAACAAGACTAGTTGTACTGAGGGTATCCAGCCTCCTCAGCCAGAAGACAGACTGGGAGAACAACCCCCCCGCAATCCAGGAGGAGATAGTCAGTGACCTACTGCATCACATGGACATACACAAGTCTATGGGACCGGATGGCATACACCCGAAGGTGCTGAAGGAGCTGGCTGGGGTGCTCACCAAGCCACTTTCCATCATTTACCAGCATTCCTGGCTGACCTGGGAGGTCCCAACAGATTGGAAATTGGCCAATGTGCTGCCCATATATAAGAAGTGTCAGAAGGATGATCTGGGAAATTATAGGACTGTTGGCTTGACCTCAGTGCCTGGGAAGCTGATGGAGCAGCTCATCCTGAGTACCATCACACAACATGTGTGGGACAGCAAGATGATCAGGCCCAGTCAGCATGGGTCTATAAAAAGCAGGCCCTACTTGACAAACTTGATCTCCTTCTATGACAGGGCGACCTGCTGATTGGATTAGGGAAAGGCTGTGGATGTTGTTTACTTTGACTTCAGTAAGGCCTTTGACACTGTTTCCCACAGCATTCTCCTGGCGAAACTGGCTGCTCATGGCTTGGATGGGCACACGCTTCGCTGGGTAGAAAACTGTCTGGATGGCTGGGCCCAAAGAGTTGTGGTGAATGGACTTGAATCCAGTTGGCGGCCGGTCATGAGTAGTGTTCCCTGGGGCTCGGTTCTGGGGACACTCATGTTTAATATCTTTACTGATGATCTAGACGAGGGGATTGAGTGCATCCCCAGTAAGTTTGCAGATGACACCAAGTTGGGTGGTAGTGTTGATCTGCTCGAGGGAAGGGAGGCTCTGCAGAGAGACCTGGACAGGCTGGAGTGATGGGCTAAGTCCAACTGTAGGAGTTTCAATAAGGCCAAATGCTGGGTGCTGCAGTTTGGCCAAAACAACCCCCAATGGCACTACAGGCTTGGGGAGGAGTGGCTGGAGAGCTGCCAGACAGAGAGGGACCTGGGGGTGTTGATTGATAACCGGCTGAACATGAGCCAGCAGTGTGCCCAGGTGGCCAAGAAGGCCAATGGCATCCTGGCTTACATCAGAAATAGCGTGGCCAGCAGGGACAGGGAAGTGATCTTACTCCTGTACTTGGCACTGGTGAGGCCACACCTCGATTCCTGTGTTCAGTTTTGGGCCCCTCACCACAAAAAGGCCATTGACTTACTTGAGCATGTCCAAAGAAGGGCAACGAAGCTGGTGAGGGGTCTGGAGCACATGTCGTACGAGGAGCAGCTGAGAGAACTGGGGTTGTTTAGTCTGGAGAAGAGGAGGCTGAGGGGAGACCTCATCACCCTCTACAGCTACCTGAAAGGAGGTTGCAAAGAGCTGGGGATGAGCCTCTTTAATGAAGAAAGAAGCAATAGGCCAAAAGGGAATGGCCTCAATTGCGTCAGGGAAGGTTTAGACTAGATATTAGGAAGCATTTCTTTACAGAACGGGTTGTTAGGTGTTGTAATGGTCTGCCCAGGTAGGTGGTGGAGTCCCTATCCCTGGAGGTGTTTTAGAGTAGGATCGACATAGCGCTTAGGGATATGTTGTAGTTGGGAACTGTTAATGTTAGGTTAATGGTTGGACTGGATGATCTTCAAGGTCTTTTCCAACCTCGGTGATTCTGTGATTCTTAGGGATATGGTGTGTTTGAGAACAGTCAGTGTTGGTTAATGGTTGAACTGGATGATCTTCAAGGTCTTTTTCAACCTAGATGATTCTGTGATTTTGTGATATTTGCATAATTCTACCTTGTTTTTTTCCTGTCTATATTCTTTACCTTATATATTATTCAATGCAGTCTTTGTAAAATAAAGGACATGTCATTTCAAAACAGAAGGTTGGGATGTTCTGTTCCTGGCCTTTTCTCATTCACTGCACAGGGTAGATGGTGCTCACTTAATGCACAGCTACTCAATAATTTTGTTTTATTCTTATTGCTCAAGGCATGGCCTGCAGCCAAATTATTGCACACTATTTAAGCCGTACTCTGAAGGCAGTTATTGATTTTGTTATAGACTTTCTTATAGCAATCCCCACTAATGTATATGAGCACTTCGCAAACAATTTATCTTCACAACTATACAGTAGGCAGTTTGGAAGGGAATGGGAGGTGGTCGTGAAAGATTATATTGTCACCTTGGTGCAGATCTGAAGCATATTGTGTCTAGTTTATTCTGGAGCAACCAATGTGACAGTTTAAGACTTAATTTTTCAGAAAAATTTCCACTACTGAATACTTCATATTTTCAAGCACAGTATCTTCTGAGCTTATATGTTTTCTTTTTGAAAAGTAATCCCATTTTTCAATTCAATTAAAAGGTCAGGTTCAACAAAGAATTTGGATGCTAAAGAGCATTGATAAGGTAGATGCAAAGTATAATTCCAGATTAAAGGGAAGGTGCCTAAGGGAGAGCTAGAGACATGAGAATGTTGATTATAAAACAAGCAATCAAGAAAAAAAAGCTACCCATAGAGCCAGAGCTAGCTAATAGGTAAAATTGAGAAGAATCATTCACTAAAGCAACAGTTCTTTGAGGTTTAGTTCAGAGATCCAAAAGGAGGTGCAGAACTGTATTGATGTTCTACAGTGCCTTTCATAAGTGTATGACTGTACTGAGCATTTGATTAAGAAGGAAAGAACCCTGAAATGTATTTCACATGATGTCTGTCTCACGCTCTCTACAATACATTATTCTCATCAGATATTACTTGTGTTGGAGCAATACAATAGGGAACATTTTTAAAAAACAGAAATTAAAGATAATATGACATGATTTTTTAAAAGATAATTTGATTTCCAAATAAAACATAAATTTTCATAGATTCTATTCAATTTAAAAAAAAAAAAAAAAAAAAAAAAAACCAAAAAACATTAAAATATACTAGCAGAGGTTTCTTTAAAACAGAAAGTGTTGCACAACACCATGAAATAACAGGAAAAGTCTTCATGTCACATGTAAGTCATCATTTTAGCTGAGAAGTATTTTCTTTCATGGGGAGAGTTAAATCAAGTTAAGGTTTACTTTTGGGTATATGAGTTAAATCAAGCTCAGGTTTACTTTTGAGTATGGAGGGGGGTTATGGAGTGTACCATAGGCTTGGCATTGGCAGTACCTAATATGGCAAGTTCCCTTTTTTTAACATGATGCACCTATGAAGCCCTTCAACTTATACACTGATATTACAACTGAGCCCTCCTCAGATTAAATTTTCACTGATCAATTATCATCCATCAACTCGGCGGTGCACTTTGTATGAGCTGGTCATGTCACTGGACTATTTTCACGACTTTGCAGTTCAGATTTGTGACTAAAGACTTTGTTTATGGAACCACTCTGCCAAAAAATTGATAGCTAACACCATCACCCAGGTTCAGTTTTAAAATACTGCCTAGATTTCCCATCTAAATATGTGAGAAAAATAAATGAAATTTGCTTCATTATAAACATGAGATGATGAAGTTTACGCTAATTTTCCCATGTTTTAGGTGGTGTTGGAAGTATGGGAAAAGCCAAACAGTGAAAAATCTGCAAAACACAATTTCCTTAACACATGGTGCCCAGAAAAAACACAGGATGGAACGGAGATCCAGTGATTTGTGTTGCTGTGGCACCAAGGAGGAATGTGAAGTGAGGTGGAGGCCGCACGGTGCAGTTCTTCCACTTTTCTCAAGGAACATTTGACGTGACCATGCAGATTTATCTCCTGCTCTTCCCCTTCTCTCAAGGACTATTTTGCAGTACTCTGCAGACCTTATCTCTCATTCTTCCTCTTTTCCCACAAAAACAGCACACACCTTTGAAGTGCTAAGGCTTGGACAACAGGCCCGAGCCAGAGTTGACCTATAGATGAATCCTGTATATTTTATAACTGATAACCATTGTGCTAGTAGGTATTGTACTAAGTTATAACAACCCACTTATGCTGGTGTAAAAAGTGCTAAAGCATTGAAATACTGCAGCCTGAGCAACAGGCCCCAAGCCGAAGCTGCTAACTTAGCATGTAGTCATTAATAAAATATGTAAACTCGCTAGTGAAAGACAAAATATAATCAGTAGTGAGGAGAGAATGTATCCAACTTTCCTTTCACAGCCTTGTTCAAGGCTGAGAACCCAAGTATTTGGCCTTGTTAGAAACTCCCTTGATTCACCCCCCCGAGCCCTGGCCAAGCTTTTGGTGGAATCCAACAGGAGAATGAAACCAGAAACTTTCCGCTCAAAACAAAGGTGCCAGCTATTCTGGCTTGCCGATCTCTGGTATATAAGGCTGGGCCCGCTCACAGCGGCTTTGGATGCCTCACCTATGGGTGGATGCACCACGTAGGATTTCCCACTTGCCGGGACAGGCTCTCCAAGTCCTCGCTATAACCGGGGCTCCCCAGCGTCTGTGGATCTGGATGATGATGATAATATATACAAGTGGTGATGTATTTCTCTTAATCACTATTCTCTCTCTCTCTCGTGTAGTAATGATTTGATGCATTACTCTATATTTCCTTGTTTGTTGCTTTAAGTGCACTGTTCTGCTTCTTCTTACTGCATGTTTTCTGTATTACGCTGTTACATTACTTGGTTATCACTAGTAAAGTACGCCTACTCTTTTCACTCTGGTGTCCAAGTTTAATTGGTATCCTTAATCAGCAAAACAACCTTGCACCGAGGAAAGTGCTGTGTCATTACTCAAGAAACAATGGCTTGACCACAGTCCCACCCACTCACACATACATACTTACATAAATACTACCCCAAGTTTGTATCTAACTCAGAGGGATGTTAATCCAATACCAGATTGGAGGGACAGATTGATGGGTTTGTGCTCCTCGCCCCGCCGCCCCCCCACCCCCCCCCCCCCCCAAGAAGGGACACCTTTTGGTAAGATTTGGGCCGCCAGCTACACTGAGTGATTACCCGGGAATTAATTGTGTGTGATTGCAATTGGGTTTGTTTATGTGTAGTGCTATATAGCCAACCTGCAGTTTGTGCATTCTCAAAGAATCTGTAGATGTTACATAAGAATAAACCGTACTATTTGTGAACCTGACTGCTTCTCTTGAATGCAACTGGACCTACAGCACAGGGGCTGTTCGTGCATCTGGTGTCAGGCCTATAGTCATGGCCATAATTGGCATACCTATTAAGAGATAAGTCCAGCCGCCCCTAGCCCCTCTAATCTCTGAGGACCGGCTAGAATGCAAGGTGATTCATCTCTTACCAAATTAATTCATTTCCTTAAATGCAACAGGTGGGAACTCCAGCAAGTGTCTTAAAAGAAGAAAACTTGAATAAGGTGATGGAGCAAGTCAGTGTACAATAAATAAATGCTAAAAATACATCTACAGTTATCTTTCTTTTTCTCAGACTGAGGCAGCTTCGAGGTTAGGTGGGAACTTTGTCTTGTTGTAATAAAACAATAATAATTTAAAAAAAACCCAGCCAGTATATCAAAGTTTAATCTAAGCAAACAATGGACTTTGTGGGATCAGCTGTTTCTACTGAATGGGTCCACAAGTAGCTTCTTTCTCCTTCTTTTCCTGGTCACCCTTTCAAGCTTTGCTATGTTACGTGCAACTTTTTGTTCTGTCTCTTGCTGTTTCTGTTCACTGCTCCATGCTCTGCTCTCCAGTCACACAAACAGCTTCTCACAGTGCTCTCTCTTCTGGTTAACCACAGAAGCACTGCTAGGGTCCAGTATGTCAAATACAAGTGAGGTTACCTCTAGTACTGACAATTGACGCCATCCTACAGTGAATGGGAGAGTCTGAAGCAGCTCTTCCTGTCTCCCAGTTGGGGAAAAGAAATTCTTAAACAATTTCTTCTACCTCATTCCTTACACAAAGTCTACTGCCCTCTTCCTTTCCTTCTAGGCTGTAATTTGTGCTAATCCTGGAAGTTTGAGCTTTCCTTTAGAATGAGTACTTAACCCAAGTATGGTTACTTATAGTTTACTAGTCCAAAAGCTATGGCAAATTAGAAACTGTCAGTTTATAACATGACTATCTTTTAGTAGAATTACCTCTCATATATAATACAGCATCAGTACTATTTTTATTTAATACCCTGTCTTTCTTCTTAATGTTAGCAGGATACTCTCATTTCCTGGGGACCCTTCCCCTTTGGATTTCCTTGAAGAGGAGGAATGTCAGGGTTACACTTTCACTTTATTAATTACATACCGAGTATATGGATGTTTAATGGATCTTATTCATCAGAATTCTTGATTTAAACTGTTGCAAAGAGAAAGATTGCTTACAATACCTTGGCCTGTGTGAGATGTCTGTACTCCTGAGAGTACACATGTAAGTCCTTTAGATGTGTGTGTGCATGTAAAATGTGGAGAACATGTATATTTTATAAGATTTTGCACTTATTACTATAGGAAAAAAACCCCACAACTTTAATCACTTATGTTTCTGAGTAAGTCTAGAAGAAATCTGGACTTATTTTACTCAATATCAGAGCAATAGGATAAGATCCCAAGCTTTTCAATATAAGAATAATATTCTGTGTGAAATTATTATTTTTAATTACAGATCTATTTTTAAAGCTTTACTATATGTTTTCAATAAAACATGACCAGACTCACAATAAAACAAGCCAGACAATTCCTATATGAAACTTTCAGATTTCTTGATTTCTTGATTCATTTCTAAGTAGAATGGCAAATACCACTAAAATTGGATTTTTTGGATGTATTCTTTACTTTGCATTTACTTTTTTTCTATTGAGAATGTCTTGTCTGATATGGTGGGTTACAAGGGTGACGAATCTTTTGAATTCCCCAAGATTCTGCGTGCTGGTGGAAGAGCAGGTTTCTGCTCAACAGAGCTGCAGGGTGGACCGAGTCACCACAATGACTCAGAGGAACAATTGTGCTGGTGACTTTATTAACTGAGCACTTTAGGGAGAGAATGGAGACAATTTGGCAACAATCAACTGATAATTGTCCGGGAATGAATAAAGACACTTTGGTGATGAGACTATTTTCCTAATAACCCATTAACGATCAACCGATCTCAATTCAGTTCCTACAAAACACATAGACATGAATATCTATAAGAAAGAGAGAGAGTATAAGGAGAAAAGAGAAGAGAGAGGAGGAGGGGATAGGAAAAGGGAAATCACCACCCTTGAATCCTGTGTTGTCGCGGAGTAGTCAGCTTGATCTGTAAGTGGTGGGTCGACAAAGACACATGTGGGGCATTGCCTTTCTATAGTCTTTCTTACACATGCACAATAGGTTCCCATTTTCCCTGGCTTGTACCTGCACAGTTAGGCAAGTTCTGTCTCTGGACAACCACAGGAGGGAGGTGGGGAGAAACAGCCCACCGCCTCACCTCTGCAGAGCTCTCTCAGCTTCTTCCCCACAGGGCATCCCACTCGAGTTGTTTGAGACATCGTCTTTAGGAACAGTTTTTATTTACAAACAGTTTGTGACAGAGAAAAAAGAACCATGGCACAACTGTGGAACAAACAGATCCCACATATATATGCAAAGAGAGATAGGTATAAAAAAACCCAAAGTACTTATAAGAAGATACTTTACATATGATAAAATTAAGATATATTATTTTGAAACAACATTTCAGATAGCTATTTTACAAAGAAAAGGTAAAGCATATGAATTTTCTATTTTTTCTTCAAACCTTAAAAAACACTCTCCTTTGTAATTACATTATAGCTGGTTATTATCAAGACAAAACAATTTTCAAGGGTGAAGTCTCAAAGACATTAAAGTAAAGCTTTATCAGGAAACTTGGAGGCAATCTTAATCACAAAGATCACTAATCTCCATAATAATGACACTATACTGTAGGAACAATTTGCTGTCTCATATTTATTACAAAACCTTTGTTGGGGCAATCTTTTTCTCTCAAGGAAATACAAAGTCATTGCATTATCATCATCATTCTTCTGCAAGACTTTAGATATAAACATGCTATAAGACACTTCTAATTGAACAAGAACTGCTTAATTTTTTTATTAGTCAAAAATATATGCATCATGTCCTGCTCAGACTAGAGAGGCAAGAGACTTTTAGATTCGTAAATCCCCAACAGAGTGGACAACAGTGAGACAAAGTCCAGACACAGACGTTTATTAATTTCCTACAATGTACTAACTGGATACACGGTAACTGGCTAAGTATATAATGAATCACAGCAAGTGATATAGTATGCCTTGGATTGTTTAATGGTAATAAGGAAAAAAGGGGAAAAGGAAAGAAGAGAGAGAGACAGAGAGGTAGAAATAAAGATCACAGGGACGGGTTCCTGCATCAATCCTGCCAACGAGTGTTCAAGCATGCCTCCGTCTTCTTCACTTCACTCTCTTCCTCACTCAAATTATATCTACTTTACTTGGGTCCATCCCTTAGGTCAATCCACATACCTACATATTCCATATATGGTGAGGGATAAGGTGTTTCATGGGATGATGTAAGCAGCATGATTTTGTTAATCTTCATTAACATTTCATGGATAATGAAGCAAAGGTCATTCACCGGACAGATGGCCCTTGAAACTTTACAAGATGCACCAGAGTAGAACCGTCTTGTCGTCACAGTGCTCCCCCCTCCAGCTACATCCTTATGTTATTCAGACAGCCTTATCAGCTCCAAACACCACACCATCCACCCCATGACTATAGTTTCGTTACTTGCAAGTGTTTGAGACATTCCTTGTCTTAGAAGGCCTCCACTCCCCCTGCTATCCTTTATCTCTTTCTCGGGCTGTTTTTCTCAGTCTTTTGTTTTCACCTGTTTCTTTCTGGTCCCATTTCAAGAAGTTACAAGTCATCTCTCACAATATGTTAAAGGCAACTCTTAGTATTTCCAAATATGAATATGTCTCAAATTACTATAATCTGCTCTGAGCAGCAGGAATTAAACATTCCCTTTCATTGTGTGGGTTGGTAGAAGATGAGCATTTGTAGACTGTGTGATGTGATATTATAATGTGAAATGCTTGTTGCAGTATGTCAGGAAAGATGGATCCTGGTATCTGATATTTTTCCATTTTCTCTTCAGCTCTGCCTAACTCTTCAGGATAAAATTTTAATGTTATTACTCTTTTTTGGTGGTTATTATGTTCTTCTTTCTTAATGTTATCAAAAATATTTTCTTATGTTTTCTCCTATTGAGAGCAACAGTCTCTCTCTCTTCATATATTCCTTAGAATCCACAGATCATTTTAAATCCAGATCAAAACTAAATGCTTAATCCCAGAGGAACTCTCATTTTATCCCTTGACAAGGCTATGATTTATCTTTTTTCCAGTCAGTAAGGTGATGAACACACTACAGAAGCTTATTTTCAGACATTTTGTCCTCAAAATGGTTGAAATGCCATCTCACCCACTAAAAAATTCTGTTAAATCTCCCCATGGAGCAAACTGCTTTCTGAAAGTCCTCTGGTTTTCTAGCTTCAGTATTTCCCTCCCAGTGATGTTCCCTCTTCTTCTCTCCATACCATGGTTAAATATTGTCTCCTGTCAACAGGGGCAGGGCTGCCCCATGAGGGGGCCAGGGTGTGGGGTGCCATTGAGTCCCTGAAACTTCTGGTGCAGGGCAAGCCAGAACTGAGACCTGGTCAAGGAAGTTCTAACAGGAGCAGCTGGAGACAGGGCTGGAGATGGGGTCAGAGAATGGAGACAAGGCTACAGCTCACACCTGAGGTCCATCCAGGAGTTGGGGCTGGGGACAAGTTATGGCATGTTGATACTGTCCAGACACCAGACTCCCATGCAGCCACTCTTTCACTCCCTTTCCTCAACAGGATAGGGTGAGAAAATAAGATGGAAAAGCTCAAGGATCAAGATAAAGACAAAGAGATCACTTACCAATTGCCATCACAGGCAAAACAGACTCATGTTAGGGAAATTCATGTATTGTCAATTAAACAGAGTAGGATAATGAGAAATAAAAACAAATCTAAAAGCACTTTCTCCCCACCCCATCCACCCAATCTTCCCAGGCTCAACTTCACTGCTTCATTCCCAACTCCTCTACCTTCTCCCCAACAACCATTGCAAGAGGATGGAGAATGGGGGTTGCAGTCAGTTAATAACACTTCTCTGCCACTCCTTCCTCAGCACACTTTTCCTCTGCTCAAGCATGAGTCCTTTCCACAGGGTACAGTGAAATGGACTGCTCCAGTGTGGATCCCACACAGGCCACTGTTCTTGCCAGAAAACCTGCTCCTGTGTTGGGGAGGAGGGGCAAGGAATTCTAAAAGGACACAAGTCAAAGCCCTGGGTGGCTGTGCCCCTCCAGAACTGAACTTCTAGGCTGGCTGGACCAATGCTGGAACTGGACAGGTGAAATATTTTTTTTGTTTCTTTCTCTCTTACTCTCTTTTTCTCTTTCCCTCATTTTCTCTCCTTCTCTCCCATTTTCTACCCTTGTTTTCCTGCATATAAGGCAAGGCTTGTCAGGGCATGTTTAAGGCTTGTCAAGGCATAAGATCTGCCAGTTGTCAGCATCTGTAGTAAGGTTTGCAGTTTGTTGGAGTAGGTTATACAGTTTACTACTTGTTGCAGAGGTTGCAAGGTTACTGACAAAGTTTCATACTAATATCTGTTGTGAGCAGATAAAAGTTGAGCTTTGTGAATTAAAGAATACCTGGTGTTGTTTCACCTTAATCCTGGCCTGGGAATCAGTGAATCTGAGTCATTGTCCTGAGAAATTGGGATGTAACACCTGGTCAGTGGCACAAACTAGTAAGAGTATGTGGGGGTTGAGAATGTTTATTTTTTCAGTTGGGAGGATAAAGAAAGGGAAGGAGAGAAATAAAGAGACATAAAACCTGATCGATTAAAGTTAACAAAAAATAATCAGAAACAAACCTGGTCAGTCCCACTAATAGATGGTCTACCATGAAACTGCAGGTAAACTGGTGCTTTGTGAACCTGGGGGTACAGGATGTTGAATAGGGTAGGTGAACTGTGCCAGCTGAGGAGGCAGTGTGCAGGGGAAGGGAGAGTGTCTCTATGATGGTGTATGGAAAAGGACCACAGGTCACAGCCAGTGTGCTGGGGTGTTGTGAGTGTCTGCATCTTCCCCAGTCCTTGTGGGTATGTTGCGTGCATGTGTATCCACTAGCAAAATTCGACTTGGACTCACCAGTGAGTATGGGGGCCTTAGCTCCAGGCAGGGATATCAGGTGGGAGGGGGTCTGTGCTGATACCTGGGGTGAACTGTGAGTGTGGGGTGCCTGTGGGACAAGTGTGTGAGTGCTGCGTGTTTGCCACGAGCACTAAGACGGACCAGTTGGTGAGTAGGGAGCCTGTGGGGTGGGTAAGACGGGCTGGGACCTGGGCAGGGATGTTGGGCGGGCAGAGGGGCTGAGCTGGTGCTCGAGGGATCCATTAATGCGTGTGTGCTTGTGAACCTGGAGAGTGTGGTGTGTGTGCTGCACTAGTGACCTTCTGCCTCTGCCAGCCCAAGAGGAGGAGGGGACTTGGTGGTCATCTTAACATCCCTTAACATATAGTAAAAGGTCTTATATCATAAGCTAGTACATGCAACATATGTCATCACTTTCAACCTATAAAAAACACACTTTGGTGACTGAGTGTAACATAATCTTCAAGTTATTTCCAATACTTTAACTGAAGAAAAATTAAAATAAAATAAAATGAAAATAAAATAAAAATAAAAATAAAATAAAATAAAATAAAATAAAATAAAATAAAATAAAATAAAATAAATAAAATAAAATAAAATAAAATAAAATAAAATAAAATAAAATAAAATAAAATAAAATAAAATAAAATAATTATCTCTTAGAGTCATAGGGATGCCAACATGAGCCTAAATATTCCCAATACCAAGTGGATGGACATGACCAGTCTGCTCTAGCAGAAGCTAGCCATGAGCATTACAGGTGCAAACTGCATTACATCTGTGGTCAGTTGACCTTGCCCTAGGAGCCAGGAAGTTTTCCCATGGCACTGATGAATTTTGCAAGGAGAGGTAGTCAATATGACAAAGTTAATAATCTTCAACATTTCACTTCTGTTTAAATTTCTGTTTTCTACTGACCTTTATTGCCATCTGTCAATATCTCTTTCTAATAAGTTGTCTTGGCTTGAGTGAGTGGCAGGGGTTTTTTGGTAGCAGGGTAGGGGGCTACAGCAGTGGCCCCCTGTGAGAAGCTTCTTGAAGCTCCCCCAGCTCCAAGTTGGACCCACCTTTGCACCAAGGCCAGGTCAATTAACTGCACCTCTGCAATAACGTATTTAAGAAGGGGAACCTGGGAAGTGTTGAGGAATTTGTGAGGACTTGTGAGGACAACATCTATGTGAACAATGAGTGGAAGAAAGGAGGAGAAGGAGGAGAGGTGTGCTGGAGCAGAGATTCCCCTGTATCCCATGGTGAGAGGGCAGGTCTTCTCCCCCCCCCTCCCCCCCCGCCACCCATGGAGGTCCACGATGGAGCAGATACCAATTTGCAGCCTGTGGGGGACCCCATGCCGAGCCAGGTGACTGCGACTGAAGAAGGCCGGGTGTAGTGGTGCCATTCCTACTCCCTGCTTCTGGGCCACTGCATGATTAGTATGATTTGTCCCCCTACCCCACCCCGCCTGGGCCACCTACTAACTCGGGGAGGTAGGTACTGTTAATAACAGTAAACAGAGCATTAAGATACCCCTTTGATGAGCCTGGCTCTTCTCACCCTATGGCTTGGGAAGGGTTATAACAGCCTATCACCTCCTAACAGACTTGTACGCTTGTACCTGGGATGTGGTGGAGGGAGAACAATAACAGAATTGCACATCAATGAAGTTCTTGGCAACTGGCGACACCAGAATACTTCATTATTCAAGCTGGGCCAGAGTGGAAAGGACTTGACAAAAGTCAGTTATCTTGGACTCTGTAAATAACAACTCCAAGTGAGACCCTTTGAGATCTCCTGGATTGCAGTGGACCTGTGACCAGCATCTCCCCTGAGCTGGGACACCTCTCAGATACCAAAAACCTTAAGGTACTGTCAACTGATAAAGCTAAGGGTGAAGTCAACCCACTGAAGTCTCAATTATTGCCCATTGAGGAATGCCAATGCTTTGTGAGTATTTGATCTAAACTTGACAAGAGGGAAATTTTAACTTTGAGCTAGCTTGTCCTTTACCCACTCTCTGTTTACTGATGTGTTTGGGTATACACAGTTATTTTCACGAGTGTGGGTACATACTTATTCCACTGGATCCAAATACTTCTGTCTGTCTGTGTGTTTTTACATCTTGTGTATGTATAGATCTAAGGTACCATATAGTAAGTTAGTGTGAATCTTGTAATCTTTGAATCTATTGTTAAGTTGCTATTTTAATTATAACATATTTTACTGAATTATTTTGTAAATCTTTAAATTGTTTAATGGTTAAGTACTGCTAGTCATTAATAAATCTTGATTTGCTGCTAGATCATTACCGTGTTAGTATTTCCACCCACAACACTGGGACACTATGGGAAGAAGACCCTGCTGTTGTAGTTTGTCACTGGGAGGATTGCAACACGCGGGGGTGACCCACATGCCCATGGGAGTGACTCATGGCAGAGTTGGTTTCTGGAGGACTGTGTCCTGTGAGAGGGAGACAGCGCTGGGACAAGGGAGGAATGCCAGAAGTTTCCCCCTGCCCCGAGGTGGAAGAAGCGGCAGGACTGACTACACCCCCCATTCCCTGCCCCCTGCACCTCTGGGAGGAAGAAGGCAGAGATATTGGCAGCAAAGCTGAGCCCAGGAAGAAGGGAGGGATGGAGGAAGGTGTTTTCAAGATGCAGCAATGTTTCTCACTGTCCTACTCTCTCTGTTAATTCTTGCTGTTGTTGTTAGTATCTGTATTAAATTTACATTCTTTTTTTCTTCCACTAATGAGTCTGGTTTTTGCCTGTGCCTTAAAAACAACATCATCCCTCCCTGTCCTTATCTCAGTTTCCTGGGCCTTTTACTTTTCTCCTTCCCAGTGCTGGTGGGGAGGGGAGGAGTGAACAGCATCTTTACTTATTTTTCATTGTCAGTGCTGGCAGGGGGAAGCGGGGAGTGAATGGCTGCATGGTGCTCAGTTGCCGACTGAGCTGAAACCATGACATAAGTATTAGTAATACTGCAATAAGCATCAACAACCTAGGTGTCAGTAATCTTTATTTGTACATGTTTGTCCGCATCCAGCCATCCTAAAAGTGTTTTCCCTCTGCCCTCTCATTCTCCCTTATTTTTTCACTACTTTTCTTTATTTCCTCATTACAGGACATAGTGTTAGCAATTTCTATCTCTCCTTGAATTTAACATATCAAAGCTTATTTTCTTTATGAGACAGATATGATTGTAGCCTTTTGCTGTAGGGAGGCTGGTTGAAGGCAGTAGAATTGCAAACACATAATCAGTCAACATACAAAGAAAGACTGTTGTAATAATGCTTTGACCCATGGATCCCCATTTTTAAAGCTGTAGAGTCTAAAGCACAAAGAGGGTAAATATCATGTCTAATGTGGAAAAGTGAGAGAAAAAAATATGTTTAGACACTATATTGTCTATCTAAACTGTTAATTTATTATAAAAAAAATTTTGATTTATCAACATGTTATCATAACACTGGGGCTTGATCCAGTAAGAAACATCACATTTATATCAATGTAATTAGTTCAGGTATTTAGGGGTTCAAATGTTAACACCTGTATTTATTTTAAAATACTGCACCTGTAAAACAATGTTGAAGATAAATTTGTTTTTTCTATATTCTCAATAAATATTTTTGTTTCAGTGTTAATTTAATTGGATTATTTATTTGTCCCTAGTGGGATTACTGGAGCAGAGATTAATTTTTTTTAGTAGCAATTTTTTTCTTCTAAATTATTTTTTTTCTTCTAAAAATTTATGAGAAATTGAAAAGTTGAAGCCAGATTTCCTAAAGACTACAGTTGCATGATTGACTATTTCTTATTGTCTGGTGTTTGCTCTTACCCATAACATCTTCCTTCAATGTGTTTTAGCTGTAATGTTCAAGCCATTGCAGAAATCAGTGGTGGGAATCAAAAGAGAGGAAGGAGAAATGTGAATATTTGAAGCCTGATTCAAAACATCTACCTACCTTCCATTTTTAAGCTTTGCAAAAGAATAATTATCACTGAAATCTCATTCTCCTAATTATCTCTCTATATATTTGAAGATGTATTTGAAATCTGTAAAAGACTCAAAATTGATTGCTACAGGAGACACATAAACATTCACATATCTCAGTTTCCCACAACTTGGTATTTGATTTCTCTGCTACCCTAAACGCTATATTTAATCATAGAATCATAGAATAGTTTGAGTTGGAAGGAACCTTTAAAGGTCAGCTAGTCCCACTCATCCTGCAATGAGCAGGGACATTTTCAACTAGATCAGATTGCTCACAGCCCAGTCCAACTTGACCTTGAATGTTTCTAGGGACAGAGCATCTACCGCCTCTCTGGGCAACAAGTTCCCAGAGAGATGTTTCACCACCATCATTGTAAAAATTTCTTTCTTGTATCTAGTCTGTATCTACCCTCTTTTAGTTTAAAACCATTACCCCTTGTCCTATCACAACAAGCCCCACTAAAAAGTCCATCCTCATCTTTCTCATAAAACCCCTCTAAGTATTGAAAGACCACAATAAGGTCCCCTCTGGAGCCTTCTCTTCTCCAGACTAAACAACCTCAACTCTCAGTCTTTCCTCATAGGAGAGGTTTTGCCCGCATCATTTTTGTGGCCCTCCTCTGGACCTGCTCCAACAAGTCCATACCTTTCCTGTACTGAGGACTCCAGAGCTGGACACAGTACTCCAGGTGGGGTCTCACAAGTGTGGAGTAGAGGTACAGAATCACCTCCCTCAACCTGCCAGCCATGCTTCTTTTTATCCATCCCAGGATACGATTGACTTTCTACGTTGCAAACACACATTGACTGCTCATGTCCAGCTTTTCATACACCAGTACCCCCAAGTCCTTCTCTGCAGGGCTGCTCTCAATCCCTTCATCCCCCAGCCTGTATTGGAGATTGCCCCAACTCATGTACAGGACCTTGCATATGGCCTTGTTGAACTTCATAAGGTTCAGATGGGTGCACTTCTTGAGTTTGTCCAGGTACCTCTGGATGGCAATAATAAAAATAAGTTATAGCAATGTTATGCGTGTTTGAGCCCTCATATCCTCTGTCCAATTTGGCTCATTTTGGCCAAAATATTCAAATTCTTATGAGAAAAACACAGAGACTCATATGCTGGGATTCACATGATCTAATGTGGATCTTTAAACACCAGTAGTGATGCTAGGATGTTGTGTAGCTGTTTTAGTCAACAAGGATAAATACTTTGGACAAATAGTGTAGAATGCATTTCCTACACAGCTGTCTTCAGTATGTCAAATAGATCACAATGAAATCCATTGCAAGATTTCCAATAACCTTATTCTTATTATGGTAAGATTTTGCCCAGTGTGCATATTCCAGTAATCTAGCACCTGAATAATCTTCTAAATTTTTTTTTCATTTGTCTATTTCATCCTTTAAAACATTATTCGGCTTTAGAATCATGTTTGCACCAAAGCAATTTTACAGTATAAAAATAATATTTGCCAAAAAAACCCTTGACTACTTCAATTGAGTAATGATTCTCCTGTGTATGCATATGTGTCTCTAAGTAGGTAAGAGACAACTCAAATAAAAATGCAAATTTATATATATACTTAGGGTAAATCTGAAAAAAGAAAGCTTTCATGTCATAAAAGTAAACATCTTGCTTAAGTAGGTTTATACCTTTGATGATTATTTATGAAGTCTTTGTAGTATGTTGGAGAAACACTACTGTCCTTTGTATTTAAAAAGTACACTTCACTACTAGATGAATTTGCACATTGGCTGCCTGCCTCCAGCTACTTCACTTTGATAAAAAAATTAATGGTACGTACATCAGCAGATGTGGCAAATTAACATAGTAGAGAGCAGTAATAAATACGACCTATCTTAACAAAGAGCATTACTTTTCTTTATAATTTCTTATATTGCCTTATTCCATCCTAACCAGTTTTATACACTATTTGAGAGGTGAACCTTAATTTTTTAACCAAATATTTAAATTGAGAAATACAATATTTCTCATCTAATGTCCAGGAACAGTTATGATTTTGACAGCTGTATACATTTCACGAGTATTTATTACCTTGAATATTTCTCTTTCTGTACATCAGCTATGATGATATTAGTGAAATATTACATGTTGTTAGCCACCTAGAATGACGTCATCTAACCGTTAATAACTTTTCTATCTTGGCTAGCTTTCTAGACATTACAGTCAACCAACGGAAATAGGCAGACAGATTCACCTCACTTGTATAAATGGCTATCTCACAATGAAAAGGAAGCATGTTATGAAGAATTTTCTTCTAACGACCATAAAAGATGTTTTGATATATACAAATTATTTTGGTATATACAAATGAAATCTATCTCAAAAACTATTTCCAGTTCTTTCCATGACCAAAAAATTTTATCTTGTGCTCAGAGACAGTTAAACACATTTCATATCTTGCAGTGTAGCTGGATCAAGTCCACAGCTGTTGAAATAGCTACTTTGTTGTCTGATCACTTAGAAGAAAATAAGAGATATCATAATAGAAATTATTGAAAACTTGATTTTTTTTAATAGGCTACAAAACCATTTACTAAAATGTAAAAGCTAAAGTGAGTCAAATCTGAACCATCTGATACTTTAAAAAGTCAAGAATAAATATTTTCGCCTCAAAACAAAATATTCAGTTTTCAAAAGGTGATACAAAGTAGCCCCAGTCGAAATTATAGAAACCTAATTGTAATGGTAAAAGCAGGAATAAATGAAGTGAGGTCTGTTTCTGAATTAAAAGTTTATGCTCTCTTTAACAAGCAGAGACAAAAACAATCATTCTTTGACACGGTCACTACAACACCCCTAAACAAAAAGGGGTTTACAAATAACATCTTCAAGAACCTTATCATCAAGAGTGACCTAACTTTGCATAGTTAAATTTTTTTCAGCTACTGGATTAATTTTTAATTAGAAGGGGGGGGGGGGGGCTGTCTTACTTTTCCCTGATGAAAAAATACAAGACTCATAGTAATTACATTCAGAGAGGGAATCTTTGTTAGTTTTTATTGTACATCATTTTAGAATAAACTATTAACTGCAAAACATCTTATTCCAATAGCAAGTCATCACAGCATCAGCACATCAAGAAAAAATTCTCTTTCTAATTGCTTGGTTTGTAAAATATGCTGTGCACAACAAGGAGACTAACAAAAACAGATGTACTGTGTCAGCCAGAGGGGAAATATTGGCATAACAAGTTAGCCCAAGAGAGGCTTACGTCAGCATGGAAATGCAATCGTTAATGTACGTTATCATTCTTCATCACACTGTTCTCTGTTTAGTGTTTTTGCTTTCATCTTCTAAAATCCTGTGTACTACTAGCATTGGCATATATCACTTATAGAACATATGATACTTCAAATACTTAATAGATCATCCAAATAAGAGAGATGAAGCGGTTGATATATGCTTTTAGAAGCAGATCCTTACACCAGGGATTTCCTTGTCACAATGTAGAAGCACATCTGGAGCGGCATATGCAGATGTAGCAGTCAGCTTTAATCTCTCCAGCTGAGTTACAAGTGAGGACAGGGCAGCTATTCAATAAAGTGACTCAGAGGCTCATGTGCTATGGGAAACAGTACATCAAATTCAAGAGAACCACAGAGGACAACTCCATTTAGTCAACATAGTCAGCTGGTGCAACTGAAGTGCCTAACATTCCAGGCACAAACATATCTGAGGAGGGCTGAAGTTATGGTTTTTGATATGCCATGAAGAGGTTGTGATTTGTTAAACTGACCACAAGAATGATCGTCACTCAACTCCCTTTGTCTAGGATCTTCATAAGTCCTCTGAAGATTCTCATTTTATAGCATGCTTAGACCATACATATGTATGCATGTATAAAAAAAAATGAAGACATTTTGATGGGAAAAAAAAAATAAAGTAACTGCAGAGTACTGGTAGAATACTTCAACTAGGATAATGCAGGTCTACCTGTTCCTTCCCTCTCTCTCTTCCTTTCCCTCTCCCTCTCCCTCTGTCCCCTCTCCTCCCCATTCTGCCCTGCCTCACCCCCTACTTCTCTTTTTTCTCTTCTCCATCTCCCTTGAATTATAGGAGTACATCTGAGTGAGTACAAAAGCGAGTCCAAGACCCTCTAGACCGAATAGTTTTGAACATATAATTCTCACATTTCATGAGGCTAAAGATAATATTTGAAGCAAAAGGTAATAGCTGAAATTTGATTAGGTTATTCATGTGGTTTACAACAGATGAGAAGGGGAGGGGAAGGGAGAGGAGAGACAGAGAAAATTAAAAAGAAGGAATATTATGTTTACATTTCCATAAATGGTTGGTGTGGCACAAATTTCCTCAAAAAGGAAGAATTCGTTCTTATGAGCAGGGACTGAGGGAACTGGGGTTGTTTAATCTGGAGAAAAAGAGGATCAGGGGAGACTTTATCACTCCCTACAACTACCTGAAAAGAGGTCGCAGCAAGGTGGGTGTCAGTCTCTTCTCCTAAGTAACAAGTGATAAGATGAGAGGAAACAGCTTCAAGTTGTGTCAGGGGATGTTTAGATTGGATATTAGGAAAAATTTCTTCAACAAAAGGGTTGCCAAGCATTGGAACAGGCTGCCCAGGAAGGTGGTTGAGTCACCATCTCTGGAGATATTTAAATGACATGCAGGTATGGTGCTTAGGTACATGATTTAGTGGTGGACTTGGCAGTGTTAGGTTTATAGTTGGACTCTTAAAGGTCTTTTCCAACCTAAAGGATTCTATGATTCTGTGAATTCCAAAGCAATGTGAAATTTTCATTAAAGTTGTAAAATAAAGGAGAAATGGAATCTCAGGGGAAAATTGCTCTTGAAAATGTAAATCAAATTATGAATAGGACAAGTTTAAAAAAACAGATTTTTTTGTGATTTTTTTCTTTATAAAGCATATGTAAAGAGAGAGAAAGGGTGAGTAGAATAAACAAAATTCAGTTATCATAACATACTAATGAGAAGAGTAATGGGATGACAGGAACATAGGTTGATTGTAAACACAAAATAAAGAAGTCTACAGTTCATTCAGCTCCAATTTGGTGATTTTACCTGTGGTTTCTACAGTTCATTCAGCTCCAATTTGGTGATTTTACCTGTGGTTATAATAATTTTTAACCGGTGACAGTGTTATCAATACAGTTATTTTAAGGAACTAAATTGCTGCAGTTATAAGTGATACAGTTTGTGTTGATGTAATAACAGATTCATTGAAAGATTGAAAGAGAATTCCAAAAGAACAAATGGGTATTATGATAAAATATAATGTAACTGAATATTTACTCTAAGCATGAATCAGAATATCAGGTTAAAGGTATCCTTAGGAATACAAACATTTTTGAATATTTCAGTACTTTTATAATAGCAAGTGTCAAATTGCTTAATCAAAGTATGTGATTCTGGAAAGACACAAAATGTACTACAAGTAATTTACAAATTACAAGTGACAATCATAGTAAAATATGATTAATGTAAAACAAATGCAAACTTAGGATAGATTGTCAGGAAGGAATTTTTTTATGGACTAAACAGAGAGCATGATAAAATCCTTCAAGGTATAATTTATATAGAATTTAGAAAAACTCTGGAGATTCACAGAGAAATAGTTGTCTGGTTTGTTCTATCCCTATATGAAAATGAGAGTTCTTAAAAACGTTTTAAAAAAAAATCCATGTGGTCAAAACTAATGAAAGAAAACATGTGGTCTATTGCAGACTTTTGAAAGAAAAATAAAATTTGTAGAGAAGTTGTACTGGGTTTCTGTGGAAAGGTTTTGTTAGCGGGGAGGCTACAAAAGTGGCTAATAAAAACAAGAACAGATGAAGAAGATCAAACAACAGGAATTTTTATGCAAAGACCACAATGGATTTTGGATTTTTTTCTGTGGTTCTTATGGAAAGCAATAAATAGCAACAATTACCTTAGTTAGCCATCTCAATTGGAAAATACTCCTCCATGTTAGATTCTGGGGATATTAAGGGTCTATTTAACTGCATTTTTATTTCTTATTTTATTGAATATATAATCTTATATTTTTATGCAACTGTGTATCAATCTTGTGATTGTTTGCCATGTGTTGTTCTTTTTCTTTATAACAAACAGCTAAAATTCATATTTTAGTATAAAATAGTAGTTGCTAAATGTGTGCAGATGAACATCGTGTCTTAGATGATATAGGCTAGTAGTAAGCTCCTCTCATATGTGGCTGTCTTTTTCTTCCAAAACTTTTTAGAAGACATGTTAGAGGAGTCACAAAGCAGGTGCTACATAGTTCTTTCTCACTTCTCATTGACTCTTAACTGTTAACCTTGTCATAAGGGTGTTGGTTGGAGGCTTATCATACTAATTTATATCATCTCCTTATTCTTTCAACTTCTGCCAGTATTTCCATCATCTTCTCTTCCAGTGCCCCATTCAGGAGACTTATTTACACCCTCTAAAATGCTTTTAAAATGTCTTCACCTATGGATCCCCTACCATATTGGGATTTCCTGATACCTTTCATACACCCGGTCTCACATCTATACCTTTTCTCCAGGTACCACTGTTGTGGACAATTGTTAACAAATATTTCAGCCTTGACTGGTTTCATTAATTTATCATTGAGTGTTTTGCTCATTTCAGTCCCAGTTCTGAAGCTAACCCCCAAAGCTTCATTCAGGCCACAGAAATGAATCCCTTATTTGGGGAACATAAGTCAGAAGCTAGGTGTCCTGGGATCTCTCCATAATGAAAAGGAAAAATATACACCTAGCCCACATGAAATATGAATCACCTTTGGTTGTTCTGATGTCTTTTCAGTCAGAGAAATGTGGCAAACAGTTTTATCTGAATGAATTGAGATTAATGTTTTAATTTACATGAGAAGATTAAGGTGTTTTGTACATTTTATCTGGCTATTTGATTTAATAAATCAACAAACTGAACTTAGGATATTAAAGATTGATTCGTATTTTACTTTATACAAATAACCTTTGAAATCTGAAAGTAATGAAGACAGAATACACCCAGATATCAACATGTAATTAAGAATTATTTCAGTGGCAGGAGGGATCATGTGCATTTAGCTAATCTTTGCTGTTGTATGAGTTTATTATACACTAACAAAAAAACCCCTTCAATGCCATTATAATTGTCTTTGTACTATTTTACTTGATTTTTTGTCACAGAAGCACTGATCTAATAACAATTAAATTTAATAGAAATGTTCCTTTGACTTCAAAGGACTGGCTCAAAGTGAGAGCAAAAAGCCAGTTGAAAATTCTATGAACAAAATCCTATTACCTACCTTCTCAACATACCTACCACGAATAGTGTGTCACAAGAGAGACTGTGAATAACTTATGATTCATGGGAAGCAAGAAGAGTGGACTTTGAACTCTAGTAACTGCATTTTGTATAAGTTTGTGCTTAGCAGCTTTTAAACTTGCCATTACTGATTTACCTTTAAGGTGTTATTAGACATGTGAAGTTTCACTATTCTTCAAATAAGAGAAAAAAAGGTAAAAGCTATAGTGCGTCAGACTAGAATAGTTAAGACATGCACATTTTAATACACTTTATAGTGAAGTATATAAGTAGAAAAGCAATAATGTGAAATAAGTTGTAATTGAATGGAGGAAAAAAGTGCAAATATCACATATATTTCCCAGAATATCTTCAAAAGCATAGAGCGCTAGAAATACTTTTTACCCATTGTATACTCCTTTTCAGTTTTCCAATAGACTAAAATAAAGACAAAAATATCCTTCTGCCTTTGAATAGAAATAAATCAGGAAATAAAAGTATTCAAAATCATATGCAAATATTACAGATATCTGTTTTGAATGATAGACCTTTGTATTACAAGATCGAGTCTGATATTTAGATTTGCTCCATATTTTTATCTCAATAATATTAATAATAAAGTTCTTCCCACAGTTTTATAAATACATTTAGCAAAATTATAATGTTCACATAGACTTAGAGTGTTCTTGAATGTGAGCCTGATAAAATTAGATGAATATTTCTAAAAAATGAAAATCCTTTTTCCTATAACAGTACATATTTGACTGTTTCCTTTTAAAACATTTTAATGTATTTTTTTGGAAAATAAAAGTAGTATCCTTTATTCAACTGAAGTTCTTTTTTCTTTTGTTAAGAACTTCTTACACATATATATAAAAAAAACCAAACCCAAAACAAAACAAAACAAGCCCAAGGAAACTGTTTGCTCAAGAGACAGAGTGTGTGGGAGGAGAGAAGGGATAGAGCAAAAAGGAAAGAAGTGGAAAGGGAGGGAGAAGGAAAATAAAAATACATCTAAATTGACAGACTTCCCTAAGGCACGTGAGGGGAGTGCTTCTTTACTTCAGAGATGTTCTTACTGGGAATTTTTAACACTAAAAGATCTTCATCGTAGATGTGTCTGTTTAGTTACCTCCTAGGTCTGGATCCCCATCAGGACCGTAAAGAAGTAACTGTCAGCTTGGAAATGAGTCTGCTTGGATTGTGGTATACAAATAAGCACATTATACTTTTTATGTGTGCAAACCTGAGACACCTGTTGTTTTTGTTTTGTTTGGTTTGGTTTGGTTTGGTTTTTTTCTGCTACGTGTGATGGATGTTTCATGCACAATATGAATCCCTACATCATATGAAGCTTTATGCTGTATGTAAAATGCTCACTGGTATCACTGCTAAGAGCTCTGTATATGAAATGAATCAATAATATGCAGCTGAGCACTTGAAAGTTAAATAGCAACATTTTTACTCATAACCTCTAGACACACAGCTATAGTAAACACTCTCTTGAAGTAGTTACCAAAACCTGTCAAAACTTTTTTCACTCTGTGTCAGTGAACATGTATTTGCCATTTTTTCTCACTGTATTTCATGTTTACTTTATAACTTATCCCCTCCTTTTTGGTATGAAATTGAAATAATTTGAATGTCTTATTGAAATGAATGAAAAAATAAATAGCTATTTTATTAGTATATTCAAAGTTGGCCAGAAAATATCCATGATTGTGATGACCTTTTGAAGTTTTAGGTAAATATAGCTTTGATATAACAATGCTCTGACTTTCAGACAAAACCCAGAAACTACGAATGTGTTGCCTAGGTGCCTCTGTCTCATAAAAACTCTTATGATGAGAGGACACAGCCTAGAGCAAGCTACTAGAAACACTGGAAAAAAGACCCCTACATACAAGTCAGTCTTAGTTGGTCAGAGGAAAATCCAATCTCATTCAGTATCCTGTCTCCAACTGTTGTAAAAATGGATGCATAGGGAAGAGAATAAACTTCAATAGCAAGACCTGAGTTTGTTTTATTTAATGTATTTTGCAGCCCTCAGTGTAATTCTCTTCTATGATCTGTCCCAGTTTCAGCCTGACTAAACCTCAGCAGCCACAACATGACAATGAGCTCCAGAACTTATCTTTACATATTATTTGAGGAATAATTTCATTTTTCTGTTTTTTAACCTGCTTCCTACTTCTTTCAGCTCATGTTTCATAATTCTTGTTACATCTGAAAAGACAGCAAAAAATTAACTTTTATGATGATAATGACTTTTATAGACCTCAAATATTTTTCCCCTATCTTGTCTCCCTACCAGACAAGCTTAGTCACTCCTTAAGTAGAATGACTTACTTCCTTTTTCTGAGTCTTTTAAAGTTCTACTAAATCTTTCCTGAGCTAAAAGTACTATACCGGCACTTATTATTTGGTATCTAGTTAAATTTAGATAATGAAGTAATTATGACTGTGTTAGTGGACTCATGATATTTTTCAATTCTTCTTCCACAAGGACACCACCATCATATTCTGAATGCAAGACAGGTAAAGACCCGTCCAGTAACTTTAATCAGCAGCCTCAAGTAAAGTCATTACCCTTAACATTGATCATAAGAAATCAAGGATGAAAGGGATCCAAGAGATGCTCCAAGAAAGCATGCTACCCAGATGCATCTGTTGTAGCATTTTGATCCACTTAGGATAAAATTAGTAAGGGTAAGGAAAGGTAAGGAAAGGTAAGGAAAGGTAAGGTAAGGTAAGGTAAGGTAAGGTAAGGTAAGGTAAGGTAAGGTAAGGTAAGGTAAGGTAAGGTAAGGTAAGGTAAGGTAAGGTAAGGTAAGGTAAGGTAAGGTAAGGTAAGGTAAGGTAAGGTAAGGTAAGGATAAAATTAGTAAGGTAATACCTGTCTCTTCTAAGTGAGTGTACTCTCTATAGCCCTGTAGCCTAGGAATTATGGTGCTTCTGCTGTTTGTAACAGACTGTGTGCTAAGGTAATCAGAGAGGACTCAAGATTTATAGGCTTTATCTGAGCCTGACCTGGCAGGAGTTTCATTAAGCTTCTTTAGCTGTAACAAGGTAACTATTACCCACTTGTTTTAGCTTTTGCTTAGCTTTCTACAATTGAGTAGTGTAACAATGTCATATGTATATCGTCATCATCATCATCATCTAAAGGTTTGGGTTGGAAGGGACTTTAAAGATCATCTAGTTCTAACCCCCTTCCATGAGGCTTGAACACTTCCAGGGACAAGGCATCCACAACTTCTCTGGGCAATCTGTTCCAGTGTCTCACCACCCTCACAGTAAAGAATTTCTTCCTTATATCTAATCTAAACCCTTAGTTTAATCTTTTAATCTAAACCCTTTCAGTTTAAAACCTTTATCCCTTATCCTATCACTGCACTCCCTGTCCCTCCCCATCTTCCCTGGAGGCCTCTTAAGTACTGGAAGGCCGCTATAAGGTCTCCCTGGAGCCTTGTCTTCTCTAGGCTAAAGAACCCCAAATCTCTCAACTTGTCCTCATAAAGAGGGTGTTCCAGCCCCCCATCTTCATGGCATTCCTCTGGATCTGCTTGAAACAGGTCCACATCCTTCTTATGTTGGGGGTCTCAACATTCAACACAATACTCCAGGTGGGGTCTCATGAGAGTGGAGTAGAGGGGGAGAATCACCTCCCTTGACCTGCTTTTCATGCTTCTCTTGATGCAGCCCAGGATATGGTTGGTTTTCTGAGCTGAGAGCACACATTGCATATTTAGTTTTCCATCCACTGCTACCCCCAGGTCCTCCTCCACAGGGCTGTTCTCAATCCACTCTTCATCCAGCCTGTACTTGTGCACGGGATTGCCTCAACCCATGTGCAGGACCTTGCACTTGGTCTTGTTGAATTTCATGAGTTTTACACAGGCCCACCTCTCAAGTCTGTCAAGGTCCCTCCCACCCTCCAACATGTGGACCGCACCACACAGCTTGGTGTCATCAGCAAACTTGCTGAGGTGCACTCAATCCCACTGCCCATGTTGTCAACAAAGATGTTAAACAACATTGGCCCTAATATTGACCCCTGAGGAATGCCACTTGTCACTGCTCTGCACTTGGATATTGACCCATATGACTGTCCAGCCAATTCCTTACCCACTGAGTGGTCCATCTGTCAAATCCATGTCTCTCCTCCCCCACAAGGATGTCATACCAACCAGTGTCAAAAGCTTTGCACAGGTCCAGGTAGATGATGTCAGTTGCTCTTCCCTTATCCACCAACGCTGTAACCCCATTGTAGAAGGCCACCAAATTTGTCAGGCACAATTTTCCCTTAGTGAAGCCATGTTGGATGTCACTGATCAGCTCCTTATTTTCCACATGCCCTAGCATGGTTTCCAGAAGGATCTGCTCCAAGATCATGTGAGGCACAGAGGTAAGACTGACTGACCTGTAGTTCCTGGGTCTTCATTTTTTCTCTTTTTAAAAAGGTGGGTTATATTCCCCTGTTAGCAGGAACGTCAGCAGACTATATGATAGATAGTGGCTTAGCCTCTTCATCCGCTGGGTTACCTCAAGACGCACGGGTGAAGCTCATCAGGTCCCATGGACTTGTGCACTTTCTGGTTCCTCAGATGATCTTGAATCTGGTTTTCTCCTACAGTATGCAGTTTTTCATTCTCCCAGTTCCTGCCTCTTTGCCTTCTGTGACTTGGGTGGTGTGGCTGAAGCACTTGCTGGTGAAGACTGAGGCAAAAAAGTCACTGACTACCTCAGCCTTCTCCATATCCTGGGTTACTGGGTCTCCCATTTCCTTCCAGAGAGAGCCCACATTTTCCCTAGTCTTCCTTTTATTAGCAACGTGCTTATAGAAGCTTTTCTTGTTGCCCTTGATGTCTCTGGCTGGATCTCATTCCATACAGGATTTGACCTTCCTAACTTGATTCCTCGCTGCTCAGACAATTTCTCTATACTCCTCCCAAGGAATCTGTTCTTTCTTCCACTCTCTGTAGGCTTCCTTTTTGTGTTTGAGTTTGTCCAGGAGCTCCTTGTTCATCCATGCAGGCTTCCTTACATTACCTTGCTTCCTCTTTGTTGACATGAAGCGCTCCTCAGCTTGAAGAAGGTGGTCCTTAAATATTAACCAGCTTTCTTGAGCCCTTCTTCCTTCCAGGGCTTTATCCCATGCTACTCTTCCAAGCAGATCATTGAAGATGTCAAAGTCTGCTCTCCTGAAGTCCAGAGTAGTGCTGCCCTAAGGATCTTAAACTCCACCATTTCATGATCAATGAAGCTGAGGCTGCTCTTGAGCTTCACGCTCGCCACCAGCCCCTTGTTAGTGAGAACAACGTTCAGCATAGCAGCTCTCCTCATTGTGTCATCTATCACTTGGAGAAGGAAGTTATCATCAATGTAGTCCAGGAACCTTCTGGATTGTTTATGCACTGCAGTGTTGTCCCTCAAACAGAGCTTGGGATGGTTGAAGTCCCCTATGAGACCAGGGCTTATGAACATGAGGCTGCTTCTATCTGTCTACAGAGGGCCTCATCCACTTCGTCTTCTGGTTGGGTGGCCTGTAGCAGATCCTCACTATGTCTCCTGTCCCTGCCCTCCCTCTAATCCTGACCCATAAGATCTCGGTCGGCTCCTTATCCATCTGCAGATGGAGGTCCATGCATTTCAGCTGGCTATTGACATAGAGGGTGACCCCCTGTGAGAGACTGAAATGTCATATGACTGTCTCAAAGCTTGCTTGTGTCTGTGCAAACCTTCAAGAGAAGCTGCTTCGTCCTGTGGATTGGTCTGGGGGATGTTGCCCAGGAAAGCAGGAGTGTATTGAAGGATGCAACCCCCCACTCCTTTGCATTGTCAGACTCCTTAGACAAGTCTCAAAGGAGCAGACGTGTACTGAGCTGGCCTTATTGTGTAGCCATTTGTGGCTCTATTGTGTAGGCCAGAACCCATGCATGCATTGATAATGAACTGACAAGAGGCAAACGTTTCTGCCCAGAAGTTGGATGCAACAAAACCTGTTGGACCAGAGAAAAAAAAACTAAAGGTGGGCAGATATACTAATCAGCGGATATGATGAACTTAAAAAGGCAACAGAAACTTTGCTCAGTGTGCATCTACCATCGAAGCCAGATCCGTGTGCACCCACCACCGAAGAACTGAAGACTGAGGACCAACGGGACGCCGCTGGATCCATGGCAGTGACTATTCTTGCAGCCCTATCCCACATCCTTGTTTTATTTCTGTCTTTTCCTTCCATTCTGTCCTATTGCTACCCTTCCCTTTTTAATAATAAAATCCTGTTTTGGGTGTATGACATTTGACCTCGTTTGTGTCTTAATCTCGTTCTTGGGATCATATGGAAACCTTCCCCGACATTGGATAGGGACACCCCCATCTCTTCATCTTCCCTGCCTGTCCTTCCTAAAGAGCCTGTATCTTTCCATTCCAACACTTCAGTCACAGGACTCATCCCACCACATCTCCATGATGTCATTAAGAACATAGACCCATAGGCATGCACACATCTCTAAGTTCTTTTGTTTATTCCCCATGCTATGTGTATTTGCATAGAGGTATTTAAGTTGAGCCCCTGATGAAGCTGGCTTACTGGTTGGAGTTTCTTTGTGCTGCTCTTCAAGTGCTCTCCTGCTTATCTGTGATCCTTCTCCAGGCTCTGGGAATCTATTGCTGGCACTGGCATCAAGCCACTAGAAGTGGGATATACTAAGGTTCCCCTCCCCCAGCAACTTTAGTTTAAAGCCCTCTTCCCCAGTTTGTAAAGCCTATGACTGAAGATGCTCTTCCCCTTCTCTGACAGGTGGACCCCATTAGCCCCCAGTAGACCAGGTTTCTCAAAGTGAGTCCCATCGTCTAAGTAACCGAACCCCTGGTTGTGGCACCAGTCCCATAACCACTTGTTTATTTGCCAGATTTGACTGGCCCTTTCAAACCCCTTCCCTTTGACTGGGAGGATTGATGAAAAACATACCTGTGCTCCAGAATCCCTTACCACTGCTCCCAGGGCTCTGTAATCCCTCTTGATACTTCTCAGACTGCTCCTGGCTGTATCTCTGGTGTCCAGGAAAATAAACAGCAGTGGATAATAGTCAGTGGACCGTATGAGGCTCAGCAGTCTCTTGGTGACATCCCTGATATGAGCCCCCTGTAAGCAGCACACATCTCTAGAGAGTGCATCAGGTCAGCAGTTGAGTGCCTCCATACCTCTCAGAAGAGAGTTACCTACTGCTATCACCTGTAGCCTTTTCTTAGTTGTGCTGGTTGTTATATGGGGAGCACATTGGGCTGCCTTACCCAGCATCTCTACTGATGTGACCCGTCTTTCCTCTTCAGTTTGTAGACCAGTGGAGCAGTTCTGCAAGGGCACCTCAGGCTTTGGGGGAAGTCTCTTCCTCCTGAAGGTCCTTGCTGTTGCAAGCTTCCATTCTTCTGCATTATTGGCCCCACCCCCTTCTATTTGTGCTGGTGGGGGAGTTTTTGACTGTTTGCCCTGGCTGTGGGTCCACTGCAGGCTGTGCTTCGAGGCAGCTACCTAACTCCTTCTCAGTCTCCCCAATGTTATGCAGCCTTCTCACTGCCTCCTGCAGCTCAGCCACGTGCTGCAGGAGCTCCTCCACCTGGGCACACCTTTTGCAGGCAGATCTGCTGCCTGTCCCTGCCCCAGGAGAAAGGTCCAGGCACTTCCTGCAGTCTGAGGTCTGCACTGCAGCTTCTCCCTTCAGCAGCTCCATCTGGGTGGAGGCTTTGGCCACTGCTGGGGTAGATGGTGCAGACCCCCCCAGCCAGAGCTGCAGCCTTTGCTCTCAGATGAGTGCCCGCCATCCTGCCTTGAGGGTCAGGCCAGATGAGTGCCCTTGGCCTGTGCACATTGTCACAGAACAGTGCCCTGTTTCTGGGTTATACATACTTCCAGTCTCTCCACTTAGCCAGTGGAATGTCCCTCCTTTGAAGAGCCACCCTCCCTGCGCACCCTCCCACACAAACTGCCACGCCAACTGCTGTGCCAGGCCCTGGATGCTGCACCACACCCTGTTTGCCTATTGTCACATCCCAATTTCTCAGGACGACAACTCAGATTCGCCAATTCCCAGGTCAGAGTTAAGGTGAAATGACACCAAGGATTCTTAAATTCACAAAATTCAATTTTTATTTTCTCAAAACAGATAATTGGCATGAAACTTTGTCAGTAATCTTTGCAACTTCTCCAACAGGCATTAAACTTACACGGACTAGTGAAAGCAAGGTGAAATTCAACAGAATGAATAATTGAAAATTTTCATACTCATAATCTCCATTCTTATTTCCTTCCCTTCCCACCTTCAGAATGTATAAAAAATGCAAATTTTTGTTTTGAGACACACAGAGAAATTTTCTAGATTTGTGTTACTGTTATTCAACAAGGGAAAAAACAAAGTTCCTCACTGCCTTGAAATACTGTACATGACTTGGGGTGTCTGAAATAAAATATGCTTATGTCCTTTGTTGATCAAGAAGCAGGCTCATGCAGATCGCTTGAGAGCATGAACACAATTGCATGACTTCTGTGAAGCAGCTAGATAGGAAACATATTATCAGATTCATTGTTTTGAGACCACTTTCTCCTCACCTTCTGTGATAAACTAAAAACCTTGAATAAGTACAGTGATAATTTTCAACATATTTTGAGTGCACTAATGCAACTTAATTGTTTTTATAAAAACAACTGAAGTTTTGAGAGTCATGGAAGGAAGAGAGAATCGACCTGTTAAAAGGCTCTAAAAGATTAAAAAAATGGTCAGATTAGAAAAAATGGTATTGTCTGAGACAGACAGAAAAGTAACGGTTTAACACTGGAGAAGAGTTGTTTGACAAAATTGGGTGGACCATTATTTCGACTCAACTCTCTATGGGACTCCAGTATTATATGCTGACATAGTATTGGATTTAATATGATTGAAAGTATTACAGGGATGATGCTTTACATGTTTATTTCATTTAGTAAATGAAGAACAAATTTTCACTATTTTAGTTGTTATATCTGAAAGGTGCTATTATCGAGAATTCTTATGAAAATGTTACACCAGTAATATATACTAGCTGCCACAGCTGGAGGCTGTAAAGAATTTATCTAATTTTCCCTGGTTGCCTAACTTGCCACTTAGGCTGAACTATAAATATTTTTAGATGGTTCTTTTGTATTTAATATTACTAAACAGTTCTATGATTTAGCACATGCAAATATACTAAGAATGAAACACCACTATTCTATAGTATCTTTACAGTGTTGTCCAAAATATATTAATTTAAAGCAGAAGAAACTCTGTAAATAAAACTAAAAATATAGAAGACAGAAATTTGAAGAAATGTAATCAGCTTACAACTGATTTTAGAGCTAAACTATATAGAATTCAGTATATATAAACACTTCAACTCATCTGAGGTTTTGTTGTTTGGGTTTTTCTAATTGCATTCAAAAATAGATAATTTTGGGCTCTTCTCAGCATGACTTAAATGAAACTTTTTCCTTGAAAACAAGGTAGGCTTCCATTGTTTTGATGGTTTATGGCTCAATAAAGCATGAGGATACTTGTTTAACTGGAATAGTAGATAGGGGTGATTGATCCCATTACTGAATAAGATAAATCTTTTGAAGTAAACAATGAATTTAGGTACTTTACAGGTTCTACTTCTAGACTAAAACCTTTACTTGCCCCATTTGAAAAAGCTCACTAGCTTGTTTCTTTCCTTACTAGTGGTGGGGTATATAAATTAACATCTAATTATCTTGTAAATTACTTTCACCTAAGTAGAGAATTTTATTTAGATTAAGTACCAAAGGTCTATTAAAAGTCAGCTGAGAGAACTGTGCTATCCACAGGCAGCAAGCCATCCCCTTTGAGATTGTACTAAGGACCACTCAAAAGTTTTTCTTAAATTCTGTGAAAGAATCCTTTCATGAATATTTAAGAAAAGCAGAATAATTAAATCTGGATGAACTGCTGAAGGAAAAGTGGTAGAATTATTATGTGAAAAGGTAAGATATTGGACCATGTGGTCTATTTCTATCTGATGCTGTTAAATAATCCCAGAGACATAAAAAGGTCTGGCTGTTTTTTTTATGATCATTAGCTTGTGATATAAAAATAATAACAATAAGGCTAATTTTGTTCAGGATTTTGAGTTTTTGCTAAAAGCACTTGATTTAGATGACTTTTATGAAGTCATTAAAAAAATTTAAATATTCAGTCCCAAATCCATTTAGTTAAATATTATATGAACTTAGCTGATACATAATTTCCCAAGTGGTTGTTTTTTTTTTTTTTAAATTATTTTTAGATACAAGTGAATGTATCTTAGACATTATTGGCATATTGTGTGTTTCAGTAATGAATAATTACAGCATGTCATCATATATTAAGTAATCAAAAGCAGGAACATATGTAAGATTTGTAAGTTAGAAACAGTTTAATTTAAATATGATTAGATGCTAGTGGCATAGATGAAGTACATTATTCTGTCCATTTGAGACTTAACATCAAAACAGTTTAATGACCTTTGACCTTTATCCTGTGGAGAATGGCTGTGCAGACAAAACAGTAAATTTTACTTTAAAAGGGAAGGTGCTATCTGCAATGTTTTATAGAATTTCAGGCAATTTATCCTTACAATTTCATTAGTCACCAAGAATAAGTCTCTTTCACTCTGTTCACCTGTTCTCCATGGAAGAGATAATTTACTGAGGCAGAAGTCAAGAGGAAAAAGGATAAATGAAGCCAAAAAGGAATTAATTGGTATGTAGATAATGAATCAAGGCCCAATAATGCATTTCTTAGATAAGGGCAATAAGACAAACTGTGTCTTGTAGAAGAAACCCATAATGAAAATACTGAATAAAGGTCTTCCTCATTTATAAAGATTTATTTTAACCTTATAAAAAAGAAACCTATTTAATTTAGCTCTGTTAAGTCTTAATTCTAATTCAGTTTGAATGTCTTTCTGCTTTATCAGCATGCAATTTGGCACTTATATTCTAATAATTCTCCTGAAGCTATTTTGAGATGAATATAGATCAAAAATCAAAGCTAAAAGTTTAAGGTTTTCTTTGACATATATTCTATTTCTTGATTTTTTGCTTATTGTTCACTGGACATGTCATCAACATCAGACTCTCTTCAAGCTATCTTGATGATAAATAAAGAAGTATAGGTGAGTTTGAATGTGATTCAGCTAACCAGTTTTAGACATCTACATTAAGATGGAAAGAAATGCTCCTTAAGAGTCTTTTTCTTACCCTTTTTTGTACTTAAAATTAGGCAAATATAAGTAAAACTCAGATTATGTACTATATTAAAGGTAAATTTAATTCTTATTTATTGATTTCCTTCTTTATTTATTTAAAAAAATGATTGTCTTTTATCTTAGAATAGTCTTTTAATGTCAAGAAAATGTGTTTTAAAAAATAAAAAGAGGGAGCTGTATGAATGGAAGGAGAAATAGAGAGAGTTAGAGGGGTATTCATACTGTAGTGAGATGGAAAAAACTGTTGAAATCAAAAGGAGTATACCTAAGAAGTTACTAAAAGGGTCTTTGACTTTCAAATGACAGTAAAATTAACCCACAAAGGACTTAACTACCCAAATTTCTAGGCCCATGTCTTTGTGCTTTTAATTCCTTAAAGTCCTTGTTCCCCTGTTGCTCAAGCAAAGAACCTTAATTCTCTACTTAATTCTTACTTTAATTCTCTACTTTTTTTGTCAAAGGAATTTTTGCCAAGTACACACTGCTTGCCAACTTTACTGTTGGTTTATGGCTGAGCCAGTCATTCAAGACTCCTTTATAAATGATGGAAAGGTTAGGTACTTCCAGAATTATATCTCTCATCCTAAAATTAGCAAGTAAAATAGATCAGCAGAATCTGGAATATAATTTTTGACTAATTAAGAAGTCTGCAGTAAGATGAAATATTTTCCCTGAAAAGTTGTTTCTTTTTAATTGCATTTACAATGGATGTAGCATGAATAGATCCAACATAAATATTAAAATAGTTTATTCTTGAAGTTAGATGAGATTCATCTGTATACTTAAATATCTGCTTTTGGAGATGCCCATAGGAATCCAAGTCTTGACAGTATTGGAGTCTACTTCACAGTTAAACTGCCATCATCTTCCTTTCCATCCCCAGACCTAATACAGAGATGTCCTTTCCTTCTGATTGTGTTCCTATAACATACTAAGAGAAAAAAACCAAAAAAACGACAAAAAGAAGATCATGCTGTATCAATAAATTCATAAGCACTACTCTACAAAGTTCTCCCCTACACCATATCCCCCAGCATCTCATCTAAATGACCCTTAAACACATCCAGGGAAGGTCTATGACCTCAAAGTCTGTACAGAAATGTTGTCTTTTTCATTAAAAAGCCATGCATTTCTGCATTACTGATTCACTTTTCAATTTTTATAAACCTTTTCTCTTAAGTATGGAAACGTGTAATGTTAGATTCTGTTCCTCTCTTTTTTGACCACTTCAACATTTGTTAAGTATTAATGAACACATCCTGGCCCATGTTCTCTATTATTTTCAGTGTTCATTTTGTCAGAACCCCAATAAATATATATATATATATATATTTTATCTTGTGAACTGCATTCCTACCTTGCTTTATTTATTCCTTTCATATACTTCCAGGTCATGTTTTGACTGCACTGTTTGGCATTTTTTACCCTTATAACAGCACAATTTGCAAGATGATTAGTTGTCTATTCCTCAGCTTACTCTGGACATAATGATGATACTTCTGTTCTTAGTATTATTCTGTTTCTATTTCTACCCCAATTATTAATTCTGATGTAGACGTATGTAGACTTCTATGTTTTGTCTGATATTTTTTCCCCATCTCTTTTGTACTGCAGTTCATTGTTTATGGTGTTATCGTATCAATCAAATCAGTGGTTTATGTGCTACTTAACCTCTTCAGCCATATCAGTTTCTTGAGGTAGCATATAGCTTTGGCTTTGGCAAGAACAAAGGGGGAAGGAGGGAAGGAAGGAGGGAAGGAAGGAAGGATGGATATTATATCCCAATAACTCTATGGAGACATTTATACTTACCAAGTTAATTTAACTGTACTGCAAAGTTTTTTCACAGAAAAAATTGTTCTTCCTTTAACATCACAAATTTACATCTTACATAGATTTACAACATACAGATTTTGTCCATATTTTGTCATTTGCATGGTTTCACTAGCAAGGTCTAACTACTTCGTGAACCTCTTAGCTGCAACTTGTAGGGTTTGAGGCTTACCTTATGCCTAATTTACGAATTAGATTACTTGCACTAAAAAGTCTTAAAGTCTTCCTAG
Source organism: Strix aluco (assembly GCF_031877795.1). Classification (NCBI taxonomy): domain Eukaryota; kingdom Metazoa; phylum Chordata; class Aves; order Strigiformes; family Strigidae; genus Strix; species Strix aluco. The sequence goes on along the minus strand of NC_133932.1, from coordinate 83,662,426 downwards.
CTAGTCTTTTAAGTTTTTGTTGTCATTGCTTTCATCTCCCAGAGGACTGCACTAATCATGCAACGCTACAAAAGTCAAATTGAGCACTTCACAAATTTCTGATGTAGAACTACTCTATCTCACAAATTAATTAACTGGTAGAAAAATCTGGACCTGGTTCTTCTGCTTTCAAGAAAGCAGTTTACCTACTAGTCTAGTAAAGAAAATATTTAGTCTTTCTCTCCTTCTTCAAATTAATCATTAAATAAAACTGAAAGTTTTTCAGAAGATGCTGAACTTGCTGTGTCTACAATGTTTGAAAAGATTGGAGCATCAAAGTACAAAATCTTCCCTTTTTCTTTCTGTCCAAGAGAGGCATGATCACTCAGTCAGGCTACAAGAGATTGTCACTGACTTCCTAACTGCTCTCCTTCACTGCTTGGAGGGAGTCATATGCAAATGTTCCACCAGCAAGTTATAAACAACAGCTGTAGTGTACTATCAGTGGTAGCACACCCTCAGCAATTTTGCAGATGATACAAAACTGGGGTGATATACCAAATGGTTGTGCTGCCATTCAAAGAGACCTTGAAGAGCTGGAGAAATGGGCTGACAGGAATCCCATGAAGTTTAAAAAAGGAAATGTAAAGCCCTGCCCCTGGGAAGGAGTAACCCCAGGCACCAGGACCAGCTGGTAGTCAACTGGATGGAAAGCAACCTTGCAGAGAAAGACCTGGGGGTCCTAGTGGACAAGAATCTGACCATGAGCCAGTAACATGACCTTGTGACCAAGAAGACCAGCAACCTACTGGATTGCATTAGGAATAGTGTCGCAAGCAGGTTGAGGGAGGTAATCCTTCTTCTCAGCTCAGCAGTGGTGAGACCACATCTTGAGTGCTGGGTCAAGGTCTGGGCTTCCCAGTGCAAGAGAACCATGGGCTTACTGAGCCAAGCCCAGCAAAGGGACATAAAGGTGGTGAAATGATCGGAACATGTTTCATATCAGGAGAGGTTGAGAGCTGGTACTATTTAGCCTGGAGAAGACAAGGCTAAGGAGGGATCTCATCAATGTTCATAAGAGCCAGGCTCTTTTCACTGATCCCCACTGACATGACCAGAGGCAATGGACATAAACTGAAACACAGTAGGCTATCTCTCAACATCAGGAAACACTTTTGTACTGTGAGGGTGACTGAGTGCTGGCATAGGCCCAAAGAAGTTGTAGAGTCTCCATCCTTGGAGATATTCAAAAGCAGTCTGGACATGGTCCTGGGCATCCTGCTCTAGCTGATCCTGCTTGAGCAGGGAAAGTAGACAACATGACCTTTAGAAGTGCCTGCCAATCCAGCCATTCTGTGATTTCATGATTCTGTCACTTCAGTTGAAAGTGCTCTCAATTTCTTTCCTTTGATACTGTTGTGCATGGCATAAAATTATTACAAAAAATCCATTGGTCCAAACTGGAAAATGTAATATATTGTGTACAAGTAATTCTCACACAGAGAGTTCTAAATATAGAACACTCCATGTCAAAAAGTGGGATATAATCTCTACCCCAAATATACGTCTACAATCAATTGTTTTTTGATAAAATGTGTGTGTTCCTTTCAGTCTGTTAGACCCACATGACTGCTCACCTTTGGAAATAAAAGTGAGAGCTATAACAGCCAGAATTAATGGCTGACAAAAAAAAAAAAAAAAAAAATAGTGTACGAGACTACTAGGACTAGAGAATAAATTTTTCCCCACACCTTCATTTAGGTAGCTAAACCCTACAAAAACTTAAAGATTTAAGACAAAATGCTGTATTTAAGGCTTCTTATGAGCTGACTTAGGCACCTTCTTTCACACACGTCTCTAGGGGTACATCTGTAAAAGGGAGCTAGGGTTAGGCTCAAGAAATGTTCTCCAGAGTGTCCACATTGCAAAACTCTGGGATCCCTTAAACTGCCTGGATTTGCTTGGTCTTCTCCAGCTAGCTGTTCAAGGATAAATTATAATAGAGAGAATGAGCCTGAGACAGAAGAGACATGATCCAATCATTGCCAGATGGTGTTCAGGCTAGGGATCCATCTTGATTTCTGTGTAATTTTTTAACCATATGGCTTCAGTGGTTGCTCATCTCTCTTTTCTTGCACATCTGGACTCTCCTTATTTAAGAAAGAAGCAAAAAAAACCCTATTTTGGGCATATGACCTAATGCCAACCAAACTAATCTCTGGAACAAGAAAAATATTTCTCTACCAGAATTAAGTGATCCAACAAAAACTTACGATAATGAAATTATCCTGAGATATCATTGCACTGCTCCATACAATCAGTTCAGCTTCTCAAGTGCAGGAAGTTATATCCCACATTTCTGTTTTCTCAGCATTCCGGATTTTACCTGGTGAATTCTGTCCCATTATCATATTGTTATATCACAGAATCATAGAATGATATGGTTGCAAGGGAACTTAAAGATCATCTAGTTCCAACCCCCCTGCCACAGGAAGGGACACTTTCCACTAGACCAGGTTGCTCAAAGCCCTGTCCAACCTGGCCTTGGGCATTTCCAGGGAGAGGTCATCCACAAATTCTCTGGGCAAGCTGTCCCAATGCCTCATAGTACCTCATAGTGAAGAATTTTTTCCTTATATCTAATCTTAAATCTACCCTCTTTCAGTTTAAAACCCTTACCCATCATCCTGTCACTGCACTCCCTGATAAAATGTCCCTCCCCATCTTCCCTGTAGGCCCCTTTTAAGTACTGGAAGGCTACTATAAGGTCTTTCTGAAGTCCTCTCTTCTCTAGGCTGAAGAACAACTCTCTCATCCTGTCCTAATAAAGAAGGTGCTCCAGCCCCCTGATCATCTTTGCGGCCTTCCTCTGGACTCTCTCCAATAGGTCTATGTCCTTCTTACATTGGGGGCCCCAGAGCTGGACACAGTACTGCAGGTGGGGTCTTATGAGAGGGGAAAATCACCTCCCTTGATCTACGGGTCACACTTCTCTTGATGCAGCCCAGGATGCGGTTGAATTTCTGGGCTGCGAGTGCTGTTGTCAGCTCATAAGTTTTCCATTCACTACTACCCCCAGGCTTTATCCCATGCTTCTCTGCCAAGCAGATCCTGAAGATGCCAAAGTCTGCTCTCCTGAAGTCCAGGGTAGCAAGCTTGCTGTGCACCTTCCTTGTTGCCCTGAGGATCTTGAACTACACCATATAATGGTCACTTCAGCCAAAACTGCCCTTGAGCTTCACACTCCCCACCAGCTTCTCCTAGTTGGTGATAGCAAGGTTCAGCATAGCATCTCTCCTCTATGGCTCCTCTATCACTTGAAGGAGGAAGTTATTAACACATTCCAGGAACCTCATGGACTGCTTATGCCCTGCTGTGTTGTCCCTCCTATAGATATTGAGGTGTTTGAAGTCCCCTATGAGGACCAGGGCTTTCAAATGTAAGGCTGCTCCTGTGTGTCTACAGAGAGCCTCATCCTAGGTCTTTCTGGACAGGTGACCTGTAGCAAACTCCCACTATAATGTCTCTTGTCCCTGCTCTCCCTTTAATCCTGACCCATAAGATCTCGGGTGGCTTCCTACCTGTCCGCAGGCAGAGGTCCATGCATTCCAGCTGGTCATTGACATAAAGGGTGATCCCCTTCTCATCTTCCCCGCCTGTCCTCCCTAAAAAGCCTGTATTCTTCCATTCCAGCACTCCAGTCACAAGAGCCATCCCACCATGTCTCTGTGATGCCAACAATATCATAGCCCTGCAGGTGTCTGCATGACTCTAGCTCCTCTTATTTATTCTCCATGCTACCTGCATGTGCAGAGAGACCTTTAAGTTGGGTCCCCAGTGAAGCTGACTTACTCGCTGGAATTCCTTTGTGCTGCTCTTCAGGTGATCAAAATCAAGCTTTGTTCTTTTTCCCTCCTGAAGCTCTTAAATTTCTACTCATAGTAATGTTTTTTGTCAAATTCTTTTGTTCTTCCTGTCGTGTAATAGCCACTCAATAATTTATGATATTTCATTTCCAACATTTTGTATATTTATACATGTCTTTTGATTCTAACATTACCTGTCTATAACTTACTTTATGTGTCTCAGGCATTATATATATTTTATGTGGCTCAAAAGGACTCCATGATGTTGTTACTAAAGATATGTACCATACTAACATGTATATCAGAGCTGTATTCAAATTAGGGAAAGATATGTTTTAGTCAGCAACATTACGAAATAAATATTGAAGTAAGAATTAACATCTTAACAAATTTTCTGAATCATTGTAAATTGTATTCTAAAAAAGGGTGGACTGATCTGAAGCTATACTTGTCTAACATGTTAAATAATAGATATTTCTTTACACAGCTATTTTTGCTATAAATCAATGTTATTAATGTAGAAGATTGTGTGATATCTAATATGGATAAGGTCAAATTATACATAAGGGTGCTGTGAGTGCATTACAGCATGATGTGACTATACCTGGAATTCTAATAAGGAAGATTCAGACCTCTCCAGTTCCCAAACACCACCATAAATGTAAAAGAAAAATATAAATAAATATTAACAAAATCTGTAGAGGCAGGTAAAAGAAAATTAAATATGGTTTATATTAGAACCTCAAAAAGCATATATATGCCTGCCTCTCATCTGCAGAGTATTCTATACATTTCTAATTACATTTATACCTGGTGTTCACAAAACATTTTCACATGTAGTGAAACATAGAGAAAATTCTGTTCTTCCATAAAGGGGGGAGTAGGTTTAGAAAGAGTATAAAACTGATCTTATAAAAGAACTGTGACTTTTATAGCCTTTTTGTGTCAAAACTGAAGATTACAAGAGTCACCAAAATGTTCGAATGTGATAATAATAAGTTATAATAAAAACATATGTATGGTATTTTTGAAAAATAAATGCCAACAAAAGGACGAAAAAGGTAATGTATGAGTTATATTTTTAAAAAATCACATAACAGTTTTTGGCAGACTTTCAGAAGAGGATTGACTTAGTAACAACTAGTATATTACAGATAAATTGTTTTGAAAATGCAAGAGATCCTAACAATACTTAACAGGAGCCAAAGATCTCTTTTTCTGTTAAATGGAACACTGATTATTCTCCTGCAATCAGTAATAATGCTAAATCCCAAATTTCAAAAGAAAGTTCATAAAAACTGAAACATATTTCCAAAGAAGTGTGAAATTTTACAATAAACTCTTTAACTCACAAAACTGTTATTTTTACTTTAATTTATGCTTTTCCTCCATGTGTATCTTTTAAGTGGTGCCCCTTTGTCAAGGATAGCATTTTCTCAAGTCACAGTCCTTCTTTAGTCTGATATTATTGATTCTGACATATTAATAGGTGATTGTTTCTACTTTCATTCCATGCTTCCTTTTGAAGAATTTCTAGACAGTAAACAGTTCATTAGATATTACTTCTATCCCATTACTTATATTTTATGATATACTTATGTAATGATTAAAAAAAAAAAAAAATACAAACAGACAATGAATTGAACTGCTAGCAGGGTCATCCATTAAGAATATAAGTTTCTGGTGTATCCAATAGAGAACAAACTAACTTAGGTCTAAATATTGTGTATTTTATAAAGACTGTTACTCTCAGGGTTAACATATAGAATTTGCAGGGTGGGGTACTAAATCTTAAGCTTGTATAAACATTAGTTTTTAAACTAAATATCTATTTCACTTAAAAATATATATTGTTTTAGAGAACAACAGTGTCTAACAAACTTTGAATTGATACACTCTTTGAAAAACTTCAGTTTCTGGGAGAAAAATATGAAGTAGAAGTGAGCTGGCTATGTTAGAATACTCTACCACAACTGTTAAAATCAATACTACTGCTATTATACGATGACATTCTTCCATGATTAGTTATACATCATTTTAAGAAAAGCTGAAGTATTAAATATGACTGGCCCAGTCTTTATAATCTTTAAAAGACAGATGAACTAATAACAGAAAAAAAAAGCTGAAGGTAGATTTCCAGAAATTTCTGGGCCTTGGGTCCAGCAAGAGTAAAAGATAAGGTCAGTTGGCTGTCCCAGCTGTCTGGCACACCATAACCAACTCATGAGTATGTCAAATTAGTGACCTTTAATGAGTATTGAATATATTTAGTGTTAATGCTCCTATATAGTCTATATATAATTTCTTTCAATTCTCAGTTTTTGTTTGCTATCTCGTTTGAGTGTTACCGTTTTTCAAGCTATGATGTAAATAAACTGAACTATTCTATTTTTAAAACCACATTAAAAATGCTTCACAACATATGCATAATAAGTTCCTTTTATTTTCTTCAAAAAGATGTACCTTTTATTCCCCAAACTGCTCAGGGCAAGGAAGAGATGTAACAGGGAATTCAGCCTTTGAAAGTCCCACTAGATAGGCCAGAAGTAGGCTGATCTGCAAGACACAGAAAGGGAGGAAAATAAGAAGAAATTGCACTGAAACTCAGAAAATAATGAAGAGCAAGAAGAAAAATGAGAAAATGGGCAAATCTAAGGAGGGTTAAATGTGTCTTGCTTTGAAAGAAATGGGTGGGAAGTGCTCTTTAAAGGTGGTTATAATAAAGTTACAAAGTATAGAACAACCTCTTAAGAGATTTGAGATTCAATCTGAAAATGAGACCTTGTTCCAATTGATCAATTGAGTGTACTACACCTGTCACACTTATGGAAAAAGAAATTGTCACCTTCCTTTTACAGACAGATCTGTATTCAGTAATAGCATTTGTTGTGTCAAGTTGCCTAACTGATTTTGTATCTTAACAAAGAGACAATTATAAACCAGTAAGAATTTTTGCACAGTTCTAATGTCATCTGCACTCTTGTGACCAGGAAGACTATGTAAAAATTCATGTAAATTAATTTTGTGTCAACACTCAAGGCTGGTTCAGAAATAAGAAGGGAACAAGGAAGTGACCCATACTTTCAAAAAATTATATTTTGAGTCTAAAAGTGGTTAATTTTAGACTTTATTCAATATTAGATTTACTACAGCTTCTAAAATCATGTGGTATTTTATTTGAAATACAGTGTATAACAGAGAATAATTTATTTGAATTTAAGAACCTTTATAAGACTAAGACTACTACATAAACAAATGAAAATTGTGAATATCAGACCATACATTGGCTATGTCTGAAGCCTTCTACAATTCTAGATGAACTGAAACTTAATGGTATATATAATTCTGTTAGAATATATATATTTAATAAAAAACATTTTTTTAGAGAAAAACATCATATAGTATTGAACTACATTACATTCTTCTTTCATACTAGTTCAGACAGTAGACTATGACAACTGCAACCTGATATAACCCAAGCAATGAAATGTCTGATATATCTGGGAAAGCTACTCATTTTTTATAGTACATTTGAGTAAAATGTCTTCCCTTTCCCTCATACACAGAATGCTAAACTCAGTTTTCCTTTACTTTCTTCTTATATTTGGAATATACATGGTAGACTTCTTTTTAAATCATCCAGGGTCTTTGGTCAATTCATGATTCTTTGTAAAGGCTACAGCTGAAAGACTCAGGAAGTCAGAGGAATAGTTGACATGAATTTCCTACTTGATGTGTAATAATTATAAATAAGTATCTGGAGAATACGTATGTGAATTGTGCAGCTGTCAGTAAAAAAGAAATTTGTTTTGGTGTAGAACATCCAGACTCCCATTCTTATATATAGGTAAGATGTAAGGTTTCCTTGTTAATTTGTTATTCCTAAAACTATGAATAATTTAACCAGGAAACTGGCCAACAAATTTAGCTCATGGGATCATAGGATAATTCAGTCTGGTAGTGACATCTGGACATGTCTAGCCCAACTTCCTGATCAAATAAGGGTCATTTCTGAGGTCAGACCAAGATGTTCAGGGCTATGTCCAGCTGGATCTGTGTTGTGGTTTAAATCCATCAGGCAACAAAGGACCATGAGGCTGCTTGCTCCCTCCTTCACCCCCTAGTGGGATGGCGAGGTGTAGTGGTTTAGCCCCTGCCGGGTCTGAGACCATGCGGCCGCTGCCCCTCCCCCACAAAGGGAGTGAAATACAAAGCCCTGAGACTGAGATAAGAAAAGGTTTAATACAACAGAGCAACAGCAACACAACAAACAACAACAATAAGAATAACAGTGATAACAATGAACAGAGCAAAGTATATCTACAAATACAGCAGTGAGAGGAGCAGATGAATAAAACCACGCACCCCGCACTCCTGGCGCCAGGATGTGACATCCGCATGGTATCTGAATAACCAGGCTAGAGCTCCCCCCCCACTGCTGGGGAAACTTAACCCTATCCTGGTTAAACCAGGACACGAGGGAAAGATATAACAAAAGGCTCGGAGGGGGAGAGTTGAGACAAGGACAGGGAGGAGTTACTGGTTATGGTCACTCAGTTTGGAGAAAAAACACATCAATTTAAGTTGAACACCACCACCACCACTACTAATTTACCAACGAAAACAGAGTAGAATTGGGAGAAACACAATCAGATATAAAAAACACTTTCTCCCACTCCTCTCTTCTTCCCAGGCTCAGCTTTGCTCCTGATTTCTCTACCTCCACCCCTGAAAGGTGCAGTGGGGCAGGGGATGGGGGTTGCTGTTGATTCATCACTCGTTGTTTCTGCCACTCCTTCCTTCTCAGGGTGAGAACTCCTCACACTCTCCCCTGTTCCAAAGTGGGGTCCCTCTCATGTGAGACAGTTCTCCATGAACTTTCTCTGACATGAGTCCTTCCCATGGGCTGCAACTCTTCACAAACTGCTCCAATGTGGGTCCCTGTCATGGTCTGCAGTCCTCCCAGCAACAGACTGCTCCAGCGTGGGCTTCCCATAGAGTCCCAGCCTTCTTCAGGTGCAGTCACATGCTCCATCATGGGATCCTCCATGGGCTGTAGGTGGGCATCCGCTCCAGCAGTGACATTCATGGGCTGCAGGGGGGCAGCCTGCCTTCTCACCATAGGCTGGCAGGGGAGTCTCTGCTCCGGGGCATCTCCCACTCCTCATTTTCTTCACCTGGCCTTGGTGTTTGTATCCTCAGCTCAAAGTAGGGCCAATTTCAAAGCTAGATCCAACTTCAAAGCTCAATCAGATTAATCAATTACACCCAATCAAATGCCCAGTATCTCCAGTGAGGGATATCACACAGTCTATTTGGGGAACTTGTTTCAGTGTTTGACTACCTTCATTGTGATTTTTTTTTCCTAGTATCTAACTGGTAGTTTTGTTGGTCTGTCACTTACAAGCATTGCTTCTTGTCTGTTTGTTGTGCACCTCTTTTAGAGGCACCTTCAGAAAACTCTTTAAGCAGAACTATATTTTAAAATGGAAAAAATCTTGATAAAACGTGTAGGAACTTTTTTTTGAAAGGTGTACTATAAAAAAATAGATATTCCCTGTAAAGGAAGAGATTTTGATTCTACTTCTAAAGTCAAAGTTACATTTTAAATTTGGGCTGAATTTTAGTACTAATATGTTAAAAATTTGCATTTTTTGTAATTTAATGATAAAATAATAGGATAAATAAATGATCATAGACAAATAGAAGGTCAATCTATTTTTTTTTATTCTGGCTATGCTAAGACCAACATGGTCAGAAATGTCTGTAATTAATAAGAAAGACACAATTTACTCTTATGAGCAACAACTTCTAGTTAATAATTCAGTGAACTCACCATTATACGATTTAAACTATAGTAAACCTTACAATAATTTTCTAGTAACTGCAAATGTAAATAGATGTGTGCAAAAGGCAAAAACCAGTCAGAAATCAAGTTCTATTTTCCATTAAATTAGTCATCACATAATGAGTAATGAACACAGTGATTCTGATCTGTTTGTGTTATTGAAATAGCTATTCAAAATATAAATATATTGAAATAAATGGCCAAAATAGTTGAACAAATTCCCATAACATGGTCTATTAATTTTCAGTAAGGCTGCTATACTGGATTTTTTTTTATTAACTATATTTTTTGAACCAATTCTGGTAGTATGTTCTGGTATTTGCAGACTTTGAAAACATAAAGAATTAATAGAAAGTAGAGATTGCCTGATATTTATTTATATGAAGATATTGATCTTTGTGAAGACTAGGAAGGGCCATCAATATGTTGCTCACCTGCTCCATATCTCTTGCACACTTCAGAAATTTACCAGACAACTAACTTTGTATGGTTGAAATTTGAAGGCATGAGTTTTATTTTAGTATAAATCCTATCACTAGAAAGATTTCAAATGCACACTCTGTATTTTAGTATTTACTGGAAAGCTTTCATGGTTACTGCCAGATTCTTCTACCTGTCCAGTCATCTCTTCATCTGGACAATGCATCTGGAAAGGAAGCCTGATCTGTTACCCTCTGGAGGCATTGGAGAATAGACTGGGAAGCTAAGGTGAGTCAGCTATGGTCCTACGTTTTATTTATCTACTTACTTTAAAAATCATACTTAACCCAAGCTAGATTAAGATAAAATATTAATAAAAATATGTAGCTAATTCAGACAGGATAGTAAACAACTACATAGATAAAACATGAATAAACCCCAACCTACTAAGAGTATTTCATCAGAAATATCTGTTTTATTCAGGTAATGTTCTGTCCTCTTTAGTAAGATGGATGACAGATTTTATTTTTTGAATCACTTATGCATCAGTTTATAATTATTCTAAAGAGCCTATCTGAGACCCTCAAGTAGAGAGAGCTTACCTTAGAAAGCTTTCTTTAATGAATGTTTTTAAGTATATCTCTTCAAGGACACCCTTAGCTCCACCTGAGTGATGTTACTTTTCCTAATGAATTTACCTTCTGAAGTCTTTGATAGAATCCAGACACATTTAAGTTTTCATTCAGGAACTCGTGTTTACACTCATTTAAGCGACAGTTGGATCATTTTTAGTTAAGCATCATGTCTTTTATTTTCACGTGTAAGTATTTTTTCAGACAAGATGTCAATCTCCTATCCTAGCTTGGCTAGCAAACAGCTCCTTACCAAGAAGAAATACAGCTGACCTTCTTTCTCCTTTTCTGACCAATTGCCATGTTTCAGTAAGAAATGTTTCTAACATTCAGCCTATTTTAACAAACATTCTTGATATAAACTTCTAGAAAGGTGTCTTGGTTTCTGCTGGGATAGAGTCAACTTTTCTAACTTTTCTTCTTCGTAGATAGAATAGTGCTGTGTTTTGAATTCAGTATGGGATTTGGTAAGAGAAGAATGCTGATAATACACTAATGTTTCCAGTTGTTGCTAAGAGGTCAAAGACTTTTCAGCTTCCCATGTCCTGTCATGTTCAGGTGTACAAGAAGCTGGGAGGGAGCATGGCCAGAGCACTGAACCCAGATTAGCCAATGAAATATTACATATCATGTAGCATCATGCTCAGTATGTAGAAGGGGTCAGCTGAGAAGGAAGGGGTTCTTTCTTGCTTCTGGGATTGCGACTGTGGGATCTTGGTATTTCAGGATTGTTAGCTGGGAATGGGCTAAGTATCAGTCATTGGGTGGTGAGCAATCACATTGTGAATTACCCATTTGTACTTTCTGTTATTGTGTTTTATTTTATTACAATTATAAACTGTTTTTATCTCAACCTACGAGTCTCCCTTTACCTCTCCAATTTTGTACCTGTGCCCCAGGCAGGTGAGGGTGAGCGAGTGGCTGTGTGGGGTTTGGCTGCCAGCCAGGTTTAAACCAGGACAAACGGGTAACTTTGTGTATCTCATTATTAACTCTCAACCAAAACCAGGCAAAACAATAGAAAAAAAATTTTTTTTGATTGACTGAAATGCTTCTGTTTCTTAACCATAAAACCAAAAAATATTGATATAGTCATTTGAGGAACATGTGCACTATATGTTTTTAATATTCATATAAATTTATTATTTTAACATACTCAAACTGAAGCATAACAACATGTCCTGACAGATGTTGAATTTAAAAAGACAAGAACAGGATGGTGCAATTGTACTTATTGTTGTTGCTTTTTAAGAGGAAAGGCAAAGAGTTGTTCTTGTCAGGGGACTAGATATTAACCTGTGTTTTTTCTTTGATTTAAAAAAAAAAAAAAAAAAGATGTTTCAGACACTGAGTAACTTTGCCTTTATTGAGTCATGTATGGCTATTCAACTTATTATGACTTGGGTTGGTTGACAAGATTACAATTTCACTTATGTTTATGTCTTCTGATGAGATGATTCATGGACAATCCTAATAATGTAGATTTCCTATCCATTTCATAATCTGTCTCCGAACAAGATGACATAACAGTTTAGCCATGTTTCACTGAACAGCAACAGACTTCATACTTTCATAGGAATGCATGACAGCCAGACTAAGGAGTATGCCAGGTAAAAAGCAGGACAGGATTCGGTCTGTTATCTTCCTGGTACATCCTTGGGCAAAATACATCTACAACAAAATCTTTAATTTCAAGCAAAATCGCTTGAAAAAGTTTAGCTTTAATATGTGAGAGAATGAGGAATTGTAGAGTTCTGCGAGTGAAGAATTGGTCAGTCATAAAAAAACCTACTCAAATTGATTTGACATAGGTACCAAGAAGCTTACTTTTCATAGACTGTGAATCCATTCCCAATGTGCATTTACCAGAGGGAGTTTCCTTTATGAAGTACATGCTGAAAACTAATTTGTCTGGACAAAATGAATAGATTATTAACAGATCTCATATTGAAAAGCATTTGATTTTCAATAGTAATAAGAATTAGGTCTGTAATCTACATTCCCTTCTACATCACAAATAAAATATTTTAATTATTTAAATAAAAAGTACTCATGGTTACTTTTAGCAGACTTGCCTGGCACATCTTTTTCAAGCAATGAATTTGGGTTGACAGTGTTTGAGATGTGTATTACACAAGTCAAGGCAGAAGGTCCTTGTTTAATGATAAAAACAAGGTAAAATTTCTAAAAGATTTAGTTGTGTCATGACAGGAACATTCTGTAGAGTTAGGAGAAACAGTTATCCTTAGTTATTCTGTATATTGTGGCAAATATGTAACATTTCACTGACCCCAATTAAGTGCTTGATGTGTGAGAGGTTATGAACTGATCATGCTTTTTCCCACCATGAATGTTTAGGTGGCCATTAAATCCATACCAATGTCTGATGTTCTCTCACCATGTACCCTAGTTAATTAAAAGGAATGCAGTATTAAAAAGGATGCCCTAGGTCATTAAATTGACTGGTGTTGCAAGGAGTCACATTTCACAATTTTTTTATAACTGGATTGAGCTGTTTTGTGGGGTGGTAGCTTTTTGGTTTTTTTTTTTGTTGTTGTTTTTTTTTTTTTTTTTAAATGTTCAGTGATTTTCCCCCACTACTCTGATTGCAAGTCTACTCCTGTACCTCCCTGTTCAGATGGTTAAAATCTTTTGCTAATTTATAGCCTAAATGTACTTAAGACTAGTTTATATGCAGTAGGTTTTGAGCCAATATTGTCTTTATTAGCTAGTTATTATCTTTCTGTGCCATTTTCCATGGTATATTTATAGAGGTCATCTTTCTTCTCAGTCTTCATTTTGCCAGGCTAAAACATCCAAGTTCTGTCATTCTCCATAAGATTAAGTCTCTTCAGACTCTTAATTGTCCAAACAACCTTTCTCTGCTCGTTCCCCAGTTTGAATTGATCTTCTTTAAACTGCAGTGCACAGAACAGTAAACAACTTTATAAAGTAGCTTTAGTATCTCCTTACCTCTACTAGGCGTTTTGTCCTAGTAAATTTCCCTTCCTGCTGGTGTTTCATCATAATACAATGATTATTTAGTGCATATATTCTCACAGAAAATTGGTCCCATATTATTATAAATCTCTAGATAGAATTTTGTTCAATTTTAAAACTATTGCAAATCTGAGCCTAAGAAACAGTTTCATGGGTGCTGAGTACACTATGAAAATTACATTTAGATGAAAAAAATTTATTGTGAGGTGGGCCACAATCGGCATAACATTGCAGAACCCTTACTATTGCTTGTTTTGCCCTTCCCAATCATGCTTTTTAAAAAAAATATTTTCACCAATTCCAGGAAATTATTATTTTTAAAGCCTTTAGTTGTTTATATATTACTGGGCAAGACTACAATCTTTCAAAGGAGAGTCTGTCTCAAATTATTTTAGTAGACAGATGACCAAACATTCTTTAATCTGAAACCTTGTACACAAGCTCTATTTGAACACTTCTGAAGGAAAAGTTATATTTTATCATGTTTTTTGTAAATTTAATTCTCTCTTTCTTGAATAATAAAACTCTACCCAAAGTTCCAATAATGTAACTGACAAGCAGAGTCATAAAGATAAAACCCAATGTTTACTAAAAAATTTATACAAAGTATCACTAATATTGCGGTTTGAAATACTTTAAGAATTAAGTCTCAATTAGCTAGTCTTGAATTAGAAGAAAATTCCCTAATAGCTGTGGGAAGAATATTATCCTTCAAAAGAGTGTGTCAGAAATATTACATGGAACTTGTTCCAAGAAAGTATTTTCACAGCATGCCCTACAGTCCCAGCAATGACTACTTGACATTTGATTTAATAAGAATGGCAAACTACAGTTATTTTAAAAACTAGGGATGAAAAAAAAAAAAAATTAATTAGCATTTTGCTCAGAGTTAAGGACACCCACTAAAGGATAACAGATGACATAGGGGAAAACATAGTGGTAGCATGACTGAAAATTTAAGCAGTATAAATACAGCACCATAGGAAAATGGGGAGTTGGAGTGAATGACAAATAAGAAATGATAGATGGTAATCAGCTGTGAAAGGTGATGATGACAAGTAATTTGTGTTTGATATATGAAGAGGAACTGAATGGAGGGATCCTCAGACGTTGAGGCTAAGATTCTCAGAGGTGGGTACCTTAGGGCCTTTTCACAGATTACAGAACCAATTTATTTCAGTGCATTGCAACAGTTGATACATTGTATTAATTTCTCTTTTCTTTAATGAATTTGTAATGGTGGTGTTGCATGTGCCACTTGATTTATTGCATGAAATGAAAGCTATTTAAAGAGGGTCTGTTACATATTTCAAGAGTTTATTCACGTTACATTTTATTTTCTCTCTGCATAATCATTCAAAGGTAAATTGCAAGAGCACATGTCTTTGAATGTTACAGATTTCTCAAATATGAAATAGGCACATAGTTCTCTGAAAGCAAACTGGTGTTGCATGTGCTTGTGTTTATGAATCAAGCATCCTAAGCAAATGAACCAGAGTTGTAAGATGAGAGAAACCCAAGTAACTGAATAACTCAAAAAGTCACCATTCATGCATATGTTTTTAAGGTGAGCACCTCAAGGAAGAGACCTATTCAGGAAATAATGTGTCAGAGTAGAAGTCAAGCACCTCAAGGAAATAAAGCACTTAAGTCTGACTGCTCATGATATGAGTAAACACCTGAATACCAAGGCAAAACAGCCTGCTTTCCAATTATTTCTCTTCTCTTTAATAAGCAGGACCCTACTAACAGACAGCCAAGAACAACTAATGGTATTACCTTGCTGGCAAATTTCTGGATTGGTTAAACCACTAACTAAACTTACAGACTAGTCCTTGGCCTCCTGGGAAATGGGATAGAGGCAAGTACTTTGCTGTTACTTGATTATTCAAGCAGGCCTTGAAGGATGACAAGTACCACAAATCATGCCCCATATGAGCAGCAATCCCGTGTCAAATTTAATTAACATTACAAGTACTTCAGAATGAGTGACACAAACTGAATTATTGATGAAGGTCTTTGTTTACATCAGAATCTAAACATAACCTTTTGATCTTGATATTCTAGTGTATACAAGAAATATATCACTTACTTTTCAGTGCAAAAGAATGCTGACGTGTTTTAGCATGATAGCAGGCTCCTTCTCGATATGAATTTGTACTGTTATGCTTGATGTCTTGAGCCTGATGGGCTTGAAAAGGTTTCCTTTACAGTGGAACAAAGATTAAAGTTGTGCATTAAATCACGCTCTGGAATGACTCACTTTCAGTGAAGGTTAACTAGCAGTTATCTCCCTATTTACATGTGTGGTGCCCATCTGGGATTGGTGACATCTAAGACCTTCATTGCTGGCTGACATGTGCTGTGGACATGTATTCCCAGAAGCAGAATGTATTGCAGCAAATTTAATTCTGGTCTTTCCCTCTTTGCATTGAACACCACCTTTGAGTCATGTATGCAAAAATACTAGTCTGAATGTAAAACATCTTTATATGATAATTCCTCAGGTTTGGGATTTAGAGCTGGTATCTATTCAGCAGTATCTGTCATGGGGTTGCAATCCTGTGATGATGCAATACTACAATCTTTGCTCATTACCTCATAGGTGTCTGCAACAAACAAACTGCTACAGACAAAAGGCTGGGAGCATCAACATTAAGGGTAATTTCTATAAAGAAAATCCATTCCCGGGGCTATTAGTGAGAGAGAAAACTGGCAAGGTTACTATAACTGTTGCATATCTTTAAAAGGAATGTTTTCTTGTTTTCACACAAAGAAAGCTAGAATATTGATCAATATTTGCAAGTGAACACTAAGTAGATTTATTCTCTTTTGTATAAACAAATAAATCCAAATTTATTTTAGAACAGATAAAAGTGTTACGATAATTCATAAATGTATAGTATAATACATTTTCATTTCAGTGCTTCTAGATTTTAGATATAGTCACAGAATCACAGAATGGTTGAGGTTGGAAGGGACGTCTGGAGGTCATTTGGTCCAATCCTCCTACTCAATCAGACCCACCTAGGACCAATTGCCCAAGACCATGTCCACACAGCTTTTGAATATCTCCAAGGATGGAGACTCCACAACCTCTCCAAGCAACCTATTCCAGTGCTCAGTCCCCCTCACAGTAAAAAAGTGTTTCTTGTGTTCAGAGGGACCCTCCTGTGTTTCAGTTTGTCCCCATTGCCTCTGGTCCTGACACCTATCACCACTGAAAAGAGCCTGGCTCTGTCTTCTTTGCATCCTCCCTTCAGGTATTTATGTACATTGATAAGATCCCTCCTGAGCCTTCTCTTCTCTAGGCTAAACAGTCCCATCCCTCTGAGCCTTTCCTTATATGAGAGACGTTCAAATCTCTTCATCATCTTTGTGGCTCTTAACTGAACTCTCTCCCGTATGTCCATGTTTCCCTTGTACTGAAGAGCCCTGAACTGGACACAGAACTCCAGGTGTGACTACACCCGATCTGAGTAGAGGGGAAGGATCACCTCCCTCCATCCACCGGCAACACTCATCCTAGTGCAGCCCTGGATACCATTAGCCTTCTTTGCCACAAGGGCTCATTGATGGCTTATGTTTAATTTAGTGTCCACCAGGACACCCAGTCCTTCTCTGCAAAGCTTCTTTCTAGCTTGGTGACCCCCAGCATATACTGGTGCATGGTGTTGTTCTTCCCCAGGTGCAGGACTTTGTACTTCTCCTTGTTGAACTTCATGAGATTCCTATCATCCCATTTCTCCATCATTTTGAGGTCCCTCTGGATTGCAGTGTAATGGGATTGCGTGATGAGGTTTTGGTAGAAGTGGGGCTGCAGAGGTGGGTTCTGTGAAAAGATGTTAGAAGCTTCCACCATGTCCAACAGAGCCAGTTCCAGCCAGCTCCAAGGTAAACCCACTGTTGACCAAAGCTGAGCCAATCTGCAATGGTGGTAGCTTCTCTGCTGATAACATAGTTAAGAAGGAGTAAAATCTGCTGTGCCACAGCAGTGAGCATGAGAAGAAGGATCAGAAGAGACAGTGTATGATGAACTAACCGCAATCCCCATTCTTCATCCCCCTGTGGTGTTTGGGGGGAGAAGGCAGAGAAATTGGAAGTGAAGTTGAGCCTGGGAAGAAGGCTGGGATAGGGGGAGGGTGCTTTTAGTTTTGTTTTTATTTCTTATTATCCTACTCCATCATTAATTGTCAGTAAATTAAATTAATCATCCCCGAGCTAAGTCTGTTTTGCCTGTGACAGTAATTGCTGAGTGATTTCCCTGTCCTTATCTCAACCCACAAGCCTTTTGTCGCATTTTCTCCCCCTGTCCAGCTGAGGAGGCGGAGTCATAGAGCATCTTGGTGGATACCAGGCAGCCAGCCGAGTCAGCCCACCACAGGTAGCATAACCCTCTGGCATATCAGACATTTCACCCACTTTGGTGTCATCTACAAACTTGATGAGGGTATACCCTGCCCCATCATCCAGATCATTAATGAAGATATTAAACAGGATTGGTCCCAGCTTTGATCCCTGAAATATACTGCTAGTTGCTGGCCTCCAACTAGACTTTGCAATGCTGATCACCACCATCTGTGCCCAGCCATTCAGCCAGTTTTCAATCCACTGTGCTGTCTGTTCATCCAGCTTCTCTATGAGGATCTTATGGGAGACAGTGTCAAAGACCTTTCTGTAGTCCAGGTAGACAATATCTACTGCTCTCCCTTTGTCTACCAGGCCAGTCACTTCATCATAGAAGTTTATTAAACTGGTCAGCCATGACTTCCTCTTGGTGAAGCCATGTTGACTGTGCCTGATGATTTTCTTGTCCTTAATGTACATGGAAATGGATTCCAGGATTAGCTGCTCCATCACCTTCCCAAGGATGGAAGTGAGGGTGACTGGTCCATAGTACCTTGGGTCCTCCTTCTTGCCCTTATTGAAGACAGGGGTGACATTTTCTTTATTCCAATCCGCAAGCACTTCTCTCAGTCATCATGACTGATCAAAGATTGCCAAGAGTGGCCTTGCAATGACATCTGCCACCTCCCTCAGCACTTGTGTGTGCATCCCATCGGGGCCCATGTATGTATGTATGTCCTTTTTGCTTAAGTATTCCATGAGCTCTTAACCAAAGCTATGTCTCCCTTGCTCCAGCCTTTTTCCTTGGTTTCTAGGACCTGTGATTCTTGAAGGCCAGACTTGGTAGTAAAGAACAACTAATGGTATTACCTTGCTGGCAAATTTCTGGATTGGTTAAACCACTAACTAAACTTACAGACTAGTCCTTGGCCTCCTGGGAAATGGGATAGAGGCAAGTACTTTGCTGTTACTTGATTATTCAAGCAGGCCTTGAAGGATGACAAGTACCACAAATCATGCCCCATATGAGCAGCAATCCCGTGTCAAATTTAATTAACATTACAAGTACTTCAGAATGAGTGACACAAACTGAATTATTGATGAAGGTCTTTGTTTACATCAGAATCTAAACATAACCTTTTGATCTTGATATTCTAGTGTATACAAGAAATATATCGCTTACTTTTCAGTGCAAAAGAAAAAGAATGCTGACGTGTTTTAGCATGATAGCAGGTTCCACAGCCGATGAGGTAAAGAAGACAGTCAGTACTTCCTGCTTTTCCACGTCCTGTGTAACCAAGTCCCCTGTTTCATTGAGCAATGGGCCCACATTTTCCCTAGTCTCACTTTTGTCACCTGTGTACTTGTAGATGCCATTCTTGACGTCTTTGACATCTTTGGTCTGATTCAGTTGCATTTGGGCTTTGGCTTTTGTGACTTCATCCCCGCATGCTTGGACAATGCTTCTGTATTCCTCCCAGGTTACCCACCCTTGTTTCCACCTTCTGTACACTTCCTTTTTGTGTTTGAGTTTGGCCAGGAGGTCCTTGTTCTTCATCTCAGGCCTCTTTGGCATTTTGGCTTGACTTCTTATTTGTTGGGATGGAGGTCTCTTGAGCTTGGAGGAGGTGACCCTTGAATATTTAACAGTTTTCATGGGCCTCTCATCTCTCTAGGACTTTATCCCATGGGACTTTTCCAAGAAGATCTTTGAAGAGGCCAAAGCCTACTCTCTGAACTCCATAGTTCTGAGCATGTTTTTCACTCTCCTCCCTGCCCTTGGGATCATGAACATCATCTTATGGTCACTACATCCAAGGCTGCCTTTGAGATTCAAATCCCCTGTGAACCCCTACTTGTTGGTGAGTATGAGGTCCAGCAGAACACCTCTTCTTATTGGGTCCTCTATCACTCGGAGGAGGAAATTATCAACAATGCACTGCAGGAACCTCATGGATTTCTTATGCCTTGATGTGTTGTTCCTCCAACAGATCTCACAAATAACATTTTAACATAGATCACAAATAATATTTTTAGTTATGTTAATCTTTGCAAGCTGGATCAAAATCTAGAAACTCATATCTGGGTAAAAGCTATTGTCATCTGGATATAAAACATGCGACCACATTTTTCATAGTATTTAGTGGAATGTAATAACCAATTACTTGTCTGCATTTTGCTTTTAGCCTTTACAATTGGGTCTAAGAATCACAAGTGCTTATAAAAGAATCACTTCTTAAATTTTCATGATACTTTTTACAGCTTCTAAGGATCACTTGTCTTTGAGTACCCATTTTCACTAGTCCTTGGGTATCTGCTTTAAAGAGTCTTGACTACATTTAGTCACAGTCCTTTTTACTTTTTGAAGAGACTTGTAAGAGAATAATTTTCTTTGGAATAAAGAATCCCATTAAGGATCTACAACTTCAGAAAAATTGAAATCACAAGGTAGCATTTATTATCTAACTGCTTCAGCGATGTCAGCATTAATATAGCATGCAGTATGAAGGTCTGGAAAAAATACAGCATCTTTGTGATCATATAACGAAGAAGAACATTTAGAATAGGAACTTGGAAGACATAGAACTATTAATATAATAAATTACGATATAATTTATACAAACTCTAATCTTCTGTACTTTGTTGCTTCCAATAAAAAAAAAGACCTTGAGATAAAATATGTTTGACATTGATATACATACCCTTTGGGGAATAAAAAATTACCAACTCCTTGGCTTTTACAGCTAACAATGCGTCATTTCTGACAGAATAATTATGATGTCATATGCTTGTTTATGCTTCAGAAACATTCACCGCCACCACATTTTACATTTCAGAATTGAATAAACTGTATCAAGAATTAGGGATACTGTAAATACAGATTTCTATTTGTTCCAGATAATAATGCATCTAGGCAAAAATTCTCAGTTTGCCTGAATTTCATAAACATGATTATATAACATTGATCTTTAATATGAAATAATATTAAGCATTAGATATAATTCTTGGTGATGAACTGAATTTATACACAATGTGTATGACAGATAGCAACCTGCAGCTCTTCTAACATTCATTAGAATGTTGTGGGGTTCTTTGCACTACAAGCGCATGCAGAGTCCAAGTTTCTTTGTCTTTTGGTTTGCGTTAACTGCTATCCACACAATTAGTTTCTTTGTTGCTAAAACAGCTGAAATATACCTTTACTAGCCAAAATAATGTTATTAACTTCTTTATATACTTACTAATTATTTAAGAAATGTAAAACCTGATTGCCTTTTAGTTTCTTGATCTTCATACCTATGGATTTCAGTAGAAAGAGTATTATCAGTTTAAGAAGTGAGATAGATAATCACACTTTTTGTTTGTTGTCAACACTAGTAATCTTAGAATTATTATTGCTCTTTAATTTTAATTTCTTCTTGAATTATGATTTTCCCATAAGCTGTTTCATTTCAATAAAACAGTTTTGCATTAAAAATAACTCATTAGAGAACTCCAAACAAGCTTCACAGACACCAGTTATTGTAGCTGAAGCTGTCCTCAATCTTGAAATAATTTTGACTGAAAATTACTTTTTTAAAACAACTTCTGTTTATTAAAATGAAAAAAAAAATATGCATACCTGGAATTGTATAATTCACTTTTATTTTCTTCTACTGAAAAAATAAACACATAAGTTATTATTTAATTGCACTACAGAACATGAAACAATCAAGACAATTACAACTGAGATATGTTAATGTATTATTCCTGATATGTGTTAAAGTTACTCCTCCTGGCTACCTGAATCAAGGGGGGAGGAAATGAATCAGAGAATTAGAGTCAGGAAATATGATATGAATAAGTAATTTGTTGCATTGTATGGAGCCAAAAAGAGCTTAGATGTCATACTGCACTGCTGCCTCTAACTCTTCTTTCTTCTTTGTCCTTCACTACTCTTTTGGTAAATGTGGAAAATCCTTATACTTGCAATCAAAAGACTGATGATAATTTCACACTTTACCTTTGATTTTCTGGTAGCTGTGCCCCTTCATTACTTGTGATTCAGGATTGGTATTGAAAATTCATTTTCGTATTAGAATTATATTTTTAAGATGTCCTGACAACTGGAAAATGTGTTCAAACATTCTATAATCTTGTTAATACTGAGGTAAACTGCTGAATATGTTATGTTCAAGGTGCACAAAACCAAAACAGATGTTTTAACCAGGTATATTCATTAAATTTTCAGCCACAAGTTTTGTATCAGACTGGGACTTTCTGAAACAAGTCAGGATTCAAGACTTATTAACATCATAAATCTTGGAAAAATTGTGCTTTTCTGTTCGTTTTTCTTATACCTGAATAAGGCTATTCAAATGTCGCACAAACTGAAAGATAATATCAGTTCATATATGTGTGTGATTATCTATGGCTAACAAATTTTTCATACTCAGCCATCCTCCAGTTGCTCATCACTGTCTGTTTTCTTGCTCCATGCCTCATATGTGAGAGCTGAAGCACTTGTATGTCTCCACAATATCTTTCAGTCAAAAGGAGCTATCAAAACTTAATTTTTCAGTTGTTTAAAGTAATCTGGCTCATTTTTTTCTCTGAGAGATTAGGGACTGTTCTCACAATCAGATAAGACTGTGGTTTCAGTATACTAAATCTTCAGTCAATATTTTCTTATTTTTGGCATTTCTCATCTTTCACCACCTGTTTCCACTTCTGTGCCATACATGAAATACTCATAGGATATGTTGGCATCACTACTTGTGATATTCTGTGAAGCAGACAGAAGATTCAATCCAAGCAAAACATGCAAAAAATGTTTGTTAATTCCTAAAAGTAGTTGTGCAAGCCCTATGGGCCATAAAGGACAGGCAAGAGTGAGAAATAAAACAACAATGGAAGAAGAAACAAGTGAAAGATATTCACATCATCTGTGTAAATAAGAATTTTTCTACATGATCTTATTAGAGAAATAATTTTGGAGAAAAATAATTTTAAGGAAAATGTTAATGTAACAAGAGTATATCCTTCATCCAGTAAATACAGTAATCTTTTTGTTACAGTTCCATTGTAAATGAATTAAAATGAATTATCAGACCCCAATTATGTATGATCAAAATCAGATGCAGAAACTTAAGTAAAGCAAATGTTAAGCTTAAGTAACTGATTTTTTTTATTTCAGCCTCAAAACCCACAGTAAGCAATGTAGTATAAATGATAAATTTTATTGTCAATTTTACCTTTCACAGTTGCTGGTGCATTTGGTATTTATAGAGAGTTTTTGTTGCTTAATAACAAAAAAAGGACTTTTTCTCTGGAACCAAATAAGGAAATCATATATATAAAATATTTATATCCGCATATATAAAGCGGGAAGAGAATAAACTCTCAGAGCTGAGCTTTACATTTGATGCATGCTGGAATGCCTAAGTGAGGCACCTAGAAATAACAAAGTTGTGTGTGTGTAAGCATAGACATTAAGTTTCACGGAACAATAGACTATCTCAAGTTGGAAGGGACCCATAAGGATCATTGAGTCCAACTCCCTGCTTTTCACAGGACTACCTAAAACTAAACCATATGACTAAGAGCGTCATCCAGATGTTCCTTGAACTGTGACAGGCTTGATGCCATGACCACTTTCCTGGGGAGCCCATTCCAGTGACCGACCACCCTCTCGGTGAAGTTCCTCTTCCTTATGTCCAATCTGAACTTCCCCTGATGCAGCTTCATTCCACTTCTTTGTGTCCTGTCGCTGGTCACCAGAGAGAGGAGATCAACACCTCTCCCTCCACTGACATCCTTGAGGAAGTTGCAGACTGTGATGAGGTCACCCCTCATCCTTCTCTTCTCCAAGGTGAATAAGCCAAGTGCCCTCAGATGCTCTGCCTAAATCTTGCCCTTGAGGCCTTTCATCATCTCGGTCACTGTCCTCTGGACACACTCTAATAGTTTGATGCCCTTCTTATATTGAGGCGCCCAAAACTGCACACAGTATTCGAGGTGGGGCCACAGCAGTGCAGTGTAGAGTGGGACAATCACCTCCCTTGACTAGTGATGCTGTGCTAGATGCACCCCAGGACACAGCTGGCCCATTTGGATATCAGGGCACACTGCTGACTCATATTTAACTTAGCACTGCTAAGCGCTAAACTGCTGTCCAAAAATACATGTCTATTTGAGGGTGAAAGGAATAATTGTCTGTGTTCTAAAGGTCGTGTTCAGCTTGTCTGCAGAAAGCATATTGCCATCTGAGGTGACCGAGTGTTAGTGAGGAGAGCTGGAAGATCAGACAAAGGACCCATGGGAGATTTCACCTTCTGGAGTAAAGGCCGTACATCTGACAAAATGTCTTAGAACACCATAAATGCTAATAAATGCTTACGTGGAAGTAATTAAATTGAGCTCTAGACCACTGCTGCTTGTGTTGGATACATGTGTATGCATGTGTGTACATGTGGCAGAAAGTGGCAGAAAGAATGTCTCTGTAATTAAATGCATTAGCTAGGTATATAAAAATAATGTTGTAGTTAACACTTCAGATCTTTTTTTATAGAATGATCTTTGTTTATAAAATGTCTCTAGTTATCTCCAAATGCAAGTACACAATAATATGAGATTTAAATGCAGAACATAAATTCAGACATTACGAATATTCTGCAACTATAATTTCAGAAGATATTATTTTGTTGAGAACTATAATTTAGACTTAAGTAAAGAAATAAGACTGGAATTCTTTTGTAGAAAACAAGGAGCATGAGCTATACAAGTTGAGGATAACTTTTTAATAAAACTAATCCTTTGGTAAAGTAGATTATACTTTTGCAACTGTTTTCAAGGAGAGCAGGAACCAAGTAAAAATTCTTATTGTTAGAACTTTAGTTAAACTTACTGTGGTGGGGCACAAAAAGAAGTCAAAACAAGTTTGGGTTTGGGGGGGGTGGGGTGGTGTTTTTTCTTTTTTTTAATGCTTTCTTTTGTGAGAGTGGAAGAATATGAACAAGGCCATCTGTTACAGGACAAATCCTTTGATAATGTTGATGACAGAAAAAAAAAAATAGTAGAGACATTTTGCTTAACTAAACTAAAGGTGACATATATCAGTCAAGGTAGTTCTTCAGTAGGCTGAAGATGAAATTAAATTAGCAAAGTAACTTGATATTGGGTTATGCTTCATGTGGTGTGTGTGTTGCACCAAAGAAAACTTAATAATGGAAAAAAAACCAACTAAAACTTCAGTAGGCATTATTTATAGGTATGAGTTTTAAAAACATGCTAAGGAGCACTAGAATTTTCAAGCTTTCTTTGACTTTGCTACAACAGTTACAGAGACACCAATAATATTTTTTGTTATTTTCCAATTCCTTCTGTTAAGAAGTAACTATTACAGAAAACTGTGTCATAAAATACAATTCTATATATAAGCCTACAAGTTTCCTTACTAAGAAGAAAACAATTTAATAAGGACAGAAAATATAAAAGCACAAAAAAGGGAAGAAATATAAAGGTTACTGAGATCTTGGTTGCTATGCGTCAAAACTTGATTATCCAAGTCTGTGTAACCCACAATTGTGGCCTTCCAAGGTGTTTGATTTCAATAGAGTCAAAACCTTCACAATGTGAGACAATAACCAAAACAAAGTAAGTATGAAACACTCATATTCAGTTTTGAACTGTTCACGTCAATTGTAGCCTAGTCCTTGCAAACTAAGAAGAAACTTATTTATTTGTTTGTTTCTTTGTTTATCTCTCTTCCTGTTATATTACATTTGTGATATAAAACTGTAGAATTTACAGTCAGTCTGTAACACATTGTTTCTGCTGCTCCTTCCTCCTCACATTTTTCCCCTGCTCCAGCATGGGTCTTTCCACTGGCTACAGTCTTTCAGGATAAGCCTGCTCCCGTGTGGGCTCTCCACAGGCTGCATTTGCCTTCAGGAAATATTTCCCTGCTGTTCTCCATGGGCTGCAGTGTGGATACCTGCTCTGGTGTGTTCTTTTCCACAGGTTGCAAGAAAATACCTACTCCATTGTGGTCTTCTTCAGGGGCTGTATGGGAATCTCTGCTCCAGCACCTGGAACACATCCTTCCCCTCTTTCTTCTCTCATCTTGTTATCTGCAGGACTGTTTCTCTCACATCTCTTCTTTCTCTTAATCTTTGGGCAGTGTTTTGCCCTTTTTAAAATATAACAGAGGTACCACCATCTTGGCTGTGAGCTCAGCTGTGCCCTGTGGTGGGTCCATTGCAGACAGCTGGAGCTGGCTGTGTCTGGCAGGGACAGCCCTGATCTCCTTTCACAGAGGCCAACCCTGCAGCCCTCTGCTGCCAAAAGCTGGCTGTGTAAACCCAATACAAATGTGCATAAATAATCCTTGTTGATTTGTTTGACAGAGGACAAGGTATACATCTTCTGATCTGGTTCAGTTTTCAGGCATATAAAAAATTCAGGTATCCCACATGGCTTATTGTGTGAGAAACCCACTGTATAGTGAAGGTTTTTTTCTGCTGCCTACAATGTTGGATCAAGTAAACACGTGTAGTGCTATCCTAACAGTGATTACTCAACACTGCTTACAGTGAGAAGCAGTAAAATGTTGCAAGGACTATGGTATTTTGTCACAACTCTGTAAGACTTCAGGGAGGTAATGTTGAGGGAACTTTCACTAAATTTTGCATAAAATACATCCTTTCATTTTACTTCTTTTTCATTTGTTATATTATAGAGGCAAGAATTTCTTAAAGGACAGCGGTGATGCACATCACACCATCCTAAGCACATTTTGACTTCAGCAGACATCCTGGGAAGTTTCCTGGGGTCATTCTCAGTGTTTTATTACACTAGTATAATGAGAACTGAGTAAGAGCTACAGTTTGTTGTCAAAGGCCTCCCTGCTACTCCTCCCCAAATGGCACAGAACAGCCTGCATCCCCACCGCCTGAGAGGTATGTCTAAAAGGTATAATACTGACCCCCATTTTCCCCAGGGCTCCATGTGAAGGTCTTAGATAGGAACACTTTTATTCAAAACCAAAGATTCAGAAATATTATGAGGGCTATACTGAAGCAGTGTTTTTAACGTCTGAAAACCAGTTTTGTGGTTTATTCTCCAGTACATTGCCTGAGGGCTTCTTGCAGTTTTTGAGACTGCAAGGGCTACTGGGATAGCGATGAAGTATTATGTAGAATGTAAGGAGACAAATCTGTTACACTCTTGTCTGTATGGGCTTTTGGCAACCAGACTTGCTTGAAGTGATCTGTGTAGAATGGCTGAAAATAGAGCTAAAGAGATATCTATCAATTAAGGAATAGGAATGATCTGGGATCCTGTACTCAAACTCACTGATGTTTTATTTAGCAGTGTTCTCAGGTATCTTTGTCCATAATACTCTGGGAGAAAACAGCTTTTGAATCTTGACATTAAGATATGATACAAAGGAAAAAAAAATAAAGTTTTAAAGACAAATAAAGTTTTAAAGACAAATAAAACTCCAGAGACTAGTACATAAAATATCAACAGCATTCTATAAGAAGGTAATGTTTGAAGTAGGAATTACTGAAAAGGTTGAGCAAGGTGAATAGAGAGATTGGTAACTTTAATTGTTTATGTAAGTGAGGCTCCAGGGACTGAGTTCCCCATAAACCCTGTATGAATAAGATCATGAACACAGCCTGAACAAGCAATGTGCCTGCTCATAAGATTTTCTCAGAGATACACATAATATAAAATACAAGAATTCTGCACTCAGACACCAGCCTAATATTTTCAGAGAATAAAACTTAAAACATTCATCTCAGGTTTTAAGGCAGTTAGAAGGATATTAAATCTTGTTGTGGCTTTCAAAGCTGTTTAAGCTGTCAGCGTAATCACAGCCTTTCTTAGCCATGCTGGATACCACTATCTATGAGAGCTGTTAACAGGTACTATGGACCTTCCCAGGAGTAAGTGAAATAGCCATAGATTAACTTCATACCAGTGCCCATTTCTCCCAGGCAGTAAAACTGGACAACACATATCTTCTATGAAGACACTCCTATGTAAGAATAAACTATTCTTTACCACAACTTCCTGGCTAATGAACTATTAAAAATGTTATGGAACTCTGGTTTTCTAATCTGATAGAAAAAGAATCCTGTTTTACACTGACTGGCACAATAGAGTTTATCCAGTGACTATACAGATTTAACAAAAAAAAGTGGAGGACAGTAGACATGAACAAGGAAAGGAAAAACAGAATATCTGTGTTAATGTTTTCATTTTGAGACCAGAATTCAGTAAATCCCTTCAGATTTTATACTATTTTTATCCTTTCCTTTTTGTGATCTAATTGTTACTACTGTGGCTTGGATCACACTAAAGCAAATCACATTTTTTAAAAGTTCAAGACCTGGTAACCTGAAACAAATACTTTTACATTAAAATAAAAAAAAAAAAAAAGGGTTTTTTTAGATGAAACTAGTGTGTACAGGAAATTAAATATTTTGTTTACTTTTGGAGTTGAAAGAATTGTCTTATCTTGTTTGTTGTGTTTTTTTTTTTTTTAAAAAAAAAAAAGTGCTTTAACGTTCAGAGACTAATATTTCATTTAGAAGAATGTTGCAAGAAAGCATTTTGGCAAAAGATAATGTTTCTTTGTTAAGTTGTCACAATGAAATATTTTTACATTTTTAAATTATTTCTTCCTTCTGGCCAAAAGTATTGCAACATTTGCAAATGGAATTCAATCTACTAATAGTTTCTGTTTTCTTATTCCTCTATTTTTGATAAATGTTTCAATCGACCAGAAAATACACATTATTTACATTAGGAACATTTTCTAAATCTGCTAGGTAAAGAAGGACTAGTCCTCAGAAAGAAGTAGTGACTATATTAATTAGTTGAGGCTATAAGGATTCAGTCTTTTAAATGCAGGTTTTTTCCATGGACACTGAAGTTGCCCACTGATTTTTAAAAGGTGAGTCATGGTGGCAGGACATTCTCACTGAATGTTAGAAATCAGGAGAGTTTGGTCGATTATTAAAGGCTTTTTCAGAATAGTTCTACATTAGTCCAGTGAGTGATTCATTCTGCCTGTCTCATTTATTGTTATATGGGGTTGATTGCTCTCTGTAGTACCTTTGTCTGTTGACAACTATATTAGGTTAAAGAGGTTATAAAATTTTTCAGTGCTTAAAATCTGATGAGATGAGCCCATTTTATATATGCAGTAAATAATATTTTGCTAATTATAAAGGCCAATGGGCTGGATTTTTCTTCTAACTATAGGTCTTTAATACTACTTTAGATATTGTGGAGTATCCTGTTCAGATGTCATTTGTTGTTTTTTTGGGGGGAGGGGATTGTTTGGTTCATTGGGGAGGTTGTTTATTTTTTTGTTTTTCCCATAAAAATACAGGTCTTTAGAGATCCAGTGTTATACCTGCCAGATTCACCCAGAGGTATTGTACAGCCTAAGGTTTATCAAGAGCTTTATGTTTAGCAGTGAAATCCCATCATTTGTTGAAATGACCTTAGTACAGTTTCCTAAAGACTGGACTCCAGTGCCAATATCTCAGATATCTTAATGCGGGTATGTATGACATGACATGAAGTTTTCCACTGATTATGATGGGAATTTTGAAACCTGGTTTATATATATAAGCCTACTTTTACACCTTTATTTGGGTATCTGAGACCTGGTGCTGAATCCTACCTTTGCTGATGATGAAAACAAACATACAAAAAATGCCTGAAAATACCCAAACAAAAAACCCGCAACACACTAAAGTCATTAAGAAACAAAAAAAATCTCTGAAATTGTGTGAGTCATATTTAAACCTTTTTTATATGAATACAGCTAGAATTACTAATCTCCTTTGTTACATCTTTTTGTGACTGTAATTACAGAGCTTAAACAAAACATTATCATGTGAGAACCACAGGAAGAGCTTCAGAGTCTCCTGAAATTAATTCAATTTTTCTTTGATAACATAACTAATTTTCTCAAGAGGGTATCTGCAATTTGTTAACACACTGATTTATTTTCTGAAGGGAAAGCTCCAGTTTTCAGTTCTGGTAATTTGTCACCTAGCCACTACAAGAATAACACCTATAAATTTGCTCTGAGACCTGCTCAGTCTAAGCACAGAAAAGTCATTTAGCAATCATAACTTATACTCAGAGGAGCTGCTATCTCAAAAAATGCTACAGCTACCTCTCTAACATACCCTGCTAACAACTCTCCATAATGGTTGCACAGCATGTGAACAAAACTGCTCCTGCATACCACGTATTTGTAACAATATATTGCTGTTGAATGTCACTTGCAATGCAATGCTTTCTTTTTTTTTTTTTTTTTCCAGAAATCCGAAGCTCCAGCTGGCTTGTCTCATTTCAGAGCAGAAGAAAGGGGGCTGAGAGAATGTGAAATTTTATCTAAGGAAATGTCACTATTATGTTGTTTGTGGTAATAGGTGCTAAACAGAATGTGTCTTCTTAATATTGGTGTTCATCTCGTTCTTCATAAATTATTGTCCTTTCAAAATAAAAGTAAAACCCCTGAAATCATTATACTGAAAGCCACTTATTTCTTTGTGAATCTGTACTCCAAGCTGGCTTTTATTTTGCTGTTTTTTTGCTTTAAACAGGTAGGCAGATGAGTATTCTAATAAGTATGTAGGGCAATAAAAACTAAATTAATAAAAATAAAAGTTCTATTCTTTCTAACAAAATTCTTCCTGACAAAATTTTTAAAAATGAGAAGTTTGATGATTCCAGTTCTTTCAGGATTTTATTGGAAAGTCGGGTAATTGATGGGAAAGGATTGAAGAAATGTATTTCTGCTTGTAGTGGATTGACCCCAGCCAGCAGCCAAACACTCATACAGACACTCTCTCCCTCCCTGCCACACCCCAAGAATCTGGGGGACAAAATAGGAAGCAAAGAAAGTGAGAAAACTCATGGGTTGAGATAAAGACAGTTTAATAAATGAAGGAAAGACAAACAAGCAAAGCAAAAGAAATTGCTCATCCCCTCCCACAAACAGACCAATGCGCAGTCTCCGTCCAAACAATGTCCATCTTGAACAACTCCTGTTCCCTGCTTCTTCTTCCTTTACTCCAGCTTTTATTGCTGAGCATGATGTGGTATGGCATGAAATATATCGTTGGTCAGTTTAGGTCAGCTGTCCCTGCTGTGTCCTCTCCCAGACTCTTGCTCCCCTCCAGCCTGCACACTGGGCAGAGGCAGAGTAGGAAAAAAGATAAAATTCTTGATGCTGTGCAATCACTGTTCAACAACAGGTGAAACACTGGTGGGTTATCAATGCTATTTTAGCCACAAATGCAAAACACAGCCCAATACAAGCTGCTATGAAGAAAATTAACTCCACCGCAGCCAGACTCAGAACATGGTTTAGTGTTTAAAATTGTCTGAAGCCAGCACCACGTTTACTGTTTTCCCTTTGTGTTGAATCCTTCCTCTCTGATCTATATACACGCTTCTGACTACTTCTTAAAAAAAATTATTAACAATTCACCTTTATCTAAATTCCTAAACCAACCTTAACTTTCCTAATTTTCCTCTTTAAGAGTTCATCCTTCAGCATTTTCATTATTGCCTGCATCATCTTAGGGAAATACAAGTAATTCACTATCTTGAGAATCCTTAAAACACATTCCAGATTTCCAAAATTTATATGCTGGAGCAGTAAGTTTGCTATTGTTTTATATATTCATTTAAATGTTATTGCTTGCTGCTGGGACAGAAAGAACAGTTCATATTTATACAGACATTAAAATTTATCAAGACCATTACTTCACATCCCTTTTAGGCCAGAAATCCAAAATCGCAGCTAGCTGTGCTGCAGTCTCCAAATGTGGGAAATAGTATTGGAAATGTGAAGATCATTATGAATTAATAGTGAGTGGTAAACTATGTGTGTAGAAACATCAAAAAGCTAAAAAAAAATGCAGAGGACTTTTGAAAGTAGGATGTGTCATGATTCCTTGTCTAGGTCATCCAGACTGCAGCACATATCCATGTGCAACTTCTCAGGACACACAGACTGAATGATAAAATACAGTAAATAAATCTTGATGGATCATATAGGTGAGTCAGGGTGGAGAGACTAACTTTGTCAGGTACAAAACATCATTTTCACAATCTGTATATGGTCACCAGGTTGGTGTCTGCAACCCACTCTACGCTAGTGTGGTAACAAATACTGAGCATGAGATTGTGTTAGTGTAACTAACTCTGAAGCATAACTCTCTACACAGAAGGAATAGGATTCAGTTATAGTGTCCAAACAATTCAGTTTAAATAATTAAATAGCAGTGTGTACATAGTAGATGGGGTTCAATTTTCACACACAGAAATTTAGTGCCATTTGAGGTGTTATAGCATATCCAACCTGACCTCTGACAAATGTTATGGAGTTTGTGTCTTCTTTAGGTTCTATGTCTTATCTTTTAATTCCATACATCTGTTTTACATGTCCTAAGAGGTTTTAAATACTACTAGACACTTATGCATGGCAATTGAGCTCTGTATTTTCAAGCTCTTCTTATAGACAATGAAGACCTACTCAACACGTTTAGTGGGCTGTATATGTGTTCCCCTTTTCAAACTTTGCTGCTGCTTCAAAATCTGTGAGTCTCCCTTGAGTCCTCTGACTCATGAACTAATTCAAAGAAGATAGTCTGGACTCTTATGATGAATAGCTAGAAGTTAAGCAGGGATATACTGAGATGCTTACAGTGGAGACAGGCTTCTATTGTTATACACCTGACCCAACACTGTGCTGAGCTGAAACTCATTGCAGACATTTTTATTCACTCATGATCCTAAGCATTAGCCTTCTCTTAAACTCAAGTGCTTAACTGAACAGAATATGCTCTAAGAACATACCTATTCAAAGAAACATAGTGCCATACTGTGAGAGACTGAAATGTCCTATGACTGTCTCAAAGCTTGCTTGTGTCTGTGCAAACCTCCAAGAGAAGCTGCTGGGGCCTGTGATTTGGTCTGGGGGATGTCGCCCAGGAAAGCAGGAGTGTATTGAAGGATGCAACCCCCCACTTCTTTGCAGTTGCATTGTCAGACTCCGTAGACAAGCCTCAAAGGGGCAGAGGTGTGCTGAGCTGGCCCCATCCTGTAGCCATTTGTGGCTCTATTGTGTAGGCCAGACCCCATGCATGCATTGATAATGAACTGACAAGAGGCAAACGTTCCTGCCCTGAAGCCAGATGCAACAAAACCTGTTGGACCACAGAAAAAAAACCAAAGGCGAGCAGATATGTTAATCAGTCGATACGATGAACTTAAAAAGACAGCAGAAAATTTTCTCTGTGTGCATCTACCATTGAAGCTTGATTCGTGTGCACCCACCACCGAAGAACTGAAGACTGAGGACCAACGGGACGCCGCTGGATCCATGCTGGTGACTATTCTTGCAGCCCTATCCCACATCCTTGTTTTATTTCTGCCTTTTCCTTCCATTCTGTCCTATCGCTACCCCTCTTCACTTCTTTAATAATAAAAAACCTGTTCTGGGTATATGGCATTTGACCTCATTTGTGTCTTAATCTCGTTCTTGGGATCGTATCGAAACCTCCCCCGACATTGGATCGGGACACATACACTCCTTGAAGTACAGTGTAGTGCTGATGATAAATACCAAGGAATTAGGAAACCTGAATTTAAGTTCTGTTTCATTGTGAGGAAATCCAGAGTGTACTTTGCAGGAGAAAGAATTGATACCTAGGTTATGAAATAACTGAAGTAAAATGGAGGAGGGAAATAAAAATTCATTCAGAGAAAACTGTATGCAAGGAGTGCTGAAGTGTTGGATGCCTAACTCATTTTATATTAAAGTAGTGGATTGAAAAATGAAGAGCTCTTTGAGAAGAATACACTATAGAAGGCTGCCCCCTTCTAATCCTGCACTGCAAATTACAAATGCAATATTCCTCTACTTTTCTCTCATTTTACCTTGTTTCTCTTCCACCTCTTACAGTGTCATGTCTGTGTAAAGACATGTATTTCTCCAGTTTACTTGCACTTTGGTAGTTTTTACACTCTCCTGAAATATAATTTTGTTTCTGAATCCTCTTATGCAGAAGACAGTACTGAGCCGATCTTCAACACCTCATGGATGAGCAGTTGAACTTCAAAATATTTTCTGAAAAAGATGGGATACACTGAACTTCTCCTATGACCACCTATTTGAATGAAAATCATCATGGCTTCTGTGCTTTGAGCCAATTTATTGTTGATAAGCTATATCAGGTTCTGAGCTAACTTCAGTATTTATGTACTTCTGTCTCTCATCCTTGAAAGAATATGGACCAAGCCATAACTAACAAAATGTCCAGACACCAAATTTAAGGTGACCTACTACCTCTTTTACTCTTATCTGGTATTAAGAAAATATTTATAAAAATCATCAAATTAACATATTAATTACTTATCTGATTGTCACATTGGAAATTGGCCAGTGTGACACCCATACATAAGAAGGGTCGGAAGCATGATCCGGGAAATTATAGGACTGTCAGCTTGACCTTGGTGCCCAGGCAGCTGATGGAGCAGCTCATCCTGAGTACCATCACATAACACATGCGGGACAGCCAGATGATCAGGCCCAGTCAGCATGGGTTTATGAAAGACAGGTCCTGCTTGACAAACCTGATCTCCTTCTACGACAAGGCGACCTGATTATTGGATGAGGGGACGGTTGTGGATGTTGTTTACCTTGAATTCAGTAAGGCCTTTGGCACCGTTTCCCACAGCATTCTCCTGGTGAAACTGGCTGCTCGTGGCTTGGATGGACATACGCTTTGCTGGGTAAAAAAACTGTCTGGATGGCCGGGCCCAAAGAGTTGTGGTGAACAGAGATAAATCCAGTTGGTGGCTGGTCACGAGTGGTGTCTCCCAGGACTCAGTTTTGGGGCCTCTCCTGTTTAACATCTTTATTGATGATCTAGATGAGGGGATCGAGTGCACCTCAGTAAGTTTGCAGATGACACCAGGTTGGGTGGGAGTGTTGATCTGCTCGAGGGTAGGGAGGCTCTGCAGAGAGATCTGGACAGGCTGGAGCAATGGGCTAAGGCCAACTGTAGGAGTTTCAATAAGGCCAAATGCTGGGTTCTGCACTTTGGCCACAACAACCCCATAGCAGCGCTACAGTCTTGGGGAGGAGTGGCTGGAGAGCTGCCAGTCAGAGAGGGACCTGGGGGTGTTGATTGACAGCCGGCTGAACATGAGCCAGCAGTGTGCCCAGGTGGCCAAGAAGGCCAATAGCATCCTGGCTTGCATCAGAAATAGCGTGGCCAGCAGGGACAGGGAAGTGATCTTACCCTTGTACTTGGCAGTGGTGAGGCCGCACCTCGATTACTGTGTTCAGTTTTGGGCCCCTCACTATAAAAAGGACATTGAATTACTCGAGCGTGTCCCAAGAAGTGCACCGAAGCTGGTGAGGGATATGGAGCACATGTTGTATGAGGAGCGGCTGAGGGAACTGGGGTTGTTTAGTCTGGAGAAGAGGAGGCTGAGGGGAGACCTCATCATCCTCTACAACTACCTGAAAGGAGGTTGCAGAGGTGAAGATGACTCTCTTTAACCAAGTAATAAGTGATAGGACAAGAGGTAATGGCCTCAAATTGCTCCAGGGAAGGTTCAGACTGGATATTAGGAAGCATTTCTTTACAGAACAGGTTGTTAGGCGTTGGAATGATCTGCCCAGGGCAGTGGTGGAGTCCCCATCCCTGGAGTTGTTTAAGAGTAGGGTCGACATAATGCTTAGGGATATGGTGTAGCTGGGAACTATCAATGTTAGGTTTATGGTTGGACTGGATGATCTTCAAGGTCTTTTCCAACCTAAACGATTCTGTGATTCTGTGTCTCTTAGGGAATACCTGAAACAGATTGGCAGACAGTTCTTAAAGAATAACGTTAATACTTCAAAGTGAACTCAAATTGATAAAGACACCTTCTGCAAATGCCACAGTGCTTATGATTTATCCAAGACAACTCCTTACATATATGGTAGGTTTTTTGGTCAGAGTTGACTTGTATTATATCAGAGAGGTAGAATGATTTCTTGTTTATGAAATATGATGAAAATATTTCCATAGAAATAGATAGTCTTCTATCTTTAGTTCTGATATTTATCTTTCCCTGTCACATATCAACCAGAAACCAGGATTTAAGGAAAATTCACCTTGCCACTCAGGACAGTAATGTGATTAGTGACCCATAAGCAGAGTTCATAAGGAATTCCACCTTTCACGGAAGCTATACATTGGTACAACAAAACAACTTCATGGAAAGTTTGCCTATACAGTCGATTTATTTTGCTCATATTTTTTTCTCAGGAACATTGTCCACAAAATATTGCTACAGCCAAAACGGAGAACACCACTTCTATGAAATCAATGATTTGTTGATACCCTAAATATAATATTAGCAATATAAACAAAATATAATTTATTATTGCTCCAGTTACACTAACACTACTATTAATACATAAAAGACACATTGATAATATGCTTGAAATTCATACATGAGAAAATATATTAACATCTACATCTTTACTTCAGTCTTATTGTCACCTTTCCAGTGTCCCCTGGGTCATAAGACTGCTTATGTCATCTTCTAAATCAGAAAGGTGATGCGTTCTGTGCGTTATCGGTGTCCCAAATCTACACTAGGATGAGTTTGATTTTGGAGATGAGGATCCCTTCATACTCATTTTTCAAGTCTGATTGGGACTATTTTTATACATTTTCTGGCTTCAGCCTGTTTCCTGGTTGTTGGTATCCAGGTAAAGTTCAAAAGTTGCCCAATAACATCCCCCAGCCTCAGCTGACATCAAGGCTACACCATGACCATTGTGCTTGGTCAGACCTTTATTCTCTGTGATATTCACAGAAATAAAGATAAAGCAGAAGAAACAGTTTCTTCTGTGGTAGTTGTTCCAGCAAGGTAAAATACACCTTGGCCAAAGTGAGCTTTGACTAGTCCTGAGATCCCTCATGCTGAAATCAATATGAAGCCTACATTATTGTACCAACAATTAAAAAAAAATCATATTTAACAAGTTATAAACACATGCACAATAGGTTACATACTTCTTAACTCCTGGACTCAAACCTGGAATGTGAACAGCAGTTTTCTTGATGAAGAAGCCTGACCAGGAGCAGAGCACAGCTTGGCTCAGAACCTCCGATGTGCTGACTATAAGAATGCTAATCAATCTGAACTGCTTGATTTGGTGACCATTTGTCCTTGACTTATTTTTACAAGAACAGTGTATATACATTGTGTCTATGGCAAGAAAAGCATCTTAAAAGCCCTAATACCACCAGATTTAAGCAGACTTTTGTAAGAGAAGGAAAAAATTTATTTCTAATGCAAAAACTGTTCCTTGTTAAATGTCAAGTCCTTTTCTTCAGAACATGTTGGAACTAAAGTAATTGTAACATGAAGATATCAGAAAGAAGAGGAAGCAAGAAGAAGATCCATTCCATTCAACATTTGTGTCAGAAAAAGCTAAATAGTTTGGTAGAAAATTATAATAATTAAAAAATATGTATTAATGCCATTATCTGGGTAGGATCATAGTTAAATTCTAACAAACATATTACCTAACCAACTGAGAACAGAATCTTAGAATAAGAACCTCAGAGCAATATTATTAAGATTCAAAACATGTATTTTTTCCAGGTATTAAAAATAAAATTACAAAACCTCATGCTTTCTCCATCACAGTATATTATCAAGCTTCTTTGATATTTTTATGGGCTAAGATGCCTTATATACCTTTTTGGTAATCACTGTCACTTACAGTAGCAGATGTTTGATTTGAGGAGGCAATTTGTTAAATTCTGAGTAGCAATTACAGTCATACCGTACAGCTCGTTAAATGATTAGTGTATAATCATATACTTATTCTTAGGTATTTCACTTTTGGAACAGCTGAAATGTCTTGAAGATCTATTTTTTAACAAGGATATTAGCAAAGCTGTAACGTAACATCTCATCGTAATGAACAGATCAAAATTGTTTTGAAATAACTAGTAATCAATTCATTTCCTGGTCAACATGATCACACATGCATTTCAGTATTTTATAGTAAAATACATAAAGAGCATATATTTGTTTCAGGAATGTGGTTAAAAATCACAGATATTTCCAGAAACAAGCTTTATGAAATATCTGAGTAACTGAATAACTGTTTAATTGAATAGCTGAAGATTAAAATAAATATGTAAAAGTATGAAGTATGTCTGCCCAAATATATCTTTTTTGCAGGTGGTAATAGACAGAAGAGCTAATAGGTACTTAAGCATCAGTGTTGAAGACAACTATTAATCATCTAGATGCTTCCTTAAAAGAGCTACATAGATACACTTATGTAGTACAATTAACAAATTCCTAAAACTGTAGAGTGTATATTTCTCATCCAGAAATAACATTTCTATGTATGTAGAACCTACAGGATTTCAGCCTTTATTAGAACACAAGTGACACAGACATAGCAAAAAAATGAGTTGAAGATCATTCGAAATTGTCTGATTTTCCTGGTAATACCAGTTGTACTAATTGTATAATTTGTAAAAAGCACAAAGAAAAATAAGTGTGAGTGCACTGAAAGAAACACTGCTAATCTTCACTCAGTAAAATAAATAAATATGACACAATTGTTTCCTTTACCTTGGAATACTATTTCCTTTATAAAAGCATCACTTTCTGTCTTTATACATTTCCTCTGCATGCATGCAAACATTAGAAGGAGAGGGACAGAAAGAAGCAGTAGTGTGAGAACAAAGAGAGATGCTAAAAAAAAAAATCTTATTATGCAAATAAAACATTCATAAAAATAAATAAGGTTTTTTTACTTACTTCATCTGGTTCATGTCACCATGATGTATAAAATCAGTTACTCTGAATGTTAGAGTACATACTCTCATTTACCTATTATTGAAAGTACTGTACTTAATTAAAGTGTAACTTACAAATAAAAAGTCTATTTTTAGTTTAATTTAAAGTAAGAAAAAGTGAAGAAAAAATAAACATGTATAATTCAACCTCAGAAAAGTAAAATTAAAATCTGAAGATAATTATGAAGCAGAGAAATTAATTAATCTACAATTACAAAATCAGTTAGTGCTTTCAAGTCAAGGAAATTAAAACAGCATTAACAATAAAAGACAGGAATCTGATGACTCTTACAAAGAAATGAGAACAACTATTAAGACATTTATAGATTAGAAGAGAAATAAAACCATTTCATTAATTATAATTCATTATATAGAGAATAAAATTTATATAATTAGGAAAGATGTCAATTGTATAGCTGTTGACATAAATATTTGCTGTGGTTTAATCGTTTCAGGTCCTTCACTTCTAGTTAGAATTTCACCAGAACATTCAGAAACAGGAGACTCTGTGAACATTCTTTATATCATGATTCTCCAAATTTTTGTCTTCATAACCTGTCGTAAAAGTCCACAGAGAGCTTGTGTACCTACACCATAGGAAAATTCTACAAAACATCTAATTTACTAGAGATATGATTAATCTTAAACAAAAATTTGTTTGCTTCATCCTAGACTTACACTTCTCATAAGTTTATGGATAAAGCATACTCAGCTTTCACAGAAAATAAAATCTTTCATGATCAAAGACTTAATCTTGCCTCCTCAGTTGGAGTAACAAGCACAAGCTGTCAAGAAAAAGAGAATAATCTTTCATCTGTTTCGCAGACTTCCATATATGTTCAAACATTTTTTGTTCTGTTTTGTTTTGCTATTATATGTTATATAAGCAAAAAAAAGTTTTGTTATTATATTTGTATCGAAACTGACTTTTGGAAAAATGGCAAAATATATATTGACACAATCCAGAAATCCTTGTTTGATTCTTTTCCTAAAAGAGAAAAACTCTGTTAAAGGTATTTTTGCTATTCTCTCCACATCTTGGGTATATCAAGATTGCCAAAGTCACGTAGGCTGTTTACTTTATTTTTCATATTATTATACAGCACAGTTAACTCATCAAAATGTTTAAATATAGACTGAAGTTAAATTACTAGACCTATTTTGTTCTGTTCAGTTTAGTTTTTATACTGTGCTACTGTTCTTGCAGGAGCTAATTTGCTTAAGCTCTTTGA
Organism: Strix aluco; assembly: GCF_031877795.1. Taxonomy (NCBI): domain Eukaryota; kingdom Metazoa; phylum Chordata; class Aves; order Strigiformes; family Strigidae; genus Strix; species Strix aluco. The sequence goes on along the minus strand of NC_133932.1, from coordinate 83,622,184 downwards.
GTTTTTTTTCAATTTCTGGTTTCCTTTTTCTGATATTTTAACCTCACCTGCCTCACTTCCTTCCAGTATAAAATATTTTTTTCTTTTTTTCCAGAAAGTATATTTATTCTTACTCAGTTGGGAAAAAAAAAGCTACTATGATGTTCAGAAATTATAAACTTTTAAGCATGTTTAGAGAACATAAATTTATTAGCTTTTTCCAGCCTTGTTTCATTCATGAATACCTTCATCTATCTAACCACATCTCTATGTGAAATAAACTAATTGACAATGTTTCTTCATCTATCAAAGTCTCTAAGAGAAAGAAAAATAAAGTATTTGCAGGACTCCCATACATATATGAAACAATTAAATGACTTAAAATTATAAAATAATTATAAAAAATAAGAGAAATAACTAAGTGTATTTGATTGTAGCCTGTTGAGAAGAAACTTTCTGATAGCTAGGAGAGAGAGGTTTTTGAAATATTCCCATATTTGCTATTTAAACAAAATTAATCCAAATAAAAAAATAGGTGGATAATAGAAAGGATGCCTTAAATTTCCCTCCCAGTATGCTAAAATGAATTACATAATAAACATCAGATCCAAAACTCTGAAGGAAAAGAAATAGAAAAAAAAAATTTCTTCTGCATCTCTTAAATTAAATCTATATTGAATTTCATTAAATTTTCTTACATTTTAATATAACTTCAATAATTAGTTGTGAGACCAGTTTCTAACTGTTTTGACAGAATTTCATATCTCACAACACTTACATATAGCTAACTGAAAAGAAGATATTTAGAACAAGGTTGTAATTTAGGGCCTCTATGGGACCTGATAGTATGGAGAGAAACAAGGATCTCTCAAATGTTTTTCTATCTGAAAATGCGTACTTATGGGAAATGAGACATGCTCTGTTGTGTAATGCCAGTCCTTCAGGTGAAGAAATTTTTCTGAATCCATCAGAGTTTCTTCTTTTGGAAATTAAAGTTCAACGAAAAGAGCAAGGAGTGAGAGGAAAAAAAGAAAGGATGTTGTACAACTGGTTCTTATCTTCAGGATGTGGGTCCTAGGAACTAGAAAGCTTTTGAGTCCCACACTTCAAAAGCAACATTTATTTGCATTAAAACCAAAAATCAAAGTTCAGATTTATTTCTGATGTCTTTATATGTGAATTACATCTGAGCTACATACTGTGTTATCTCTATCTTATTCAAGTAGAGTTGATAAATAAGTAAGGATAACTTGATAGGAACACCTGCCATTCTATACAGTTTTTCCATGCATTGCTCTACCAGCCTGTGACTTCACACTTGAATGTCAGTCAAGACAGAAGGATATATGATAGACTATGAGTTTAAAATACATTTGATCAGGTTACTGAACAAGAAATAATTAATATATGTATCTTTGAAGAAAAGTACTTCTAAACAAAAAGATACACTTGAAATCTTAAAGATATGTAGTTCTCAAAACAGTCACTAGTGTGAGAGATGAGAAACCAGGCCTCCGAGAAACTAAGAAAAACAGCCTGAGAAAGCAAAAGTTGAGGCTGATCGAAGGAATGCCTCAAACAGTCTCAAGACAAAGCTATGAGTCACAGGGTGCATTCTGTGGAGGTCAAAGCAGATAAGGGTGCCCGAATAACACAAGATGCAGCTGGAGGAGGGAGCCCTGTGAAGACAGGATGGCTCTGCTCTGGTGCACCTGGCCACATTTCAAGGGCCATCTGTCCGGTGAATGACCTTTGCTTCATTATCCATGAAACGCATATTAAAGTTAACACCCCTGAATATGCTAATGAAGACTAACATGATCATGCTAATTATATCGTCCCATGAAACACCTTACCCCTCCCCATACATGGGATACGTAGGTATGTGGGTCGACCTAGGGGACGGACCCAAGGAAAGTGGGTATAAATCAAGGGGGCGGGGAGGGGGGGAAGAAAGGGGGGATCCTGGAGAGTGCAGTGAAGTGAAGAAGATGGATGCAAGCGAAAAAGATGGATGCCTCCTGGAACCCTCGCCAGCGGGATCAGCGCAGAAACCCACACCGGTGATCTGCATTTCCCCATTCCCTCTATCTCACTCTTTTCCCTTTCCCATTAAGCAATGCAAGGCATATCGTATTGCTTGCCACAACTTGCTATATACTTAGCCAATTACTGTGTGATCAATTAGTACATTGTGGGTAGTTAATAAATGTTTGGACTTGGAGACTTGTTGTCAGCTCCATTGGGGATTTGTGAATCTGAGTCACTTGTCTCCCTCATCTGAGTGGGACATGACAACTAGTAAAGCAGAGCTGTCATGATCATGTAGGTCCTTTCTGTAAATGTCTTATTATTTTGCGTTCCAACTTGGTAAAAAGTGAAGAGTTCCACACTTTAATTTAGTTTGGGGGTTTTTTGTTTAGCTATTTTTAGGAGTTTTTTGGGGTTTTTTCTTTATGCTACATACATAGAAATGTAAATAAACAGATATTTTTAAAAACTCTTCATCCTCAGTTCTCAAAATGTAATGGAATTTATCAAATGGCTTTAATCCCTTTTTTTCAGTATTGTTGTGTGTACATTTTTTTTGTATTTTTTGCTTGATACCTGTTCATATTTTAACAATTGTTTACAGCTCAAGACTAAGATATTCTTTGTCAGATGTCATTTTCCAATCATTTAACAAAGACTGGTGACATAGAAAGGAGTTAGGATTGTACAATTAGGTGTCAGAATGGCACCATTTCCTCTACCATAGCAGACATCATTCTTGTCCCCTTAGAATAAATATTTGTAGCTAATTTGTTAAAATTCAAAGTGACAAGAGACATATAAATCTTGAGTTAAACTACAAAGTACATTTTGTGTTGACTTCAGAAACGGGCTTATCTTTGAGATTTCTTAGCACTCAGGATGGTTTCAAGACCTATGAGAATTTTTAGTTCACCGGATAGCTATTATACTTTTTCATTGAGGTCATAGTAATTTAGTAATGGCAATAAAATATATATTCTGGAGAAAAATGTATTGTGACCTTTCTAACATTATGATAGACAAAATGGTATTTTATAGGAGAAATAATATATAATTCTTTCTTTGCCCTTATTTTATGTTTATTGTCCTGGTATATGTGTGCATATTTTTATATATGTGTGTATAATATACATACATATGTAAAACCACAATGCATACATACATTATATTTGCATGTATATTATGTATGTGTACATATATAGACAATATATACAAGCATGCACTAACATCTATGAAAACAGCAACTCCTAATCAAGTAGCTTTGGGCTTAAGCTTGTGTAAATATTTGCTCATGTACCAAATTACTGTTTTGGATATTGAAAAATAAATGGCACCTAAAGTAAGGAATACATACAAACATACCTGGAATTATGAAAAGAGAGACTTCTTCATACACATCAAGTTTTCTACATTGATTCAATAACCTTGATAGATTTAAGATTTAGGATTTCAGAAATACTATCTAGGAATAAATCTGTACAAATATAGAATTATATATCTAAAGGGGTGTGTGGCAGGTGCATCCGCCCAGTGAAAACAGAGCTTCCTGGCTGTTGAAACGTGGCAGCTTTTGGCTGTCTTTGTTTTCAGGGTCTCGCGGTAGCTGAGACCTTTGACCAATGGGAGCCGCTATTGACTACAGGTCAGATTCGGCCTGGGTATAAATGGAGTCCCCTGGGGGAGCCATTTTGAGCTCGTCCCCTGGAGCTGCACGCTGCGGTCAGAGGACTCTCCCCTTGGGTCAGGACGCTGCCCAAGGAAACTCCTCGAGGTACTTTGGGTCGGGACGCTGCCCTGGGCAGGTCCTCGAGGTTGAGAGCCCTCACTTTCTAGGTGAGTGATAGAGCGTTTTGGGTTGTCGTTAAACCCTAGGCTGTGAAGCTTTGTTTTTCGTTTTGGGTTCTCGTTAAACCCACGAAGTGAAGTTTACGTTTGGGGTTCCCGTTAAACCCCTAGGCTATGAAGCTGTGTTTTTCGTTTTGGGTTCTCGTTAAACCCACGAAGTGAAGTTTTCGTTTGGGGTTGTCGTTAAACCCCTGGGGTGTGAGGCTTTGTTTTACGTTTCGGGTTCCCGTTAAACCCTAGGAAGTGAAGTTTTCGTTTGGGGTTGTCGTTAAACCCCCGGGGAGTGGGGCTTTGTAAAGTATTTCGGGTTACTGTCAAACCCCAGAAAGTTATTCTGTTCTCCTCTTGTGGACATCCGGATCTGTAATCTACGGAGAGCTGACTGGTGGTTTTATGGAAAAAATAAATCTATTTATTTTTTTAAATTGGTGGTGGGTTGCTTATTTGGAAGCCTCCGTAACAATTGGCGTAGTCGGCAGGATGTCAATAGAGGAGTTGTTACAGAAATATAGCTGCGCCCCTTCCCCTTTAGAGATACAGTGGGCAAAAGAGAGGCGGCTTGACCCGGTAGAAGTTGTGAGAAAGTTGAAACAGAGCCGGGGAAGTTGGTGGATAAGCAGAAATGAAGGGAAAATGTGCGCCATATTAGGTGCTTGCTTGACTCAGGCGCAGGACTACTTTGCAGCAGTGGAGCTGGCAGAAGGAGTACAAAAGGCGGCTGGCATTCAGGCGATGGATGAGAGGGGGCGGTGTGGAATTCCGCTTGCCGCGCCGGTGGATCCCAGCCACCTTAAACCTCTCATCAGAGGGCTCCCGGATGCCTTAAAGACACATATCCAGTCCCTTAGAGAGATGGGCTGGATTGATTTGAGTGGGGGTGGGGGTGAAAATCGGAGGGTTCGACAAGTTAGTCGAACAGCTTCCCCCGCTGAACAGCCTGCTCGTAGAGAGTTTGAATTGCCCCGAGATAAGTTAGGCCGATTTTATGAGTCAGGAAGGAATGATCTTTGGCAGAAGGCACTGGCACTGGGGGTGCCCCGGGCCGGGTTGCATGGGCGGTCTACTGATAATATCTTAAAGTTGGTGGAATTGCTGGAGGGGAAAACTCGAAAACAAAGGGAAACACAGGTAACTCTACTCCCTCAGGAAGGGAAAATTAACCCTTTTGTGGCATCGAGGGGGGAGTTGAGAGAGTTAAAAAAACTAGTAGCTGCGGTTTGGGGATCGGGCCGCCCACTCCGCACGGTGAATTCCTGCCAATGGTCCGCTGATAAGGAACCTTATATATATATTCCTGTGGGTCCTAAACGGATAAGTTTGGAGTTTTCAATTGACATAGGGGCTCGAGTTAGTGTTTTAAATAGACAAGTCACTGAGTTAGGATTTAAACCATCAAGGAAATTTACAAATATAGTAGGTGTGACGGGGGCAATAGAAAAATGTCCCCTAGTGAGAACACATTTCTCTTGTAATTCTCTAGTTTGGCCAGTCCGTAAGTTAGATGAGCATTGGTGGTTAACAATTGATTATTGGAGATTGAATAGCAATATTCTACCTTTAACAGCTGCTGTCCCAAATATATCACCAGTAGTAGCAGCAATACAGGTAGCTGCTCATTTATGGATGGCTGCTTTAGATGTTAAAGATATGTTTCCTATGATTCCTCTGAGGGATGAAGATAAGCCTCAGTTTGCTTTTACCTGGGAGGGGATTCAATATGCTTTCAATCGACTCCCACAAGGGTATAAACATTTTCCCACTATTGCTCATAATACTTTGGCCAAGCTTCTTGATATGGTGGAGATGCTGTTGGGTGTTCATATATATCAGTATATAGGAAATATTAAAGAACAGGTAGGACAAGAAATTAAATTTTTAGGAGCTTGGTGGGTGGCTGGAGCAATTGTAGTATCTGATGATATTTTATCAGTTATTGAGAAGGGACAGATACCAGGTAATAAGGTAGAACTGCAGCAACTGTTGAGTTATTGGAGGAAGCATATACCAGGGTCTTCAGTAATTGCCTGCCCTTTATATGGTTTGCTGCGGAAAGATAGAGCATGGGACTGGACGTTACAGCATACAGAGGCCCTGAATGTTTTAAAGGATGAACTTAAAACTTATCAGAAGTTGGGGCCCTTACATCCACAGGACCCGTTGAGAGTGAAGTGGGGATTTGCAGAACATGCCTCTTATTGTGGCGTGTTTCAGAAGGGACCACAAGGACCGGTTAGACCTTTGTTATTTTCTTTCACTTCATTTAAGGAGGCTGAACGGCGGTATATAGAGTGGGTAAAGGGCCATGTAAGAGATGGAACCCCTGCTGCAAAATGGAATCAACAAGTAGATCATTTGGCCCAAATCAGGGTAGTTAATAGTGACAAAGGAGATTGGGATCGGCTGGTTGAGTGGCTACATATTAAGCGAGGTCACTCAGGGAAAATAGATCTCTGTTGTGGGTGTTGGTCCTGGGGATGGCCTGTGCCAATGAAGATGTGTGAAGCAATTCTTATGGCTTGTCCACAATGTCAAGTGAGGCTTAAGATTAACCATCCAAATCAAGCACCAGCCCAACATATTAAAGAAGGTAAGGGACTTTGGAGCACCTGGCAAGTTGATTATGTTGGTCCTTTAAAACCATCTCATGGAAGAAGGTACATCTTGGTGGGAGTAGGGGTGGTATCGGGACTAACTATGGCTACAGCTGTTAATGTAGCTACTGGAGGCCAAACAGTCCAAGTTTTAAAAGGATGGTTTTCAATTTTGCCCATTTCTGAATGTATTCAGAGTGATAATGGGTCACATTTTACAGCTGCAGTGGTGCAAGACTGGGCACGAGGGGAAGGTATTGAGTGGGTGTTTTATACACCATATTACCCTCAAGCCAATGGCATGGTGGAGCGATATGTATGCCAGCCTGTCATGGTGAAGTTGCTCCTAGTTGGCATTGTGTCTATGGTCCTGGTAAAATCTAGGGGTTTATATGCCTGGGAGGCTTTAGATAAAGGTGAGGAAACCCACCGAATTAGTGTCCAATGGATAATCTCTGATTTTTAACTTGATGCCCGGGTTTTGATCCGAGGCCTAGTTTTGTTTTTATTAGGACCTCGGAGGAATGGATGATGTCGACATCTTGCCTGGCTGTGGGGATCCATATGGACAATCAAGATCCTGATGACAACGGGGTGGTGAAGCAGTCTTGTGAAATTGACAGCCCTCAGAAGAATATGATTGGACTTGGTGTTGTTATATTGGGCATTGATTGTTTGTTTTGTTAGAATGGTTAATCAGCCTTTTCAATTTTGACTGTATAATTACCTAGGGATGACAATCCACAATGAGCATGGAGACTCACCGGACCGCGCTCCCTTTTAACCTTGGAGGCAAGAGGTGACTGCGCCACCACTCCAAGGAAACCAGCCGAATCATGACTGTAGTCACGGGGTGGATTGTGGCAGGTGCATCCGCCCAGTGAAAACAGAGCTTCCTGGCTGTTGAAACGTGGCAGCTTTTGGCTGTCTTTGTTTTCAGGGTCTCGCGGTAGCTGAGACCTTTGACCAATGGGAGCCGCTATTGACTACAGGTCAGATTCGGCCTGGGTATAAATGGAGTCCCCTGGGGGAGCCATTTTGAGCTCGTCCCCTGGAGCTGCACGCTGCGGTCAGAGGACTCTCCCCTTGGGTCAGGACGCTGCCCAAGGAAACTCCTCGAGGTACTTTGGGTCGGGACGCTGCCCTGAGCAGGTCCTCGAGGTTGAGAGCCCTCACTTTCTAGGTGAGTGATAGAGCGTTTTGGGTTGTCGTTAAACCCTAGGCTGTGAAGCTTTGTTTTTCGTTTTGGGTTCTCGTTAAACCCACGAAGTGAAGTTTACGTTTGGGGTTCCCGTTAAACCCCTAGGCTATGAAGCTGTGTTTTTCGTTTTGGGTTCTCGTTAAACCCACGAAGTGAAGTTTTCGTTTGGGGTTGTCGTTAAACCCCTGGGGTGTGAGGCTTTGTTTTACGTTTCGGGTTCCCGTTAAACCCTAGGAAGTGAAGTTTTCGTTTGGGGTTGTCGTTAAACCCCCGGGGAGTGGGGCTTTGTAAAGTATTTCGGGTTACTGTCAAACCCCAGAAAGTTATTCTGTTCTCCTCTTGTGGACATCCGGATCTGTAATCTACGGAGAGCTGACTGGTGGTTTTATGGAAAAAATAAATCTATTTATTTTTTTAAATTGGTGGTGGGTTGCTTATTTGGAAGCCTCCGTAACAGGGTGCTAAGGTTATTATAATATATATTATAATACTAACTGTAAATAAGAATCACTTTCTTTACTATTTTCCCCTTTGCAAATATTTTCTTAAACCAAACATGTTAGGTCATTTTCACAATAAATCATTGATTCTTGTTTATGTCAGTTGTCCTATTTCACGGAAACAGAACACACACAAACAGAAAATATGCTCAAAGCAGGATTTCTTAAAGCATGTTACCAGGGTCTGTGTCTTGTCAGGTTTTGAATATCTCTACAGAAGGAGACTCCACCACATCTCAGGGAGGTAATCTGTTCCAGGTTTTCATCACAGTTACAGGAATATTTTTTTCTTACATTTAAATATAATTTCTTGTATTTCAGTTTGTCCCCATTGCCCTTTGCTCTGTCACTGTAGACCACTGAGGAGAGTCTGACTGCATCTTCTTTCCTCCCTTCCACCATGTATTTACACACACAGATCAGATCCCCACTGATCCTTCTCTTTTCCAGACTAAATAGTTCCAACCCTCTCAGCCTCTTTGAACGTAAGATGCTCCATGTCTTTCTTGTACTGAGGAGCCCAAATCTTGATCCAGCACTTCTGATGTGGCCTCACCAGTGATGAGTAAAGGGGAAGGATCACCTTCTTTGGCTTGCTGTTGATGCTTTTTCTACCACAGCCCAGGAAGCTGGTGGCCTTCTTTGCCATAAGGGCACATTGCTGGCTTACAGTCAACCTGTTGCTCACCAGGACCCACAGGAGGTTTTTTTCTGCAAAACTACTTCCCAGATGGTTTCCACAGCCTGTCCTGGTGCCTGGGGTTACTCCTTCCCAGGGATATAACTTTGCATTACCCTTTGTTGAACTTAATGAGATTTTTCTCTTCCCTTTTCTCCGACCTGTTTAGGTTCCTCTCAGCCATCTGGTGCATCAACCACTTCTTCCAGTTCCGTCATCTGCAAACTCAGTGATAGTGCACTCTGCCCCATCGTCCAGGTCATTAAAGAAAATGTTATCCAGGACCTCAGCAGGGATAAATTTCTTCTGGAGGGGTTCAATATTTACATGTAATTTTAACTGAACCCTTGCTGTCTGGTTCTGTCAAGGTATCACTTTGGCAAATGATGCCCCAAAATTTTACCTCTGTAACGGGTCTTGAGGTTAATCTCTTAACCATGATGCCCATATTTGGGGTGAACCCTGTCTTGCTGGTTATTATATCCCCTTCACTTTTGAACCTGGTCCACCACTTCCTCATTCCATTGGTTTTTATGCTTCTTCTTCCCTGTCATTCTCATTTTAAAGTTCTCATCAGATTGCTCAGCTTGTTGGCAAAGATGCTTTTGTCCACCTTAGTCAGGTGGATTCCATCTCTTCCAATCAGTTCTTTATCCTCAGAGAGAGTCTCCTGATCACAGAAACCGCAGCCCTACAGCTGACATCATCTGCACAAACAGTTGTTGACGCACAGGATACTCCTTAAGGCTTTTCATCTCACTGACAGGATTGAGGAGAAAAACATCTGATCCACCAGGCTCTTGACCATTGCCCCTAGATGCATTTAGTCATGTGTGATATTTTTCAGGTCTCTCCTGGTATCTCCTCCAGTATCACTGGTGTGGACATGGTAGAGCAGCAAGGTTTAATAGTCTGAGAGTGAGAGAAACCTTTCCATAACATATTGGACCCAGCATGCAACAAACTTCCCTAGACAACAGGTCAGGTCAGCAGATGGGGGTCTTTTCCCACAGCAGGGCATCACCCACTGTTATCACTTGCCATTTCCTCCTGGTCGCTGTTGCAACACTCAGACTCAGCCAGCTCAGATGCTTCATTGACACAGCTCCCAGACCCTTGCTTGCTATCAGAGCACTAAATCTCTTCAGTCGTTGCAGAATCAACGACTACAGGTGAATCAAGAGCTTCTCTCCTAGTGCCAGAAGCCACAGGTTTCCAGCCTTTGCAGGTGTCTTCACTTCCCACTCTGACCGGCACAGACTTTGCCTGCCCTTCCTTTGATACAGCTAGGGGTTTGGGCTCCTGAAGCTGCAGGGTCTTGGAGAAGATCTGGTTATCTCTTTCTGGTGTTCTCTGCTGCTGCACAAATGTTGACATCCTCCTGTAAATCTTCCGCTTGGTGACACAGATCCTCCACTCCCACCCACCTCTTGCAGGCAAGGAACCTACCTCCTGATGTTCCAGCCTCAACAGGTGGCTCCAGGTGTCCCAGCAGCCTATGACCTGGGCAGCTGCATCCTCCTTGGGTCAGGGCTGAGATCTTTGATGTTACAGGGATAGTTTCTTCAGTACATGCTGGGGACCAGTTCTTGCAGTTCATCATCACCATTGCTGAACATATGCACTACCCTCAGCAGAGTAGCTGGACCCCTCTGTGTGCCACTCTCTGCAAACTTCTGTGCAAAATGCTACACCTGTGGGTTGCCTCTGTTAGCTGCATTCATATATAGGTAACATCTCAGGAAGTTTTACAAAAACTTATTACATCTTTACTCATCTCTATTATGTTATAATGCAGTACAATTAAGATTAACCTTTATCTGTGATAATACAAGGCAATGTCATGAAAGATGTCCATAATTTATGCATGTATAAATATTTATACATGTAATAAAAAAATTAAAAAACCCCAAATCTTTCTGTATTTGCTGTAATCTCAACATTAATTTCTTTCTTGTATACCTGTTACAGGATTTTGTTAACTTGGTGAGAAGACTGGAATTGCAGATCAGGCAATATATGTCAATGATCAGAATTTTCCTCCTTGCTTAAGATGATATTATTTCTTTTCTGGTTAAATGTTAATAAACCTTTCTTGTTGTTATTATTATCTCCTCTGAATTTTTACTTCATCTAATCTCCTTTTCCCATTGTCTGTTTTGGATTGTTTCCAACACTATAGTCTCTTTTTCTCTCTCTCTCTCTGTCCATTTCTGTGTTTTCTTCCTTCTTTCATTTTTTTTAAACTCATACCATAAAGTCCAAGAAAAAAGAGCAGGGTTACATCTGGGTGCGTGTCCAATGTTCTATTTAGTGGCAGTAAGAGAAAAGAATATATATGTTTCTAAAGACACTGTAGATCCCCAATTTATATCCAGTGCACAAAGATGCCTGTCTTCAAGTGAATATTTTTCAGTGAACAGTAAAACACACAGAAACTTAAAGTTTAGATAGGTTCAGTTGAATTGCACTAATTAATGGAAAAAATCATAAATGGCTATTGAACACAAATTTACAATAACCAGTGCAATTTAAAAAATAAAGAAGTCTCTATGACTACAAGAAGTTGGGAGAATGTAGGAGACTATATTTTGGGGAAATATTATGTGCTCCATATTCATTTCCTTCAGTTGTTTTGTACTGGCAGTTGCACTTCAAAATAAGTTGTCAGTTGACCTAGATGAAGGGCAGTCATTCAAACATTCTTAAATTGCCAGGAATGTAGTGAAAACTTGAACAGTATTCCAAACCATTTGTGACAGAAACACATTTTTCAGTGTGCAGTGTTCACCCTAATATGGACTTTTGGAAACCTCTTCCTTTGGTCATAATGTAGGACCCTTCTAGCTGTGAGTAAAATTTGTGGCTTATAACTAAGCATTTTGTGGCTAGAACATCCTCTGAATGAAAGAAAAAATATTACAGGGAGATAAACAGATTTAGAAATGACACTACCTTTATACTCCATGTATTCCTTACAGTTTTTCTAAGTGATTAGTAGTGACCTGAAAACTTACCAGATATAATATTAATAATGCTGATCTACTTTGGTATTAAAAGCTTCAGTTTAAAAATTCCTATTTTCAGAATATTCAAAATCTCTAAATATACTATACTGCAACAATTTATTGCAGGAAGGAAATTTTCTGCTTATATGCTCCTTTTCAGCTCCAAAAATTCAGACTCAGAGATTTTGTACTGAATAAAATATGCAATGAAAATTGGGAAGCTATTGTAATAAGATGAAAACTATAACAGAATGAAATAGAAAATTTTTTTATGTGCTTATAGAAGTTTATGTGGAGAATTAAGGTGGTTTCTCTATACAAATCACCTAGAGATATGCTATTCCCAATTCACCCTTGTTCACCAGAAACCTGAAAGTTCCCATTGACAGTTCTATAAAGGCAAATACTGCCACTAACTAATTTGATAGTTCACTCCAAGATAAGGAACATAACAAAGGGTTGGATCTGATAACATTCCCCATTTCCACAGTGCACTTGCATAACTAATTTCCACCACAAAACAAACAAACAAACAAACAAAAAACCCCCAAACAAACAACAAAAAAAACCCAAACAAAAAACCAAAACAAACCTCACTTAGAAATAAATATTCAGGAATTTGTCCATTTAAGAAAAAGATGAAAATCCTGAACATCAGATCTTGAAAGCAGCGTGAGTTTCTCAGGGCATCTGATACGGGCCTACCATGGCCATCTTGGCCAAGAATGCATTACAACCCAAACATGTGCAGTGGACTATGGTCAAATATGACAATTCAGACAAAATGAGTGATGAGCCTTGGTATGGATCATGGATCAACAGGTGACAGGAGAGTAACATCTGTAATTTCTAGAGAGGTATAGGAAGATATAAACCTATTTGGTTGTCAGTCTGTGCTGATATCTGGCTATAAACTACCCCCCAGTCATAGAGACCTGAGGAACACTGTCAAGCCACTATCTAACATCCATAGAAGCAGGGGACTTGAGGTGTCAGAGCTGAGCCCTGCCTAGAGCTTTACACGGACATTGGTTGGAGTAAGTGTTGTCCTCAGACAGGACTGTTTCAACTCACTGGTGTGGTAACTGGTGTGCTCTCAGCTAACTATAACTGTGCATGTGTATGTGTTTATAAAATTTTCCTTGACATAGCTTCTATTTTGCTTGATCCACTTCATAAGTTGAGTTTAGTGGTATCACATTATTTGGTGTTCCTTTTTCCCCGATGACAGCATAATCTGTTACTCCTATTCCTACTGCCCTATCTTCAGCTTCTGGGAGTTAATGTACCTACTCTGATAAATAAGACAGGACTTCATTTAATTTCATATGAAACTAGAACTCCTAATGAAATGTTGTCCTATTATCGATTTCATTTAAGACTTAGAGACAGTTTTATACCTACCATATAAATATGAGTTATACAAATTCCTGGGTTTCTCTGGATAGTTTGAAGTATGGAGTATCTTTCACTGCCTCAATGTCATTCCAGTAAAGATCAGAGTGCAACCTCCCTTTGTGTATACATTGCTTTGCTCTGCTAGTCCAAGAAGATTAAGAAATAGGAGACATCTCCCACAGATGCCCTCTATTTTTAATAACAGATGTAAATGGAGCAGAGTATTGGACCTAATCACCCTCAGGTCACTGTTGTAAGTCCTTAAATCTTCATGTGTAAGAGGAATATAAGTTTATACATGGCTGGATCAACAGGGCACTTTTGATCAGTACTCTGACTTACTGTATGAATTAGGCCATGAGATTTCCCTTAATTAATATCAGTTTCACACCCAATAACAGGATAAACTATATCCATGTCAGTCATTGGAGTTACTGGTGAAATGGGAAGATGTTTGACAATGAGAAAGGGAGACATCATGATCATTTTCAAGAAGGGGAAGAAGGAGGATTTGGAAAATTACAGGTTGGTCAGATTAACTTCAATTAAAAAATTATTCTGGAAATCATGTCCAGACACTTCAAGGACAAAAAGGTGTTTGGGAGAAGCCAGTGTGGATTTACCAAAAGCAAATTGTGCCAGACAAACCTGATTGCCTTCTATGATGAAATGAGTGGTTCAGTGGAGAAAGAAAGAAAAGTGTTTATTGTCTATTATGACTTTAGCTAGGCTTTTGAGATGAACATGTATACCTACATTATCCCTGCAGGCACAGCTTCTCAAATATGACAGATAGTGGTTTAGCCACTTCATCCACCAGTTCCCTCAAGACCATGGATGCATCTCATCATGTCCCATGGACTTGTGCACCTTCACGTTCCTTAGGTGGTCTTGAACTTGACCTCCTACAGTGGGCAGTTTTTTCCTTCTCTCAGTCCATGCCTGTAGCGGGAGAATATTGGACTTGCACAACTCTATGAGAGTTATATCAAGCAAACCCATTTATTTTTCCAATAGTAGATACTTATGCTCTCGCCAAAGCTCTTATTTCATAATTAGCAAATCAGCAATTAGACAGCTATCTACCTTTTCTCCTATCAGCATAAGACCACTCTAACATGCGCTGTGCAGACCAATCAACTTCTTGTTCACATGCTGTTCACGCGGCGGTAACTTCTCACAGTTCAGTACTTTTCCACAGTTCAGTGTTGCAGCTGTCCGTTGTTTTTCCCTGCCACCTTGGTACAACTCGGCAGTTTCTTATCTTTCTCCCAAGGCCTGTTTCTCATCAAAGCCTTGATGCTTCTCAGGGTCTACGCAGAGCTGACAGGCCAATGCCGACCTGCTTGTCTCCCACACATGCCTTTACCTTCTGTGAATTAGGTGGTGTGGCTGGAGCACTTTCTGGTGAAAACTGAAGCAAAAAAGTGGTTGAGTACCTCAGCCTTCTCTATATCCTGGGTAACCAGGTCTCCCATTTCCTTGTGCAGAGGGCCCACATTTTCCTTAGTTTTCCTTTTATCAACAACATGCCTATAGAAGTTTTTCTTGTTGCCCTTATGTCCCTGCACAGATTTCATTCTATCAGGGCTTTGACCTTCTTAACGTGATCCCTGGCTGCTCAGACAGTTTCTCTGTATTTTTTGCCAGGCTACCTGTCCTTGCTTCCATGCTCTGGAGGCTGCCTTTCTGTATCTGATCTTGTCCAGGAGCTCCTTGTTCATCCATGCAGGCCTCCTGGTATTCTTACCTGACTTCCTCTTTATCAGGATGCATCACTCCTGAGCTTGGAGGAGGTGATCCTTATATATTAACCAGATTTCTTGGGTCCTTCTTCCCTCCAGGGCTTTATCTCATGCCTCTCTGCCAAGCAGATCCCTAAAGATGCCAAAGTCTGTTCTCCTGAAGTCGAGGATAGCGAGCTTGTTGTGAGCCCCAAGGATCTTAAACTCCACCATCTCATGGTCATTGAAACCAAGGCTTCCCTTGAGCTTCATACTCCCCACCAGCCCCTCCTTTTTGGTGAGAATGAGGTCCAGCATAGCACCTCTCCTCATTGTGTCCTTTATCACTTGGAGAAAGAAGGTATCATCAACACATCCCAGGAACCTCTTAGGTTGCTTATGTCTTGCTGTGTTGTCCCTCCTACAGATACCAGGGTGGTTAAAGTCCCCCATGGGGACCATGACTTGTGAACGTGAGGCTGCTCCTATCTGTCTATAGGACTATCCACTCCGTCTTCCTGGTTGGGCGGCCTGTAGCAGACCCTCACTATAATGTCACCTGTCCCTGCCTTCCTTTTAATCCTTAATACTTATGATAATTCACCTATATGCACTCCTATATGTATTATGTAAGGTGTTAATGGTGTAATACTCATCAAACTATTTCCAGGAAACTGGCTACTTGATGTCAGAAAGTCTGTCTTCATAGATGATACTCATCATGGAGTCTGAAGTCAGCCAGGCATACCTGCTCTGTCTGAGAGGTTTTGTGCAGAGATGCTCCTGGAGATAAACTAATTTGGGGTAGATAATGAGTTACTTTTCATAACTTTTTGGTGTAGATATATAAGTGAGTACAGCACACCAGTTCTTGGAGCAATTGTTACTGCTGCTTGTTTTCCTGGAAGGTCAGTTTGTTATTATATTTTCTTTTTTCTGTGCCCATCAAGGTTTCTTTGTCCATCAAGGAGTTTATGAGGGATGTCTTGGGGCTCCAGGCTAAGTAGTTATTCCTCTTTGTCAGTGTGTTTACTGGGTTGCCTTTGTGTCCAGGGTTTGGGCAGGGGGTAGAAAATATGCTGGAGAGAAGGGCTGCTATTCAGTGGAGAGAAATGGTCTGACAGGTAGCTCATGGAGTTGAAGGAATTCCTACACATGGGGAGAAATAACCCTAGGCATCAGCACAGACTGGG
This sequence comes from Strix aluco, assembly GCF_031877795.1. Taxonomy (NCBI): domain Eukaryota; kingdom Metazoa; phylum Chordata; class Aves; order Strigiformes; family Strigidae; genus Strix; species Strix aluco. The sequence goes on along the minus strand of NC_133932.1, from coordinate 83,606,032 downwards.
GGTTGACTGGCTACAAAACAGAAATTGCAGAAAAGTACCTAGGCATTCTGGTGGACAAGTTGAATATGAGTCAGCAATGCACTATTATGTGAAGACACTTCCCTGATATTAGCCTTCATGATGTTTCATGTGGAGCACTATGTCCAATTTTGGTCCACAAGAGAAAGATTGACAAATGAGAATGAGTTTATCATGAAGCCATCAAACTAGCTGGGGGGCAGAGCCCAGGAAGTTGAGTTGAGAAAGTCGAGTTTCTTTTGTTTTTGCTGTCTTCAGCTACGTGTTGTAAAATACTCTTCCTGGAAGTGCACAGAGAATGGACTAGAAGTAACAAACTTAAATTGTAGTAAAGGAAATTCTAATTAGATAAGAGGGGGAAAAAAAAAATCAAAAAAAGGGTAGTCAGATATTGCCTAGGGATGCTGTTTGTTCAGGTTAATAGGAATTTTATGATTGATTTCATAGGGCTTTATGTCATATTAAATATTTATGATTTCAAAGAAGTATAAATAAAAGCTAAACTTTGATGGGTCAACAAGACAGTACTAATTTCAAATTTCAGCTGCCCTGAAGACACTGATTTTAAATAATTCTGTACCCCTGAATCCACTTACATCTTTAAAATTATCAGTGTTTTTCCTCTGAGCTGCCAGACATTGCAGTCAAATATCAAACAGCTAGCCAAGCTTTCTTGGCAGGATGAAGTGTTTGGTCTTTACATTATTATTCCTAGAGCTGCTGCCTTCTTCCAGAAGCAGCATCTCTTGAAATGTGCAGTCAGTACTAAATAATCTGGTTTTTAAAATCATAGTTAATATTTGCATTTTATATTGGCTGTTATCTGATGAATTAACAGTATTTAGCTAAGCTTTCAAAGACTGCTTTACGCATGTGTATGAGATTTTTTTAGTGTGAAAGAACAAGGAGAAACCAAGGGGAGGAAATGAGACTGTACATGTTCAGAGGGAATGAGGGGGAAACCTAGAAATAAAGCACTAGATTCATGATTTTCAGTCTCTAGTTGTATTTGTCAGACCCCTTTCTCCCACATTGGGAGCCGGAGAGGTGTTATATTAGACCAAGAGACATGACACTTTTTGAAGTGATAATCAGTTCTGTCAAGACACAACACCATCTTGGAAATAAAAAGAATCAGAAATACTGTTTAACAAAATACCCACTATATCCTTACTGGTCCTGCAGATGAGTCAACTTTACAAGGCCTCAGAAAGCTACCATGATTTTATCAGGCAACAAGCAGACACGTTTTACTGAAACTTTCCTAGTTCTACAAGACTTCTTATGTTTTTTCATGTCACTGTTCTTTTTTTCTCTGCCCTGTCATCTTATGTGCATTTCTTCAGTCAGCTAATCTCTCTTCCACTACCCACAGTTTTTTAAAACTATTTTTTTAAACTATTTTATATCGAGGAGTTCTAGGATGTAATAAGTGAAAATAATACTAACTTTTAGAATATTATTTTGCAGCCTTGTTGTGATTTGGCAAGACTGTATGTTTTAGTGTTTCTTATAGTTATCCGTCAAAGGGGATATTGTAGACACCTTGAACTTTACAAGAACCCTAGCTTCCCACTTGTCATGTATTTTCACATCCAGGACCAGTTTCTAAGATCTATGTGAGAGCCCACACATGTCTGTATACATGAACATCTTTTCTAAGCTGTATCTTCAAGTCTACAGAAAGAATTTGAATTCAATTAGTTATGTAATGCTTCATACTCAAGCTATTATTGCAGGCCTATAAGGTGGATAATATGAATATATTCAGCATAAGTTTTCAAAGAGATATTTTGTTAAAAGTGTATTCTTTTACTGACAGTAAAAAGTTTACAGAATCACAGAATCATCTAGGTTGGAAAAGACCTTGAAGATCATCTAGTCCAATCCTTAACCTCACACTGACTGTTCTCAACTACATCATATCCCTCAGCACTATGTCAACCTGACTTTTACACACCTCCAGGGATAGGGACTCCACCACCTCCCTGGGCAGCCCATTCCAACGCTTAACAACCCTTTCTGTAAAGAAATGCTTCCTAATATCCAGTCTAAACCTTCCCTGGCGCAACTTGAGCCCATTCCCTCTTCTCCTATCACTTGTTCCTTCTTTAGAAACTTATCCCCAGCTCTCTGCAACCTCCTTTCAGGTAGTTGTAGAGGGCAATGAGGTCGTCCCTCAGCCTCCTCTTCTCCAGACTAAACAACCCCACTTCCCTCAGCCGCTCCTCGTACGACATGTGCTCCAGACCCTTCACCAGCTTCGTTGCCCTTCTTTGGACATGCTCGAGTAATTCAATGTCCTTTTTGTAGTGAGGGGCCCAAAACTGAACACAGGAATCGAGGTGAGGCCTCACCAGTGCCGAGTACAGGGGTAAGATCACTTCCCTGTCCCTGCTGGCCACGCTATTTCTGATGCAAGCCAGGATACCATTGGCCTTCTTGGCCACCTGGGCACACTGCTGGCTCCTGTTCAGCCGGCTGTCAATCAACAGCCCCAGGTCCCTCTCTGACTGGCAGTTCTCCAGCCACTCCTCCCCAAGCCTGTAGTGCCATTGGGGGTTGTTGTGGCCGAACTGCAGCACCCGGCATTTGGCCTTACTGAAACTCCTACAGCTGGCCTTAGCCCATCGCTCCAGCCTGTCCGGGTCTCTCTGCAGAGCCTCCCTACCCTCGAGCAGATCAACACTCCCACCCAACTTGGTGTCATCTGCAAACTTACTGAGGGTGCACTCGATCCCCTCGTCTAGATCATCAATAAAGATGTTAAACAGGAGTGGCCCCAAAACTGAGTCCTGGGAGACACCGCTCATGACCGGCCACCAACCGGATTTATCTCTGTTCACCACAACTCTTTGGGCCCGGCCATCCAGACAGTTTTTTTACCCAGTGAAGCATATGTCCATCCAAGCCAGTTTTGTCAGGACAATGCTGTGGGAAACGGTGCCAAAGGCCTTACTGATGTCAAGGTAAACAACATCCACAACCGTCCCCTCATCTAATAAGCAGGTCACCCTGTCGTAGAAGGAGATCAGGTTTGTCAAGCAGGACCTGCCTTTCATAAACCCATGCTGACTGGGCCTGATCATCTGGTTGTCCCACATGTGTTATGTTATGGTACTCAGGATGAGCTGCTCCATCAGCTGCCTGGGCACCAAGGTCAAGCTGACAGTCCTATAATTTCCTGGATCATCCTTCTGACCCTTCTTATAGATGGGCATCACATTGGCCGATTTCCAATCTGTTGGGACATCCCTGGTCAGCCAGGACTGCTGGTAAATGATGGAAAGCAGCTTGGTGAGCACCCCAGCCAGCTCCTTCAGCACCCTCAGGTGTATCCCATCCAGTCCCATAGACTTGTGTATGTCTATGTGATGTAGTAGGTCACTGACTATCTCCTCCTGGATTGTGAGGGGGTTGTTCTCCCAGTCTCTCTCTTCTGAGAGCTGGATCTGAGGCTGGATTCCCTCAGTACAACTAGTCTTGTTATTAAAGACTGAGGCAAAGAAGGCATTAAGCACCTCAGCCTTTTCCTCATCACTTGTTACCGTATTTCCTCCTGCATCTAGAGGGGATGGAGGCTCTCCTTGGTCTTTCTTTTGCTGTTGACATACTTATAGAAACATTTCTTGTTGTCCTTGATTGCTGAAGCTAGATTAATTTCTAGCTGGGCTTTAGACCTCTTGATTTCCACCCTGCATAGCCTCACAGCATCTCTGTAATCATTGTGAGTAGCTAGTCCCTTCTTCTAAAGGCCATAAACTCTCCTTTTCTCCCTGAGTTGCAGCCAAAGCTCCCTGTTTAGCAAGGGTGGTCTCTGGCACCGGCTTCTCTTACCACACCTGGAGACTGCCAGTTTTTGCCATTAAGACTTCCTTCTTAAAGAATGTCCAGCCTTCCTGGACCCCTATACCCTTCAGAACCATCTTCCAAGGGATCCTGTCAAGCAGGTGCTTAAACAAGTCAAAGTCAGCCCTTTGGAAGTCTGCGATGTCAGTTCTGCTGTCCCTTCTCCTGGCCTCTCTAGAGAACTCTATTATTTCATGATCGCTGTGCCCTAGTTGGCCTCTAAGCGCCACATCATCCACCAGTCCTTCTCTGTTCACAAGGATGAGGTCCAGCAGGGCACCTTCTCTGGTCGGTTCACTCACTAACTGTGTCAGGAAGTTATCTCCCACACATTCCAGGAACCTCCAGGACTAGTCCTGCTCTGCTGTGTTGTATCTCCAGCATTTACACGTGTATTTACACGTGTTCTGGAATGCAACCCCACTTCTTTATAGTATTTTTTCAGAATTTAATGCTGCCAAGTACTGTATTACAGGATCCTATAATAATTTTTAAAATTTTATTTTCCTATCCTGTCAGTTCAGATTACAATAGTTTCTAGAATGTTGATGCTTTAATTGGATTTTGGGTTGTGTCCGTTATTACAATATTACTTTTAATTAAACAGATGCTATTTCAGTATTGTTCTCATTTTCCTGTGTAACATATGCTTTCTACTATGAGATTTAGCATTTGCTCACAAGGCACATGTAGTTCATGCTGAAATTATTCATGTCTCCTTTTTAATGTGCTTTAGGAAGACTGATTATGATTTGATAAAGTGTCAAAGATTAATCCAAAGATTCGTGTCTTTGACTCTCATCTGAATCCCTGGTGCATGCCTGGAATGACTACACAGCTGGACTATTTTGACTCCCTTATTTAAGTGTCATGTAGGTACCTCGGTATGACTACATAAACGTCTATACAGGTCTGATGTGAGCAGCCGTAAAGGCAACCTGGTTATAAGGGCAAAATTACTGAACAGAAGAAAATGTTTGCTGAAATACTGACAGAGAAAATGCCTGCCAGCCTGGAAACTCTTAGCCTGGGAACTAAGCCTGTTAATCAGAAGCATCTCTGAGAAGCATAGCTGGCATTTTGAAGTGTATCTGGGTACCTCGAAATGGAGACATCCTGAGGTGCCATTGATAAGCCCAAAGACAAGGAAATGTAACTTAACAACTGAAAAGATGAAAAATAGTCTGGAAAAAGGGGAAAACATCCTGAGAAAATAAGGATTGGTAACTGCAATTGGTGTTTTAACTGCAAGAATAGGAAAACAATCTGGAAAAATAAAAACTGGTCTAAGAGTGTAGAGAGCATCATTGTCTATTGGATGTTCCACGTCAAAACCAGAAATTAACATCATCTATTGGCTGCTCTAAGTGGTGATATCCTACGCCCTCTTATGTCTCTATGACACAAAAATTACTTAATTTTTATCCAAAATGTAGATTCTCTCCCTGAAGTCTTCCTCTGTTGCATGTACTTTTCCCTTTCTTAAACAGGCCTGTGCAAACTTTCTACAAGATCTTGGGCTCTTGCTGGGGATGTCTGGCTGACTCCAAACCCTGTGGCACAGATCATCTTTGAAGTAAGATTCTGTCTGTTATTTTTTTGGTCCCACTCTGGGCCCACTTCTGGGGTCAGTTTGGTTTGTCCTCCCACTTTTGGAATGGTTGTCCTCCCTTCTGGAATGGTTTGGTCCCCTTCTGGAATCTATTTAATACAGTTGTTAATATATATATATATATATGTATTTATATACAAACACACTTAAGTAATCTATCATAAGTATATATACTGTTACATTATTGATATGTTTTGTTCACTAGTGATAAATTTATAATGTATGATATTATATATGCTTTATTGTGGCTATTATTGGGTGCTGTTATTGATTGTTGCTATAATTGGTTGCTGCTATATTATTGATCACTACTACTATTGATTGCTAATAATAATTTGTAATAGCTTGATATATACATTCATCATAGGTATAATTGCTATGATTTTTGTGGCAACAAAGTAGAGAAATTTAGAGCATAAAACCTCCATGTCTTTGTGTATTATGGAATCCTATGGATTCATGGTCTCAATCTCTATACACCCACAGGCCAGGTAACCCTTTAGGTCATGACCAGGCCAGATTAACATTTACAGAGCACTGTAATTAACCCACGACAGAGAAGTGCCAGATGATTCACCTGACTTCTGAAACTTGTCATCACAGCCATGATGTTGAAAACTAACATATGAATTTAGTAGGTATAATAGGTTCTGATTTCCACTGGAACTAGGGTATGCAGGTTGGAGGAGCTGAAGGAAAGCTGACAGCAGAAAATTAGTACTTAATGATTCTAAGAAAAATATAAAGAAAGTTACTGTATTTTTTAACGATCATTTAATTTCAAATTATTTTATGGAGAAATCTATCAATCTCAATTGTTTGAACTAAATATCTAATAAACACCATCTACCTTCAAACCAGACAGTGGTTTATTTTTTCTTCTCATTTTAAAGTTTCTAAAATTAGAAATTTCTCAGTATCGCACTGATGTAGCTAGCTGCCTCTCATTTTCAGATTTGTGGGGTTACCACTATAATATAACACCCAGGAATGCAGTTCATTTTACTGACCAAAGTGCATAAAAAGCAGCATCTTAACACTCCATGGAAGGAGAACCCCACTGTACTCTAACCAGGTACCAGTCTGGAGAAGTGAAAGACCAGGACTCCAAAGCAAGCTGAATGAAACCAGAAGCAAAGGCAGAGTGATCCAACTCTGCTGACTGAACTGCCTTTACCTCCCTCTTAAGGTAATTCCTCAATGTAATCTCATGATTCTACTGTTCTTTAACTAAGACATGGAGATGTTACTTGTGTGACACAATGTCTCAGAAGGGACAGCAGTGTTTCGTCACTTGCTTTTTTCTCCATTTGTAAACCTGTGGCCAGCACTCATGATCAGCAGTGTGCTTATTGCTTTAGGTATTCTAGAAAACCTAGCTGACTACTTGCACAGTAAACATCAGGGAACTAGAAATGTCCAGTTAAATTCTATAGCATGACTGAGGTTTTATTTTTTTAAGCTGTCACATCATCCTGGCTGAAGGTGTGAAAATGCACAGAGCACAAGCCACCCTAGTTTTTGTGAGTTGTACCTACACTGTACTGTTATACAGCAATCAGCAATATACCATCTGTTTATGTTGATTTCCCAATATTTGGACATGATTTTAAGGAAGTAAGGTGAAGTCAGCCATGTGGATGTAATCACTGTGGTTCCTCATGCTGAAAAAAATAATAAGAAAATAAATACTCTGGAAGAAATCCATCTCTGCATAGATAAGCCTGGCTTTGAAAGATGATTATCTCTATCTAAAATCCATTCTTCATTCTTCGTTGTCATTGTTTGAGTAAATATTTGATAATTGCACTTTTTTGTGTCATAGTCACTAGCTATGAAGCCTGTATGTTATGATCATTGGAATTACAGATATTGCTCCTGCAATTTGTGATCTTTTACTGTTGACTTCACTGACATCAGGATGTGTGCCACAGAGATGTTTGCTTCTCTACTTCTAAGAATAAAATCTTTTGTGTGATACTAATTTTTTTTTCTTTGTAAATCATTGTGACCTTATGCCAGACAACTTTATTGAAATGCCAGTATCAATTCTCAAAAACAATTTTCCCTTTATCTTTTTTTATTTTCCCCCATAATTAATTTTCTTTGTTCTGGTGTTCTTTTGATGTTCATTATAACTTTGAAATGTGTGGGTCTGTGAACAGCATGGGTTTTTTTCATTAGTTACATCCATTTCAATTAACATTTTAACTCACAATCATTGTTTAAGTACAGTGATGTGGAAGAGCAAAGGGAGAATTAGACAGAAGGGGATCTGAAATAACAGAAACATGCAGTCTGGTTTTTTTTTTTTAACACCTGTTTTAGCTTTGTACCACAGCAGACTTGCAGAAATGCAAAAATTCATAAATTGTCTTTCCTTTCTTCTACTATTATATTTCTGAGCAAAATATACCATCCCAGAATGAATAAATCTTTTGTTATTATGAACCAATAGAGTTTATGTTAAGACTTAATTAATTCTGAATTTTTTCAGAAGTTTGCTCATTCATAAATGTCAATTTTTGGAAAATATAAACACAACAGAAAAAGAATGAAACCAAAATGTGGCAAGAAGATCTGGTGATTCTTCACAATGAGTTTGCATTGTATTTTCTCCTTCAAATTCTATTAACATTAAAATAAAAAAAAAAAAAAAAGAAAAACAGGTAAAGAAATTTTGATCATCCTGGTTAATCATGTTACTGTGTTTCTGAAAGATCATTTACTTATACATTAGGAAGAGGAGAAATGAGAAAAGGAAAGAGGAGTCTTATTTAAGATCAGGATTTCCTGCTTGTCTCTCTCAGAAGTATCCAAAACAAACTTCTCCATTTCTTTCCATTTCTCTCCTCAAATGTCAGTTACAAATATTGAAGCTCTGGAAGGCTCATATCCAAACTGTGATTCAGGTCAATGTTCTTACTTCCATTATCAGTGTTATGAAAACCTTCAAATTTGGTTCAAATGAGGATAAGACACTCCCAAATTTAGAATGTATTAAATTTATTAAAATAAAATTGTCCCTAAAAACATACAATCCAAAATACTGATTAGTCTTGTATTTGTGAGTTAAAGGAGTTTTAGAGGGTATGGCAATATTTTATTCTATGAATCTGAACTGCTATTGTTATGTCTTTGAATAATAGTTGGTCATTAACAGAACACCATTTCCTTTCTGGTAGGAATATATTACTAATGATGTTGAAGTGTTCTTTGATTACACATAATGTTAGAAAATGCTGTCATAATTACCATCATAGCACTTAGGCTACACCATCTGGTACACAACAGGAATGTTCAAATGTATTGTATCAGTCTATATCCTCTTTATAGGATTACTAACTAAGTCAAATCTATTTAAAGGCTTTAATTGCTAGCCAGAAAATTCTGACTTAATCATAAAATGAAAAATTTTAATGTTTATTGATCTGAAAGAATTTAGAAGCTTTTTAGTGCACTCTTGTTTAAGTAACTGCAATAAATCTAACAAAGCAATATATACAAATATGCACATTTGTACAATACAACCTAGAAAGTTTAACCTGTAAATATTTAAGTATCTATGTAATAAGATTTATTATTATTTTGGTAAGGGTTGACATCTGAAAGCTCAGTGTAATAGTACAAAATCATGGAGAAGCAATAGATGGATTATTTTTGCAGCGTGAGTAAAATTATTTTGTTTTAAAACAGAAATATAAAGTAAATATTTTCCGCTTTTTCCCATCAAATTGGTGGAAACTTCTCTAAAATATATATAGAGAATAGTATTATTCTTGCTATGATAGATTGAATCTGAAAGCATTCCATTTTTCCTTGACACAAAGTACCACAGTAAAAAGTGATTTTCTTATGAGCTGGCAAGTGTTCACACAGAATTTAGGTTCAGTCAGGTTCTAGCAAACAAAACACTGTTGTGATAAAATATAAACTTTTGTAGATTTATACTCTGATGAAAATATCCACATACATATGGATATTTAGAAGATTCTCCAGGAAAAAATGACAATCTCTACTCCTCAGCTTTCTCCATGTTCTCTCAAATTCCATTCCAAAGCATATTTACAGAACCTTTTTCTCCTTTCTCATCTATGTATTTGTTTCAAGAACACACAGGAAAAAATTCATATCCCCAACCATACACATTAACTACCTGTTTACATATCCCAGACTATCATAAACTAGAAAGTAAAGCAGTGTAATAGAAAATGTTCTGCTGAGTCAGATCAGGCCCAGTCAGCATGGGTTTATGAAAGGCAGGTCCTGCTTGACAAACCTGATCTTCTCCTATGACAAGGTGACCCACTTAGTGGATGGGGGAAAGGCTGTAGATGTTGTTTGTGTGGACCTTTGTAAAGCCTATGACACCATTTCCCACAACATTCTCCTGGAGAAACTGGCTGCTCATGGCTTGGATGGCTGGACTCCTTGCTGGATAAAAAATTGGCTGGATGGCCAGGCTCAAAGTGGTTAAATCCAGTTGGTGGCTGGTCACAAGTGGTGTTCCCCAGGGCTCAGTATTGGTGCCAGTTTTGTTTAATATCTTTATCAGTGGTCTGGATGAAGGGATCAAGTGCATCCTCAGTAAGTTTGCAGACAACCAAGTTGTGCAGGAGGGTTGATCTGCTTGAGGGTAGGAAGGTTCTACAGAAGGATCTGGACAGGCTGGATCAATGGGCTGAGGCCAACTATATGAGATTCAACAAGACTCAATGCCGGGTCCTGCTCTTGGCTCACAACAGCCCCATGGAATGCTACAGGCTTGGGGAAGAGTGTCTGGAAAACTGCCTCACAGAAAAGGACCTGGGGGTGTTGGTTGACAGCTGGCTGAATATGAGCCGTCAGTGTGCCCAGGTGGCCAAGAAGTCCAATAACATCGTGGCTTGTATCAGCAATAGTGTGGCCAGCAGGACTAGGGAAGTGATTGTCCCCCTGTACTCGTCACTGGTGAGGCTGCACCTTGAATGCTGTGTTCAGTTTTGGGCCCCTCACTACAAGAAAGACATTGAGGTGCTGGAGTGTGTCCAAAGAAAAGCAATGAAGCTGGTGAAGGGTCTAGAGCACAAGTCCTATGAGAAGCAGCTGAGGGAACTGGGGTTGTTTAGTCTGGAGAAAAGGAAGCTGAGGGGAGACCTTATCACTCTCTGTAACTGCTTGAAAGGAGGTTGCAGCAAGGTGGGTGTTGGTCTCTTCTTCAAAGTAATAAGTGATAGGATGACAGAAAACAGCCTTAAGATGCACCAGTGGAGGTTTCAGTCATATATTAGGAAAAATTTAATCACTGAAAGGTTTGTTGAGCATTGAAATGCACTTTCCAGGGAAGTGGTTGAGTCACCATCCCTGGAGGTATTTAAAAGACTTGCAGATGTGGCACTTAAGTACATGGTTTAGTGATGGACTTGACATTGCTAGGTTAATGGTTGTACTCGATGATCTTAAGGTTCTTTTCCAAACTAAATGATTTTATGTTTCTATGATTCTAGGAGTGAAACAGTACTGATAACTTGACATTTACACTATATGCTTCTCAGGGAACTGACTTACCAAAATTTAAGTCTTTCCAAAGAAAAAAAATCTCCCTAACACTGGTTGGTAAGAGTCACAAAAATAACATCAGACACACTCCCTTCTGGGACAGCCCCTGAATGTCCTGTAGGATACCCCAAAACACAACTATTTAGGCACCTGAATCACTCTCCCAAAATCTTTGAAAATTTTTTTATGCATCAGTAGTTCACATGGATTTCTCATTTCTCTTGACTTATATAGTAATCAAAAGGGAATCTCACAGAACTTTTTTTTTTTCAGTTTCTATCATTGAGTCATCTTTGTAGTCCTACAGCTTATTAACACTAATGTGGGTCATATAAATGCATATTAGCACTAACATGGGTCATATAAATGCATATATAGATGAGATATAGATTATAGAGATACAGATGCATATGCAAGGTTGCTTTTGCTTGTTTGCTTGTTTCTCTTTTTCTATATGCCTTGTGCCAACACTGAAATTACATTTTAATCCCAGCCTACAGACTGCATTTTGTGAACTGTCAATGTTGAAAATGGTTTTCAGACTGTAGTATCAAAACTTATTTGGAAAACTTTTCTCAAACATCCGCAATAAGGAAATCAGCTGATGGTTTTACAACAGCTGTCCCTAGGCACTGTCTTAAAAAATTCATATTGACTACTCACCACCTCTTGATGAAGATTCTTATATGAGTTTCTATCATGCCTTTTTATGCAGTGTTGTCTTTACTGTTCATCTTGAAGGTTTTTTAATATCTTTGGGATATTTGGAAGGATCACAATATTCCTTAAATATAAAATTTCAAAGCCTCTTAAGCTTTCTTCTTTGTTTTGTCTTAGCATGTAGCCCTTTGTTCTTTACTTTTATTTTATTTTATTTTATTTTATTTTATTTTATTTTATTTTATTTTTATTTTATTTTATTTTATTTTATTTTATTTTATTTTATTTTATTTTATTTTATTTTATTTTATTTTATTTTATTTTATTTTATTTTATTTTATTTTATTTTATTTTATTTTTTTCACACTGGGATGTGTCCAGAGTCTTGTTCTTATTAATGGTCCATGAGCAAAAAGTAAACTACAGAACTTTTTCATATGACCCAAGATGGGATTACCCTAACCAAATGTAAACATGCATATTTGAATTTTTCACTCTAGCTTCCTTTGTAGATAATACAGAATAATCAGAACCACAGTTTATCTGATCATGTGACAGACTTAAAAGTAGGTCAAAATTACTTAATGAATGTATTTCTCTCTATTGAATATAAACAGAATCTAAATTGAGAAGCTTAAAGTACATATCAACATTGTGTTGATAAAATACATTTAATGTGGAAATATACAACAGATGCTGGTTCCTGAAAATGAGACTGAAAATTACAGTAGTGAAAGTGGGAAGCAAGGCATTTTTTCTGGGTTTCATTCTTTTGTGTTACATCTAAATTATGTATTTTATCATGTTGGCAAATATAAAAAAAACAACTCATAAAGGCCAGAAATAGACAATTTCCTAGGATTTCCTAGGACATATATGAGCATTATCATGGCACATACACATATATAAATTAATAATTGATCGCATTTCAGTATTTTTAATTACCTTCAAAAATTCCAGTAGACTGATTGGTGGTTGTACTGAGTTAAAAGATTTTTTTAATTGTTTTTTGTTTGGAAGGAATTCTTCTGTTGTTTTATTTTTTCCCAAGTCCCAATGAACTGATAAAGAATGTTTTTAATTTGTCAAAGAAAACAGGGTAAAATAAAGATATACTTATAGATAGCAGTTTACATATGCACATGAGATGCCTAAGATTTGGGTAAAAAAAAAAAAAAAAAGCAGAAGTTACTTTGCACTTCAGTATGGCTTTTGCTTAGTATAGAACCATAGAATCACAGAGTCATAGAAGTTTGGGTTGGAAGGAACTTTTAAAGATCATCTAGTCCAACTTCCCTGCAATGAGCAGGGACATCTTCAGCTAGATCAGATTGCTCACAGCCCAGTCCAACCTGACCTTGAATGTTTCCAGGGATGGGACATCTACCACCTCTTTGAGCAAGCTGTTCCAGTGTTTCACCACCCTCATTGTAAAAAAATTTCTTCCTTATGAGCTTGGAAAGTCACCTCCAAATTAACTGCAGCTTTGACCCAAAAATAAGTGTATAGTATGTGAAGATATATTTATGGCAGAGTGTTTTCCTTATCTTCTGTGACAACATAACATAAATAAAGATGTTTTTTTTCCTTTATGAGAGTCACCATCAATCCACCTAGTAACTTTCTTAGCAAGAAAGTCATGACAAATAGTAGTGAATTAAACACATGTGAAAATTATTTTAATGTTAGAGTTAGCAAATAGATCACTGACATGAGTTTTCCATGCTTGTTGCATCTTTACCAGTCATTAACTTAATATTTTCTTCAGTTTTATGGGAATACACAAAGCAAAATCAGACAAATGCAAAAAGCACTGTAGTATTGCTACCCAGAGTATGAGAGTACTGATTCAGAATAAAAATTCGTTACCGGTCAAAAATTAAATATTCAAGAAATATGCTGGAAGTGAAAATCAAGCCTGAAGCAATCAAGATTTCTTATTTGGATAGAACTATTATGTTTTTGAATGCAGAGATAAATCAATACAAAATGCCTTATAGTGTCTGACTTTTCTATTAATTTCAGTAGTAAAAAGATCTGAGTTTATATGTAAAAATATTCTGAAAATATTAGGTCAAGTCCATGGTTCATTATATGCTATGATTCCACAGCAGCACTGCCGCCCCCAAATTGTTACTGTTGCACACTGTTTACCTTGATGTTTTCTTTTGTTCCATGTTAGTACAGTTGCAAGGCCAAAGAGGTCTTAGTGAATGACAAGGGTGCCTAGATGATAAAAATTATTAATTATAGTAAAATTCTAATCTCATTTCCAAATAATGTGGAAGCCTAATGAAGGTTATAATTTTAAAATCATGCTATTATTTTCACAGTGTAATGGTACATTATTGTACAAAAATGTTTCTGTCTTTGCACTTCGCTATAAACAGCTAGGACAATGCTGGTTATTTTTCTTCAATGCATTCCTTTTTTACACAGTGTTCTTCATAATTTTGTTATCTCACCAAGGTAAAATAATTTCTCTTAAATATTAAATAAAATTAAAGCTTTTCAAAAGCCCTGCTGCACAAGACACTGAGTTACTACGCATGACAAACTTTTAGCAGTTTTCTTCTGGCTAAGAGTATATTAGCTTATTTAGAGACACTTAGCATCTGAGGGATTTAAATATTTCAAAGGTTTCAGATTTTCAGATATAAAAGGCAAAGGAAGAAGTTGCACTTATAACTGTTTTGTAACCCTCTAGGTAGCTTGTAAACTATTATTTCCTCTGTGCAGGGCAGAGAGGACATTTATCTCTTAGAAGCATCAACTTCAAGTTACAGAGATTTTTTTTTTGTTTCTGAACAAGATAGCAACTGTCATAATAATCCATTTTATGAATCCATTGCCTGAATTGCTACAAAAGGGATGTTCTCCACAACTTGTTAATACTCCTTATAGTAAGGAATAAATCTCAATAGTGGTTTTATTAGGGAGCTTGGTTTAGGATTTGTGAATCTTACTTGACATCTAACAAGGCAATTGAACTGCTAGTACATTAAAAAATTCTCAATAAAAAAAATTAATAGAATGAGAAACCTCATTTTAGACACTGTATTGATTGTTTCTTTAAGATGAAAATTAAATCTTAGCAGGTGGTGGAAATTTGTTATGTCCTCCCACACTGAGGAGTGTAGTAAAGGTTTCAAAAATTTCAAAACACTCATAAGCAGCAAACAAAAAATAAAAATATGTAGAGGACAACCTCTACAGCAAAATTTTAGTACACAGCACATTTCAAAAGACAAATCCCAAGGGTTTCTTCTGTTAAAATATCAGTTTTTTCAACCAAAGGGTTTATCAAACTGACAATAGTTGGTATTTTTTTTTTTTAAATAAGAATTTTTTAAATAAGAATTCATAATAGAATTCCATAAACTAATATATATAATGTATGCAGCAGAATATAGACACATGAATACACTTCTTTATTTCAGCAGAGGATGCTCCAAATTTAAAGATATAAACACATGACCCGTTTGCTTGAATCAATTTAATTCCACATAAACTGAGTTTAAACTGTGTTACTTCACAGATTGAAGTCCCACCTGTACTTAAAATGTTGAGGATATTCAGGACAATGATAAAGTTTCTAGAGTATACATCTCAATCTGTCATGCATGATTCATCATAGATGCTCAAAGTGACATCAGATACCTTCTCCAATGTGGTGCTTGGACTACAAGGTTTGGTCTATGCAGATGTTCCAGATGGCTAATTTCTCCTTATACACAACGATGTACGCTTCGGAGCTCTATACATTTTATCTTTGTGATGTGTTTTCTTCATGTGTCATTTGCATATCCAGAAAGCCTTGTGACAAGAGGGTTTACATGACATTACTAAAGACTTTTCTTAATTTTTCTTTAAATTTCCCCTTTCTTGTCACAATTCTAAAGTTTTGATTGAGTTTTGTTGTTACCTCTCAGCATTCCCATCTGCTCTACCATGCCACTACTCTGTCCTTCTCTAAAGCCTATATAAATTCTGTTACTGTTTTCTTTTCTGTTTCTTTTCCCTGGCTCCATTTTTAACTTAAAGGCTAAAATAAATATATTATGTTTATTTGTACAAGTAGTGGAATTAAAATGTCATCTTAGGACCTTCAATTTAGAGAGTTTCAGATGGGATACTAATGGTGAATACAAGACAAAAAATAATGACAGCAGTTGCAGACATCAGTAGGCAGATGGCAGAAAAGTTGCTACTGAACTGTGATCTGTCTTCACAGAGGTTTAGTGGACAAAGTTGTCATGCATGTATATGGAGAATTTAGCCTTAAGTACACCTTTAAATATTTAAAGGTAAGTAAATACCTGTAGGATGCTGATGCAACACACATGTCACGAGTGATGGAGGGCATAGAGACCTTGTCAGAATTTCTCTCCATCAGTGTAAAGTTACACTAACAAACTTCTCCCATTCCCGCATTCACAATACCATCCACTCTTAAAGAAAAATGATACTGGAAAACATTTAAACATAAGAAGCATGAAGTCATTTAACATTCAAGAAAAATGTGGAAAAAAAAACCCCAAAATCTCTGTAGAATAAATCTATTTTTGAAAGTCCAAGAGTCTTTAAACAGAGATCTCTTGAGCAATATAGCCACTTGAGTCATATACATTCCCACTTCACTTTCTTTCACTATACTTGAGCAAACTAAGAATGTTTACTAGTACCTGAAAAGGCTTCCCTCTACTGAGTTATAATTCTTAGATATGACTTAGTTTCAGCCAAAACAAGTATTCTATGTTTCATACACTAAAATGACCCATTTATATTCGTAACATATTTTTTTGAGTCCTTATGTGAGTCAATAAAAACTTCTCAGGGTTCCAGACTTATGCCATATTATTCATATCAGCTCATCATAAAATCACTGCAACCTACTTAGGCTGTGCTTATCAAGGGATTCTTGGGGATCAACATCAGCTGTATGTAGAAAACGATCTTAGCACTTCAACAAATCATCAGCAATCCTCCTGGTCCCGACAGTTTTCTTGACAAGTGTTTTGGAAGTATGTGTACCTGTGAGCAATCAATGGACTTTCTTTCTCCTTGCTGAAGAGGAAAAATAACAAATTTCAGCATGTCTAGACTTCCGTTTTAACACTAAATATGTTTACAGACAGTTCCCAAATCTATTTTCTGATTAAATGCACATATATTATTAGCTGAAACCCAGTAGATTTATTAACTGGTGGGACATAAATCTGTTTTTGTCCTGTTCATATAATATTCTGAGTCAGCTAAGATCAAGACTTACCTACATATATAATGAAAGAAAACAACAGCTCCTGTCAATGTTCTTGAAACAACTCAACCAGTTCTTATTGAAATAGGCAGTATTTAAGGATCACCTAGAAATATATTGTCTACAAATATATGTATAGCAAAAGGAACAAACCAATCTTGATTTCTCAAGGAAAATGTAGTCCTGTGAAAACCTTGACAGAATTCAATCTGCATTATTTGAGCTTCATTTTGGGAAAGGTTATATATGCTATATATGTTATAATATTTACTGAGTTGTAATTTTCTAGCACCCTTCAAAAGCTTGCTCTATGTATGAAAAACACTGTGGTCATGAATATTAAACAATAATTAATGTCAACATATTTTAAAGAGTAGTAAAGCATATGATGACAAACAGGAACTTAGTTCTCCCATATCATTGTACTAGAGAGTTAATATGTGCACTCCACAAATCTTGAAAATATTGTCTTCACTGTATGTCAAGTTTCTGTAATTTTTCTGTGTATGATGTATAAATTCGCATAGGCACTTCTGATTTTTATATGCCCAGTTCTTTTAAAAATTACCTGAAACCACACCCATCTTTGAATTAAATTTAATCTTTAGGAGCAATAGTCAGTTAATCCCTCTACATTTTTTTTATCTTTAAAAATTTTTTGTCACTTACCATTACTTCCAGACTAACTTCTTTCTATCCTCATGTAACTTCCAGATTTTTTTTTTCTGCGGGTATTTTACTTATGTTATTTGAAGCTGTCAGAATATAAGAACCAGAAATATTATTGAATGAAGGGACAGATTATAGGATCATAGAATGGTCATGAGGAGGGACACCTTCCAATAGATCAGGTTGCTCAAAGCCCCATCCAACCTGGCCTTGAACAATTCCAAGTAGGGGCCATCCTTAACTTCTGTGGGCAACTTCTTCTAGTGTCTCACCACCCTCACAGTAAAGAATTTCTTCCTAGTATCTAATAGAAATTTTCCCTCTTTCGGTTTAAAAGTTGGGATGATGACTCAGATTTGCCGATTCCCAGGTCAGGATTAAGGTGAAATGACACCAAGGATTCTTCAGTTCACAAAACTTAATTTTTATTCACTCACAACAGATAATTAGCACGAAACTTTGTCAGTAATCTTTGCAACCTCTGCAACAGGCATTAAATTTACACCAACTGGTGGCAGATCTTATACCTGTCACAAACTGTTCATAAACAAGAAACTGTTCATAAAGAGGACATATCAAACAACTTGAGTGGGATACACTGGTGGGGAGAAGCGGAGTGAGCTCAGCAGAGGTGGGGCAGTGGGCTGTTTCTCTCCCCCTCCCTGTTGTTGTTGCCCAGGGACAGAACATGCCTAACTGTGCAGGTACAAGCCAGAGAAAATGGAAACCTTCTGGAACAATCTACTGTGTGTGCATGAGAAAGACTATATAAAGGCAACACCCCATGTGTGTCTTTGTTGACTCGCCACCTACGGACCAAGTTGGCTACTCTGCAACAATGCAGGATCCAAGGGTGGTGATTTCCCCTTTTCCTATCCCTTCCTCCTCTCTTTTTCTCTTCCCTCTTTCTGCTCTCTCTCTCTCTCTCTTATATATATGCATATGTATAAGTTTTATAGGAGTTGAATTGCAATTGGTTGGTTGTTGACAGGTCTCATCGCCAAAGTGCCTTTATTAGTTCTTTGGACTGTTACCAGTTGATTGTTGCCAAATTATCTCCATTCATTCACTAAAGTGGTCAGTTAATAAAGTCACCAGCACAGTTGTTCCTCTGAGTCATTGTCATGACTTGACTCACCCAGTGGCTCTGCTGAGCAGAGACCGGCTCTTCCATCGGCACACAGGCTCTTGGGGAATTCAAAAGATTCACCCCCCTCATAGCCCACTACATGGGATGAGAAAATACCATACCCTCATAAGCCTTAAACATGCCCAAACAAGCCTTGCATTATATGCAGGCATACAAAACAAGAATGGGAGAGAAAAGAGGAGAAAGAAAAAGAGAGACAAAAAAGATGATTTCACCAGTCCTGCTTCCATCATTGGTCTATCCAGTCAAGGGGTCCAGTTTCAGTGGGGCGCAGCCACCCGGGGCTTGTGTCCTTTTATAATTGCTTGCCCCTCCTCCGGGTGGGCACTTGGACTCATTGGGCAAATTAGGCATCATACACAGTTTATACTTCTAGAATTCTCCTTGCTTTCAGTACATGCGCAGTTTGTACCTTCAGATTCTTCTGGAAATTAGTCAGTGGGCTTGGGGGTCGTTGGGGTGTTACTCTCCACTCTCTGCAGGTGTGACCATTGTTTGACCTTTCCTTTTGGCACATGTGTCATGAAATGGCTTCTCTATTGGCTCTTCACAGAATCACTCAAGATAGGGAAGTTCAGCCCCGGAAAGTGTGGTCCCACCTCCGCAAGACCCCCTCCTCTTGCTGCACCTCCCTGCCATTACCTGCACAGTCCTGGCATTTCCATAGAAACCATTTCCTTTGTCAAAGTTCTTTATCAGATGTTTGAGACATTAACTATGGTTTCATCGGAACATCACAGGGGGTTGGGACTTTGAGAAGAAGTTATGAGAGAGACACCTATGTGAACACTGAGGTCAGTGGAAAGAAGAAGGAGGAAGAGGAGAAGGTGTGCCTGAGCAGAGATCCCCCCTGTCACCCATGGAGGTCACTGGAGGAGCAGAGATTCACCTACAGCCTGTGGAGGACCCCACACCCAAGCAGGTGGCTGCACTAAGCCAGGACTCTGTGGGAAGAAGAAGTGCCCGTTGTTGTATTTTGGCACTAGGAGAACTGCAACACATGGAGATGACCCACACTGGAGCATCTTGAGAGGAATGCATCCCAGGGGGAGGACTCATGGAGGAGAGAGTTTGTGGTGGACTGTGACCCCTGAGAGGGACGCCACATGGAAAAGGGGGAAGAATGCAGAAGAATGCTTTTCCCCTTCCTTGGAGGAAGAAGCAGCAGACTGACTGCACACACACACACACACACACCCCGCCATCCCCTGCCCCTGAGCCACTGGCGGAAGAGGTAGAAATATTGGGAACAAAAGCTGGGCCCGGTAAGAAGGGAGGGGTGGGGGGAAGTGTTTTAAGATATGGTTACTCTCCTCACTGTCCCATTCTGTTTGTTAAGTGTTGGGTTTTGTCAGTGTTTGAATTAAAGTGATGTTCTTGTTTTCTTCCCCTAAGGAGCCTTCCTTTTTTGCCTGTGACCATTTAATGGATAAGCAATCCCCCCCTGTTCTTATCTGGACTGCTGAGACTCTTTGTTTCATTTTTCTCCTTCCCAGGGCTGGGGGGGAAGGAGTGAGTGAATGGCATCATGGTGCTCAGTTGCCCTCTGGGCCTAAACCATGACACACTCCCTGATAGAGTCCCTTCCTCTCTTTCCTGTAAATACTGGACGGCCACTATAAAGTCTCCCCAGAGCCTTCTCTTCTCTTCTCTAGGCTGAACAAACCCAACTGTCTCAGCCTATCTTCATACGGGAGGTGCTCCAGCCCCACAGTCATCTTCATGTCCTTCCTCTGTACCCACTCAAGCAGGTCCATGACTTTCTTACACTGGGGGCCCCAGAGCTGGACACAGTACTCCAGGTGGGGTCTCAGGAGAGCAGAGTAGAAGGGGAGAATCACCTCCCTCCACCTGCTGGCCACAATTCTCTTGATGCAGCCCAAGGATATGGCTGGCATTCTGGGCTGTGAGCACACATTGTTGGCTCATCTGGAGGATCTGCTCCATGGTCTTGCTGCGTGCAGAGGTGAGACTGACTGGCTTGTAGTTTCCCGGATCTTCCTTTTTTCCTTTTTTAAAAATGGGTGTTATGTTTCTCCTTTTCCAGTCAGCAGGAACTTCACCGGACTGCCACAACTTTTCAAATGTGATAGACAGTGACTTAGCCATTTCATCCGCCCATTCTATCAGGACCTGCAGATGCATCTCATCAGGTCCAATGGATTTGTGCACCTTCAGGTTCCTTAGATGGTCTCAAACATGACCATGGGTGTTTTTTCATTCACCTAGTCCTTGTCTTTGTCTTCTGCGACTTGGGCAGTGTGGCTGGAGCCCTTGCTGGTGAAGACTGAGGCAAAACAGTCATTCAGTACCTCAACCTTCTCCATATCCAGGGTAACTGGGTCTCCCATTTCCTTTCAGAGAGGGTCCATATTTTCCCTAGTCCCAGGTTCCCCTTCTTAAACACTTTATCACAGAGTCACAGCCACCGTCGCTAATTGGCTTGGCCTTGACCAGAGATGGGTCTGACTTGGAGCCAGGGGAGCTTTCAGAAGCTTCTTACAGAAGGCTACCACTGTAGTCCTGTTCCGCTACCAGAAACCCCACCACACAAACCCAGCACAAATACTAACTAGCTTTCTTGAGCCCCTCTTCCTTCCAGGGCTTTATCCCATGCTACTCTTCAAGGGTATTAACCTTACTGTGCACCCTCCTCACTGCCCTAAGGATCTTGAACTCAAGAGCTCAAGATCTTGTTGGTGAGAATGGGATCCAACATAGCTCCTCTCCTCTTTGTGTTCTCTATCACTTGGAGAAGGAAGATATCATCAATAAATCCCAGGAACTTCTTGGGTTGTTTGTGCCCTGCTGTGTTGCCCCTCCAACAGGTGTCAGGGTGGTTGAAGTCCTCCATGAGGACCAGGGCTTTTGAGGCTGCTCCCATCTGTCTATAGAGGGCCTCATCATTCGTTCTTCCTGGTCGGGCAGCCTGTAGCAGACCCCCACTATAATGTCACCTGTCCCTGCCCTCACATAAGCTCTGGACTGGCTCCTCATCCATCCCCAGGTGGAGGTCCATGCACTCTGGCTAGTCATTTACATAGAGGATGACATCCCCTCAACATCTTCCCTGCCTGTCCTTCCATTCCAACACTCCAGTCACAGCAGCCATCCTACCATGTGATGTCAATAAGATCTTAGCCCTGCAGGCAATAACTCATGATTTTCCATTCTTCCTGAACCACAAGACAACAGAATAACTTAAGCAAGATATTTCCTTCTATTTTCTTTTGGAAATATAATGCAAGAATTGAGAGCTCAATAAAAGCACATTTTCAACAATATGCTGAAATCGAGAAAAGCGGTCTGCTCTGAACCCACCTAGCTGCTAAGATTCCCAAGTGATTGGAATGTCATACACAGAAGATGATCAACATTATAAATTTACACTTATAATTTTGTAATCCTTCACTAGGATTTGGAAAGGTCTGATTAATTCCTTTTATCTCATTCATAAGTGTGTGCAGAGTGATTCTTGTCAGTAGAATTTGTAATTGCAGAAGTTGCAGTTTCTTATGTTCATGTTACTGAGATTCATAACATTCCTCTTTAGAATGAGTATTTTCTCCTTCCTTCATTGAGCGGTTCAGTATTTGATCCTGGTCCAGTGCTGCCAAAATAAAATAATTTTTGGAAGAGTTTCTACAAAGTTAACAATATTTTTTTATTTAGAGTATCAAATGTTTTCCATGTTTCATACTACTGAATGACACTTAACATCTTAACACATTCTTGCTCTTTGTATCTTGAGAAAAGATTTGAGGCCAGTTCCTGAAAAGGTTTCCTAGTTACATCCTGTTTCTAAAGTCACTACAAAGTGTTTGATCTTTGATACTGGTAGTTTTACAGAATTTCTGTAACTACAGCTGTTTGTACAATATTTTCTGATAGAATGACTAACAATACTGGAAGCGAGATCTGTAATAGTGTTCAACTACAAAATACCTTATTTTTACTATTTATGTTATTATTCATTTTTTATTATTTATTTTATTATTTTTATTATTCTAGTTTGGTAGCTGTTACAGCAACCACATGAGCAGAAATACAATGCAAACAGAATGTTCACACTTGTTGCAAACTTATGAATTCATGATTGCTTTTTTTCAGCTTTTATTAGCTAGCTTTACTCAGACAGAAGTCTGAGTCTTACAGGGCTGTTGTTCAAATTCTGGGAATACTCAAGAGTTCTCTTTGGGGTGGTCTGATGGTCTTTAATAAATTAATATATATTTAAATCTCATAACAAATGAATTTACTGTGAGCTGTCTCTCTGCCTGCTGTTTCTTCAAACTAGTTGTCAGATATAAACGTGTATGACAATGAACTACATGCTGGTGCTTTAAATACTGAAGAGCACTTCCACATGAACAAAGCCTTCAGGGAAACCATCACCGAGTTTGTAAAAGAGTTGGTTTTGTTGCCAAGACACCTACCCCAGCTTCACTATTACTGAGAATTATACTGTCAAAGCAAGGGAAAATTCACATTGTTCGTGATGTCAAGCAAAACACTTTTCCACCAGTCAGTTTATGCTTGGATAAAACTTCAGTAAATAAAACTCCTCACTGACTTCTCCTTGTTAGCTTCTATATACATAGTCAATGCTAGAACCTGTTTACAGGAATTGTGAGAAGGTATAAGAAGGTCTAATTTTTTCCCACTGGGAGTATTTGCTTTAAAACATTCCTAAAAGATGCTATTCTAAATTCTTGCAAAAATCTCTAAGCAAGTATACTGGCTAGTTCACTGTCTTCCTTAGGCTTAAGGGCCACTATAACTTAAGTCCAGTCTTTATGGGGTTTATATTTGGAGTATCCATGAAAAGTTTTCTCATAATAGTCTTTTCCCTTTTGGCTTTTGAGGAGCTCTGTAAAGATGCTGTTATCTAGAGCATTATTTGTCATTTAATATCAGAGCTTTTGTTTATGTCTTGCCTGAAAAACAGTGCAAAAATTATGGAAGCAGCATGACAGTTTGGCAAGTTTTGCTGAAATTGTTTATAGACTTAACTTCAGAAGAATTTATATACTAATACCTTTGTGTTCCTGGCAACCTCAGCGTCTAGGAGATAAAGGGACTCACTCAGCTTTGCAGACTTATTTTGGAAAATCAGTATTCTTGTTGTTTCTCATCAATAGTTTTGCAGATGACATTCAGGAAAAACTTGCTCTTAATTTTTTTTTTTTTTTCTTTTAGTCAACTTAAAATGCACCTAAAGCATACTAATTTGAGTCTTCACAGATCTTCAACTCCTGAAAGATCACTGGTTCCACTAGGGTCCTCATTAAGACTTACAAATTTTTAGAAGTGGCTTGTTTTGGTGATCTTTATAACTATGTAGTTCTGTGTACTATGAGCTCCAGAAATCTTAGCACTTGATTTAATAGCTTTTTGTACTAAACAAAACATAAAGTATTTGAAGGGTGTTGGATTTCAACAAAAATGGGAAATATTGTCAGTGGTGGAGAATTTTATTGTGCAGTGGAACACTGACCAAGCAAATAAAAATAGTTTTACTTGGTTTTCAATGTAATAAATCAAAACTCTTCAAAGATGTTCTGAAAATATATGTGTGTGTGTTTGACATGCAGTGGGCATGTGTTAAAAACTTCACTTAATGGGTTGATTAACCTTTATGAGCAATGATGTAACTTATGATTTTTTCTGTTAAATGTGAAAATACAACTGATTCCATCAGCTTGTTGAATAAATACTCTCAAAAGTTCTCAAAAAAACCCAGACCCCAAACCAACAGTGGTAAATGGTCCTTTTCTATGCCACTTGACAATTACAGTGAATCATTTCCATATGTCTTGTAGCTGGATGTAGAAGAAACTTACTACAAATAAGAGATATTAAAAATATGATTAAAGGTACAAAATGTTGATAACTTTTCACTTCAAAGAACTCAGCTATAGAAATAAGACTTGTATGGAATTTTTGTCTCTAGCTTTGTCAATGATAAATCACAACAGACTTATATGAGGGTCTTCCTCATTTATTAAATCCAAATGGGCGTAGATATGAAATGGCCACCTTGGCACTTAAAATAGTGGTCTACAAAAGGTGTTATACAAAAAAGGCTAGTGAACTTCAGGCAGCTGATATACTTTTCTGACATTAAAAAACAAGCAAACAAACAAAAACTTGAACAAAAAAAAAGGAAAAAAGTAAAAAGGTAAATAAGAAATATAAACATCAGGCATTACTAAGGTTTCATATTCCACTTTTTTTACATTCAGGAACCTAAACTTTGCCTAATGGGTTTCCAGATACCCAGATGTTTTGATCTTGCTTCTTGTGCCCAAAAGCTGAATTACCAGCATTTATGGGCAAAAAATCCTTTATATCTCTAATTACATTGACTAAAAATCTAAATAAGAGGAAAACTTAATGAATATATTTAATAATATCTTTAGTTTTTAAAGTTTCAATAATAAAAATAAACCAGGATTACAGATGTGAGAAAACTTTGTAGCCTCTCACTGAGATAATAAGGATAACACAGTCACACTATGGCATTGGTAGCTAGCTTTTATTATTACAAGTGAGGCCTAAGAAAGCTCCTTTCCATGACAAATGAATAAATACAAATAACGTTGTATGTCTGTATGTTTATGTGAGCCACAGTTCTGTTAGGGGCAAGAAAATCACAGCTATAGATAGTTTCCTTGTTTTGGGTTATATCTTGTTAAAAACTTCCTAGAATTTTACATGATGTCTTAGAGTCAGAACTAGTTCAAAACTTTTCTTTAGAATTTGTGATGAAAAAGTTCTGTCAACTAAACAAAGCTTTTCTATGGCATTTTGTTCATTATCTCAAGCAAAGGGCTATAATAGGTTTTTGGGTTTTTTTGTCTGTACAGTCCAGAATTTAACATTTCATTTCATTCAGTTTTACATTTCAGTCTTTCTTTATAAAATTTAAGTAATTTTATCAATGTAAATTTATTCCATCAATGCAAATTTACTAGAATCTTAACTGAAACTTCCTGTATTCCTGTCTATGAAGTCTAGTTTAATAATGAGACATTTAACCAGCTGTGTTTGGAAACAGACAGTAAAGCGAACAGCAAAATGATGTCAGATAGAAGCAATGCTGATAATATGAAAACTTCTAGACCTGTATAACTAGCAGCTTCATACCTCAGTATAATTAGAGGATTATATATAACCAGGTTATTGGTGATTTACAATTTATTTCACTCGAGATTTTTTTCCTGAATTATCTATAACAAAAAGATAAGAAACTAATGGTCCAGATGTTTGTAGTGTGCTTTCTGATCATATTGCAATTCTAATGCTTGAACTGCAAAAGCAAATAAAAATCTTCATAGCAGTTTTATAAGGAAAGACAAGACATTACCAGGTTGTACAATGTGTAAGTACTATGCTGTTTCATTTTGCTATACGTTATGAAAATAGGATCTTATGTCATGTTTTAACTATTTTAAATTGATTATTCATCAACTCCACTATTTATGAAGGTGAAAATAGTTATTAATTATACATGCTATCTTATGTATATGAATACATGTATATGAAATATGCATTCAAATGAGCTGGTGGGGAAAGGATATATCTATATTTTGAATAAAACTTTGCAGTTTTGTATGGATGTGAAGAAACTGATCCAAATTCCCAACTAATTCACATAGTTAACCAGACTTTACTAACACTGAAAGTGCAGTACATCCTATATTCTGCAGTTCAGCAGTTTTTTGTTTTTCAGCGAATTCTGTGTGGTCCCACATGGTGCCTGAGGTTTATCTGGGAGTGCTTTCAGTCCTGGCTGTGATGCTGTGGGACCAATTGATGAGTAGTGGAAGAGGTCCTTGAGGAGATGGGCAAGGGCAATGTGTGCATGACGCTCAGGGAAGGATATAGGGAGAAACTGACCACAGCTGCTGGAGAGAAAGATGAACTTAGCTCAACACAAAGGGGACTGGAGTTTGGCCTTTGGTCTGCCTAAACAGCTATAGCAATTGAGTAGTTCAGTTGGCTAGATCATTTGAGCAAACCAACCAGTTATATTGGCTGAGTGAATCAAGAAATTGTGTAACTGCTTTTCTCTGAGTTAATCAAAAAAGCGAAAATGTCTTCCTGAGTCAGCCCAACCAACATATGAGGGGGGAATCATATATGTGAGTAAACCCAACATAGAGTATGGGAACTGAACAACAAACAAAAGGAACTTTGAGGGGAACAATGGGCTTGAGCTGGCTTGAACCCATGCCTGCCTTC
Organism: Strix aluco; assembly: GCF_031877795.1. Lineage (NCBI taxonomy): Eukaryota > Metazoa > Chordata > Aves > Strigiformes > Strigidae > Strix > Strix aluco. Next base: position 83,579,029 of record NC_133932.1, on the reverse strand, counting down.
CTGGCAAGTGGGGACACCCACTTGTGTTGTGACAATGACGGGCAGTGAGTATAAAGTTTGCGTTGTGATCCAACTATATATGATCATTCTTGCACTCTGTTAAGCGTAGCTTGTAGCATTGCTGCAGTTCTGTGATAAATCAAAATCTCATATAACTTCAAAGAACTTCAAATAAGTAAATTTTATATTATGCATTAAATATTCTACATGTGGAACATCTGAAAGAACCTGGTCAGAGTGTACTGGACCATGATATACTGTCACTGTGCTCTTCTCCACAGGCTTTTTCTTTCTCTCTCCATAAACTATAGGCTTCCAGCCCACTCTATGCCTCTCATCCAGTCCATATGATTTCTCTTTAACATAACAACAAACAAAATATACAGTCCATTATAGACTATATGGGATAATATGCCTCCTTTTAGAACTTTTTTTTAAATATCTACTATGCTGTAACTAACCTATCTGAGGTGGGTTGAGATATAGCCAATATAAATTCCAGCCAATCTGAATTTCCATAGACTTCAAAAGAAAAGTGTCAACATATACAGAATCTTTGATTACAACTGATTGCAAATGTGGTTGGAATGTTTTCCATTATCTTTCCAAAAGTAAAAGCAGTAATGATAATTGCAAATTTCTTCAATACATAGCTGATTTCTTAAGCAGAAGGCTGAACTTTTAAATTTAATAGCTCTCAACTACTATGTTATTTGCAAGAAAGAAGATAATTAATATTAAGGCTAAGATGTCTGTGTTTTTCAGTAATGATGAGAACACACTGAACCTTCTGTTCATCAAGAAAACAGTAAGTATATAAAGTTATGTCAGCAGTACTGTATATCTTTTGAAATTATAGAAAAGGGAATAATTTCTTATATACTAAAAAAGTAACAGGCTTGTTAGGGGGAGTGCTGGAAAAGTGAGAAAAAAGCTGTCTTGTTTAAGCACACCGCACAAAATGTAACTAAGATGCTTTCTTGCCATGCTGATGACTTGACTAAGAAGAAAAATGGCCTATTTCACAGGAATTTAGCTCACCTTATGTCTTGTCAAGAGTGAAGATGGAATTCATTTTGCTTAACTTTAGCTATATAGATGTTGAATATCTCACATAAACTGATCATATAGGCTTCCTTTATAATCAGTGGCAACAGTCACACCACAAGGTGAGTTATTCTCCCTCTTCATTCATTCCCCTGTCTCTGTTAACTATCTGTGACTAACTGAAATGCCATGGCTAAATTCCAGAAAAATAGAATTGAATGAGATGATTCCAGCCCTCAGAAACCTCTGCATCTGTGTGTTCACCAATGTTGTAATTATGCTATGGTCTCAAAACCGCATACAACACTGATACCAGACTATTTTATTGATTCTCAGTACCATTAAGGTTAAAATTATCGATCTAGTTAGTGATGACGTTGAAGTATTAGTAAAGACAATAGGTCAAATGTGCTGCAAACATGAGAGATTAATGCTTCCAGATGAAGGTTGCTTCGCTGCCTGTGGTTATCATTACCCATAGTATGCACTTCCAAAGAGGCTGAAGTAGGATTCACTGAGTAATCCTCATTATCAAAACAGTAAGGTACCTTCCTAGACACATCCTTGGTTAATTAGTGTTTATATCTGTAGAAGAGTAATTATGAAACTACCCCCACAATTTTGACCACTTCAACTTTGTACATGTGAATGTATAATTATAGTCATTGAAAAGTACAGTACCCTAATTCTAAGAACATTTTAGTGGTTTGAATCCTTCAAAAACTGTTCTTATTTAAGACTGCACTTTTAATCCATAATACTTTACTACTTAAACAGTTTAAAAATAAAATTTTTAAAAAGATAACCTTTAGAGATGACAGAGTTCTGCTAAAAATGCTTCAGTGTAAAAATCATTGTACTATCATGGTTTATGGGACAGTGTGATGTCCGGTGACATCTCCTTTTGCTTTTGGACCTTGAAAGTCAAGAGTCTGTCTGCTTTCACTGTAAATGTCAAAGATCTAATGATTATTTTCTAGTTTCTATGTACTAAGTACTATTCCATACCTTCTCAGATCTGTTTTGACTAATTTGCCCAAGATATTGATATGAATAATGTTGATACCCCAGGATACCTCTTTATAGTTTATTACATATTGCGCATATACCATATTAGTGGAATATCACATATCCAAATGTCAGGTATAATTAAATTTACAAAAATACATCCAAATAAATAAAAAAAAAAGTTAGAAAAGACATTACAAAACTTCAATAAACTAGTTATTTTAATATTCTGTCCTGAAGCCTCTTATATAAGAAAAACTTGAGCAAATGTGAAATATTCATGTACATAATATGGCAAATGTTCTTTCTGACTTCAATAAGAGAACAGTATACCCCTTGAAATGCAAATGCTAATAATCCTTATAATACATCTTCTTCTTCATTGTGCAGCTGTGCTAATTTACATACGTGACCCAGGATCCAGAAATATGAGGAAATGAGTAGGCCAGCAAAATATATTATTGAGCTTATGTGCAAAGAAAGCAAAGAGAAAAGCAAACCAATCATGAATGAGAAAAGGCAGATAATATTTTGAAATACTTTAACACTGTCACATTCCAGTTTCTCAGGACAATGACTCAGATTAGCCAACTCCCAGGTCAGGATTAAGGTGAAACGACACCAAGGATTCTTCAATTCACAAAACTCAATTTTTATTCAATCGCAACAGATAATTGGCATGAAACTTTGTCAGTAAATCTTACAACCTCTGCAACAAGCAGTAAACTTCATAACACACACCAGTTAGTGGCAAATCCCGTAACATGCTTCTACAGCCTTAAACATGTCACGACAAGCCTTGCTTTATACGTGGGGATACAGAATGATACTAGGAGAGAAAAGGAGAGAAAGACGGTAAAAGAGAGCAAGAGAGAAAGACAAAAAGGAAGATTTCACTGGTCCTGCTTCCATCATTAGTCCAGCCAGTTTGGGGTCCAGTTCCGGAGGGGCACAACCACCTGGGGCTTTGACTTGTGTCCTTTTATAATTCCTTGCTCCTCCTCCAGATGGGCACGTGGACTCATTAGGCTAATTAGGCATCATGCACAGACTGTGATTCTCGAATTGTCCTTGCTTTGGTGCATGTGTAATCTGTACCTTCAGGTTCTTCTGGAAATGGGTCGGTGGGCTTAGGGGTTGTTGGGGAGTCACTCCCCCCTTTCCTGCAGTTATGACGATTGTCTGACCTTTCTTCTTGGCAGATGCATTATTAAAATGGCTCCTCTATTGGTTCTTCACAGAGTCGTTGAAGATAGGGAAGTTCAGCCCTAGAAAAGTGTGATCCCACCTCTGTGGGACCCCTTCCTCTTGCTGCGCTTCCCTGCTGTTACCTGCACAGTCCTGGCATTTCCATAGAGACCGTTTCCTTTGCCAAAGTTCTTTATTGGATATTTGAGACATTAAATCTGGTTTCATGGGAATGTCACAAACATTACAGATGAAAATCACATGTCTTAAAGTTTGCTGGTCCTCGTTGGCAACATGGGGTAACAGTCTGAAGGAATGCTAGGATTAACTTCTTATGATGAACAAATAGATTTCTATGTGCAAGACCCCATAATCTGTTTAATTTCAGGAGTGAATTACAAATCAAATGTAATCACCGTGTTTGTTTATTATGCTTCCTAGATAACTGCAATCTCTTGGTCAGTTACAGCCAAAGTAGTAGAATTTGCAAAGACAAAATTTTTATTAAATCAGTGGCCAATATAAACCAGTTACAAATTAATGTCACTGAAAAAAAAGCTAATATTTTTCTGCAAAAATGATCAAGCCACAGCATATGTTGTTATTTGGTGACAGAAAGTGATAAAAATATATATGAGGGAAAAAGAAATATTTCATAACAAAAAGGAAGGGACGTTGAATACAGAAGAAAGAAATAAGAAGCATGTGGCAAAAGTTCCATAAGAAATAAGGTTTTATTGCTGCCATCATTCAGGTTTTACCAGTCCCTCTATTCATAGAGTAACTTGTTTATATGACAGTCAAATAAGAGCTTCTCTGGGCATATGAGGTCTTCTTTCTTCTCTTAGGTTAAACCACATTTGCCTTTTCTTATATGGGACTCTGCATGTCCGATATCTAATATTTTTAAGTGTCCTTTTTCAGATAAGGGGAAAAAACCAAAAGCTACGTTAATTTCCTTCTATTTTCTCTCATTTTGTTTATTGAATTAGCACAAAGTAATATCGATATCTCTAAGAAATATGTTCTATTTTTCTTTTGTAATTTCAGTTTTGCTGAAATGCCAGGTTGTATATTCATCTTGTACAAGATAGTGTTAAGATATGTTCAGAAACAGTCTTGTTTACCCCTTGTCACTGTGGGGGAAGGAACATCAGTGTTAAGCTTGATTTATGAAGTGGGACAAGTGGGAGATGTTCTGTGTCAGAAAAGCTTTGCACATGCACCGTCAACACACACACACGCACACATGTGCACACATGTGTAACACATCCCAGTTAATTGAGACTTGCTGCATTAACCACACCAGTAATTCATCTCGGCCCAGCCTGGAGAAACACAGCATCCACTCCCTCCAGTGTTCGTGTCAGGATCTGGGCAGCACTTGGCACTGACTCCTTAAGGCCTCTGCTTCTATAAGTGTTGGATGGCTGTGTGACAATGTTCCCCCAGTCTTTATGACTGTGTGGGTTTATATCCAGGTGTTGACACAAGCTGTCAGCCAAATCAGTTCATAGTGATATTATGGTATATCTTTCCTTCCAAGTAAGGTCCTGATGCTTCCAGGACAAGTCTTTAGTGAAGATGCTCTAGTTCAATGAAGATGCTATAGCTATAGCTCAGCGATGGTTTGAGGAATTTGTGCTATATTTCTAGAAACTATTTTATCTTTCCAAATTGATGTCAACATTAACACAGGTTTTCTCACTCAGTTTTGCAAAAAGCCATTAGGCCCACACACATTGCTTTGATGAAGGTACATTTTCACATTATTATTTTAGTCATACCTTTGATAGAGCTTTTGCAGAAAAACCTATAAATATAACTATATTTAAGATTCTGCAGAAAGTATGTACACTTTATACTTTAATCATGGGCACATTGACATCTTGTGGCAAGCTAATGCAGGTAATCTTTACACCAATATATTAGGACTTGAATATTTGAAGGAATATATATTTATAAAGCTTTATTTATTTATTTATTTACTAGACCATATTGTCACTTATCTCAGAGGAGAGCTATAGAAACATACTTTGCATGAATGGTATTTTTTACTTCTTCTAACATACTGAAGTTCAGATACTTCACATTGATATCAATACTAACATTTGTAAAAAGAAAAAAAAAAATCAAAACTATGAAGAATTATTTCTTCTTACAGGATAGAAATCTTCCAGAAATTGTGATGTGTTCTCACAGATATTATTCAGAAAATAAAATATTTTAAAATAATTTTTTAGATCTCTATATTTTTTTTTTTAAATTTTTATTCATAAGGATGAAAATAATGAGCCGAGAAAAGAAATCTCTGTGTCCAGAGCAGTTGTCTATTTGACCAGAATAAATATTTCATTGAGACAATATCTAAATTGAGTAGTTCTTTAACAAGGGAAATTAAAAAAAAAAAAAAAAACAACACAACAACTTGATTATTCAGGACAAAAAGAATGAGACTCAGCTCACATTAAATCAAACATCTATATCTGAGCTAGCTTCTCTGGGCAGGATTCAATTGCCTTAACATAAATATTTAATGTCATTTTTAACTCTGAAATATTTCCCCTGGCTTCCATCATGACTTCAGCTGATCTCATCCTTCAGAGCTATACTTGATACCCCCATAAAGGCATTTCAGGTGCCCCAGGCATCTATACTGTCAATGGACTCCAAAGCTTAAGAAGCATTCTGACCCTTATTTTATTTTGATAGCCATCAGAAAGCAATGTACATTTCAGAGGGGTAATTCTTCTTGAGGAGGATAGGAATCAATCACTAGGAATGCCTATTTCTCTTCACTGATTATAAGTCTAGACAGATACCCCACATGTAAATGTCTATGTTAGAGCTCACTCAGATAGGATTTAACCTGATACCACAATTCCTACACTTAGGTATCTACAGGCAAATTAGGCCTCTAAACTCCTGTTATAATTAATAGGGATTTATTCAAAATAATAAACAAACTAGAGAGGGATTCAATTTATTATCTACTAAGGGTTTCTTTTGTTTGACTGAACATAGCCTAGTGCCATTTGCCTGGTCTCCAACTATCAGTCCAGCTTTCTTCTGTGACCTGTGCTACATGCAATTGCTCCATGAAAATGTCTCAGTGTCTCATATAAAACCAGACAGCCATACTAAAACAACTGAGTTGAGTCAAAGTCAATGTACTGTGTGATGGTACCTACCTATCTGGTATTGTTCTCTGCTTTACTATCAAAGCAAGTAAATTCTGTTAGGATGCTTACCCAGAGAGGAAGAAACTGGGGTATGAATTTCTTACCCATAGAGAAAGAAGCAGCACTGAAGGTCATTTTCTGTTATCTGACAATTCAAATCACTAGTTTCTTTCTGGTCTTCCTTCTCAGCTTGAGTCTGGAACTCCTCTGTGAACATTATCCCAAAGGGAAGACTGACATTAATGGGAAGAAAAGACTGTGCCCTCATCCAGGCACCTCTGTTGCCTTGTGCTTTGGAACATTATTGTGACAAGGCTGACAAGGTCAGTGGAATAGACTTCCCAGGGAGGTGGTGGAGTCACCATCCCTGGATGTGTTTAAGGGTCATTTAGATGAGATGTTGGGCGATATGGTGTAGGGGAGAACTTTGTAGAGTAGGGCTGATGGTTGGACTCGATGTCCAAAGGGTCTTTTCCAACCTGAATGATTCTGTGATTCTGAGGATGTTCACATGCAGAGGAAATGAAAGCATAATGGAAAGCAGCACCTGGTTTCAAAATAAAACATTTTTTCATTCATTCTGTGTTATCTAGTGAAAAAAAAATAAATGAGTGGTAGGAATTTATAACATTTCCGACTCTTCTTTCTAGTATTCTAGTGGCCAAGATCCATAGAGAAAAAATGTACAGGTTGATTATCATGGTAGAAGAATATAATTGTAATGAAATGGCAATGGTCTCCCTAGTTGTGACATCACAACAAATGACTCACCCAATTTCTGGTACTCAAACCTACACACACTGCCCCTCTCACATGAACACCACCATCCCCATCCCCCAGCCGAGACCTGTGGTCTCCCCTGTAGCTGACTTTCACAACCCTGGTCTTTTCAGCACTCTCTGGTAGCTAGCTCCTAGACCTCTTATCCTACTAGCCAGTTACTCTCTGACTGCTCTGACTTTAAGTTTGCTAGTGAATTGTTCATACATGCATACACATAGTACTCAGATTCCAGAGGGAAACATATAAACAGCCTGGTCTATGCAGTTGCTGGCACCCAGACCTATGGGGTCTTATGACCCATGGCCACTCCTCCTGTTGTTGGCACTGAGACTTTTGCACATATGTGCACAGAATATAAAGCCCCATCACACAGGAAAATAATTGAAAATGGTGTTTAATTAGAAGACAACTCAGTCTGCAGGGGAACAAAACTACGTAGCTGTTCCAAGGGGAAAAAAGTTTTCAAAATTTGATTTCTGCTGGGAAAGGACACCTGAAAAATCTTGAAAATTCATTCCCCAATCATTCATGCCCCAAAAGTAAAAGTGATTTTTATAGTAATCTCTCTACTAGAGTGATAAACACTCTGTTTCCCAGACTGCAGCATGCCATATTGATGTGACAAAGGAACAGATATCAAAGGCTAATACAAGTCCCTCTGAAGGCAATGAAAAAAGTTTCATCAGATTCAATGTATTTTGGATCCATATTTAATTAAATCAGTTACCTTTTTCCAACTGAAAATAAGTTACATTATCTGAGGAATTTAAAATTTGAACTGATATGGGGTTTAAAAGTTTTCGATTATAACTGAAAAATAAAATGATAATGCAACTTTTCCTTAGGTCAAGTGACTTGTCAGGATCTTATTTCATTTGGATATTAGGTTTCGATGTGGTTGTCCCAAAACTTATTCCAAAATCACGGAATGATTTATTCGTTAATTCTGCCATTGAAATATCATAGTTCATTTTCTTTTTTTACATCAAATATATTAACAAAATATCACTAACAATGATGATAAGTATCAACAGGAACAACACAAAGAAAACATTCAGATGTATCAATGAGGTACTGTTCCATTAAATTTTTTGTATTTTATTCTCTAATTCACAAATTAAGCATGCTTTACAAAGAAGTTCAAAAGTTCCATTTTAATAGTTTATGACCTATCTTAAAAATTTCAGCAAGAAATGTCCAATGTGTTTCTTTCTTCTTCAACTCTTATTCAGCTAGAAAATACAATGCAAAACAGTGTGCCTGAATTACTTAATAGCAGATGTAAAATTATGAAGAAGAAAAACACAGTGGAATAACAGTATAATAGAAGGTAGTATATGTTCAAGAGGGAAGGGGAGGGGAGGAAGGGGGAGGGGAGGGGAGAAGAAGAAGCAGAAAACAGAAGAAGCAGAAAGAAAAAAAAAAAAAGGAGCTTTCATATCAAGAATATTTTATCTTTCTTCATCTGAGCAAAAAGGAGTCCAAATATCTAAACTGTATCTTCCTCTTATGACTATGAGCTGTAGTTGTGGTTTTTATCTGATCCCCTGGAAGATTATCCAGGTGTATATGACATCATAAAAGCTGTCCTTTGACCAGTACAGCTGTAGTTTTTACTTTCTTTTCATAAGCATACATGAAAAAGAAATCTGGAATTCACTTCTATGAACTCCCAAGTAAAAACTACATCTGTCTTTTCTTCAAAGGAATTTAATGTCAACTTAGATTTAGCAGTAATATTAGAAGGATATATATTATGTGTGGTGAAAGTTAAAAATGAGTTATTGTAAACTAAAGCCTTGCAGAAATATTTCTGAGCTCTGACAAGTAATTTGAAGCTGTTGAAAGTCTATTCTTTGGTCTGTTAATGTATTTAAGCATTGTTGTGAAAAATAACTTGGGAGTGTTTCAAAACACTAGTTATTACAAGAATTTTATTAATCAAGTAACTTTAAATCAGGTGTTATTTATTTCCACTAATGATCATGGAAAAAAGTGTAAAAGTAGATGTTACTTCCTAGTTAACTGTTTCCCTACTTTGACAACGGAGGGAATAACATCCTTGTTATTCTAAAATTGGGCAATGACCATTAAGGTCATTTTTTAATTGGTATTATTCTCAGATTTCACCTAGGTTTAGGTCCTTTTTTCTGTTTGTCAGAGATGTTGTTTGCTTATTATTGCACAATCTCCCATTTTAATCTTTTCTCCCTAGGAATGAAGTTTGGTCTCTAAATCCTTGGAAAATAAACACATTAATAATGATTCAACATGAATGAAGAAGAAAATAAGAAGCTCAATCCACTGTCAAGCAATAGAATAATTGTTATCTCTAATTGCTGTTTTAGATTATGTCTGGAACTTTTCACATAGTTTCCTTAAAGCTGCCTTAAATTATTTTCTTCCTTAATCTTTCAGAGCAGGTGAATCTCTTTGGTATTAATGCTATCCATGGAAATGTCCAAACTTCTCTCTGTAACTTTATGAGTTCTGTGCTTCTTACTTCTTTAATTTAGAAGACAGGTTAAAAAATAATCTTAAATTAATTTTAAAATCTTCTAAAAATTTCCCAACTTCCTTCCATACCTTTTTCTCAATAATGGCATAATCTAAGTAAAAAAAAAAAAAAAAAATTCAAACTAAAGAGACAGTTACCATATTAAGAATTTGATAGTGAAGTCTACACATTGTTTAAATTTCAAAAGGTCCTCAGACATATTTAAAAAAAAAGAGAGCCACATACATGGAAAGTCAAGTAATACTTTTTTCTTCCATGTTGCTGCAAAAACTCAGGGAGTAAAATCTTGGTCCAGATGAAAGCATTTATCAAACAAAAATGACATTTTCTTTTACTTCAGGAAGAAGTTTAAAGGTAAGCCAGTTTTTCCCATCAGTGATGATAATGCAGCAGAATTCATTAATCCAGTTACTGTCATTAAAATATATCATATTATATATATCCAGTTATTCTCATTATAAATGAATCTGCAGTATAGCAACGAAGTGTTAAAATTTTTGGATGTTCTTTTTAAGGAAGGCCGGGATAAAAACATGGGAAGTGTGCTTGAATCAAAAGGATAATATATCAAAACTAACTGACAGCTGTACAATAGTTTTTATTTCCAGGTCCTGATAATCATATTGTTAATTTTCACAGCTTCCTGGCTGATAGAGTTTGAAAAGGAATGCGTAATCCACTTAGCCTAGGGTTGGCATAGATGACCTGTGTCCAGTATTCTGTTTTCTGTGCATACTCCTTCTTTACCTGAGAAACAGTGATTATATATTTAAAAGGAAAGTGGTAATAATTTCTTCCCAAATTCAACTTTATACATGGATAACATTCACAAAAAACATGTGATTTTCTTTCAGGGTTATGTCACTCAATAGCTGGGTTTTTTTAAATTTATTTTTTATATTATTTTTTAGTAATTCAAATAAAACTGAGAAATATGTATTAATAATGACAAAATGAGATCATACACCAGGAACTCTTTACTACCTGTCTCTCCTTAGCTTTTACCTTTATCTCTCTCTTTCATTTTTAAAAGAAATTTTTTCAATAGTAACTTTTTCTAATAAGTAGACATATTTTGAGAGATTTATTGCTTTTTTTCACTCCTGCTTAACACTCATTCTGAGGCAGAAGTGTAAGTATCTCCCTGATACTTCAGGTTCTATTACTGAGAGAGATAGAGAGAAGGAGACAAAGAGAGAGAATGCCATCCCTATTATCCCCTAAGCTATCTATTGCTTTTCCAGTCTTCTCAGGAAATGTGTAGTGCCCAAACGAGAAGGAAGAAAGAAAAAGCAGTACTCAGATTTATAGTTCTATCTTCCTTAGTGCTATGTAACAAACAACTCACCTCAAACCCAGAAAAATCTGTGTGGGAATTTCTCTTAGAATTTGTCAGTTCCCATGAAATCTAATAAAGTTATCGTCATTAGAAATTGACATCTTAACTGTCTATTTCCTTTCTTTTGTGCTTTTTCTCTGACCAAGATATGATTGATTGATTGATTGATTGATTGATTGATTGATTTCTCATCAGTCACAGTCTGGTCTAGATTGAATGCTGCTTAAAATACAAATTAAAGCTTCATCAATCATGAGATATGAGGTTAAAAAATTGTTATAGCCAGATTGTTTTCCTTGTTATCTTTTGTACAAGTAGAAGGGAGAAGGTAGAATTTCACAGTAAATTTACTATTCCTACATTTCTACTGCTGCCAATTTCACTTTGGTCAATGTCTTCTTTCTCTGCAAAAATTGTTCTTTTTGTTTCTTGTTATATGTTTGGTAAAGGCTCTGCTTGACTTGACTGTGTTAGTGCAATTAAGAGAGAACATGTTTGTTATCTATGTTAAAAAGTTAGTCCAAGTAAGGGCAATGACCTTGCACTGATCAAATTTGATTTGATGGTGGGACCAGACTTGGAGAGAAGAGCTGTTGAGAGGATTGCATTTGTAGCTGTTTAACCCGTTTGACTATTAACTGAAAAAGGTTAGACACTTGTAGAAAAGAAGGAAACGTATGGAGCAGCAGTCCAGCTCCCCAGTGTTCATGAGGAAAAAAACCCCCAACACTTTAATATGCCACTTTATGTGCTTTTTTCTACACAGAAGTATCTTCCTACTCTGTTTGTCAGAATCAACATCTATTAATAGGAGTAATAAAGTTTTTATATATATGATCTGTGGTTTTTGTTAACATATCTAAAGAATCTTCTTTTTTCTGTAACTGAAGTACAGACTTATTATCTAAGATATTTGAGCTGTTCCAACTTTGGTGTGATAGAATTAGGATCCTTGATTACATTCTTTTTTAGCTGTTGTGGAACAGAGACATTTTGATAAACGATGATAGCAAAGGTCATAAGCACATTACATAGTAATGTAGCACAGAAATATTATAATAAAGGGAAAAGCAGACAGCTTGATCCCATCAAACCCAGTCATATATCTCAGTATTCATATGTCTCTCAGATAGCGATAGTCATGCCACAAAAATAGATGCTTTAATGTTCTATCACGCAGCCTCTACATGTTCCATTCATAATTAATCTTAATAGATATTAATCTAACATTTACTATGGTGGAAATAAGGGGAGAAAAAATTTAAATTAGAGTATTTATGCTTTGACTATGAGACATGCCTTATTTTTTTTTAAAAAAAGTTGTGTTTTTTCTATTTTTGTGTGTGTACCTGAAGGACTAAATATTGCCTTCCTCAACTAAAGGTATCAAAACCAGTAGAAAGTCAAAAGTGGCATGGTGCTAGTAGTTGAAGAAATGGTGGTTGGTCAAAGATCTTCCTTTACCACAGACAAACTACAAGTTCTCAAAACCTAACATGTGGCATCTGTTATTATAAGATCAAGGTAATTAAAAGAAAGCAAAACTTCTGAAATAATTAGTTCTGAACTTTTTTATCATTATGAATTATAAAATCAGTAGCCAGTTTAATGAGTTTACTGCTACTTTTCTCTGAGGCAACAGCAGCATCCAGTGGCCAGTTAGGCTCAGCCTAGCTGTGCTGTTTGTGGACTGCTGATGCACAATAGCCTTTTTATGTATTCTTAGATTTTATCCTATTGTGAAAGTAGCCGAAAGGATTTAAGGAGGCAATATCAGCACTCTGCAGGTTTGGTATGTCTCTGCATAAATTCTATATAGATTTTAGCTTTTGCTTTCCTCTGTGGTATGTATAATCTTGAAGGAGGTGGAAGAAGTCATTCAGGACAACTTTGTGACTTTTAGGTTTGCTTTATTAAGTGTCTGTTTATTAGCACAAGCACAAGTGAGCAGTAGGATATTCAGAACACTGTTTGGTATACATAACCTGTGAGGCCTTTGGGCTAAATAGTATATATAGGTGTTGTATAAGAAGTAGTTTTGACCTATTAGAGAGCTGTCAGATGAACTGGAAATATTATTTCAGGGTTATCAATACTGATAGTAGATAAAATTGCAATAGTCTCCACAGAACTTAAATGAATTTGAGCCCTATTGTATTTGGTGCTTTATGTCTTTTTCCAGGGTGGGGGAGAAAGTTCTCGCTTCCACATGCCTAAAAAGAAGCACAGAAATATCCTATTCTGCATAGAAAATATATGAAAGTTAAGTATGTACAAGACACAGTATGGGATTAAATAACTTAGTTTGTGTTCCACAATGTTGTGTGTCATGATTCAATGTCGGGGGAGGTTTGGATATGATCCCAAGAACGAGATTAAGACACAAACAAGGTCAAATGCCGTACACCCAAAACAGGTTTTTATTATTTAAAAAGTGAAGAGGGGTAGTGATAGGACAGAATAGAAGGAAACGACAGAAATAAAACAAGGATGTGGGATAGGGCTGCAAGAATAGTCACCACCATGGATCCAGCGGCGTCCCGTTGGTCCTCAGTCTTCAGTTCTTCGGTGGGGGGTGCACACGGATCTGGCTTCGATGGTGGGTGCACACTGAGCAAAATTTTCTGCTGCCTTTTTAAGTTCATCGTATCCGCTGATTAGCATATCTGTCCACTTTTAGTTTTTTCTTCCCTGGTCCCACAGGTTTTGTTGCATCTGGCTTCAGAACTGGAACGTTTGCCTCTTGTCAGTTCATTAGCAATGCAGGCATGGGGTCTGGCCTACACAATAGAGCCACAAATGGCTACAGGATGGGGCAACTCAGCACAGGTCTGCCCCTTTGAGGAGTTTGACAATGCAACTGCAAAGGCATGGGGAGGTGCATCCTTCAATACACTCCCGCTTCCCTGGGCGACATCCCCCAGACCAATCCACAGGCCACAGCAGCTTCTCTTGGAGGTTTGCACAGACACGAGCAAGCTTTGAGACAGTCATAGGACATTTCAGTCTCTCACATCGTGTTAAGAAGATTCCAGGGAAATGGAAGTAGTTTAGAAAATATGTGATTGATTTTTATTGTCTTAGCAGTATTTTATTTTCAGATTTATTTTTTTTTTTAACTTTATACATATAGCATCTATGGGCTGCATACCTTCTCTGTAACATGTAGTAACATCCATACTATATTTTTGCAGACGTCTTGGAAAAATTGTTTTCACATGTAAAATACACAGCTTCTGCAGAGTGTGTTTGAGTATCTATTGGGATTAGCACTATGGCAATGAGACTGTATCTATTTTATTCTTACGAAAGTAGCATTCTTACACACACAGAAGAAGGATATGATAAGTGTGAATTTTAGTGCAAGAAAGATACAATATGAAATAAAAACTGTGTGATCATTTAGTGACAATCATCTTATGCATACATTCTTTTCTATGGACTATAATAATCATCATTCTTTGTATAGTATTTGAAGAGGAAACAGTTTAGTGAAGGGCCATGAGAGCTGAGCATACATGAAATATGACAAGTTTCATAGTGGTCACTGTAAGCAAATCACTTCAGTCCTCTCAAGCGTCAGTATGTGTTCTGACATCAATTATGTGCATGATGCTCAGTAGAACCAAGCCAAGATTTAAGATAAAAACATGTTGGAATATTACCTTCACATAATAATAACAATATGCAAATGTAAATATACATATACCAAATTGATAGTGAAATTTTATTTTTGTCTTTTCCAGTGATAGCTGTTGTCCCCTTTCTCCCTTTAAGAACTTTCCTCCCAAACTTATTTATATTTCCCTCCCATTGTGTGAAGGACTTGGTAAAAATATTACATACCGGTGTCTAAAGAGTTAAGCAGTTTTTGCAGACTATGAGCAAGTGGTGCACTGCTGTGTTCAACTAAGATTTATAGAGATAGGTTTAATGGGCAACAGTCAAGGACAATGGGAGGCTGTTTTGGAAAAGAACTAAATGGTGGAAAGAGACAGATTCATGCTTAGGATACTTGTTTCAAATTGGATGAATAAATTGTGGAAAAGTTGAGTTTAAAAGGATCTTTGTTCTTTAAAAGCATCTTTTAAATACCTTATCCTTGTGTTCCTTCATTCCCTACATTTTCATGCACTCAAGTTGGTAACAAGTTTGAGAGTTTTATAGCTACTTTCATTTCTTAAAATATTTTGTGAAGATTGGTTTGTTGCATGGAGACACAGTGAATATGTAACCTCCACAAGACACAGGCCCACAATAAACATCATTTAGTTTGAAAGAGCCAACTGGTAAAGACCAAGTGATAAATTTATGGATAAATCACAACATACTAATGGAGAGATCAGATATAATATTTTAAAAATTATTATAACTCTGTGTAGTAATTAGTTATTGAAATGTTTGGGTTTTTTTCTTTTCGTCTTTAGCTTCCTTCAGCTTTGCCATTCCAAGATAGCTAATTCTTTCCCTGCCTTGGAAATTTTTCCATGCCAAGTGCATGTTACATTTCTTCATCTCAACAGTGTCAGTGGAAAGATGAAAGTCAAAGTAGCCAGAAAATATGTATAAGAACTTAGATGTGAAGAAAACAAGATGAGGAATAATTTAATGAATTTACTGATGTTTATTTTAAAACATAAGTACTCTTACTGAAACCCCTAGGATAGAATTCTTCTGTTTTGAGAAGTATAATTTTCAACCTAAATTTATTAATGGCCAGAATATAATCCTTTTTTTTTTCCCTAAGAACCATTTCCTCTTAATTTAAAAATACTTCCCCTAACTAAAAAAGCTTTTCCAGAGACTTTCCAAAGGCTTTCCATAGACAGAGAGTCTACAAGTTCTCTCTGACATCAGTTTCTTCAGTTAAACATATTAACAATGTTTTGTGTTCTGAACACACTAGTAGCTGGCTTGCATCCCTTCAAATCCATCTTTTCTGAAAAATAGTGATCAAAACTATATTTTTTTCTGAATGAGTTACAGCTGCATAGTAATCAATATTCCCAACTTATACTATTGACTAGTATATTACTATAAATATATATATTTTTATGATAAGCAAATAATTAATTCATTTGGTGTAATTTTCAACCAAATGGTCTTCTACTTTGGAACAGAGATTTCTATTATTTATTTATGTATTTATTTTTAATTCAAAACTTTTTGCTGCTCTTTTAGAATTGCATCTTATTTCTGTGACTCCTATTGCCAAGATTATTTGTTCTCCTTACAAGGTAGCTTGGTCATCCTATGCAACAGTGATCTTCTCCACCCTTTGTGATCAGGAAATCATTGTTTTTAATGACAAATCTGTTAATAGAAATATCACATTAAATCAATCTACAGATAAATAACTGAGAAACTTGTCTAGTAACTTTTCCATAGTTTCATAGTCCCTCCTTTTGGTCCCCTTGGTTTACTTGTCTTGGATGAAACAAGGTTAAATCTGCTGTATTTATTTTGTCTGGAAAATCTAATTTGACAGAGAATGGTTTATGTATTATTTAGTTTCAGCCACTTTTGGTACACTCCATATTGCTACATGTAAAAATTTATTTTAGATGTAATTTAAACATTAATCTCATAGATGTTAATTTCTTCTATGACATTAATGACACTTGTCTTCAAAATTATTTTGAGCTCTCTCATGCCACAATACAGAAAGAATACTGATACGAGCAGGATGTTGACTGCAGACATATCAGAAGAGTGAATGTTAAAAGGAATGTAGGGGAAGAGGTAGAAATACAATGAAAGTATTTTTCTAGATGCCTTAAGGCTGTTTATCTAATTGCCTCATAGTTATTCAATTTCCTTCTCTAAAATTATATATAATTTTAAAATATCAGGACTTCATATGTTTTATTCTTTCTGTCTTAGTAATATTTACCATCCAGGCAATTACTAATACATCCAGGTAGTCTTTTAGCTTTTTATTCAAAAAAAGCAAACAAACAAAACCAATTTGGTATTTTTCTCAACTCATTACCACAAAGTAGTATTAATGAAGATACATATGTAGTCAAATCTGACTCTTTAGGTTCCATTTCTTGGGATTTTTTTTTTTTTTGGGGGGTGGGGGGGGTAGCTAGTTTGGGTTTTGGAGGGTGTGTGTGTTTGGTTTTTTGTTTGGGTTTTTTTGTTATTTGGATTTTTTTTTTTTTTTTTAAGAGCCCATATTCTTAGGAGAAATAAAATCTTTACAAAAACCTAAAATTTTCCTTTAGTAATTTTCTTTCTTCATTCATGTTAGAGGTGTATTCTTTTTTGCTTATAAGACAAGCTATCTCAGAAATGTTTTCTTAAGAAAAAGGTCATTTATTCCCCAATACCTCTATATTAAAATTAGAGATAAGTGACATTGATTTTCTTCTATTCAGTACTGCATATAGTAATTTCTTTCAGTGCAAACTGGATTTGAAAGTCTACTAAACCAGAATGTTAATATTTTCTACCAGCTATGACATCAATTCCATCTTTAAGTGACTGTATGTAGATGTGGCAGGTGCACCTGCCCAATGAAAATAGGGCTTCTTGACTGCTGAAGTGTAACAGTTAGTGATTTCCTTTGTTCTGGAGGCCTCACGGTAGTTGTGGACTTCAACCAATAGGAGCCGCTGTTGACCACAGGTCAGATTCAGCCTGGGTATAAATGGAGTCACCTGGGGGGGCCATTTTGAGCTTGTCCCCTGAAACAGAATGCTGTGGTTGGGGACTGTCCCTTTGGGTCAGGATACCACCCAAGGAAACTCCCTGAGGTGACTTGTGTCAGAACTCTGCCCTGAGAAGGTCCTTGAGGTTGAGAGGCCTCACTTGTTAAGTGAGTGAGAGAGTGGTGCTTTGTTCTGCATTTTGGGTTGTCATTAAATCTTTAGGAGTTGTTCTTTGTTCTGTGTTTTGGGTTGTTGTTAAACCCTAGGAAGTTGTTCTGTTCTCCTCTCATGGACATTTGAACCTGTAATTTGCAGAGGGATAGTTAATTGTGTTGGCAATAAATTTTTAATTTTTGGTGGTTGGTTGTTTGAGAGCCTCCATAACAATAGTACAAGATATATTCAGGCATGGTCTTTTTTTTATCTTCTTAAGAAGATCATCCCAATCTCAATTTTTATAGACTGCTATTCAGAGATTGCTGTACCACAAATCAGCAATCTTTTAATACAGAAGACTGTATATTTAATTACAAAAATTACAGAATAACTGAATCATCTAGGTTGGAAAGGACCTTGAAGATCATCTAACCTAGCACTGACAGTTCCCAACTACACCATATCCCTCAGCACTATGTCAACCCGACTCTTAAACACCTCCAGGGATGGGGACTCCACCACCTCCCTGGGCAGCCCATTCCAACACCTAACACCCCGTTCTGTAAAGAAATGCTTCCTAATATCCAGTCTAAACCTTCCCTGGCACCACTTGAGGCCATTCCCTCTTGTCCTATCACTTATTACTTGGTTAAAGAGACTCATCCCCAGCTCTCTGCAACCTCCTTTCAGGTAGTTGTACAGGGCAATGAGGTGTCTCCTCAGCCTCATCTTCTCCAGACTAAACAACCCCAGTTCCCTCAGTTGCTCCTCGTACGACATGTGCTCCAGACCCTTCACCAGCTTCGTTGCCCTTCTCTGGACATGCTCGAGTAATTCAGTGTCCTTTTTGTAGTGAGGGGCCTCACCAGTGCCAAGTACAGGGGTAAGATCACTTCCCTGTCTCTGCTGGCCACGCTATTTCTGATGTAAGCCAGGATACCATTGGCCTTCTTGGCCACCTGGGCACACTGCTGGCTCATGTTCAGCTGGCTATCAATCAACACCCTCAGATCCCTCTCTGACTGGCAGCTCTCCAGCCACTCCTCCCCAAGCCTGTAGCACTGCTGGGGGTTGTTGTGGCCAAAGTGCAGCACCTGGCATTTGGCCTTAATTGTCTCACAAATAACTATTCTGTTGCTGGTGATCTCATTATATGTGACAAACACTAATGCTTTAAATGGAAAAAGCAAGATTAATATTAAAAAATAAAATTGAAGTCAATTCTATCTATCTTTTAATGAAATTACTATCTAGAATTAAGAAGCACATAAGGGAGTTTCTAGCTACCTACAGACCAAGGAACTACTTTACAGACACATGGAGAGTTGGGACTGCATTGGAGATGTGAATGTCAGAATACAAACATTATTATTTACCATTTAGTATAAATAAAACAAAGAGCTAGAAAAAAACCTGTTCAGATTTTTTACTTAAATAAATATTTCTTAATGTGAATGTATGTCAGAATTGCATTGTGTGCATGTACTTATTTATGCAGATGGGGACGTCAGGATTTTTCTTATGGTAGTCTATTAAGGTCAGCAGATCTTTTGGATTTAATATCTTTCACTTCAGTCTTAGGTCTTCTCTTCCATTATTATGAATATTAACTTTAGCACTAAAGACTGATATTAAGCATTTAAAAGCTGCAATGGTTGAACTCTGTAGTTCCTTGATCTGTAGTGGAAAAGATGTTGAAATTTTCAGCAGAGCTGCAGAGGGAAAACACTTGCAGTATCAGCAAGAATACAAAATTCCCACTCATGGGAGTAGGCTATATTTCCTGCTTGGCCAAACCGAAACAACATGGATCTTGTATATAAGCATGTTGGCATTGCATAGGCATGTTGGCAAAAAAAAAGTTCTGATGTTTCTTGTTTGTTTAACAGAAAGTACAGTGTTGTAAAAATGGAGAATGAATACCAGGTTATCAATAATTATTATTGCTAGCTTCACAGCTTTGGTAACCAGGGTTGGTGAATCTATGGATAAGAATTCTAGTATGTTGTGGCAAAAAGCATATTGCCTAGAAAAAGAGCCTAGCATGACAAATTTAAAATTTAACATTTATTTTTTAGTCATTGAAAGGTATGTGATAAAAACCTCTTGGTAGCTGTAATTAATTCCTCTGTGTAATTAATTCCTAGTTAAACCACAAATGAAGCATTTTTTCTGTGTCTCATTGTCTCTCATGTTTTACCAAACCGTTCAGATCATTTAGAGAAAAAGTGAAATGAGAAAACTGGTACCAATTTCTCTCCATTTACTTGTTAGCTATAACAAATTATTCAGGGGAATTATTTACATAAATAAATTCTAGAATGAATAAAGGCTACTTAATCTTATCCAAAACATCCTTTTTAGGGCGGAAGTCACCAAAGCTCTGTTTTCTTCTACTGAGTAGCATTTTGCTATTCGAGTAAACTACACTCATCTCTGCTTTAATTCTTTGTTCAGCTGAAATACTATATTATTCAGCACTACAGTCATTAATTAAAACTAATTAAGTCTAATCACAATAAGTGTGAACAGATGTGTTGCACAAGCTGTGATGAAATATCACATAGACCTGTTGGAACGAATCCAGAGGAGGACCATGAAGATGATCAGGGAGCTGGAGCACCTCCCCTATGAAAGACAGGCTGAGATACTTGGGGCTTTTTGGCCTAGAGAAGAGAAGGCTCTGGGGAGACTTCATAGTGGCCGTCCAGTACTTAAAGGGGGCCTACAGGAAAGCTGGAAAGGGACTCTTTTTCGGGCAGTGTAATGATAGGAAGGGTAATGGTTTTAAACTAAAAGAGGGTAGATATAGATTAGATTTAAGGAACAAATTCATTACTGTGAGGGTGATGAGGCACTGGAACATGTTGTCCAGAGAAGTTGTGGATGCCCCATCACTGGAAGTGTTCAAGGCCAGGTTGGACAGGGCTTTGAGCAACCTGATCTAGTGGAAGGTGTCCCTGCCCATGTCAGGGTGGGTTGGAACTAAGTGATATTTAAGATCCCTTCCAACCCAATCCTTTCTATGATTCTATGATTCTGTTCTGTATGTAGGATGGCTTCAAAATATTTAGTGAAAGCTTAATTAAGAACTCTTTTGTGTCAGTGGAGATCCTCTTGTTTAACTTGGTAGACTTCATTTAGACCAGATGCCTATTTCTTATATTTATATATGGACAAAAATGTAAGCTAAAAATAAATATTTTGTGCTAATTTAAGCCATTTTGTGTATAATACTAAAAAGAAGGAAAAAAAACCCAAAACAAAACAAATACCACCAGCAAACCAAAAACACAGTGACAGAATATTTGATTTTGGAAGGGACCTCTGAAGATCATCTTGTCCAACCCCCACAGCTCAAAGCAGGGTCAGCTACAATGGGGTGCCAAGGACCATGTCCAGTCAGGTTCTGAATATTTCCAAGGATGGAGGGTCCACATCCTCTGTGGGAAAGCTGCTCCCTTTCTTGACTACCCTCACAATGAAAAACCTTTTTTTATCGTTTAAACAGAATTTCTTGTATTTCAGTTTGTGCCCTTTTCCTCCTGTCTTTTCACTGGATTTCAATGAGAAGAGTCTAACTCTGTCTTCTTAACTTCTCCCCCCCATCAGGTGCTTACACACGCTGTTAAGTTCTTTTCTTCTCCATCTGGAACAATTCCAGCTCTCTCAGCCTTTTCCCATATGTCAGAATCTCCAGTACCTTAAAATCACCAACAATAATTATTTAAGTCGATTCAATGTATCTTTCAACAATCAAAACTAATTTAATTTTCAGATACATACCAACAATTTCCACTGGTGGGGTTACTAGTACTCCAAAGAGTTCTAAGTATATCTATCAGGAACAATTTAGTGTTAAAATTAAAGTAAAAATATTAATCATAAATTTATTCCACAGAAACCATATTGCATACTTAGATGTATATATATGTAAAAATAAATATAGGAAAATATAAAATGTAAGCATATTAAGATAATTCCTCTTCCTATATTATTCATTAGCAAAACACACAGCTACTGTTTACTAGTATTTTATTCTTGTCAATCTGAGGTTTTATACTGCATACCCCTTCTCTGAAATGTATTTGCCACAAATTATGATATCATTAAAAGGATATTTTTACCACACTGAAATCACATGAAATGTAGATGAACTCAGAAATTTGCCATCAGAATTTTCATTTGAAATTGGAATATTGTATTTTGCTAAATAATAAATCAAAATGGTGAAATATTCCAAACTATGAGGGCAATATAGCTGTTATCAACATCACATAGTAGCAAATGGCAAGGTACTGATCTAATGTGTCTGATATGACTCAAGACAGTTCAGAAGTTTTTATTTTGGACATAAAAGCAGTGTCAGTTATATTACAAAATAATACTTCTGAAGTACCTGATAAAATACATTTAATTACATAATTTTTCACATAGAATTTATTTCAAAAGTTTTCAAAATATTTCTAAAGTTGCTTTTGTAATGAATCTTGGTGTTCAATTATGGAAAATGTATTGCAACTGTAATTTTTCTATCCACTTACCATCTTTTTTCATTTTCTTTCATATTGTTCTCCATTTTGATAAAGTATGTACATTACATAAACAATGCATCTTCCCTGCTTTCCACTAGACAATAAAAATTACCCCAGTGTAATCACTGTAAAGTTATTACTGTTTATTTAACCTTTTAAATTATTTTCTATAATTGTTCATATGTCCTTTTCTCCTTCTCCAAATTACATCTGCTGCACTCTGAGCAACACTGGAAGACAGCATGTAACACCAGATTGTCTCCCACATAAGCAGGTTTTTATTTCACTAAAACTGACCTTTAGTCTAGCCATGGCAACCTTCTTGCCCAATCAAAATTCCTGTACAATTAATCCTGTTGTTGCTGCTTCTTCTCCTGGAAATCTTGTAATTGACATTTCCTTGCCTTATGTATTTTTTCAGTGATTCTTTGAATGCTTTCCCTTATGTTTCTTCATCTTTCTTGTTAGTATTCCCTACAGATTTTTCTTTTCTAATTCAGCATCATCATGTGGCATCCACTTCACATATGTATCACTATGGATGATGCTACCAAGTGTTTTCCTCTTCATTCAGCTTGCTTCCTTTTTATACATTTTCATACTTTCAGATTCAGTAGCATGTCCATATGAACATTCTTCAACTTCCCCAGGTAGGTAACCCATGTTCTCATTAGGTAGCTACTCACATACAACCTGAGAATTCACCCTATGACTCATTCAGAAAAAAACCCAATATTAACTTTTCTTTTACTTCTTTGCATTCTGTACTTCAAAATAATACTTTAAAAATCCTGGCATTCTACATTCTGTAATGGCTGAATTACTGTGGCTTTTATTCTCTATTATCACCAATGGTGTGAAATATAACCAACGGATTTGTATTCAGAAATGAACAACAATGCTGAGATTAATGTTCTTTTATTCTGTGTACTCATAAAACCCACAGCAGGGGGAAGCCTGGGGAGCACCCTTTAGAGAGGTAGCAGGGAAGACCCAGGCCTGGAAGATCATTTATCCATGGTTGAGCCTGCAGTGGCTTCACATTTCTAAGGTGTTTTCCTAAAAAGAGATTGCATCATCTTTGGTATAAGCATACAATGACTTGTCAGTGAAGCAATTTGTAGATGTACCAAATACAGGCACTAAATATCGGCTATTTTTTCCTTACATCTGTGCATAGCGATATTATCTATCTTTTGTTTGTGTGTTTGCCAAGCAGTGGGGCATCCAGCTGCAAACATTTCACTAGAGAACTGAGTGAATCAGTCAATGTGACCTACTCCTCACAATTCTTCTGTTATATTGTAGTACCCAGTACACCAATGTAAGCCTGAAAGTAGTTTTTGGTCTATAATCATGAAGTGCTAAGGCTTGGACAACCAGCCCAAGCCAGAGTTGACCTATAGATGAATCCTGTATATTTTATAATGATACCTATTGTGCTAATAGGTATTATACTAAATTATAACAAACCACCTATTCTGTTACATTGGAAGTATTGAAGCCTGAGCAACAGGCCCTGAGCCGAAGCTGCTAACTCAGTATGTAATCATTAGTGAAATATGTATGGAAGATGTAGCTATCTTGAATGTATCTTTATCTTTGTGTGTGGATAAGATAAAAAGGTCATGGAGACTGTTGTCTGGCCCTGTGACCTGATGTGTGACCTTGCGCATAATCCAATTAGGTAAGCAGGGAAACCCTTAGCTTCTCCCTTGAGCCCTGGCCAGGCTCTGGGGGAACCTAATGTGAGATGGAAACCAGATGTTTCCACTTAAAACAAAGGTTCTAGCTATTCTGGTTTGTTGATTTTTCAGTATATAAGGCTGGACCCCCTTACAGTGACTTTAGATGCCTCACTTATGGATGCACTGTGTAAGACTTCCCACTTGCTGGGAAAGGCTCTCCAAATCCTCGCTGTAATCAGGGCTCCCCAGTGACTGTGCATCTGGATGATGGTAATATATGCAAGTGGTGATGTATCTTTCTTAATTACTATTCTGTCTCATGTAGTAATGATTTTATGTATTCTTTTCTTACTGTGTGTTTTCTGTATTACTTTGTTACGTTATTTAGTTATCTCCAGTAAAATACGCCTACTCTTTTCACTCTGGTGTCTGAGTTTAATTGGTATCCTTAATCAGCAAAACAAATCATTAACTCTTTCTTACTAGTTTTTCTGATTCATGTCTTCCTCCAGTAAAGTATTCTTTTTTTCATCTGTTTATTAATAGTAAATATTCACTTTCAGAATGTCAGAGACTGCTCAGAAAATTTAATTCCCTTTCTGTAAGCAGATGTTTCAAAAGGAGGTCATATTTCTTGGCAGAAAGATTGAATATTTTGTTCTCATCTACAAAGTTCTGTTCTCTTCTTTCTGTCCTCACATTCATGTATTAATACTTTCTTACCTTAAAATAATCTACCTTGTTGCAGTTTTTTCTTTTTTTCCACCCATACTTTCATGGTTTGCATTCTGCCATCTTGAATTTAAACAATTCAGCCAGTGTGGAGAAAATTATACATGCTTACAAAAATAAAGCTTTTATACACATGGCTTCTTAATACACATGCATGAAAAAAGCCTCCAGATGACCCCAAACCAGATTACACTTCTGTACATATGCATGCTTGTTGTATGCTCCTTCCTTCTTGACTTCATTCCTGATTTCTTCCTTATTTCCTAAAGAGTAATGAAAGAGGCTACTATAATTTATGTAAACATATTTTGCAAGTTTGTTGTTGTTGTTTTTTTTTACATGGAACTTTCAGATTTATTTTAAGTAAATTAATGGTTCTCTGTATCAGAAAATATATGGGAATCCAGTATGTATTTGTTTGACTTACACTATCTCATAGTATTTTTATTTCATTATATTAGTTTTATTATATTTTGCATTGAGTATTTCCACAGCTGAGTGGACTCCTAAAAGAAACTCAAATTACTCAGGATATTTTCAAGATCAATTTAACATATGCTATGATCTGGTTTGTAATAGATAAATTTTATTATGCTGTAAACTGAACCATTATGATGGCTTGATGAAACCATAGTTAATGTCTCAAACTTTCGATAAAGAACTTTGGTGAAGGAGACAGTCTCAGTGAGCATGCCAGGGTTGTGCAGGCAACAGCACGAAGACACAGTGAGAAGAAGGGGTCCCACAGAGGTGTGATCACACTTTTCTGGGGCTGAAATTTCCTATCTTGAGCGGCTCTGTGAAGAGCCAATAGAGAAGCCATTTTCAGAATGCATGCACCGAGAAGAAAGTTCAGACAACGGTCATAACTGCAGGGAGGGGGGAGTAATTCCCCAACAACCCAACAAGCCTACTGACCCATTTCCAGAAAAACATGAAGGTATAGACTACACATGCACTGAAGTAAAGAGAAATCTAGAAGAACAGACTGTGCATGATGCCTGATTAGCCAAAAGAGTCCAAGTGCCTGCCCAGAGGAGGGGCAAGGAATTATAAAAGGACTTGAGTCAAAACCCTGTGAGAGGTGACTGCACCTCTCCAGAATGGGATCCCTAGGCTGGCTGGACCAACAATGGAACCAGGACTGCTGAATCTTTCTTTCTTGTTTTTCTTCCTCCTTGCCTCTCCCTCTCTTTTTCTATTGTTCTCTTCTTTTCTTTCCCATTGTCTATCCCTGTATCCCCGCATGTAAGGCAAGGCTTGTTGGGGCATGTTATAAGATCTGCTGCTTGTTGGCATATATTGTAAGGTTTGTCAGTGTCTGCCACAAGTGGTTGTTGCAGAGGTTGCAAGACTTACCGACAAAGTTTTGTGCCAATATCTGTTATGACCAAATAAAAATTGAGTTTTGTGAACTGAAGAATCCCTGGTGTCATTTCACCTTAATCCTGACCTGGGATTTGGTGAATCTGAGTCATCATCCTGAGAAACTGGGATGCGACAACCATACACACTTTTTCTGTGACAAAACCAATACCTTGTATTTCTAAAAAAATTTTCAAAGAACCTTGAAAACTTTATAAATGCCAATGTTAGCTGTGATAGATAGCTTCTTTGGATCATTTTTTCCTGTATGCAAGTGAATATGTCCACTTTTTTCACATTGTTGGTGCTACGTAAACGCAATCTATAAACACAAAATATCGGTAAGTAGTAATGTCTATTAATCTGTCCAGTGTTAGTTCCAAAAGAATTTAAAACAGCTTATCTTGATCTAAAATATAACTTGTTGGAAATATAATGGCATAATATAAAGGCATGATAAAATAAAATAGCCTCTATTACTAATGATACTTTTTAAACAATAGACTTGAAAATCTGCAAATATAAGGTTCATTGAATTTAAATGGCAGCTTTTTCAAATATGCTGTTGTAGTTGAGATAGATAACACAGAATCTGTTTTTTATTTTCTTCCTAATATTATTTAGGCATAATATTTTATTCTCTTAAGCTGAAACTGCCCTCTGAAGCAAAGTACTGTGGAAAGGGCTCTGCATGACTTCCATCATAATAAGCCATTTCTTAGGACGTGTTAATTTTTTAGAACTTATGAATAATCTAAGGAAAACAGGCCAGTTGCTAGCATACTTTGATTCCCTGTCTTCTACTTTTAGTGCAGGATTTATAGCAACCCATATCTGGCTTTCTCCTAGTTATTGAACAAAGTGGTAATCAATGGTTTTGGACTGTTTGACTTTTTAGTATTTCAAAATTTTTTCAGAATTATTTTATTCTCACACTGGAATAGTAAATGCATTCATGTGTTCATACATTCCCTTCCAAGTGTGCTTTTACTCTCAATGCAACATATGAGTAATAAGCCCATACCATAAATTTCTCCATAATCTATTCTATACTCTTTCCACACCCATAACTTTAACTGAGCTTCATTTTCATTTGTCTTGTGAGAGTATACATCCATTTTTCAGTTTTAAGAAAACTTGGATATTAAGCTACAATGTCCATCATCTTCATCTCTAACTATAAAAGAAGCTAGCATCCCATGAAATGTTTCATTCTTATCCACTGCTGTTGTTATTACAGATACTAAGACATTCTGATGAAAAAGTATCTCAGTATAAGTCATTTACCATTTTGTATTTCTGAAAAAAAATTCATTTATACTATTGCAAAACAAAATCTGAATTCAAGGGAAAAAATACATAAACAGTATATTAGATAAAAGGTAACTAGAAGGTGTGTGAGACAATGCTATATTTTTAGGTACAATTTTATTAGCTGTTTTCATAAATTGCTTGGAAGCACTAAAGAGCTTGTTTTGATGTTCATATAAGATCTTATACTGCAAAGAACATCACTAAATTCAGTGTAGTGTATATGCAGAAGAATGTTCAATATCCATAACACTTCATTTGATTCTGATCAGCATACTACTACATAAAAGTGAGACTGTAGAGAAAAGGGAGAAAGTCCCTAGTAGCAAAAATGATTAAGAAATCTCTGAAAAATTATAAAATTATGTAGACATTGGCTGAAAGACTGAGAATTACATGAGCAGGTCTGTCTTGTTGTTCAGGTATGCTATCAAATTTCTTTTAAAAATAAGATGAACAATGCATAATATATTTTCTTCACTGAAATATAAAACATAGAATACTATTTCACTGACAGGCGGTGATCTACTGGAGCCAAAATGTAATATAGCTTGTACATTCATATTCTAGCACAGATTTTCTTACTGTTCTATTAGCAAAGTGTGCAGCACTTTTTACAGCTGCAGTCCCTCCCACACACATTCTTGTACAGAGTGCTATCTGTTCTATTTACAAAAGAAAAAAAGAAAATAAAGTTAATCTTAAAAAAAGTTTCCCATTTTTGTCCAATGTATAGTGGTTATATGACACACAAGTTCTGTCAGTGTTGCGTGTATAATTCCACTGGTCTGAATTTCTGTAGCAGCTGCTTATAGAAATTTCGTTCATATGTTCATAGTATGTTCTGTAACAATTCTCTGAAATCTCTTTACTTGTCTAACCAGCTTTTAATTCAGTCCTGCAGCAAGACTGTTACAATTTGATTTTCCATTGTGTCAAACTCAGCAGAAGTTCAAATGATAACCCTCCTTTTATACTTCTGTTTTTATTGAGAGTATATGTAGAATAAAAATTTTAATACAAGCATAGTAAATCAAATTTTCTCTGTGTAATTATACAATTCCTTATTTTGTTCATTAAAACTATAAGTGACTACAGAAGATATTTTATTATAAACTCATTGATTGTACTGGTATTGGCTGGGCTTGAGTTAACTTTCTTCATAGTAGCTAGTATGGGGCCATGTTTTGGATTTGTGATCAAAACAGTGCTGATAATTCAGGGATGTTTTAGCTGTTGCTGAGCAGTGCTTACACAATCAAGGCCATTTTTGCTCCCTCACACCACCCCACCAGCAAGTAGGCTGGGGGTGCACAAGAAGTTGGGAGGGGACATAGCTGGGACAGCTGACCCCAACTGACCGAAGGAATGCCCCATACCATATGGCATCATGCTTAGCAATAAAAAGCTGGGAGAAGAAGGAAGAGATGGATGTTCAGAGTGATGGCATTTGTCTTCCCAAGTAACTGTTACACATGATGGAGCACTGCTTTCCTGGAGATGGCTGAACACATGCCAGCCACGGGGAAGCAGTGAATGAATTCCTTATTTGATTTTGATTGCACACACAGCTTTTGCTTTCCCTATTAACCAGTCTTTATCTCAGTCCATGAGTTTTTTCTTTTACCCTTCTGATTCTCTCACCCATCCTACTGCAGAGGAGTGAGCAAGTGGCTGTGTGGGACAGCTGCCTATTGGGGTTAAACCATGAGAGCTATTCTACACACATGAATATATGTAGAATATTTTAAATCTAGATTAATATATTTTTTCAGATAATTTCAAGAGCTAGCTTCCATAATCTGTCTTCAATCAGTGGAAAGTGCCCACATGCATTTACATATTTAGCAAAACTGTAAGTAAGGGAACCCCAGATAAATTTATCATGGAAAAAATTACTGGTCTCCAACTTGAGGAAAGTGAGGATAAGGTAGGACTCCATGTCACCCACTTATACTTACACATGACATGTACAATTTATGTATCTTGTCTAACCCAACATTTCCTGTCGATATCCCATGTACCCCTTAGTAGACCTCTAACAGATGTGAAGAGATGCTACTGGATGCCAGAAAATCTGGTATAGAAAGAAATCAGTATACACCAGGTGCAGTGTAAAATAGCTGTTTTCTTCCCTTTTTTCCATCTTTTTTTCTGCAATACTTATGGGATGACATATTAAAATGCTATTTCTTTCAAAATTAATAATAAAGTGTGAACCGAAGGGAGTGTGGTAAGACAAATATGTATGTGAATTAAAAAAAAAACCTTTAAAAAAACACTAAAAAAACATGAGTTTGACACATAAAGGTGTGTCTATGCCAAAACAGTTTAGTTTTAGGTAACAGTTCCTTCTAATACAGTGATGTCTTAAAATTTAGAATAAATTTGTAGAGAGAAACACTGAAAATTACCTCAGGATTATTTGTGAGGATATGGCATACATGCACCAGTTGCAAAATGGTTCACAAAATTACAGGACGCTTGGTTGCTGGAAGAAATTTTCTCCATGATCAGGAAATTTAAAACATTATCATTACTTCTGTGTTTCCATTTTGCTAACACAGTCTAACAGTGAGAATCAAGTTACAGTAATGACAATTGTCTTGGTCCTCACTAGATTATGGACTTGGGGTATCTAGAGGTAAAACACAAATTAAAAAGGCTGACTACTCTTTCTGGTATTTTGGGGAGAGCTTCTTTAGTTTGGTCAGCAAGTAGATAACAAGTAAAAAACACAAGACTGAAGTAGAAGTTCAATCTATTAATGAAATGCTTCAATGCTTAAACTTTAGACTTCATTTTAAACACTACTTCTAATAAAAAAGGAAATATGTTAACATTTTTAACCTTAAGACATACAGTGTTCTGAAGATAAAGTTGAAAAAATTACTTCAAGTCAATATGGTTGCAATACTGGCAGAGTATATAGACACAGTAAATTAAAATAAAAAAAACCCAAACCAAACCCAAAACCAAATAAATGTTAATAGAGTTTTGGTAGAAAGAGGGTAACAACAAATTATTTTTATCAATCAGTCCATTCATTGAATATTTATGTCTTCTTGTTTAAGGTTATTTCTGTTAGAAAGGTTTTTGGGGTTTTTTTGTTAAATTTTTGAATACCATAAAAGTATTAGCCTTCACATTTGAATATGAATGTCATGAAAACTCTGATCCTAAACTCCATATGATAGATTGAGCCTCCCAATAGGAATGAAATGCTGCTGTAAACTCAATGGGAATAATACCTCCAGTATGACTGTGTTACAGGTTGAGAAGTAAAGTGAAGATTGCTGCACAGTTGACGTTCTGGGCAGGGATTGTGTAAACTGTGTGGATGAGTTTTTACAGCATCGAAAATGAAAGGGCCAAAAGAGCAATCTTTAACATTGTTTTATACAGTTTGCTCTGCATTCCTGACAAGAGACAAAAGCTGCAGCAGCAGCTGCTTCTAGTCCCTTCCACTCCCCTCGCAGCAATGGCTCAGCCTCTCACAGCTGCCCAGCATCTTGACATAGTACTTGCTGTACACCTTGTGCAGAGGATGCACAGCATGTTTTCAATTTGAGCTGTCAACAAAGGCATAAGGGAAGGGCAACAGTGCTGCAAAAACCCCAAACTCTTCATTTTGTTTGTGTTTCTTCAGTCACTCTATATAGCTATGAAAATGTTGATAGTGGGACCAGTCATGCCTTTGCATCCACAACACCCATCTTTTATGAGCTTCATGGATGAATCCTTCTTATAGACTGATATTTTTCTCAATTAATTTTATGTATTATATTTTGATATTTAATATGCTGGCAGATAATGACTGCCTTCAGCAAGGAATGCAGCCAAGTCGATTTCACTGGTAGAAGCAATGCTACTGTTTGCATTAGCTCTGTTGGTACAGACAGGAAACTTACATTCTTTTTGAGTATTTTACATTCTTTGTATGTTCAGTATAAAGTAGCCATGGGAATAGGATCCAAAATCTGTTCTTAAATCTAGATTAACTGGCACTGCAAAATGCACTCTGGTTTGTTAACTTTAAATCAAAGTGAAATATAATAGAAGATCTGAACTAGGAGTATTTTGTTTACATAATCATGTTTACAAATTCTGTTTTCTTTTTGAAGATGCACTATATGTCTTAGTTTTGATATGATTATGTTAAATAAGAGACTTAGATATTTGCAAATAGGTAAATTTATCCTCATCTGGTAATTTTTTGAATGTGGAGTGCTAGCACTCCCAAATTCACCATTATAC
This sequence comes from Strix aluco, assembly GCF_031877795.1. Lineage (NCBI taxonomy): Eukaryota > Metazoa > Chordata > Aves > Strigiformes > Strigidae > Strix > Strix aluco. Next base: position 83,547,264 of record NC_133932.1, on the reverse strand, counting down.
AGATCCACAAGTTACTTCTTTTTCTGCCCCATCACTGGCCCCTGAATTACAGTCAGATACCCAGTGAAACCAGTGAGAAGGAAGAACTGAAAGAGTGACTCTGTTTCATAGTCTTCTCATCAGTTTGGCAGAAAAAATCATTCTGCACCCAACACAGAATTGCTAGGGAATAATCTGGCAATTCCAAATGGATTTTGATTATCATTTCATCATAAGGAGGAAACCATGTCATGTTTACATTTCATTTGAAATAGATGGTTACAGAAAAGAGTAGTCTTTGAACATCCACCCTGTCTTGAGTTCCTTATTCTGGTTAGTTTCTTAAATTTTGCAATATTTTGTAAAAAAGAACTAAGCAGCAATCTGTGTCTTCCTCATCTTTCTTTACCATTTTCATACTAAGTTGTTTATCATATTGTTAATGGTACTCATCATTAACATCACATTCCCAGTGTTCAAGAACCTTATTTATGAGTTCCTATGTAAGAGAATTGGATTAGATGTGGAGTATCTCCAGGGTAGTCTGATTGTGAGGTTTATGTGACATAGTTATGATTCTTCTCTGGAGAATTCTTTGTCTCTGTGAGTATCTAGAAGGATAGTAAATACTACTGCATAGCAGTTTATTACAATTATGTTATCCATTAGTCTTTTCCCAGAAGGAAATAAATTGGCACACTTACACAGTTACAATCAAAGTCTGATTATATTGTATGGTCCAAGGGAACACCTTAATCAAATTCATAGTCTCAAGCAAGCAATGATGCTGTGGGTTTTTTTCATGGTAAATTGACCTACTTCATATGTCAGATAGACATTTAAAATTTCATTAATTCTGTGCTATCCCAACTGGAAGTAGAAAAGCTCCGTTTGAGATGTTAGCCTTGTAGAGCCTGGTGCTCCAGTGGGACCTCTTGCTCACAAATTTGAGTATTTATGCCTCACCAAGTTAGTATAAAAATTTCCATCTGCTGATGCTGTAATATTCAACAACATATACGTTGCTAAACAGATAGAGGGGTAGAAGATATGAATGAACAAAGAGGTAGCTGATTCCTGGAGCTTTATTTCTACTACAAATGATTTTCAGCACCATGGTAGAGTGGGAAAAGGGGAGTGATAACAGCAAGGCAGAGTTGCTCTAATTGTTTCAAATGGATGCTCCATAGGTCACAGTTACTACTGCTGGAAAGATTTACAGTGATAGGTGAGTGACAATATGACAATGGAGGTGGTGTTGTGGTTACAAACTTGCATGCATGTGGTCAGAATGCATCTAGAAAGAACAGGTCACTATGCTACAATTTTTCTTCTCTACTTTCTCATACTGTAGGTGGTGAAACATCCTCAGTTTCCTTCATAAGTAATCCCTTCATTTTAAAGGGTAAACCCCAACAAATTGTGAACTTCTGAAATTAGAAGCATGAGATAAACTTCTAAGCACTGTGAGTGGTAATCTAAATACAGCAGTAGGGAAAGGATACTTTCTGATAATCAGAAAATCTATTTGAAATTTTTTTTTTTTTAAGGAGAACTGGCTTAACAAGCCAAAACTTTTCAAAGAACCATATTGCTGTCAAGGAAATCATCAGTCTTTTTTTCACATTTGGGATAGAAATGGGAGAAAGATATATAACCACAACTGTCAGTAAGGTAGTTTTCTAGCTTATGAGAGACTTTTCTTCCACACTGAACAGAACAGGAACTTAAAATATTGCCTTTGTACAGCTTGGGTTTAATGTCTTCAACACTAAACTGTTGAGGGAGGAATTGATGAGCAGGAGCATGAGAATGATGCAAATGCCTTCTCCTCTGTTACACTAGCACCACATTCTAACTGCCAAAATAACTTATTCTTGCTACAAAGTTGAAAGGCATGTGAAACAAAATAAGTGTTTTATGGTAAACCAGTGATTTTAATTGTGAGTCTTCATTGTAAAGAGGTTGGGGCTGGGGGGAGAGAGAACAAAAATCTGAGAAATATCAGGGACAGAGATACTCCAAAGATATTTAATTAAAAACTAAGGCATTTTCAGTTCATCTAGGAAAAATGTAACACAGCACAGAGTTCTAAGTATGAAAGCTCTCTCAGTTTACCACCACCACCCCCCCCTCCAAGTGAGATTTTAACCAGATGAAGATTAATATGTGAAATATGTAGCATAGGCAATGAAGCCAGAGAATATGCTTATCTTCCTATTTGGAATTCAGAGGCACAGATAGTCCTGCAACACACACTGGGCATAAACAAACAGATTTTTAAGAATTTTCCTACAACTAGAACATACTCCACACACAGGCACAAAATAGAGGTACAATGTAACAACACAATGGACCCATTGAATAAAGCAGTTACTAGACTCTGATACTCTACGAAGGAGACAGCTCATTACAATATATGGATGATTCAAAAAAGACTAGCTGATCTATTGAACATCCACTGGATCCAGTGTCAGGAGACATGTCGTGGTTTGAGCTGAGAGGGCAACTAAACACCATGCAGCCGCTCACTCCCCCTTCCCCCCAGCGCTGGGAAGAAGAAAATAAAGGAAAAAACTTGGGATTCGAGATAAGGATAGGGAGGGATGTCTTACCCATTATGGGCACGGGCAAAAGACAGACTCATTATGGGAAGAAAAAAAGAACACAAACTTAATACAGACACTAAAACCAGCAACATTTAACAGACAGTGGGAAAGTGAGAAGCATTACCTCATCTTAAAAACACCTTCCCTCCCCCCCTCCCTTCTTCTAGAGCTCAACTTTGCTCCTGATATCTCTGCCTACTTCCACCCAGCAGTGCAGGGGGAAGGGAATGGAGATTGTAGTCAGTCCTGCCAGTTCTTCCACCTGGGGGGTAGAACTCCTCACATAATTTCTCTGCTCCAGTGTGATTCCCCTCTCACAGGAGACAGTCCTCCACAAACTTTCTCCAACATGAGTCTTTCCCACAGGCTACAGTGTTTCCCTAGCTGCTCCGCTGTGGGTCACCCCCACATGTTGCAGTCCTCCCAGTGCCAAACTACAACACTGAGGGCTTCTTCCCACAGAGTCTTGACCTTCTTCAGGCACAGTCACCTGCTCTAATGTGGGGTCCTCCACAGGCTGCAGGTTGGCATCTGCTCCACTGTGGACCTCCATGGGTGGCAGGGTGGGGTGGCCTTGCCGTGTCACCACGGGATACAGGGGGGCTCTGCTCCAGCACACGTCCCTCCCTTCTCCTCCTTTCTTCCACTGACCTTGGTGTTCACACAGATGTTCTCCTTGCAACTTCTCCTCGCAACTCTAACCCCTCCTCCCAGGTTCTCCTTCTACATTATCTCAGAGGTGCAGCTAATTGGCTTGGCCTTGATGAAAAGGCGGGTCCAACTTGGAGCCAGGGAAGCTTCAAGAAGCTTCTCACAGGGGGTCACTGCTGTAGCCCCCTCTCCTGCTGCCAAAACACCCCATCACTCACTCAAACCCAGGAAAATATGTTAACCCAACAGTTAACAAACTGATTATTTTTTTTTTTTTTTAAAAAATACTTTGTTGTTGTTCAGCAGTTTGGGTGGGGGACGTTGGTGTTTTGTTTTGTTTTGGTTTTTGGTTTTTAATCTGAGAGGAGAGAATCTGTTTAGCCATTTCTCCTTCATTTTGACTGTTCTTTTAATCTTTAATTCATTGATATTTTTGTAATTTTTTAAGCATTTTTCTATTTTAGAGTTCTCTAAGCCTAACATAAAACCAATCATGCTTTGTAGTTACAGTTATTTATCTTCTAAGCAGAATTAGTGCAGCTTACTCAAAAAAATACCATTTGAACTGCAAGTCTAAAGTTCTACAGCTCATCACAGGTAAAATGGTAAGACCCTAAGCAGAAAGTAGTGATGTTACTATTATCTGTGGGCTTTGGTGAAGCCAAGTGAAAAGTCACTTATGCTATTGAAGATTCTGAGCATTGCTGTTCTAACTTTCCTGAATCAGTCAGAAGACAGACTCTGTCAAAGGTCTCAGTTGCCTCACTTTACGCAGTGTTCCTGCCCCTGGTATCAAGAGAGGTTCATTGTCTTACTGCATTGACTGTGCAATCATGTTCCACTGAGCAGGATTTGCTGGGTTACAGTATGGTAAACGGGAACTGATCTTCAGGCCATCACTATGTCTCTATTCTTTGTTCCCATCTCTTCTCAGACTCTTTAAGAAGTATAATTTCAAGGAAGGCAACAGAATGGTTGCTTAGCAGGACAGAGCAAGAGATTTGAGATGAGACATGGAGGAGAAGGCGGCAGATCATTGTTAAGCCATCAGTGAAAGAAGCAGCAGATCTAGACACATGCTATTAGCTTTCTTTTAGGTAAATAATGGGGTGGCTTAACAGTTTTCTCCCAGCAGCTCCCTCCCCTATTCAAGTCTATTACATTTGACAAAGCTTTGGGCTGTGGCCTGTACACAGATCTATTATTGGGATTTCAGAAGCAGCAGCTTTAAGTATAGTCAACTCAAAAGGAGATGGTCTGCATTAAATGCAACTGAACTGAGAATTGGGCATCACACTGCAAGTTCACATATGAAAGTCATACAAATTCTGAAGTTAAATAAAAATCACATGCTGTTAAATGAGAAGTCTATTTTAAACTCTCTGCAGTTCTCAATCTATACTAAAGCCTTCTAAGCCTTGTAATGTGAAGTCTTTTAAACAAGTATATCCATTTTATTAATTCATGACATTATCGTTAGAAAATTACTGAAAATTTATTTTCAGAATGAATTCTCACTTTTCTTCTTTGTTGGCATCAAAGAAATACTAGGTTTTACAGTATGTGAAATGAATTGCTATACTGAAAGAGACCAGAAATCTGTCTAGTCCAGTAAGATGTTTCTGATAAGGCCAGCAGTTGAGATCAGGAGAAGAGTATAAGAATGAGATACCTATATCTGTGCACATTCTGGTGTTTAGACCCAAAAGTTGTAATCCTGCTATCCTAATTTTGTGTAATCATTCTTATTAACTGACATAAACACAGTTGTCATTCAAGTATCTTATGACTTGAATTCAATTATATGTTATGTGACATAGCACTATTTTTGGTTTGTTTTTTAACCCCAAACATGATAACCTTGCATAGTTTCCTAACTCTTTTGTTAGGAGAAATAATGAACATCTTTTTTCCTACTTACCTTGTTTCTGCCAGTTATGATTTTATGATCTATAATAATATTTTCTTTCAATTTTTCTTATGATAACTCATTTTAATCTCATATCAAAGATAAGCCTTAATATACATCTAAATATCTTTGTTGCCTCTATTTAATATCTTCAGTTTTATTAAATTACTTTTGACATGAGTTGCCTTGAATGAAATACGGAATTAAAGGTTGACACATGAAAATACAGAGTAGCATAGCTATTTGTCTGTTACTTAACTAGTAACTCCTGATTCTTACATCCTTTTTGTGGCTGCCAACAATTAAGCATATGCTTTCATAGATTTGACTAGGATATCTGTAAGATATCTTTCTGAAGAATATTAAATGATTTTGACCATGTCTATATTCCTAGCTCCAAAGATAAATAATATCAAACCCACCACATTCACAATCCTTAGAACAAGTTTGTTTGTTTGTTTGTTTTCTTTCTCATTTTTTTAAAAATCTTTTGTTTAAAAGGTCCAAAAAAATGTTTGGGAGTAAGTTAACAGTCAGGGTTCTAACAGTTCATTTCATTCCTCCTTTTTTTAACTACATCAAGATAGATTTAACTGTACAAATGCAGTTTTAAAGTCCATAACTTAGGTAGGTGCAGTTAGAAAGACTTTTCTTCATATGTCTATCATTTGAATTCATGGCAATTTCTTCTCATCAGCTCATTTTATCATACTTTAGTTTTGATTACTTTGAAAATGTTGTATTATTAGAACTCACTTGCTGTTGTAATATTAGAACTGTCCTTGCTATTCAGCATGGTTTTTACATCATCTTACAGGTATGATGAACAGAACAATTTCCAGTACAGATCACCACTGATGCATCTTTCTATTGCAAAACCTATCCATTCTTTCCCTTTGTTTCACAGAATCATTTCTTTGAACATATTTCAACATGTTTCCTTCAACAGAGTTACTAATCTGTGAGAAGGCAATAAATTTTACATCTAATAAATCTTACAACAGTTTAATTCTCTAAAGTGTCTTAGGAGAGTAACTTTCAAAGTCAAAAGCTTTATGAAAATCCAGTTCATTCTATCAATAATATCAAATTTATCTGAATGCCTATTGACTCCTTCAGAGCACTCTTAAAGATTATTAAAGCATTACTTCTTGATATAAAAGTCAGTGTTGATTCTTCTCATATATTCTATTTCTCTATTTATATACAAATTCTGTTTTGTATGACACTTTAAAACAATTTTCCTTGTTTTCCACAACAGTCTGTTCCTCATATTCACACTGCAATCTTTTCTAAAAATAATTTCCTTACTTGACTTCTCCTTATCACCTGAAAATAAGGACAAGTTAGATGTTAGTTAACATACCAGTTAACAGTTTGGTAGTTCCATATTTTATTTCTTTTAGGAATTTTGATTGGAATAATTTAGTCCTATGCCTTTTATTGATTTGTTCTAAAAGTATTCTATTAACATGTCAGTGTGTGATATTTTCTTAGATTCTCCCTATAAAGACAGAATGTGGAATAAGAATCTCCCTAAACCCCTTTGCTGTGAATCCTAATACAAATATTTCATTTAGCTTTTCTAATACGTTTTATCTTTCCTTTACTGTTGCATTTTTGAGATGATCATCTATCACCCCTGTCAGCTCTCTGGAAAATTTTCTATTTGTGATGTGCTGGAATAAGTTTTTAATATTAGTTTTAATGCCTATAGCAAGTTGTTCATAAAAATCTATTTTGGTACAGTCTTACAGTTTTACATTTTCCTTACAAGGTTTTATGTTCCATTTATGAAAGAATATTCTAATTTTTATAATCTCCTTTGTTAAGTATGTAACTATTTCAACTTCTTTCTTTCTTTATTGTCATCCTTTTAAAGTCATTGTTAACTTTAAAATAATTGCTTTGAACCACTTTAGACTTCTCTTGCAATTGTTTTATAAACTTATTCTGATGAGATTCCAATGTTTCCCTATCTGTGGCAACTGAATAGGTTATGAAGAGGATCCTGTTACTAAGCTTAAAGATTTTCTGAAAATAAATGCTTAAATGCTTATCAAGCAATAAATAATACTATACTTCAAGAAAATTGTTGCAAACATAAAGTAGAATGCATAACAAAGTACTGTGAACTAAACATGTCTGAAATGAACAGCTTTTGAAGAGTCAGCAAATAATTCTGAACGGTATTACCTAAAAACACAGGGGAAAATAATGTACTTAGACACGACTAATGGCAAAAAAAATCTTGGAGTGTGGCAGATAACAGTTTGCACTTGTTATAAACAACATGTATTAGTTCTGCTTATGGGGAAGAAGCAGCATCTTGGCAGCTGGCGTCCCCATTTGTACATCATAAATATGAACTGCAGTAGCTGATATTTACATTTCAGCATTTTCTCTCTCACCATTCCTTACTATCTCTTTTGAATAGAGAAAACTGTTAGTCCCCATTCTTCCTTTCTGAATTTAGGGACTTCAGGTTAAGAGCTGTTTTAAAGAAATTTAGCTATCTAAAAATAAAGCATTTAAATTTGAAAAGGTGTCTAGAACAAATGAGACAGACTTTGCACAGACTTCTTAGCTAACACACTTTTTCCCTACTACCAGTCATGTAAATCAATCTGATTTTCTGTGGGTGGCTGTCCAAGGGAGGCCACAAGTGTTTCTGATAATATTGCAGGATCTTCTTACAAGAACATTCATAAGGAGTCAGAGAGGGTGTGACACACAATGAAGCAGCAGAGATTTCTTCCTGGCCTCTGAAGATCTCTTAACATGTATTGCTTTTGCAAATAAAGTTGTTTGATTAATAAATTACTAACCTTCTTGCTTCTCACTGAAAGTTCTTTGAGCTTTTCACTGAAATATCAGTGAAGAGACAGTTTTTCCTGTAATGTGAACAAAAACTGTACCAGTGAATAACAATTCCCTCTCTCATGTATAAGTAGACAAGAGACAAAAAGACAAGGACTACTTTTTTATTCGTTATATAATTATCATCTTTTTTGAAAGCCTTCATGATTTTTCTTTTAGGAAAAAAAAAAGTTATTTTGTACACAAAAATATCACATATGCTTAGATATAATACAGTTACTTTCTTTCACAATCAAATATGAGATTTGCAATTAATTACAAGTATCTGACAAGGGTTTTTATTCACAGTTCTGCAAGAGGCATAACACCTTCATTCCACCAAGGTCATGTCATATTTATTACCTAGATTCTTGTTATATGTCTGAATTTCACAGTATAGCAGAAGCAACCAAATGATACAAAATAATTCTGTGTGACATAAAGTATCAGAAAAGGGCCTTTGTGTTACAAATGGATAACCAAAAACTTCAAGAAGACAACAAGAGGTTAAATATCTTCATTATTATTTTTATATATTTTATGTAATTAAAAAAAAAAAAAAAAAAAAAAAGCTTGTGTTCTACATGGAAGAGGAGTGAAACCAAAGTGTTTTCTACTGTCTTTTTAGAAATAGAAATATGAAATATTAAGGAGAATATTACCAGGTTTGCTTAGTGAGACAAAACCATTATTCTCTGCTCTACTAAAAGATATATTAAAAAAAAAAAAAAGAAAAAAAAAAAAAGAAAAATAAGGTATTCAACAAGACTGGTAAATATTCTGTGAATTCCCATTTCTCCTTGTTAGCGGTATGTGGAAATATTGCTGTCATCTGTGAACTGGATTCATGTGAAACACTTAATTCATGTCAAAAATATAAACCATGATAATGTACACTTGGTGCTTAAGCTAAATGTAAATTCTATTGAGAGATTTTTCTTTTTTTCAGCTCATTGAAATATTTCTTGATAAATTTTACTTAGGAATAAACTTGAACTAGAAATGATACGTTAAAACCCTGATTCGTGGACTTGTGCCAAAATTCATGAAATGAATTTTGCCATTGTCTCCTTACAGAATAATTTCAAATCTAAGCTGCTGCATTACGGTCTCACTATTTTTGCTTCAGATAAGACATATTTTTTTACAAATTTGCATTGCCCCTGTGTTTCCACTGAATTTGGGACTGTGGATATCTGTTATTCAGAAAATAAGAATGGGGTTTGATATATATCATTTTATATAATTTGAACTACTGATATTATGAAAAGACATTTACTTGCAAATTTAGGCTGATTCCAGATGCTGGTGTTAGGCCTAAACATAGCTTCTGTGACATTTCAGGGTAATTCTGCATGTGTAAGTCCTGAGGGCCCTTTAATCACTGAAAAGATCTATGGTGATAGAATATTTAAAGGGGTTATTTGTACTGTGAGAGAACCAGTTTCTTTCAGGGAACATCTTACATGAGGGTCCCTGTCTGAGTTGCTCTTTCTGTCTACTGACAATCAATGTAAGGCCATGAAGACTACGTTATGGTGTTTTCCTGTGGAGATTATTTTCAGTAGAGATGCTCAAGTCCATGTGATCAGTATTTAATGGAAAGTTAGGGGTGAATCAGGTTTGGAACCAGGTAGCTTGGCAAGTCCTTCAGATCCTACTGTTTCAGGGTTGCAAACATATGCTCAAAATACCTCAATGAGAAGAGTTGTGGAAGAATTGTGGCTTGAATGTGGGAGATGTTTTGTAATACTGTTTCATGGATAAGAAACTTGTATTGGTTGTAAGGCTGTTAGCTTCTGTATTTTTCCCCCTCAAGTACCCTAGACAGTTTTGAGTTTGTCTTTTTCTATTTTCTCCATTATATGAAGTACAGAAAGTGAAGAATTTTAATACATCCTGAACATCAGTGAATTGATCTGAACAAAACTCCTGAGGAAAGAAACTATATTAATCCTGATGATGTTGATTATTCCAGAAGTTGATAGGTGAACCTAAAACTCCCTAATGCAAAGTCTGTAGGTAAAGAAGAAAAAAATAAAAATAAGTTTTAAATACATACCTATAATTACTATGTTGTATATTACAACTATAGTTGTCCCATTTTATCACACACAAAATATATTTAATATATACAACATCTCTAATGGTCATCAAATTTCCTGTCTTGGGACAAGGCTAGTAAAATTTATGCAGGGAAATCTTTTTTAATAGTCTTTGATGCACTCATCAGCTGAAATTCAGAACACAATCTGTAAAATATATGTGCTTTCAAAGAACTGGTGTTTCACTTCTGAGATTGTGCAATACATCTTTTGCCAGCTTGTAATTTATGAAATAAGACTAATGTGAATCTTAAATCTTCAGACTTTTGAAAGAGTTACCTGAATAAGAATCTTACAGTGGCATGATGCAAGCCAGTAGAAGTTTCTGCAACATTAGGAATGTGCCCAAAACCAATGTCTGTATGGCTGGAACCATAGCAACCATCAATTTCCGAGTCCAGCATATGCTCCAGCCATGATGGGACTCCAGGCAGGTTTGAGAGTGTGTTGCCCTGAGTTTTCTTGAGTCAGGGCCAACCTGGAATCACAGAAGCTGTAAGTCTCTGATTTGGAACAAAAAGATATGTAACTAACCACTGCAGGTGAGTTGAGTTTCAGCCACAAGTCAGTGATGTTTTTCTTCAATAGGGCAACATATTTAAATTATACTAAACCAAACAACTTCTAAAATAATACTGAATGACTCTCTTGCATAAAAATGTGGGGGTTTTTTATTTCTCCTAAATTAATACACTGGCCTTTGAACATGCCACATATGTAAGTAGCCACAGTGTTTTCAGACCAAACGCATCAGCAAACACCTTCTTCAGTGGTATTTGGAAATCCAATTTAAAGAGAGTAATGTAGCGTAATTCCTACATTTCTCTTTTTATCGGGAAGCATGGACCAGGACTTTCTGCTCGCTGGTTATTTATTGCAGGTTCTGAATCTCGTGAGAAATCTGTGTTTCAGTGTTTTTCTTGATAGACATATTTTAAATTTTTTTTCTGAAAAAATAGCTAAAAGTTTTATTATGGGGACTTTTTTCTGCATTTTTAATCTGTGATCCTCATAGTATTAGATTTTACATTAGTGACATAGAGGGAGGCAGAATATGAGAATAATATCCAACTTTCTCTTGTGAAAGATAAAAAGGAGGAGGCATAAACATTTTCATTTGACAGCAACATTTTTTGAATAAAATGTACAATACAGGAATATTAGCTAGCATGTTGTTAATTTTGTGAAACTTTATAATTACAGAGGAAACATGATGCATTATTTGGATATTTTAAAACCCCTTTTAAAAATTACGTATTTATACAGAGAGTTTTCTGTATCCCTCAGGTTTTAATTAGTTTCTCAGCTATTACTTGCAAGTTTTTAAGACGATACTGAACTTACTGAAGCTTCTACTAGAAATTATTTTATAAGCAATGTTTGGCCTTCTTTTTTTCCCCAGAAAAATAAGGAGAAGCATAAGTAGATAAACCAAGCATCTCACTTTCTTGACATTATTGTTTATTTTGCAGAATGATAATTTGGTGGTGATTTTCAGTGGGTCCAATGGCATCGTGGAATGAATTCAAGAAGCTTATTCATGACAGTATCACCCAGCTGATAGCATACACTTTTTTCTCTTGTGGAATTTTGCACTTTCATAAGGAAAATCCATCAGTGAGATAGTATTCCTCCTATCACCTTTGGTTGAAACTGAGAAATCAGTCAGAAAACATGCAATGCTGTGTTCTTGCTGGGGGAAAAAAAAGTTAAAAAATAAACATTTCCTCCTGTTCTCTTCCTCAGTCACATCTGTGCTATTCATCTCATTTTTATCTCAAATCACAAAGGTGTTATTTTAGATTCAGGATGTTAGAGGAAGAAAAAAGAAAAGCAAAAAGAAAAAGGAAAGGAAAAGAAAAAGAAAATTAAAGAAGAGAAAGAAGGGAAAGAAAAGGGGAAAGAGAAAAGGGAAGGAAAGGAGGGGAGAGAAAGAGAGAGCTTCCCAAATAAGCTGCACATTCATAAAAAAGCTTAGAATATAGATCAAAAAATATTTTATACTCAAATCCTATAAAAAGAATTAATATGATTGAATTATATGGAAATTGTGCTTTCTCACAAGGATATATGTTAGGTGTGGAAAAGAAAAGGCAAAAAAGGGGAATAAATTTTCTAAAATAGAATTAGGTCAGCTAAATCGTATGCCATTTGGAAGATACCTCCAGATTACTGAAAAGATTAAATGACTCTGTAATTGAAATGTATCCAACCCTGATTTCAGTTAAGTGTATGTGGTTATATGAATGGCCATGAGTCTAACCATGCCCATAAGATTAGAGCTAAATATTTTTTTCTCCAACACCATTTACTGAAGAAAATTATATTTTTTAAAGGTTCCTTCATCCCTATATATCATTGATCAAAAGCTGTCTATAAGAAGATATGTTCAGTTGGACCAGCAAGGCAATACACATAACTATTAAAGATGAGATACTGTAACTGGATCTCATACTGTTTGTGATACCGCATATCAAGATGCTCCCAAATCTGAACTAAAGCACCCACTGACATTACAGATCATGGTGTTCTAAGACCTTCTTCCAGAAAGAGAACTGTCAAACATTTCTGCTCCTCCTCCCATATCTACCACTCTTTTCCATCTCAGTGACACAATTTACTGTCTCTTAACTGTCAGCAAACATATTAATAGCATCATACAGTAGATTACTAAACTGATATGGGCAAAACCTAATTTTTAGAAAAATATGTTTTACCATTAACCTCAACTTATTCAGCTATTTTAGTAACAGTGGCCCATAACAATAAATACATTAAGACCACTAAAAGAGTTAACTTGATAGAGAAGCACTGAAATTGTCTTCTCTAGGCAAGAATTTCTCAGTCTGTTTTCATTGTCATCTTACTCTTTTTTTCCTCTTCTCTCTGTGTCCAGAATTTTTGCCCTTTCTCAAATGTAATTTCTCAGAGGCATCATCATCTCTTCTGATGGGTTCAATTATGCCCTGCAGTGAGCCCATTGTGGAGCTGGCTGAAATCAACTGTGTCCGACATGGGGTATCCCCTGGTCTCTTCTCACAGAAGCCACCCCTGCAGCACGCCCACTACCAAAACCTGGCCATGTCCACTCACTACAGGCACTCAGTAAGTTAATGACTATAAATTTATGGCCAGTAATTCTTTCAGGAAATGTTCTGCACAAACAGTTTTCATTTTTAGCTGCCTACCAAGGAGTAATACACAAAGGCATAGGTGTTTGAATCCTTAAATATTCAAGATCTATAGGAAGATATTTAATCATTACACTTATTTCATCTTTAAAGTAAGATTGATCTAACTTGAGAAATTAAAATTTTAGGCACCTAATTTCAACAACTCAAGTTCCCCAAATATCTACCTAACCCCAAGAGAGCCATTTGAAAGTATCTACTGACTTGAATAATCCAAGAATTCTACCAAATATTAGCTACCTTAGCACGTGGCTAGCGTTAGGATAAATAAATTCCTCTCCCCTTATGCTAAAATATCTTCTGTAAATTAAATTTTTTCCTTGTTATAAAGGTCCTTTTTCCCTGTTCTCTCAGAATAAGAAAATATATGTGAAAAACCATAAATATTACTTTGAGCTTTTTGATCACTGTAGGCACTTAATTAATAACTGCAGGAATTCATTTGGAGGACCATGTGATAGTTGAGCAATAAATGCATTACTGACGATAGTGACTCCCCCTTATTACAAACATACTATCAGAAAAGAATATCTACATGTGCTCGAGTGCATCATTTATTGATATGTTTCGTTAAGGAGTCTCCTTTCAAAATGTAATCATTATGGATTTTCTCTGGGCTTCACAGCTGTCACCAAAGCCACCAGACTGAAATTACATTCTTGTTTTTCTAAATATAAATCTCTGGTAATTTTTACTATATTCAATATTTTTTTTTCCCTAGTAGATGTAAGGTGGCAAATAACTAAAGCTCTTACCTAATTTTATTTCGAAACAATGTACTCTTTCTCTGTTTCACTGCTAAATCTTCTGGGTGTAAATTTATTATCTTTTATTCATCACAAATAACTTTATCACATTTACAATTTTGTAATTGGTCTCAAAGTAATATATGCAGGTAGATTTGAAAATTAGTACTGAAACACAAGAAAGCAGTGTATTTAAAAACTACTGAATATCTGGCATCTGCCTTCTTATCAATGTTTGGTCTACTTCTTTGCAAATTATTATTTATTTTGTTCACAATATATAAAGTGGTACCGAGATTAAAACTCGACATCCAAATCATCCAAGGAGATGTATCTTGTTAAACAATCTCCCTGGAAAAATAATTAATTTTAAAGAAAATAATTCATTGTGCACATAAAGCCTAAAGTCTGAATCAAAACTCACTCACATTCTGTTTTCCTGTAAAGGAAAACCTGTAAAGGAAATCTCTTTGGTTTGTTGGTTTTGACAATAATATGAGACCACAAATGGTACTGAAATTTCTTAAGTGTACTATGGCAGTCATGTATAGTTTATTTCCATTCCTTTTGCAGTACATAATCAGTTCTTGTCAGAATCATTGATCAGAATTCTGGTTTAATTTGTGTATGTATATTTTCACTTATGTGTATACTCTACAGAATCAAAATCAAACTTCTCATGAACCAGTTGAGATGTTCAGTTTTACTGAGATTCCCCAAAGGAGAAAAATTAAGAAAAGAAAAAGGTTCCAGTTCATTATAGATGACACACAAGTAGAATACTATTAATTTCTTGTCATTTCATCTATCTGAGAATTAAGCATATTGCCTAAACTAGCTATGTAAGCTCCTTCCACAGTCACATGGGAGAGACAAGTACCTCCGGAGTCTTATTTAATTCAGTTTAGTTAATCACCTGAAATACCTGGTGCAAAAACCTTTTTGTGACAACTCTCTTTCCAGATGCACTTAGATTTACACATTATTCTCAAGCATCTGAAAAAGTCTGCCAAAGACACACTGTCAGGAAACAGGTCAACTTGGGCTTATTACTATCATTTTATTTAAAAATGTTTTAACCATAGCAATAAAGTTATCATTTTTTTTTCTGAAGGAATATTATTCTTCATTAAATATTAAATAAGTTATTGATTGTCTCTACTCTCTGAAAAAGGCAAAAGAGAAAAAAAAAAAAAAAGAAAAAGAGAAACTGGACAGACCATAGATTTTTTTATTCACAAATTGTCAGGTAATCATTCAATAAAAAATCAGGGGGGAGGGAGAAGAAAAATTTGATGTCTTAATTCCATCATCCAAATAATTATATATAGTTTACCATATCTGGGAAGCATTAAAAAAAAAATAAAAAAATTTCAAAGATCACAGGGAATATAAATTCCCTAAACAATTTATTGCATTATTTACCAGTCTTCACATTCAGATTTTTCATCCCCCAGTGCCTACCATAAATTTCTGTATCTCCCATTGAAGCCCATTTTAATGAACCACTTTATGCAAGCAGTTTAAATTAAATACTGTATTCTGACCTTAACACATAGTATAGTTTTAAACTTAATGGCTTCTGGGAATGTTACTATTTCCCCCTGATGCCACTGAGGTTTATAAGTGGTCAAATGGGTAGCATGAAAGTTTTTCAGTGGGTTGACTAGACAGAATATATTCATCTTATTCTCCTTCTTAATGTAACTTGGCATTCTTCTATATTTTATATTTCTGATTCATTAAGACCAATAATAATATTTAAATTAAATATCTACCATAGATAATCAAATTAAAATCCTTCCTTTCTTCATAGCTCAAATAAATGTTTCTAGATTGTTTATCTTTTTTACTTTGGCAGAAATATACTCAACATTTTACCAGGTTTATATTTGTTAACATTTGGCACTGTTGAATCATTATAGTAAAGAAAAAAACACATGTGAAGATATGAGAAGGAAGAGAAATTAATAAAAACAACTAAATTATTCTTGTCAATGCAAGGTAATGAGAATATGAAGTGGCAGGTATACGCCAATATATCAGCTGTTGGATGTGATTTCTTGCAAGCAATTTCTAATTTTTAAAAACCATCAAAGATTTTTTTTTTCCCTACATTTGATTTAAATACTGCTTACCTAAAGACAGGGTAAGTAATGCTTTTTCTGTCCAGCTTTTTTTTTTTTTTCCCCCTTTTTATCCTATTTTATACCATACAAACCCAAGACCTTTCTAATAATTTTGCATGAGAATTAGCCTAGTTATTGTGATACAAATTCAAGGTCTTGTGCTGAAATTCTTCAGACCAGTGCTCTAAGACAGACATTACTGGTGATTTCACATGTTTTAATTTCCCTAATAAGATGTACCTTTCCTTCAGCAGCAAAATGTAACATTTCCGCTGGAAGTATCACTGAAAGTATAACTGAAATATAATGAATAAAATAAATATTAAGAATATAATTATTCCTTAAATATTGTTATCTAAATGGATTTAGGGTTTGTTCTGGCTTTTGGTTAGTTGGTGGGTGAATTTTTGTTTCTAAAATAATTTGTGCCAATTTGTAATTTATGAAAGATCTGTTGCTGTTTATCTTCACATCAGTTTGCAGAAGCTGGTAGAGAAAACCACTTAAGCTTCAACACAACAAGGTACTTAATTTGGAATATAAGTGCTTATGGGAAAAAGTCCTGCTATTTCTTGTAGAATATGTTTAAATTTAAGAATAACCTATGAGCTTTTTTCTAAAGAAAATTATTAGTCTTATGCATCTGGCGCTTTTTAAGTGTGTCAAAACAGATCAGGCAACCTCTAAGGCAGTATGAGATGCCTGTATTTTATCATGATCTTATAAGAGAGCTGAATCTTGGACAATCATGAATATTTTTACCACAGTAAGAGCCATTAATTCTAGGTCCATTCTGGAACTGGAAAAGGTCAAGTCATCTATGCAATCTTTCATTTTGCAAAATCGGTTACATAGTAAGTCTAAAAAAGGTTTATTCATCCTCTTTTCCTCCCTCCCACATACATGATAACATGTTCTGAAGAAAATTTGTTGCCACCAAGGAAACATATCGGAGGGTTTCACTTATTTCAGCTGAAGTAAAATCTCTTCTAAAGAAATACAAGCATTTTGCCAAAAGTTAGAAGTCTTTTATTCCTCCTGTTCTCTTTTGCATTGTTTTCCCAATGTGGTGGTTAACAATGGCCAGCTGCCATACCCACACATCCAGCTGCTATCTCACTCTTCCTCCTCAACAGGATGGAAAAAAAATAGATGAAAAAGCTCATGGGGTGAGATAAAGGCAGGGAGATCACTTACCAATTACCATCACAGGCAAGACAGACTTGATTTTGGAAAAAAAATAATTTAATTTATTGCCAATTAAAATAGAATTGGGTAGTGAGAAAAAAAAAGACAAAAAACTAAAATAACTTCTTGCCACGCTTACCACTTTTTCCCAGGCTCAACTTCACTCCTTCATTCCTGAGCCCTCTATCTCCTCCCCCTGCTTCCTAAGCAGCACAGAGAGGATGTGGGATGTCAGGTTATAGACATTTCGTAACAGTTCCTCTCTGACACTCTTTCCTCCTCACACTTTTCCCCTGCTCCAGTGTGGGTTCTTCTCACAGACTGCAGTCTTTGGGATAAGTCTGCTCCAACATGGGTCCTCTGCATGGACTGCAGTTCCTGTCAGGAGAAGTCTGCTCTAGAGTGGGCCCTTCACAGGCTGCAGTGTGGATATTTGGTCCAGTGTGGTCCTCTCCATGCTCTGGGGGAAGTACCTGCTCCACTTTGGTCCTCTCCATGGGCATCAGGGGAATAGCTATTCCAACACTTGTAGCACTTCCTCCCCCTCCTTCTTCTTTCACTTTGGTGTTCACAGGACTGTTTCTCACACTTTTTTCCCTCACTCCTCACACTGCCAGGCAGCATTTTTCCTTTTCTTAAATACATTATCACAGAAGTGACACCACCTTGGCTGAGGGGCTTTGTCATGCCCTGCAGTGGGTCCATTTGAGCCATCTGGAACCGGCTGTGTCTGGCACTGGGCTGTCCTGGCCTCTTCTCACAGAGGCCACCCTGCAGCTCTCCCCAGCTACCAAAAGCCTGCCATATAAACCAAATACATCAAAATATTGTCAAAAATTTTTCTATCACACAAGAAAATGCTCTGTATCTAATTTTAAACCTATACTGGAACAGTGTTCAGTGCTAGCAAATAGTGTATTTAGAAAAGCTAATCTTAGCTTTCAGTATTGACTAGATTCCATAGGACCTTTCCTCAGCCCCACAGCCACTACAGACCCCTGAAGAGAAACAGAAAAGGACACAGCATGGCTGGTCCTATAAAATCTCTGGAAGAATCTGTCCACTTCTGTTGAAGAGAAGTGAAATCAAGTGATATAGGTGCAGGTGGTTACACATCATTCACATATGTATAGAATAAACTCCAGATTTGAATTTGTAAAATTAAAAGGTTATTCAGAACTTGAAATAATAAGGGTAAATAAATTCTTTTGATTTGTTAGACAAAACAAAATTACATGGATTGTTTTTTAAACACACCTGGTGAATTCAGGCATATATATGAAAAGAACATTTTACACAATATAACATCATTAATAATCTCCTAGTAAAGGCACACAGAGATCTCAGTTAATCAGTTAATCTGAAAAATATGTAGCTTCTAATTAATGTTACTGTTTAGATAGCTAGGTAAACAAGATCACAGAAATAACTGAAATTCTTATATATCATTTTGTTGTCATAATTCCTGTGGTATACTCTTTTTGCCTACTTCAGTCATAGGTCACAGACTTTTAGTGTTTACAGGACTACAGTTTCCTTTATAAATGTAAAATATTTATTTGAATATAAGTAACCTCTAACTCTTTGCTCTTTTCAGACCTTACATTCCAGTCATCTAGCAAATACACTAAGCATTTTTGTTCTACTGCTGAGCAAAGCATACTTTCTGACATATCTAACTTGCTTTTCAAGTTTGACTATTAGTGGATATAATAATATGCTACACATTGACTTGTTGCTCTTCCTTAAAATTAGATCTGGCAGCCTCATTTGTTGCAAAATATAATTCATCAAGAAAGGAAACATGACACAAGTGCTTACAGTCTGCAACCAAAATTTCATCATTGTTAAGTAAATGCTTCACCTTCTAGAGAAGAAAATCATTGTAATTAGTTTTCTTTCTGAGAAAACAGATAATATACTTGTACTAATTGAAGTAGAATAGGATGGACTGCAAAGTCCCCATTCTAATATATTTTGTTCTTACAGATTTTTATAAGAGTTATAAATTCTGTCAGATAGAGGACTGAATTAAACATCCAGAATGTTCTCCGAATTTAGAGCTAGGGTCAAATCAGCCTTATATATTACTACTGAGGAATTTTTAACTTCATTAAAATGACCAGTATAGTCAAGTACCCCAATACTCAATAAATTACCTGAAATATTCAAAAGAAGGTAGGGGATTTTTTTTTTTTTTTAATTTTTATTATTATTATTCCATATGAAGGCTCAATCCACCTTGCTCATGTATTTAAAATAGGGAACTTGTGGAGGCTTTTAAGGTCTCCTGTTTACAATATGGAGCATTTAACCACCTTAGAATCTTCTTATGCTCTATGCCAAAATTTTAACAGATAATTACCTCATCTGGGCAAATCAATTATAGCTTAATTACAAAACTGAAAGAGAGACACCATGCTTTTGTCAGGTTTTGTAGGACAGGACTGCCGACTTTAACTCCAGATAACATTGTGAATCTGTTTATTGATCAGCAAGGAGAGCAACTCTTTCTACTCTGTATAAACTTGTTATAAACATAATTTTATGCACCTAGTATTGACTACATTTTGAATATAACTTCTTAATTCACATCTCTATATGATACTCCAAGTTTAGACAGAACAATGCTTTTCCATGAATCACAAAAAAGTTTGCCCAAAGAACAAATAAAGAATCATAGAATCATAAAATCATAATCATAGAATCATAGAATGTCTTGGGTTGGAAGGGACCTTCAAAGGTTGTCTAGTCCAACCCCTTTGCAATGAGCAGGGACATCTTCATCTAGATCAGATTACTCAGAGACCCATCCAACCTGACCTTGAATATTTCCAGGTATGGGGCATCTACAGCTTCTCTGGGCAACCTGTTCTGGTGTTTCAACATCCTCATTGTAAAAAATTTCTTCCTTATACCTAGTCTGAATCAACCCTCTTTTGGTTTAAAACCATTACCCTTCCTCCTATCATTACAGGCCCTACTAAAAAGTCTGTCACCATCTTTCTTATAAGACCCCTTTAAATACTGAAAGGCCACAAGAAGGTGTCCCCAGAGCCTTCTCTTGTCCAGGCTGAACAACCCCAACACTCAACCTTTCCTCATAGGAAGATGATTAGAGTATGGGCTAACACGCTGTGTATAGCTAAGGACTCTAGCAGATGGAAGCTGCCAGAATAAAAGGTCTCTAGATATGTGAATTCATGCTCTGATTGTTAACATAAAGTAAAGCCTGTACCAATTCATCTTTCTGTTTTCTTCTCACTTTCAAATAGATCAATGTATAGACAGGTAGTTGATAGACAGACAGACAAGCCATCTATTGTATGTTTAAATCCAATCTCCATTTTTCTGTCATCTATGTCTTAAGCTCTGTCAGTCTGAGCCCTAATTTCTTAACCCTGACTGGTTTGAAGAAAAAGTTGAAAAGCAAGCCCTACTTGTCAGAAAAGAAAAGGCTTGAGGAGTATTAGAAAAGAATTTTACACTCCTTTACAGAATGAGATGTATCATTTTCAATAGCACATAGTGCAGTCATACCAATACTTGAAAAGTGTAAACTTTCTTATAATGATCAATGAGAAAAAGAGAAATACCTTCCATTAAAAAGATACTGTTGTTCCAGAACACGGCTGATCATGTTTCTCAGACACAAGGTATTATTTCAAAACATTGCTATTCCTACTGTAATGTTTTTGAAGCTCTTGGTGCTTTTATTCATGTTGCTATTTAAAACCTCTTCATTTTTAGTCAAGGGATGATCTGTTGGTGGATAGCCATGAAAAAGGACATATAAACACCAGTTACAATGGTGACTTTTTTGTTTTAACTTGGATCAGTGTGACACACACAACTGCTATGCCCTTTGGAAGAAGTATTGATACATCTAACTTGCCCTTTTATAATGGAGAACATTAGAATATTATCATGCTTACTAAGACAACAGTCTCATTTGTATCTTGTAACAAGGGATAGCTGACAAAATATCAACAAAACTAGGCAATGATAAAATTGTAAAAGAAAGATAATTACATCTGGCAAGACATGAAAGGAAACACAAAATTACAAAATAACTCAGGATGTGAGCAACCACTGGAGTTCATATAGGACTATAAGAAAAGGTGTTTAGTGCAAGATAAATGTTAATGAATATAATGGTACTGAAAAAAATAACAAATGACAGATTTAATTCAGGAATGAATTAACAGGAGTGCTCAATTTGAAACACAAGATAATTATTTATCTGTGTCTATTTAGAGACCACTCTTGACAAAATAAATAGATAGTACAAAGAGAATAAGAGGGAAAATTGTTCTATATGATTTTCATAGGTCTGAAGACCGAAAACTAAAGGATCAAGAGGTAAAGAAATTTCATGTTGTAAAAAGGCTATCATAAAGAAGAAAAGAGTCAATCTTTTCTGTCCACTGGAAACCAACAAGGAAATCACTTAATAAGCAGTACAGAAGATTAATGTGTGAGAACTCTCTCCACTTTCCCAACCATAGAGGTAATTAAGACATTGCGATAGGCTAAGGACTAAGAATTTATATTTCATTGATGATTTCAAGTTTCACAGAGTATTTCATTGTTATTTAAAAGCAAACAAACAAACAAAAACCCAAAACAAAACCCAATGGTTGTCCAGACATACATGATTCTGGTCTATGTTTATGTATGAATAAAAGTTCACTTAAGAAGTTAATGTTTCTATCACCCTATTGAACTAAGAAACAAATTATATTAATTAGGATTAAGAAATTCTGTATTGGTTGTTTACAAATACAAGTACTTATTGTTAGAATTATTTCCCTGAACTTCAGCCATCTAATAGGTAATATGTTAAGATTTAGAGAATTACCTAATATTTCCTAAGAGTAAGTGAAATAAAAGAAACTATATTAAGATGGGCTAAATCAACTTCTGGAGTGATCTTTTTGTTTCCACTATCTAAAGTTAACAGTTTCCTGTGTGCTTATGTGATTGGTTTTTGGTTTTTTGGTTTTTTTTTTTTTTTTTTGCGTTTTTTGTTTTTTTTTTCTTGTTTGTTTTTGAGCCGGGTTATAGTAAAAAATGATTAGAAGTGAAAGTAATCCTAAAAGTAGAGCTGTTCCACTTCTCAGACATTTTAAACTAATATGGTTAGAGACATCTTGGTTTAGGCTTGATTACAGAATCCTGCTTGTCAGTAGATCCACTGATAATCTGTATCCATAAAATAAGACTATGCAGCAATAGTGACATATTTTCTGGGGTTTGTTTATGCTTTAAAGTAAACTAAGTCTCCTGAACTATGTTCTAAAAAAAATCAAATTTACTTTGCATTTAAGTATTTAATTCACTTTTTTACTCCAGTAAGAAGGTAGGTTTATACCCACTTAATTGTATGTAACTACTGTTAGTCTACATGTCCACTAATGTTACATACTCTTTTCTTTTTTCACTTGAAAGTACAGTGTTATTTTAGCTTGTTACTGTTCTGATCTGAAGTAGTTATTTTAATCAGACATAAGATCAATGTTTATTCTTAATATCCTCAATTTCCCAAGAAAATGAAAAGACAGAATATTCTGATTGCATATGATTATCTCCATTTGAAAAGATTGTTCGATACTGTTTGTTTTCTAAACATGTGTTGTAAACTTAATGATGGTAGGAGATATTAAAGAATTTTTGACTGTAAATCTTATAAGTAAATAAAGATCTACTGTAACTGTAGATCTTTATTCAAGTTAAGTAATATATTCTGCATAACTGCTAACTACTGAACTGGTAGTTCAGTCAAGACTGCTCTAGACATCCAAATTCTATATTATAATTATGAGTCTCAGTTAATATCCTTAAGCAAGTAATAGAAGACAGAATTGAGAGATAAGATTAAATAACTAAGTTTTACACAGGTGAAACTATGTTCCTACTTGTTACTCATCTTTTTACTCTCACTAAAAAATTATACAGATCTTGGGCAGCTAAATTACAAAATACTTTTTAATACAAGGTACATTGCTTTGTTCACATCAGGTTTTTTATCAAACAAATTTTTTTCCACATATGTAAGATTATTTTTACATTAGTGGGATAAAGGAAAACATACTCAAAATCCTGGCTGTAATATCAGAGCGAAAATTTTGCATATGGGTCCGGCTTCTTAAAAGGTATAGCTGTTTAGTTGAAGGTTTACATTTCATTTTCATGGCTATGTGATCCTCAAATCTAGTGTAGCAATGAATTCTGCAGAATGGGAGTTCACAAGTCCCTACTTGAATACTCAATCCCATGACATGTAAATATATCTCATATCTTCTTGTTAATTTATTTGTTTTGTTGGGTTTTTTTATTTGTTTGCTTGGGGTTTGTTTTTTTTTTTTTTGCATCTCCCCCCCCCCCCCCCATTTTAAATTTGAAATTATCAAGTAAATTAACTTACAAATAGTACATATAACTTTTACATCTTTTACTTTCATAGAAACACAGTTGGCAGTTGTTTTCAGTTTCTGAATTAATCTACATTATGTATTATGAACTCTGGTACAAGGGAGAACATACAAAAGAAACAAATATAGGTAAAGAGAACTGATATTTCATAAACTTGTTACAAAGAACATGTAGCTAAATTGCAGTTTATGTATCTTGATAAAAAACAACATGAATTTTTTACACAAATTACTAACATCGTGAAGGTGCAGAAATCAAAAAGGAGATCTGAATCTAATGGCAATTTTAAAAGCATCCCATTACATGCTGAAAATTCTTGGTTTCGTTAGTTGTGGGCAGTCTGCATGCATAGTTGAACAATAAGCAATAACATGGGATGTCAGTATGCCTACTGCATGACAATATCTGCAAAATAACATCTGCTTTTCCTGCAATTAGATCTTCACAACCAAAATTCACAATGAGCTGCAGAGATTCTGTAGGAAATAAATAGGATGATTGGAAGCCGCAACTCAGTTTTTCTTGTATCATAATCTCAATCTTGAAAACGATATTTTAGAACCTGATAAAATTCATTTGACTAATCTTCAACTAAAAAGGTAAGAAAATACTCTTACTTCACTGCAGGAAGTTTATAATGTATCATATTGATAGCTTCAAAACATAAAATACAATATCTGTCTTGACAAGCACACTTGTGAAAGAGACCAGATGAGTCAGTGAGAAGATGGTACAAATGATAGAATGTCAAACTTTCCACAAGGTTTTCCTTTACGTTTAACCTTTGAGCATTCTTTTCTTTCTGACAGAATAATGCCTGAAATCATAGCTAATGTCCTTAACGCAACTCTTCTAGAAGTGCAGTTATATAATAAATAAGACCTTTCAATGAGGTCAACTGACTAATTGAGCTAGTGTTTCATACTTACTGGGAAATAATAGATTCATAGAATATCTCAAGTTGGAAGGGACCCATAAGGATCATCGAGTCCAACTTTCTGCTCCTTGCAGGACTACCTAAAACTAAACCATATGACTAAGAGCATTGTCCAGATGCTCCTTGAACTCGGACAGGCTTGGTGCCATGTCCACTTCCCGGGGGACCCTGTTCCAGTGACTGGCCACCCTCTCAGTGAAGAACATTTTCCTAATGTCCAATCTGAACTTCCCCTGACGGAGCTTCATTCTATTTCCTCATGTCTTATCACTGGTCACCAGAGAGCGGAGATCAACATCTCCCCCTCCACTGCCCACCTTGAGGAAATTGTAGACTGCCATGAGGTCACCTCTCAGCCTTCTCTTCTCCAAGCTGAATAAGTGTGGAAGAACAATTTAGTATCTTATAATTTGGAGGACAATGAAGGACAACAGAAGAAATGATAACACAATAATGTGAACGATACTTTTAGAGAATGAAGAAATAACAAAATTTTAAGGAAAAGTCATGAGAAATCTGCAACACACTCAAATCAGTACAAAAACTTGAAGTAGTATTTCATAGTCATAGTAACTGTAAAGGTCAAAGACTCAAAAAAACCTGCAAAGTATATGGAGTAAAAGATGATTGTGTGGATATTGGCAAGATTATTGTGGAGAATGCTACAATAGTTAGAGAATAAAAATTACCACAACTGTAGAACTGTTAATAAGTAAACTGAAAATCAGTCATATTCTATAAAAAAAAAAAAAAAGGAGGAAAATTAAACTGGACAACATTCAAATTTAAAAATAATATTAAGAACTTTGAACAGAAAAAAGGAGAAAGAGTGATAGCAAACTCAAGAATGTCAGACCAGGGTAAAGGACCTTTTTCAGTGTAACAAGGGGATAATAAGAAAACGAGGAAGCCATACATAAAAAAATACAGGGGCACAAACCTGACCAACAAATGTTGAGGAGTTAAGAACCAAACCTGGTCAGTTGTACTAACTGATTAGGGCATGTGAGAGTGAGAGAATGTTTATTCCAGCAAAATGTCTGATCAGGGATCTTGTCACTTGGGAAAACACGAAAAAAGGGGTGAACCAGAGTAAATATACTGAGACAGAGACCTGACAAACATAGAGACAATGACAATAAATAAACACCAGTACTCACACTAATTGATGGGCTGTGAAGAAACTACAGGTACCACTTCCAAGAAGATCAATCTGGACTTTGTAACTAATAATAATATTGTAAATCACTGGGGAGTCAGGACTAGAAGGGGTGCAAACCCATGAGGGGGCATGCAGAAAAAGGGTAAGCAGGAAGAGACAAAGAGGGGGTAGATAGAAAAAGGTATAAAAGGGACTGGTCACATGTAAAACAGGACCTGTCAGTACTTTGTCTGGCTGAGCCTCGTGCTTGATCACCGAAGTCCATTCTACCATCTCATATCTTCTTATTAAATCTTTTCTGAACTCTCTGTCTGCACAGCCTCACTCTCCATCCTTTGTGTATTTGCTGCAAGGACTCAGTGCCACCTACTGGTGAGCCTTTTATGTGTGTGAGTAAAATTTGGTGCCACCTGCTGGAGTCAGACCAGGGGTGTAGGCTCCCCTGGCCGTGGATTTCAGCTACTGCAGCCGGTGGGGTCTCAGCATCAGCTACTGGATCCAGTGGAGGTACTTAACCTTCAGCCACTGGTGCAGGAATATTGTGTGTCCTGAAAACTAGCTACTGGGGGGACTGAGGTGAGTGAGACGAGTAAGAGGCTCAGCGCCACCAGATGAAGTGGGACTGTGGGTCACAGCCTGTATGTCTGGTCCTGTATGATGGGGAGACTGAGTGTATCTCCCCTAAACCCAGTGTGCATGGGGTGTGCCTGTGTATTCACTAGTAAACTTCAAGCTGGATAGGGGCCTTGAGCCGTCCAGGGATGATGGGAAATGGGGTTTACAGTCAGTTCATAACACTTGGCTCTGCTGCTCCTATCTCCTCACAGTCTTCCCTGGCTCCAGTGTGGGGTCCCTCCCACAGGATACAGCCCTTCACAAGCTGCTCCATCAGCTGCAGCTGGTCCTTCCCACAGGCAGTAGTTCATCAAGAACTGCTCTAGTGTGGGTCATTTCCATGGGGTGCATTCCTTCAGGAGCACACTGCTCCAGCATGGCTTACCCATAGATCCCTGTTCCTGCCAGGACCCTGCTCTGACATGGGTTCTCCATGGGCTGCAGCTTCCTTCAGGATGCATCCACCAGGCATAGTATGGGGATCTCCATGTGCTGCAGTGTGGATATCTGCTCCACTGTGATTCTCCACAAGCTACAGGGTTAATCTGCTTCATGATGGTCTTCTCCATGGACAGCAGGGGAATCTCTGCTACAGTACTTGGAGCACCTCCTTCCCCTCCTTCTCTCTCCTTGGTGTCTGCAGGGATGTGTCGCACACATTCTTCTCACTACTCTCGCACAACTGCTGCACAATGGTTTTTATCCTTTCTTAAATATGTTATCACAAAGGTGCCACCATAGTGGCTGAGGGGCTCAGCTGTTCCCTGAGGTGGGTCCCTTTTGGAGCCAGCTGGAACCAGTTGTGTCCATCATGGGACAGCCCCATGTCTCTTCTTACAGGGGCCACCCCTGTGGTTCCTCCACTGCCAACACCTTGACACCTACACCCATTATAGCACCTATCTATTTTGTACATGTGTTTAATACAGACCTCAGAAATTCATAAATTCACCATTAAGTACATAACTTTTGTTTGAGCTAAAGCATCTATCTCAGACAAAAATTTAGTCTGGATGTAAGCTTCAAGTAATGGAGAAACTAATATTTGGGTTTTTGTAGTTTCTAAGTATCCATATTAAAGAATGTTCTAGTTGGATAGAAGGGTAACACATACTCTCCAACAAATAATGGACATAATAATTTACAGGAAGCAAATCTGCACAAATCCTTACTTGCTAACATGTAAATAAAATGGGTGTGTGGGGTTGTTTGGTTTTTGCTTGGTTTTTTTCCCCATTTATATGAACATTTAAAATATATGAAATTAATTTTTTTTTTGATTAAAAATACAAAACTCAAACTTTCTAAGGTTATGAGCTTGGAAGTTATGACTTTTAACAGTGGCTTTTTTCAAATACTCAGATGAAATTTAAGACTTTTAAGTAATCAATAAAATTTCATAAAGCATTCTGGGATCATCCACTTCTCCAGATCCTGTTCTTAAAAATGTATGATCTTACTCATCTATACTGGATAAAGTCTTACTGTTGCAGAAGATACACAGCAAATAATTGTACTTCATTTCACCTGGGTTTTTTTTTACCACAAGTGCACACAAAATTTATCTTCAATAAACTGAAGCTGATGATAGATATATGTTCTTAATAATATAGCAACAATTACACATATATTTATAAACATGCTTCACTTCAACCAAGGTAAATGAAAATCAGAGTTTTCATTCCTTGCAAAATGTTTTCTGTTCCAAACTGGGTTAAAATTTGATGGGTACATGCTTTCCTATTTTTATATAGTACAAATTGCCTCATTCAGAGAATACAGTACATTATGGTATTTTTTACAATTATTTTAATGTTTCAAGTTATTCAAATTATTCTGTATCAATGTCCTTTTAAGTCAGTACAAATCTAAACTGCATTTCAATATTGTAGAACATTGCCTCAGAAATGTTATGGTTCTTATCTGATGTCTTATTCTCTTTGAGGAGAAGGCTTACCTCTCAAGCACCTGATCCTGGTATACACTGCCTATGGGCTGCAAGAAAGATAACATGGAAAGTAGTCTTGTGGCACTGTTATATCTTGGAGGCTTATGAAAGAAAATTTCCATGGGTCTATTTTAAAAAGAGAGGGGGGGTGGGGAAGAGAAAGAGAAGTTAGTCTCATGTTGAAACTGTTTGAAAGATGTTGGGACGACCAGGAAAAGCTTAATTATTTCATTCCATGTTAAACTATTGCCAAATGCAATATTTCTTTTACTTGAGTAATTTGTAAACTTTTAACAAAATAATGAAAAAAAAAATAAACCTAAACAACTCTAGGAGCTATACTTTCAGCTGAAAAATTACTCTGGTGGCTCTAAATAGGATTACCATTTTCTTTGGATGTGGTTTTCAGTTGTGTACACCTTTCTAAGGTTGAAAATTGTGCTATTAAATACAGACTTTTCATCACTGAAGCAGAATAGAAAATAGATGTTTCATGCAATCAAAAAAGGTAAAAAACACATTCTACAACATGCCTTTTGTCACTTCCACAACACAGCTGCAAGCATACTTAAGACAGAATTGGAAAAAAGCGGAAAAACTGTTAATGTTCTTTGCCACAGCCAAAATATTTCTTTCTTTCATAAGCTATTGCTAGCACTTTTCACAGTAGACTATTTTATAGACAATTATAAAGCCCCAGGGAATTACTTGAACTGAAAAAATGTATATTCACACATAAACCCTTAAATACATATAATTACCAAAAATTACTTGTCAAAAAAATGAGGTGTCATTACTGTATGTTATATAAAGAGTCATTAAATTCTGAGTTCACAAAGATTTTTTTTTAGATAAATTAATTGCTCACTACATCAATAGAATGGCTTTTGATTTCCTGAACAGGGAATTCAGAAAAGGGCTTTTATGCTAAATACATGTTTATTTTCAAACTAAATAGCTCTGATATGCAAATGTAATTCCAAAAAGTGTAAAACAGCTACCTGTACCACCGTCCTACATATTTATTAGTGGAATTGTAGAAAACATACCATAGCAAGATTTAGATAAGTAACATCACATGACAAGATTATATTTGTATAGTACAATCATAAAGTCTCTTCTTTCAATTTATATTACTTAACTGGAATGATAAAATTGCTTTAACTTAGTTCCTCTTTGATATAATAATGAATAAATATTCATCTATGCTAGATGATTTATGTTGACATTTTAGCTTTTAGTTCAAAGGAAAAAGGCCTGAAATACTTTTCCTGAAAATGTTTTAAATAGGACCTGCCAACCTATTTCTATACATCAGTGTATCAATTGTATTTTCTTATTCAACCTACGTTAAGAAGTCACTGAGGCAGATACAGAGAGCTGCCTGTTTGAGTATTCCCTAACACTCTTCACCTTCTGCACGTGACCTCAGTAAAGGTAAAGTCTATATTGTACAAACTGATAAAACTTTTTTCCAAACAGAACTAAATAAGGATTTAACTTTGTCAGAAAAATATGATTGCATCTAATGTGAATATACAACAATAAAATAGCTATATTTTCTGGAAGTTGCATTTCCTATTAGCTGGTTTATATTCAGCTTTTTTAGTCATGGCTTCAGATAGGAATGAACTGTCTGACAATAAAAAGGTGTAGTAATAAACCAGGGTTTTTCTATTTAGCACTGAATTTAATTATGTGTCTTTTATCAATATGCACTGTATAATGCATTGTAATAGGAATTCCAGGAATATTAGAGAAATGTATCTAGGAAAATAGAATAAAATTTTGATAAATGTAAGATTGGAAGTTCAATATTAAAAGAAAAACAAAATTTGGTCGAGTTTTGGAAAACAAACATATGATTTGAATCTTACTGCTATTGCTCTTTATTGATTTAAGTTTAATTACATTTGAACTATTGGCATCTGACTATCGTCTTCTGTATATCCATATAGCGACAGATGGATGCATCCCTTTACCTTGGAAATATAGAAGCTAGCTAGCTTGGAAATGTTTATCATTACTTCACTCAAACATGAGTGAAAAAAAAAAGTTGCTTTTTAAAGTTTTGATCCCTTTAGGCTCCTGGTTTAGATTCTTAGGCTGCATTTAGGTTCTTAGGCTGCTTCTACCAACAGCATCAATTCCAGTAATGTACTGGCAAACAAAACCAAACACAATGCAGACATACAGAGAAGCCATGTAAAAGTAGAACTTAGGTTAAAATTACAAAAGCCATGAAAAACACAGGAGAAAACTATTTCTGTAGAAATTGAAATATGGAAACTCCTGTAGGCTGAGATGCCTTCCATTGACTGTAATGTCAATAATCAACATTAAACACTTGAAATACACATTACTGGATTTTTCTTCTTTGGGTTTGACACAAACTCTTAAATAAATTACCATTCTGTCCTCGTTGCTAAAATAACTCCTCTGCTTCAAGTTATGCTGCAATTAATTATGTCTCAAGTTGATTTCTGCTATGCCTGTGCAGTTCTCTGTTCTACACATAACAATATCCTTCTGTGTATTGATTTCTGAATTCCTCAGTAAAGAAGGAAGAATATATTATACATTAGTCAACTTCTCTAGCAAATATGGGCCAGCTTAAAATGAAATCAGGGGTAGTGAGAAGGATGATGGTTACTATTTTCTCCTACTATTATTTGCTTTTTTGGTTGGTTTCCTTTTTCTTCCCTCCACCCTTCCCTCCTCAGAGCGATTGTGAACAATTGGAATAAGGTTGGAGAATTGTCACTTGTCTGAAGTACTGAAAGGATGAGGTTCATTTCACATAACTTAAGTCATCTAAAAGCTGGGGTTCTAATATAAATTAGTCATTCTATCCTTCCCTGCAATCTATGAAGAAAATGTTGGCACCTCTGAGGGTGAGTCATTGCATCTTTTCAATTGCTTATCTTCATACCAGGTGAATCACCTTCCTGAGCAGCATGTTTCTCTTAATGGACTACAGAGATTTCTGCTCCAACTTCTCTTTTCTTTCAAATATACTTATTTTTAGACCATGCAAGCCCAAGCCAAGAAAGAGTTTCCACACTTTCTGAATTATATTTTCAGTATTTTTAGGGATTTTACTTCTATATTAACAGTTATACACTTTTGTGCTTTGTTTGGTTAAAAGTTACATAGATTAAGTAATCTGTTTAGTTTGATTACTCAAGATGAGTTTATTATCTATGATATGTTCTATTTCATATTGCTATAGAAAGAAACAACATTTTATTTCAGCAAAACTCATATGAAACAACAGAAGACAAATCCACTAAGAAATGCATAAGCACTGCAAACACAGAATTTAATTTTGCGCTGAGGATAATATATACCTCTCAAAATTGGTTATATTTCTAAGGATTCACCTGTCCTTTTACAAATACCTACTAATAAAATTATTCAACAGCTTATGAAATGGTTGGTTATAGAAATAGAAATTCAGTAAATAACAAGACCATAATAATAATGTAATGTTTTTGGCATATTAGACAAGAATGCTTTACAAATAAAATAGATAAGAGAATCCACAGTCAGTTTTGAACTGTCTTAGTAACTTGGGTGCTGATAAACTGTTTAAAGTATTATAATAAGACATACTATTAATATGCATAAAATGAACACATCTTTAACTAGAGAAATCTTCTTGAGTAACAAGCTAGACCAGTTCTTGATTTGTTACTGTCTTCCTTCCTTAGGCCAAGGCTTTGCATTATGCTTTTTTAATTTAATGAGATTCCTGTCAGTTTATTCTTCCAGCCTGTCTAGGTGCCTTGTGTGCTCTGGCCCTCCCCAGTTCGCATCATCTGTAAATTTTTATGACCAAGTACTCCCTTGCCTCTTCTAAGTAATTGATAAAGATCTTAAACAGGATATTTCCAGGATGGACCCTTGCAGTACTATTTTTGTCACAAGCACTCGAGTACAATCTATTAACCACTACCTTCTGAGCCTGAGCGTCCAACCAGGTTTTCTTAGACATCTCTTTGTTCAGACCATCCAGACAGTAACATCCTCCCTTATTGTGGAAGACTATGCCAAAAACCTTCCTAAAGTTGAGGTAAATGGCCTCTACTCCTTTCCCATCACTCACAAACCTAGTCATTTTATCAGAGAAGGCAGCAGTCAGGTTCATCAAGAATTATCTAGCCTTGGTAAATTCTGACTCTTCCCAATCACCTTTTTTCATGTATTAGGGGTGTATCTAGTACTATTCACCTCAAAAGCCTGGGATTTAATTCCAGATGTAGATACTAGCTGAAGGATTCTAGTGTAGCTCTTCTTGTGTTTAATATTTATCAATGGTTTGTGTGGGTTTTAGTGTAGTTGATGAAATGATGACATAATCTTCAACTGTCACCCCAGGCCTCTACTCCTTTATGCTGCAATTATTATTCTAGAGTTATAGATAGTTCATTGTACACAAAATAACTGCTGGCTATCTATTACAAATATATTAATGAGAGGCATTATACCTTATAATTGTACAAAACTAAGCAACACTAAAATTAGGTAATACGCACTTGGTCATTCGACCATTGCTGTTACACTAAATAAGCTAAAATAGAACTCTAAGCATGCCAAGACAAGTTCAGACAAAGCAGATCTGTCAATCTGACTCCTGTTATTAACTTTAGTACAAAGTCTGTGTCCTGTTGCTAACGATGTCAGTACTATATTTACAGGAATGTAGGGCCACATGGGTTCAAATCCCCTAAGGTAGCAGCTTACTTAGAAATTTCTTGAAATGTGTATTCTTAAAGTACAGGAGCTGTATAGACTTAGAAAGGTAATAGCATTGTTGGACAGTCAAGCTTAGGTTTCCTAGACTCAAAAAGAAGGTACTTGCTCCCAGAAGGTAAAAAGGGAAAGAAAATAAATAGAAGTGTAGGATAAAATTCTAAATAATGTGAGGTAAGTAAGTATGTGCAGACTTGCCCACCAAAGGAACACATATAAGAACAACTTCACAGAACAAGAACTCCTTTACCACGTTCTCATTCTGAAAATCCGAGTGAGAACTCTAAAGGTGCAACTGGTTCAACAGAATAGAAGGAATTATAAGGTATAGCTGTAGACGGTTATTCAGCTCCAGACGTATTCCAATCATAAGTCCTATTTGTCCAGAAAAGGTCTTTAAGTACCTAAGATGGGAAAAGCTCAATCAAACCTGCAGGAAGATTTCTTCATTAAAAAGAAGAGAAATAATATTCTACAAAGGGTAAACTGAGCAGATTTCTTAGGTCAGTGGGCAAGAATGAAGTAGTGATCCTGCCACAGAAGTATTGAGTTATTCTTTCAGGACTAAAGATACTGGATGCTATGATACTTAAGGATCACAGATGTTTTCAGCGAGCTCAGAGAATAGTGTTCTAAAATTATTTCTGTCCCACAAGCAAAGGAAACTGGGAGATTTTGGAAACAAGGCAGAGATTAAGGAACTATTTTAAAGTTGAACAATTAGAATTGTGGAAAATTAATTTGGAAACTTTGGACAGGACTGAAAAAAGAAAAGGGGAGGAAAGGTGATGCCCTATGGAGAAAACAATGGAAGTATCACTAATTGTGACCATGGTAACATGAAAGTATCTTTATCTTAGTGTGGATCAGTCTTACTAAATAGAGAACACCTGATGCGATATATGATACTTCCTAAAACCTAATAAATCACATTTGAGAACAGAATGACTTTGATTTGAATGTCATGACTTGGATTTCTTATGCTCACAGAAGTAAATTATGTTGAGATTTTTTTATTATAGATGTCTCTTTCCGAACATGAACATTTTTGTATGTCATAGGATAAAGCTATACCATACTTAACCTTGACAGATAAGGAAGAACTGACTGGAGAATTAGGAATGAGTTTTAGTTTAAGTTTAAGTGATCATAAATGTATTGCACTGCTTATATACATATACCGAATGAGATAATGAATGAATGATGTAAGGAATGACGTCCAAAGTCCATAATGAAGGAAAAAGCATACAGGCTTAAAAATGTACCCTAGATTACAGAGTGAGTGAAGGTATTTTACTGTAGACCAAAGAAATAGAAGAGAGAAGAAATATAAAACAGAATTTCTAATGAAAAACTAGATAAATGACAAAGATGTAAACTGAGGTATAAAGCAAGCAGAAGTAAAGAAAGTAAGCCCATGTTAAATACTTAAGAACAAAACCTGCTACACCACTTGGATGCATATGTCTGTGGGACTGGATGGGTTACACCCAAGGGTGCTGAAAGAGTTGGCAGATGTGCTCGCCAAGACGCTTTCCATGATCTACCTGAAATCTTGGCTAACTGGGGAGGTCCCAATGGACTAGAGGGTAACAAATGTGACACCCATCTACAAGAAAGGCAGAAAGGAGGATGCAGGAAACTATAGACCTGTCAGTCTGACCTCGGTGCCAAGGAAGGTCATGGAGCAGGTCATCTCGAGTGCCATTAAAAGTCATATAATGGACAACCAGGGGATCAGGCCTAGTCAGCATGGGTTTATGAAAGGCAGGTCCTGCCTGACAAACCTGATCTCCTTCTACAACAGGGCGACCCGCTTATTGGATGAGGGAAAGGCTGTGGATGTTGTTTACCTTGACTTTAGTAAAGCCTTTGACACCGTTTCCCACAGCATTCTCCTGGCAAAACTGACTACTTGCGGCTTGGATGGGCACACACTTCGCTGGGTAAAAAACTGGCTGGATGGCCGGGCCCAAAGAGTTGTGGTGAATGGAAATAAATCCAGTTGGCGGCCGGTCACAAGTGGTGTCCCCCAGGGCTCGGATTTGGGGCCACTCCTGTTTAAGTCTTTATTGATGATCTAGATGAGGGGGTTGAGTGCACCCTCAGTAAGTTTGCAGATGACACCAAGTTGGGTGGAAGTCTTGATCTGCTTGAGCGTAGGGAGGCTCTGCAGAGAGATCTGGACAGGCTGGAGCAGTGGGCTAAGGCCAACTGTATGAGCTTCAATAAGGCTAAATGCCGGGTGCTGCACTTGGGCCACTACAAGCCCCAGCAGCGCTACAGGCTTGGGGAGGAGTGGCTGGAGAGCTGCCAGTCAGAGAAGGACCTGGGGGTGTTGATTGACAGCCGGCTGAACAGGAGCCAGCAGTGTGCCCAGGTGGCCAAGAAGGCCAATGGCATCCTGGCTTGCATCAGAAATAGCGTGGCCAGCAGGGACAGGGAAGTGATCTTGCCCCTGTACTCGGCACTGGTGAGGCCGCACCTCAATTACTGTGTTCAGTTTTGGGCCCCTCACTACAAAAAGGACATTGAATTACTCGAGGGTGTCCAGAGAAGGGCAACGAAGCTGGTGAAGGGTCTGGAGCACATGTCGTATGAGGAGCGGCTGAGGGAACTGGGGGTGTTTAGTCTGGAGAAGAGGAGGCTGAGGGGACACGTCATCACCCTCTACAACTACCTGAAAGGAGGTTGCAGGGAGCTGGGGATGAGTCTCTTTAACCAAGTAACAAGCAATAGGACAAGAGATAATGGTCTCAAATTGCGCCAGGGAAGGTTTAGACTAGATATTAGGAAGCATTTTTTACAGAACGAGTCATTAGGCGTTGGAATGGGCTGCCCAGGGCAGTGGTGGAGTCCCCATCCCTGGAGGTATTTAAGAGTCGGGTTGACATAGCACTGAGGGATATGGTGTAGTTGGGAACTGTCAATGTTAGGCTAATGGTTGGACTAGATGATCTTCAAGGTCTTTTCCAACCTAGACAATTCTGTGATTCTGTGAAAAGGGTCCATTTACAGGTAGAAATTGTACCACTATCAGGTTTAACAGAAAAATTATTCCTTTTCAGACAGTACTGATTTCTGACTTTGGGGGAAAGATGATTGATATATTAATACCATAGTGCATTCTTTCAATAAAAAAACTCACGCAGATTCTAAACATAAATTTTTGTCATATGTACTTTAATAGCAGAATATTTTAAGCATTCTCAAAAAGAGTATTTATTCTGCAAGATGTATGGGCCATTAATGCTTATTTTCCATTTCTCTTAGGACGTGAACATGATGTGGAGCGAGTATTTTGCTAATATTTTAAGAGTAAATAGGATAATCTCTGTAATCAAAAGATTCTTCGTCTTGCAAGATAAATCTCAGGCAAAATATAGAACAACTCATATGGCATCAAATCAGTAAAGTATTATTAAAATTAACATAAATAATGCCAGTTATTCCAGGAACTTAATGGATATTTATGGCAAGTATATATGTGAAGATAACATGATATTTTCTTCTGGTAAGACTACAAGTTTACTTGATAGAAACTAAATAAGTTGGAATACTATATGTAATTTCTGAAAGGCATTTCATTTGGTCCTGTTTAGCATTTTGGTTAAGAGAAAAAAAAATTGCATGTTGTGACATCTATTAATTAGTGATAAAGCTGAATAACTGATCAAATTAGGAAACAACTGTAAAAAGTTAAAACACTGCCTATCACAGACCTTTGGAGATCTAGTACTATAGTACTTATTATTTATCAGGGATTACATATAAAATAATATTTCTGAATTTAATTGAAGATTGAGAAAGTGAGAATTAAAAAAAACCCACACTGATAATTGTAAATTATTTTGAAATATCAGTTATGCAGTTTTACATTTGAATTTGTATTTTCTTTCAGACAAAAATGTGATACGATAAAATTCTTGTTGGCAGAGAAGGGTGCCTCTTTATTGACTACTACTGAGTTTTGTCTTGGGAATTTAACCTGACAACTGTAAGAAGTCTTCTCATGTGACAAATTGAAAAATCATTAGACCTGAGTGTCAGTATT
The DNA here is from genome assembly GCF_031877795.1 of Strix aluco. Classification (NCBI taxonomy): domain Eukaryota; kingdom Metazoa; phylum Chordata; class Aves; order Strigiformes; family Strigidae; genus Strix; species Strix aluco. The sequence goes on along the minus strand of NC_133932.1, from coordinate 83,509,992 downwards.
GGAATCTGACAATACAATATATATCCTTTTTTCTTTGTTCAGTGAAATAAAGTTATATTTCTTTGAAACTATATTTCCTTGAAATAGATCTCAGAAAGTCTAACAATTTTGACCTAGCAAAAGCATTACATTTATTCAAATATTTTAAAATATTCAAATATATATAATTTCATTAAGAACCAATAAGAAATTTATTAAAAATATGTTGATAAAAGTGCATTAAATAAGATGTTAGAGTGCTTTGATCTGGATAAAGAGCTTGGACTATAAACCTCAATTTGCATTCATGAAAAAAATGTCCCTACTCAAGTAACTTTGAATGGGGAACGATGATGTTGTCATCAGGATGTTGAGAGAAAGCAAAGTATTAGTGATTCTGGTGACATTTATTCAAATGTCTTTCTTACCAATGCTGAAATGCCTTAAATATTCTGTGTCACTGAGTCTTTTAGACTTAATCATGAGCTTGATTTGGGCTGATAGAAAGCAGGAAGGAAAAAACAGTGTTTTCTTGTGCCATTCTTAAAAGGAGGGGGAAAAAAACAGAAAAATCACTTTGTTTCTGGGTAAACTTGTATCTTTTATGACAACATATCTCCTATATAAGAGGTTTGGTAAAACATGAGATATGCTCTTAAATGAAAAAGTGTAACATTTTTAATCTAGCTCTAGAATAAAATCATGGAATCGGAAATTCCTATTTGCTTCTATGGGGGCTGAAAAACAGCATAGAATGTGGCTCTCCCACTAGCTATCAGAAAATTTAAAGGATAAATAAAATCAGAGGGATAAAAATCTTAACAATATAGTAGAAGATTTGGATTTTAGCATTCTTTTATTACTACTTCGTACAATAGGGGTGGGATTTATTTACATGCATGATCATATTATGTAAGGCTTTATAGGAAGGCTTTATGCATAAGTACGTTAATAGACTTTAAATACCCAGCTTCATTATTTGGTACCCTATTGTGGCAGGTGCATCCGCCCAATGAAAACAGAGCTTCTTGGCTGCTGAAGGGTAAAAGCTACTGATGGCCTTTGTTCTCAGGGCTTCATGGTAATTGGGGCCTTGGACCAATGGGAGCCGCTGTTGACTACAGGTCAGATTCAGCCTGGGTAGAAATGGAGTCCCCTGGGGAAACCATTTGGAGCTTGTCCCCTGGCGCAGCACGCTGTGGTTGAGGACTCTCCCCTTGGGTCAGGACGCTGCCCAAGGAAACTCCTTGAGGTGACTTGGGTTGGGACGCTGCCCTGAGCAGGTCCTTGAGGTTGAGAGCCCTTACTTGTCAGGTGAGTGATAAAGCATTTTGGGTTGCCGTTAAACCCTAGGGAGTGGTGTTTTGTTCTGTGTTGTGGGTTGCTTAAACCCTAAGGAGTTGTGCTTTGTTTTGCATTTTGGATTGCCGTTAAACCCTAGGAAGTTGTTCTGTTCTCCTCTCACAGACATTCAAACCTGTAATTTATGGACAGCTAGTTAATTGTGTTAATAATAAACTTTTAATTTTTGGTGGTTGGTTTTTTATTTGAGAGCCTCTGTAACACCTACCAACAAAAATGTTACAAAATATATCTGAATCATATATTTTATATAAGGTATAAAAGAAGTATAAACAGAATATATTTGTGTTCCTAATGGTCCACATAATTAACCAATATTCAAGGCTTTGTGGTTAGAAAGAGAAATTAATGGTAAGAGGAAGTGGAAGTGAAGAGGAATTTCTCTTATCTGGTACAAGTCTATAGAACTCTTGCACATAAAGACCGCACAAAAGACTTCATTTTTGAGTTAGGAAAAATTAATCAGTCAGATTCTTTGCTTACAACTCCAAATCCGCAATTTCTGTTAGCACTTTGCTCAAAGATTCATTTGCTTAAATTTGGTTTTCAAACAGTCTAACATTTTTAAAGATAAATTTTAGATTTTTAGTGTCCAGGTTTCAGGTTGCATTCTTATGTTTGGATTTTTCTTTTAATTTTTTAAAAATTGCTTTATTTAGGTTTTTTTGGTGAGTTTGGTTTTACTCCATCAGATACTGTTTCTCTATGTGTAAATGTAGCACATATTGAAACTTTTTTTTTTTCTCTATTACAGATACTGTATGGTATATCTATGAGACCAAAATGTGGTACAGAGCTGATCAAATGGACTTATCGACCAAATCCTTCTCTTTCCCCCCTAGATGTATTTGATCTAGCCTTTAGGTTATGGTTTCATTTGTTTCAATTGTTGTTAAATAAAGAAGTTTCTAATTGTATTTGTAACTTTTAGGTACCTGGCATACCCATTGTCATCATAAATGAGATTTTTTTATTAAAGACATGCTTGCTGGATTACCTATTTGCAGCATAACACAAATTAAGAGTTTGTTGATGAAAAATGACTCAATTTTTAAAAATATTGTAGTTAATTCTTATTGGAAGCCACACATTACAGCAAGCAGCAGAGTCAGGTAAGAAAAAAATAAATTGTTGACAATAATAATAATTACCATGACCTGGAACTATTCGATATAATGACTCAGGAACTCAACCAGGCAGATCTCAGGCTTCTTTGGTATTGAGGTAAGTCTATGTTGATGCAACAACCAACAACCATTAAGTAGGAACCATGCATTGCAAATCTATTTCAGGTAAGACATTTCTTTTAAATAATTAACATTTGATAATTCTTATGGTTGAGTGTCAGTTATGCCAGAATTAACATGAACAATTATTTGAACATATTTTTAGAACAAGTTCCAGGAAAGATTAATTCCTGTTTTAATTTATCCTGATTATAAAGAACTTGCATTACAGTATTTTGCATTCATACAGTAGCTCATCTGGTAACACATTATAAATAATAAAAATACAGAACACTAGTTAGTATTGCCTTCTAGGAATAAAAAGCAGAAGCTAGATGAGAATAAGTTTGATTAGATTTTTGGTACAATATTATCGTTACTGGCAAATATCCTCTTGCAATTCTTTTAAAGAAATAACAATATATAGCTGTGATTGTGATAGATACGAGCAAGAAAAGGATATAATAGATGGACACAAATTTTAATTACTCTCCCTCCTCTTTAACTTCATTGACTTTATTGTTCTTATATCTTTTAGTTCATGTACTACTGTCTTCTCCTGAGTAAATGTGTCATTCACTAGTTTTCATTTAACAGTTCTGATGAGACAGCTCAAATCATTAACTCCATTTTACTGTGATTCAAATAGTCCATTTTAATTAATGGAATTCCACCATTATTAATAAAGCCTAAGAAATCCATTGAAAGTCTCTAATGTTATTTTAAAAGTAATGATTCCAAAGTTCTTTTTTAAATAGCAGATGTTTGTCATCATCTTTTAATATGTGGCATGGACAGATTTTATTCATGAAAGAATTGCATGTGTTACAAAAGGGCTCATACAAGATGATTTCAGTGCTCTATCTTTCATACATTTAGATACATACATGCATTCATATTTTAGAAAATGAAATGCCATGCTTGCTTGTCATTGACAGCTAGATTAGCTACCTGCTAAAACTGTGCAAAGCAATATAAAACCTACACTGACCCAGTGGTCAAGGAATGCAGAACAATTTTTCCTGTGCCAACAGGATGCTCTGATTTACATCTGTAGCCGACAGTGACTAGAAACTAGGCCAGCAGCTGAGGATTCATGTGGGGGGAAAAAAAAAAAAAAAAAAAGTCTTTTGGCCATGCTCTTTTTCTATGCAAATTGTCAACAAGGTGCTTACAGAGGGCCTAGGAAGCTCAGATCAGGTTTAGAGCCACCAATTCATTCTTCCACACAATGATAGTCCTCTAATTTTTCATAGGACCAGATTTGTTCAGCTGGGGCTGTGTAAAGACTTTGCCAAAAAATTCAGCCCTCAATTTAATCTTTTTAATTATCTAAGGTGGCTTTTTCTCACTGCAGATTTTGATGGCATTCTCATCTCATCTTGTCAGTCTGCTGAGTTTGATTTCACTAGATACACAAAGAGCTAGTGTTCTTAGTTTCCTAACTAAATAATATATGGTGTAAGCAATAAATTAAATTCAAACACTAAATATTGAAATCTGAACTGGAGTTAGAAACCTCCCAACCTTAGGAATATTTTTCATCTCTGTCTTATTTCCTAGTAAATATAATTTCTGCCTTTCAGATTACAAAGTGCATAATTAGATCAAAGTTTAACAAATCATATATACATACTGGATATTTATTTTGTCCTGTGAAATCATCACCCAAAAAAAATAGAATTAATAACTCTAGGGGACTACACCATTTGAAAAAGAATCTATTTAGGCAAAGAAGAATTTCTGCTATTCAATGCATGAGGATAAAACACGTTATTTCCTCTTGTGCCTTACCCTTCCTATCTGTTTTACTTTAAAATGGGGTAAGTAGGTGGAGAAAAGGGGTATATTGTTGTTGTGTTCAGCTGTCTCTTACATGACATATCTGTGTCAGATACAGTCACTATTGCCCTCAGAGTTTCAGACTGGACTGAAGATGAAACTCAAAATACTTTCCCCTACCCCCCTTCTTCCCAGGCTCAACTTCACTCCTTCATTCCTGATGCTCATACCCACCCAAAGCAGCATGGCAAGGGTGGGGAATGGGGGCTGTGGTCAGTACATAACAGTACCTGTCTGCCATTCCTTAGTCCTCATACTTTTCCCCTGATCCAGCACAGGTCCCTCCCACAGGCTGCAGTTCCTCAAGAACTGCTCCAACATGTGCTCTTCCCATGGACCACAGTCTTTCAGGTACAGACTACTCCAGCATAGGCCCCTCACAGGCCACAGGTTCTTCCAGAAAACCTGCTTCTGGATGGACTCCTCTTCACAGGCCATAGTTCCTGCCAGGAGCCTGCTCCTGCATGGTCTCTCCACAGGTTGCAGCTTCCTTCAGGACCCATCCACCTGCTGTGATGTGGGGACTTCTATGGGCTGCACTGTGTATATCTGCTTTGGTATGGTCAATTCCATGGGCTGCAGGGGAACAAACAACTTCATGATGGTCTTCTCCATGGGTTACAAGGGAGTCTTTACTCTGGCACTTGGAGAACCTTGTCCTCCTTCTTTTCTCACTCTGGTGTCTGTAGGGCTTTTTTGGTTTCTGTATCACACATTTTTTTTCACATTCCTCTTTCACGTACACTTTCTTGAATATATTATCACAGAGGAACCACCATCATGACTGATGGGTTCATCTGTGTCCTGTGGTGGGTCTGTTTTTGAGCCAGCTGAAGCTGGGTCTGTCCATCTGTCCACAAGTATAATCTGGGAGAGGAGTGACTGGAGAGCACCTCTGTAGAAAAGGATCTGGGAGTGCTGGTTGACAGCAGGCTCAATATGAGTCAGCAGTGTGCCCTGGCAGTCAAGATCAAACACACTATAACCAGCTGGTCAAGAGAGGTGGTTATCCCATTGTATTCAGCATTGGTGTGGCCTCACCTTAAGCACCATGTGTAGCTCTGGGCCTCACAATTTAAGAAGGGTGTTGACATACCTGAATACATTCAGAGGAGGACAAAAAAGCTGGTGAAAGGGCTGGAAGGCATGTCCTGTGAGGAGCCGCTGAGGACTCTGGGTTTGTCTAGTTTGGAAAAAAGGAGGCTGGGGGGTGACCTCATTGCTCTCTACAGCTTCCTGAGAAGGTGAAGTGGAGAGGGAGGTGCTGATCTCTTCTCCCTGGGATCCAGTGATAGGGTTCATAGGAATGGTTTAAAGCTGCACCAGGGGAGGTCTAGACAGAACGTTAGGAAGAATTTCTTTATCAAGAGGGTGGTCAAACACTGGAACAGGCTTCCTAGAGAGGTGGCTCATGCCCCAAGCCTGTCAGTGTTTAAGAGACATTTGGACAATGCCCTTAATAACATGCTCTAACTTTTGGTCATCCCTGAAGTGGTCAAGCAGTTGGACTATATGATTGTTGTAGGTCCCTTCCAGCTGGAACTATTCTATTCTATTCTATTCTATTCTATTCTATTCTATTCTATTCTATTCTATTCTATTCTATTCTATTCTATTCTATTCTATTCTATTCTATTCTATTCTATTCTATTCTATTCTATTCTATTCTAACCCTGGTATTTTCTCACAGAAGTCACCTCTGCAGCACCTCCACCCCTGCTGTCAAAACTTTGCCACGTAAACCCAGTGCAGAAATATAAAAACTATATCACTCTAGACTTAACCGTGACAAGACTAACTGCTTTCAGTGTGGTGTTACTCAGCACAGTAATGACTCCTTTGGCAAAAAGTTCAGTCACCATGTAGCAGATTAGCTGTGTTCTGCAAGCTTCAGTCACTGCAAAGGAATTAACAGAACAGCTAGAAATCTAGCTATAGATAAAGGAAATTAATTGGTCTACTTCAAAAATTGCTTTTTTTAAAAAAAATGCATTCCATTTTCACAACGAATAATCTTGTAAAACATCCTCAATATAACTGAATCTATTCTTTAAGAAACAGATGCTTAAAATCCAGAGAACTTGAAACCATGTTGATCTTACTAGAAGCAAATAATAATACTATGCATTGGCAAATACAAAACCAGAGAAACCCAGGGTGAAGAAATCATACATCAAATTATCATACCCTCTCAGATTACGGGAGCAGAAAAGGAATCTTGAAGGCTGTTTTTACTTTAATGTGGATTAGAAAGTATATTTTTGGCTATACTAATTCTTTAATCCTTTAATTTAAACATATCCTCTCAGTCATATTCATTTGAGTAGTGAAGTCTAAGTTTTTCAGAGGGATGATTCTTACCATAGACTTAGAAATTCTGTCCTTAAGAAAAGCATCCTGTTTATTAAGAAACTGAAACCAAAAAAATGTCTTTACTCTTTTTTTTATTGTCAGACTTCTGTTGTTTCAACTGTATGTTCTTTAGCTTCTGTTGGATCCCATCCATCATATTTAAAACATGAAATGTTATCAACAACTTGCATACAATATATATTTTTAGAATTACTGTTTAAAGAAGTAAATTGTAGGTAGTGAACAGGCAAATTTTTCAGGTAAATATACTGTAAGACTCTGGGAGAATTACAAAATAAAATCCATTAAGAACTGAAAGCATAAATCCTACTAGAAACCTGTACTCCAATCCTAAATCTCCAGATAAAATTACTTCAGGATTTAGCCCTATTAGGAGGAACTGTGAAAACAAGGACAATAACCATGTTTTACTAGGATTGGTCAATAAACGAGCACCACAATCTTTCATTAGCACTTTATTAAGCAATATATTTGAAACACCAATAGCAAAATATGAGACAGTAATTTACAGACAAGTTTTGCCCTCTTAGATAATTGTATGAGTCATGTTCCATATATATTTGAATAAATATAAATGTCTGTAAGTACAAATAACTTAGATTCAAATAAAGTGAATACAGTCAACACAATTTTTTTTGTTAGATGTTTCTTAAACAATCACAAATTTAGGGTCAGTTTAGCATTAGATGCTGTAATTTGGGAAGTTTACAATAGGTATCTTTCCACAGCCAGGAATCTAGCTATAGAAATATCATAGCATGGTTCAATCTTAATTAGACAAACTCAAAATAATTAGAAACAGTATGAAAATCGCTGGGTTTTGTTACCAAATGACCACTAAACTTTGCTATGCTTTTATATACAGGTTACATCTAATCCTTCCCATAGGCACTGAGGCCTGAATCTCTGTCAAATTATGCATCTGTCAAAAACATGCAGCTGTCAAATCATTTAGGTTTGAAAAGACGCTTAAGATCATCGAGTCCAACTGTTAACTTAACATTGCCAGATCTAACACTAAACCATGTCTTAAGTGCAATCTCTACACATCTCTTAAATACCTCCAGGGATGGTGACTCAACCACTTCCCTGGGCAGCCTGTTCCAATGCTTGACAATACTTTCCAGTGAAAAAATTTTTCCTAATAACCCGTCTAAACCTCCCCTGGTGCAACTTGAGGTGGTTTCTTCTCGTCCTATCACTTGTTACTTGGGAGAAGTGACCAACACTCACCTTGCTGCAACCTCCTTTCAGGTAGTTGCAGGGAGTGATAAGGTCTCCCCTGAGCCTCCTTTTCTCCAACCCCAGTTCCCTCAGCCGCTCCTCATAAGACGTGTGCTCTAGACCCTTCACCAGCTTCGTTGCTCTTCTTTGGATGCACTCCAACACCTCAATGTCTGTCTTGTAGTGAGGGGCCCAAAAAATGAACACAGTATTTGAGGTGCAGCCTCACCAGTGACGAGTACAGGGGGACAATCACTTCCCTACTCTTGCTGGCCAAGCTACTTCTGATACAAGCCATGGTGTTATTGGACTTCTTGGCCACCTGGGCACACTGCTGGCTCATATTCAGACAGTTGTCAACCAACACCCCCAGGTCCTTTTCTGTGAGGCTGTTTTCCAACCACTCTTCCCTAAGCCTGTAGCATTCCATGGGGCTGTTGTGACCCAGGAGCAGGACCCAGCACTGAGCCTTGTTGAACCTCATACATCTGGTCTCAGCCCATTGCTCCATCCTGTCCAGATCCCTCTGTAGACCCTCCCTACCCTCAAGCAGATCAACACTCCTGCCCAACTTGCTGTCATCTGCAATTTTACTGAGGGTGCACTCGATCCCCTAATCTAGTTCATTGATAAAGATGTTAAACAGAACTGGCACCAATACTGAGCCCTGGGGAACACCACTTGTGATCAGCCACCAGCTGGATTTAACTCTGTTCACCACACCACAACTCTTTGGGCCTGGACATCCAGCAGTTTTTTAACCAGTGAAGAGTACAACTGTCTAAGGCATGACCAGCCAGTTTCTTCAAGAGAGGCTTTGAGAAATCATGTCAAAGGCTTTACTAAATTCCAGGTAAACAACATCCACAGCCTTTCCTTCATCCACTAAGCAGGTCACCTTGTCATAGAAGGAGATCAGGTTAGTCAAGCAGGATCTGCCTTTCATAAACCCTGTTGACTGGGCCTGATCACCTGGTTGTCCTGTATGTGCCGTGTGATGGCATTCAAAATGATATCTGCTCCATGATCTTCACCATCACTGAAGTCAGACTGACAGTCCTGTAGTTCCCTGGATCCTCCTTTTGGACCTTCTTGTAGACGGGTGTCACATTTGCTAACTTCCAGTCAATTGGCACCTCCCCAGTTAGCCAGGACTGCTGATAAATGAGAGAAAGTGTCTTGGTGAGCACTTCCACCAGTTCCCTCAGTACCCTTGGGTGGATCCCATCTGGCCGCAATAGGCCTGTGTGAGTTTAACTGGTATAGTAAGTTGCTAACTATTTCTCCTTAGATTATAAGGACTTAATTCTGCTCCTCATGCCTGTCTTCCATCTCAGGGGGCTGGGTACCTAGGGAACAGTTGGTCTTACTATTAAAGCCTGAGACAAAGAAGACACTAAGTACCTCAGCCTTTTTCTATGGGGATGGTCTGTTTCTACACCTTCAAGATTTTCTTCTTGAAGTATGTCTAGCCTTCCTCAACTTCTTTGTCTGTCAAGACTGCCTCCCAAGGGACTCCGTCAACCAGGTCTCCTAACAGGCCAAAGTCTGCCCTCTGGAAGTCCAAGGTGGCAGTTCTGCCAACCTGATTCCCTACTTCTTCAAGAATTGACAATTCTATCATTCATGATCACTGTGTCCAAGACAGCCTCCAACCATCACACCACCCACAAGTCCTTCTCTGTTCACAAACAACAAGTTCAATAGGGTGCCTTCGCCAGTCCCTCAGCCCACCCAAACCTCTTCTACTCTCCACAGACTTGTGGGTGCTATGGTTGTCTAGATATTTCCTTCAGGCTCACCAGAATAATAGTGTGAGGAAAAGGAGACATAAATAGGGATGCTTTTCTTAAAAAATACATTTAAAAAAAAAAAAAAATTATGAAAAACAATATATTTATGAACAAATTGTAAACTGAGTTCTAGAATATTCTGATTATTGAAATAAGTCTGTATTCTGGCCTACTTACTGTAGACTTAGGGAGATGATAATGGAACAAATTTCTTCTAGACAAAAGCAGATTTCTTGAAAAACAAATAAAAAGTTAATTTCTTGTGGTCAGTGCATACAAGACTAAATGCATTCCATCTGTTTTCCAACTTGTCTTCACTGTGTGTGGCCCACTGTCCTTGCAAGACAGATAGGTTTTCTACTTTCTATGACAAATAGGAGGAGTGATGATGTGTTTCATCAGGTTAACTGAGGACAGATCCAATTTATGAGGTATCAGATAAGAATATAACCTTATCATCTCATTTCCAACCTTGCGCAGTCTTTAATTTTACATATTTCCATCCCCAAGACCTGCCCAGAGGACCACTGCTTCATTAGACAATTTTAAAAGTTGTCCTCATAAATAAAGCTGCATGCATAAATATTAGTTTGTTTTCAAAGTATTTTTGTTCAGAGAATGAGATAAAATAAAAAGAATGAAATATCAAGTTAAACATTTATTTTTTCCCACTTTTGTCTTTTTTTTCCCCAAAAATAATGTTTTAGTTCAAAGTAAACAATATTTAGAAAAATGTTGTTGTTATTATTATAACTGATATGTTTGATATTATTATAATTCATAGATATTAATTACAAATATTTAATTTTATTTTATTATTTCCTTTTGGGACATTGATTTTGTGAGATTTTGTAAGACAAAGAAAAGCATATGATTTGTTGGACAGTTCAATTATACAAAAATTCTGTTCAGCTTTTATAATGCTGGCTGGAGCTTTGTGACTACAACAAAAAACTGCTAGTGTCTATCAGGTGTCTAATATGTATATACAACTGTGACATGCAGAAGCTTGCAATTCTCCCAAGTTTGCATGTACTATTACCAAAACAATAAAAGACTTCAGAATGAACTTTCTGTAAAATCCTGTGTGTCTCTTTGTGACATTTAAACTAAGATTCTCTGCAAAGTGATCTCAGTAACCAAAAGATTCAGGTTTTCTGCAAAATTGGAGAAATCTTGAGAAATTTTCCTATCATCTTTTTCTCAGTAATAACTAAATTTGAATAAATTAATTTAATGAAACAAATTCAAAGTAAAAAGAAAAATGACAACAGGCATAGTAAACCTAAGATCTAGTGATCCTGTAAAAGATGAAAATGAAAACAGATTTTTATTACAAAGCCTAAAAATTAAAAGGAAAAATTCACATGCGGTGTCTAGTTCTGCTTATGGTGAAGACATAATATTTTCTTTAAAATAAAAAGTTTATTATTTTATTATAATAATTGTACATTTCACAGTGCTATAATACCTGTATCTGTCATACAACTGTAGTTTTATTTAGATATTAAATTCTAGACATTTAAAGATCATTTAAGAGTATTAGGAACTATTGCCCATATTAAATAATAAGATCTAAAATTAATTATTATACATATTGGTCCTGAGATAGAGAATACAGGATGAATTAAGGTTTCTGTCAATTAAAAAATATTACTACCTCAATCTTAGAAAAAATACTGTTTCTAATTATTTTTTTCAATCTGTAAGATTGAATATTGAGTCCAGTATTATGTCACGTCACTATAAATTGTTGAGGTGAAATAAGCATATGATTTATTGTCTTCAAGACAACCCCCCAAAAAAAAAAAGATTGATTTCAAAATAAATCATAGTGTAATCTCTGTGTGAGTTCAAATCAGGTCTGTGATGCTAAGTCACTATATCTACTGAATACAAGTTAACTCTTAGTAACTCTATGGGAGATTATGAAAAGATATTAAAGGAAATTAAGATGATATTAACTTAAAGTTATCAACAGAAACTTCCATAATCAAAAGATTTTTGAATATTACTTAATAAATCAAGCTTTTATTTCATGATGTTGGTCAGAAACAGACAATCTCTGATATTCACTAGAGGGTTGCATCTTTTTCTACTCATTAAAATGAGATATATCAGGGAACCTATGAGCCATAAACGTTCTCAATGGAAACAAAATTATATCAGCCAGCTAATTATACTGATCCACTTACTAGAAATAAATCAGTTCTGTGACTGTACACAAAACAGAAATTCAAGTGGCAGATCTATGAAAGGTCATTAAAAAAAAAAAAAAAAAATGAAAACATCCCCTGCCCTCCCCTTGCCCCTGCCCCTTCCCTCATTGTTACTTCTACTGCATTTCATTCAGATCTACGACCAAAGTGGCACACATAGCCTATACCATTCTTCATCAGTTCAAAAAGTTAGACTGAAACTTTCATATTTAATATAAAATATTAGGTGAATAATTTTGTAAGTAGGATTTCATTCTGAGTAACAAACAATTGTGTGAGGAACAATGAAAAGAGGAAAAGAGGTTTTTTTCTTATTTCACAACCACCTGACAAAATTATTCCAATGGAGGTATGCAGACTCTATGAAAGTATTAATTCTTTTCAGTTACTCTAATACCAGCTTGCCATAAGAAACATAAAATGTACTATTGATGATGATTTGCCTGTTAAAATAAATCAATTTTAAATATTTTGAACTTAAATCAACATCCTATTTCAGAAGTAAACATAAGTTCAGGTACATCATATCAAAGTTATGCAAAGTAACCTGCGTAGCAATTGGAAATTCTCTTTTTTTTTTTTTTTTGAGGATGGGAAATGACTAGTTTTGCTTTATGTGGTATATATCAGTATATATACAGTACAGTTTATTCCATTACCTGCATGTTCTTTAATCTTACTTAATCGTGAACCAATCTCCTCTTCTCTGGAGAAAACCAGCACATTGCAGTCTTCGATGAATATTCCACTGTTATCTCTTGGATCACATGTGGCAAACAGTGACTTGAGTTTCTGTTAATTTTTTCTCAAAACACTGGCATAACTTTTCCTTGTTTGCATACCATGTGTTTACAGTGAAAACAATTACCTTACTGCTTGCTCTAAAATTATCACGTTTTAACAGGTAATAAGTTATAAATTCTTTCAAACCACTTTTCCAGGTAATTAATGAATTGGGTAATCGGCCAGAAACAGATTTTATTACTTTCAAGTGGCAAAAATTATCAGGCATTCTTAATTCTGTATACATTTAGAATTTAAACACATGAATATATATAATTTTTATGTATAAACTAGGAATTTTGAATTGTTACTGTCAAGTCTCAGAGGTATGGTATAATGACTCATAAAAAGAAGGAATGCATATTTATTCTATACATTACATTTTATTTAAAGGAAAACATTTTTTAAAGTGTTGTTTTGTATACTGTGCATTTCTTCATTTTAAGGAAATGTGTGGGACATACAAATGTCTATGTGAAAGTCATTCCTGCACAGCCTGATGGTACTGAAAGCTCGAGTAAATAAACATTCTATGTCATCTCTCTAGGTCAGGAAATCTGATCTTCACTGAATTAATTCTAGAATAGAAAAGTAATAAAAAATGATGTCTACTAAGAACTACTAAAGTGAAACATTGGAAGCAAAAACTCAACAATTCAGTTTCTAAATGTACTATTTATAAGATTTCATTTTGCTAATAAATGCCAGGGTTATTTTACTAGATGTGCTAAAGGGAAATTTCAATTATTATCTGATAATCTGAAAGTACTATTTTGCCATGTTTTAATTTTAATGACATATTCATGGAAAAGGTTAGTGCAATCTTTTTTCCCCAGTATTATCAATCTGGATGCTTTCTGCTACTTTAATCAAAATTATAAAAGTCAAGAGGTCCCACCTTTATTGAAGCGATCAATCAATTTTTTTAAAAAAAGCAAACTTGTGAGCTTGCTTTTTTCACATTTTGATTGGATTAATAATTTCAGAATGCACATGAAATGCAGATATTCTTTAATGTCTATGATTAACCTTCTCTTATTGAAAAACATGTAATAGACTGAGTTCAAAGAAGTTCCACAGGTTCTTTTCAGTGGTGTCCAGTGACAGGACCAGAGGCAATGGGCACAAACTGAAACACAGGAAGTTCCTCTGAACATCAGGAAACACTTTTTTTACTGTGAGTGTGACTGAGCATCGAAACAGGTTGCCCAGAGAGGATGTGTAATCTCCATCATTGGAGATATTCAGAAGCTATATCTGGACATGGTGCAGGACAACTGGGCTGAGGTGGCCCTGCTTGAGCAGAAGAGTTGGATCAGATGACCTCCAGAGGTCTCTTTTGATCTCAACCATTCTGTGATTCTGTGAACTCACACACAGTGAAAGTAGGTTGGCTCTTTCTTCATGTACTTCCCCAACAGTAATAAAACCTCATGTTTTGATTTCCAGAGCTTGGGAGGCTTTTATATAAGGGGAAAGGGAAGGGGAAGGGGAAGGGGAAGGGAAAACCATCCTCAAATATCAAAAGGAGTCTTAGGAAGAGATTTTTCCCTTATGATTATGGCACTGAAAATTTATACATGGAACAGATTTTGGTCTCCTGTCCTAATTTCAAAGAAATATGACTTCTCATTAGTTGTTGACTGACAAGAAGTTTTTAGAAGTATTTCATCAATATATTTATATATAGATGTGTATGTATATGTACATATACGTGTATATAGTATATACATGTACATTTTCATATCTATATACATGTACAAGTACATAGTCAAATACTTCTAGAGAAAACACTTTCTGTTTTCTGAAGACATTTGTAGAGAAAAACATTTTTTTTTAAAAAAGTCCTAATATTCCGTGAATGATCTGCTAAAATGTTAAGACTCTTATTGCCTGAATCTGGAGGAAAAATTTAGATCCTCTTCATATCAGTCAGACTCTTTGGAGACCCCCTAGGCCAGCTGGCATAACTTGACTTTAGAGTATTTCTGTGCTCTGATGTTGCCTAAGTAGGATATTATGTAAATGCTCAGCAGTGTCCTAAGCAACATGTAAATAAGATTGACTCTACTCAGATATATGGAGGCACCACAAATCTCTTACGTCTTTTGAAACACTAATTTGTTAGGGGTGTACAAGTAAAACTTTATTCACGTTTAAATTATTAATTTTTATGAGTTAAATTTAAAAATGCTATCAGTTTGCAGTCCCTATTTATATGATATCTTTGTTTTGAAAGAATGAATTTAGTGAAATAATGTCAAAAATGACCTTGATACTCCTCAGCCTATGTTCTATATGAATAGTTTAATGTTTTGGAGAGTTGCATCAACCTTGAGCTATAGGATGTTTTGAAAGAAGAAACCATGTTCTGCAGCATAGCCAAGGGAAAGAGCTGTTTCTTGTAAAATTAGAATTCACTGAAGCAAAGAGGGCAAATGCAGGGAATGCTGGGAAGAAATAAATGGAGACGGAGCCTGATCTGCAGTTGACATGAAGGGAAGTCCTCAGGGTCTCCTTTATCTAGGAGTCTCCCCTTCCAGCAAACCCTGTTTTCCAGCAGGTTCCTTCTTCATTACTCTTTCTTACCCCCTCCATGATTCTTTATTCTTCATTTTACTGCATACTAGCCACTCTTTTACAAGAAAGAGAAAAAAACATCTCTGCCTGCTGAGTGCCCAAAAACCTGGCCTTCCAGGGACTTTCTGAATGGCTATGCTGGACACAGGTGTACAAAGTTTGGAGTTGAAGATGCCTTAAAAGGGAATAGTAATAAAAAACATCCTTGCTATTGTTATATATAATACAAAACATATGTTTTCTCAAACATTCAATTTAAGGAGAACAACTTGACAACATTTTCAGGATAACTCTAAAATTGTCCTTAATTCTCTGAGTTTGAGATACACACTTGCACAAACTAAGTGAGAAAGATAAGCACCACTTGCCCCATTATTTTCAAACATTTATGCACCTCAGAAAGTACACTCAAGACTGTTGGATGATTATCTTTGAGGAGTTGATTCATATTTTACAGATATTATTATTCTCTTGTCTTAGAATTCTAAAAATATCAGAATCAAAATGCACATAAAAACACCCCCAAGGACTGAGTTAATTGCCTTTGTTGAATGAAAAATAAAATAAATAATTACAGTAAATGTCCATGTGCAGTTGGTAAGAAATTTCTTTTTTGCCAAGGCATTAATTCAGAGATAATATATAAAAATCTAATCTTAAAACAAATGAAAACAAAATCAAGCAAAGAAATACAAGAAGTTAGAGTGCAGCATCTATCATTTACCACATCATTTAATTACCATTGTATGATTAACTGTCCTCCTCTTTTTAATTACCATGCTCTCATATGTATTACTTTGTTGTTATTTTTCTCCTAATTAGTTTTATCTGAAAAAGCTAATTACGTGTCACTTATTTCCTTACATTCAATGTGCAATTATCACTGATCCACAGTGAACTGAGTGGTTAATAATCATATCAGGAAATATCTTGTTTCTCCATTCCAGGGAAGCAAAAGTTATTCAGTGATGACTCCTGCATTTGATTTCAGAGTTCACTAAATATAAGGATGGAAAAATCTTCAGCTCCTTTTTATTCAAAAGCAAAACAATATGTTTTATCATAAACCTGGGTCCAACATTTAATGACACTTCAGCAAAATGTCACACATTTATTTATCATCTTCATTGGCTGTCAATCATTTGTATCTTTCTTCTAAGTTCCTCACCATTTCATAAGATAATTACTACTGGGATGCCATTAAATGCTAATAACTGGATAATCCATTTTAAAATTACTTCATTATCTATACAACGAGTGAATATTGTATCATCATTTCAAACATAAAACACATTTTATGGCTTTTTTACACTTTAATATGTGCCATGGTCTTATATAGTCAACATTAAAGATGATTTTTAATCAAATGTCATAGACACTCTGTATTAAATACAGCTGCAATAATAATATTTCTAAAGCAGAATGATAAGCAGAATTAGATTGCATGATGTTGGTGATTAGATTTCTTAAAATAGCCAGTTCTGTTGATTAATTCAAAGCATAATATTCTATAGAATCTTGCATTATGGTCTAATAGGAACCCCCAAATCTAAGGTGCAGAGAGACAGGATCAAGTAAACCATTGTATAATTGTTGTTTACAACAATGCAGCTTTCATTTCTGTTAATTTTACAACCAACTTGCTTTAAAATGAAAATTCTCTAAAAAGCACAAAGCAACACTAATTCTAGGGTTTTTCATTATTCTTAATAGTATAATTTTACAGGATTTAAAATAACAAAATACTTTGCACACTTTTTTCATTGTAAAAAACCTTTGCCTCTTTTTTTTTTTTTTCTTCCAGTGCTTTATAGAAAACCTGAAAGTTAAGAAAACTAAAAAAAAGTTATAAATCACAGACTCACAGAATGATTGAGATTTGGAAGGGACCTCAAGATGATAGTGTGCAACACCACTGCTCAAGCAGGGCCACTTAGAAACAGTTGCCCAGCACAATGTCCATAAGGCTTTTGAATATCTTCAAGGTAGGAGATTCCACAACCTCTCTGAGCAACCTGTGCCAGTGCTCAGTCACCACCTCACAATGAAAATGTATATCCTGATGTTCAGACAGCACCTTCTGTGTTTCAGTTTGTGCCCATTGCCTCTTGTCATGTCTTTGGACACCACTGAAAAGATCTTTGCTCCATCTCTTTGCAGGTGTTTGCATACATTGATAAGATCCCCCTGGAGCTTTTTCTTCTCCAGGCTGAACTGTCCGAGCTCCCTCAGCCTTTCTTCATAGAAGAGATGCTCCAATTCTTTCATCTTCTTCGTAGCCTTTCGACGGACTCTCTCAAGTATGTCCATGTCTTACACACCCTGTCCCAGTGATGTTGTAGCAGGGGCAGTGTCCAGCTCCCCACAGCCCTGTTTTGCCTGGCCATGGGCCCCCCAAGCTAGGCACACCTGCGAGCCTGTGTCCTCATCTAGCATCAGCCCATCCCTCACCCAGGTGCCGCCCAGCTGCCGTGCTCCTGTCTGGGTGGTGTGATGTGTCCTGGTTGTCAACCCCTACCAGGATGTCCCATGGGGACATCCCAGCTCCATGGAGCAGCCATCCTGTGAGGCTTTCTGAGGTTGAGCTTGGGAAGCTGAGTGCTCAGAACTGAGGACATAAGAAAACAATGGTTGGTCCCTTTGTGTGCGTGCCCTGAGATATTTTCTTCACTATTAAATATACAGAATGACTTTTTTCCCAGTATGAGTAGAAGGACAGTAGCTGGTACACTGCAGAACTTGTCTTAGAATTAAAAGTAAAAAAGAAAAAAAATTAAAAAAAAAACTGAGGGAATTTTGTTATTATCTGGAGATTTTAGTGGCTTTGCTGTAAGATGAGATCAAACTGCCTGTTAACAACTGTTTCTAGAGTAGCAACTATGTGCTTGTCACTTTTTAGGAGTTGGATTTGATGCCAGCAAATGTTAAGTACTGCCAGCTGCAAAGAATTTCAAGAGAGCAGAATTTTGAACACATGAAGTACAGTATAATAATACAGAAAGACCCTAGAGTTATAAAAATCAATGTTTAGAGTTCATGTTCCTGGTTTGTAATAGATGAATATGTACACCTTCTCCTATATGTGTGCTGTTAATATAAACACATTAATACTATGAAACACTCAGTTACCCACAGGGCAAACATAACTCTACAAGGAAATAAACACATTTATGTGTGGAGAAAAGATGTAGACTGTGTGGTAAATGTAACATGGTACTGCATATATTTAGTACTATCCATACTTTATATAGAGACCAAAATGCACATAAGGAAAGTGGCATGTGTATGTATAAATTCTATACACACAGACTAAATTATTTCTCTTTGTGAGAAGTTTGTTTTGGCAGTGTCCAAACCATGTCAAGAGTGTAAGTAACCCTCCTCTCATAGACCCTTCCCTCTTCCCTCCTCAAATCCACAAGGCTTCTAAATTCAGGACCATGTTTGAACAGAAACTTGAAGAGGTAGCTCTCAGCAACAGGTCAAAATGAAAAAAAAAAAAAAAAGCCAGAAATAAAAATGGCTTATAAATGATATTCCCACCCCTTTAAGATTTTGCAAGACAGAGTTCTCTTTTTAGGTTTGTTTTCATAAATTTTCTTGTTTGTGCTTGAAAAAAACATCCATACAAGATGCATTGTGTTTTTCTTTATGTCTTACAAGGACCTAAGCTGAGGTCTGCCTTAATTTTTTGCTCTTCTCATCAGTCTCACAGTCCCTTGTTTTATCCATATCATTATTATTATATTACAAAGAAAATGAAAGAAAAGCAAACACATCTTGAATATGTATAATAAAAAGTATTACACAGATTGATTACAGTTTTACATAAACATTGTTCTGATCACAGTTAAATAAAGACCATTTTATTTTGAAGGATAGCTTTATGAATGATAGTACATGATCTTGAGTTCAGTTTCTTCTGTCCTTGGAACAGTTCTGTCTTTACATCCATAAGGCCAATCTCTATGTGTAGCAAGTATCTTCTAATGATTCCAAATCTCATTTTAGGGGAAAAGGGATATAATTTTTGGAAACAATTGAGTTGATGTTTTAGCTAGCTGGTCAGAAAGAGTAAACAGAAACTACTGGCCATCCTGTTTCCTCTTATTAACTGTGTAAATAAGTGAATATACCTCTCTTGTGAGGCATGGTCCTGTAAAAATTCAGAGTATCAAGTTCCATCAGAGATGTCATTGTTACAGAAGTTATTTTGAAATAAAAAGAATGACAAAAGACGCAACATTCTCTGTGCTGTCTTCTGGTGATATAGCTTCTCCAACCTGCAAAGAAATTAAGCAGGGAGGTGTGGTCCTTTTCCCTCACAAAGCCGATCTGCTATTGCATGTTTCTTTCACTGACCATGATATCAGTGTTATCAATCACTGGCACATGGAGTATGGTACTGTGTGAGCAATACTGTACCTCTTCTTGACAGTCTTGGAACTCACTGTCATGCAAGCTTCACACTCCTCTGGGCAGTTTCCCATCTGACTAAAGTTCTCAAAATAAGAAAAGTAATAGACTTAAAAATCATTACTTAAGTGTCTATGGTAAGACTGAAATCTTTTTTCTATTACTAGTTTCTAAAACTATACTAGACTCCTATGTAAGTATGAATGCATCCCAAGTATTACTAACTCCCCTTTCTATTTAAAAAATCTCAAAACCTTTGATGTTTTCTTCATTTTGAAATTTCCCGTTGTCCTTCATATGAAGAATATTTTTCAATATTGGAATTCACATCTTAAAAATAATAATACTTTAATGTCATAATTAAGCATCATGTCCAAGTCTGCTTTTTTCAAATAGAACACATGAAAATTTAAGTGAATCAAGTGAAAGTGTGAATTAAGGGAATCAAAGAGACTAAGAGATTATCTGCCCGCTTTTAATCTTAAATATGTCCAAATATACAGAAGGTTTTCATTTTGTTGTTTTAGTCTAAGTTATTACTAAGTGAGAAAGGTTTGAGAAAGCTTGTTTTTTTCTTAACAATGTTTAATTGTATTTAAAAAATCAAATTCTAATACATTATAGATATTTCCAAATATTTATTATAACAGTGTCTTTGTTCATGTTGATGTGATGTAGGTAAATTTGGCAGCATTGCAAAAAAAGTGCTTAAACAAAAAACCCCCTTGTTTAGGTTTTGTGTAAGTTTGAATGAATGTGTTTATAGCTATAAAACACAGTGTATAGACACAGAAAATGGACATGAGCACAAAAAATTATAAAGGAATAGAAACTGCTATTCAGTAGTTAAGATCAGACTACCTTGTTGTCCTGGTTTTGTCCAGGATAGAGTTAAATTTCCTTGGGCTGAGAGGGAGCACAGCTAGAGGGCTGGGCCTGGATCAATCATCTGAGTATTCCATATCATCTGACGTCATGCTCAGTATATAAGGGGACATGCTTTCTCATTTTCCATTTCAGTTTCGGTTTCCTGGTTGTCAGCAGGATTTCTGGTGCAGTCGGGATCACTGATGGGGGTGGGCTGCATACCGGTTGCCGGTCTGTGAGCCACTGCTGTATTTTACCCATTTGGACTTACTGTTGTTACTGTTGTTTTGTTACTACTACTAAATTTTTTTTAGTAGTAAAAAAAAATTTCTTTTTTTTTTTTTTTTTTTTTGTCCCTCCCCTATTTCACCAGGGAGGCAGGGGGGAAGAGGGGGAAGAGAAGTAAACGAATGGCCACGTGGTGATTCGCTACTAGATGAGTTCAAACCATGACACTTGTTTTTCATCAGAAGATTTTTCTAAGTCCTCTGACATCCATATTTCAGTGGTGACATGAAAGGCATTGTTTCCTGGATGGGAGGTGTTGAGTCAATGATCAAAATTTGAGAACACTTGATGTGACACCTAACATCTTGAGCTGCAGCCCACTAAATAGACTGGAAGAAAAGCTTTTATGTTTTTCACACCTTTTATTTCCCCACTAAGGGGTCAGAAAATGCTTCTGAGTCTTAACAATGTGATTTTTTCAAAATCAATCCCAGCTACTGTGCAATATCCACGTCTCCTTTGGGGAATCAAAAGTTACTCAGAGCAAAAGTTAGGTCTATATTATAGGTCAAGCCACACTGACAGGTTGATAAGGCAGAGAAGGACACTTATCCTGTATGGCAGAATCGGGAACAGAGTTCTGTTCTGATCAATCCACTAAGAGGATAAGAAAGTGTCTCAAAGTGACATGCTATGTCCATTGAACTTAAACTCCACCAATCTGCTGTTCATTTAAACCTTGCTTCTGGCAATTTTCTGGAAATGTATGTTGAGGAGTTCAGTTAGTTTTTATGCTTCTTTCTATAAGTGTCTGTCTGGAATTTTGTCCTTGGAGAAAAGTTCCTTTTGAAAAAGTTTATATGTTCCAGCACTTAAAATGAATATCCAGATTTTACTTCAGAAGACTGACCAATGGAAAAAGCTTTGATCAAGAGCAACTGATGTACATTTCATGTTGCCATATCCATATAATCTTGAAACAGTACACATTCATTTCAATAACTATTCAAAATTCTGTGTCTGTATGAATATACCAAAATTGAAATGTGAACTTTCCAGGTTTGGACTCTAAATGGTCAATATTATTTGATGGGATTACAAAATATCAATTAATATTACCTACTTTTAACAGTTACAAGAAAAAGGAAAAAACCTAAATCTTTAGTAATGTTGCTTTGAGTGGTTCATGGCTCTAAATCTATCTATTCAGACACTTTCTAAATACATAATCATAAACACATTTGCCAAACTGACAGAAAAAACCAATGTATCTTTTTCAGTATTCCTTTATGATGTCTATTCTTTTCTCTCATGTAAAGGTTTGTAGAGTTCATTAGTGAGATAAATGGTACTGCACTTACTCGAAGAGCTTCTTTCTTCCCATTAACACTGACCTGACTGGTGTTACATGACATGACAGTGCGTATAGAGGAGCACAAAAAGTCCCATTCACTTTTTGTCATTCATCTGTAAAATATTTTAAAAACATAGAAAAATTAAATTAAATATATAAAGGTTGCAATGACAATATTTTGTTGACTTTAAATTTAGTAAAAAGGTCTCCTTTGGCTGGATTTGAAATTAATTCAGATTTGGTTTTTTTCCTTACTGTAGTCTACACATTCTTCAGAAATATTCTGCAACAAAATGTTAGAAAAGTAAGATCCTTTTCTCTTTTTGTTATTTTATTCCCGTTCCTCCTATGAATTTATAAAACCTTTTGCAGCATTTGCAACACAATGAAATTAGACCTAGTTTTCCTTATTCCACAGGTGATGGTTAGAAACAACTAAGCAAAGTTACCTAAATTTTAAGTTTAAATGGTATTACATGTTTTCATTTATGACATTATTTTAGGTCATCAACTCCAGCTCTATTAGCACAATACTTCAAATATCTCCAGATACCTAAAAAAACATGTGTGTCTGTGTATGCGTGTGTGCACACAGGTTTGAGAAGAGAAAGAGAGCAAGAGAAAAGTATCCTACTTTTCATACATTTTTTGCATAATCATTCCTCTATCATAACCTTCAGATAACTTGCAAATTACAAAAAAATGGTTGGGGAAGGAGGATGTGGGCATGCCTATATGACCCACCCATAGCAATTCACCTGCATGAAAACAGCTCTTAATATAAGACTGTAAATACAACCTGTGTCTGTGTCTGTTTGTCTGTGTGCCTGTACTGAGTAAGTAAAACTGTCCAGAGGGTATTTGCCAAAAAACTCATCTTATTAAAGAGAAAGAAAAGCATCAGCCTCAAACTAATGATGGTCATCAGCTGGATTCAACAGTAACTGGGAAATACTGAAAAGACTTTTGAAGCAAAGAAGGAATCAGCCTGATAAGAAATATGAAAGAAGCATGAACATTTCTAGCATGGAGATAGAGACCTTGAAAGGAAGAATCAAGGAGGTCTGTCCCTGCTGACAGTGTCCCAGGACACTTGACCATTGCCTAGGCTTGGTAACACAGTCTTCCCATGGGTCACTGAGAGCAGTCTGCCCCTGTCTAGCAGAGTGACTGTACCCAAGTGTTTAGTAACACTGTGTGAAACTAACGTTATGTTTTGTGTGTTGCATTACTGATATGGATCCTGAATGTATGATTCACTGTCAGTTAATAACCTGTCATTAATAAATTAATAAATCACTTTGATCAGGATTTTGGCCTAAAGCATTTGAACTGAAGAATTTTTCCGTGAGACAGGAGAAAATTTCTGACATTCAGCTTACCAAAGTAATATGAAAAGCAGTGTACTTTAATATAGCTTGAGTATTGAGATACAAGAGTAGTTGAACTTAAAGCGAAGTATGCAAATTAATACTGATAAGCTGAAGCCTTGATGTCAAGAAGTAATTATTAGGGGAGGAGGGGGATTAAAAAAATCCCATGACAGGACATAATGGGCTGCTTCAGACCTGCCTGCTAAATAAGGTATCTATTCCTTTAAGGCTGGCACATGAAACTCTAACACTCAAGGGTCAGAGGTTTTGCACAGAAACTATTAAAAAGCAGAAGAATGGATGACGTTTTCCTCAATATCTACTACATCTCAGCAATGAAACTGCTCTGGTAGATATCAGGAGGGATGTGTAGTAAAAAATCCTAGGGCTGAGCTTTTTTTCAACTCTAATTAATTCTGCTGCACACTTAAGATATTCCACAAGACCATCCTACCCAATACCTTTGCATGAGCACACGCTTACAGCAGTACAGATTCAGAACGTGGTATTCCCTACAGGTTTTCTTTCTCAATGTCTTCACGAGCATTCTTGTTCCACCTTCTCATATAGTAATTATTTTACTTATTTAGAGGGATCTACTCTAATGTATTTTTTAGAGTTAACTCTTTAATACCTTGTTAGTGTATATGAAAAATATAGTAAAAGTAGTACAAAGGAAAAAGCAGCATATATAAGAATGCTTAACAATATTTTTCAAGGCATCAGTGAATGAAATAAAAACGTCACCCAAATTATCAGAGATACGTTTTTTTTTCCCATTGAAATATTTTGTTTGAAAAACAGTACTGTATTGAGTGGCAAGGTTTTGGTAGCAGGAGTGGGAAGGTGCAGGGGCAGCCTCTGTGAGAAGAGTCCAGGGGTTGTCCCATGCTGGACAAAGCTGTTTCTAGCTGGCTCCAACAGACCCACTGCAGGACACAGCTGAGACCATCAGCCAAGCTGGTGGTGTCTGTAGGAAAGTGTGTTTAAGAAACAGCAAAAAAACCCCTGGCCAGGCCGAGGAGGAGGGAGCTAAAGGAGAAAAAGCAGAAGGAATGCCCAAGACAGAGAAGGAGGAAGAGTAGGTGCTCCATGGTGCCAGAGCAGACACACTGCAGCCCATAGAGGACCCCACATGAGAGAAGGTGCATATTTCCTGAAGGAAACGGTGTGCTGTGGAGAATCCATGCTGGATCAGGATAAAAGTGTGTGAGGAGGAAGGAATAGCAGAGAGGAACTGTTATATGCCATAAACCTGCAGTAAACTGTGAGTGAAGAGCTGGGGGGGGGAAATTGGGTGTTAGACAAGGTTATCTACCACAGTTACACCAGTGTCTTGGAGCTCACTGAAGGGAAATGAGTACAGTGTGGACTTTGTGACTGACAAGAATGTATATCAAAAAATATACTCACTTACATGCATCTCTTCTGAACATAAATTCAATAGTTAATTTTGTATGTAATTCCATCATTATTTTTCTTCCCTTCGCAGTATTCCCTTGAAGTGATGACAACGTTTTAATTTGAATTAAAGTTCTTGTTAATGCCAATATGTTGCAACACTTTTATTTATGATTCTATTTATTATACTAATCACAATTTATTTATGATAGCTATTTTCCAAGTAGACAGGACTCAATGGCCTGTGTCTGCAGGAGGTCACAATGCATCTTAGGCACACTCATCAAATTGTTATTTCTATTTTTCAGTGAAATTTCATTGTCATTAACCCTTTCCAAACAGATTTAAAGAATGTTATTAGTTATGTGTACTAATCAATTAGAAATTACATTTAAGGCTTAGTTTGTGCCTCTGTCAAAAACATTGCAAACATATAATACTTGTACATGCACATACACTTGTACCCACGAATGCCCCCCCACACACATATGCATACAGCTGTGTCTAAAAGTACTCTAAAAAAGAAAGATAACTTGCTGCTGTAGCATTGCTGTATCCACAAAATTTTTAAAGGCATTAAGTGATTTTACTGGCAATAGAGGTTGGCAGTTAGGAGAGTACTAGACACATTTATTCTTTCAGAGTTTATATTACTGATAAAGTTAAATATTGAGTTAGAAGCTTGCTCAAATGCAAAGTTGTGAAAAGAAAATCAGAATAAACTAAAAATAGGCATAAAACCTTATGCTCTGTTAATCTTTTCATATAAAAAATACTAAAAATAATCTACATTGTTTTAAGGACTCAAGGAACAATCATTTTAAATAGACTTTCTTAACTTGCTGACATGAATAGTTGTCCTGACTTTCAAACCTTTTCAGCATAAAAACTCATTCCAGTCAATTCTGCATAGCCAGTAGATCAAGGAACATGAAATTTTTTTTCCACAAATAATACATGCAGTTCTGGGACCCCTGAGACAGGAAAGACATTGATAAACTCGACCAAGTCCACCAGGATTGTCATAGCTGGAGCACTTGATCTTTGAGGAGAGTCTAAGACCCTTGGCCTTTTTCAGCTTGGAAAGAGCCAGCTGTGGGAGACCTAACAGCAGCATACCTCCCCTCCCCATTGCCTATGGGGAGGTTACTGAGAAGGCAGAATCTATACTGATGTGCATAGCAGGAAAACAAGGGACAGTGATCCTAAATTGGAACAAGGGGAGGCCAGCTGGATATAAAGAACTAAAAAATTCACTCAGAGGATAATTAGACAGCAGAGCAGGCTGCCCAAAGAGACTGTGCAGTGTCTGTCCTTGGAGTTTTTCAGTACTCAACTGAAGAAAGCCCTAAACAACGTGGTTTGAATGCACTGTTAATCCTGCTTAGAGCACAAGGTTGGTCTAGGTAGCCTCCTGAGGACCCTACCAACCCAAATGAGTCTGTGATTCTACTATTTCTGGGTTTTTCATGAGCCATATGCAATACCTGCAGTGGCAAGGGCAGGAAAGTTGCTCAAGTAATTCAGCAGAGAATGACACATTAGAGAGTAACATACCCTCATCCTGTAAAAGTTTACAAAATGTTCTAAACAAGTATTTTCTCTTTAATTTGTCCATTTAAATACTAAGATTCAGTTTCTAAGTATATAATTCCAAATGTACCAGAAAACTTAATACATTGCAGGTCTGACAAACTTATAGATGTTTTTTCTTCTTTATCTCACCTACTGAAAACAAGTAGGATTCATTCAGTCTCTAACAAAACTAATCAATCAACTGGGAACAGATGTTGAAACAAAAAAAAAACCCATAAAACCCCACAACATCAAAGGAAAAATTCTCTCTTCCAGAGTCCCATGCCTTCTGGACCTTATCTGAATACTTTACACTACAAACAAGGCAGTGCTCAACCATTTTTTCCTGAGGCCATAAAATCTGTGTGGCTTTGGGGGAAAAAGACTGCATTCCTTACTACTACACCTTGTTACCACCAGTGTAATTGCAATGATATTGCCACAGAGGGTGAAAGAGTTTCTGAAGAGAATAAAATGGCATGAATATAAAACATTCAGGAACTGATGTATATCTGTAACAATACTTTTCTTCTTTCAAATTATGTTATCACAAGAAATACCTGTTTAAGTTCAAAAAAAGTTATAGGTGCAAAAAAGAAATTCAGAATTAAATTTCATTTTTGAACACCACACAAGTTAAACAAATGTTCTGAAAAATGTTCAGATACTTGTTTCTATGTGAGCATCAGATCCACTTCTGCAATTGTACTTTCTTGTATAAACAGATGGAATGAAATTGCGATCTCTGTTTGGCTCCTTTGAAATCTGTGCAAGGAAAATTTAACTTCGGCTTTCTGAAAGAAGTAATGATGGATAGGTATGTTTTTTTCATATATTTTTAACATACGTTTATGATATTTATAATTTTTTCTGACTGCTGTTTTTCATAAAAAAAACCAAAAAAGTAAAAATGCATAATAATTCTATAATTCATTCTAAAACATTCTGACAGAAGAATTCATAGTGTCATCCAGGAAGAGAAATATGCTTTTAAATGTTCATTGTACTATCTATTTATTTTATTTTTTTAAACAACGTCAGACTCACATATTTCTCTTTGTTAACATTGTATTAAATAAATAAGCTTACGCATATTTTTTATAAAGGTATTTTTTTAGAAAAAATATATAACCATATTAATAAGCTGGCAAACATTTTAGAAGTCCTTTCTGTAGTTCTTTAGATCTGTAGTTAATTGTATAAGGTATCATATTCAAAGGTCTCAACAGCCTTTCATTCAGTTCAGTGTAATTTCTAAAAGTAGAATTTATCACATCTAATTTTAGACATGAGCAATGTAAACTTTCACATTTGAGTTCCAGTGCAGGAGCTTCATTTTCTACTTTTTAGACAACAAAGAGAAACAACATGTTGTTGGTCTGATTATTCTGGTTAAATGTAAATATTAACTCTGTGATGACAAGAATCACATCCTGCACATCTCAGTTTACTCCTATTGTCTATAAAGACAGCCTTGGTGTTCATCTGCCTTTAGACATACTAATTCTTTCATGAATTCTACCTTCATTATGTTGAGAATGAAGTCTGTTTTTTACTTATATGCACACACACAGAGAAAAGAGACTCTCATATGATTTTCTCTGACCACAAGTTTGCATATTTTTAAGGGTAGATCAGCCTAGATTACATTCTATTGGTACAAATTTGCAGAGTTAAGGTAGATCTGCTTGAATTACCTATTTGTACAAGAAAATAAGTTATAGTATTAAAGGGATATATGCATGTGTGCTTAGGTCAATTTCCATGCATATGTATTTATATTAGGACTTCTACAGTTATGTGAAAAAAGTTGTTATTAATAAGTGGCCACAAGCAAATTTTTCAATACACATGCATGTGGCTAGTAATTAAATCTATTACTCTGTTTAAATTCAGAAGCCTCACTTAATAGATGACAATGAAGATAAGGCAAGAGCTAAGAGAAGAATGAGAAATATATTGTGTGTGTAGATATAGATATAACTACATTATAGAAATTCAGGTAAGAGGAAATACCTCTTTTTTGGATTAGTGAATGGGAAAAATGGTAAACGGTTAGAACAAGCTGTCTAGCTTACTCTCTGGAACATACACTCAATGTACCTCAATATATAAAAAAATTATTTGAAAAAGCAATAAATAAAGCAGTGACAGCATAGTGATGATTTCAGAGCATAAAAACAATTCAGAAAAACCTACAAGAATCTTCTAGTAGAAAAAGTCTTGGCACAACTGACAGAAGAAAATTAATATTAGCTCTGAAATTTAAAAAAGCACGAACAACCAAAACACAATATTCAAATTTCCCATTACCACTGATAAAACAGATCTAAAAGTCATTATGGATGGTTATCTGAAAAATTGGCCCAACATTCCGCATTTGTGAAAAGGCAAGAGGTACAGTGATGTGCGGAAACAGACTCTACAACTCAGAGAGAGTTATAAAGCAGGTATGTTTATTCCAGCGCCGGGGTGCAAGGGGATTTCTCCACAAAGCTTGCACACCAACAACACATTCTACCAGAAATTTATAGAGTGTAGATATACATGTTCATAGAGTCACACAATACATATGTGTTAATAAAGTGGAGTTAGTTCAAAAGGCTGGCATCAGCAGTTTATGTTATCTTTATGCCTGCTCATTGCCTCCTGGTGGTCGTCCTCGGGGTCTTCTGGAGGAAGGCTCACAGTCTTCCTCACCTTGTACTTTTTCACCCAGTTCCTCAGAGCATGCGCAGATTCTCCTAAATAATGTCTTGAAAAACAAGAGTGGTCCCAGATGGTTTACTACCTCTATCTTATCTAAAAGCACTAGCATACTAGTTTCTACTGTCCACACATGGCTATCTGTACTCTGCAAAGACTCAGCTTGTTAGAACGCATCTGCTTCCCAAGGACATGTCTCTTGTTTTTGATGAAAACAGTAGTCCTTGGTAAGTTTCCAGGGAAAGAAGGATTATTAAGCAATATTCAGAAATCTGAATGTTGCTGTAAGTTGCTATAAGTAAAAGTTGCAAAGCAGGTGATCATTTCCCTGTATCAACAGTAGGAAATCTTAGGGCATTAGTTATGAAATAACACTTTATAAAAATATTGTGTTCCTGATAGGCCTCTGTAACATCTATGTTTTAAAACAAAGTGAAGTATTAGTCATCATTTCTCAAACAAAAAAGCATATTATGTCTGATGATGTTATAATAAATGAAGGGGAAATGAACTTTTTTTTTTATTCCAGACCAGACTAAGTAGGCAGATTTCCAGCTGCCCCTTTTCTAGCTCTAGGAAAGAAAGTAAAGAACTAGAAAAGGAACAAGAAAAAGAGAAAGCCATGAATATGGAATAGTTTTCACAGAGAGAGAATAAATACCTTAGGTTTCCTCAGCCTGGCAAAGTAATCTACAAACATATATGACTAGGGAAAGTGAATAAAGAATTATTTTTATATTTTGTTTACTGTCTCAGAGTAGATAAATTGGTAGGTAGAATATGAAAAGAAAGGGTAACTTCTTTTTTATACATGAAAGCAAAAGTGTTGAAAAAGTGTTCATTAGATTCATTATCAGAAAGTCCTAAAAACAATGGTGGCCAGCAACTGGGTGATAAAAGATCATTTCGTGGTTACCCTATTTCTTTTCTTCTTTATCCTATTTTATCAGGTAAGATCAATCTTGGTCCAAACCACTATAGCTTTCTTATCATCTCATCTTACAGGAGATGTGCCCAACTACTGTTTAAGTACAAAATGTGCCTTATTGTAGCTGCTTCCCTGACCAGACCCTCTTCGTGCAGCAACACAGGAGAGCAGCCACGGTGATTTACACAGGCTTTGCTGCAAAGTCTATTGATGCTGTCAGGAAATCTTCCATGAACTTCAGTAGGATTTGGTGAGGTCAAGCATCTCCCACTTCTTAAGTGCAATGAGAAGGGAAGTACTATGCATGCTGTAGCTCATACAGTCAAACAAGAAAAAAATATTTATTTATTTCTTCTTTGGCATTTATCATTTACAAAATGCCTAAACAGTCAGGATTGCAGTGGAGAGCTACATATGATGATGTAAAAGTATGAATTGCTTTAGGAAATATTAAGGTGTTAATACAGTTTTCAGAATAGGTTAACAGATAATAAAAAGTTGGGATGCGAGAAGAGGCTTTCCAGAATGCTCTTTTTTTTGGTGTGTGGCTGTCCATGAAACATTTATAAGCAGTTTAACATAGAACTCGTTTAACTGATACACTGATCAACAAGGTTGTAAGAGCAGCAGCATTTCTTCCAGGTGGATGGGAAAAAATGTGAAGTATTCACCCTTGTATACCTATATGGAGACATGTATTAAATATTACAACCGTTTTCAGTTCAGATTGGACTACAATATTTCTACTCATTAGAGATTCACATTATAATGAGGAAAATATGTTGCATTGCTTGACCTAATGTCAGGTAGTGAAATAAAAGGAAGATAATTGAAAATATTTGTTCACTTTACACAAGAATAAAAATCAAGATGGAAATATATTTCAGAGTTTAAAAAAAAAATCTTAAAATTTTGTGTACAATATGGATTTGGAACAGTATGCATTATATTTTCACTATTATCATTACATTTTTACAATCATGCAGATCAGTGATTGCTTTCTAGAATCCAGGGTTTAAATAATACTGTAGGAAAAATGTTTAATTGAAAAGATCGATAGCTGCAGTGATTTCAAGATTCCCAGATATTTCCTGTGTATGCCTTTGTATCTTTACATCTTTTGCTAACAATAATTCTTCCTTTAAAATTTTATGTGGTCAAGCTAGCAAAACCTTAAACTCTTGCTCTTTCACCTTTGCTGCTAATATCAGTAGAGATTCAAAGAACAGCTAAAGGAGCTCTAACTTCTAACATCCTTGGGAATTAAACACTTGGGCATCTCAGAGGTCTGAATCTTCAGTAACCTCTGATCAATATTCCTGTCATTTCCACACAGAGGGACATAAACACATTCTTCAAAAATATATTCTTCCATTACATGGAGAGGTATAACTTTAGGAAATGGCTGGTTTTCCTCTCATTCCAACCTGCCTGCTACAGGGAGGATTTGACTGCATGTACAATACCATTTTAAGCCCTGGAATTTAGGTCAATAAAGAATGTGAAACAGAAGTACATTAATTCACACACCTATCAGTAACCCAGGAAATCCTGGAAATCATCCTTCCTCTTTCACATTTTTACCAAGAAAATGTTCTCCAAGGCAGTTGAGGCTTCTCCCGTTTACACTGTGTAATGTAACTCTACTGGTCTCTTTGGTCCGATGCACAAAATCTTACCTGGATTATCTGATTAATTAACACGGGCATAAATTAATAGAAGGACCTATTTTATTTGCACTAACAGTCCTCTGCCCTAGAGGAAGACTTAGTACATGTTCTCTAATATATTTTAAACATCACTCAGAAAGATGAAAAGTAATTATAGGGAAAAACTCAATTATACTTTCCAACTAAAGGAGAGGTTGTCATGAAGCACATTTTCACATGCTCAACTCATTTTCACATGCTCAACTTGTATGTGTGTGTGGGGGGAGTTCTCTGTGTGTCGGGATTTTTTTAACAGCTGGCATAGACTAGACTAGACTAGACTAGACAAGACAAGACTAGACTAGACTAGAATACAGTTCAGTTAGAAGGGACCTACAACAATCATATAGTCCAGCTGCCCGACCACTTCAGGGATGACAGTTAAAGCATGTTATTAAGGGCATTGTCCAAATGCCTCTTAAACACTGACCGGCTTGGGGCATGAGCCACCTCTCTAGGAAGCTTGTTTCAGTGTTTGACCACCCTCTTGATAAAGAAATGCTTCCTAATGTTCAGTCTAAACCTCCCCTGTAGCAGCTTTGAACCATTCCCATGCATCTTATCACTGGATCCCAGGGAGAAGAGATCATCACCTCCCTCTCCACTTCCCCTCCTCAGGAAGCTGTAGAGAGCAATGAGGTCATCCCTCAGCTTCCTTTTCTCTAAACTAGACAAACACAGAGTCCTCAGCTGATCCTCACAGGGCATGCCTTCCAGTCCTTTCACCAGCTTTGCTGCCTTACCCTGGACACATTAAAGGACCTTCACATCCTTCTTAAATTGTGGGGCTGTCAGGGTTTAAGCCCAGAGGGCAACTAAGCATCACACAGCAGCTTGCCAACTCCTTCCCCCTCAAGGATGGGAAGGAGAAAATATAACAAAAAGATCAGAGTTCGAGACAAGAATAAGGAGGGATGACTCACCAGTTATGGTCACCGGTAAAAGACAGACTTGATTGGGGAACAAAAAAAGAACATCAGTTTAATTTTCCACACTACCACCACCACCACCATCACTACTAATTTACCAATCAGATCAGAGTGGGACAGTGACAAATACAACCACATCTTAAAAACACATTCTCCTTACCCATTCCTTCTTCCTGGGTTGAGGTTTGCTCCCAATTTCTCTACCTTTTCTCCACCAGTGGCACAGGGGGGCAGGGATAGGGGTTGTTGTCAGTTCATCACCTGTTGTTTGTCACTTCTTCCACTTCAAGGGGAGGACTCCTCACACCTGGGGTCCTGTTACGGAGGCTCTCAAATAAACAACCAACCACCAAAAATTAAAAATGTATTATTGACACAATTAACTAGCTCTCTGTAAATTATAGGTTCGAATGTCTGTGAGAAGAGAACAGAACAACTTTCTAGGGTTTAACAGCAATCCAAAACGCAGAACAAAGCACAACTCCTTAGAGTAAGCAACCCAAAACACAGAACAAAACACCACTCCCTAGGGTTTAACGGTAACCCAAAACACTCTCTCACTCACCTAACAAGTAAGGGCTCTCAACCTTGAAGACCTGCTCAGGGCAGCATCCTGACCCAAGGCACCTCGAGGAGTTTCCTTGGGCAGCGTCCTGACCAAAGGGAAGAGTCCTTGACCGCAGCATGCTGCGCCAGGGGACAAACTCCAAATGTTTTCCCCAGGGGTCTCCATTTATACCCAGGCTGAATCTGACCTGTAGTCAATAGCAGCTCCTGTTGGCCAAAGGCCCCAGTTACCACAAAGCCCTGAGAACAAAGGCAATCAGTAGCTTCTACCCGTCAGCAGCCAAGAAACTCTGTTTTTATTGGGTGGATGCACCTGCCACAGGTCCCTCTCATGGAGACTGTCCTTCATGATCTTTCTCCAACACGAGGCCTTCCTGCGGGCTGCAGCTCTTCACAAAGTGCTCCAACATAGGTACCTTCTTCAAGCTGCAGTCCTCCCAGCAGCAGACTACTCCAGTGCGGGCTTCCCTTGGAGTCCCGGCCTTCTTCAGGCACAGCCACCTGCTCCAGTGTGGGGTCCTTCACGTGCTGCTGGCGGGCATCTGCTCCACTCTGGACCTCCATGAGCTGCAAAGGTACAGCCTGCCCTCTCACCATGGGCTGCAGGGGGAGTCTCTGCTCTGGTGCAGCTCCCTGCCTTGTCCTTTCTTCCACTGACTTTGGTGATTGCATAAGTATTTTCCTCACAACTCCTCCTCCTCTCAGTTTCCCCTTCTTAAATATGTTAACACAGAGATCCACCATCGTTAATTGACATGGCCTTGGCTAGAGGTGGGTCTGACTTGGAGCTTGAAGAGTTTCTAGAAGCTTCTCACAGGAGCCATCTCTTTACCCCCCTCCACCACTACCAAAACCCCACCCCACACAAATCCAACACAGGTGCCCAGAACTGCACACGGTGCTCACGGTGGGGCTGCACCAACGATGAATACAGCGGGATAATCACATGTTTTGACTGATTGGTTATGCTGTGTTTGATGCACCCCAGGATGTGGTTTGCCTTCTTGGCTGCCAGGGCACACTGCTGACTTATATTGACCAGCACTCCCAGATCCATTTCTGCAGGGCTGGTCTCCAATCACTATTCTTCCAATTTATACTTCTGCCCAGCACTACTCCATCCTAGGTGCAGAATCTAGCATTTGGACTTGTTAAATTTCATCCCATTAATCGTTGCCCAATGCTGAATCTATCTACATCCCTCTGCAAGGCATTTTGTCCCTGGGAGAGTCAACAACACTTCCCAGCTTGGTATCATCAACGAACTTGGTAATGGTTCATTCAACTCCTGCATCAAGATCATTGATAATTTTGATCATTGATTGCTGAACTTTCTTTTTTTAATATAGTTTGATGATTATTTTAACTCCTGATTAACCTAGAGAAAAATATTTTCACTTTTACAGATACATTTCAGTCAAAAATAGTACATGCATATATTTAAGAGAGATAGCGTAACAATCTTTTTATCTGTTATCTCCATCAATCTTTACATCAAAGATAAGTGTGGGATCATTGAAAGTATTGCTGATAATAATAATGGGAAAAAAAAAAAAAAAGAAAATTTTTCTAAGCATCAGAAGAGATCCATTTAGAATTTGGACAGCAGTTATCTCATCTATTCCATTAATTCTATGACTTCTCACAGTTTCACTCATCTTCCTTTGCATCTTTGCGCTAGTGGATGGAAGTCCATGAAAGTTCAGTTGCACAAAGATTATACGAGATCACATGTGAAAGCGTAATGTCCCCATTGCAAGGAACAAAGAATAGAATGATCTTTCTTGTACATATATGAATAAATACAGAAATATATAACATACATTAATATGGGGGCATGATTTGAACAAGAATCTCCTCTGAACTTTAAACTCCTGTTCCTCCTGTCTTAAAACATTAAATAAATAAAATATTTCTTGATACTCATCTGTTATTTTCCCAAATTTAACTAGAGTCACATACAGATTTTTAATACTCTTCTGTTTCATTCAAATGAAGAGAAAGCCTGTGGATTTTTTTGAAAGATATTTTAAAAAAGGCTTATTCCAATGTATTCACTCTTAAAGATTTTATCTGTAGAAGAATGACAAAGACTCTTCTTGAGTACAATAAGAAGACAAGATCTAGTCTTACTAGATCACTAGATCCTGGATTAATGGGGGCATGCCTGTCTCCTTAAAATATACTACTTTTTAATAAAGTTGATATTCATTAAAAGTGTTCCAGGCATCTGTTCACTTAATAGGAGGTCAATTTATTTTTTCTTTAAATTGCAAGCTAGAAGAAAGGTAAGTAATTTAATGATACTAATTAACAAATGCCAGCCTACATTAGAAATTAGTTATATATAAATTAATCAGAAATATTAAAAATGTTCTGTTTCCTTTATTCTTAAAAATAGTTCATTTTATGAGTTTTATTGCTGAGCTAATTACTAAGAGATCATTAACTTTGGGTGGGCCACTGTAGTTTTTGCTTAATTCTTCTATTACATAAGCACATTATCATATGGAAAGATGAGTACAATAAAGATCCAGTACTAATATTTTTGTTGTTGTTGTTATTTCTTGTAGATGCATACCAACTGCTACAAATTTAATGGATCATTTTATGAAGTAAAATTAAAAAGTTGTATTTTAGTATAATTATATAATTATTTCTATATAATTTGGTTGGCTGAATTTCTACTCTTCAGATCATACTGATGAATATTTTTACCATGAACACCATGTAAAGAAAAAATTCACTTCTTTAGAAAACTCAGTTACCACCTCATAGCTCAATAAGTGGAACTACTGTTTTGGAGGGGGAAATACCTTGCATGCTTTTATACTTTTGTTTTCTCTTTCCCTCTCTCTTTCTCTCTTTTTCTCTCTGATTTTTATTAAAAAAAAAAAAAAAAAAAAAGAAATTATAGATGGGATATTGTCAAAACCAATGTAAGTTTCTTTTTTTTTCTGATAGGAGGTTTCTTCACTACCCGAAAACAAATGCGTGCTAGTTTATCATCCAGGACAGTATGGGTGAAAGGGTGCACATAGAGGGGTGACTGTGTACCTTCATGTATGTATTTTGTATGATCGCTTCAGTGAATCATCATTTTCAAAAAATAAAATTAATTGTTCAAAAGCAGTTGGACAAGACCTTTAAAGAATATTTTTTAAAAATTACAAAAAATGTTATAATTATTTGCACATTTGAAATGTTGCATTTCTATATTAAATTAACAAAGTGTATGGATTATCAAGTAAAACAGATTAAAACTGAAACTTGGAGTATCTTTTTGGAAAAAAATCTTTCTCTCATGGTAGCTTAGAAGCATCTGTAAGAAGAAATAAGGATGTTTCAGATTTTAACAAATAAGGGTCATATATTCAAGAGCAAACTTGTGTCTCCTAATTCCCAAATGGAGGGACATTTTAAACTCAGTACCATCAACAATTAGAAATCTGGTGTTAGTACCCATGAGGGAAAAGCTCACATTTCAATATGCTCAGTGTAATTAGACAAAATTGCCTTTTACTGCAATTCATAAGGATAAATTGTTCCCTCAAATATAGACAATAGTTTGCCAGACTGCTTGGTATAACTATCATTGTTAATTTGTTGATACTAAGAGGCATATGGACTGTACTGCTGAGAGAAGTCAGATGAACTTATAGAATGGGTGTGGGGCATATTTAAGGACATAGAAAGGGCAAGATAAGATATTGCAAGTAAATTCTGTGACAAAAATTTAAGTTATACCTTCATCCTTGTTCTCCTGAAATACATATTTTATCTGAGTAGATACTTATGTGGAAAA
Organism: Strix aluco; assembly: GCF_031877795.1. Lineage (NCBI taxonomy): Eukaryota > Metazoa > Chordata > Aves > Strigiformes > Strigidae > Strix > Strix aluco. Next base: position 83,472,753 of record NC_133932.1, on the reverse strand, counting down.
TTATAAAGTATAAATCACCTTGGGGACTATACACCAAATCTCTGATTTGTTGAAAAATAGACAATAATCCTTTTTCAGCCGATTTGTACATGTGAGTCAGACTGCAGACACTGCATGTAATTCCAGAAATGACATGCTACTGATGTGAGGAAGTGTGCTTTGTCTTCCACTAAACAAGGATTTATATTCTCCAATAAAAGACGAATACCTGAGGAAAATATAATTCATTCTTATTTGCTTACAAAAATATTGGTCAAGTTTATTTAGTCAAGTGATTCAAAGCCAATACGCCTTCAGGCTTCGACTGGAATGTTTTATATAACTGAGCAGGACAAGATTCTCTCTTTTCTCAAAGATTTATGTTAGAAATGAGTGTTAACATTTTGCTCCTACTGTCTCAGTGGTGTCACCAAAGGGCTGTAAATCCATAGCGAAACAGGACTACAGTAAAAAGAACTCACTAGTAACTTAAGGCATAATTCATATTCCCCTTGAAAACAGTTGAAAGACAGTCCTACAATATCAGCTGGGAAATATGTTTCTAAAGACAACTAGAATCAATCAGATTAAATGTTTATAGTGGTTATTCCTAAGGGATATATCCCCAAACCCCAGACAGAATTTTCAACGTTTTTAAGAAGATGTTTTAGCAAACTAAGGTTTATATTTACTGTGTTAGGAAAAACAAATATTTCACATTTCAACTCAAACTGATCTAGAACTTTCATCAGTAACTTTAGAGCCCAAGAATATGTAATCTGAAATGCAAGAAAATATCTTACAATTAAAATTGAATATCTACTTTATCTTTAAAAATTTTGGACTAAGTGTCAAATAATAGCCTAAATACTGTATCAATTTTTCTTAACTTGTGGTTACACTTCAGGGGTATTATATACTAGATGTTTCTTGTGTTTGTATCGAATTTTTTTTAATGTATATTGTAAATAATACCAAAAGAGAAATCCAACAAAACAAATAAATAAACAGACAAACGAAACCCACATCACCAAGAAAATAAATGTATATGATCAAAATAGGAAGAATTTGTGAATTAAGTGGAAATATGCTGCAGTATACTACTCAAAAAATAGATTTTACAGTTATCTAATTGAAACAATCCAAAACTTTAATTACAACTTTCCCTCAATAAGAAAAGGATGTTAAAAAAGAATTACTGGAAAAGGTTATAAAGGAGCTGTAAAAAGACACTTAGTTCATTTTTTTCTAAAATACTGTATCTACTACAAGTCATCTTTATTTGAAAAATGTGAGAGCAGTTCTAAAAAAACCTATAAAGCTTTATAGTCAAATTATACTAATATAAAACCTTAAAAAAACCCATTTTTGAGTAACAGCTGTAGAACAGGCATTAGACATTCAAAACTCAACCATCAGTTTAATTGAAGTGCATTTTAATTAGATTTTTTAAAAATGTTGAACATTTTATATTTTATTTGACAAAACTGAAGCCATTTTCATTACTCTATACTTCTCTATATTTTTCTATACTTCCTGTTAAAGTTTGCCATTGGACAGTGAAAAAGAAAACTTACCGAAAAGTACTCTGGTAAAAATATCACCGCTTTATGATTGCAAAAATTTGGTAAGTGACTTAATTTTTAAGAAATATAAAATTTATGACCATTGAACATTCTATATCATTTAGCTATGGATAGGAAAAAATTCTTCTTGAATATGATATATGATATTCTAGGAAGCATACGTACCTGCTCATTTATCCTAAAAATCTTGAATTTGATGTAACATACTAGCTGAACAGGCATTGAAGTTGTAATTTTTTAATATTCCCCAATAATTCCTTCTCCTCTCTGGCCAACCATTTTCTCCTGTCAAAAAAGATCAAGGTTTGAATTTTACAAAGTTTAGTTTGTGGTGTATGCCAAAAAGTTCTGACAGTAACCATACCCTTGCTGCTTCACCAGAATATTCTGTGTTTCTTGAATTCTTATTTTAATGTTGAATTCCCTTTCCACTTTTTTTTTTTTTCTCTTTTATTATGTGGTAACTAATGACTGTAAGGAACTGTGTTGGACTTTTGTCTCAACATTGCTGTAGCACCACCACCATTTCCTGGCCCCAGCACCCCGTTGCCATGGAGGAGTACGCCCTGAAGGAGACGAAGGGTCCCAGACAAAACCACAGCATCCGCCCGAAGCTAAATCTGGATGTGGGAGATGCGCCAGCCAGCATGACCAGCGCCTGGGCATCTGCGCATGGGGGACCATGAGACCAGGAGCCCCATGATCGGGGTGAGACGTGCAGGCTGGCACGAAATGGGCGGACTCCTTGGAAAAGATCGAGGGGACTGGGACAATAAAAGGACTGTGTACTCCTCCCAGGGGGCTCCCCTCTTCAACACCTGCTACGTGGGGCCAGGACCTCAGCGGAGCTTGGAGCACCACCACCCGCACCGAGTCCGAGCCACCGGAACATCGCTGGATCCCTGGTGGTGGTGGTAATTAGCTGCATACCTACCGTCTTTCTTGCTTAGGGTTTCTGACTTTCCCCTTCTTTTCCTCTCTGTCCTATCGCTAGTACTAATTGTTATAGCAAATAAAGTTTACAAGGTTATACAGCATCTGACCTCGTTTGCGTCTTAATCTCGCTCTTGGGATCGTTTAAGAACCCACCCCGATATTGGATCGGGACATTTTAATTGGCGTCACGGACAGGATCCCTTGAGACGAGAGTGCTGTACTATCTTGCTGTGTTAAATGTAAACCTCTCAGGATGAAATAACCCCCTTTGTGTTACAGTAAGGTGTGACCTCCTGAGACTGAACAGGGGGTACTTGCATATCCAGGTGTGGCCCTCTCAGGACGATAATCCCCTTTGTATTGCTTTTGTGTTAAATTCAGATTTGGCCTCCTGAGAGTGAATAGGGGAAATTTGATATTGTGTAATATTCTGTAACTGAGGAGTTGTTGTTTTGCTTTGGAGAAAAATGAACATTGTTTTAGAAAACCCCTCAAAAGAGGAAGTACCCAACATAGGGAAGGAAACTTTGTTTAAATTGTTAGAGAAATATAAATCAAAACCTTCGGTACCTGGAATGGATTGGGCCCGAGGGAATTGGTACAACTTACAGGCTGTCACTGATAGGATTGTTGCTTTGCAGAAAGATGCAAAAGTCAGGTCTGGCAAGGGCAAAGGTTTTATTTGTGCAGTGTTAGGAGCGAGTCTGGCAGCTGCGGTGGAAGAGAAAAAGCAGAAGTTGTATCAAACTGATATTGTAATAGACTCCCTGCAGACGGCCGTACAGACCCTGCAGAACCAATTGAGAGAAACCAAAGAATTACTAGAGGAGGAAAGGGAGCAAAATATAATATTAAAGAATGAGTTGAGGGAACAACTCTTGGCGGAGGCGGATACACTGGCGGAGGCGGAGGTGAAGCTTCTGGAGAAGGGGATACGGCAAATTTATCCGCAAGAGGATCTGCAAAAGGCAAAAGAAGCCGTAGAAAGCCCCCCCCATATGTATCCGCTGGTTAAAACAGAGTATGTGTACGAGGACGATAGAGATAACCGTCCTCAGGTTATCACCAAAGAAGTCCCATTTACATCAACTGAATTGGCAAAGCTGAAAAAGGATTTTGCAAGGACTGCAAAAGAATCAGAGACAGAGTATGTGTGGAGAGTGTCGTTGTCAGGAGGGGATGGAATTTTATTGTCAGAGAAAGAAGCAGAAGGATATTGGGGTCCGGGTGTGTTTTTAACTACTGGCGACCGCCGAGCCCCATGGTCATTGACTCAGAGAGCTGCGTACTGGGCCGGAGGACTGAACCCCTTGGAGAGGGGGGATCCCCTTGCCATAACAGGAACAGTGGATCAGTTAGTGGAAAGTGTGCAGAAGGCAGCCTGTCTGCAGATGATGTATGATCGGGAACTCAAGCCTAACCAAGGCTCCCCGATGATGATGCCTGTGGACCCAGAGAGGATGACTCCCCTGATACGAGGACTCCCTGACTCCCTGAAACCCATGGGCATCCAGTTGCAAGGGAAGATTCAAAACACCCCCAATGCAGAAAGAATGACAGCTGCTTTGGAGGGGATAGTAACCCCTGACCATCAACGGCCAGGGAGGAAAGTATGGACATGGGGAGAGGTAGCCCAGGAATTGATCAACTTTGGGAGAAAATATGGTCCTGTTGGTGGATCGTCCCAAAGAACTGAAACCAGGGTCGTACGGGCTGCAGAGCAAATGAGTGAGCGACAGTCACCCATGAGGAAGGGCCAAGGCTTGGGGTCACCCCGACTTCAGAATTTTGGGAGAGAGAGGCCCCTAACTCGACAGGGACTGTGGCAACTAGGGCTTCAGAAAAGTGTCCCCCGTGACTTGATGGACGGACTCCCGACCAAAAAATTAGAACAACTTGTGCAGAATTGGTCAGGACAAAGGGTCACTCCCAAACCAGCCCCTAGTGCCCCACCTTTGATAGACCTTGGGGAGGAACTGACCGGAGAGAAGAAGGTGGCGGGAAACTAGACCCTCCGCCCCCCGAAGGTGAGGGGGGAGGCGGAGGATGGATGTTTGTCAGACAACTCACCTGCAACACAAAAGGAGACTTACTAATTACTGTTGCTGTAGGACCAAGAAAAAGATCGGTAACATTCCTAATTGATACTGGGGCACAAATCACCGCGCTAACGCGGGCCGAAGCAGAACAGTGTGGAATCCCAATCCCATCTAGAAATCTAATTGTCTTAAATGCCCTGGGAAAAACACAGTCAGTGCCTATGACACCAGTGACACTCTGGTTACCAGGAGAAGAAAGCCCTGTCAACACCATGGTGGCCATAGGATCATTCCAGATGAATCTTTTAGGTATAGATGTTTTGAAAGGTAGGCAGTGGCGAGACACCCAGGGAAACTCATGGTCTTTTGGTGTCTCCCAGATCAGGCAGTTGGCCAAAACATCGGACATAGAAGTGCGTTTATTGCAAGCAGCACCTACCCTGCCCCCCTCCAAACTGACAAATGTGAAACCCTACCCATTGCCTCTAGGAGCAAGGGAAGGAATTATACCAGTTCTGGAAGATTTGAAAAGACAAGGGGTTGTGGTCCCCACTCACTCTCCCTTCAACTCTCCAGCATGGCCGGTCCAAAAACCAAACGGCAAATGGAGATTGACAATAGATTATAGGAGGCTCAATGCCAATACTGGTCCACTCACATCTGCCGTACCAAACATTGCTGAATTGATAGCAACCATTCAGGAACAATCCCACCCTGTCATGGCAACAATTGATGTTAAAGATATGTTTTTTATGGTCCCTTTACAACCTGAGGACCAGGATCGTTTTGCCTTCACCTGGGAGGGACAACAGTATACTTTTACACGACTCCCTCAAGGATACAAGCATTCCCCCACAATAGCTCACCATGCCCTAGCGCAAGAATTAGAAACAATTCCCAGAAAAGCAGAGGTAAAGATTTATCAATACATAGATGATGTTCTCATAGGAGGGAGCCAAGTAGAAGAAGTTGAAGAAACTCAAAAGAATATCATTACCCATCTAGAAAATATAGGGTTGACAATTCCACCTGAGAAAATACAGACCCCTTCGAGTGAGGTAAAATTTTTAGGGATCTGGTGGAAGGGGGGTATGACGTGTATCCCACCGGATACTCTTTCCTCCCTCGATCAGATCAAGATGCCAGAATCAAAGAAAGACTTACAGCATGCATTAGGATTACTGGTGTTTTGGAGGAAACACATACCTGATTTTTCAATTATTGCTAGGCCCTTGTATGACTTATTGAGAAAGAGGGCTCAGTGGGAGTGGACTCAGGTCCACGAGGAGGCTTTACAATTGTTGGTGTTTGAAGCGGCTGCCTACCAAGCCCTGGGTCCAATTCATCCAACAGATCCGGTTCAAATTGAATGGGGTTTCGCCAAGACTGGACTGTCCATCCATTTGTGGCAGAGGGGCCCAGAGGGTCCAGTTAGGCCCATTGGTTTTTATTCTCGCAGCTTTAAAGATGCTGAAAAAAGGTACACAACTTGGGAAAAGGGCCTATTTGTGGTTAGCCTAGCTCTGAGAGAAGCCGAACGTACCATCCGGCAACAACCTTTAGTTCTCAGAGGCCCATTTAAAGTGATCAAAGCAGTTTTGGCAGGAACACCGCCCCCTGACGGGGTGGCCCAGAGAGCCTCCGTGCGAAAATGGTATGCACAAATAGAGCACTACTGTGAAATCTTTTCTGTAACTGAAGGAGCCACAAAAATGCTAAATATACAGGATGAGGTAAACCCAGATAAGGAAACACCCGAGCTTTTACCAGTAATACAAGTAGCTCCTCCGTTCTCTGGACAATTGCAAAATGTCTGGTTTACGGATGCCTCGTCAAAGAGAGAGGGAAAAATTTGGAAATATCGAGCTGTGGCACTTCAGGTAGACACCAAGGAACAGATCATTACCGAAGGAGAAGGTAGCGCACAAGTAGGAGAACTAATTGCTGTGTGGAGTGTTTTCCAACACGAGGCTCAATCTGCTTCTTCTGTCTATATCTATACTGACTCTTATGCTGTATTCAAAGGTTGCACTGAATGGCTTCCTTTCTGGGAACAAAATGGATGGGAGGTCAACAGGATACCTGTATGGCAAAGGGAAAAATGGCAGGATATCCTTACCATTGCCAGGCAAGGGAAATTTGCAGTAGCGTGGGTAGCATCTCATCAACAGGACGACACCCCAGTAAGCCGCTGGAATGCTGAGGTGGATGAACTAGCCCGGCTGGCTCCCCTACAAAGCTCCCAGATAGCAGAAGATTGGGAAAGCCTGTTGGAATGGCTACATGTAAAGCGGAAACATTCAGGAATTAAAGACCTCTATTGCGAGGCACTAGCCCGAGGGTGGCCAGTTACCAGGGAGGAATGTAAAACTTGTATATCTTCCTGTGAGCAATGCCGTGTCCGTCTGGACAGACACCCCCTGGAGAAGGACCCTCTGCACTTAAGAGAGGGAAAAGGCCTATGGGAGGCCTGGCAGATTGATTACATTGGTCCCTTTCGGAAATCAGAAGGGAAACATTATATACTGGTAGGTGTAGAGATAGTATCCGGACTAGTGCAAGCTAGAGCATGTGCCAAGGCAACAGGAGAAAACACAATAAAAGCTCTGAAGGAATGGTTTGGAATCTTCCCCAAGCCACACTCAATCCAATCAGACAACGGCTCACATTTCACAGCCAAGGTGGTCCAAGAGTGGGCAGCCCAGGAGGGAATTTCGTGGGTGTTCCATACTCCATATTACCCACAAGCAAATGGAATTGTGGAAAGAACAAATGGTCTACTAAAACGCTTCCTCAAACCGCATAAGCCAGGATGGGCTGAGCGAGTGTGGGATGCAGTGACCAGCGTCAACAGTCGCTGGGGAGTAAACGGATGCCCAAAGATCACGGCATTCTGTCCAAAACCTCCCACAATTATGCCAGCCCCACATGGCCCTGATCACCCTAGCAACCCATCTCACTTTCCTGGACAACCTGTTTTGGTTGAACTTCCCACAGTGGGCAAAGTGCCACTGGTGTTGGACACACCCCTTAACAAATACACCTGGAAGGCAAAAGATGCCTGTGGGAAAACCCACAAGATTCACACGAGATGGATTGTCCCCTCCTTCTAACCCGAGAGGCGAATTTGGTTTTTGTTTCACTTCTAGGAGGAAGCAAGCGGCACGGACGCAGCCACAGAAGGAGTGAAGCAGATGCAGACTTTAATGTAATTTGATTATGATGTGTATGTTAATTTTTGTTACATTATTTTGGGGAATTACCTATGAAGCTGAAGGGAAACCAATCCCCCCACCTTTACCCAACCCACATGATCCCCTTGAGGATAACGAATTTGTTTTATTAGCGAAGACTGTAAGTCAAACCTTTAATCTGAGCCACTGTTGGGTTTGTGGAGGACCTCTAGGATTATCAAGCTGGCCGTGGGCTTCTATACCACTCTCCCCATCACAAATTGTAAGCAACTATAGCGACTTTGCAAATACCACATGGGATGATAGTGGAACATGGCCAATTCAGTTCCCTAATAAGGGTGAATTTTGTTTAAATCGCACTCAGGAGGGGGGAGTTGACGTGGGGAAAAGTACGTGTCAATGGACACTCACACATAAATTGATTAACAACGATAGAGGTATCTATATATGGTTGTGGCTCAATGAACAAGGACGCAGCAAAGGATTTAAAGGGTTCTGGTCAAACAAAAATGAAACCGAATATGCTAAATTACAAGGAAACCGCCTTTTTAATCGAACTTGCGAATGGAAAAATGACACTGGGTCATGGTATTGTACCATTCGGATAAACAATCACCTAAATGAAGTTTTTAGCCCTCTGGGAGATAAAAACACAACTTATTTTCAAACCCCAAGAACTGCTGAGGGACCATTTGCCAAAGGTACCAAAGCCAAAAAGGGCCATTACTGGGTATGCGGACATACTGCCTACAAACAACTACCAGCAAACTGGTCAGGGATTTGCTATGTAGGGATCATCCGACCCCTGTTTTTCCTCCTTCCAGAGGCAGATGGTCCTCAGTTAGGAATAAGACTATATGATAAGCTAGGGAACAAAAGGATTGACCGCAATAAGCGATCTGTTGAGTTTAAAATAGGCGGAACTCAAAAGTGGGGGAAAAATGAGTGGCCCCCTGAAAGAATTATTAAACACTATGGACCTGCCACTTGGAATCCCAATGAACCGATATCAGGGGCAAGAGAACCAATTTATAATTTGAACCGTATAATTCGACTACAAGCAGTTTTAGAAATCATTACTAATAAAACTGCTAATGCTATAGATCTTTTAACTCAACAATCTCAACAGATGCGCACTGCAATCCTTCAACATCGCATGGTTTTAGACTACCTATTAGCTGAAGAAGGTGGAGTATGTGGAAAACTAAATGTTTCTAATTGTTGTTTGGAAATAGCCGATGTAGGTGAAGTAGTCCTTCAACTAACCACAGACATTAGGAAACTAGCTCATGTCCCCGTTCAAACATGGAATGGCTGGAGCGGCGATTTATGGTCTTGGCTACCCGGAGCACCATGGGTAAAGCAGCTTCTATTTTATCTCATATGCGCATTTGCCGCCTTGATGTTTTTGCCGTGTATTATTCCTTGCTTTATTCAGCTAATTCAACATGTTGTTTCTAATATGCAATTTGTATCTACTGTCTCACCTGATGGTGTAAAGCAAATTCGTATCGTTCGCCAACCGAAACCTGTAGCTGTATCAATCATTTAAACCTTAATCTTAGGATAGATGTTTTTAGGCCTAAACAGCACATGCGCTCTGGATTGAGGGCATCCATTTTGGCAGGTCCCCGGCTCAGGCAAGTCCGACCACCATTTGTTTTTTTTGGCGTTGCAGCTTGTGATAACAATCAGAATGTATGCCCTTTTAATACTTGATTTTTTGGCTCTTACTTTGTTGGCTATTGCTGTATTTACTCTTGCGTTTTGTATGTTTTCGTCCGGTAAGTGTCCATGTAAACCGTCTTGTAGTTGTGCTGTCTCATGTAAACAATCATCTCCTTCCCCTCCCCGCCGCCAAGGACCGAGAGCACATCCCTCGGTCCGCCCTAAGACGGGACCAAGGGCACATTCCTCGGTCCGGTCTGAGACGGAGCCGAGAGCTCATTCCTCGGTCCAGTTTGAAATGGAACCAAGATCGCATTCCTCGGTCCGGGTTGGGATAGAACCAAGGACGCATTTCCCGGCCCTGGCTGAGACAGCGCTTTAACTTCGTTTAGTTAAAAACCTGTTAATCAATACTGTTACTGTTATCTTTTTATAAGTTTATTTAGAATGTTGTTAATGTTGTTATGGATAGTGTTGTTTATTTACCTTTAAGTTTGGGAAAGAAGTTTCTAGGCCCTAATGGCGCATGCGCAGTGGGAGAAAGGGGGCAGGGAAAGGAATTTTTTCCTGCTGCGCATGCTGATCCCAACTGCAGCGGACGGTGTGGACGGCCAGAGTCTCAAACATTTTGTGGTATTTTGGTTAAAACCGCGGGCAAAGATGGAAGATGTATCAGATTTGATTTTGATTCACGTTGTAATCTTTGCTTTCTTGATCACTATCCTAATTGTTATGCTTATTCTCCTTTTTTGTCCCTGTAAATGTCAGTCATGTAAACTGCCATTACGTTTTTCTGTCAATTCTTCGGAGCCTTAAAATTAGTTTATAAGATGCTTTGGCTCTATAAAAGTGGTTAGTTGTAAGCATGATATATCTGTTAAAAGATGTTATTGGTTATATGTTTGTCAGTTAAAAATGTTTATATTTGTCATTAATGATATGTTTGTTAGTAAAAATGCTTATACCTGTTAAAAATATTGTTAAAGACTTGTTTATGGAAGGAAAATCTGCTGGACATCGTGTTTGCTATTGTATTTTGCACTTTTCTGGTCTTTCTCTCTCTCTCTCTGTACTGTTATCTTTATTGCCACCACGAAGACAGCAATGTTGAGCCACGGGGTGGTGTAAGGAACTGTGTTGGACTTTTGTCTCAACATTGCTGTAGCACCACCACCATTTCCTGGCCCCAGCACCCCGTTGCCATGGAGGAGTACGCCCTGAAGGAGACGAAGGGTCCCAGACAAAACCACAGCATCCGCCCGAAGCTAAATCTGGATGTGGGAGATGCGCCAGCCAGCATGACCAGCGCCTGGGCATCTGCGCATGGGGGACCATGAGACCAGGAGCCCCATGATCGGGGTGAGACGTGCAGGCTGGCACGAAATGGGCGGACTCCTTGGAAAAGATCGAGGGGACTGGGACAATAAAAGGACTGTGTACTCCTCCCAGGGGGCTCCCCTCTTCAACACCTGCTACGTGGGGCCAGGACCTCAGCGGAGCTTGGAGCACCACCACCCGCACCGAGTCCGAGCCACCGGAACATCGCTGGATCCCTGGTGGTGGTGGTAATTAGCTGCATACCTACCGTCTTTCTTGCTTAGGGTTTCTGACTTTCCCCTTCTTTTCCTCTCTGTCCTATCGCTAGTACTAATTGTTATAGCAAATAAAGTTTACAAGGTTATACAGCATCTGACCTCGTTTGCGTCTTAATCTCGCTCTTGGGATCGTTTAAGAACCCACCCCGATATTGGATCGGGACAATGACAACCCTTATTAGAGGGAGACATACAAAAATCTTTCCCATTTCTTTCTCCCTGAAAGTTCACTTTCTGATAGATTGAAGTGACTAGGCTTGTGAATATAAAAATATGTGGTCATTACTTCTTATGAGTGGTGGCAAGTTAATAAACAAGACTGAGCCACAAAGCACTCTCCATTCCAACTATATTTATATCTAAAATGCAAGCAAGTAACAAGGAATGGTGTAAAAATATATGATGCATTCATTGTGCCCATTTTATAAGTATGGATCGGAGGTATTCATGGGATCTAAAGGAACGTCTATGCTAGAGGTAGAAACAGTGTTAGGGGATATTCTGTGCCTCTGGGACTTGATCTAAGCCAAACTTGTAGAACAGACCTTGGCTTGACCTTTGTCCATTTTTGTTAACAATTTTCTGTGGTTCAGGAGTTAGTGTGGGCCAGGGACCTTTATCAAGATATTACACGGACGCATCTACTGATGCTGTGTGTATCAGCATGTTTAGCAGTATGGGTATGGGACATTATATGACTACTGTCTGAGAACAGGCTCAGGACACTTTTAGTTTAATGGAGCAAGAATAACTTATACAGCCCTCTTCCTCCTTAGGCTTCTTCAGGCAGAATCTTAACAGTTGCTTCACCTTAAAAAGATGCTGTAGCATAAATGAAATAGTTGTAATATTTGCAGTCATCATGCACAACAAAAAGTTATCTTTAGCTCCTCTATTTTTAATACAATTGATAATGTAATTTTCTTCCACAACACATGAGATGCTTAGTAAGAATTATGTACCAATTCATATTCTTTTCCACTGCAATAAGTCAAAATCAGTGGAATTTATCTCATCTCCCTTTAAATTTTTATGGTGTTGACATCTACATGTGAGCTTGCCTGCTGGAGGTTTTATTCCATGAACAAAAATGGACACTTGTAGAACATGATTCATCTCGACATAATATAGATATCAAAAATGTTTAGAAGAACTTTGCTTTGGAAGTAATATGTATCTCCTTGAATTATATAGACAATCTAGTTGATTAATCAAGATGCAGATATCTATGTAGCTGAAACTGGGAAGGCCTTAGAAATAACTTTATGTTATATAAAAATATTCTGTCAGAATCCTTACCCCAGATCTCTTATTTGAGTGTTTGCATTTCATAAATGTAATTTTAATTTTGTTTTCTCAAAAATAAATATGAAGCCCCAGCATAACATGTTATCTGTAGCAGAGGTCTTAGTACTAAGTGTGGCAATTTTCCAATCATGTGGTCAAATAATAAGAATTTCTGTTGATCCAGAATGCTTCATTTAGAACCACAGCAAAAAAAAAAAAATTAATAAAAAATAAAGCTAACATTTAGAATGAATGTGGCTTTGATACCAAGGATGCTTCTATTAATCAAGATTTTAATGCATTTCATGAAACATTTTTTCCCAGTATTTTTCTTCATTATGCCATACATGCATAAATAACCAAATATGCCCAAATTTATTTTTTTCTGGATATCAAAATATTTACAGTTGAGACATTTTTATCTTTTAAACTACTGTTTTTCTCAGATAAGATAATAACGTGTTAATATTTCCACTAATAAAATTCTTGACTTTCTTTTTAGACTAACATTGCAGATTTCATATTATCCATCTTTAATATTTCTTTCAACTCTTTACAGATATATCAATTTGAAAAAGCTTATTGTCTTTTTAATTGATCTAGGAGTTCTTTTAATCTATTCATCTGATGAATGTCTTCTTATACTTGGATGACACAAATTTGTAAAGACTGTCTGGAAAGAAAGACAGAAGATATATACCCATGTACACACGTAAATCACTGTTATGTCTGCCAGAAAAAAACCTAAATATTAAGGTCCATTAATGTTTCCCCATATTCTTACATCATCTTGGATTGATTTTCCTTTCTGTCAGTGCTCATCAGAATCCTCTGGTTTGTGTTAAATAGGGTTGAAATTGCAGAAAAGTAGAGAGCTGGCATTTTAAATGAGAGTCAGGCCTTCTATATCCATGTCATTCTGACAAATCTTTATAGGAACATTATAGATACAGAACCAGTGATTAGCTCCATTGCTATGCACTCCTCTATCTCTGCAACAGAGAGCGATCATCAAATTCACATTATCTGGGAACTTGGGAGTTAGCAGTAGCTGACCATGCCAGCTGGAAGAGGCTTAAAACATGTGTTATGCTATTAAGTGGTATTACAATGTACCAATAATGGATTACAAAAAAATGTTACAGACCTTGTTACTCAGAAGTGTAGATGTACTGTGCACATTATGCAGCCATGGTAATGCAATCTGCTAAAGGAAAAATGATGAATTGGTATACAGTTTAGCATAATGAATTATGCAGAGGTGAAACTAGATTAAATCAATTTACACAACAAAAATAAATACAGAAAAATTAAAATATGAGTATGACTGTTAGCAACAGTATAATTTTAGAATGTTGGGGGTTTTTGGTCTCATTTTGTACCTACAACGTATTTTCCCTTCTGGCACTGAAATGGGCCTTGCAATTATCACTGTTGTACTGTGGCTGCAATTAAGACAAGTTACTTATGGGCACTCCGATGTGCAATGGACAGTCAGAAAAAAATCATCATCAAAATCAACAATAAAATCCTCCAATTTGACATAGGAAACAGGAGGAGGTTCAGGTCTGAAAAAATCTTGAATCTATAAATTTTGAGATCTTTCATCCCCCTATTATCTTAGAACTATGTTTTTTCTGTTGGCATTCTGGTTTAATAGCACTATGGAAAACTGAATTTCTTAATATTTGAAAAAATTTGCCTCTTGGGTTAGCATCCAACCCTGTTATACTGGTAGAAATAACAATACTCATTTTAGTGTAGTAAAACAATATATATATAGCTTTATAAATGTCAGATGTAGCCATCTGCCCAAAGTTCTGATATACCTGTCATTTAGATTTTCAAGTCTTTAGAAGTATCTAATGGTAATAAGGCAATCCTCTTTAGGAAAAATAAGTATCAGAACATAGACCTACCCTATAAAATGAAAATGGATTCTTCTATGTGTGTTTACATTTTGTTCCGTGTTAAAATGTGTATGGCCTCCTTATTCAGAATATAAAAAAACCTCCTGTTTGCCAAAGTAAATAGTTTTCTGATGGCTCTGAAGCCAGAAGTGTTTTTGTGATAATTTCATAGCAGAAAAAATAAGACAGTTAAATCTGATATTATGTTCAATTTAAGAAAACAGAAAAAACATTGTAGCAGATTAAATGCAGAAGCACAATTAAGAAATCCACAAATAATTTAAGGAATGATATAAAAAAAGATAAAATCCAGTACTGAAGTATTCTTTAAACACAAAAGGGAAAAAGTCTCCTAGAGAGTCAATAAGGCCAAAATACATAGTAGAGTGCTCAGGGAATACAGAGAAGCTAAAAGAAGATTCTTCACATTAGTTTTATACTGTGAAAGAAACTTTATTCCCCATGTCCTAATTCTTACCTGTTGAGGACTCATCAGATAAGTCATTGAAGAAGATGTTTTGGAAAAAACATAAAATGAACCATACTAATTGTGGGAATCTACCAGTATTCATCAAAGAGCTCTAAGTTAAGGTAAGAAAGCATAAGCCTGAATATTGACATCTCTTAAAACTTTCTGAACACCTGAAGGTGGCAGGTGGCAAATGCCATGACAATTGTTTAAAATTTTTCTAAGGGAAACTCTGAAGAACTACTAGTAAATGAGTAGAAAACATTGTGAAGAACTGAAATAGTGCATAGCTTCATTAGTGCAATTTATTTGGAATGAGCAAATTGATTTATTTTTAGGAAGTTTTGCCTTGCAAATTTATTGACATAATCTGAAATGGTCTACATGCATGTGGATAAAGATGATTCGGTTGTCCTTGCTGGATTTTCACAAGGGTCTTGACACATTCCTTCACTTGGGACTTCTAAAGAAATTAAACAACCATGGAATAGGAAAGAATGCTCTTAAATGGACAACGAAGTGGCTAAAAGTCAGGAACCAGGGTAAAAATAAATGGTCACCAGAGGTTACAAGAGCTCACTAATGGTCTGTGCTGGGATTTGTGCTGTTCAACACATTCATAAATGAACTAGATGTGGGCAGCAAGTGCAGAAAAATTGCTGACTGTATAGAGTTTTTCTAGCTAATGAGGACATACAGTCAGACCATGCAGAACTGCAGAAGGACCATCAAAAATGGAGTTTATGACATCAAGAAACTGCAGCAGCATGAAAAATTAATATGAGTGTAGACAAATATAAAGTGGTTGGGAAAAAAACAAACAAATAATATATGCACCCTGCACTGGCAATTACCTCAGAGGTGAGACCTTGTAGTAAAGAAAAACTGGCACCGGTTTAGTAGTGGTCAAAAAATCAAAGCAAATGTTGAAAACTATTAGAAAAGAAATAAAAAATATAATCCTTTTCCAGTGTAAATTCCTGTTTCAAACACATTTTGAATATGGCCATTAGGGATGACGGAAGTTGCGAAACAATTTTCACTTGAGGTATGAGTGGTAAAGATTTCCTGCTTGGAAAGAGATAAGTGAAGTGGATAGGAAATCTACAATTCTAAGTCTGACGAAAAGACAGTACAGATGGGTCAGCAGTTCATTCTAATATATGAAGTAGGGAACATCAGATGGGACCATTAGTATCTAAGTGAAGTACTAGAAGATGATTCTTTAGAGAAAAATCAGTAAACACACAGAACTAAGTGCCAAAGACTCACTGCAAAGATGCTTTAAGTTTATATCCACTCAGGATTTAGCAACAAGAAATGGAATCCAGATGAGATAACCGGGTACATAAGTAAATCCACTGAGAGTAACTGAGCTGAAAATAACTCAGGTCTGGGGGCAGAATTAAGGAAATCATTGTATTTGTATGTCATATCATTGGGTTCTTTGTGGTTCCTCTCACAACAGGATACCACACAGATGGATTCCTGGTGTAATACAGTGTAGAAGTCCTTGTACTTGTCTGTATTCAGAAATGCTTGCATAAATTAATGGAGGAAAAAATATTCAACAAATATGAAGTCACCATCTCTGGCTCACTAAGTCTCTGAAGCACAATTTACAACACCTTGAGAGACAATGCTGGTAAATATTGTTCCACATTTGCTCTGTTCTGGTGATCTTTCCTGCATTTTGTGCTGCTCACCCTCCTAGACAGAATTCTGGTCACAGTGGATCTTTCATCGAAAAAGTCAATATAACTATTATTATGTTTGTAAGAAATGACAGAGATGTGAGATAATGGGATGAAAAATGGAAGAATAAATCACATTTTTACATAGGTTCACAAATTCAAGAGTTTAGAAGACTGGTCACTCTTCCTGGGAGAGGAGGAGGATGTTGCAGATAGTAAGGGATTTTATATCCTCTGTGTTTCAAAAAGTTTGTGCCTTGGATAGTCTTGAGTAATGAGCAGTCATTGTAATATTCTTACACTTTCAGACAGTCAATGCAAACCTTTCTCCGAAAAGTTTATATTTAAAAAAAGAAGGGATTCTAGAGACTTCTGTATTAGTCTGATTTACTCCTCCAATACTGCTGCAAGAGACACAAATTTTGGTTTATTATAGCCCTGAAATTTTGGGGACAAAAATACAGTAAGCAGTTATCATTTTAAAATGGGAAAAGTGATGTCATAGGTCACATTCAAGGTATTTATCCTGTGACAATGTTAATTTAAAATTTAATTTAAATTTGCACAGATAGACATGTATATAAAAGCAAAATGAAAATAAGAAGTAAAGGAAGTGTATAAAATCCATCTTTAATGACTATATTTTTGTTCATGTTGAATGTTATCTGAGAAGTTGTTATTGGTAGATTTTCAAACATGTATCTTTCAAAAACTTTTCCTCTTTAGTTATACCTTCCCTTATGTATTTGTGTAAATGTTAAATATTTAGGCAACAGTACTGTCTAAGTCCACATTTTAATCAATAAAGACAGGTTTCTTCAGAGGGTGACCCTGAGATAAGACACCTGAAGTAAATACCAAAATAGTTTTGAACGGTCTCTTCTCTACTGCCAATGAAGAAAGCTTTGGTAACGACACCGAAAGAGATGCTCAGCATGTAGATAGTTAAAGTAGATTAGCAAGCTTTTGGAAATGCCAGGCCTAAAGTTCATCTCTAGTTTGTGAAGTTTAGTCCTACTTTAAAATCAGAATCATGTGAAACTCTATGACACAAATTATTAGCTGTTTATTCAGTCATGAATATGCTTCACTTTATGAATATAAGCCTGAGAACAAGTCCGTTTATTCTTTAGTCCTGTCTCTTGCTATTGCAGACAACCATCTCATAAAATGTCTTTCATAAAACCATTATGTTTAGTCTAAAAACTGTATTTCCTTAAGCTCAGTGTTTTCATGGGGTTGCTGCTTCAGAATTTAACTTTTGTCATTATTAAATAATTGCTTTTAATTTGTAGTGTTCTTGGGACTATGCACACACTTAAGTTTTTGTATCCACACTGCCCTTGAGTTACATGTTTATTTTCATAATGTTTGTCCCCTGGTGCATTTCTAGAGGGCAAATATATTACCTCTGGCTGTGTCTATATTGTTAAACACATTAGATCCAGGGCATCACCCTTCTACTTGTAGTCAGGAAGAATACAAAACTGCGTGTCCACAAAATTTAGAGGAAGCTTACTCTAGAGCAGTCTGCATAAAATTTGTCCTTGGATTTCCATTAGGTCAGATGTGTTGCTACTTGTGACTCTAGAAAACAATTAGTTTTGTTATGATTTTTTTTTTTTTTTTAATTCGGAAAGTCTGAGACTATAGTATACACTTTTTTTTAATGGTATAAAATGAGGATAAATCATAGAATCATTCAGGTTGGAAAAGACCCTTTGGGCATCGAGTCCAACCATCAGCCCTACTCTACAAAGTTCTCCCCTACACCATATCCCCCAGCATCTCATCTAAATGACACTTAAACACATCCAGGGATGGTGACTCCACCACCTCCCTGGGCAGCCTATTCCACTGTCTGACCACTCCTTCTGTGAAAGATTTTTTCCTAATGTCCAGTCTAAATCTCCCCTGTTGGAGTTTAAAGCCATTCCCCCTTGTTCTGTCACTAATCACCTGTGAGATGAGACCAGCACGAACCTCTCTACAATGTCCTTTCAGGTAGTTGTAGAGAGTGATGAGGTCTCCCCTCAGCCTTCTCTTCCTCAAACTGAACGGTCCCAGTCCCTTCAATCGCTCCTCATAGGATTTATTCTCCAGGCCCTTCACCAGCTTCGTTGCCCTCCTCTGCACTCGCTCCAGCACCTTGATATCTCTCTCGTATTGAGGTGCCCAAAACTGGACACAATACTCAAGGTGTGGCCTCACCAGTGCAGAGTACAGGGGGACTATCACCTCCCTACTTCTGCTGGTCACACTATTTCTAATACAAGCCAGGTTGCCGTTGGCTTTCTTGGCCGCCTGGGCACACTGCTGGCTCATGTTCAGCTGCTTGTCAATTAGAACCCCCAGATCCTTTTCTTCCAGACAACTCTCCAGCCACAGCTCCCCAAGCCTGTAGCGATGCATGGGGTTGTTGTGGCCCAAGTGCAGGACCTGGCACACTAAATATCAGTAGTGTTGTGGTGCAAAGTCTTCTGATAGAGTTTTTGACAAAAAGTAGGGCAGGTCAAGTGGTATCTGCTTCTGTGTTGTCCATACTGACTTTTAAGCGTGGTCACAGGAGTGAATTATCTTCAGAACAATGGTGAGGCTTTATCTTGGAAAAAGTTAATTGGACCAGTCCAAACTAACGTCAAGGAACTAAGCAGTGTGGATAGTCTGGGATCAACTACTGGAGTTTTTCCCCTAGTGTATTTTACTTGAGAGGGCAGACACAATCTATGAATCTTCAGTTGTTAAGTAAGCCATGTTTTGCTGGTTTCTTTTTCACATTACTTTTTTTTTTTTTAAAAAAAAAAACCTCTACATAGTAGCCCATGGTCTTTCCTCAATTCAGATAACTAAATCTGTACACTGACTCTAAATAGGTCTCACTGATTTCTTGAAGAAAGGTACTAAGACTTCTGCTTACGTGGAAGCATTTTGCTTACTGATTTGGGGGACCATACTTGCCTTTTTTTACAGATTTATTTCATTATTGATTTACTATCATCCTTATAAACATACTTTATAAATATACAAACACCTGTTTTTTTCCATTCATTTCTTGTTTCCAGCTGAGAAAATTCCAGCTTGTTTCCAAGTCCAGGATTGCACTATAGATTCTTGTTCTGAGTCTCTAAATGAATGGACTTTCACTTTGTTGTCATAAATTCCCCCTCATCCTATTACTTCACTCCCTGAGGCTATTCATTTATTTATGTATAATATTTCACACCTCCCCTCTATTCAAAATGACTGCCAACTTTGTGATATCATCTAATTTCATTACCTCACTTCAATTTTTGAGCCAAGGTCAGAACTGAAGATTGAGATATTGAGACTGCTCCCAATCCTCAATAAATTCCACTTATGACTCCTCCACAGTCTAATATTTTCTCTTCAATGAAACAAAACAGCTATTATCATCTGATACTCTATACTCCTATGTAAGCTCACATCATATGCTTATTTCATCCCTTGAGGCTTTAATAATTTTTCCTTAAATATTTATTCTAAAACATGCATAATTTAAGGACAAGTTCAGAGGCATGTAGATCAGTTTTTGTCCTCTTCATAAATATAAGTATTTGCCAATCACTTTTCATACTTATTCAAATACAGTGTGGTGCATTTCATTTATTGGTTCTCCAGAGTCCTCTAAGGGAAATGATCCTGCTCTTCTGTCATAAACACGTTTTGATTTTAGATACAGTGCTTTCAGTTTGCATATCATCATTGTATATCGTCAGTCCCAGTGGTTAGCTTGTTTGTTTTCCTTGTCCAATATGACAAAAATATTAGGAAATCTTTATATATATAGTTTTGAGTAACAGTCAAACTATCTTTAGTCAGCATTTTAGTCACAAAGAATAGTACTAGTTCTTTTTCAAACAAAACCCCAATAGTTTATTCTGTAATTGCATACCTTGCACAACACTCTGTAGCCCTGAGCAAAGTTTTGTGACCAAGCTAGAAGCTCCAGAAAAGAGTTATTTATAATTGAAATTACAGCTCAAGTTGTGTATCTGTGTATGACTGCACCATCTTAATTTAAGTCTATGTTCTTTCACAGTGCCGTAACTATTTATTCCTAAGGGGAAAGGGTTATGGTTCTCAAACATCTTCTCTATACAGTTAAAGTAAATGAATGGTGATGCATTTTCCACCTGAAGTTAGCCTTCTCTTACATTTTAATTTCCAATATCTGTAAGCAATTGCGTCCTTTGATGTAGTCCCAGGTTGCTTAGTCAGATGAAAAAACAAAACCCCTCAGGTCTTTAATATAAATGCTGAAAACCTGGTGAGTTAGCAAGAAATATCAGGAAATAATGAGTGAGGGATCTATTTTTAAAGCCACCATGCAAATAATTCTAATTCCTTCCAAATCCTAATTTCAAAATCCCTTATAAGATTTTTACCTTTATCTCTTGGGCAGCTTCTAATAAAGAACACAACACTGGACAAACAAATTTCAGTATGTTAAATTTTCAGTGGCAGATGTTGATCACCATAAATAAAACCATGGTACTAGAAGCACAACCCTTTTTGCCTATTACTCCCTAATAAGATCTTTGTGTTTGATAAAAAAATTTCTCTTTTCTATGTTCGGTATAAGAAGATAAAGCTCTTTACTTTTCATTTTTATTATATACCAGAATGCTGTTTTTCATATATTAATAAAAATGTGCTGCACTCTATTACACAAGATGTAATAATAATATATGCAGATTAATGTAAAAATGACTTTGATAATGCTGATGGCAAATTTTATGGGAAAATATTAAAACTAGTAAAATATACTAAACCAAACTAAGCAAAATATTCACAAGCATAGCAAATTCAGTGATTAATAGTCAGCAGGATTCTAGTTTTCTGTGTCACCACTTAGATTCTATGTGGTGTTACTAAGCAACAAAGGTTACTCTTCAACAACACTTAGATGCAGTATTTGCAGTTTTAATCAAATCAGCTGCTAAGTGAACAGTATTTTTGTGTAATCTGTTTGTCAGTGATAGATAAACAGTAAAAACAAATCAAATATATGCTAATTTATCTTATATAGCATAATTATAACAAGTCTCATTTTAGTTAATGGGCTTTTCTAATGTATGTCTCTGATTATATATAATTTATTTTATTGTGAACATCCTTGATAGCTGAATAATTTAGGCAATATTTTAGTTTTGCCTCTAAGCTCCAAAAAGTATTTACTCAAATGTACTCAAAATGATAATTAAAACTGTTATACTGATATCGATGAGAATAGTCCACTGAGAAGGATTTGTTGTTGTTTTTGTTATCTAATATTTTTTTTTAAAAATAAACTGAATCCCATAAGACATTGTACATCACTTTTTAATTTTATCTTCTACTTCTCCCTGTGGTACTAACAGAAAAGACTTAGACAGGGTAACATGTCAAATTATTGAAAGATCCATCAGTTCTTCTGCTTTTGAAAATCCATGTTGATTTCCCTGGAGAGGGACTTTTACAAGGGCATGTAGCAATAGGACAAGGGGTAACCACTTTAAACTGGAAGAGGGCAGATTTAGATTAGATATAAGCAAGAAATTCTTCACTGTGAGGGTGGTGAGGTACTGGAACAGGTTGCCCAGAAATGCTGTGGATGCCCCCTCCCTGGATGTGTTCAAGGCCAGGTTGGACGGGGTTTTGAGCAACCTGACCTAGTGGAAGATGTCCCTGCCCATGGCAGGGGGGTTGGAACTGTATGATCTTTAAGGTCCCTTCCAACCTAAACCATTATATGATTCTATGATTTTTATGATATTAAAGTGAAAACAGCTACCCAAAGAAGGCTTCTGTATTCCAGGAAGCATAGGCTGTAAAACAACAGTTTGTATCAGCTAGTAGCATATAGAGAAACATTTGTTTCAGATAAAGCATGATGCTTTTAAAGTTTAAAGGTCATGAAGGTGAACAGTTTCTTTTTATCTGTATGCCACCATATGAATGGTTTTGCTGTCATATTATAAGGATTCTGCAGAGATAATTGCAGAATTCCCATTGGGGGAAAAAAAGAAGCCATATACACTGAGTTTAAGGTCATACCAATTTAAATGCCTAATAGCAGAAAACATTGGAAAAGAATAGGATGACATGAAGAGCAAAGAAGTTATATGTGACATGCTGATATGTAAAAGTTAGTGAAGATGGTCAACTATCTTTCTCTGCTTTTAGAAGTTATTTTTTCATAAATAGTAGTAAAGAAACAACAGTAATGCTGTTGTTTTAATGAATTTTTTTAGAGAAGTTCTCATTAAAAAATTGAAAATAAAATTCCTCTAAGTCTTTGCCCTTCTGATATTATTTAAATACGTACATTATTTTAGGAGAGGGGGAGAAGAGATGGAAGAAAAAGAATGAATAATGGTGCCAGTTCTACTGCATTTGCAGAGAGAGTTCATTTGAAATCCATATGGCAGTGCATGGAGCACAAATCTAAGCCTTTAAAATATTGTCCCATGAGAATATTTATGTAGCCCTTCTAGTACTATAGACAATGTTTGTACTTGAACACATAAGTGAATGTAATCTATTTTTTACTTAAAGAATATGTTGCTGGTTTGTATTTTTACAGCAATCATTAGGGATGTCATTTGTGTCCTTATTGTTCCTGATGTTGTGTGATGTCATTTCTTGCAGAAGAGAGAGTCTGTTGCAGAGATATATCAAACTAACAAGCTAAAATAAAGAAAGGTGGGGAGGGAACGGAACAGAAATATTAAGTCCACAACATGTTAGATTACAAAGGTACTCTAAATTAGGAGTCAAGAAACTGTTTAACTCCCTAATCAACAGGGATAAATAAAAACCTTTAGGGGCAAGGTAACTCATCTGGCATTTTAGAGGAGTGTGAGCTTGGTCTTTTTTTTCTGGACATGGCTGTCTCACTTTATTGAAAGACAGAGCCTCTGCTCAGACTATAAAAACTACAAATAGTCTAAATATAATTTTCTAAGTGCAGTAGATTTAAGGCTAGTATGATTATACTGGAATAAAAAGTTTTCTAAGCTCATATTCTGAAACATTATGAATCACTTCACACAGCTTGTGTATGCACTACTGCCATTTTAATGCATGTAGGAAATTAGTGACAAAGGATCTAATCTTGATCCCAGTAGATCTGATGAAATTTTTGTTGTTATGAGCAATCTCAGTTAGTCTCCAGGAAATACTTTGAGCTATAAATATTCCATTAACATTGCCATTTGAATACTTATGTTTTTGTAGCCCTGGAAATATTTGTCTAACTGTGGTGAATTAACACAAAGAAATCCTAATAAAAAAATCTTCCTCCAGCATGTAATAAATCATGTAAAAGAAAAATATTTTGTTAGTGTTATAACTCCCTCTACTGGTAAAATATTATTTGTCATATGATTAATTTCAAAAGCAGACTATAATTAAAAAAGAATGTAACATGGTAGTTCCTTTTCAAACATATGGTCCCAGGATGAATATTTTAAAGAGAAAAGCAAGAATTAGGTCTAAGTATTCTTTCGAGACTGGGTAATGCAGGAAATTCAGACAAGGGTTACTGATTTATTCAAGGGAGATTTATTTACAGGGAAAGTAGAATGATATTTGCAGTGAGGGAGTCTACTGGAGTTCTCTCAGTAATTTCCTTTAAAAACAGAATAGAAAGTATGTAAATATGTAAGTACCCTAGAAAAGTTAATACTCTATTACAAGACAGAAAAATAATAGGAAGTAAAGGTGACCCTGGTGATCACTAACAATGTGACTCAATTAAAGCTTGGTTTTATAATGTAAGCTGTAATGATTATTAAAAAGAAATTATGTCTGTAAAAATATCCAACATTCACCCATCTGTCAAAATGTTTAAAAACCTGTAAAACAGTGCAGCATTGATAATAAATGCAGTAAATGTGTATTCATTAAAAAAAAAAAAAACAAAAAACAAAACCAAAAACAAACCAGCATTCTGAAATGTCTTTAACTCAAACAGATCAGGAAGACCTCATGTATTATTGACTAGTAACTTTGGACTCAAGAAGGATTTTTGATTCTCCCTAGATTTTTGTTACACTTCCCCAAATATGTATGGGAAGAAACTGTGACACAGGCCTCTGTTTTTCTAGAATGAGGATGAGCACATTTTCTGCATAAATTTTACACATAAAGCACTGGAAACTAAGTCCCTGAAATCTTGACTAAGGTTTTAGTAGGATTTGCAGCCTAGAGACTGCTGTAGGCACTAAATTTTGCCCTTGTTTTAAAGCACAGCTAGAGGAGTTGGTTAGGTCACCATCTAGCTTTTATATAATACCTTTAGGTTGACAGTACTCACTCTGGAGATGGGAAGTCTGGTTTCCTGAACACAAATAAATCTCTTCTCCCTCTCAGGAGAGAACTGTAAAAAGCAGTAACCATACACAAGAATGCTCCAAGTTACATTTTAGAGGAATGCATGATTTTGCAATCTTGAGTAAAGTATTTTGGTCATCAGAGTGCGTGAACTAAACATTTTGTGACACAATGTCCTCATTCTTCAGATTCTCCCTCTCTCATGGTGAAGATGATATGATGGAGGTGATGGCACTGATCATGAATATATTTTTACTGTGTGTTTTTCCAGAAAGCTATCAAACTCAAATAAAAGCTTCAATAATTAACCAAAGACAGTGAAATTTTTCTAAAGAAAACGTGAAAAAATAAAGTCCAAATAAGCAAGAGAGAGGTCAATTTAGGAAAAAAAGAAGGAAAGAAAGTGGGGGGAGGGGGAGAGAAAGATAGGATCAGAGGCAATAGGCACAAACTGAAACCCGGGAAGTTCCATCTGAACATCAGGAAGCACTTTTTTACTGTGAGGGTGACCAAGCACTGGCACAGGTTGCCCAGGGAGACTGTGCAGTCTCCATCCCTGGAGATCTTCAAAAGCTGCCTGGATGTGGCTGAGTAACCAGCTCTAGGTCACCTTGCTTTGAGCAGGTGAATTGAGTAAGATGACCTCTGGAGGTCCCTTTTGGCCTCAGCCATTCTGTGATGCTGTGAAAAGAAAGGGAAGAGGAAGGAGGAAAGGAGAAGGAAGGAGGGAAGGAGAAGGAAGTGGTTTAATCCCAGAGGGCAACTGAACACCACACAGCCACTCCCTCACTCCTTCCCTCTCAGGGATGGGGAGGAAAAAATACAACAAAAGGCTCAAGGATTGAGACAAGGACAGGGAGGGATGACTCACCAACGATGGTCACCAGCAAAAGACAGACTCAGTTGGGGAGGAAAAAGAACACCAATTCAGTTTTGATTGTCACCACCACCACCACTAATTTAACAAGCAAACAGAGTAAGATAGTGAGAAATACAGCCACATCTTACAAACACCTTCCCTCAACCCCTCCTTCTTTCCCAGACTCAGCTTCGCTTCTGATTTCTCTACCTCCTCCACCCACAGCGGTGCACAGGGGGACAGGGGATGGGCATTGTTGTCAGTTCATCACCTGCTGTTTCTGTCAGTCCTTCCTTCTCAGGGGAAGGACTCCTCACACTCTTCCTCTGCTCCAGCGTGAGGTCCCTCTCGTGGAGACAATCTCCATGAACTTTCTCCAACATGAGCCCTTCCCATGAGCTGCAGCTCTTCACAAACTGCTCCAACATGAGTGCCTTCCGTGAGCTGCAGTCCTCCCAGCAGCAGACTGCTCCAGCGGGGGCTTCCCTCAGAGTCCCGGCCTTCTTCAGGTACAGCCACCTGCTCCAGTGTGGGGTCCTCCATGGGCTGCAGGTGGGCATCTGCTCCACTGTGGACCTCCATGAGCTGCAAAGGGACAGCCTGCCCTCTCACCACGGGCTGCAGGGGAGTCTCTGCTCTGGTGCAGTGCCTTGTCCTTTTTTTCTTCCTGTGGCTTCGGCGATTGCATAGGCATTTTCCTCACAACTCGTCCTTTCAGGTTCCACTTCTTAAATATATTATCACAGAGATAGAGCCATCATCTCTAATTTGCTCAGCCTTGGCCAGAGACAGGTCTGACTTGGAACCAGGGGAGCTTCTAGAAGCTTCTCACAGAAGCCACCTCCATAGCCCCTCCCCCACTACCAAAACCACACCACAGACAAACCCAACACATGAAGGAAGGGAAGGAATGATGGAAGGAGGAAGAAAAAAAGGGAAAAATACGCTTTTAACATAAAAATGGAAAAAGAGAAAGCTGTGCTGCCTCAGTTTTGTATGCAGATAATGGTAGTATTTAACCATGTGATCAGATGAATGTACTTTCTAAACTCTCAGTGTCAAAGTAAATTGATTCATTGTTCATGGCGTTCACTGTCAGCATCTATTATTTCTTTTCTTACTTGTCATTCAGATTAATAATATTAGTGGTGCTATGTTTGCATCTTTCTTCCCCATGTGAGACACTTAGGAAGTTTCTCTGCACACGTAATTTTTCTTCTGTGGATTTCTTTGTAGAATTTCTTTGACTAGTTTAAATTGGCAGCAAGAGCACATTGTATCTACTTCTGACTACTCACATGTGTTAAATACTTCTAAAAGTTTGATGGTGTAGTCGCTGAATACATGTTGATGAACAATGAAAAAGTTTCAATACTTTCACTCTTACTGTCCTGTGAGCTTTTTTTTCCTCAAACATGGAAGAATGTAGTTAGCAGCTTTTAGGAAAACCCAAAAAAGAAAGAATACTTTTGTATGTACAGCAATGAATGAATCTTTCTTTCACTTCAATAATGAAATGTAAGTAACTAAACATAAGTAGATAAAATAAAGCCTACAATACAACACATAAGGCCTACAGACTATAAATTATGAAATCCTATTATCAGTAGAGCTGGAAATTTTGACAATTGATTTTGATGCAATGGGAATCAAGTTGGAGGCATGGATAGTAGACTAGTCCTCCAGTTGTTAATATTTTAATTCGTTATGCTGAAAACAATCCAGAACTTGCGAACAAAATGTCACAATGATGCAAATCTTTGAGATATTGCTAAAACAGAAGAGGAATGTTATCCAGGATAAACTATATAACCCTGTATGAACAGTGGTCTAAACAAATGGGAAAAGTATAACTGTAGAAAGTGCAAGATCATGAATTTAGGGACTAAAAACCAGAATTTCTGCTATCAGCTAGGAGCTCAGCAGCTGCAAATATCATTGAAGCAGAAACCCTGCATGTCTGAGATTATTCACAAAGGGAAAAACTAATGTGACCCCAGATAACAAGTTGTTTCCATTTGAGACAGAAAAATATTAAAGCCTTAGTACAAAGGACCAGTGAATATGTATCTGTAACACTCTGTGAAGTACTGCATTTAATTCTAGTAGTACGTGTTTAAAGATGATAATAACAAGAAAATACCATGCAATGATACAGAGGAAATTATTAGTAATTTACCGAAAATAATAGTTATGTTATCATCAGATTTTGGGTTTGTTTATGGTTTTTTAACCCAGTAAAGCTAGTCAGCCAAATGTCTGTCTTGCCAGTCAGAGACAGGGGTTCAGGCAGAATTTGACAAATCATCCAGATCAATACCTGGCTTCATGGCTTGTGTCATTGCCAGGGCTTCAGTTTCTACAATCGTTGGACATTCTTTGATGAATTGGGGAGAGATGGGATCCACCTATCTAGAAAAAGCAGGAGAATCTTCACTAGTAGATTGACCAATTTAGTAAATTGTGCTTTAAACTAACTTGGGGTGATCAAAGCTGTGACACATGCATATTCAAAAGCAATGGGTTGGGTGAGCACACCTAGCAGAGTAGTGAGGAATGCTTCCCAACCCTTTCCAAAGGCAAGAAAACTAAGTCCAGCCACCTCAAGTGCATATATACCAATGCAGGTAGTCTGGGTAATAAACAGGAGGAACAGGACTCCATGCCATCTGAGAATTAGGATGTCATAGGAACCACAAAAACCTGGTGGGAAAACTCACATGACTGGAAGACCACAATGGATGGCTACAAACTGTTTCAGAAAGGTAGGAAAGGAAGAAGAAGAGGTGAAGCTGCACTTTATGTGAAAGAGAAAATTGAGTGGATGAAGACGAGTTATGGAGACCACAAAAGTTCTGTTGAATGCCTTTGAATCAAGATTAGAGGGATTATCACCAAGGGGGAGTCTTATGTTAAATATCTGTTATTGACCTTCCAGTCAGGACGATGAGGCCAGTTAAACCTTACTTTGGTTTCTCAAGGAAGTCTTGGGCTAACAGAACCTGGTCCTCATGGATGACTTTAATTATCCGGACATTTTTTGGGAAAACAACACAGCACTGCACAACTCATCCGTCAGGTTCCTGCAATTCATTGAAGACTGCTTCCTGCTACAGATGCCAATTAGGAAGAGCACATTATTAGATCTACTGCTCACAAACTGAGAAAACTTATTTGACAACATAATTACCAATGATAGCCTTGAATACAGCACTCACAACATTGTGGAGTTTAAGATCACACTGAACATCAATAACAGGGCAAAGACCCCGGATACTGGAAGAACCAACTTCAATATGCTCAGAGCCTAGACACGAGGAATTCCCTGGGAAGCATTCATGTAGGGCAAAAGAGGTTGTGAATGTTGGGAATTATTCAAGAACAGCCTTCTGAAAGTGTAAGTCCATCTCCCACAAAGGGAAAGGAAGAAAGCAGAACAAAAGACTACACTGATTTAACAATGAGCTTTTGGCTGTGCTTAAAAATAAATTAAAAAAAAAAAAGAAGCGTACTAGCTATGGGAAGGCAGCCAAATAGGCATCAAGGACTAGAGAACCTTGCTAGAATATCTAAAGATGCAGTCAGAAAGGCTGAGGATCAGCTAGAACTGAAATTGGCCAAAAGAGATGTCAAGAAGAAGACAGAGTTCTTCAGATACGTGAACAATAAGCAGAAGCACAGGGAAGATGTAGGCCCACTGCTAAACAGGATGGAGAAACTAGTTATTAACGCTGATGAGGCAGAAGTTCTCAACACTTTCTTTGCCTCTGTCTTTACCATCACAGAATCAAGTAGCTTTGACAAAGCATGAGTTGACCCACCAGTAGTGAAGGAAGGGCTGGTCTGCAGCCTCTTGCAAGGGCTCAACCCACATAAATGTATGGGTCTGGATGGAATACCCCAGGGTGTTAAGAGTAATGGCTGACAGTGTTGTACAACCACCGTCTATAATCTTTGAAAAGTGGTGGAGAACAGGGGATATCCTCTATGACTGTAAGGGGGCAATATCACACCCAACTACAAGAAGAGCCCAAAAGAGGACCCAGGAAAATACTGGCCCATTAGTCTTACTCCAATCCCTGGGAAAGTAATGGAATGGGTCCACCTAGAAACTATTAAAAAACAAATGAAGCAGGTGGTTGGGAAAAGCCAGCATGGATTTATCAAAGGGCAAATCATGCCAGAGCAACCCAATCATCATCTACAACAAAATTACGTTTTCCGTCGAGATGGGGAGAGGAGTGTTGTTCACCTGGACTTCAGCAAAGCATTCAACACTGTTTCCCACAGTCTTGTCATAGACAAACCTGCAAGATATAGATTGGATGAGTGGTCTGTGAGATGGGTAGGAAATTGGCTAACAGACAGCACTCAGAAGGTGATGATCAGAGGTTCTTACTCAGATCAGCAGCCTCTTACAGATGTGGTCTCCCAGAGAATGATACTTGGCCCCACACTGTTCAACATCTTCATAAATGATCTGGATGATGAAATTGAAAGCACCATCACCATCTTTGCTGACAACATTAAACTGGGTGATGAGGTGGACACATTTGAAGGGAGGGCCATCTTACAGAGAGATTGGGACAGGCTGGAAGAGTGGGCATGCAAGAACTGTATGAAGTTTAACAAAGAAAAGTCCCTGCACCTGGGATGGAATAACCGAATAACTCAGTACAGGTTAGGATCTGTGCAGTTGGGGAGCCGCCTTGCTGAAAAGAACATGGGGGTCCTGGTGTATTGTATTCAGTTCTAGTCCCCAAAATTCAGGAGAGAAGCAAATAGACTGGAGAGGGTCCAAAGGAGGGCCACAAAGATGGTCAAAGGGCTGGAGAACCTGCCCTATGAGGAAAGGCTTAGGGGGACCTAATCACAGTGTTTCAGTATGTAAAGGACAGGTACAAAGAGGACCGAGGCTCTCTCTTCACAAGGAAGACATGGAAAAGACAAGTGGCAACAGGTACAAGTTGCGCCAGGAGAGGTTCCATCTCAATATAAGAAAGAAATTTTATGCTGTGAGAACAATCAATCACTGGAACAACCTCCCCAGGGATGTGGTAAAGTGCCCATCTCTGGAGGTTTTCAAGATGCAGTTGGACAGGGTGTTAGATAATCTCATCTAGGCTACCTTTCCCATGAAAACTTGGGCCAGATGATCTTTTGAAGTCCCTTCCAACCTGGGCTGTTCTGTGATTCTTTTTCTTATCTTCTGTAAGGTAAGTCCATAGTAAGACAGATGAGAACTAACTTCTGAGAGATTTAGAATTACTTGGTATTTAGGGAATAAATTGATCTAAATTATATCTCTGGAAAACTCCAGAAGAGACTGCATAAAAGAAAGTACTTCTTTACTAAAAATAGATCAGTGAAATAAATCTGAGACATTGGACATGCAGATTTGTTGTGTGGAATTCATTTCTCAGAAACGTTTACGGTTTAGATACATGCATCTGAATCAATTGCTCTAGGAAGCCTTGTAATCAATGGAAAACAAGAAAAAAAAGTTACAAGGATGGAATTCATGTGCATGTTTTAGACTTCATTTTAAGACGAAATTCTAGAAGCGTCTATTTGTCTTCCGTGATGATGAAGATCACCTAAAATGGCAAGCTTAGACAGTGTAGAAAATGAGTTTTGTCCAGGTGAATCATCACTGAGTCTTTGGTTGTGTCAAAAATACATCTTTCTCAAGAGGACTAAATGCATCTTAGCATAAACAGAGTAATTACTGTGGGTTTTTTAACTGACCTCGGTCCTTTTAAAAAGATTTAACATTGTGCTCTTTGATTTGGAATGCTGTCTATAAATATTTGAATTGCCACTTTCCATGCCTTGGGTTTTGTTAAGTGTGGTTTCCAAGTACATGTTTAATTTCATAGCATATTCATCCCAAATGGGCATTGTCCTTGCACTGTGCTACTAGGCCATCCCAGGCAAATGCTAAGCTGGTAAAACAAGGGTCTAGAGTATCTGAAAGATAGCATAGTATTTCTGCAGAAACTGTGTATCTTAATTTTAGAGATAGTAGTGCAGATGGTCAAGAGACCATTTTCCAGTGGCTGGCAGGAATCTGGAAAGATCTGTTGGAAGTGACAGAAAAGCAGGGAATAGTTGCATCCTATGTGTCCTGAGAGAGTTTTAAAAAAAAATACTCCTGAAGTCTGGGCAACCTGTTATATGCATATAAAAAAACTTAAAATAAACTAAAAAAACTGGTGACTATCTGTGGTGAGACTCAATCACAATAAAATAAAAGTAATAAATATTTAGTTGCATTATCTGCCAAATTCTGTTACCTACTACAAGATGCAAATGTATTGCAAGGTAGGCATAATCTTGTTTACAATTAAGTCAGTGAGCAAACTGCCACACAAACAAGTGGAGAGTTATGCCACTGATGATTACTTCCTCAGTTTGAAGGAAAAAAAAAACACTACAGAATCTTTAAGTTATAAATTTAGTATAAATGGAACTGAACTAAATTAAAATTCAATGTAAATAAAATTTGGCTATATAGTTAGGATAGTCTGCTATCAGTGAAAATTATTGCTACAAAACATTAACAGTAGTGAATATCTGGTCAACTAGCTTAAAATCAGAATGTAATTTGTAACGTAATACCTCATTTTCTACAGAGGAACAACCATAAAATTTTGATACTTTTCAAAAGGAGTTGTGTGTAAAAATATAAGATGATATATGAAGCTATCAATATTTGATATTGATAGACTTTTTTTCTGCTTATTGAAGGATTATTTAAATTGAAATAGTCTTAAATATTAATAAATATGGTGAATAATTTCTGTTAATATCTTCCTTTTTAAGTTTCTAGACATTTTGTATCTGCCACAGACATAAATTCTTCCATATTTCATGGCCATACTTTGATTTAAATTGAGGCAGTAAAGAAAACAACAAAAGTATGAACTCCCATATTCTTTAGCTATTCTTTAGCTTGTGTGTTTGTACATGTATACACACACATATTTATATATACATATTTAGATACATAATAGGCATACACATATATATAAACATTTACTCACAGCTAGCCAACCAACTGTATTAGTATGCTGCTGAGTCTAAAAGACTTTCCTGTTTTGTTATTTCAGGAATTTGTCTATCAGAATTCTATAAATCTACATAGATTAATGCTTATAACCAAATAATGTTTAATGTAGATTATTTCATACAAAGAATGCTTATTTCTAAAGCTTTATTTACTCAGAAAGGAGGGTAATGGGCCACCATTAACATAGTTGGATTCATGCTCAGACCTGTTGTCAAGCATTGCTCTTCAGAGTAGAGCATTTATTGAAGCAAGTAATTCAACATGTCTGTCTAAAACATCTTGCCTGGAAAAAGAACTATATCATTAACCCTTACAATTTTACTCACTGTTTTCTCACAACTATATTGAAATGAATTGAAATTAATCACTGCTCAAGGCAATATTTCAGTTAAACATTTCATATTCAGCTAGGTACATTTTTTGGGGTGTGTACATCCATGTTTGAATGTGTGCAAAAAATGTGCAAAATTAGGCTGTTAATATTGCATCATTAATTTAAATAAGGCCTAAATATAAGCAGAGTATATATAGAAGTAAATTTGCTTAATGCTATATTCAGCATTATATTTGTTTCTGTATTTAGTAAATTCACTGAAATTATAGAAAACTGAACAACTAGAAGGCCTGTCACAATATGCTGGTGAAGGTCTGAAGCTGGTGAAGGGTCGGGAGCACACGTCGTACGAGGAGCGGCTGAGGGAACTGGGTTTGTTTAGTCTGGGGAAGAGGAGGCTGAGGGGAGACCTCATCGCCCTCTACAGCTACCTGAAAGGAGGTTGCAGAGAGCTGGGGATGAGTCTCTTTAACCAAGTAACAAGCGATAGGACAAGAGGGAATGGGCTCAAGTTGCGCCAGGGAAGGTTTAGACTGGATATGAGGAAGCATTTCTTTACAGAACAGGTTGTTAGGCATTGGAATGGGCTGCCCAGGGAGGTGGTGGAGTCCCCATCCCTGGAGGTGTTTAAGAGTCGGGTCGACATAGGGCTTAGGGATATGGTGTAGTTGGAAACTGCCAATGCTAGGTTAATGGTTGGACTAGATGATCTTCAAGGATTTGTAATAGATTAATTAGAACTGTAATAGACTAATTGTAACTTCTGTGATTCTGTAATATCATGTAAACTGAATTATTTCAGGCAGTTACAATTAGTCTATTACAGTTCTTATTAATCTATTACAAATATTTCTGTGAGGTAGACAGCACTGTATATTAACCTAATTTACCTAGTTTTTTGCAATATGTTTATAAAGGATCAAGTAAATAGAATATGATGTAAGAAGCCATTCATCTCAAACACCTAGAAGATACAAAACCAAGGACTATGAAAGGATATAAATGTATGTGAAAGAATGTAAATGAAAAAAAAACCCACCAAACAAACAAACCCATCAGTTCATTTTCATTGCAGTGAATTCCCAAAACCTAGGAGTGCCACAAATAGTCTGATTCTCTGGCTTACTTTTTTAAGAGATCTAGAAAATAGATTGGAGAGATAAATATCATAATTTGAAGGTGACAAAATTACATAGTGAAATCCTGGACTTAAGAGGTGCTAAAAGTATTTTGAATAAATGACAAAGAGGGTTTGATCAGTCATCTCCAGTCAAAAAAATAATCTGTTCTCACTTGAATAGTTACAACAGCTTTAAAGGTCTTCAAAAGAGAAGTTGACTTTTTTAATTTATTTAGATCAACTTGAAGATTTGCAATCACTTTCAAAAATTATGATTTTATACTAATGGTAGTTGTACATGATTGAACTATCTGTGAATTTTCTTTTGGATTTTTTTCTGACAAAAATTTTCTTTTTTAAAAGAAAAAGAGTTATCTGGGGAGAAACTAATTTTACATCATAACATCTGTTTTTAAAATTACAGCTCCTTAAAAGAAAACTCCAGTTCAGGCTGAACTAGAACTATATTGAAAAAAATAAAGTTGTAATAAAATTTAATAGAGATGTATAATCAACTTCTTATTATAGAATGTATTAAAATCAATAACAGAGAAAGACAATATAAGATGTACTGTTTTGTTGGATCCATTATTATTATCATCTCACTTTCAGTCTAATAGTTTTGTAAAACAGTTGAAGTCGGAGACCTATCAGACTCAGTTATCTTATCTCTTAATGCAGTGATTGTCAAAACCAGTAATGAAATACCCACAGAAACACCATAGGTTCCTTAATTGCTGCAAAAATAAGTGCTGAAGGCCACGAACTCTATGCTAAAATATTCAATATGAAAATAAACCAAGAATACATAGATTGGTACACTTACTTCACTAATTCACACTCACCAGACTGTAATAGCATTTTTAAATTTTGTATTACTATACTATAATAATAGATCATATCATAATTACATACTATCATATAATTATATTATTATGCAATATAACATAATAAAATAACATTATTATAATAAAAAGCTCAGAGGCTTGTTACTTAAGACTAAATTATAAGAAAAGTACATATGCGTTTAGAAGCTAGGCAAGCTTCACTCCATAAAGTAAACCTCAATTCATTATTATATACCTTAGCTCTGCATGAAGAGTATAGGCAAAGTTAGGCAGTTCAGAGTGGTATTGCACCAAATGCTAAACAAAGATCTGGCTAAAGCAAATCAGCAGGAAAATGTTGAGGTTAGAGGAAAATATTTCACTTGGGCTTACTTACATCTCAAGCCTTCTATGAAGCAGTAATTTGTGTGGGACAGTTTCACCCCATCAATGTGTGTTCAGCCTAGGTGAGCAAGTTACTCAGGTGATGGGATGAGAATTAAAATCCACATCAGGCTTAATTATTAGTTGATAATTGAATTTCTCAATGTTCCCAAATGAAATGTTACTGCACATATGTAGACATAAAAATTTAAGGTATTTTAAACTCACAAAATTCATTGCCTTGGAACTTAGGTAAAGATAATTTATTTATAGAAGAAATATATATTTATATATCAGGGAAAATTAATAACTAAATTAACTGCTTCATTCCTTTCTACTTTGATCAGAGGGAATGAAGCAGTCAACTGATGCTAAGCAGTAAGTATATCATTAGACACATTTAACATATAAAAAAGAAAGGAACATCAATACATTTTAAAAATTTAAGCTTATGTAAAAAATCTTCCAGGAATCCCAAAATTTGTGTAATTCCACTGAGATGAATTGGTAGAGCAAAAAGTATTTTAAATGGCATTCTTGCTGTTTTGATGACTGCATCCAACAATATTTTTCAGCCTACAGGAAAAAAGGTGATTCTTTCTGTTAAAAAATAAATCAGTTTCATGTAACTCTCTTACAGTATCAAAAAATGTGTTGACTTTTAATGATCTTATCACCAAAGGCCTTGTGTTGTTGTTAAATCCCTTTTAAATGATTAAACCTGCATAAGTAGCTGCTAATTAAATATGTCTGGTCAGTTACTGAGGCTAGTGAGAGTCAGTCAAGATCCAGATTCCATGGAACAAAATAGTGCTCAAATTTAACTCAGCTGGAGAAGGAATGTTCAGTGCTAAGGACAGCAAATTTCCACTGACTTTACTCCAAGAGAATGCATTTAACATATCTAACACGTCTGTATCATAGTATAATTATGAAGATTCACTAACAATAATTATTAGAAACCAGTGCCCAGAAGTTATGTAATTATCATTTAATTTTTTGCAATATTTTAGGAGCACAGAAGGTGCTAAATGAAGATAAAGTTTGGTCATTCTCACTTAGAATATTCTGTACCTGATTCTGAATTATCTTTTATTCCCACAGAGATTTGCATTCATTATAATTGCAGAATGCCTAAAGATTAAATTCTGAATCTCTACCAGGGACATGCACATTTGATAACATTATGGGTTTGAGATTTAATGGTTTTGGGGAGCTTAAATTGTATTACACTTTTATTAACTAAGGATTTTCTCAGTGTAATTGAATAACTGAAAACACTCAAAGCTTACTCGAATTAACAGAGATTAAAACCATACAATAAATTGAAAAATAAATCTGAGATTTTACAGCAAAAGAATACAACTTGAAATAAAGTTTAAGTAAAACCAGTGTTGACAGTTCATACTTACTTGTGCAATATTACATTTGTTCCATCTTCAGCTCAGTTTTTTTCTGCAGAGAATTTTGTAGGAGATATCAGGCTTAACCCAGAGAGCTTTTATTCTTTATGGTATGGTTTTGTTTCCAGTCTCCATGAACCAGCACTTTTTAATATGGAATAGACTTCTAAATCATCATATGAATCAATGTTCTAATAGTATCTTAATACACTTAAGTTTTTCAACTGTTTGCTTACCTGCTATGGAAAAATATAAAATCAGATTCTCTCAGGAGAACCAACTTTGTAAAGTTGAATATCAGAATGGTTTGTAAAAAATAGTCTTGGAATTTATACTACAAAAGTCACTAGAAAGTAATTATATACTATCAGAAATCATGGGTAAAGAGAAAATAGCAGTGAAATAATTTAAGAAAATAGTGGGAGAATATATATGTAAGAAATACATATTTATACATGATTGAAAATTTAATAACAAAAATAAAAATAAAACAATGCTACATTTTTGTAACATTTATGGAACATACATATCTATATGTAAAGGAATTATAAATGCACACATACATACAGAATAAGGACATTATCAGTAGTAGAAATATTTGTAGCAATATGAAGAGTCATAGTCAATTCCAACTGTGTTCCAGGAAAAATATTCTAACCCTGGATTTAAGAAACTTATGTAAGAAACTGGATGAGGAACTTCTTTGACCTGTCTTCCTGTAGTCAGTCGAAAGAGAGAGCAATGTCAGAAGTCATGTCAGAAGCTTCCCTAAAAATGGACTCACCTTACAGTAGTGATTGTTTTCAGTAGGAGGAGTTGAGCATGATTAGAATCCTATGAAAATCCTTCACTCAAACTACTAAAACTGAATTTTATGTACTCCCTAACACTTGATCTATATTACTATTATTATTATATAAAAACCTGGTCAATCATGAATAATATTAACCTCTGTCTCTCAGTGTTTACTATCTATACCCACAGGGTAGATAAGATAGGAAGGACATTAAATAACTAACTTTATACCAAATCAGTGTCTGAAATAGAGTTTACATGTATCAGATAATGGACAAATTTTGCAGCTTGAGAAAAGGCTGAAATTATTTGGTTTTGTCATTAGCTCTAATATAACATCTTTTTAAAACAAAGAATATGTCTTCACAATCATCTATTTGCCATTCAGTACAATGTGTAACTTACCAATATCATAGGTGGAAGATAATCCCAGACTCTGGAAATAAATATGATGAAATATTTATTTATTTTCAATGGTACATGGCAGCTGTTAATGAATGAAGCAACACTATACACAATTTACAGATCAGGGACACTTCCAATTTTCTTTAATTTTGGCTTATCAGATCTGTAGCTTTTCATTTGTTAATTTGCAGAACATGGAACAAAGTGGATCCGCTCTAATATTTTGCAGCATGTGTGAGTATCACTGCTTAGAATGTGTAAAAAATAGTTTACTATTATCGGATTCCTTGAAAGTATGAAAATAAATAAATATTTAGTTTAAAAAATGATACTTGATTCATTCCACTCTTTATAGTAATTTCTGTTGGTTTGGGGCAACTTGTAGGGAGAGTGTCAGAAGTTTTCCAGAAAGTTTTGACGTTTTGAAGTATGTTTTTACTCTGGACTGCAAACAAAACCATTGAAACTTTTGCAAAATAAACTCGTACTGAAATAATTTCTTCTCTATTGAAATGAGCAGGTTTCAGATTTTTCCATATTTCTAATTTATTTTATAATTCACTAATCAGAAAGTCCATCTGAATCTCAGAAAACTTCATACTGAAAATAACTTCAAAATCAACATGTGTGTGCTTGTTGTTCCAACTTTGCTAGAACAGAAATGTTTCAGCAGGAAAAAGCTTAGCAGAAAAGACTTTGTGAACCACTTTGATTTCTCCATATCACAGTAATTAACTTCAAATTATATGGCTATCAAAGATTTATAGGCTTTAAACGTGTGCCTATTGGCCCATCATGAAAAAAGTAATTGATATCATAAACCACAAAGCTGACTAAGGATGAACTGATCTGCTTTTTTTGTGCTTGGTAAATGGACCTCTGAGACACATGAAACAGTCCCAAAGCCACAATGACAGCCTGAGGGATGCCTGGTTTGTTTCCAGAGAATTCCTGAGCAATCTTCCTGTTTTTCTAAGGACATATTACAGATATCGTGGTTGAAATTGTCTCAGGACAGTGTGACCACCAGAAGACAGAAATACAACATTGAAGTTCTGCTTTTGCTCAGAGCTGTAGAATTTTGTGTCTTGATTGGGAAAAAAATATGCTAGTGATATTGAAATAATTAAATAGATACTAATAAAAAGTTGTTGAAAAAACTTGAATGTATGCACAAGTAAGTATGTAATGGACCATTATTTTTTGAGTGAACTATTTTTGAGTGACCACATCCTTCTTACACCGTAGCTCCCAGCAAATTAGTGGCTGGCTGATATGTATATTCTGTTGATACTGCTCCCATGCTGGAGCAGTCTGTTCCTAAAGGACTTCACCCTATGGAAGGGACCC
Source organism: Strix aluco (assembly GCF_031877795.1). Classification (NCBI taxonomy): domain Eukaryota; kingdom Metazoa; phylum Chordata; class Aves; order Strigiformes; family Strigidae; genus Strix; species Strix aluco. The sequence goes on along the minus strand of NC_133932.1, from coordinate 83,433,510 downwards.
ACACTGGAGCAGTTTGTGAAGAACTGCAGCCCATGGGAAGGACTAACATTGACGAAGTTTGTGGAGAACTGTTTCCCATGGGAGGGACCCAATGTTGGAGCAGAGAAAGACTGTGAGGAGGAAGAAGCAGCAGAGATGGGTGATGAACTTACTATAACACCCATTCCCCATCCCCCTGTGCCACTCGGGGAGGGGGGGATGTAAAGATAATCATAAGTGAAGTTGAGCCCAAGAAGAAAGGAGGGGTGGGTGGAAGGTGTTTTAAGATTTGGGGGGGTTACTTCTCATTACCCTACTCTGATTACATTGGTAATAAATTAAATTAATTTCCCCAAGTTGAGTCTGGTTTTGCCTGTGATGGTAATTGGTGAGTGATATCTCCCTGTCCTATCTTGACTCATGAGCCATTCATTATATTTTCTCTTCCCTGTTCAGCTCAGGAAGGGGAGTGATAGAGTGGCTTTGGTGGGCATCTGGCATCCAGCCAGGGTCAACCCACCACACTGCTCCATGTGGCTCCTTCTGAAGAGAGAGCCTCTGCCTTCTTTGTAGCTGCCCTTTAGTTTCTGTGACCCAGCTTTATAAAGAAATAAAATATTTCAAAACTCGCTATAGATTTTAATCTCTTAAAAATGGAAAAATGAAGATTTAAAACCCTAAGAAAGAGCAGGGCATATAATCCAGGCTCCCCATTTGCAGTCTAAATGTTCAAAAGGCAATTATGAACAAGATGGGCCTCTTAACAGACTTCTGAAAAATTGCCCATGGTCTTTTAGTGTCTCTCTTCATGAAAGTATTCAATGCTTTGAATGTTATGTGAGGGGGGTCCTGATTCAGAGGGCCAAAATTATTAAGAAACAGAAGTTTGAAACATTTTTACATGGAACTACTGTTGCCTGGCTGCAACCAGCTGCTCTCAGAAAGCTGTACTGGTGTCCACATTCCTCAGAGAGGTGTATGGACTCCTTATGCAGCCATTTTCTTAAAACAACAACAAAAAATTGGATATGTCAACATGAGGGGAGACGCTCTATGCATAACTCTTCTGAGACATCCGTCTCATTCCTATAGATATAAAGGTAGCCCATGAACCTATGCTGGCCATCTTAAAATATTTTTGGGGGGCTGAGTGCTTAATAGCTAAGCCAAACTGCTTAGGAGAAATTAATTTTATCTCATTTTAGACTAATTCAACATAGCATAATTCACCTGAACATATGTAAAGTTTAGACTAAGTTATGTTGCATTGATTATTTGAATAGGTACCTAAACAACTTGAGCAACTTGGTCTTGAACCTTTTCTATCTCAATTATCTTGTTCTCCCCTATTAAAGTTTTGAGCCACAATTTATATGCAGTCGTATCACTAGGTTTCATTGCATACATTAACTTGCTCTCTATTTATTTGCACAAACACTCCCTCCTTGAAATATCTTTTTAGGTAATGTAAAGTTGAAGGGATGAAATTAAATTTTAGACATCTAAGGTGTGCGTGTTTGGAGATTTTTTATAATTTACACCTCTGCTTCTTTAATTCTTCGTCTCCCAGTTTTCAGAGGTTTAAGCATAGCTGGACATTAATTTCATGAAGAACCAAAAGCATGACTGAGCAAACTAAGATCAGGTAATATCAGACCTATAATGATATAAATTTTTTGAGAACTGTTTTGATAAAGTATAGTTCTACACTGAAAAGAATGCACCCCCAAACACCCTGAAAACACAGCTTCACTTAGATCAATTTGCTCTAAGCTTCAGATGAGCAATGGAGAAGGAAAAAAGCTGAACTGAAAAATTTATAAATTTCATGATACTAATGCACAAAACCAGCACAGAAATATATCCATTACGCATTGGTGATACATTTTTTCTACTTTTGCCACAGTAGGGAAATAAGGAGTTTTCTAATCTGTATAATACTTCTGTGGAATATATGAATTGTTTTGTTTGTTTGAACAAACTAAAAAAGCTCAATATATAGCATGATAGCAGTATATCTGATTGTGTAACTATTCATACATTGTAATATATATTATAAGTACCTCAGTAGCCGTATGCTTGAACTGACTTGCAGACAGGCAAGAAGAAGCATATTTAAACCACACGGAAACCTTATCTTAGAAATCCTTACTCAACTAATGTATGAAGTTGTCTCTGTGAGGCCTTTCAAGTCTTACACAGATATTGTGAATACATTGTGAGTTTCAGAGTTCCAAAATGTCTGCAAGATGGACTATAAGGTTAAATGTAAGGCATATCAGAAATAGTCCCCGATAATAAATAAGTCTACTCAATATTCAAGAAACAAGGTATTGGGTTTATCACTAGCAGATTTCTTTGACAATATTTCAGGAAACTTGGAAAAGTTAGTAAGAAGAACAGCTTAACTGTCAGACATCTAGAAATTTATATGCAGTTATACAGTTCGATGAATTCTCTTTCAGTTGTTCATTACACTTCTATAATTCTAATTTGTGCGCACACACGCACAAATATATATTTGTGCTCTTTATGTATTAATGTGTTGTACTTAGCAATAAAACAAACACTGCAATATATTCTAAAGGAAGACGACAGGTAAAAAGTTATATTTGGGAATAACCAGCTAAATGGAAAAGAAAGAAAATTTATTAAGTGTTCCTCTGCTTTTCTCTTTCTGGTTTTATAAATTGCCTCTGTGAGATGTTTCAGCAGTGCAAACAGCTGGTGAGTTGTTTGTCATGTTACCTAACCTAGAAATTAAAGCACTTTATAATACCAGAAAACCCCCAACAGAAGCCACCTTACAAATATTTTGTAAAGTCTCAGCAATTTTTATTACCGTAAATGCCACAGTGGAGTCACCAAGAAACCCTGGTGATGAACGCAGGATAAAAGAAAAAATATCTGGTTTTATAGCTTGTTTGTAGGAATTGGAATACAACTGCATTGTAAATCCCCTTAGGTTAAGAATAAATCTCTTGAGCAATTTTAGTGAAGATCATTGGTATTTTCTTGCAACATATTTTTAAATGAAAAAAAAAAAAAACCTTTGGCAAAATTAACAATAAAAAATAATAATTCTGATTATCATTTCAAAAATCATTTTGTGTACAAATGAAAGACAAAAAAAAAGGTAGATGTTAACCTCATGAGGAAATATGATAACTAAGTACAAAATAAACTGAATTGCTTGAAATGTCTAAAAGGAATATTTAACTATTGAAGTATTTCAAAACAGCTACATCTTGGAGTTTCACACACCACTGAAAATTTCAGCATTTGAAAATAACACCTCAATTTTACAAATGTTAAAATTTTTTATTTTTTCCAACTGTAAAAAGGGAATTCAGTGTTTAATTAACTCTGATGGCACAATATGGAAGTGCCTAATAATGTATATGTTAACTTCAGAAATATGCAGTAAGCTCTGATTTAATGCAACTTTTGCCTATCATGAAGATAGTTGAGCAGTACCACTGTATTTGTCAGTCCTCAACAGTGCTGTAACTAATTCGAAGTTAAATGCTTCTACTGTGTGTGTCAAGAAATTCCTCAATCCACAAAAACCTTTGCTTTAACATTATCAATAGTTTACAAATTTAGTTAAATTCAATTATGTAAAATTAGGATTACGCTTTGTCATTAAAAATGATCACTTCAAGCTTTTTCTGTTTATGATAAAGAATCTTTTGGGCTTCATACAAAATAAACATTGTTTATATTGCTTTATTGACTAGAGTACAGTGAAGTTCTACTTTTCTAGAGCAGAAAGCCACACTTTGAATAAAACCAGAGACTATCCAGGGATCTGAAGCTCCTTTCCATTCTGCTGCATGGGTTAGACAGGTGTCTTTTTTTGACTCATCACCACTGCATTCTTGGATACACAGGGAGGAAAGCTTTATCTGGAGGGCTGGGGTATATCTCTTCAGTCTGGTGACTAGAACAACAAATAAAAACTGTGGTTCATATCCTTTCACAGGAAAAGATAAAAACCTTTTGCTTTTGTGAAGGTGCTGTAGTAAGTAAGACACCATGTATAGTGTGCAAAATCTCTGTCATCTTTGGATGAAACTGGAGATCTGAGCTGTTTCCCCACATTGGGACTGTAGCAGAATTTACAGGAGAAACAGGTGAGTATCCTCCCGCAGAGGAGTGTCTTGAGATTCTGGTGACAACACATGGAAGTCCATGGTCAATGAGGGAGAGCTGAGGTGCTCTGGTGGGAGGAGCTCAGCGGAGCAGGTAATCTCCATTGCCATATGGGACACATTGGTATTTAGGAGGACTGCCTACCCATAGAAACTGTGAAGGCATAGACCTCTCATGAATTATTCATCAATTTTTATTTTTTTTTTAAACAGCAGCACTCCTGTCCACCTTTCACATCTCTGCACAAATATTACATATTCTAAACTAACATAAATCATGAAAATTCTCCAGACATTGGTGAAACTATGTTGATTAAGCCTCGAGTTTTGGGCCATGAAATAACAACTATGTTAACAAAGCCTGTCCAGGATATAGTAAATTAAAAAAAGGAAGAGAGATATATTTGGGAATTTAACACTACCTGTAAAGCTCAAATGAAGGACTACTCTCAGCTTGGGTTCTCACTTCAGTTTAAGCCTGTCCTGCAATGTTGCTTGCACTGTGATGGTTACCAACAAAACTAGTATTATGCAGAGGGGCTCCGCTGCAGCCCCCCACTACCAACACCTCACCACTTACACCCAGTACAACTTGTCCTCCCTCATTTAATCCTTTTGATTTGTCTCAAGGGTGTGATTTAAATCTTAGTAAAAGAATTGTTTTATTTGTTTATTTTGTTGTTGTTTTCTTCTTATCCTCTGTGTGAATTTACTGCTATTTCACTTCATTATTTCCTTTACATGCACTGGTATCTTACAGTTACAATGGTCTCAGTAACTCAAGAATTGTGAGATTACTGACAAGAAAAACACACACTTTGTGGGAGGAAGACACACAGGCCCTTCTTCAAAAGTTGCAAACATCTAGTTAAGTATACAATTTATTTGGGTTTAACTTAATTATGTTAGTTAGTTAAATAATTTGGCAAAAAGACTGTTGGCAAATGGGGAGCAGAAAAGGATGTCACCAACAGGAAAGGTAATGAATCCATTAGCCTTTTTAGAGAGAGGGAAAGACAGATAAATATCACTTGTGGAAAACTGAGTAGCTCCCTGGGGAAAGACACAGAGAAAACCTCCTGTAATAAAATTAGTACCTCTGCTGAATCTATAAATGTTAGTATCTTCTTTATATTGTAGGACTTTATTTTAAATTAGTAGGCACTGGTAAAAGGAAAGAGAAAGCTTTTCTAGCTCTCACATTAAAAAAAGTGGTGTTGATGCAGATGTTTAAAGTGTATTAAAATAAAGTAGCATATGATAATGGATTTCTTTTAACAATGAATATTTTTACTTCTTTTCCCCTCAAATGCTCTTTGCTCTAATCTCTAATCATCCAAATTTCACTCCTCCATTCTTTCAAGGCATTTTCTTTAATATAAGAAGCAGACTTGTCAGCAGTTGATGCAGTTTCTGTGTATGACAACTGGAAGTCTGTATAGTGAGCTATAACACACAATATTGTACAAAAATCAATAAACTAAATATGTAGTGCTCCAAGGTTTCTGTCTGGCTTTTAATTAATTGCCAGCAGAGTGACAGATAGATGCTTGCTAAAATATATTCAATTCATGCTTTAAGATCTCAGAGTGCTGAGTAAGAAAAATACCAAGCAGAAATACCCATGTCAGCATAAAAGCTCATCAGAAAGTTTTAAAAAATATAGAAATACTAGGCAGAAGAATAAAAACTACATTTCTACTTGATTTCAATCTTTTTAAACTAAGATTATTCCAATGCAAGTTAATAGGACACTATATAAAATATCATCGCACAGTTACCACGTCTACCAAGTGTATGACTTAAACATTACAGAACTTAAACTACATGGTAAAGTAGGGACCAGCCTGCTGGTGACAGCTCTCATGAGAGGGGCAGGCAAGATTGTGGCTGTGCTTGAGGTCTCTGTGGCCAGTTCAAACTGCAAGTAGACACATATAAGTGGCCCCTAGGGAGAGCCAGTGACCAGGGTGTGCATTGGCAGTTTACATGTGCAGGGTAGTACGCTTTACCTAGGAGATTTTCCTTATATAAATACATTGAACAATTATATATGTGTTTTGGATCATTGCATTTCTTAATATATATTAAAACATGTAGAAATAAGTTATTACAAGTGTGAATCTGGATATCAAATAATTACTTATGGGGAAACACTTGCAAACAAATAAATTTGGTGGTTTTAGATTAGTTTTAAAGAAATATCCTAATGTACTACGTTGAAGTTTTTTAGTCAGTCATTGAGCTTCCACTTCCTTGTTTATTATATATGCTCAAATATTCCTTCCTTTATTTAACATTAGTTTATTGGCTTTAACTTAATGTAATTTAAAAAGTATTCTGCTTTTGATGCTCTCTTCTATGGAAGTGAATGAATAAATCAGCAATGACACAAAAATTTGATGATATCTGTACTACATGTCTTTGGAATATATGTTTCTTTTATGATGGACTAGACTAATGTATCACCAGAGTGACAGCTCTTATTACAGTTATTCTGATGTAGTATTGTGTAATATATCATCATAGTGCTGTCACTGTGATGATGTATTAGTGTGCTACATCATCAGATTGATGGTGAAAACAAACTGTGACCAAGACAGAAATCATTAAGAAGTTTTGTTGTAGAATTCTCCAAGGCTCTGCCTGTATATACATTTTTATATATCTACAAAGAGAAAACTCTTATAATAGTTTAATGCTCCCACACCCTACCTGCTTTCAATTTCTACTCTTCTGTTTTATTCTCTTTTCTTTTCAATCAATTTATCTATCCAGGTTACCTTTCCTTTCTCACCTTTCAGTTCCTATTGCTTCCACCTACTACCTGTTCCCTCTTCAACCTGATATTTGATAGCAGAGATCTAGGCTACAGTCTTCTTTGCTATTCACCTTCCACATGTCCTCTCCTGTTCTGCTTTTCAACCACTACTTATACAATTTCTATATTTATTACTCTGACTCTTATCCTTCTGCCATTCTAGGCATTCCCTGCAGCACCTATTTTATCTTTCTGAAAACAGTGACCTCCAGCCTCTAAATTTATATTTCTTTTGGATTATGTAATTACCATAACATCTGGATTTTAGTGCCCTTTTCTGCATTATGTCCTATATATTTCAAATGACGTGAGGTAAGGCAGGGTGAGGTGAAGCAGGATGGCAAGGGAAGACAAGGCAAGGCAAGGTAAAGCACCTAAAGGTGCTTGCAGTTAGTCACTATCTGAAATAAGATATGAGCTGGGTAGACTTCAGTCTATAGAAGGAGAACATGTCCCCCTGTACTCTTCCAATTATTTAACTTGTCAATGAAAATCAATTTAATTGTTGCTCCTATTAAAGACTTACCGTTCTCTCTTTGAACAGAAAGCTACAGGTCCAGAATACAAACTGAAATATTGGCCCATGCCTTGGACACCTTAATATTCATAGATCAAGAAAAAGAGATTTTTTTTTTATTTTCAAAAGGTTTCATCTTAATCTCTTAACCATTAAGAAGGTCTTCAACTTTTACTTTATTTTGTAAATGCCAAATCATATATCTCCATGATAAAATCTTGATGCTACAACTGTCAAAAGTAATTTTTATCTCAGATTCCTAGCCACATTTTTTAACCCTAAAAGAAAGAAAATGTGTTCCATATATACTGCAGGAAGTGAGTAGTTCAACACTCCTATGTTGAACAAATAATGTACTCAAATGCACGTCTTAAACTGGATATCCAGGATCGGGCAGTGTAGTGGATATAAAATGGAATTCTGACTTCCGAACTTTGTTGATCTTTTCTATAAACTCTTAATTTGAAGATTTCAAGTGATGCAGTGGTGGCTGTATTTTCTGTGGATTTTTCCCTCCATTTTTTATGTACTTTTGATAGATTTTCTACATATTTCATTTTCATTTAATGACAATCCTCACGGGAAAATTAATTCCTCTCTTTTGTTAATCTGCTGGTTTTGACTGGGGTAGAGTCAATTTTCTTCATAGTAGCTAGTATGGGGCTGTATTTTGGATTTGTGCTGAAACCAGTGTTGATAATAGAGGGATATTTTCATTATTGCTGAGCAGTGCTTACACAGAGTCAAGGCCTTTTCTACTTCTCACACCACCCCACCAGCGAGTAGGCTGGGGGTGTACAAGAAGTTGGGAGGGGACACAGCTGGGACAGCTGACCCTGACTGAACAAAGGGATATCCCATACCATATGACATCATGCTGGGGGATATAAATATAAATATAAAACATAAAGCAAAATAAAGATGGGGGAAAAAGAAGTTTCAAGATGGTCTCTTCTTTCAAACCAGTCTGTTAGGTCATTTTTGCAGATGACTCTCTAGAGAGGTCTTGGACCACCCTGGAATCTAATGACAAGAGCATTGCATGAGCACAGAGGCACAGTCCTGGCATGCAGCTACACCACAATTATAATGAAATGACAAATGTGAGTTTCACATCTATCATTCATACAAAATTTAAGTCCCATAGCTCTTGTCGGTCTCATCTAGACTATCAGAAATCTGTAATCCCTTCTTCCAAATCAGACTGGAGTAAGTGATTTCTGCCAAAGAAGTTGTAATTGTAGCAGGAAACTACTGAATACCCAGACTAAATGATAGGATACCAAAAGATTTTGAAACAAATTTCGTGATTAAAAGGTAAGTAATAACTGTATCAAAACCATTAGATAAAACTAGAAAAAAATGTCTCTTCTTCCCATTCTTAAAATATGTATTTTAGAAAACATGTCATAGCAACATGAGTGTTTTTCATAAGATCTTCCCAACATCTGCTAGAAGTTGATAGAAACTGAATTTTAAAGGGCAGAGATATAATATTACTGTCACTAATATGAAAATAGAAATTACTCCATATAGCTGCCCTCACAGTTTTTGAGAGCAAAGTACATTTTTACTGAATAAAGCATCAGTAAGGATGGCTAGCCATCTGCTTCTGAGTCCAAAACTGCTCATCTGTATAAAGAATATTGGAGAATAAAGTAATATGACAATATGAAGGACAATACATTATGTTTTCATCCCAGTGTACTTTAGTAAGTATAGAGATAGATAAAATTATCAGAATTATGCAGATGTAAATATAATCAAATAATTATTAAATACATATTTTATATATGTTGTATTTAAAATTATTCTTAAAACAAAAAAACAAAAATCAATTAAAAATGTATATAATCAAGCATATTATTATGTTATTTGTCTGGTGAAGTTCACCCAGTGCTCTTAGACTAAATAATACAGTACACTGTGGCAGGGTTATTTCTTCCTCCACTTACACATTATTATAATTGCTGTACATTTGAATTTATACAGTAAATAGATTCTACATAATTAATAATCTATGAAATGCATCACTATGTTGCTTTTCTCTTATTAACTCTTTCTTCATTACTAAATTAAATGTGACAAATATTATATCTAAGAGAAAAATATCAGTCTGAATTCATTAGGGTAGATAATTGATAACCATGACATACCAGAGCATGAAGAGAACGGCTGAACAACCTAACACTAGTGAGAGGATAAAAGACTACCAATGCTGTTTTAAGGTGCACAGAGATGCAAAGCCTGGTCCTAATCTCCTGATAATACTGGTTTTTTGAACAGCAATCCTTTCACTTTTAGAGAAAATGTTATTTCACAGGGTACCAAAAAAAAAAATATTTTTTATAGATTCAGTGTCCAATTGTAGAATCTCAAAGTGATCAAACATAAGGAATGTATAAATGCACTTCTTTTCTGTAAGATGTCTTCATACTCCCTACTAAAAGCAAAAATTTCTGTTTCTTATATTTCTCTCTCCTCTCTCTCTCTCAATGATATGGCAAGTGATTTCCACTACAAAGTCAAAATAGTAGAGTAACTTTACACCAATGTTGAACTACAGCTCAAATCACAGAGCTGAGATGCAAACTCAAAGTTCAACTTGAATTCTCTTTGAACCCAGCTTTGATTTGTTTTGGATGAAGTAGTGTGATGAAAAGTAAGACAGTACAAGATAGCAATCAATCATTCAGCTTTGTTTTCAAAGCTTCTGAAATTTCATTTCAGACCATAGGATGGCAAAGGAATGTTTTCTTAACTGTTTTTTAACTAGTTTTGGTGTTTCCTTCTATTTTTATGGCTTTTTGTTTGTCAAATATTCTCAAATCTGGTCTAGCTATATTTTCATTCATATGTCAAATGGGGAGGGGGAGAAACAACACACACAAAATTTAAGTATAAAACATTTCACCTATGAACAAAAAATTTAAATGAGAAAAAAGCATACAACGACTATACAATCTAAATGTTTGGCGAAGTTAAAACATGACAATACACACCCAGGTGGGAATGGTTCAAGACACAACAAATGTTCCCTTTTGTCTTCTTTTAACAGGTAATAATAAAATGGAGTATTTTCAAAGGATTTTAAGCTTGTTTGTTCTGCACCAGACAGTTTTTAAAACACACTTAAAGTAGATGAGATTTTTCTTTGTCTTGAAACACTGCTTCTAAAGATAGCAAAACATGTCTTTGCATTGCCAGAAATTCAAAACTTGAATACATGCTCTGTATTCTTTCATTCTCCAGGGCATCTTTGCTAAAATGAACCTCCTGAATATTTCTCAGTTGTTGTTTTCCCTCTGATTATCACCTGATATATTACCCAATATTAGCTAGATAGCTTAGAAATGGTCAGAAGTGAAAATATAGTTTAACCTTCATGGCATGAAAGTGCTTAACTATGTTTTTTGAATGGTAATGTTTAGGCACACGTCCATTAGGTTTGTCCCTAGAGATGAAAATGTACAAGACTGAAGGTATCATATTATCTAGTAGTCCTATACTTTATTTTGATCTTCTTTTTCTTTTTCCCTTGATAATGTGGACAGATGTACAGAGATTATAGAAACCTAAATGAGGCCATTTTATTACTTCTCCTCACTGCAATAAAGGATGCCCTAATAACAGTCTATTATATTTTACATTATTCCAATTACTCTTGTAGAACATATTGTACTAGTCAGAGATTTTTTTTTTTTAATTTGATTATGAATTTAGATTTCTAAACCTTTTTTATTTCAGTGTGCACCAACACATTAGTCATAAACAGTCAGCAGGAAGGCTTCAATAAAACGTACATTAGTAGATTCAAAATTAAAGCTAGGCTCTCTATAGGGGAAAAAAATCAATAAACTTTAAAGTTCACAGTTCTATTAAAAAAAAAGCAGGAACAAACATATGTTAGAATATACTTCCATTTGAAATGGTATCTAGGAAAATGTAAGTCACCATGCAGAATACACACAGAGGACCAAATTATGGTCCTGCTAAATTTCCTGATAGTCCTATGTCTAAACAGGATTGATGTGAAACACCATGGGGCACATCTTAACAGAAAATACAATATATCCTGAGATGATACAAACAGTTAAACAAAAATTAGGAAATTTAGTGCAATTAAACTATTTCCACTGTGGATCTAAGAATATAGACAGAAAGACTTGGGCTAACTGAATTTTATATTGCAGGATTTTTGGCATCCCAAATGAAGCCCGCAGTGGTCAGTCAGCAGATTTAGTGCATGGCTGCGTGAAGACACTAATTAGAAAGTGCTGAGTAAAAGGACAAGTGCTTCTTGAACACTTTATCCAGAACTACAGAGAGGTGCTTCTTTCTGTTTTGGGTTACAAGCCTAAAAATAGACCTACACTTTTAAAAAAATTTATTTTACACATGACTTAACTGGGTATACACAGAGACAGGAAGAAGCAAGATTGTGCTTATCTTTCATATAATGTCCAAGCAGTGAGAAGACCTGCACACAAAGAGGATTGTAGATATACAATGACTTTTTTTCTTTTAGAGAATTTAAAACTCCTCCTTAACACTGGTTAAAAGAGATCTAGAGACTGGTTAAAAAAGATCTAGAGATCGGGACCACAACCCAGATCTCTCTATTTTCAGTGAGATGCATTCTTCCAGATTAAGTTTGCTTACCCCTGGAACAAATTATGCTTTCTTCTGGCTGCTCTCCTTAATCTGTACTTCAAGGCACAGTGGTCAAGCTTCAAAGGAATGGTTGTACAGCATGATTACCAATAACTATTGAGGGAGTGGTGAAATTAAACCTTGGCCTTGAGAAGAAGACAGTTCATGTTTTTTGTTCAAGGACTGTAGTCACACACCTGTGATCTAAAGGTTTGCCATGCTGTTGCTTCTTCTAAGAACCTATCTGCAGAAAGATGTAAATCTCACCAAGATGAGGTTTATATGATCATGTAAGGTCTTAATTCAGATAAGCATCAAGATCCTAATTTTTGAAAGGAGTGTATCTGGTCTGATGATAGATGTTTAAGGTGGGGGATTCCTCTCAACTAATTTTCATGGCTAAGGTATATATTAAAGTAGAAATAGGTGCCTGTAGAACATTACTAATTTCCTGGGATGTAGCTAACTTTCCCCATAGCAGTCCTCATAGTTCTGTGCTTTGTATTTGCAGCTAGAACAGTGTTGTTAACACACCAGTGTTTTGGCTACTGTTGATCAGTACTGCACAGCATCAAGGCTGTCTCTCCAGCCCCCTGCCACCACCAAAGGCTAGTAGGCTGGGGGTGAGCAAGAGGTTGGAAGCGGGTCTGTGACAGGGGTCTGGTAGGTGTGCCAGTCTGGGACAGCTGATCAAGACTGACCAAAGGGATATTCCATACCATATGATGTCATGCTTAGCAATAAAAGCTAAGGGAAAAGAGAAGGAGGAGGAGGAGGGGAAGGAGGAGAAGGATGAAAAAGAGGGCATTTTTTATTAAGGCATTTGTCTTCCAAAGAAACCACTGTCTGTACTGAGGCCCTGCTTCCTAGGAAATGGCTGGAGATTGCCAGTTTATGGGGAGTAGAGAATAATTTTTTTTTTTTTTTTTTTTTTTTTCTTTAATTCTGCATGAAGACTTTCTTGCTCTTCCTTAAGCTGCTTTTATCTAAACAGATGAGTTTTTCATCTTATGTTCTCCACCCGTCCTGCTCGGGTCAAGGTCAATGCACCACACTGTCTTACTGAAATGGATGAAACTCATGTTTCCTGTTTCTCTCTACTGGCCATTGAGTCAGTTGAGTCAGGATGATTTAGTCAGCTATAACATATATATTTATATTTCATCAGATGAATACTTTCCTTTTTTTTATAAATCAAAAGCTTTTAAAAAAGATGGCAATATTTCAATCTTCTTGCTTTTTTAAAAAATAAATGAAAATGAAAATAAACAAAAATACAACTAATTTAACTGTAACAATTCAATTATTAGGATAATTATTTTAAATTCAAGATCTTACATCAAACAATACTGACTCTTGCTATTTTCATTATTTAAAACAGCTCAACTTCTATCTGATGAGGATTGATGCAGTTTTTCAGTAGCTGAGGCTGTTGCTACTTTTATGTACAAAACAACAAAATCCCCTTAGGAAAAAGTTAGGAAAGAAATGTTTCCAATATATTTTTCCATCCGTCATTATGCAAGGTTATCCTTGAAAAAGTCATCTTCTACAGAAAAATCTTTGATATTGTCCATGTAACTAAATCATTTCTGCATAACAGGACTTGACTTACATTTGCATTTACACAGCTATTTTTTTTCCTAGTGTATGATATTTTCAAACCATCTTATCACATCAGTACTTATCACATTTAATCACATGAAAGTTTCTTCCCTGAAAAGAGGTACGATAACAAATCAAATGGGAGGAAAAGGAAGAAAATATTTTTATATCTTCCTCAATAATAATAACAGGGTGGGGAGGAAGGTTGTTTATTTTCTGAGACAATACCTTGCCTTAGATAAAAGAGTATGTTAGCTTGTGCTACAAGGGGAAATATTAAGGATTTTGAATGGTAATGATGTACATAATTTTAAAACAATTTTTTTTTGTATTCTTACATTCTATTTTCTTTTGAACTGTAGAAAGAAAAAAAAGAAAAAACACCAAACCCAAAGCTAACATGTACTACTTTTGGCTGGGATAGAGTTACTTATCTTCTTAGTAGCTCATATGGTACTATGGCTTGGATTTGTGACAAAAACAGTGTTGGCAGAACACTGATGTTTTAGTTATTGCTGAACAGTACTTACACAGCATCAACTTCTCTGTTCCCCACTCAGCCCCACCAGTGAGTACACTGGGCATACACAAGAATCTGGGAGGAGACACAGCTGGGACAGCTGACCCCAACTGACAAAGGGATATCCTATACCATATGATGTTGTGGTCATCAATTAAAGCTAGGGGAAAAAGAAGACTGGGACATTTGGAGTGATGGTGTTTGTCTTCCCAAGTAACCATCACAAGTGATGAAGACCTGCTTTCCTGGAGGTGGCTCAACACCTGCCTGCCATGGAAAATACTAAATGAATTCCTTACTTTGTTTTGCTTGTTCTCACAGCTTCTACTTTATCTATTAAATTGTCTTTATCTCAACCCATGAGGTGTCTCCCATTTACCCTTACCATCCTCTCCTCCATCTAATATTGTACACCTGGGTCTCTGTTATGTTAATGTTAACTTAAACTCAGACTGGTTTAGATTTGCCCTTTTACTTTATAAGGTGTTCCTATTTGTGAATAAAGTGTATAAGCTCCTATAACAGTTAATATAGGTATAAGACAAACTATTTCATATTCAGCTGAATTTATTTGTCTTATACTTGCATGGTCTTATGCCATTTAAGATGTCCTAAGGTATAGGGGATCGCTGTCTGGGCTGGCAAATAAAGTACCTATAAAATAATCATGCCCTCCTGTAGCAGTAGGTACAGGTGAAACATGAAACACTGGAGCATTTCAAATGGTACTAAGACATCAAGATTTAAGTACCTGGACTTCACCCCTAGATTACATTTAGACATTCAAAGTGGAAAAATCTAGAGCTTAATTCTACACTTAGTATTTAGTTTCTTTTTATTAAAATGAAAAAAAATTAATTAGGTGGTTCTTCCTACTTTTATCCCTTAGTAATAATTTGAATTCATTAATCTGTATGCATGACAGTACTCTCCCTTAAGATCTTTGGAATTCAGCAATAAATAAATATTCATGATATTGTTCTCTCTTTCCTAGAGGATGACACCTGAAAGTAAAACACATTTATTTTTAATGCAATACATGCTCTAAATGACTCTAGTTCAAGAAATGGAACTTTCATGTGTACAGCTGCTGTCCTTTAAACTGATAATTGCTCAAGGTTATGACATGATAACAATTACTTAGTAATTATCTTTTCCAGTATTCTAGGTATTACCATTGAAAAACTGCTTTTTTTCCTTGTTTTCAGGAATAAAATACTCATGCAGATAGACGCTTATGTGAATCTTTTTAATTGAAAATAAATTACACATAAAAAAATGTTTGCTTATGAGTAGGAAAACACATAGCTGTATTATTGCTTTGTTTTTTAATGTATGTAATAAATGAATGATAGTGTTTCCGTACAAAAATAAATAGAAATAACTTTAATGTAAATCCATGTTTATTTCTCATGATAATATGATGTAGTCTTTGACACATCTCCTCATTAAGACCTTCTGTGTTTTAAGACCTTCTGTGTTTTAGAAACATTCTTCAGCAGCAGTTGACCTTCTTAAGATAATTTCAAAATGAGTTTATTATTTAATATTATGTTTAGCTGTTTGGAGAAAAAAGTTTTCCAGTATGACATTTTTGAAAGTTTAACTTTGTTGTCTCACATGTCTACTCACATTTGAGAGTACTGAAAAGTTACTAAATATATACAAAAAATTCAAAGCCATAATTAAAAACAAATTTTAGGTTTTTTTTTTTAAATTTTGAAATCCTTTAATATTTTCTAAATTAAATTCTATATATAAAAATTCAGATAGATAATGGACAAGCTCTTGTTTTTTAATCACTTCTTTGTAAATTCTAAACACTTCACAGCAGATTTAATAACATACAGATTCTTCACTTTTGCTCTTTTTTTTTAGAATTCTTCATGTTTCTATCCCCATATAAGATGAGATAATATAAAATAACAATATATTTAAGTTTTAAAGGATGGTTCTGCAAAGTGCTTACATGACATGGAAGTGGAATATTATTACAGGTAAATTCATTGCTAAATTATGATTCTCAAATGCTTTTCAAGATCTTTTATTGAAAGATGTAGCATCAATGTTACAGTCAAATTCTATAAAAATATCACTGACACTTTCAAGCACTTTGAGGAGATCTGTGAAAGCAAAACCGAAATGAATGAAAAACTACTGTACCAACTAATATCAATCAGCAGTTATTCCTTTTTAAAAATTTACAGTATTATTCTCTGTTACATCTATATAAAACTACTTACCAGAACTGTAAGGGAAATGTTTTACCAGTTGTCCAAACAAGTGGAAATATATTTTGCAAATATAACATAGTAAGTCAGTTAACATTAGTAAGGGTGCAAAACATGACTGTGACCATCACTCTGTTGGAAGAGAGGCCTTTTCTATATTTCAGCTTGCAGTTTAGCACGTTTTTTTCCTTACATGCTTTGAAATAGTTTGAAATCATGTTCTGATAAATTGTGCAGGCTCAGGAATTATTCTGTGTAAAAATTTTGTATGTTTCTTGACTTTAGACTGACTGTAGTTTCACTTCTCTTACAACAGTTTTCTTTTAAAACATGCTTATATACTTCATATTATTACTTTAGCACAGTATTTCCTTGAAGAAATTTAGCTCCTCTTGTATTTTACTAGAAAAAAACTGAAAAGGATTCAACTTGAGTTCTTCCCTTTCATATTACATAACATTAATGTATTGACCCTTTTTGACAGATAAGACTTTTCATATAAATTCAGAATTAAACATAAAAAACTGATTTGAGATTAATTTTCTAAATATTTTTGTTTACATTAACATGTGCTTAAAATATTAGAAACCAGTGGTAAGACAACACAGGTTGAAATAAGGTCAAGTAATAATATAAAATTAAGGGGATAAATGTAATCAATACTGGTTTATGAAAAACAGTTCAGAGATTTTTTTGTTTTCTACCTTTTAAGTTTTAAAATTTATTTTGGAATTACTTTTATTTTAATGTCATTACACATTATTTCACAAAACTGCAATATTGCTATTACATTCTGCAGTTTTGATATTTGTTACTGTCAAAGTATAATAAAGTGTTTTCCCATTGTATTTCTTTTAGTTTATCTATTAAAACATTTTAAATAGCCGGTAGTCAGTGATTCTATCAAAGTGGAAGATTAATGTTTAAATTACAGCAATCCTTAATGTCTAGAATAAAATAATAAAATAAAATATCAGTAGTGGGACAGATGAAATATTTCTTACAGATGATGAAATACAGAAAAATAAAATACTGTATTAAAAGTGACAAAAAGTTAAAATAATACTTTGTAATCCAAATTTTAATGCTTAATATTGTTAGAGGAAAATACATCATTCAGGATCTGACAACCTGAGAGAGATAAGACTGCTGCAGTTCCATACCCTCAGGTCCAGCCTGTAGCAAGGCTGAAAATTTCCAGCCGGTACAAGTACACAGAGTGAACACACACACCCCTACATGTATACATACATGGCCAACAGCCTCAGATCACAGACAGTCATTTAGAGCACTCACATGAACACAAACAGCCCCAATGGCCTGCTTTTTTTTGTCTGAGCAAGATGGTGGTCTAATCGTGAGAATATATGCATGTGTGTACAAGGTGGACCCCTCCAGCAGATGAGCTCAGACATTCAGTCTACCCAGTAGCTGCCCCTGGATCCCAGTCTGCCTGGTTGCTGTCACCTGAACACAGGAGCCCCCAAAGCCACAGCCCCGCTACAGCTGAGTACAGATCCCCTCATTCGCACACACCCTTTCTCCCTCCCACCACCCCAAGCTGTCCAGGAGTCCCCCAGTGCCACAGCCAGCCCTGCCATGTTCTTACCTTGCCTGTTCTCACAGCCAGAGCTGGCCCTTAATGACACATACACTCCCAGATCACTTCACCTGCTCACTGACTGGTTTGACCTGATCTTCACTCGTTATCACACACTCGCACACCTACACTCACTCCAGTTGCTGGCAACACAGACTCCCATATACATACATGCACATGGATAAGAGCCCCTTACCAGAAAATACTTGAAGGTGGAGTTCAAAAAAGCTAAACCACTTCCAGCCCATGGTCTGACTCACCCCCATACACACAAAACAGAGACCCCTCATCCAGGGAAGAGTTAGAAAGGAATTTAACATGAAGACAGGACAGATGGAACTATCAGGAACAGGACATCGCCAGACAAGCACACACACCTGCTCCTGCTTACACATGTACAAACCCTTTTATTCCCTTATCCTTCTATTTCCCATAATTGTTGCTCTCCAAATCATCTAAACCCTTCCCTTTTCCTGCCTTTGGTACCTCCTCTAAGCATCCCAAAATGGTCTTCCTCTGCATCTTATAATGCGTCCCACAGCCCTAGGCAGTAACCCCCATTAGTCCAAAGGGTGTTATGGAGAACCTCTCCCCTTCTCTCTTCCTGATGGCTTTCATGCTCAGACACTGGGGCTGAGGGTCTCCTGAGACAGCCCAGGGAGGGGCCCAGACAGGGTGTCTCTTCTTCTGAGTCCTCAGTTTGGGTTACCACTTGCCATTGTGCCTCCTTGTGCTCCTCTGGCCTTGTGAAGATGGTCCTTTGATGGGCTGATGTCCCTTCTGATGAGCCTGGGAGTAGCCATGCAGATATTTTGGGGGCTCCTAATCTGCCATGGTATCTCTGTGTTCCTTTGTGGGTGTGGAGACAAGAATTTTTTATCGGATAATCTACCAAATATGTTTCTAGAAAAATAGATTTTCAATTTCACTTTAAATAAAAAAAATGAAAGCTTCGTCCACAGAATCCCTGTCTTTTGAACATAACTGGATATAAATGATTATTTTGGGATATTATACAGAACCTGAATTTATTCTGAAGATTCCTTTGGGCACTGAAGTGAGTGGCAGCAGAGACAGTAACTAGTAGAGAGTGTACCACCACATTTGACAGTCTGAAGCATGACTCAGACATTGTTAGAAGTCTCAAGGACTGGGAGAAATAAATCACATCAAATAAATGAAAAGCCAGTGTGAAAAAAAAAAAAAAAAAAAAAAAAGATTTATTTCAATTAGAGTCACAGAGATGAAAGTGAGAATGGTTGGGTGTCTTGCAATTCAAAAACATAAGTGCTTAGACAACCTTGGTCTCCTTTGAAGCACTAAAAGATAATTGAAAAGCAAATTTCCAAGAGAATCATCTGTAGTAGAACCTCCATGGATTCAGTTCCAAGACTTCGGCCTCTATTTCTAAAATGGTAAAATGAATATAATTTTAAACAAATAAACAAAGGTTAAAAACTTAATGGGAATTATGTGGATTGACACAGATTGATCTGATGGGTGAAGGACACAAAGTTCTGGCATGGTACGTTCATTTGAAGATAATTGCTTTAGAGGTGGATGTCAAACAGCAGGTTTTATTTGGTGCATTTTGCAGACCTACAACATCAATAATCTTTTATTTTATCAAGTCATATTTAAGAAAGTAATTATTTCAATAGAAAAATTGAATTGGAAAAAAAAACCTGGTCAAGCACATCTTATGATCATGAACAGAAAACAGTACTTTTTTAGCATTTGATTAATTAGATGCTTATACATTAGAAGTCATGATGATGAACAGATTTGACCTTACACCCTGTTCTGCTCTGTTTATAAAATAATTACACGGAACAAATCCCATCCAGTGCTAGGCCTCTAGGAACCGAAGGTTTGCTCTGCCTGTGACACTATTACTTATCCTTATCTACTCACTGAAGGAAGACTTTTAAACCTGAGAACTTATTTTTCTTAGAAAAAAAGGAATGTTAAAGAAAGAAGGAAGAAGTCTTTCCAAAGGCAGAAAAAATGCAAAACATATTTAGTAGGTCTGGAGTTATGTATAAATTTACACAAAGAACATTGATGAAAAACCAGTATCAAATTGTTGTGAGACAATAGTAAATTTTGGTCACTAGCCAATTTAATCTGGTATATTTCAAAAATACCTATATATTATTTAGTTAATTCTTCTTAAAAAGAAATTAAACAATATGTAGATAATGTCATTTACACAAGAGGAAAGAGAGCCTACTTGCACTTGCCTTAGTCCAATATTGAAGCCACACATGAGGTCTAACTCCCTGAGTGCACACAGAAAAGACTGGACAACATGGGAAAACTCAAGAGATGGTGTTAAGGAGGCCCATGTGCAAACAGACCATGAGACTGGCTGTACTATTGTTGGTTTGTGACCACAAAGACTGTAGTTTAGAACTCTTCTCTAGAAAATACTGGCTAGGAGCCAGGTCAGAAAGATGCTCATCTGCACTTCCAGCTATTAGTCATAGTTTTCAGCTGAGACTGGTGACTGACCATGTCAGTACTTCAACCTATTTCAAATAAAATCAGATTAATTTAAACTAGAATAGAAATGAGTTGCAGTTCTGCCTGAGGGAATACAAACTTGTATGTGCGTATGCCTTGTGTACCAAGCATCAGATAGGATAAGATATTAATGTTCCACTTGTCCTAACTTGTCTAGTGCTTAAAGCACTCACTACAGGGGAAGGAAATCTTTGGAGTGGGTATGTGTATTTCATTTAACATCTGTCAGGAATAAAAAATAAATAAACCCCCAAAAATGGTAGAACAAACTATTGTTTGTTTAAGAGTAGTCCAGGAAGACAGACTTCTTTGTCCAAGTGAATATCCTGAACGTAAGGTTGAATCACTCACTTTCTTTCCAAGGATTTTTTTTCAATCTTTGCCATAGGTGTGAAGTGCAACTAATTCAGTGGGAGAGACTGAGGCTTTTCATTCTGCCTTGTTTTACCTAGAGTGGTCTGTGGACCAGTACTTAATGTACGGTGTTAAGAAGGGGGAGTTTTAAGATGAGAAAATATTTAGCAGATCTCTTCTGTTCTTAATGAGTTCTCTAACCTGTGAGGTATTTTATGAAATAAATAAATATTACTATTTGTTTGTTTAGTTTGCTTGTGGAGAAAAATGAAAAGTGTTTCCTTTAGAAGAAAGGACTTAAATAAATTCAAAATGGGGATTAAGTATAAATTGGCCAGATTCTAAGAACTTTAAACTAAGTTTAGCAGGGGGGGTGCTGGAGTTTTGAGTACCAGAGAAGAGCCAGGGGGTGCTGATGTGTTAGGAATCAACAGGGAAAAACAATTGTGAAATGCCTCAAAGGAATAAGAACATGTTCTTCTAAAAAGGTGACACAATCGATAGCTCAGCTGAAGTAGCTCTATACTAATGCATGCAGCATGGGTATCAAACAGGAGGAGTTGGAAGTCACTGTGCAGCTAGAAAGCTGTGATCTAATTGCTATCACTGAAACTTGGTGAGATGAATTGTGTGACTGAAGCACTGCAATTGACAGCTATAAACTTTTCAGAAGGGACAGGGAAGGAAGGAGGGGCAAGGGGGGTTGCACTCTGCCAAAAAATGCACTGACTGAACAGAGCAGTCTTTGAAAAACAGTGATGAGAGTTTATGGGTAAAAATTAGGGACCAAGACAACAAAGAAAACCTCAGGGTTGGTATTTACTTCAGACTGCCCAACCAAGGGGAGCCCTTAGACAAAGAGTTCTTACTTCAGCTACAAGAAGCATCAAACTTGCAGGCTCTGATCCTTCTGGAAGATTCCAATCACTCTGATGTCTGCTGGAAAAGCAGCACAGCAAGCTGTAAACAGCCCAGCAGACTCTTGAAGTGCATGGAGTGTAATCTCTTAATCAAGGTGATAGGAGAGCCCTACCAGAAGAGAAGGATTTCTGGGCCTGTTGCTCACCAACACAGATGGACCAATTGGAGAGGTCAAGACTGATGGCAACCTGGACTGCAGTGATCATGCTCTGTTGGAATTCACAATGCTGAGTGATATAGGTCGGGTGAAGAATAAAGTCAAAAGCCTGAATTTTAGGAGAGTGAACTTTCTGTTGTTAAAGGAACTGGTGTATGGGACCGTCTGAGAAACTGCTCTTAGGGATAAAGGAGCTGAACAGAGCTGGAAGTTCCTTAAGGATATTTTTCTTAGAGCACAAGAGATCTAATAAAATAATAAAATAAATAATTATAAAATATGAAAATACTAAAATAAATAATAAAATAATAAAATACAATATTATAAAAAGAATAGCAGTTACACATATGATAAAATAGCAGGTCAGTTTCTTGGGAATATTTTCTTTTTATTATTGGAGTTGAAAGATTTTTTCTGCTTACCTACAAGGAAAAATTAAAAATTTATGGTTTTCAAAACATTCTGATACCAGAATTGTAACGATAAGACTCTAAAAACCAAATTCTTTTTTCCCTCTTTGATTATGAAAAAATTGAATACTATATTAAGGTTCTGCTTTAGAAAAAATTCCATCAGCACATGTATATACTGAATAAAATGTGTGAATAGAATATTTTTTTAAAATTTTGTATTACTTACTCTTCTTATTTTAATCCTTACACACCTGCTAGACAAAGTAAAAGACATTTGTCAATATTCTCAACACACATATTTTTCTCTACAAGCTGGGGAGGAACATTTAAGAAGTGCAGGATATCTTTCTCCTTCATTCCTATATAGTGAGAGGATTGGTGAACATTTGGAGTTATATGCCCAAATCTAGAACATCAGAATCTCACTACAGGCAATACCAGGGATCCAACAACTCCCAAAATGTGGCTGATGAAAACCAATGACATTTAAAATCTAAGGGGCATCATCCGTTATGTGTATATGATATAAAAGAAGTCAAATTATCTTGATTTCCATTTACTGTTCTATCACAGTAACTTCACACAAAGTTTAATGTACTAGAACAAAACTAGAGCATTACGTTCTTTATGGTAATTTTTTCTGTGCTACCAAAAAGCAAACTGTCAATAACTGTCAATATAACATTGAGCATATAGTCTTGAAGATAAATGAAAGCTATATGTCTTAATGCTACATCCCTAGCTTTTAAAACACCATCAAGTGTTCCTAGATCTGCCATTCATCCTAAGTATACACAGAGTTTCGGTAGAAGTAATACAGCAATTTTAAAGATTGAAAAAAACATAGTTTAGCATATAAGTAAAGTATGCAAAGGACACTACAATTTGCTGTGCTTTGAACTAAAGCAAAATTTTACGGGGAAACCATATGAACTCTTATCCTTCTCTTTAAATATAGCTACTCATGATATTTATTTTCAAAATTGACAAGAGTTTAACTAAGAATGTAATGGTAACCTCAAAACAACTGCATCTGACAGACAATAGCAGATCTAGGTAGAAGCTATTTCTGTTGCTGCCACAGCACTTTTTTTTAAATTTCCCATTTTATTCTATTTCTCTGTGGGAAGGGTCTTAAAGTCCTTCACAGTTCAGAACTTGTCATACTAGGTCACCTGGAAAATGATCCAGACTTCCTAGTCTGTGGGATCTGAATTACAGGTGTCAAGTGAGACAATCTTCCTAAATGACTTTCACAGTCAGTGAACAGAGCTTGATGCCTCTGAAATACTGCTAACAGAACAAACAACATGTTCTTCTGGAGACCTCAAAAATACTGTTTACCTCTACCGAGTATAAAAACATTTAACACTACAACAGCCCTTATAAGCCAATATGCACTATGGTGCCTTCTGAAGTTTTCACCGATTATTCAAATCAGTTTCTGTTCAGACCACATCACAGCTCTCATCTAAATGGAAAAAAATCCTAAACATTTCATTTGGATGAAGACCCAAATATGTAAGTGACATACAAATCAGATTGACACCATCCTTCATATTAACATCCTTCGTATTAGCTAGATAACGTTTTTACAGTATGAGACTGGAAAATGGTATAATGGCATTTTGCAAGAACAGGATGCAATGATATATGATAGCAAATTTATATGATAGCAAAAAGTTACAGCTTTTGTTAATATCATATCTCCTGATTTGTTCTTCAATGCCAAGGGAAATAAATCACCATAGTGCATGGTATTTCTGATTCCTTACTATGCAGCAGAAGGATCTCAGGAGGTCATGGCAAAAATGGGGGTTAGATAGACAGTAGAGAGCTAGTTTATGGTGACCTATATGCAAATATGGCTCTTGAGATAAAGTCATTATTTTTTGATATTTTCTCCTTCCCTTGACATAGTACTGCCAGTAAATATGATATTTTAGAGTTGTCAGTTCTGGGTTTTTTCCTTTTTTTTTTTTTTTTTTCTGAGGACCAGCCTGGACTTCATTCTGTGAGGCTTAGAAAGAGAAAAAAGTCACGTAAATGCATGTTACTGTGCAGTGTCATGCAAAATTTTTCACCAATAGTGGTTAGAATCATGTAAAATGCTTAACATAACTTATTGGACTTTCAGCACAATTCATCAGGAGTACCAGCATTCTTATAGCACTTTTTACACACCTTAGATGATAAAAAAGTCACTTGGCATTTTAGAATTTTAAAGATGGAACACAGAAGCGAGGGAATTTGAATTTATACCACTAGATACCACATTTTTTTGATAAATGTAGCCATGCTGGAAAACATTTTAAAACAACACATGTAACACTGTGAGTGACATATAAAAATAAGACTCACAAGCAGGAAAATATCTTGATACAACTTGAATTACTACTTTAGTCTATTTCAGGATAATTAAATATACATTTATTACAAGTCCTTTTTCCTAATTTTCTTCGGGAAAAAAATACATCTAAACTCACACTGTGTAACTGCTAACAGTTTCAAGAAGAAGATATATTAATTCAGCTGTAATATTCATGTCAACATCTGCAGAACTATCACTTCATTTCCACAGAATAAGCACCTACAGTGCAGTGTAAATGGCAGTGTCAAGTGCTGGATCTTGAGTTTATGCCTCTAGCCAATGGTACATTGTCGTGTTTAACTCCAGCCAGCAACTAAACACCATGCAGATGCTTGCTCACTCCTCCCCCCTTTCAGTGGAATGGGGAGGAGAATTTGAAAAAAAGTAAAACTCCCAGGCTGAGATAAGACCAGTTTAATAGCTAAAATAAAAAAATATAAATAAAATATAATAAAACCAGTTAATAATAATAATAATAACTATAATAATAATTTTAAAAACTACAACAAAAAGAGAGAGAAGCAAAACCCAAGAAAAGACAAGTGATGCACAATGCAATTGCTCACCTCCTACTGACCAATGCCCAGGCAGCAATCTGCCCCTCTCGGACAATTCCCCCCATTTTATACACTGAGCATGATGTTCTATGGCATAGAATATCCCTTTGTCTAGTTTGGGTCATCTGTCCTGGCCATGGTCCCTTCCAGCTTCTTGTACACCTGCTCACTGGCAAAGCATGGGAAACTGAAAAATCCTTAATTTAGGATAAGCACTACTGTCAACAACCAAAACATCACTGTGTTATCAACATTATTGTCACACTGAATCCAAAACACAGCATTGCACCAACTACTAGGAAGAAAATTAACTCTATCTATCTCAGCCAAAACCAGGACATACATGTACAAATGAATGGGAAGTTTTTTGTTGGCAAGAATCCCTTATTTATCAGTAACATTTGACTAATTCAGCACAAACATCATTAACTTTTCATTTGACGCTTTGAGTGCTATTTTTTCTCTCCTTATTTCAGTAGTGTGTGTTTTGATGTGGGTCTGTGCAGCCAAGCTGTCTTAATTGTCCATATGTTTGGTATACTAAATATCTGTTCCATGGGGAATATGCAGTTTTTCTTCATGAACTTCAGGTTGAGAAATAATTTTTTGCAGTCAGCTGAATGCCTACTGAATGGTGAAGTGGACATTAGACTTGCTTGACATGTTGGATTCCTCCAGAATATAACCTACATTTTTCACTTGTAACAGATATCCCTACTTTTATAGTAGCTAAACCATTCATTTAACTATTAATAGAGATTTTTTTTCCCCTTCTGTAATAGAAGTGGGTTATTACCTTTTTATTTCATCTTATTGTCATACTCCTTAAATGTGATTTATCTGGCATATTTTTGCCTAACAGATATTTAGATTACAGTAACTAAAACAACTCCATAAGTATTGTCATTACAGGTGTTTTGGGTAACTTTGAATACATTTGGATGCGTATTCAGGTACACTGTATATCGAGATCAGATCCTCTGCTTTTGTCCAAAGCCAGCTGCCCCACACACACCCCCCCAACTCCTGTTTGAGAGTATTCCCACAGCTCCAAGTTAAAGTTATTAGTTATATTTAGTAAGTGTGCACTTCAATGCTAACAGGATGCTTGAGAACAGGTTTATGAACATTGAAACCTGTGCTGATTTCTGGCTCAGAAGCCAATAGACACTTTCAAAGTGCCTGCCACAGAGATATTATTTTTTAAAAAAACTTACTTCTTTTTCCTCTCAGGCCCTGTTTGAATCCCATTTTCTCCCAGTTCCACAGTTTCTCTACATTCAGACCTAAGTACCACCTTCTAACAGAAGAAAGCAAACTGAGTACGTTCCTGACCCTCAGAATTGTCCTCATCCCAGTCCTTGGAACAGATTTCTGAACCTGTTCCTGATTCTCATAAATATGGGGATCTAAGAAAAGGCTGAAAGTTAAATCCAGATACATCCTGTATTCTGTGGCAAAAGGATGAAGAAAAAATAGTTAATCTTTAAATTCTTTTTATAACATAGTCTACTTGGTTTTAAAAATTGGTCTTATATTACCAAGCAGTTAATCAGAACAGAGGAAAATAGAAAAAGAGGGGTTTTGGGTTCATGGAATTTTTTTATAATGTTGTTTCATTTCAAATAAAACTGCTGTTCAGAGCACTAAACTGTTTTCTTACTTCTAAAATGCCCAAGTCAATAAACCTTGGAATGATGATACTAAGAAGAAAGCATATGTCCTAGGGGATCATCAGATTGCACCATGTGAACCACAGTGCCATGGGATTCTTCTATAAGTACAAGTATTTAGTTCCTCATAAAATTTCATGTCTTTTTATAGCAATAACTAATGTGTGGATTTCTAAAATATATAGAGAGGAGTAAAGAATCTCAGTTCTGGATCTTCTAAAATTTTACAAGAACGAGCCGGAATTTAAATGTTTCATTAATATAATATGCTGAGGAGTGGGATATAGAGTACCAATATTTTTTGTTGTTGTTGTCTGTGCATGTCTTTATAGCTCTAGTTTCACTCTAATCTTAGCAGAAAATTGTCTGTGTTTGATATGCATCTGTGAACACAAATCACCAAGTGCTTTTTGAAACACTTAGCTAATGCCATAAAATATCTGGATCTACTATAGATATAATTTTCAATGTATAGTTCTGAAGTTCAAATCAAAGTCAAGTAAGCATATTGTTGAGACATAATTTTTTTAATCTTGGAATCAAATTGTTGTTTGTGATTGATATTCTACCATTCAGAAAAAGCATATTGAACATTGTTTCATGTAATGTATTTCCTTAAGGTATGATTCTCTATAGATGTTACTAAACTTGGGTATGTTTCCAAGCATTCTGGTCTAAAACCGTATGCTTGCCACCTTCTCATTCCATGCCTTCCTTGTAATTTTTTTCTTTCTTTTTAAGAAGCCTGAGAACACAGTCAGATGGAGCCAGCATGCACTAGTATAGACGTATGGATGCGTTATTCAACTTGTTTCTTAAAGAAAAATCCTTTTATCTCTGGAAGTCACTAGATCAGATCATATAGCTGAATAAAGGACACAGTTACATTAATAACATTATTTACCATTTGCTTTTAGTTACAAATTGTCTCTGTTCTTTACGTATCTATGTCATGTAATTCCTTTTTTGCAGCTGCTATATGACAACAGTGATGCAATTGTCTAAATACCCTGGGGTTTAGGGAATTTTACAAGTTTATTTTATAGAAGCTCAGATATTAGTAGATTATAAAAGAAGCACAGATACCTAATATTAAAATAAAATGCTGTAATTTAAATATCTATCTGGAAAAGTAATTATAATTTATAGATAATGAGTTAGACCTCAAAATGTTCATTTTGATGTGCTTTATTGAAGCTGACACAATTACTTCGATCTGCATTAAGTAAAGATCTTTGCCATTGTGTAACATCTCTAAAATATTAATAATTAATATTTAGTTAGTAAAATATGGAAGAGACATAACAGTAAAGTTATTGCTTCTTCAGATAATTTATGTTCCAAGACAGATGAAAAAAACAACCCAAGAACAAAAACAAAACCCAAAAAATCCCAGAAAATAAAATTAAGCCATAGAACCTTCTAAATAATAGCTATTGTTTTTAAATGCAAAATATTTTTCTACATTTACTGAATAAATGGTATATACATATATTACCAAAGATATTATTCTCAACTAAAGTGTAATTCACTTCATAACTTGACAGATTGTCTTAATGTCAATGTCTTTTTGGAAAAAAAAAACCCAAAACCTACCAGAAAAGCAGTGCAAGTGTTTAAATATGCAGAGTTGAAATCCAAAAGTGTACATAAATGAGCTGCAAAGCCAACAAATTGTTGTTGAAATTTCATTGGAAGAAATTCTATTGAAATTCCATTCCATTAGAGATTAAAAATGGCAAATTTTTAAGTACTAGTCTGTCTTTAAGACAGACAAGAACAGTTTTTTTAAAAATTCTAAACAATGCTATGTTTGTGTGAAAGCAGTATCAGACTTTTTTTGTTAACATGCTCCTTATTTTTGTATATTTTTGTAACTTGTAATTGATTTTCATGTAAAATGATAGATAATGCATATTAAAAGACCCAAATATATTTTACATGTTTTGTTGCTTACCATAATCCTATATACTTAGAATCTCATATTAAGTAGGAAGCAAATGTGAATCTGCTTTATGATTTTTTTTCCCTTTTATTTCTTCATATTTTGAACGTTATTACTCTAGGTTTTCTTCAAGAAACTACCAACAACAAATCTCAGACAATGATTGTTTAATAATTCCCACTGGGTGCATGCATAGACTCAAAGTCATAATTTCTGTGACTCTCATCCTGTTGAATACTATTTATGTAAGTAAAGCCTCTTCAGAAGTTATTTTTGTAGCCTAATTATTGCAATTTCTCACAGGAAAAGTTCATCTGTCAATGCAGTTGCTCAAACTGACTTTCAAATCAGAGGTTGTCATACATGTAAAATCTTTCCACACTTAATTTGAAGTTCATAAGTCTATATGTTTATTGTTTGCAGAAAAAAAATGGTTTACGCTGTCTTCTTCTATTTACCAAGGAAGAGTCTGCATATGTATTTCAAGACTTTTTGAATGCTATAAATAACAGTTCTACCTCTGTTTCACAATACCACCTGTGAAAAATGGATGCTTTTGTACTCACTTGTAAGCTTTGTGCTTTTGAAAACTGAAATATTTTTTAAATTTCCCTATTCGGTTTTCAATTACATTTAATAAAATTTTAATATGAATTTTACAATTTCTCAGCAAGACTAATAGGGAGATAAAAAATTCTGACAAATCGGAATATTTTGAACCATTAGCAGAAATTTTAAAGGCATTTATTATTCTTTTTTTATTAATGTTTGAAAAGCTTCCTTAATGTTATCATGTTTACCCCTGAGCTTTTCAGATATTGAAATGTTTTGAAAGTTTTTCAGATTCTGTGTGCTACCTGGGAATCCATACATGCTCTTTCAGATATTTTTGGATAAGAGTATTTGACACTACTTAGATTTGAAAATAATCGGTTTACTTCTGTCTCCTCAATTTGCTGAGCCTTCTTATATGCTGAAGATGACTGACAGAAGGCAATATGTTTTAGTAGCCAGGATAAATCTTAAATATTAACTTGGAGCCTGAAGAAATCAAGACCTATGCCTTCAGAGTCAGTAAATGAATACAGCTAAAAACATGTTACACCCAAGGCAACCAAGTATGTATTTTTATGGATTTGAAAATACAAAGAAAATTTTTGTTCTAGAGTATGTGCAATGTACTACATGACTACTTCTGATGTTTTAACTTCTGTTTAGAGATTCAAATATTTATACTACATTATAAAATCTAACTGAAAATTTGCAGTTAACCTAGTGAACAGGACCCATCTTAACTTAGAGAGGTAAATTACATAGTCACTAATAATTAGTACAAAGATTAAACTAGGATTGTTTGTCTGCTATTTAAAGTCTTTTTTTCCTCTTTATATTCATTGTGAGGTGAATTCCATAACTTTAGTGCACAAAACTTGTCAAAGGAATAATCTCTCAGAAACTGAATCTTCCAAATGAATGTATGTTTAAACACTAGAACCTAAGTAAATAGTATGTTATATAGTATAATGCATATTTATATCAGAGCAAGATTGTGCTAAAATAGAGAAATGTATGGCCACAATAATGAAATGTCACTATGTTTATGAAGATTCCTGACTAATGTAAATAAATATCTTCCTTTTAGGGCAGCTGAAAGCAGGACTTAAAAAAAAAAAAAAAAAAAAAAAAAAAAAAGCAAGTAAGCAAGCGATTTAACATGGATTTACTAATCCTAAAAGAATGGTGGGGGAGAAGGATGTCTGAGTGTTTGGGTTTTTTTCAAAAATCTTCCGTGTGTCTAGGAGAAGACTTGGTCTAAATGTTTGTAATGTAGACATCTAATTTTGAGTTCAATATCTAGTCTTTATTTAGAGTCAGAAGAGAACAAAGAGGTATTTTTCAGGAACATTTAATCTTTAATTTTAAAGTAGACTCTAAAATAAATCAGATGACTCATGGTCTAGAGTGTCTATTTTTTCCTGTTGACTAGCAGGAAAGCCTAAGTGTAAGTATCTCCAATATAAAATTGAAAAAATTGGATGTGATGAATTTACTCAAAAAGCCTTTGAGAAAGGAGTGAATAAACCCCTTCTACTGTGTGAAGCGTTACAAGATTGTAAGTGTGGGAGCAGTGTTATTATAAGGCAAATACAGGTTTTCATCTGGAAAAAGGCATCCTTCTAAACTAAATATTGCAAAAGAACATTCCCTGTCCCTGGAGTTTGGGTGTTTATACTGTAAAACTGTTCAAATCATATCCAGTAACAATTTTGGGCCATGCCACAGAACATTCTCCCAAAAAACTCCTGCAAACAGTATGATAAGGTATTGGCCACAGACAGTTCACAACGAGCAGTGGCATGGGACCACCCAGTTTTGAAGGCTAAAATAGATTAATGAAGTGTACACAGTTGGTCAGAGTGCCAGAAAACTATCTGGCAAATCATATACAGCAAATAATTTGGCAGATACAGTCCCTCACCTGCCAAACTTAAGAGTACACAAGTACAATCTTTTCTGTTAAGAACATTTCTATTTTAGCATACCATGTAAGGAACTGCACATCAGTAAGTCTTTAGAAGGTATAATACTAACTATTATTATTATTTCACATATGGTCACCCTTTTTCAAAACATTCATACGACATCTCCACTAAATACTATTGTCCCCTAGGGGACAGAGTTTCTGTCTGTTTGTGTAGTCTGAGTTCTTTAATAATAAAAATATTTAATGTAATTTAATTTTATATAATCCCTAAATGTTTATCTTGGTCATTTGCTTCTGACTGATTGCACGATGAACTCCTCTTAATTATAAATGAACCAGTATATTTATTAAGTTTATTTAAATATAGGACACAAAACAAATTATTTTCTAATAAAAAGGATATATTGAAATGAAACATTCTGGAATACATAGTAACTGCTCTTTTTCTTTGCATCAGCTGTTAAAATGTTCCAATCTTAGAAACCCAACTTTGTGGAGAAATAAAAAAAAAAAATGTTCAACTTTGTAGGCTTTGTGCAAGCTGTCAGGAAAATCAACAGCTGGCTTGCACAAGCTACAGTAGCTCTGCTTTTTATATGACATGAAATCATACCATATGCCTCATTAAAGAAGTGTGTGGAAGGGACGTTAAAATATTGTGAGATATCTCTTCATGAAGACATAAATATGTAACTGACTTTCCTCCCCCCTTTAGCAGACTTGAGGGCTAAATTTCTTAGATTTCAGGTATTTATATCTTCAGTATTAGTTTTAATGGTTTAGGCAGGGCACCTGTATTCGTACCTTAATCTTTTTTCATTGCTATTGCAGACAAAAAACCTGAACAATCATACATTGTAATCATATAACATATCACAATGGAAAAAAGGTTGCACTCAAAATGTAAACTGAAGTCACTAATGATGAAGTCTCAGTTGCTAATATAACTTGTCCCTCATGCTTTGTTTAGAACTAGCTGTAATGAAAGAAATATCTTCTACAATATTCAAGGTTGTGAAATTAATGAACTGCATGCAACCAGAAAGGTTATTAAAAAAGATCAGGAAAATTTCAAAGATCTTGCCTCATGGGCTTTTGGTTTCTTTCAAATGAAAGTAAATTAATTTGTCTATGTGCTTTTTATCACCATAAAAATATATTTAAGTATGCATTTAAATCCTTCTGATTCCAAGTTCAAAAAGTAAAATCACTCTCAGATGTTATTTAAATGTGTTTCAAAGTATATAAACAGCATTTATGCTTTTAATCATTTAGGGTTATGAAATACAAGTAGATAAGTCAATACGGAAGCAAACAACTTCATGTTTTTCTGTGGTGGGTTTGTGTGTGTCGTGGAGTTTTTGGTAGTGGGGGAGGGGGCTACAGCAGTGGCCCCTGTGAGAAGCTTCTGGAAGCTCCCCTGGCTCCAAGTTGGACCTGCCTCTGGCTAAAGCCAAGCCAATTAGCTGTGCCTCTGTCATAATGTATTTAAGAAGGGGAACTTGGTAGCAGGAGTTGGAGTTGTGAGGAAGATTTGTGAAAAGGACACCTATGCAAACACCAAGGTCAGTGAAAGAAAGGAGGAGGAAGCAGAGCCGGTGTGCTGATGCAGAGATACCGCCTGCAGTCCGTGGTGAGAGGGCAGAGCCATCCCGCCCTACAGGTCATGGAGGTCCACAGTGGAGAAGATGTCCACCTGCAGCCTGTGGAGAACCCCCCCAGTTTCTCCTGAAGAAGACCGGGACTCTGTGGGAAGAAGCCCCTGTTGTTGTACTTTGGTGCTGGGAAGACTGCAGCACGCGGCGGGGTCCCGTGCTGGAGCAACTCGGGAAATGCTGCGGCCTGTGGGAAGGACTCACGTCATAGAAAATTCTTGGAGAACAGTCTCCCATGAGAGGGGAACCAATCTGGAGCAGGGGAAGAATGTGAGGAGTTCCCCTCCACCAGGAAGAAGCAGCAGAACTGACTGCACCCCCCATTCCCTGCCCCTGAACTGCTGGGAGGAAGGAGGTAGAGAAATCGGGAGCAAAGCTGAGCCTGGGAAGAAAGGAGGGATGCAGGGAAGGTGTTTTTAAGATGTGGTAATGCTTTTCACTATCCTACTCCGTCCCTTAATTGTTGTTGTTGTTAGTGTCTGAATTAAATTTATGTTCTTTTTAATTCCCCTAATGAGTCTGTCTTTTGTCCATGACCATAATGGGTGAGTCATCTCTGTCTGTCTTTATCTCGATTTCTGAGCCTTTTGCTTTTTTGCCTGAGGGACAAGGGGTGGGTGAGCGGCTGTGTGGTGCTCAGTTACCATCTGAGCTTGAACCACAACATTTTCTCATGTAATTTGAATATTAGAATAAAATAAATTGAAAGCTCTTAGTATTGATTATTAGATTAATATTCAGAAGTGTTTATAGACAAAACAAAGTATTGGTATTGTATTATTTGAAGTTGCATGCTTTCAGAGTCATTAATCTTTTCCTATATATTTACCTTGAAAATGAATACTGAATACCAAAATCTAAGGATTTAGAACAAAATGACACCCCCCCCAAATGTATTCATAAGAATATCCAAAATAAAGTTCTATGATCTACTAAATTATTGATCTAAATTGAATGTTGTAATCCACCTGTGCAAGTGTTTCTTATAGTCCCAACAAAAAAAGACACTCAAAAAGCATAAGGTATTGCTTAAAATACCATTTATTAGAGCTAACATGAAAAATGAAAAAAAAAAAAAGTATAGATAACCTTACATCCCTTCCATAAGCTTACTTGTTATGCTGTATTGGATGGACCTCCAATTTGGGTAAAGCACATAGCACAGATCCTGTCCATGAAGAGGTTCCCTGACTTTTTGGTCTTTAGAGTTTTGATTGCATACTCTTAGAAGAAAACAACTCTATTCATCATTTCTACAAGGATGTTCACATGAGAACATGCTGTTTTACCTTAACGTAAAGAGAAGGACATGTAGGTGGTCTAATTTCATTGCCAAATGGGTGCTGCCTGCAGGTTCATCTGTTACAATTAGCTGGATAAGTTTATCCAGTGGCCGAGGACAAAGCACAGGCCTGGACATACACTAATGGTTGGGTGGATCAACTGTTGGGTGGATCACAAACTCCTTGATGTGCAATAGTCTTCCAGTTAGAATCACTGCTCACCATTTGAGGTTATTAGACTTCAGGTGGGCCTGTGCAAACCTCTTGAATTTCAACAAGGTCAAGTGCAAGGTCCTGCACCTGGATCAAGGCAATCCCATGCACAGATACAGGCTGGGTGATGAGTGGATTAACATCAGCCCTGTGGACAAGGACTTGGGGGCAGTAGTGGATGGAAAACTGAATATGAGGCAACAATGTGCGTTTGTAGCCCAGAAAGCCAACTATATCCTGGGGTGCATCAAGAGAAGTCTGGCCAGCAGGTTGAGGGAGGTGATTCTTCCCCTCTACTCCGCTCTCACGAGACCCCATCTGGAGTACTGCATTCAGCTCTGGGGTCCCAACATAAGAAGGACATATAGACCTGTTGGACTGAGTCCAGAAGAGGTCCACAAAGATGATCACAGGGCTGGAACACCTCCTTTTTGAGAACAGGCTGAAGAGTTGGGGTTCTTCACCCTGCAGAAGGGAAGGCTCCGGGGAGACTTTATAGTGGCCTTCCAGTATGCAGAGGGGGCCTACAGGAAAGATGGGGGGAGACTCTTTATCAGGGAGTGCAGTGATAGGATGAGGGGTTACAGTTTTAAACTGAAAGAGGGTAGATTTAGATTAGATATAAGGAAGAGATTCTTTACTGTGAGGGTGGTGAGATACTGGAACAGGTTGACCAGAGAAGCTGTGGATGCCCCCTCCCTGGAAGTGTTCAAGACCAGGTTGGATGGAGCTTTGAGCAACCTGACCTAGTGGAAGATGTCCCTGCCCATGGCAGGGGGGTGGGAACTAGATGATCTTTAAGGTCCCATCCCACCCAAATCATTCTATGATTCTATGATTTGTGTTTCTGCAAGTGTACATAAACCTTTCCAGGAAAATTAAGGAAGAAACACAACACTTTCAGAACTACATATTTGGAAAAAATGGGTTCATTTCCTGAATATTAATTTATTTGAAATTAAGTAGGATTCTTTGTCTTTTCTTTTTTCTCTGATGGGTGACTTTGGAAATCTGTGGAAAGTCTACTGGAAGGTTTACAAAAGGGAAAAAAATATTTCTACAGAAACAATTTAAGTGGTAACATTTTCATTTTTACTTCTGTATTGTAGTTCATGAATCTGTGCAACAGATAGATCCCTGTTCTCAAGGAAAAATAAACCACAGGAAGCAACAGACAATTTCCTCTGTAGGATGAAGGGAATCCATGTTTGGTTAACCTGAAAAATCAAAATCAGCATAGATTAACATTATTCATAAGTTTCCATTTCACAGAATCACAGAATCATCTAGGTTGGAAAGGACCTTGAAGATCATCTAGTCCAACTGTGAATTTACCATCTCTGATATGTTTGTTTTGGTAAAAACCGGTGCCTCACTAGCTTACATAGACAACAAGCTTTAAGTTAAGTTAAGCAGTTATTCATTCAGCTTTGTTAATAAGGTCTAATAAATTGATGATTGCAATATATTTTAAAACATAGTCTTGATTCACTTGTATTACTCTAGCTTTTATACCTACATATCTCTCTGAAGCAGTGTGGTACTTTGGGCATGCATCATTGTTCCATTATTTTCTCTACAAAAGACAATAAAGAAGCTGCTGGTTTTGCTCTTGTCCAGTAGTGTATCTGTTTTATTTAACCAAACTGTGGAGTTTTCTTTATGCAGCCACTGAAGCGACTATCTTCTTTTTAAGAGCATACAAACTGTTTTCCCTAGAAAATTCATGAATGACAACATTGTTTCCATCTGGAAATACGTAAGTTGTGGCAGTAAACATCGTAAAACAGATGTTGCAGCTCAGAGCCAATATTACTATTTATCTGTCTACGTTTATCTTTACAAATGTTTTATTTCAATTTCTGTGAAACATGAAAGCTGCAAATCTTCACTTGTTTTTACAGCAATAGAAAAAACAGTAACTATAAACCACTCCACTATTTCAAATATAAAATTGAAGTCTTCTGGTAGTAATTTATGAGTGACAAAAGAGATTACTCAACAAATATATTTTCACTGGAATTGCTTTTATATGTGTTACATTGCCCATAGATTGGGGGGGGAGGGGCACAGACGAGGATGTTGTGGACATTTCCATTAGATGTCATCTCCACAAAGAGAAGATGATTAATATGTTGTGAGGACAAAAGACAAAATTTATGGATATATAATATACTGGCTATGACCTGGATTTGTATTTCCAACACTGACCTGTTGGGTTTTCTGAAGAGAGGTTTTTATATCAGCATATCAACATTGCTACTGATGAAAAGCATTTAATGTTTAGTTTGGGTTTTTTGGTTTGTTTTTTTTTTTGTTTGTTTGGGTGGGGGTTTTTTTGTGGTTTTGTTGGTTTTTTTTTTTTAATTAAGAAATAATATAGTATCACTGGCATTGGAATGTAAACAATTAAACTTACTGTAAGACAATTTAGCTCTCCAGATTCCATCAAACATATTGAACAAGGATTATACATAACTGATTAAAAATACGTCTAGTGGCTAGGTATCTGAAGCACTCTCATAACACTGAGGAATCTGACACAGATCTTAAGGGAGACTAGTGTCTTTCTGGATCACCACTTTACAGTCAGGTGATTTACCCTAATGAGTGTCAAGTGGCATGAGATCCCTATGATGAGATCAAAGAATTCTGGTTTTGTTTCTTGAGCATTCTAGCAGCTGAAATTCATAAACAACAAACACCACATCTAGACAGTTTAATGTAGCAGTATACAATTTGGAGTTAAATTCCACCCTTGATTTCTGCAATCTTATTCTGTTTTTTCCAAATCTTATCCACCCTTGCATGTTTGGAAGTATTTTATATTACTCATTTACTTGTATCCAAAGTAACTGCCAGAGGATCTTCTAATTAACTTGTCTAACATCATTTGGTTTGCACAATTAGATATATGACTAGCTCTAAAGATTAATGTAGAGCTTCAGGTGAGCACTCCTGAAAATTAAATTGGCTTGTAGTCTCTTTGTCTTAGCCTGACCCTCTGTGCCAGCCTGACTTTCCCAAACTGAGGTGGCATTTAGAAGTAACAATCACATCCACAAAGTAATTCTATCTCTTCTAACTCCCTAACATAAGCAGAATTACCAATTGAAGCAAACAATAGATTACTTTCATGCAAACAAGCTTGTCAAAAACAGTTTCATTTAAATGCTTTGATAAAATTCCTTTCCCTGGGACACCCAGACCCTGATCTTTCATGATAAAACATTTCCTAGAGATTTTTAGTGAAGTCCAATAAGCTTTCCTCAC
Source organism: Strix aluco (assembly GCF_031877795.1). NCBI lineage: Eukaryota > Metazoa > Chordata > Aves > Strigiformes > Strigidae > Strix > Strix aluco. Next base: position 83,395,604 of record NC_133932.1, on the reverse strand, counting down.
TTTGATACTAAAGAAATTTCATGGACATGAGGGAAAAGAACGTAGTTTAAAATGTGTCAAAACTGAATAATCAGTCCTTGTTTGTTCCATTGAGATGGCAAGTAATATAATTAAATGTGCTATGCCTTGCTGGCACTTGAACACACTTCTTTCATCTGGAACTGTACCTGTGATTTAAAGTTAGCCATAAACAATATTCTTCCCTTTCTTCTCTAAGTGCCAACTTATTAGTTAAAAGCCTGCTGCCATACGGTGAAGCAGTATGAGCTGAAAAAAAAATTAATTAAAGTAAGCTTCTAAAGAAAGATCTTTCAGAAGAAAAGTCTATGTGATTTTCAGTAACAAATACTGGTATTTGAGTATCGTTTTTAACTTAAAAAAAAATAAAAAGACATTATTGTGTACGGAAAAAATTAATAAACAAAACCAAGGAATAAGCATGCCATTTCCATCATGTCCTAGTCTTGCAAGTTGCAGTATCTTGACAAAGCTTTTTCCCCTTAAACTGAATTCCAGGACCTTCGTATTAGAATGAAATAAAACAGCTGGCAGGACTAGCCTGCCCAACATCATCAAGCCATTATGGTACTTTCTGAATTAATCTCTATTCAGGTGTCATGGTTTAAACCAAAGATGCTTGCAGCTTTGTTGCAATGCTTGCATGCTTGTGTTCTGAAAGAATTAATCGCTGGAACTCACTTTACTTGACTGAAGTTGTAAATGTATTGAATCATGAGCTAACTTCCATCTGTACAGAGATTTTTCTTCATACATACCTCTTTAAATTAGGTCTAGTGGAAAATTTGGGATTAGACTACATAGATTGGTGTGGCCACTTCCAGGATAAGTTACCAACTTTGATTCAAGACAACTGTCTGGCCTATAGTGGCAATAATATATGCTAAAGTGCTTCTCAGTTTGAAAATAGCTAGTTAAGATGTCTATTTCAAAATGAGCAGTTGAACAAACACACACTTGTCTACTAGGGGCAGTGTTGTCTGGTGACTTGAGAAAACAGCTTGTATGGCTTGGCTTATTGAACATCAGAAATCAGGAGGAAGTCAGATTTTTCCTCTTGTCAAGGAATTAGATGCCAAAGAAATTCAACTTGGAGGAAAACACATTATTTCTATTGAAATGATTGCGTTGAGAGGTACCAGCTTCTTTATTATTTTCCATATTTTCAGTTTTCCTTCTTGTTTTCATTAAGTTGCATGGGTCTTAATTTTAAGGATACTAAAGTTGCTAAAACATTCAAAAACACTGTATTGATATAATTTCTTATGTACATTTGCTCCAAGTAATGACATGAAATCGGTGTCTAATTTTATGGGATACAAAATTTTAAAATGTTTACTGATTTGTGAACCTGAACTGTGAATATTATTCCATTGCTTTGTTATGTCATTATGTGATACCAAGATTTTAAACTTTTTCAGAGGAGACTAGGAGAATTAGTCAGAGCACAGCAGCTCTCAACTCAACAACAAAATTTCTGGAATGTACATTTGGAGTCTTTCAAGTTACCTGAGGGTAGGCTTAAGAGCTCATAAACTACAGAACATTTTTGTTGTTGTTTTAAATTTGGAGAGCACTAAGACATTTTAAATGTTCATGGAAGTGAATAAAATATTACATTGCTAAAGCTAATGAAAATGGTAGGAATGGAAAATAGAAGATAAATTATAACTATACTTATTGTAGTGAGCAAGTTGAAATCAATATTTATTATTCTAATTACATAAATATTCTGAGACGGTTTTCTAAAAGGTGTATATGTCGAGTAGGACTTGAAGGACTTGGACAGAACGGCCTGTACTGCTCCATTGTTAGAGGGGGACGTACTGGAACTTGTAGGCTACAAACCTTGGGAGGCCTGATAAAGGGAAGAGAAAAGCAATGAGAAAAGTGCTGATATGGTGAAGAATTGCTAACCTGTGAGTCATGCTTGATAAAGGGCTGAAGACGGTGCAGACAGCAAGGAATTTAGAGTTTTTTACAGGAGTGGCTTAGTTGCTATTAGTCCAATTGCTAAAGGTTAAGTAGCTACCAATTAGCTCGCGCTGATAAGAATTCTGAAGCATAGCAACCAATCAATTTAACACACGCATCTTCTGATTTTCTATAAAAATGAGTGTTACGTGTAATAAAGTGGAGAACTTTGCTTGCATCAAGCCTGTCTTCCGTCTCTCAATCGTGGCATGTATATTTATACCATTATTTACATAAAAAGATTACATACAGAAAGATATTTTAGTTGTGATTCCATTCAACATGGAAAATATGCAATCTCTTGTAAAGAGTCCAAGGAAAGTTAACTCTATCCTGGCCAAAACCAGAACAGAATGTTAACAGGGTTTAGCCTGATGTGTAAAATTACATATCTTTACAGATTCATCATTGATTTCACAAAAAGTGTACAAAACAATTTTGTATATTCTGTTGCAGGCTAGTTCGATACTAACATAAAAAGTTTTTATTAGACAAATTTTCTAGACAACTTAGAAATTCTGATATTCATTAATCCATGTCCTTCAAGTAGTTATTTTCTCCTTTTTGAGATTTTGCAAAGGAAATATTATTTAAGTATTTTTCCTAGTTATTTACCTGTTCTGAAAATTAAGATGGTAGAAGTGTAACTATTAAGATGATTTTAAGAATCATGTATATTCTAAATATGAACTCTGTTTTGAAGTTCACAGAATCACAGAATGGTTGAGTTTGGGAGACACTTCTGGAGGTCAGTTGGTCCAACATACCTGCTCAAGCAGGGCCACCTAGAGCCCAGGACCATGTTGAGACAGCTTTTGAATGTCTCCAAGGATAGCAAATTGACAACCTCCCTGGGCAACCTGTGCCAGTGCTCAGTCACCCTCAGAGTAAAAAACAGTGTTTCCTGATGTTCAGAGAGAACCTCCAGTGCTTCAGTTTGTGCCCATTTATAAGGGACTGTGTTGGACTGTGTTTGTCTCAACATTGCTGCTGCACCACTACCACTTCCTGGCCTCAGCATCCTGTCGCCATGGAGGAGTACGCTCTGAAGGAGATGAATTGTCCCCGAAAAAAAACATGACATCCACCCGAAGCTCGAGCAACAATATCCTTGGCAGTGCCTGCCAAGCTGCACTTGGGCACGAGCCGGGTGGAGACGAAATCAGGGTGAGGAAGATGTGCGGAGGCTGAAGATGCCACAGGTCAACCCCCTGCCGACATGACCACTGTGAACACCTAGGCATGTGTGCATGGAGGAACATGGGGTGGCACGTATGACAATGAGCTCCGTGGAAATGAGCGGAGAAATCGTGGGGACTGGGACAATAAAAGGACTGCATACTCCTCTCTCAGGAATCTTAATCATCTTGATCTTGATCTTCTTGATTTTGATGATTCCTGCTTCTTTGAAATCACCGCTTGGAACTGGGACTTTGGCGGCGCTTGGAGCTTGGAGCAAAGACCCCATCACCTGCACCGAGACTGAGCCAACGGGACGTTGCTGGATTCATGGTGGTGATAATTAATCTTGCTACATCTCTACCGCTTGTTTGCATAGGTATTCTGACTTTCTCTTTCTTCTCTCTGTCCTATCGCTGTTATCAGTTGTTACAGGAAATAAAGCTTACAAGGTTGTACAGCATCTGACCTCATTTGTGTCTTAATCTTGTTCTTGGGATTGTTTAAGAACCCTCCCTGATATTGGATCGGGACACCATTGTCTTTGGACCTGTCACTGGGCACCACTGAAAAGAGACTGATTCCATCTTCTTTACATTCTCCCTTCAGGTGTTTATATACATTGATGAGTTACCCCTGAGCCTTTTCTTCTCTAGGCTGAACAATCCCAGCTCTCTCAGCCTTTCCTCATAGGATAGATGCTTTAATCCCTTCACCACCTTAGTGGTCTTTTGCTGTACTCTGTCCAGTATGTTCATGTTTCCCTTGTACTGGGGAGCTCAGAACTGGACACAGTACTCCAGATATGGCCTCTTCAGCGCTGAATAAAGGGGAGGGAAGGATCACCTAACTTGACCTGCTGGCAATATTTTGTTTAATGCAGCCCAGGATACCATTAGCCCTCTTTGCTGCCAGGGCACATTGCTGGCTCATGTTAAACTTGGTGTCCACCAGGGCCCCTTGGTCCTTTTCTGCAAAGTTGTTTTCCAGCTTGGTGGTCTCCAGCATCACTGGTGCATGGGGTTGTTCTTCTCCAGGTGCAGAAATTTGCATTTCTCTTTGTTGAACTGCATTCAGCCCATCTCTCCAGTCACTTGATGTCCCTCTGGCATAACAACATAAGCCTCTGGCATATCACCTACTCTTCTCAGTTTGGTGTCATCTGCAGATTTGCTGAGGGTACAGTCTGCCTGATCATCCAGATCATTAATGAAGATGTTGAACAGAACTGTACCCACTATAGACCTCTGGGGTACACTGCTAGCTACTGGCCTTTAACTAGACTTAATGCTGCTTATCACCATCCTCTGTGTCCAGACATTCAGCCAGTTTTCAATCTACCTCACTGTCTGCTCATCCAGCCCATATATCAACAGCTTGTCTGTGAGAATCTTATGGGAGACCGACCAGAGAAGGTGCCCTGCTGGATCTCCACTTTGTGAACAGAGAAGGACTGGTGGATGATGTGGCAGTTGAAGGCCAACCAGGGCACAGGGATCATGAAATAATAGAGTTCTCTATTCTTAGGGAGGCCAGGAGAGGGGGAAGCAGAACTGACATCCTGGACTTCCAAAGGGCTGACTTTGTCTTGTTGGGCACCTGCTTGGGATCCCTTGGAAGATGATCCTGAAGGGTATAGGGGTCCAGGAAGGCTGGACACTCTTCAAGAAAGAAGTCTTAATGGCTCAGGAGCAGGTGGTCCCCAGGTGCTGTAAGAGAAGCCGACACCAGAGAAGACCACCCTGGCTAAACAGGGAGCTTTGGCTGCAACTCAAGGAGAAAAGGAGAGTTTACAGCTTTTGGAAGAAGGGGCTAGCCACTCACAGTGATTACAAAGAGGTTGTGAGGCTATGCAGGGAGGAAATCAGGAGGTCCAAAGCCCAGCTGGAAATTAATCTGTCTTCAGCAATCAAGGATAAAAGGAAATGTTTGTATAAGTATGTCAGCAGCAAAAGAAAGACCAGGGAGAGTATCCATCCCCTGCTAGACGCAGGAGGAAACATGGTAACAAGTGATGAGGAAAAGGCTGAGGTGCTTAATGCCTTCTTTGCCTCAGTCTTTAATAACAAGACTAGTTGTACTGATGGAATCCAGCCTCCTCAGCCAGAAGACAGAGACTGGGAGAACGACACCCCCTGCATTCCAGGAGGAGATAGTCAGTGACCTACTGCATCACATAGACATACAGAAGTCTGTGAGACCGGATGGGATACACCCAAGGGTGCTGAAGGAGCTGGCTGGGGTGCTCACCAAGCTGCTTTCCATCATTTACCAGCAGTCCTGGCTGACCGGGGAGGTCCCGACAGATTGGAAATTGTCCAATGTGACACCCATCTATAAGAAGGGTTGGAAGGATGATGCAGGAAATTACAGACCTGTCAGCATGACTTTGGTGTCCGGGAAGCTGATGGAGCAGGTTCATCATACCATCATACAACATGTGTGGGACAACCAGATGATCAGGCCCAGTCAGCATGGGTTTATGAAAGGCAGGTCCTGCTTGAAAAACCTGATCTCCTTCTACGACAAGGCGACCTGCTCATTGGATGAGGGAAAGGCTGTGGATGTTGCCTACCTTGACTTCAGTAAGGCCTTTGACACCGTTTCCCACAGCATTCTCCTAGTGAAACTGGCTGCTCGGGGCTTGGATGGGCACACGTTTTGCTGGGTAAAAAAATGGCTGGATGGCTGGGCCCAAAGTGTTGTGGTGAACGGATTTAAATCCAGTTGGCAACTGGTCACAAATGGTGTCCCCCAGGGCTCAGTTTTGGGGCCACTCCTGTTTAACATCTTTATTGATGATCTAGACGAGGGGGTGAGTGCACCCTCAGTAAGTTTGCAGATGACACCAAGTTGAGTGGGATTGTTTATTGGCTCGAGGGTAGGGAGGCTCTGCAGAGAGATCTGGACAGGCTGGAGCGATGGGCTAAGGCCAACTGTAGGAGTTTCAATAAGGCCAAATGCCGGGTGCTGTACTTCAGCCACAACAACCCCCAGCAGCACTACAGGCTTGGGGAGGAGTGGCTGGAGAGCTGCCAGTCAGAGAGGGACCTGGGGGTGTGGATTGACACCGTCTGAACATGAGCCAGCAGTGTGCCCAGGTGGCCAAGAAGGCCAATGGTATCCTGGCTTGTATCAGAAATAGCGTGGCCAGCAGGGACAGGGAAGTGATCTTACCCCTGTACTCAGCACTGATGAGGCCGCACCTCAATTACTGTGTTCAGTTTTGGGCCCACACTACAAAAAGGACTCAAGCGTGTCCAAAGAAGGGCAACGAAGCTGGTGAAGGGTCTGGAGCACATGTTTTACAAGGAATGGCTGAGGGAACTGAGGTTTTTTAGTCTGGAGAAGAGGAGGCTGAGGGGAGACCTCATCGCCCTCTACAACTACCTGAAAGGAGGTTGCAGGGAGCTGGGGATGAGTCTCTTTAACCAAGTAATAAGCAATAGGACAAGAGATAATGGCCTCAAGTTGCACCAAGGAAGGTTTAGACTGGATATTAGGAAGCATTTCTTTACAGGATGGGTTGTTAGGTGTTAGAATGGGCTGCCCAGGGAGGTGGTAGAGTCCCCATCCCTGGAGGTGTTCAAGAGTTGGGTCAACATAGCGCTTAGGGATATGGTGTATTTGGAAACTGCCAATGCTAGGTTAATGGTTGGACTGGATGATCTTCAAGGTCTTTTCCAACGTAGATGATTCTGTGATTCTGTGATTCTGTGGAGACAGTGTCAAAGGCCTTACTGAAGTCTTAGCAGACCATATCCACTGCTCTCCTCTCATCTACCAAGCCAGTTATTTCATCACAGAAGTTTATCAAGTTGGTTAAGCATGAATTCCCCTTGGTGAATACTTGCTGACTACCCCTGATGATTTTCTTGTCATTCATGCACCTGGAAATTGTTTCCAGGATTAGCTGCTCCATCAGCTTCCCCCAGATCGAGGTGATGCTGACTGACCTGTATTTCTCTGGGTCCTCTTCCTTCCCCTTCTTGATGATGGGAGTGACATTCGCTTTCTTCCAGTCCTCAGACACTTCTCCTAGTCACCATGATTGATCAAAGATTATTGAGGGTGACTTTGCAATGACATCTGTCAGCTTCCTCAGCACTCATGAATGTTTCTCATAAGGGCCCATGGATTTATGTATGTCCAGTTTGCTTAGGTTAAATAAGTATTCCATTATAAATGGGAATCTGCTCTGACTTTTAAGTCTCTGTTCTGGTAAGAAATCTGAATGAATTGTCACAGAAGTAACAATAGAATTTTATTAAACCTTAAAATATCTCTCTCTCAGGGAGAAGAGTATAGAAAACATATTTTTTAACAAAGAGTGAGCTTGATAGATAAGCTGTTAAATTAACCCATGGACTCTTGCAGTGATACCTAATTACCTTTCCTTGCCTAATGAGAGTATTCATAAATTTAAAGAGTAATGTTATCTAAATTGTAATATTAGAAAGAGGGGCAAATAGAGAAGTAGAAAACTGGTCTTAGGATCAAATAGCTACTTGTACATTCCTGTGGCTCTATACTCTAAAAGAAAACCAGAAAGTTCAGAAGAAAGGAATGAAAGAAGTATCTCAGATTCTTTTCCATCAGAATGAAATGAAGGCAATACAGGGTTGTGGGAGGAAACTGTTTATCAGTTGTGGACATGTCAGCTATTCTCTCCTGGATGTCTATACAGCTGGTGGAAAGAAACAAATATTTTAAGGGCATAAGTGATCTAACCTACTTTTAGAGATATACCTCAAGATGAGATAAATCATGACCTTGGAGTCCTTTTTTCTCTCACTTGGTTATAAAAAATTCCAAGGATGACTAACATAGATCTGGAGATCTTTTTCTCATATTTTTAACATCAGATAACTAATCCCATCTGTCCTTTTCTTCCCAGGACAAAATGATCTGGAAAGTAGGTATTTTTTTTTCCTGTTGCAATGCATTTTATACGTTTCAAAATCTCGTGTATTAAGAAAACCCAGATAAAACCAGAGTATGTGTAAGATGATGTAGCCTGTATTCTCCAGCAATCAGTACCGTGAAAAAAAAGTTGTTCAGCAAGCTTTTTCTTACATCTCTTTTGGGAAACAGAGAATCTCTGTGCATCACTATGCTGATTTTAGGTAAAGCCCACTAATGGAAAATATTGGACAGGGGGACAAGTTTGAATACTATCGTCTCTCCTACACTAGTTCCATAAGTCATAGCTGCAGATAACTGCTGTTACTAACCTAAAATTCATTATTCAAGACTTTATTTCAGATACCGTGAAACTGTTGGTGCCCCACTGCATATTTATTTTGATTTCATTCTTGTCTCCAAAATGCTTAAGCAGTCTGATTTTTAAAACAACTCTTCCTTTAAATTCATTTGCTCAGGCAATGAATCAAGAACTAGATCTCCTTTGTAAAAAAATGCAAATTTAGATTTAACTCAGATAGAGATAGTTACTTTCAAAAATCTAAGTTTAGGGTTCTTTAGTCTGGAAATCTGAATCATCCTCCAAATAAAAGAGAAAAGCTCTTTTAAATGAACTATAACTCTTGTTTTGAGATAGAATTAACGGTTTTACAGGATTCCCATATCTTTCTGAGAACTGAAGAGGAATAAAAAAATTATTTACACTAGAAAATGACCTCCAGACAACTGAATTTATGTAAAACTAACCTAACTGCAAGTGCTTAATGAATTTTCACTACAAAACAGATTTGTCTCTCCGACTCATGCACTGGCCCCCTCATTGTCTATCCTCTTTATCTGTCAGTTCATTCCCTATTTATGTTCGTTACAACGTGAATTTCTTTTTTCCAAGGCAGAGGCACTATAAAGGTACTAGCTCTACCCAATATATATAAAAGCCATTCAGTGTCACTTGGCATCGGATTACAAGTTGGTGCCTTTTCAGCATTTATATACAGCTATAGATGATTCATGACTCCAAATACTTTAAGAAATAACTTTTTAATATTGATGTCTTGACTTTATGTATTCATTTCACCCATGTTGCACTTAATACACTGAAATGTTGCTTTCTGTTAAGTCCAGATTGCCTAAATTAAGGCCTTTTCTAAAAGAGCTGACCAAAAATACTGAGTCTAGACCTAAAAGTCTTATCATAGGACAATAGGCTGGGGCTATCAGAAGAGTTAAAATCAGGTGTGCTAAGCCCCTGGCTATCATCCTAACCAATAGTTCTTTATTTTCTTTCTGTGTGTTCTTTTTTTCTTATCTTAGTGATCTTATTTTGACCAATTTGTTCTCTATAATGATGCAAAAGATGTATTTTTCTCCTCATGTGGAGTTATTTCACTTAACAAAAATATATACAATGTGTGTGTGTACAACAACTGATCCATTTGGATTTGTAATGAATTTTACATGTGGATGTGTTAATGCTTATACATTCATTTTAGTTAAGTCATTAAGCCTCTCCTTTAGGAAAGAACCTGAAGATTAATTACCTTCACCTCAAATAACACAGTTGATTTGGTAACTGCAGGAAGAAAGGAACCATTTTCTTGTAACCAAAAAGGCAAGAACAAAGAATTTTTGTAATTTAGGTGCACTGGTGATCAAATATATAACAAACTACCCTTAGGTAAGTTTTTGTTTTGGTTTTGTATTTGTTTTGTTTCCTTGAATTATGCTCTGCTTCCATAAAGGAATAACAACAGACAGATTTTATCCCTGGGCTAGTAAATTTTCATGGCTTTTCATCTTCCTGCCTTAAACAGTAGTATAGTCTGTCATGGAAAAACGCAGAAATCTAAATACCACACACTGCTGTAAGCTATCCATCAGATAGCTCAACCTGAGAACAGCCTTACTCTTTTATAAGGAACAACTAGCCACAAAAGGGTGAAAAGTCCCTGCTGTTCTCCTGTTGTATGAAACACAGTGGGGTTATCAGGGATTGTTCAAACAAGCCTGACTTCCAAATAACAACATGCAATGTTCATACTATTTCTCCAGCATAATATTTTGTCTTCTGAATAGTTTTTAGCTTTCTTCCTCACAATCGCCCCTACAGATCTTTATTGACTGAAGTGATATTTGATTATCAGTAATATTTTATTTACTAGCAATTTTTTTCTCTCAGTTGGAGTTACATATTTTAAGCAACCTGTCAGATAAAATCTGTAAAATATAGAAAGGCCAATCAGTAAAAATTACAATAGACAACAATAAAAGAAGGCTATATTAGTCACTCAATTAAAGATAAGATTGTTCTCCAGTTTCAGGACCTGAATACTTGTCTCTCCATTAGATTTGGATGATAAAAATGAATTCTTACAATTACAAAATTTGTTATGATTACCAGAACAGGAATTATAAATAAACTTTCATAATAATTTCTTTCTGGGAATTAAAATTGAACTTTGATCACAGGATGATTCAGTAGTTCAATTAACTGTTAACACAAAAAATGTTTATTATAATAAGCTTTCTGTACATATACTGGAAAAAAGAATTATTATCTTATCATCATGGAAACCTGTTATATTTTCATAAATTTGGCTAATAAAACTGGGCTGATAACAGCAGGTCATGAAAAGTTACAAAAACAGTTTTCAAAATATTGAAAACCTTTTATAAATTTTGTGATATACCTTTTACTTAAAAGTGTAAGATCGACACTGTAGCACTCCAAAAATTTCACTTGACTAAGAGTAAGACAAAAATGTAGATAAGATTATTAAAGCATACAGAAAAAAAAAAAACAAAAGAAAAAAATCTGTGAACACACAGGCCAATAATTTTTTTAAATGTCCTGTGAAATGTGTTTCTAAACCTGCAGAGAAACCTGCAGGGAATTTTTTCTCATTTAAAAATCATGTATACATATTGACTTCCACTACTAAACGAAAGCTACTGATTCTGTTGCATTTTTGTAAGACAGCCTTATAAAAATATTTTCCCGAGTGATTAAAATCCTGACAGCTGGCTTTCTCAGGTTTGATGGTTTTTCTTACAGGTACAGGGATTTCTAAAAGCTCTATTTAGGGAATTTATTTATTTTAAAAAATTACTATTTTTTGAATTTAAAAAATTACTAAATTTTTCTATTTAAAAATACTATTTTTTAATTTAAAAACACTATTTTTAATTAAAAAACCCTATTTTTATTTAAAAATTACTATTTTTTATTTTTTAAAAAAATACTTTCGTTTTGGTTTTTTTGTTTTTGTTGTAAAGTAATAGTAACAAAACAATAAGAACAATAGTAAGTCCAAACGGTAATATAAAATGCAGTTGCTCACTGACTGGTGACCAGTACACAGTCCACCCTCAGCAGCAATCCCAACAGCACCTGAAATCCCACCCTGCCGACCAGAAAACAGAAATGAGAGAGCACCATCCCTTATATACTGAGCATGATGTCACATGATATGGAATACTCCAATGACTGATCTGGGCCCGGCCCTCTATCTGTGCTCCCTCTCATCCCAAGGAAAGTTAACTCTATCCTGGCCAAAACCAGGACAACTTGGCTTAGCATTTCTTAAACTGTGGTCCATGGACAACTGATGGTGCAGAAACCCGTAAGAGGTTTACGTATTTATTAAAACCCTTCAGTTTAAAATTTGATGATTAATGGGTATGGTTCTGTGAAAGGGATGTTGGAGTTTCACAATGACCTAGATAGCTAATATGTTTAAAAGCAAGTAGTTCAACCAACAAAAAAAACCCTTTTTCTAATAGAGTGAAGACTCTCTTTAAAACGTTCTTACTATACTAATAGAAATTGGAGTTGTCTTTAATATATTTCCATAGAAGAAAAGACTGCAGGACAATAAAACCTTTAACATCTTTTCCAAGGCATGTCTAGCAAATATTTATTTCTTTTTATTTGGTGCAAATATTTATCTCTGGCTATTTCTTCTTGTCCTGATCCGATATCAGGGCAGGTTTTAAATGATCCCAAGAGCGAAATTAAGACACAAACAAGGTCAGATGCCGTACAACCGTGTGAACTTTATTTTACAAGCAACTGGTAACAGCGATAGGACAGAGAGGAAATGAAAGGAAAAGTCAGAATCCCTAAGCAAGAAAACGGTAGAGACGCAGCTAATTACCACCACCACGAATCGAGCAATGTACTGTTGGCTTGGTCTCGGTGCAGGTGATGGTGCTCTAAGCTCCAAAAAAAACAAGGGCGATGACAAGAGAGCCCTGAGAGAGGTGTACACAGTCCTTTTATTGTCCCAGTCCCCACGATTTCTCTGAAGAGTCCGCCCATTTCCACGGAGCTCATTGTAATACGTACCGCCCCGTGGCCCTCCATGCATGCATGCCTAGGTGTTCATGGTGGTCGTACCGGCAGGGGGTCAACCTGTGGTGCCTTCAGCCTCCGCACATCTTCCTCACCCTGATTTCCTCTCCACCCAGCTCATGCACAGGTGCAGCTTCGTAGGCACTGTCGAGGATGTTGTTGTTTCAGCTTCGGGTGGATGTCATGGTTTTTTCGGGGACAATTCGTCTCCTTCAGAGCATACTCCTCCACAGCGACAGGATGCTGAGGCCAGGAAGTGGTAGTGGTGCAGCAGCAATGTTGAGACAAACACAGTCCAACACAGTCCCGTACACTTCTCACCCCATTTCCAATTACTGCACTTCTGCTATATACTTAAGTAAGCCATAAAATTGTGATTACAAGCTCCTTCAACCTTATCTCATGTCAGCTGAGGCAGAAGATAATGTCTCCATTTGCTTCAGTGGGGCAGGAGCTGAAGCTTCAAAGAGTCATTGTCAAACACCTATCTGTATGTCTGAAAGATACATAGAGTCTCTGAGAAGTCAAACCTACTTTGATCACTTAAACAGTTTTGGTTTTGTTTATAAAATACAGTATTCTTTCATTTTTGCTAATATTCATCTGATTATTGAATAGCTTCATATAGCTCTAAATATTGAACTTAATGATGCTTGATTCCCTACAGTGTAGTGTTTTATGCACTGAAAAGGTCCCTCTTCTTTACAGATTCCAAGAAGAAAGACACAAGCATTTATAAGGTGGACAGCTACTTATTAATACCCAAGAAAACATCATAGAAAGTTACAAAATCTTACATACCTTCTGAGGATGAAAACTGTGAGATGATACAGTACTAGGCAAACCTCTGGTGTATAGATCCCATCCATGGAGAGGTTATCCACCTCTAAGTTTACAAGTGTTCTTATATGGTCTTGATCCCAGTTCAGAATCATCTGTAACAAGCAATCAAGCCTGGAACGAAGACTCAGCTTTGAAAATTCCCTTGGACAATACACTTTACTTTTATCTCATTAAGAAAGATACAGTTCCGGAACAGATGCATATAAGATTTGAAGTGGACAAGCCAATACTCTCTCTAAATGCTTTTGATTAAATACATATTTGACTCTATGTACATTGAGTAATTATGCACTAACTGTGCATACATTGATTAATTATAATATTGATTAGATGTCCTTAGATTAAGTAGTAGTCACATGGTATCCATCATACAGAGCCATGGACCTGGATTACCCATTACGTACATCATTAACTCATCGTACAATAGTCTTTTGGGCTGACCACTACATAGGTTCTGAAGGGGTTATTGGTTTCAGTGTCTAAGAAAGTATAAGAAGTGTTTTTTTCCCCCACTTAAGCATTTGTAAGATCTGTTTCCAGCACAGATCAACTAGTGTCTCCTAAGATGTGAGTTCACGCTGTTATTAATTTCCCAAACTGTTAACCAACTACCCAGATAACGCTTGTTTCTGCAAATGTTTTTTAGTAACATAGTACTAAGAGTTTTTTGTAACTGTGATGATCTAAGGACATGGGTAGTCACATTTGCAGTTTTCAATTAAGGATGTACTTAGAAATAAACCTGTACAACCTCTCCAAGGCTGCATCAGTTCTCTAAATAACAGAATAGAATATTGTAATTGCACTTATCTACACAATTAGACTGAGTAATTGGGAACAAATGAAAAGAAAGATCATATAAGCAGTATTAAAATAATATCTACAAGTGAACCCAAGCAGACCAAAAACCAAGGAAGCAAAAAGCATTAACATGTTCCTCACATCAAAGAGGAAGAAATCCCCACCATGAACATAAAATAAGGTGCAAGACAACAAGTGCAAAAAGTAACATCTGTAAGATATGAACAAGGAGCAAAGATGTCTGGTAAATCCCAAATGATCCCGCAGAGTAGCCTCAAAGAGTGTCTAGTGAAAACAAAATACCTTTACAAAATAAGCAAAACCAGAACAAGTTTTGGTCCTCAAAATAAGATATGAAGACCAAATGAGATCACCTCTTTTTCTTTTGGGTAGTCAGCAGTGAAAAATAAAACAGCAAGGAGAGAAGAAAAGTAGGGGAAGAAAGAGAGAAGATAAGTCCCCTTTACTTCCTTGGGGTCAACCTCTCAAGCCTGACAACCTTAACACCTGTGACTAAGAACAATCAGTGATCACAGCCATTAGTGCTAACTAAACCATCATCAGTTCTGTGGTGTTGTATACTCACAGTCACAGTAAAAGTTAGTAGATGTTTCATAAGGACTAATTGTTGGCATATGTAATGAAAATGTTTCATAGTGATTAAGAACTAGCTACTGGCAATGCATATTGTTAATGAATTCAGTAAACATTTCTGAAGTTTGAAATTGGTCTGATTTTCTGTCTTTAACACAGTCCCACCACAGTGATCTCCAATTTCCTATCGATACATCTATACATTCAGTAGCAACATAGATCAAGCCATGCAAGTATTCTGCAAGGTAGCTAATATGACTCAGACCAATCAATCTTAAAATACACTATAATGCAAAACAAAAACAAAACCCCAAACAAAAAACAAACAAACAAGCAAAAACAACAAAAAAATGGACATAAGTTTCAAAAAGCTTTTTGTGTCAGGAGGATTTAAACCTATATTAGTTTTGTCAGGTGATGCAATAGCATGCTTGGTCCATAACAGCAGAAGTCTTAACTGCTGCATTTCACACTATTAGCAGTTTAATAATTCTAAATGACAAAAGGCTAATAATGATGAACCATAAATTTGCAAGTGGGAGAATTAGACAAGAGGTAATGGCAAGAAAAAACAAAACAGAAGGAAAACCAAAATTCCCCCCACAAAAACAAAAATTTCAAATTATTTTAAGCTGATTTCATGTCAATTATTTTAGACATTATCAGGGACTGCTTGTTTGGAATAGCAGGAAATGACACAGTTGGTTTTGCTCTTCATTACTGAAAGAGATACATACAGACATAACTTGTATGTGTCATCTTCTTCATTGCCAAGCCCTAGAATGTATAATGTACAGAACTTATCTCATGGTATATCAAATAACCACTCAGTGTGGCATGTAGCCATATTTCAGTAAAAAACATAGTGTCCTAGGTGCATTGAATTTTAAGGTCAAAGATCTAGTGTGCTTCAATTATTTTGCTGTGCATGATTTTTTTGCAATGAAGAGAAAACCAACACGTCATATGGAAAACTCATTATTTTATCTTCAAATTATTCTTCATGATAGTTTTCTACTTGCACATTTCTAAAGCAGATGTCAGGTTAAAACACCCTTGCATGGTAATTTTCTTCTGTAGGTCTTCAAACATAAAAACTATTTGTTCACAATTATAACTATTGCAGAACTCCTTGCCACTCCATGCTAAATCATGTACATCTGTTACTACTGTATGGTTATTCTGGGGTGACTACAATAATTAAAACTGATTCTTTGCAGTATTATTTCTGAAAAAGATGATACAACCTTTTCAGTACACTTCATTTATTTCATTGACTGATGTATTTTGGAATAGCTATAGCTAAGATACTGTTTTAATGTATCAATATGTTGCTTTTTCTTTTTGATAATAAATAACAACAGTTGTATTTATTACCTGTACTGTTGTACTCAAAACTAGACCTAGAGAAAATAGAATTCATCTTATATCTGGAGCTAGAGAAGTATTGTTTGCCTAATTAAAATCTCAGTTACCAAATTGAAATGTAAAAAAGAGTGGCCATTAGTCCAGTTACAATAACATCAATAGTTTAAATCAAAACAGAAAAAAATTCTTTTATGATAATACACAAAAAAACTGTTAAAAGTTCTTACTGTACCTACCCCTCTGCCTCAAGGTTATGCTCACCCTCTGGGGTGATCCTGTGGGTCTTCAGGTCAACAGTGATGATTTCCACTGAGCAAGGGGTGCTGGAACCCTACCATCAGTCTCCACCATCCCACTCTTTTTGCTGGGAAGTAGTGAGCAATGGGGACAGCACACAACAACCATTTCCTAAGTCCTGCAGTCACTTTGGGGCTATTTTTAGTTTTTCTTATTTCAGTCTGTTTTTTCCTCCCTGATTGTCTCGAGGTCTTGAAATCACTGACTGGGTCTGCTTACACTGACCATCACCATAGTGGGGCTGCCTGCCCTCAAATCCCTACTGCAAGGTCCCTGGACTTGACCCAGCTCTCTTTTAGCCACACCACTGGCCCAGTGATGTGCCTGTCTCCTCCACTGGACTAGTTTCATGATTGGCCTTCAGCCTGGCCCCATGCCCATGGCTCTGCTCAGCCCTCCTGGGGCTGTGTGTGATCCTGGTTCCCTCACCAGGACTGATCCTGACCACCTCCCATGGGCTGATATCCTGGCCTGACCTCAGCCCATCCCCACAGAGGTGCCTATGTCCTGGGTTGCGGTACCCTGTAACAGCAGGCTGGTGTTTGTTAAATAGTGACAGCTGTGGTGTGTCATTAATCTTATTCACAGATGTGAAGCCAGAACTTGTTAAACCGTAATTAATCATCAGATAATTTTTAAAACAAACTAAAACTTGATCAGATCAAATCAAGTCCAGATAAGTTCTGAGACTGCCCTCTCACACTAATACAATCCCTCTGGCCTTTTACTAATAATAGCAAAATCATATTTACTCGGCTATAACATTAACACTGTGTTATTAAAGAATCTTGATAGCTTGCTTTAAGGCCTAATCTCATTGTGTCACATAGAAGTAAGGCATTTTTACTGTCTGATGTAAGACTGTGAATAGGTCTTGTAGACAAACATCTGTAACATCACCATGGGATACATACAGATTTTGGAGCCAAAGTCAATAAGCAATTAGAAGTCCTTTTAAGTGCTGATTCTTGCACTGGGTCACCTTCAGCTCAGTTCACTATGTTCTTCTATGGCAGATTACATAGGTCCATCACTGAAACAAGAAAACTGGTAATCTGCTTCACTATCTTCTCCTATTCAACCCTAGAATTATCCAGCATTCAAGTGTGTGGAGATACTGTATCTGTTCTTAACTCTTAACTGCATTTTATATGAAGTGATTGATACAAACTGAAGACTAAACTACCTTTATTCTAATTCTCACTACTGTCCTTTTTTTCCATGCTATCTGGATTCCATAACAAATCTTATAAATCTTTTGAAGCCAGATTGCTACTTCTGACTTGACCTAAATTTAAAGAACCAACAATAGGTTTAAAAAATTACTTTCTTTTAAAGCACCAGAAATAGCTAACAAAAAAGGAACTACAGAACGATCTCACAGTTTCATTGTCACATTATTCAGAGGCAAACATATAAAACTTGTCGTCTTTCACAAAAGCATGTCAAAATCTAGATGAGCCATAAATTCAAGGGTTTTTTTTAAAGTTCATAGAGCTTTGAGAAAATGTTCAAAATTACTCCTGGTTTGGTTTGGGTTATTTTTTTGACTAGCAAGCTGTCTTGTTCCATACTGTGGGTTATGAGGGGAGGGAATCTTTTGAATTCCCAGAGAGCCTGTGTGCTGGTGGAACAGCTGGTCTCTGCTCAGCAGAGCTGCAGAGCAAGTAGAGTCACAACAATGACTCAGAGGAACAATTGTGTTGGTGACTTTATTAAGTGACCACTTCAGTAAGTGAATGGAGACAATTTGGGAACAATCAACTGATAATTGTCCGGGGAACAACAAAAGGCACTTTGGGGATGAGACTTTTTTCCTAATAACCCATCAAACAATCAGTTTATCCCAATTCAGTTCGTACAAAACTTTTATACATGAATATATGTAAGAAAGAGAGAGAACAAAAAGAGGAAAGAGAAAAGAGAGGAGTGGGATAGGAAAAGGGGAATCACCACCTGTGGTGGTTTGACCTTGGCTAAATGCCAGGTACCCACCAAGTTGCTCTATCACTTCCCCCCCTTTTCCCTTTTTTTCTCAATAGGGCAAAGAAGGGAAAGAAAATAAGATAGGAAAACAAAACAACCCTTGTGGGTAAAACAACAGCAGTTTTAATATAAGCAAAGCGAAGCAAAGGTCCGTGTGCAGAAGCAAAAAAAAAAAAAGAAAACAGATTTATTCTCTACTTCCCATGAACAGGCGATGTCGGGCCTTCTCAGGAAGCAGGGCTCCAATACGCGTAGTGGTTGCCTCGGAGGACCAAGGGTGACCCTGCCCCCTTCCTCCTTTCTCCCAGCTTTATACTGAGCAGACGTCATATGGTATGGAATATCCCTTTGGTCAGTTCGGGTCAGCTGTCCTGGTTGTGTCCCCTCCCAAGATCTTGCCCACCCCGTCCCACTGTGGGGGGAAATGTCAGAAAGAGCCTTGGTGCTGTGTAAGCACCACTCAGCAGTAGCCACAACACCAGTGTGCTATCAACACCCTGCCAGCTCCCAGCATAAAACACAGCACCATGAGGGCTGCTACAGGGGAAAACCAATTCTGGCTCAGCCAGACCCGGTACACCACCCTTGGATCCCGTGTTATCACAGAGTAGCCAGGTTGGTCTGTAGGTGGTGGGTCAACAAAGACACACGTGGGGCATTGCCTTTACATAGTTTTTCTTATGCATGCGCAATAGATTGTTCCAGAAGGTTCTCATTTTCTCTGGCTTCTACCTGCACAGTTAGGTAAGTTGTCTCTGGGCAACAACAGGAGGGAAGGGGAGAGAAACAGTCCACCGCCCCAGCTTCACAGAGCACACTCCGCTTCTCCCTCCAGGGCATTCCACTTGAGTTGTTTGAGACATCCTCTTTTCGTACAATTTCTTGTTTACAAACAGTTTATGACACAAGCAGAGTTACTTTTTCCTTTCATCTTATACAAAATATAGTGGTTTTGCGTGACTGAGAAAAATGCGTATCATTTAACAAAAATATTAATTCCTTCTCTCCTTTTTTTCCTTCCCTAACATCTTATAATCACAAATGAACATGTTCCAGCTTCAGAAAACAGACAAATATACAAAGCAATTTATAGAACTTTCTATGTTAAAAAGTTCTGTATTCTGTAAACAGTGTTATACAGTCCCCGTTAGAATTTATATAAAACAACTAGGTGAATGACATTTCATGTCATGATATTAAACATTATGAAAAGACACTAAGTTTTCTTCAGTTCTAGGTCTTCCAGTGAGACTGAAGGGAAGATGACCAGCCTTATTTTCCCAGATCAACCTTCCTGTGACTTTGAAGACTGGAGCAACAAGTGCCTTTTTCATGACATCATGGACCTTCCCCAATTTCCATGACTGACCACATTTGAGTCATAATAGTGTGGCCTTCACAATGACAGCAAACAGCTGTCAGCCCCCTTGAATGCAGCCTGTCTGAAGCCAAGGACTTCTGTGGTTCAAGATTCCTCAAGTGAACCCAGAGTCAATCCTCTTCTGCTAATAGCTCCTACTGAATTCCTTGAACCTTGTCTCTATGCACAAAGATCCTGATCTTGCTGGTAAAGACCAACACAGAGAAGGCATCAAGAACCCCAACCTTATCTATGTCCACTGTCACTAAGACATTCACACCTTTCAGCAGAATTCAATATTATTTACAGGTATGAATTTGTGGGTGCTGAGTTGAAGCAAAACATGGATGACTGTAAAGATGTTTATGGTTTTATAAACACTTTGATATACTTTTATATACTCTTCCATATACTCAACATTAAATTATTCTCTGATAACATTATAACACAGCAGTAGGCCCACATTTTCCTTGATTTTAAAATTATTTTTTATTTTACTGCTAATATAGCAGTGGAAGCTTTTTTTGTTGCCCTTGACATCACTTGTCAGTTTCAATTCTAGGTGAACTATGGCTTTTCTAACATCATCTTTTCATACCTGGGCAAAGTTTCTACATTCCTCCTTTGTGTCCTGTCTCCACCTCCTGGGTACGTTTTTTGCATTGGAGATAAGTTGTTAAATTCCTGTTTAGCCAAGCCAGCTGTCCCAATCCGATATTGGGTTGGGTTCTTAAACAATCCCAAGAATGAGATTAAGACACAAACGAGGTCAGATGCCATACAACCTTGTAAACTTTATTGTACACATAACTGGTAATAGTGATAGGACAGAGAGAAAGAAAGGAAAAAAGTCAGAATCCCTAAGCAAGCAAACGGTAGAGATGCAGCGAGACTAATTGCCACCACCATGAATCCAGTGATGTCCTGTTGGCTCAGTCTTGCTGCAGGTGATGGTGCTCCAAGCTCCAAGCTCTGCCAAAGTCTCAGCTCTGAGGAAGGATGAGATGACAAGAATGAATAGCGCTCACAAAAGAGGAGTACACCATCCTTTTATTGTCCCAGTTCCCACGAGATCCGAAGAGTCCACCCATTTCCATGGAGCTCACTGTAATACGTTCCGCCCCGTGGTCCTGTGCCAGCCTGCACGTCTTCCTGACCCCGATTTAAGTTCGGGCGGATGTCGTGGTCCCATCGGGGACAATTCATCTCCTTCAGAGTGTACTCCTCCATGTCGACAGGATGCCAAGGCCAGGAAATGGTGGTGGTGCGACAGCAATATTTGAGACAGATAACACAGTCCCTTAGACCAGCCCCTTTGTATGTTCATGAATTTTCCAGAGTATTGTGCCAAGAAAAGATAATCATAAAGACCTACAATCTATCCAGATCTCCTCTGCCCCTCAGAGCAGTCTCTCAAAGGACAAATCTGACAGTTCCCTGAAGAAGCCAGAATCTACTCTCCTGATGTCCAGGGTCTGTATGCTTCCCTACTTGTCTTTCTCACTGCACTTTGGATCTAGACCTTTACTGTTTCATGGTTGCTATAGCCAAGGCTACCACTGATTATCACATCTCCAACCAATTCTTCCTTGCCCATGAGTTGCAGATCTAAGAAAAGGTGTCGCCTGATAGGCCTGTCCGGCATATGTTTTCAGAAGTTGTCCCAAACACCCTCCAAAACTTCCTGGATTACTTATGTCCCATTCTATTAAACCTCTAGATGTCAGAGAAGCTTGAGTGCCCCTGCAAAAGACAAGATCTGTTGTCTGGATACTGTCTTCAGTTTCTCAAGGCTTTGTCTATTTCTTAACCCTGACTAGATGCTCTGTAACAAACCTCTATCACACAGTTACCCTATCCTGAATCACAAATTCTTAATCTGCTTGTTGAGCTTTCTACAGCAAAACTCCATGCATTTGAATTGCTTCTTCATATAGAGGGCAACCTGCCTCATCTTCTTCCATGCCTGTTTTATTTAAAGAGCTAGTATCCATTCATCACAGCACTCCAGTCATATAAGGCATTCTAACCTCTCCCAGTTATCTTCATGGTGTCAGAGTCCTGTCTCCACACATGGAGCTCAAGGTCCCTGTGGGCACCACCAGGTCCAGCTGTCCCTAACCCAGCCCCCCAGGGCTCCCTCCACCCTGCCCGTGGCCCAGGACCCAAGGTCAGTCCCTTGGAGCAATCAACTCCTGCTCCAGTGATGTCTGGAGCACGGCCAGGCTCCAGATCCCCACAGCCTTGCTCTGCATGGTCGTGGGCCCCCCAAGCTGGGCCTGCCCATGGGCTCACGGCTTGGCCCAGCCTCAACCTGGCACAACAACAGGAGATGTCCAATGCCCAGGGCTGGGGCTGTCCTGGTGCCCCATGGCTGCCTGTCTCCTGGATGGGGGGTGGAATGGGCCCTGACTGACAGGTCCTGCCCTGCCGCCCCATGGGGAGTCCCTGCCTGCCTTTGGTTAGGGAGCAGACTCACTCTTGTTGATGAAAAACCTTCCAAATATTACTATAAAGACAGGATAGTCTCTAGAAGTTTTACTGCATCAATTCAGGGATGATCCAGTCCAGCTACAGTAGCTGAAATCAATCTGTAGATCGAATTATCACAGGTGAGGATATATTTTATGTTCTCAGAATTCAAAATCCATAGGAAGCCCAAAAAAAAAGATATACCCTTAATTTCTATCTTCACCATCTCCTGAAACAGTGTTCTGTGGAAAATTAAACATGAATTTGAAGGGCTATGTGTTCAAATTTGGTCTGATCCCACCTGCATTAAAAATCAGAGCCAGCAACTGAACCACTATAAATCATAAGAATTATCTTGATTTAAGTAGACTCCTTTTAGATTTATTTTCTTGAAAGACTTTATTATCCATTATCCTACTTCTAAGGTTTTTACACTGCTTAGCTATTCTGTTTTTGTTATATGCGGGTACATTGGTGAACAAATGAAAACTTTACATACAATGTGATCATAGACACAGTTTAATCACTACCAGAGTTTTTTCCAGTTGACACCATGATTATGCTCTGAAAAATCTAAGGCCACAGCATATAATTAAATGCTGTTATAAGTTAAAAGCTATGTCACCTTTTGGTACAATGCAACCCAAAACCAAAAATCCAGAGTTTCTTATCTTGATATAGGCTCTAAAAGCATGAAAACCTTGTAAAATTTAGTAATATTAATTGTTGTGTTGTAAACAGTGTACTGTTCAAAAAACATAATTTATGAGACAGTTTTAATCCTGTTTACTTTCAGTAACCATTGTGCCCTGGCAGTCAAAAGTGCCACACATGTCCTGGAGTGCATCGAGCACAGCATCACTAGCTGGTCAAGGGAGGTAATTGTCCCACTCCATATTGCAGTGATGTGGCCCCACCTCGAATAATGTGTGCAGGCTTGAGTGCCTCAATGTGTTAGGTTAATGGTTGGACTAGATGATCTTCAAGGTCTTTTCCAACGTAGATGATTCTGTGATTCTGTAATATAAGAATGACATAAAATATTAGAGTGTGTCCAGAGGAGGGTAACAAAGAGGGTCAAAGGCCTTGAGGGCAAGACTTAGGAGGAGTGTTTGAGGGCACTTGGTTTGTTCCCCTTGGGGAAGAGAAGGCTGAGGGGTGACCTCATCTCAGTCAATAACTTCCTCAAGGGGGGCAACAGAGGGGGAGGTGCTGATCTCCTCTCTCCTGTGAGCAGTGATAAGACATGAGGAAATGGAATGAAGCTGCATCAGGGGAAGTTCAGATTGGACATAAGGGAAAGATTCTTCACTGAGAGAGTGATCAGTCACTGGAACAGTCTCCCCAGGTAAGTGGTCACAGCACCAAGCCTTTCAGAGTTCAAGGAGCATCTGGATGACATTGTTAGTCATATGGTTTAGTCATAGGTAATACTGCGAGGAGCAGGGAGATGGACTCCATGATCCTTATGGATTCTTCCAACTTGAGATAGTCTATGATTCTATGAGTCTATGATTTACACTGGCATATATCTTCCTATAATATACCATGGGTCTTTGAGCTTTAACAAGAATATGTACACCTGCTAAATTTCAGTACCAATATAGGAAGTAAAAAATCATGGTGTCTTTCTTCATATAAGATTAGGATTTGATGGTACTGAAGGGCTCATTTAATTTAACTTCCACTGCAAAGTTAAAGGTGTGCTTCGATAAAGAAAAAATTATAACTGGTTTTATTTTAAGAGTCTGAGACAGATGTTGTCTTATGGCTGACAGGTCAGTCCTAATAAAGTTACCCATCTGACAATCAAATCAGAAAAGAGAGCAAACAGATCAATCCTCACCCAGAAAAGCTAATGGAATATGTACTAAACTAGACAAACACAATAGCTTTACCGTGTACTTAATGGAATAACCCTTCCATTTTAGACAATTTAAAATATTTTTGAAACTGTGTGTATGTATAATTGACCTATACATAAAATATATATAAACATATATCTAACTCTATATATTTAGTTGTATAGTGAAACTATATATTGAAATGTAGCTTTTATTTCACTACTTATGCTCAGTGCTGTAAAAACCAAGATGACATAAACAAGCTGCCTCAAGGACAAGAAAATATAAATGGGTGATTTATCTTCTCTCCCTAGAGCATGTCAAGACATTCTGTAATCCCCAAATAGATTCGTAAGTCTCTCCAAACTTTATGCTTATCAGGTAATATTAAGAAAAAACTGATTATACAGGTATTTGTATAGGTAGCTCAGAATACCTCCCCATACATTCTAGCAAATAAATGAAAGCTCCCTTTATTCAAAGCAAACTTCAACCTGTTTAACTATGAGTACTGGGTCTGGCTGGGATGGACTTAATTTTCTTCCCAGCAGCCCATAAGGAGCTGTGTTTAGATTTGACACAGATGTTTTGGCTATTGTTGGATAGTGCTTGCACAGCATCAAGGTATTCTCTGCTCATTCTGCCACAACAGCGAGCAACAGTGAGGGGATGGGCAAAAGGTTGGGAGTGAACACAGTCGTGAAAGCTGACCCAAAGTGACCAAAAGAATATTCTATACCTTAGAACATCACGTTCAGGAATAGAATTGGGGTGATATTCTTTCCAAAGCAGCTGTTGCTCAGATACTCTGGGCGTTAATCTACTTGTGGGACGAGATGAGTGAATAAATTTGAATTTCTTGGTTTTGGGGTTGAGTTGGGTTTTTTCCTCCTTTTCGTTCACCTATAAAACTGTCTTTATCTCTACCCATGAGTTTTCAGCTTTTGCTCTTCTTATTCACTCCCTCATCATGCTGGGGGGGAGGCAGAGGGTGAATGAGTGGGTGCTTAGTTGCTGGCTGGGGTCAACCCACCAAAGTCCTATTTAGAAGCCAACACAGGTCTTGAGGGGTTTTAGATAATGACAGATTTGATTGGAATGTGCTAGACTGAATTTATGGTTATTGTAACTGTTTAACTGGTATTTGGCAGATATTTACTTCCTGCTGTTTGCCACAATGTTGACTTGTTTGCTTTCAATACTGTTTTCTTTGTTCCTTCACCTGCTCTGTGGTGTTCTCCCTCTCTTGCTGTATACCAGACTCCAACCTGGCTACTTTTGGCTTTTTCTGTTTGTTCTGTTTATCATTTTGCCTGGGAGAGCTATGACAAAAACATTGACCTTTAGCCTAATCTGCTACTTAGGCCCTGCATTGCTGCCATCCCAGTACTCCGGGAATGAAATTGTGGAGACAGTTAACAATTTTGTCCTCTTTTCCTCTGGAAGTCAATTTGTGAGAGAAACTAAGAATGGCACCTTCCCCTTCTTCTCCTCTAGGACAGATGTTTACTGCCTCCTTGCAATCACCCTTCAGTTTCTTGAATCCCCCTCTGTAACTAGAATGCTTGTATTGGTGTGTGCTGTGAATCTGTTTTTGTCTTTTCCTAAGGTTAACCAACCAGTTGGGAATGCCACAAAGGCATGTGCCCTGAGGCAGCAAATTTACGGGTGACGAGGTGTGAGGGAGAATTCAGAAAGATGCTTAGTATTTTTCACCTCCAATGGTCTGGGACTTTGTGCCTGAACAGGTGTGGAATCCTGCTGAAGTGGCAAACCATATGAAGAAAGGATTCCTTACCCATACAAAGACACAAAAATTCTAGCACTGTGTTGGGACATAACCTACATCTACAAAGCCTGTGTTCTCCCTCAAGGGGGCAAAAGGGTCTCTGGATCTGAGGACATACAAATGAACACTGTGGTTAAACCAGAGATTCAAGCCTCAACTACAACAGTCTCTCCTGTAGTCAAGAAGAAACAGTGGAAGCAGAGATTGACTTGGTTAGTAAGGGAGGAAGAGGTTCCTCCTGAGAGGAAGAATGAGGAAGAATCAGAAGAGGCAGCGTCCTCTGCAGCTGAACAGCCACAGGAACAGGAGAGGGGAGAGAAAGAAATCATAAATGAGTCAGAAACCACCTGGTCCCTATCCCTGAGTGAGCTTCAGGATATGAAGAAAGATTATAGCCATTAGTCACGTGAGCAAATTATCACTTAGTTGCTCTGGTGTTTGGATACTGGGGCACACAGTCAAGAATTAAAAGGTAGGGAAACACAGAAGCTGGGATCCCTTAATAGGCACTGGGAAATTAACAAGGGACTGGAAGAGGGACAACAATGTGTCTCTAGAGGCATCACCTGTTGTGTATGAAAGCAAGATATCTCCTCAAGGAACATCTTGTGATCTTCCTACACAAATAAACTACTGTTGAGGAAGGTATCCAGTATCTGAGGGAATTATTGACGGTGGAGGTGATCTACAGCAACTCGAACAATAACCAGGCCTTCAAAGGTCTGGATAATGTCCAGTGCACGTGGTCCAAGTGGCAGAACTTTGTACAGAATGCACCAGCATCTCTTCTGTAAAGAGCGCTGTGTGGATCTTTTCTCTGTTCACAAGAAAGGGAACTCTGGGTACATGCCACATACAACCTTGTGGTTCTACATGCATGACCAGAGGAACACATGAGGAATTGCGATGGTACACCCACCTTGAACCTAGAAGCCTACATACATGAACTGTGGGGAAAAACAGTGACCAAAATGGGTCCATAGAGGAAGATCACTTTGGTTGCTGTTAAGCAATTCCCCAGGCACAGTAGAAGGCCCGAGGATGTTTTTCCAACTTCTGATCATGATGAGGAAGCTTCTGATTTGCAATTATAAGAGTCAGGTAACAAATGCCCTGATCAAGAATAGGGGGGTTCTGTCTCTGGCCAGATGGAGGAAAGGGAAAACTTACTGGACTGTGTAGATATGATGGCCTAGAATATCAGACCTGTGGAAGTGTAAGGCTCTGGTGGACATCAGTTAACAGTGTACTCTAATGCCATCAGGTACAAGGGGATGGAACACCTCTAGATTTATGGAGAGACAGGGTGATGCCAAGTGTTATCTCTGTTGGAGGGTAAGGTGAGCCTAATAACAACAAGTGGCAAAAGCATCCCATTGTGACCAGCCTGGAGGCTCCATATATCTGTGGCATAGCCTACCTCATAAACGGATACTGCAAGGATCAAAAAAGGTACTGGTGGGCCTTTGGTGTAGCCACTATAGATGCAGAGAAGATTAAACAGCTGCCTACCTTGCTCAGCTTCTTGGAGTATTCTTCTGTTGTGGGATTATTGCATGTCAAGGAACAGCAGGTGCTGATATGTACTACAAAGGTGCACTGGCAGGAATATTGCACCAAGATTCACTGTTCCCATCCATGACCTGATTCATTGACTGAAGAGCAAAGTAGTGATCAGCAGAATTTACTCAGCCTTTAATAATCCCATATGGCAAAAGTCTGATTGAGGGTGCAGGGTAACAGTGAACTACTGTGGTCTGAACAAAGTTACACCACCACTGAGTGCTGCCATACTGGAAATGCTAGAACACCAGTACAAATTGGAGTCAAAGAAAACCAAGTGATATGCTACAAGTGATATTGCCAATGTGTTTTTCTCGATTCCTTTGGCTGCACAGTGCAGACCACAGTTCACTCTCACATGGAGGGATGTTCAGTACGCCTGGAACTGACTACCCCAGGAGTGGAAGCACAGCCCTAACATTTGCCACAGACTGGTGAAGACTGCACTAGAATAGGTTGAAGCCCTTGAACACCTCCAGTAAATTGAAATAAATCTTTATGTGGGGAAACACAGTTGAGGAAGTGTTTATGAAAGGAACAAAAAAAAAATCCAAATCCTTCTGAAAGCTGGTTTTGCCTTAAAATAAAACAAGGTCAAAGTATCTGCACAAGAGCTCCAGTTTTGAGAATAAAATAACATCCCAATGGTTGTGATCAGTAAGATAACAAGCACGTCCCCATCAGCTAACAAAATAAAACCAGAAAAAAAAACCAAACCCAAACAAACAAACAACAAAACAAAACCAAAAAACCCAAACTAAACCAAAATCCCAAGCTTTTCCAGACATCGTTCTCTTTTTTTGGAAAATGGATATTCTGTCTTATGGTCAGATTATGAGCCCTCTCTATTGAGTTATTTGAAAGAACAACTATTTTGTCTGGGGCCCTGAGCAGTGACAAGCCTTTGAACAGATCAAACAGTAAATAGTTTGTATGGCAAGACTTAGGCCAGTCTGGACAGGACCAGATGTGAGAAAAAAGCTTTATGCCACAGCCAGGAAGCATGACCTCAACTGGAGCCTCAGATGGAGAGCACTCAGAGAGATGTCTAGGGTTTTGGAGATGGGGATATAGAGACTCTTAAGGCCTGCTACACCCTGGCTGAAAAGGAAATGCTAGTAGCATATGAAGGAATTGAAGCTGCTTCAGAAGATGGTAGAGAAGTGCAGCTGTTTTTGGCACCATAATTGCCTGTGCTGTGCTGGAAGTTGAAAGAAAGTGGCCCCTCTACCCATCATGCAACCAATGTGGGCTAAGTGGGGATCATGCAGCTGGCCCAGATCAGGAACCCCAACCGCACAGGAATCCTGGAAGAGATCATGGACTGGTCAGAAGGCAGAGATTTCAGAGCATCATCTTAGGAAGTTACTCATACTAAAGAAACTCCACTGTATAATAAGTTACTAGAAAATTAGAAGCCATATGCTCTGTTTACCAACAGGTCCTGTTGCATTTTGGGAAAATGTCAGAAGTGGAAAGCTGCTGCATGGAGTCCCACATGACAAGTCACAGAAACTTGCAGGAAAAGGAAAGGTGCAGGAAAGGTGAATCAAATAATTTTGAAGAAGTGAAAGCCATCCATCTGGAACTAGATACTGCTGAACAAAAAAATCAGCCAGTACTCTGTGTCTATACTGACTACGGATGGTGATAAATGCCCTGTGGGATGTCTACAGCACTGTAGATCCAGTAGTGATGAAGAGGAAAACGCATATGGGCCTCTGCACTGTGGCAAGACATAACTGCCTGGGTAGAAAACATGCCTGTAAAGGTACATCATGTTGATGCTTATAAATCCAAGAACTGCACCACTGAAGAATGTTGAAATAAGCAGGTAAAACCAAGCTGATAGAACTGAAGTGGCTCAGTTGGACCTGAACTGGGAAGGTAGGGGAGACCTATTAATAGCTTGGTGGGCCAATGAAACATCAGGACATCTAGGAAGAGATGCAATGTACAGACAGGCTCATGATCAAAGGGTAGACTTCACCATCAACACCATTACATGGATTATCCATTAATGTGAAACATGCCCCATAAGCAAGCAAACTAAGTGGGTAAACCCTCTCTTGCATGGAGGATGGTGGCTGGGATACCAATATGGGGAGGTCTGGAAGACTGTTTATATCATACTACTGCAAACACACCAAGGTAAACACCATGTAATTGGTGGAGATGACCACCAGATAGTTGGAAACAAAGCCTGCAGCCCATACCACTACTTGAAATACTATCCTAGGCCTTTAAAAAACAAGTTTTGTGGCAACATGACACAAAAATGGAATCAGACAACAGGACTAATTTCTGAAACCACCTCATAGACACCTGGGCCAAGAAACATGGCATTGATTGGATATATCTCATTCCCTACCATGCACAAGCGTCTGGGAAGATAGAACAATATAGTGGACTGTTAAAGACTATACTGAGAGTGATGGGTGGTGGGAGATTCAAGCACTGGGATGCAAATTTAGCAGAAAGCACTTTCCTGGTTAACATTAGATTATATGCTAACCAGCCTGGCTCTGCCCAACAAAACTACTAGCACTA
Organism: Strix aluco; assembly: GCF_031877795.1. Lineage (NCBI taxonomy): Eukaryota > Metazoa > Chordata > Aves > Strigiformes > Strigidae > Strix > Strix aluco. The sequence goes on along the minus strand of NC_133932.1, from coordinate 83,365,689 downwards.
CCACCAAAGTTTTGAAGAAATTGGTCTGTATTGTCACACAAAGGTGTTTAACAGTACACGGTTGTTTAAATTACTAGCCCAAGGTATAGTCACTAGAAGATGCAGTCAGCAAAGTGCAAAATGGAGAAAAGTAAAGTTTTCTATGTACTAGATTGGTTAACAAAAGATGTAGTAGACATTGTGCATTTAAAGTATCTTGGAGTCTTTAAACTAAGGCTGAATTTTTGTATTGGAGGGAAAGCAATTTTGCTTTAACAGCTTCTATCAGTGTCTTGGACATTGTACAAATATTTCTAAATTAAATTTTATTACATTTTATGCAAATGACCAGATACAAAGATCCTAATTGTCCAATAGAGAAAATGAAAGTGAGAAAGAAGCAAAAAAAATTTTTTTACAAAAATATCAATATAGAGCTTTGCTTTTCATCACCAGGTTATTGAGAAGATATCTTTCTCTTCCCACAACAGGTCAGCAAAACTCCAACAGGACAGATTATGAAGGTGGTGGTGGAAGAACTTCAGAAACACCAGGAACACAGAAAATACAGGCTGAAGTCATAATTCTGTGTCTGGCAGAACTAAGAGGGAGTTTCTCAGGCAAGACTTATAAGTGATACGTTAGTTCTGTGTGCTGTAATTTTCTCACCTTTTTTCTCATCTGCCTTTTAACTATAAAATCTGTGTTAAATGCAGCCAAATAAACCTCCTAGATCAATTTTTTGATGAAAAGAAATACATCTGCACATCCAAACTGGCTGTAATCTGACTGACCACTTCTAATGTATGTCCCGATCCAATATCGGGGAAGGTTTCGATATGATCCCAAGAGCGAGATTAAGACACAAACGAGGTCAAATGCCATATACCCAAAATAGGTTTTTTATTATTAAAGAAGTGAAGAGGGGTAGTGATAGGACAGAATGGAAGGAAAAGGCAGAAATACAACAAGGATGTGGGAATAGGGCTGCAAGAATAGTCACCACCATGGATCCAGCGGTGTCCCGTTGGTCCTCAGTCTTCAGTTCTTCGGTGGTGGGTGCACACAGATCAAGCTTCAATGGTAGATGCACACTGAGAAAATTTTGTCCTGCCTTTTTAAGTTCATCGTATCCGCTGATTAACAGGTTTTTTTTCTCTGGTCCAACAGGTTTTGTTGCATCTGGCTTCAGGGCAGGAACGTTTGCCTCTTGTCAGTTCATTATCAATGCATGCATGGGGTCTGGCCTACACAATAGAGCCACAAACGGCTACAGGATGGGGCAACTCAGCACACCTCTGCCCCTTTGAGGCTTGTCTAAAGAGTCTGGACAATGCAACTGCAAAGACGTGGGGGGGTACATCCTTCAATACACTCCTGCTTCTCTGGGCGACATCCCCCAGACCAATTCACAGGCCGCAGCAGCTTCTCTTGGAGGTTTGCACAGACACAAGCAAGCTTTGAGGCGGTCATAGGACATTTCAGTCTCTCACAATGTGATACGTGGGAATTTTCCTACCTTGCCTTTTTGTTTTTCCATCTTTAGGTGAACCATCATGAAAAGACATAAGTCTGCAACTCAATTGTCTAATCATCTGACATATTCTAGTGTATGTTGCTTAGTTTCAAATTGCCAGATCAGAGGGCACTGGTCGCCTCTGTTAGACATCCATATACCATTTCTCCTTGGATGTTTGAACTGTTTCCAGAAAACATGGTAACAAGATTTTGAGCCATCAAAACTCTTTCTGTTTCTTTCTTTCGCGATTAAAAAAAAAAAACTCTCTTGCAAACAGATTGTATGTGTGAAGAAAAAGGAGGTGAGAAAATGGGCATGAGAAGACATAAGTCTGGGGGAAGGATGTTGTTTTCAAAGTCATATTCTTTGATTTCCCACTTGGAATTTTGTTTCATTTTTCTTGCTAGTGCACATTTGCTTTCTTAATCATCTGTGATTTGTTGCTTTTTTTCCTTCTTAGTTGTAATTTTTAATAAAAAAATCTTATTTTTATTTGTTTTAATATATGCTAATATTTCATAATTTTCGTACTGGAAAAGCATTTATGATTTTTTACAATATATTACTTATAAGGCATAAACAAGTTGAATTTGCTTTCCATGTATAATTCAGGTTCAAAATATTTTAACTCTAGAAATTCAATGCCAATAATAAAATATAAACTATTTTTTTTTTTTTAAATAAAATCATTGTGGATGTTAGAAGCAAAATTAGCAGGAGATAGAACACCCATTTTCAGAAAGAACACCAATAACTATGTTCTTTCTGAGGAGCTAGTTTATTTTCCATGATCTAAGTAACAATAAAATCAAGTATAAAACAAAATTAGCAGTTAAAACAAAGAAACAAAAGGTTTATTTCTCACCTAACTGAATCATGCTGAGTCCTCAAGTGCGGATGGAACAGATAAAGTTTTTCTATATGTTGTGGGGTTTTTTTTTTTTTACTGAGTCTCTGATTTTATTGTAGCTGCCTTCCATCTCAGAAGCTAAACACTTGAGTAGATTTATCTTATTTCTGAGATGTGCGGTACTCACTGCAACTGCTGACTGTAACTTACCTCCAGGTCTGCACTTTTAGTCTTCCTAGTCAGTCATATTGATCTTTTCAGAGAAGTCTTTCTGTTCCTGGCAAACATCAGATCAATCCAGACTATCTGTTATTTCTCAGTGCTGCTTCTACAGCTATTCCTTCAAACAGGCTCCTAACATGTAGTCTAACAACACCCATGAGGATATCATCCTGTCTTAGTCACGCCAAGGAATACTATGCCCCAAGAATCTCATCTCTCTATTAGCAGGTATAATAACAAGATCCTAATGACACAATCTGGAAAGCTAAAGGCTGAGAACTGTAGCTTTGAGAATAAGATGATATACCTGTCAAAGTTAATAAAAATAAACCCTTTGATTTTATATCAAGGAAGAACAAGAAATAAATCTCTGTTTAACAGGCCACTGAGATTTTTTCATTTTATACAAAGTCTGCAGTTTCATGTGACATAATTTCTGCATTCAAAAATATCCTGCATAGTTCATATGTCTCAGTGCAATTGCTGGTGTTGAAATGCTTATGACACTAGCTAAGCATCTGAGCATCTTCCTCTAGCTCCTCTATCATTACCTCCCTCCCTCATGCCCAAATTGTGGGCACATTGTATACCTTCTTCTGTTGCTGATAAAAGAAGTGACAGAATCTGGAGATTGCAATATACTTTCTAATTTAATTAGCAACTGATGTGTTTCCATGGCATATTATGGGAGATATTGCACATAGTACTTCCTGCAGTCCAATCAAGATAATTCATTCTTGCTATATGACAAAAATAGGTGTATGTCATTATTTTTTCTGATTGAATCAATTTTGCTTGTAGTAGTAAAAAAAAAAATGAAAAAAATGTACTCCAGAAACCATGGGTTCATGTTCAAAACTAGATTATTTATTGATTGGGAAGTAAGTCACTTGTACTGGGTCTAGCTGGGAGGGAGTTAACTTTCTTCATAGCAGCCCTTACAGTACTGTGTTTTGCATTGCTGGCTAAAACTGTGGATAACACACCAGTGTTTTGCTGTTGCTAAACTTTGCTTACAACAGATCAAGGCTTTACAATTTACTCTTCCCCTCATCTTTTTTTTTTTTTCCTTTTTTTTTTCCTTTTCTCCCCCATTTGACCTGTTCCATAGCAAGTAAGCTGGAGGTGGGCAAGAAATTAGGAGGGAACACATCTGGGACAGCTGACCTCAAATTGGCCAAAGGGATGTTCCATACTATATAATTTAATGCTCAGCAATAAAAACTGATAGTAGAGTAAAAAGCAGTGGCATTGTCCTCCAAGGTGGCCCTCGTTTGGAGACTGGCTGGGCATCAGTCTGCTTGGGAGAGGTGGTGAATGATTGCCTTGGCATCACCTGTTTTTTCTTTCTTTCCTTCACTTAATAAACTGCCTTTATGTTGTCCCATGAGTTTTTAGCTTTTGCTTTTCTCTCCCCCATCCTGTTTGGGAGTAGGAGAGTGAGACTCACTCTGTGTGTGCTTAAATGCTGGATGGAGTCAACCCCTGACATCATTCTACAAAAATGTCAGAATCATTCTTGATAACATAAGACTTTGAAACTTTTTTTTTGTTGCAGATCTAGCCACTGAAATACGTAACTGATTGGAATTTTCTATTAAGTATCAATCTTTCCATGTTATAATAACTGCAGTTTATAGCTTTTTTTTTTTTTTAAAAAAAAAAAAAAAAGATCATTAGTGTCTTAACCATAATAGAAATAAAGAATAACATTTTGCAGAGAATTCCATAAGTAGGAAAGGCAGTGGAGATTGGATTTGCTTGACCAGATTTTTATCTGTTATGTACTGTCTATACCCTCTATAGTTAAAAAGGAAAAAGAGGCGGCAACTAAATGGTTTATCTCATACTTAGGTACACATCTAAAATAAGTCATGATGTTTTACTTTTATTTTTCATATGTCTGAGCATCTTTCACAGAGACATTTTGAAAAATAAGCCCCAATATTTAGGAGATTAAAGTTTTGTCCTTTTTTCCCCAATGGTCTAGTCAAAGGTACAGTTCTGTGCCAAGAACATTGGTCAGTCTGTGCTGCTCATGCCTATGTTGGATACTGTAGCTATTGATATAATAATTTGTGGGATGTTATCTCTTGGTAAAAGGCTCTGTGTAGATGGAGTCTGTGTACTTTGCCTTTAGAATTGTATCAGCTGAAACCATTAGAATCCTATAGATTGCTTCTTCCTCACAAGAAACTGCATATGCTCAGTTACAGGAATCTGTGGGATGTAATGTGGGACAGGTGAGGAGGAAATGACATAGGAGGAAGGAAGGCCTCTGCACACATATGGACTGAAAAGTCATTAAGAAGAACAAGGTCGGGTGACAAAGATGACATAGTAAAAAGCTTTCTCTGAGGAACCAGAAAAATGTGCTAAATGGTACTGAATTGAGGACTGAAAGGTGTGCCCTAAAGGACTGGCAAGGACACAGTGGACAGAAGAAGAGATTTGTTTAAAATCTTTCAATTTTAATGTTTTATACAACACACCTGAATTTTCTGTATTTTAAAGATTTCCTTCTTTTATTTTAATTCTGATGAAACCTAGATGTAAATGTTGAAAATCTTTAGGTGCTTTTTTTCTCTTTTTAAGGTATGTGTCCATTTCATGCTGGCCAAAGTTCTGGTGCTATCCATTAAGAGTTTAACCTCACAAAGTTTTCTGACTACTGTGATGACAAGTTTATTCAACTCACAAAGAAGCTACTCTGCTGGCAGACAAGCTGTGTGTAGGGAAACATAAACTTCTTAGAAATTAATCTCAGGACAATGTACATTTGGGAGGCTGTGGAAGAGTTCGGATATAGTGTTCAATGCAAAAATACCCTGTGTCAGGACAGAACACCAAATAAGAGTGAGGCTGACTCCCCAGAGCTGTAGGCAGAGTACTTAGTTTGGAGCAGTCAGAACTGTGGTTCCTCTGAGCTGCCCATTCATTTTCCATTAGACAGTAATGCAGGTATAATTCTGTGGGCAGTTTCTAAAACTCATGAATGAGAATTTCCCTCATACAGCCAGCCACCATCATTAATTTTGGATATGGCTTAGATTTCCAACCCTGTTTTTATTTTCCTATTTTGCTATAAAAATGGCCTTTGTTATTGGGAATACTATTGTTTTGAATGTTGCTAGAGGCTGGCCTGACTTTTTGTTGAAGAGGTTGAGAGTTATAAGTTATAGGCCTGTTTTTCCCATCCAGTTTACACATCATTTTTTTTATTGTGAAATATAGCAAAATTTGCTGTGCAATCGAACAACAAAATATGAGGAATCAGCTCTCTTAAGAATAATTGGAGATGATAGAAAAAACAATGTTAAGGTTTGGGAAAACTGAAAACTTGAGTATTGTGCTGCCAGTATTAGCAAACTAGCTGGTAGTGAGACTTTTTTTGTTACTGCTATTCTGTATATCTACATATCATAATTTTTTGCAGACTTTTAATTTCTTTAGGATGTCTTAAATGAACTGTAACATTTTCTATAAAATATTTTTCTGTGAAAATAATGCATTTCTTCAATAATTAGATGTGGCAAGTATAAACACAGAATTGAAGAAAACTAAAAAAAAAAAAAAAAAAGAAAATAAAACCAGAATGTATCTGTTCTGTGTCAGAAACAAGATCTGGCAGGGTAAAACCTAAACTAAGAAGGGTTGTCCTGGTTTCGGCTGGCATGGAGTTAAATTTTATTCTTAGTAGCTAGAATAGTGCTGTGTTTTGGATTCAGTATGGGGTTTGGTAATGGAAGAATATTGATAATACACTTATGTTTTCAGATGTTGCTAAGAAATCAAGGACTTTTCAGCTTACCATGTCTTGACAGTGTGCAGGTGTACAAGAAACTGGGAGGAAGCACGGACAGAGCAACAGACTCAAATTGGCCAATGAAACATTCCATAACGTATAACATCATGCTCAGTATATAGAGGAGGGTTGGCTGGGAAGTGGGGGCTCTGACTCTAGGTTTGAGGTAGCCAGAAATGGGCTGGGCATCAGTCAGCGGGTGATGAACAATTGCATTGTGCATTACTCGTTTGTATTTCTATTAATATTATTATTATTATTTTAATCTATTTCAATTATTAAACTTTTTTTTATATCAACCTATGGATCTCCTTATCTTTATCCTCTCAGTTTTCTGCATGGTTCTTATTGCCGGCTGGATTTAAACCATGACAAGAGTATAGATACATGGGCTCCTGCGCATAGTCTGACTTCATGTATTCAGCCCACGCATAGAAATGAAGAAACACGGCTGGGAACCACTGCCTGGAATAGCCTGTTATCAGAAGCCTGACATAAGTGATGGAATGTCACAAGCAAGGAGTATGTGTTGTTCATTTTAATGTCAACAACTTGTGTAGTAAGAGCATCCAGGGACTGAGAATATGACTTTGCTTATGTCTCAGTATATGTGCTTTGTCTTGTTGCTTACTCAGGTGATTTAGTACACCATTAATGTGGGCTAAATTTTATTGGACTGTAAAAGGATCGTTAAAGTATTTCAGAAGTGAAAAAAGGATCTCTTACAGATTTAATTCTCAGTGTTGAAAATACTTTTATGCTACACTATATTTCAGACACCTGCAGTCAGTCCTCTGTTGCAATTAAAACTGGGTAAGCTGACAACACCCTTTCAGATTTTAAAAAGATACATATTTTTATCTGTTGAAATTATATTTCTAGAAGCTATAATATACTCATTTATCATACAGTGTTATACTCAGCTCCCTTACCTCATAAGCAAGGAAAGAACAGAAGAAGACATGTAAATAAGGTAAGTTATAGTTTAAATAAGAAATCCTCATAGTAATTACTTGATTAACGAAAACCCAGTAATATTGCTACTTCTGACAGCTTTTAATCAAATTTAGTTAAAGCAATCAAATAAAACCAATGTTTATATATGTTAGTGATTGCTAGGTTATATGATTAAGGTTTATCTCTACCAATATGAAGGAGCACAGAGGAGCAATGACATGTGGGGGATCCCCAAAATCCCAGTCAGAGATACAAGCCTCTGCCCAGGCCCTCCCAGGGCTCTCCCTGGAGATCCTCAGTCCCATGGGACAGGGGGAACAACCATGATTTTGAGTCAGCAGTGGAGGCTCTCCAGATCACCTTTAAGACTGATGGGAGGGTTACTAATTTGCAGTGTTTAAGGGAGGAACCAAAGACAGGGAAAGTGGGGATCAAACAGGAGTTGGGAGGAATTAGTATGGGAAAGTAGAGGGATAAGAAGTCAGAAAGAATTAGTCCATTAGAAGCCCTCAAGTGTTTATTCTTAACACTACTTGTGTACCTGCACAATTCTCAAATTTTTTAAAGGTTTCTGGGGAATTTGATATATCCACAAACCATATTAACTGAAGACTGACGCTCCATATGTTTCATCTTGCATCCAGCATGATCATAATAACCTAAAAAAAAGAGAATACTGTAATTCATGGGAAAAACATACCATTTTCCTCTAGTGTATTGAGAAGGGAGAATCACCTCAAAGTGTTACCAATACAGGAATATGTTATTAAAGTGAACAGAATTTTCATGACTGAATCAGGACCACAAACCAGAATGGCAATACTTAGGAATACAAGAATCTATGCAGTAGATAAAGAAGCTTGGAGGGAGATGGGAAAAGAGGAATGACCCTTGGAAATACTGAAGTGACTCTGAGGTATGAAATATTGGTTCAGTGGTTTGTTACTCTGCGCCACATGGGTCAATGATTACAATGGAAAAGGGATTTCATTTTTTTGGTTGTTTTGAAGATGTTGAGATAAACTGACATTATTTACAGTTTCATCATGGTTAATGATTTCAAAACTGAAGCTAATGTAGTAAATTTTAGTTTAATTAACTATTTGTTAATAAAGGTCTCAAGAGACATCCTGCATCTCTGGTTGTGTATAACAGAGACCTCCAGGAAAAATATTTTATAATATTAAGAAGCAGGTTCAACTGAAATTAAACATATTTGTTAAAGTTTGTTTGTTCATCACAAAAGTAAAAAAAAATTCAACAAAAAGTCTAATGCAATACAGATAAAACTTCTCGTGCTTCTGAATTAGCCCCTTCTTCTATCCTGTTTCACACTTTTGCAGAGAAATTTACTTACAGAGCTCTTCATAAATATTATGTTTACCATTCTAACCAGAAACCCTTGGTCATTTACACAAATGAGTTTCTTGTCTATCATTAAAAAAAAAAAATAAATCCATTTACACCCCCTCCTTAGTTTTATGGAATTTCTTCTCTTCAGTCATTTGCAAATCTTTATACTTGTTACAGAGCTACAGGACTAACACAACAATAACGTATTCTTAGCCTTCATGTGACAACCATGCTATGATAACATAACCATCCATGTATCTTTTTATATCAAAATCTTATTCTGCAATAATACCATACGTATCAGAAAAACAGAAAGCTAACAGTTTCTGAAAGTATATAGCCAGATGGCTTAGAAAGGCTATTCTTTTCCTTATTTTTATCACTTACTGCATGAAGGATCTGATATAAAAATCAGTCTTCATAAAATTCATAGAATCACAGAATGGTTTGGGTTGGAAGGGACTTTAAAGATCATCTAGTTTCAGCCACCCTGTCAGGGGCAGGGACACCTTCCACTAGATCAGGTTGCTCAAAGCCCCATCCAACCTGGCCTTGAACACATCCAGGGATGGGACATCCACAATTTCTCTGGGTAACCTGTTCCGGTGTCTCACTACCCTCACAAGAAAGAATTTCTTCCTTATATCTAATCTAAATTTACCCTCTTTCAGTTTAAAACCATTACCCTTCATCCTATCACTGCACTCCCTGATAAAGAATCCCTCCTCATCTTTCCTGTAGGCCCTCTTTAAGTACTGGAAGGCCCCTATAAGGTGTCCCCAGAGTCTTCTCTTCTCTTCTCTGGGCTAAGAAACCCCAATTCTCAGCCTGTCCTCCTCATAAGGAAGGTGCTCCAGCCCTGTGATCATCTTTGTTGTCCTCCTCTGGACCTGTTCAAGCAGGACGACATTCGTCTTATGTTGAGTGCCCTAGAGCTGAATTCAGTACTCCAGGTGGTGTCTCATGAGAGTGGAGTAGAGGGGGAGAATCACCTCCCTTGACCTGCTGGCCACATTTGATGCAGCCCAGGATACAGTTGGCTTTCTGGGCTGTGAGTGCACATTGTTGGCTCATAGTCAGTTTTCCATCCACTATTACTCCCAAGCCCTCATCCACAGGGCTGCTCTCAATCCACTCATCGCCCAGCCTGTATTTGTGGATTGCCTCCACCCATGCGCAGGACCTTGCACTTGGCGTTGTTGAACTTCATGAGGTTTGCACAGGCCCACTTCTCAAGTCTGTCAAGGTCCCTCTGAATGGCATCCCTTCCCTTCGGCATGTCGACCACTATGTTACCAGTATGTGGAGAAAAGAATCTACAAGTACCAAATTTGCAGTTAAAAAAGTTCATTCTTATGAAAAAATGTAGTACACTTTCCTTTTTTCTCCAAGTTCTCTAAATTTTAATTTAATTTTCAGAAAAATACTGAAAAAGTGTCCACATAATTCATACTTTGAATTCCATAACAACATCTTCTGTTTCTGAGATGTCAGAGTAATGGCTAGATGCTATTTTCTTGATGACAGAAGTGGATGTGGCTATATATATTTCATCTTACTCATTGAATAATTTAGCTTAACAATTACTTTTGTTTGTGTGACTAACCTCATAAATGATTTATTACATTCTTTGTTAAGTGATGGACAAATTAATTTTCTACATCAAATTAGTTGTATTTTCAGGTACTGCAATGCCTTAAAACAATTCTCCATGTGGTCAAAATACAAGATCCAGTATAAATTAATATTTGTATTTTATGCACATGGAAAGTCATCCAGAATCAAACCAGAAAAACTCAACTACTTGAAAAATAAAGCAAGCAAACAAAAAAACAACCAACACCCATTTCATAATTCATGTATATTTTTCACATATTCCTTTTTTCTGAGGAGGCTCCTAGAAGACAGAATAAAAGGCGGTTCAAAACCAGATGAGGTAAGCCTGAAGAACGGGTCCTATGAATCTCTACTGTTTAGTCATTCCTCCATCTTGCCTAAATCTGTTTGAGTGTTTCATATCATCAAAATCTATTTAATCATTAATTCTTTCACTCCAAATATATACAATTAGCCCCTGTTAAGTTTTATATAGATTTGTTTTCTACATTTAAACTCCTTGGGTCATGGTTTAACCCCAGCCAGCAACTAAGCACCACACAGCCGCTTGCTCACTCAACACCTGAGCAGAATGGGGGGAAGAGAATTAGAAGGGTAAAAGTGAGAAAACTCATGGGTTGAGGTAAGAACAGTTTAAGAATTGAAATAAAATAAAATAGCAGTAGTAATAATAACAATATTAACAACAACAATAATAATAATAATTAAAAGGAAAATAACAAAGAGAGATAAATAAAACCAAAGAAAGACAAGCAGTGCAAATGAAAATAATTACCTGCCACCAAACCACTGATGCCCAGCCAAACCCAAGCAGTGGCCCCCCCAGGCCAAATTTCCCCCTAGTTTTTTTGCTGAGTGTGATGTCATACGGTATGGAATATCCCATTGGTCAGTTGGGGTCTGCTGTGTCTCCTCTCAGCTTCTTGTGCACCTATATGCTCCTCACTGGTGGGGTGGTGTGAGAAGCAGAAAAGGCCTTGACTCTGTGTAAGCACTGCTCAGCAATAATGAAAACATCCTTGAATTATCAACACTGTTTGAAGAACAAATCCAAAACACAGCCCCATACTAGCTAAATTAACTCTACCCCAGCCAAAACCAGCACACTTTATCTCCCCTTTAGTGACAGTTTTTAAAGTAATTCAGTAATAAGAATCCATTCCTGAGATTCTTTAGGAAGCATGTGGGTTCAAAAGAGAAAACCTTTTCAACAAGGACTCAGAGTTCATCTTTGTTCCTAGCACACACAAAAGAAGAGTATAAGGATTTTCTTTTTTCAGCTTCAGCCTGATAAGGGAAATAAATAAATGAAGAGAACAGAAAGAAACACTAAAAGACCTAAAAAGAGGTTGTTAAAATGTAGCTTAATTGCCCTTTTCACATACAGTTGACTTTTTTAATGAAAAATGTCATTATCCTAAAATAAAATAAATGGGAGAGGCAGGAGGAGGAATCAGATGAATATGTACAATGAGCAGAACCTTTCTAATTTTGTGTCTCCTATATCTTGTGAGGATAGTTTCAGCTGCCAGGCAAAGACTCTACCTGTCTCTGCTCTACTCTTAGAGAAGTATTTCAGGCAAGTTCGCAGTAAGGTAGTAACATGTCTTCCTTCTCTGCTTAAGTGTATTACATTATTATGTCTGTCAGCAAATTCATTTTTGCTTTAGACTTACATTAAGGGTAAGCTGTTATACTACTTATAATATGGATTTGGATAAATTTAACTGTTTTAGTGACTAACAGTAGAAATGAGTTAATCTAGATGTTAGATTAATGTAGAAAAGTTCACATTAACTTATGTCAATTCAAAATTGTTAACCACTACTGTTGTGGCTAGGGCTGCAGATAACTTATGACATGCTCTGTGTTTGAATTTATCTCATTTTTATTTGATTGCTTGTTTGTTTTGAAGCCACTAAGTGCATTATGCTAAAACTGCTTCCTAGTCCTATTCTGTATGACCAGCTAAGCTATGTATCAGAGTTGTAAAGGAGAAAATTCTACTGTATATACATAGGTATAAGTAGGAAATGATTTGATTTGTGTTGGTAGTAGCAAAGTCTAGATACCCATAACAAGAAAATGGAACTGGTGTGCTTAAGACTGATGGAGGGGGAATAAAGCATCATTTCCTACAGCAAACTCTATTACAAAAGGACTGAAGATAAATATATCTTGCAAACATACTCAGAAGCAAACCACTTGAAGGGATTCAAAGTTGAAAAACAAAAATATTAAGTGCCTGAAGTTTTTTTACTTCCTAGATTAACACTTGCAAGATACAAGATGATTCAGAGAATGGAATTTGTAAAATTGTAAAAGTCAAAACATGTTATGAAAGACATTTGTCTTGAAGATCACTGTCCAACACATAAATTGCTGACTGCAGGCCATGTTCAGATGAAAGTTCTGTAAGTTGAACAGAAAGTGGAGTTAACATAGAACTAAGTTACATCACAAAGCCTAGGAATAATAGCATTTCCTGTTCAGCTTAAGGACAAAATAATGAGTGATTAGAATTTCAAGAACAAAAGTAAGAGCGTAGCAACTACTTTTCCAGAAAATAAAAGAGATCATAAATTATTACAACCTATTAAATATACACAAATATACACTAATACAAAAGTTATCGCATCCTCTCAGTAGATGATATGGTGATGTTTTAAAACTAGAGAAAATAAGCTGTGGATGAAGAGAATGACAAGGTTAAAAACTTTTTCAGAAAAAAGTTTTTTCTTTTCTTTCTGCATATCGTTAATGAGTAAGAGAGGGTTTAAATCCTGAACGTATCTTAAGTGTAACCGAAAACCAAACAATAAGTTATAAAAAACAGCAAGTGAATATCCAATTACTGCTTCAGGAATGGGACAAATACTCCAGCAAGCAATATATTCAAGTGCAGAAAAAGATTCAGTTTTTCAGTGAGGTTTTATTTCTTTTCTCAGACAATATGCAATCCAAATAGAATGATTTGTTCTTGTTTGGAACTACATTTTTAATGTATTCAAATAAATTTTCACACTCAACAAATAAAAACCTTTTGTTGTTGTTGCTGTTGCTGGGATTCCCCCTTTTTAATGTGTGTGGGGCTTTTTGTATGAAAGAAATGATTGAGAAAAAGTAACTTTTTGAGTTTCTGGGTGGGAGAGGAAGGGAGCCAGGGGCCTGGCAGTTTTGGTTTCAGAAATTTTTAATGTTAGATATTGTTTTGCTCTTCTGCATATCAAGAGACATTTGAAAACAGTGGTATTATATAAATATGAAGCAATTAAATAAAATTTTATATTCAGATATTTTGATGATATATCTTCACAATTAAATATATTTTTTATGCTTACAACCAAAACTGTATGTCTTATGTTTTAATTACAAAACTGAAAAGTAAACCCCTGTTGTAAAGTCTCTCAAAATAGATGAGGCAAGTACTCAAAATGAGATTTATTCTAATCAAAGTTGTTTATCACTCCAACAAACATTAATAAACTACAGGTACAGATGTCTGGCAAATGGAACCAATACTACACTTACTGTGTACAAGTGACTCAGGAGGCACTTATACACAAGCTGATTTAGTAATTCCTAAGCCCAAGTAATTCCTAAGAACTCCTAAGTTTTAGAATGATGACCCAAAATGCTCATATCACTCACCTAAATGATGAAGGCTCTCAACCTCAAGGAGTTTCCTTAGGCGGTGTCCCAAGCTAAGGGGAGAGTGCCTGACTGCAGACCCAATTCTCTGAGGAGGACTGGCTTAATTTTCCCTCCAGCAGGTCTCCATTTATACCCTAGTCAACTCTGATCTGTGGTCACATATGGTCAGTAGTCTAGAAACTTCTCTGGACCAAGGCGTTTCATTGGCTGAGGGCCTTGACTGTTGACCGAAGGGCCTTGCATTTCCTATCCCTCGACTGTGGTGTGTACGTGACCACAGTCATCACGCAGCTGGCCAGCTCAACCCCCAAACCATGGCTCCTAGTTTTAACTCTTTCCTTTCAGCAATTGAGAAGTTTCAGTCTTTATGAGGGCAAGTGCACCTGCCAAAACCCCTAAGAGATAGTTGTGTCTTCATCGGAAAGTATACTCACATCTATACTGGTTTTGGCTTAATATCTTTCTCAGTGGTCTGAAATATTTCTTATTTATTCTTCTGTTAGGGTTTTTTTCCCCACTATTGTAAACAATTTTACTTATTAATAATAACAGTTAAGAAAGTTTTACACTAACGTCATCACATCAAGATAATAGTATTAATTTTCTTTCTTTGATTGATATTCAGTACAAACATGACTTTCTTTCTTGATAACTTGAAATCACTGTAGTCTGTTAGAATAGGAAATACTGTAAGAAAAGAGAAATTAACATGTCAATGCTCTACTTTTTTTGCTTTTTACTTTCTCTGCTTTTTACTTCCTCTGAGTAATTTATTCAATTTCTACTTCTGTTCCTAGAAAACTAGTGCCAGTAAGCTACCCATCATAGGTCTCTAAATGTCATTCCATGGAATGATTTTACAATATTCCCTTAAATGTTTGGTTTTATACTTGGTCTCCTGCCCTCTCAATATGGGTCAAGTGAAATTCTTTTTTCAAATTTTTATTGAGGATAGTGGAATTGAACCAGACTCTAGTAGCCTGAATCTCAAATACAGCAAAGGCAGATCCAAATTTCAGTCAGTACAGATTCTCATACTGTTGGAAATTTAACTGTTTCACCTCTGATTAATTATATATGTGAGTTTGTAATTTGTCGTACTCAGCTCTTTCAATCTACTATGGGATACTAATCCTTCCAATAAAATCAATATTATAAATGACAGATTGAATCTTCTCTTGCTGTTAAAGCCATGACTGTATAAGCTAAGTTCAAAAAGTTTCCAAGTTTGATATATATATGACATACTGGCAAAGCTCTCTGTTGGGTTTGAAACACAACATATGAGTTATTACCTGTACTTAATAGTTTATGATCTGTACTCTATAGTCAGATTTATAGCATGCACTGTTGGAAAATCTAACTGAAGATTTGGTAATAAAGTTCTCTTTGTAGAACTGATGACATCCCCCTTTCCCATCCACTGGGGAATGAAACAAAACAATTTGCATGTTATTTTTTATTAATTGTTAAATTATTTGTAGATTAACATCCCTCTTCTATCTACCAAAGAGTTAATCTAAATTTCACCTTATCTATGAGAGTCAATCCATTTTGACAGCTCAAAATGTTAAAAATAGCCTCCCAGACTTACTGGCAGGTTCAATTTGAAAAGCAATGTATGAACACTGAGCAAATTGGAGCTAAATCTCTGCTACTAACCCAAAGATTTATGTGTTCTTAGGTGCTTATAAAGTTTTCTCCTGAAAAATTACTTGTGCAATTTTACAATAAAAACAGAAGTGGAGACAATAGCAACTCATGAAGTTCACCAGCTGAGTGTCAGGGTATGTGGGAGGAACGTCTCTGCTCCTTTAAGGGTATCTGTCCAAAGGAGATGCAAACCAGAACATACAAATCTGACTATCCATGATAAGGGAGGTAATGATAAGAACAGACCTCGTCTGTGGCATGAATTGGTAAGGAAGTGTGGTGTGTGAGAATGTTTATTCTCATTATTTTAATTCCTTGATTATTTTCATGTTTTGCATAATATTATCACTGGAGAAAACAAGCAAACAAACAAAAAAACCTAAACCCCAGCAAATCAAAACAAACTGGAAAAAAGCAACAATCAAAGATGAAAGACCAGAGAGTAGAATTCCTGGTATCTCATTCCTCGCTTCTGTACCCAGGAATGAGGACATAATCTTCCCATTTTTATGGCTTCAAAATGTTATTTCCGGTTACCCAGTACCTTTAACAAGTGTATTGAAAAATATTCTTCCACTTAACAGCTTTTATCTTTCAGTAAGGAACTTCTGTAGGGTGGGAAAGCTATGGATTGCACTTAAGAGAGAGATCTCAGTTCTACTTAATGAGTGACCAGTCTGATCATTAAGCTGTGTTGCAAAGAGTGTGCACAGCTCTTGTTGCAGTCTGAGAATTTATATCTAAGTTCCTCCTGGACCTAGGAGCTACAAGTGCTTAATCTCAAATAATGTTAGGCAGAAAATGAGTGCCTAGGGAATAAGATTAGGAGAGACAGTAGTGCAGCTGACAATTGAGCATTCCCAGCAAGATAATTGTTAGGCCCCCAAAAAAGGTGGGGTTTTTGTTTGGTTGGTTTTGTTTGTTTGATTGCTTTTTCCCCCTTAGGAAAGTCTGTTTCCTGTATAAACTAGATTGGGCTTTTCAAAGTTACTTTCTTGAGCTTAGGTTTCTCTATGTGGAAGTGTCTACACCTTTGTTAAATACTTGCTTGTTCATGAGATAAGAAGAGTTACAGAATAATCAATCCTTTGTATATTTTTCTCACAAGAGGGTGAATTCTATCTGATAGTTTGTGGATACTTGAAATCATGTGATATGAGAACCACTGAAATGTCATGTAGGGGTAATGTATCTCAGGGAAAGTACACGGATTCATGTTAGTTATTTTCCATTGTGACTAGTTTGTAACAGAGCCTACAGTCTGGGAACAAATTCTGAGTTGACAGAAATTGAAAATATTACATTATCATGATCAGTCTTTGGGATAGAAATTTGCGGAGAGATTCAGAAGACCTTGTTGCTCTTGTTCATCCATTTCAAATCATTTATAAGGAATAACTGCAACATCCATGCTGCTTATGGATGATAAAAGCCCCCTTTATGAGCATATAATCAGTACAGGAAAAAAAAAATCAAGTTAAATAGAGACACTGAGAGCATGACTTCAAATTACGCATAATGATTTTTGCAATGAAAATGTTAATGTACAAGGCTGACTCTTATCTATTTTTCATCCATTTAAGAAGTGGTTTTGCAGTGATACACATTTCATTATCCTGTTTCAATAATTTCTATGTTTAGTGGGACACTAAGCCCAAAACTAATAAACTCACACAGAAGTTAAAAGTAGAACTGTGTCAATAAAAACGTGTAACAACTTTTTAACCCTTCCTCCCTTAGCTTTTCATTAAAGCAATTGCAGAATACTTGAAAGAATCAAGTTATGATTTTCTCTATGCTTTCTTCAATCACAGCTTCTCACATCTTGAGTGACTTTGACATTTCCTCTGATTCTGAGTAAACTCACTTTCTGGAAAATATTTATATAGTTATTGAGATAATGAAAAGGAACTTAAGAATAGCCATTCAGCCTATGACTAAATTAACACTTACCTTGGAGTAAGGCAGTTTTGTTCAAGGCCTTATTCTACTCTTTTTCTAAAACTGTCAAAGTTAGACAATGTTAACAAAAGAGGCTGAATTCCACCCTGCCTCCAACTTCCTTCCACTTGTCCTGGTGCCTTATAATTTAGTTTTAACAAACTTCTCTGGGACAATACCTCTGACTTAAATCCCTTCAGAAAGAGAGGAGAACTAAACCTGAAAATGAGGTTCCTTGTTTGGCCTGGAACAGTCTCCCTGTCCTCTTTTTCTATTGCAGCCACAACATCAAAGAGTCACCCTTGGTATACCTTCCCTGACAGATATATCTTTATAATTGGAAAAGTTTTAGCTACTTACACAGTTCATCCTCCAGTGGAAGATGTCATGTAGCATTCAGCTCAACCAGGGAAGTGTTGTGATACCTCTCTGAACCAGAACTATATTTCTGGATACCAAAAGTAAAGTAAAATAAAAAGTAAGATAGTGTTAGCAAAATTTGATACTGTTTCTTTTTCAGCAAGTAGGAATTTCTGCAATATTGTACAGCAATTCTGTCAGGCTTTGACTGGCGGAAGGAAGGGTTAGGCTCAAAGTTAATGCAACTCCCACAGAGAAATACAGGAAAATGGAATTAAACTTCCTGATACTCAGTGAGCTGATTTTTCACCACTCACAAATATGAATTGTTTTGATTCACAGAACATGTTTTTATGAAAGGGAGAAAAAATATACTAACAAGGTAGAGAAATATAGTAACATACTGTATGTGATTTCTAAATAAAATACAGGGAGAAAACTAGTTTACTATTCTTTCTTCCAGTGAAATAAATGTTTAGACCAGCTAGTTTCCTACCCTTTCCTTGAAGCATACTCATCTTACAGCTTCAGATTAAATACTTCTGGAAAGCAAAGCCCAGTTTAAGCAGATGCTGAATGTTTAGTGTAACTGCCTTCCTTCAGCCTCTCACACTGTGTGTTCCTCACTCAACTACATGCTCCTTGTCTGTCTAGCCATGTTTTGCTATTTCTTGTTCTGTTTCCAACTCTGCTGCTCTGCATTAACTGTGTTCTACTTTGGTAGCTCCTCACTCTACTTATTGCTTGCTATTCCTCCCACTAGGTTGCCTGCTGTTTGCTTTTCCTTGGAAATATAGCTAGATTCACTAGCTTTGCTACGAGTTTCTCTTAGTTCAGCTCTTAGCAAGAATATAGATATGTATATAGTCCATAATTAAAAACTGGCTCAGTTTTTCAGAATACAAGACAAAAAGGCTGAAATGTCTTACATTTTTTTTCTCAACTGACAATAAATTCTTACCACTGAGTAGAAGATTATTGAATATGGTTTTCTATTCTTACTAGCTTTCTAACTGTGGTACACTTCACTGGAAACTATTTCCCTCATTTAGGGTGAGCTTATTGTGCCTGGAGTAAGTACAAACATCTGCACATTGTTTATTCACCAACTTTTACTCAAATGCTCCTCCTTTTTGGGCCCTTTTCCCTGTGGTAGTCCTTAGAGGTAAATTATACCTGGTGTTTGCTTCGGTTTTATGAGATTAACAACTGCAAGATTTAGTTTGTCATGTCTCACTCTCATCTAGGTGCAACACTGACTGGAAAAAAAACAAACATATCCAAATATTTTTCATCAGTAACTTGTACCAATATTAGGGAGACATACTAGGTGGTGTCATGCTTGATTTTCCTGTGAAGATGGTGCAAGTCAATAGTAACAGTTTGAATAACACCAAAGAAGTAAAATATATAAATGTCACTACCTGGGAAACAATTGTAATTACGTGAGGCAACACTGTAATTGAATACGATCTTGATAAATCGAAGAAATAGTCCAAATTAATAAACGGAAATTCTGTAAAGTACAAAGAAACATATTTAGGAATGAGTTAAAAAAAAAAAAAAAGAAAAACATAAAATTCCTCAAAACCGTAAAATTCCCCATTACCAGGTGGGAAACACTATTTCAGAAAAGGATCTTATGCCACAAATCACAAATGAGGCAATAAAGTGAAATAAATTGACAAATTTAGCAGAGGAGATCATCAAGGATCATAAAGATTTACAAAATATGACCTGTAAGAAAGAGCTGAAGGAACTGAGTTTGTTTAGTCTATAAAATACATTATTGACAGGAAACAACCGTATTCATATATATGAAACTGTAAAAATGAGACAGTGATGGACTGCTTTCCATATCCTCTCAGGGTAGAATAAGAAATAATCAAGATAATATACAGCAAGGAAGGTTCAGATTTGATACTAGAAAACATAATTGCACAAATAGTTAGCACTGAACTTGTCAAGGAAGGTAGTGTAATTTCTTGGAAATCTTAAAGACATCTTGGCCAGTATACTTTGTCTTGCTTAAATGCAATGGTATGTGTTCATTCAGAGATGTTCTCTCATTCCTAAAATATGTGCATCTTAGAAAAATTCTGTCTCTCACTCTAGAGCTCTGTTACATGTGAGTATTGCTGTGGAAGAAAATGAGTTGTCCAAAATTATTATTAAAAAAAATTGTTCTAGTATCTAGCAACATCCCAGGATTATCCCAAGACCTGACAAGTCATCCAAATACTGTACTATTGACATCTGAAGTCCTTGTCACAGCTTCTTTCTTTGTGGTTCTCAACTACACAAATATTTTGGTAGGTGGTCTTTTCAGTTTATTTTAGGATTTTTCATTGATTAATTATGTTACAAATCAGTAAGGTAGCGAAATGGAGTGGTGAAATAAGACTGAGCATGGATATTTTTTTTTTTATTCAGTTTCTGACTAAACCTTGCCTCCAGGCTATGTTTTTAATGTGATTTTTGTGAAAAAATTAATTATTCATTACAAACATATTAAAATCTGGTTGAGATCAGTATTTGAAAGAGTACTACAAAATAGGTAAGATTAGATTGTTAGGATCATCTAGAAAGTATGGAAAGAATGAGAAAAAAAAGGTTTGATTTGATGGCTTGGTTTGTTTGTTCTTCCCTCCTGAATTCTTTTCTGATTTGTGGCAACAGCCTACACTACACGCATTTCTGTATTTCCATTTCTACATTTACAGTTCAGGAGGACCTCAGCAATTTTATACCTATACAATTTACAGTGGCAGCATGAAATTGTATTTTCTGATTCCAGTAAAAATATGCACCACCCCTCCACTCTCCCCTGCAGCCCCAAACCAGATGCTGTCTGTCCAGGTTTGCAAGGCTGTTGCATTCAACCAAACTCTACTTCTTCATCTGAATGCAATATTATAGCTGTTGAACAAATCTAAAAAAATCCAGAATTTTAAAGAACTTTAAAGCATCGTTAGTCAGACATATCATTATTTGGGTGAAAAAAAAAATAGATATTACATGAGCAACAGGTACATCAATCACTTCTGAATGTGCCCGATGAACTACTCTGGAGCATTATCTAACTCTGTAGGTACATCAAGTGCTAGATGTCTAGTTCAGTTTCTG
The DNA here is from genome assembly GCF_031877795.1 of Strix aluco. Taxonomy (NCBI): domain Eukaryota; kingdom Metazoa; phylum Chordata; class Aves; order Strigiformes; family Strigidae; genus Strix; species Strix aluco. The sequence continues at coordinate 83,344,653 of NC_133932.1, read as the reverse complement.
AAGCTGTGCTTTGAGATCAGAAGAGGAGCAGGTGAGTACGACACTAGGGACAGTCTTCAAGCTCAGTTTCCAGCTAGGACCAGAGATCAGATATAAAATCATAAAAGTTCATCAGTACAATTATATAACATTCTTTCTGTTTTGATTTTGGTTTTATTTCTGTATGTACATAGTGTAGATTTTTTTTATTGTTTTCTCTTTTCCTCCAGCGTTCAGTCAGATTCCAGCTGGAACCAGAAAATAAGCACCTACAATTGTAACATCTGACTCAAGTTATAACTACATATTGGAATCTAGAGATTGTAATCCAGAGTTATAAATATCAAACATGAAATTTGAATATGTTTGGATCAACTCTCTTGTTTTGATTTTCAAAGGTTACTGATCAAAAATTACTCTGCTGGTTTACCATATATTTAGGAACAGAAGTTTCTTTTTGTCAACAAAACTGAACTTTCTGTGTTATTCTGGTCTGCATTATATGATGGAGTGTTGCCCTATAGCTGAATAGAAACAGATGTATATGGAGAAGATAACAAAAACAGACACAGATGGTGTATCACATGTATAACTTCTTAATTTATCCCTCTTTGTGCGATACAATTATCCCGGCAAGTAGGCAGTATTCATCCCCCTTTTCACAGATTCTGCCAGTTCTTGCAGGGACACTTTTCTGCATCGTGCTGTAAACTACCAGGGCAGGACATAAAGATTCCTCATTATCTCATTACACCCTCTCTAGGTTTCTTTCCTGTCCATTTTGCCGTTTGTTTGTTTGTTTGTTTCTTTTTGAGTGACAGTGATTACAATGAAACTAGGATAGTTTCAGTTAATTGTTTCATCAGAATATTGATGTGGTTTTCCTCTTTAAGCAAAAAAAACCCCCCAAACTAATCCTATTTCCTATATGTTATTTGCACCTACAGGATCCTCTTTTCTATAGGAGAATGTGTTATTTTAACTATATGTTCAGAAGTTATATTTTCCTCATGAAATTAGTATAAACTCAATGTAATCTCAACAATTTCAGGTTTACTCTGAACTTCACATAATGAATATTAAATTGGGAATTTGGTTTGAATACCAAGCTGCTCAGTGTTTCCCCATCAATTTGTAAAAGTGATTTCCTATCATAGCCTTACAGATGTCTTTAAGCTTGTGGAAATTGTGAGTATAGAATAATTATCATGTAGACAATGAAATAAAAGGTATTCACAACTGTATTAATTCAACTCCTGTGACAGGTGGTGTCCTGGTTTTGGCCAGGATAGAGTTAACTTTCCTTAAACTGAGAGGCAGCACAGCTAGAGGGCCGGGCACGATTGGTCATTGGAGTATTCCATGTCATGTGACATCATGCTCAGAATAGAGGCAGACACGTGCTCTCTCACGGCCTCTTTTGGTTTCCCAGTTGGTGCAGTGGGATTTCTGGTGCGGTCGGGATCACTGCTGCATGCGGGGGCGGGCTGCATACTGTTTGACGGTTGGTAAGCCACTGCTGTATTTTACCCATTTAGACTTACTATTTTTAATGTTGTTTTGTTAGCATTACTAATTTAGTTTTTCTTTTTTGTATTCAACCTATGAATTTCTTTTTTTTCTTCTGTCCCTCCCCTATTTCACCGGGGAAGGTGGGTGGGGGATGTAAACAACTGGCCACGGGGTGATTGGCTACCGGCTGAGTTCAAACCAGTCTTTTTGGTGCTCAGTGTAGTGCCTGAAGTTTGAGATAATGACAGGACGGGTAATAATGATGACTGCTTGGTTCCTTAAGATTTTATCACCTCATTTGCAATATGTATTTCCCATGCTGTTGCTTACAGTACATGAGAGTTGGGTTAAGATTTTGTATTTGCTGTACTATATAAAGTTGATCTACAATAGGGTGCAGTCATCAGCCCTGAGGCTGTTTACAATTGTGTTTGAGAAATTCAGGAATTTCAAATATCCTTGGAACGTTGACATTAACATGGTCGTCTTACTGCTAGGAGCTAGTGTGTTCCTGCACGTGGTTCAGGTTTTGTTCAGGGTTAAGCAACTATTTAAGAGTATCCCTTGGAAACCTAGCCCAAGGTTGGAGAATTATGAGTGGCTGGGGGTGGTGGAGTAGCATGGTCAAGTACCTAGAACAGTGGGCACCTACGGTGCATTGGAGCTTCACTTCTGCACAGGTGCAGAATCCTGAGGAACTAGTAAAATATTTGGAAAAAGTATGTTGCCACTCTCTGGCACAGCTCACTGCAACATGCTGGGGCCTAGCCCACGCTTACCAAGCACTATTAAACACTGTTCAGCACCCTCAAAAGGAAGAGAAGGGCTCTGGATCTGATAATCAAGTAACAGAAACTGCAGCCACTACAACTGAAGTGCTAAGGCTTGGACAATAAGCCCAAGCCAGAGTTGACCTATAGATGAATCCTGTATATTTTATAACTGATAACCATTGTGTCAATAGGCATTATACTAAGTTATAGCAAACCAACTATTCTGATGTAAAAGGTGGGAATACTGAAGCCTGAGCAACAGGCCCTGAACTGAAACTGCTAACTCTGTATGTAGTCATTAGTGAAATATGCATAGAAGATGTAGCTTAAACATCATAAAACATGTCTATCTTGAATGTATCCTTATATTTCTTTATGTGTGAGCAAGATAACAAGGCCACAGAAACAGTTGTCTGGCCTTGTGACCTTGCTCATAAATTAACTAGATAAGCAGGGAAACTCCCTTAGCTTCTCCCTTAAGCCCTGGCCAGGCTCTGGGGGGAACCTAACATGAGATGAAAACCAGATATTTCCGCTTAAAACAAAGGTGCCAGCTATTCTAGCTTACTGATTTTTAGGTATATAAGGCTGGACCCGTTCACAGCGACTTTGGAAGCCTCACCTACGGGTGGACGCACCGCGTAGGATTTCCCACTTGCAGGGAAAGGTTCTCCAAATCCTCGCTGTAACCGGGGCTCCCCAGCGACTGCGGATCTGGATGATGGTAAAGTATGCAAGTGGTGATGGATCTTTCTTAATCACTATTCTCTCTCTCAAGTAGTAATGATTTGATGCATTACCCTGTATTTTCCCATTTGTTTAAGTGCACTGTTCTGTCTTTTCTTACTGTATGTTTTCTGTATTATTCTGTTATATTATTTAGTTATTTCTAGTAAAATACACCTACTCTTTTCACTCTGGTGTCTGAGTTTAATTGATATCCTTAATCAACAAAACAACAACCCCGAGGACAGGTGCTGCAGCTGAACCAGAGAACCAACCCATGATGGTGCCAGTTGCTCCCATACATAAGAAGAAATACACAAGAAAATCCCCTCACAGTGTACAGGGTGATGATGAACCAGGGCCATCACGAGAACAGGAGGAGGAGGAGGCAGAGCCAGTGATAGTCACCCAATCCTTATCCCTGAGTGAGTTGCGAGACATGTGAAAAGATTTCAGCCACCATCCAGGTGAGCAACTCGTTACCTGGCTGCTCTGGTGCTGGGATAGCAGGGCCAGTAGCATGGAACTAGATGGCAGGGAGCCGAGGCAGCTGGGACCCCTGTCTAGGGAAGGGGGCATTGACAAAACCATTAGAAAGAAGACACAAAATCTCAGTGTCTGGAGGCAACTCCTGTCAAGTGTGAGGGAGAGGTATCCCTTCAAGGAAGATTTTGTATGTCATCCAAGTAAATGAACCACTATGGAGAGAGGTATTCAATACTTGAGGGAGCTCGCCATGTGGGAGACAGTTTACTATGACCCAGATAATGCACAGCTACCCACAGATGCAGATGAAGTCCAATGCACCCGGCCCATGTGGTGGAAGTCTGTACGGAGCACACCCTCATCATATGCCAGTGCATTAGCACTAATGGACTGGAGAGACGAAGAGCAACCAACAGTGGATGAATTGGCTCACCAGCTATGACTATGTGAAGAAAGTCCCTCTTCCTCTTGTGAGAGACGAGAAACCAGGCCTGCGAGAAACTAAGAAAAACAGCCTGAGAAAGCAAAAGTTGAGGCTGATCAAAGAAATGCCTCAAACACTCGCAAGACAAAACTATGAGTCACAGGGTGCATTTTGTGGAGGTCGAAGCTGATAAGGGTGCCCGAATAACACAAGATGGGGCTGGAGGATGGAGCCCTGTGAAGACAGGATGGCTCTGCTCTGGTGCACCTGCCAAAACTTCAAGGGCCATCTGTCCGGTGAATGACCTTTGCTTCATTATCCATGAAATGCATATTAAAGTTAACACCCCTCAATATGCTAAGAAGGGCTAACATGATCATGCTAATTACATCATCCCATGAAACACCTTACCCCTCCCTGTACATGGGATATGTAGGTATGTGGGTCGGCCTAGGGGTCGGCCTAGGGGACGGACCCAAGGAAAGTGGGTATAAATCAAGAAGGGGGGGGGGGGGGGGGGCAGGGAGAGAGAGAGTGCAGTGAAGCGAAGAAGACAGATGCCAGCGAAAAAGACAGATGCCTACTGTGCCTCCTGGAACCCTCGTTGGCAGGATCAGCACAGAAACCCAGGCCGGTGATCTGTATTTCCCCATTCCCTCTATCTCCCTCTTTTCCTTTCCTATTAAGCAATGCAAGGCATATTATATTGCTTGCCACAACTTGCTATATACTTAGCCAACTATCGTGTGTTCAATTAGTACATTGTGAGTAGTTAATAAATGTTTAGACTTGGAGACTTGTTGTCCGCTCCATTGGGGATTTGCGAATCTGAGTCTGAGCGGGACGTGACACCTCCCTCGTCACGGCTGTGGAGAAATTGTCTCAAGAATTCCAGCAAGTTAAAGAGGACATGTCCTACTCCCCACCTGCACAGATTAGAATCTTGGTTATCAGGAGCAGTCATTTCTCTACTCGAGAGAACCGGTATGCACCACGGGGAAAGCTGTGGCATTGCCTGCGTGACTATGGAGAAGACGTGAAGAAATGGGATGGAAAACCTACCTGCCTCCTAGAAGAACGGGTATGTGACTTGGAAGGAAGAACGAGTACAAAACGGGGTTCTTTTAGGAGAAATGTTGCTCCTGTTTCCAGTAATCAAGTGCCCAAACAGAGCAGAAAGGTCAACTTTGCTCACAATCCTATGAGAAGAACCTCTGATTTGTATTCACAAGAAGTGAGTGACCAAGATGAGACTGAAACCCTTGCGCACCACACTAACCCATTTGTCAATAGCGGGTATTATGACCAACATTAGAGGGGCCCTGCCTCCAGCCAGGCGGAGGACAGGGACAATCGAGTTTGTTGGCCTGTGTGGATTCGATGGCCTGGCACATCTGACCCCCAGCAGTATAAGGCTCTAGTGGACACTAGTGCGCAATGTACCCTAATGCCATCAAATTTTAAAGAAGCAGAACCCGTTTGTATTTCAGGAGTGACAGGGGGGGCTCAACAGTTGACTGTATTGGAGGCTGAGGTGAACCTAAGTGGAAAAGAGTGGGAAAACCACCCCATTGTGACTGGCCCAGAAGCTCCATGTATTCTTGGTATAGATTATCTCAGGAGAGGGTATTTTAAGGACCCAAAAGGGTATAGGTGGGCTTTTGGTATAGCTGCCTTGGAAACAGAAGGAATTAAACAGCTGTCTGTGTTACCTGGTCTCTCAGAGGATCCTTCTGTTGTGGGATTGCTGAGGGTTGAAGAACAACGGGTGACAACTGCCACTACAACTGTGCACCGACGGCAATATTGCACCAACTGAGACTCTGTAATCCCTATCCATAAACTGATTCGTCAACTAGAGAGCCAAGGAGTCATCAGCAAGACACGCTCCCTCTTTAGCAGCCCCCTATGGCCAGTGCGAAAGTCTAATGGAGAGTGGGGATTGCCAGTAGACTATCGTGGCCTGAATGAAGTCACGCCACCGCTGAGTGCTGCCGTGCCAGACATGCTAGAACTTCAGTATGAACTAGAGTCGACGGCAGCCAAGTGATACGCCACGACTGATATTGCCAATGCATTTTTCTCCATCCCTCTGGCAGCAGAATGTAGGCCACAGTTTACCTGGAGGGGTGTCCAATACACCTGGAATTGACTGCCCCAGGGGTGGAAACAGAGTCCCACCATTTGCCAAAGACTGATCCAGACTGCACTGAACAGGCTGAAGCCCCAGAACACCTACAGTGCATTAATGACATCTTTATATGGGGTAATACAGCAGAAGTAGTAATCCAAATCCTTCTGAGAGCCGGTTTTGCCATAAAGTATGGTAAGGTCAAGGGATGTGCACAAGAGATTCAGTTTTTAGGAGTAAAATGGCAAGATGGATGTCGTCAGATTCCAGTGGAGGTGATTAATAAAATAACAGCTGCATCCCCACCGACTAACAGAAAGGAAACACAAGCTTTCTTGGGTGTTGTGGGTTTCTGGAGACTGCACATTCCAAATTACAGCCAGATTGTCAGCCCTCTCTACCAAGTGACCCAGAAAAAGAATGATTTTATATGGTGCCCATGTTATGGAGGCTTCCAAATAAGCAACCCACCACCAATTTAAAAAAATAAATAGATTTATTTTTTTCATAAAACCACCAGTCAGCTCTCTGTAGATTACAGATCCGGATGTCCACAAGAGGAGAACAGAATAACTTTCTGGGGTTTAACAATAACCCGAAATGCTTTACAAAGCCCCACTCCCCAAGGGTTTAGCAACAACCCCAAACGCAAACTTCACTTCCTGGGGTTTAACGGGAACCCGAAACGTAAAACAAAGCCTCACACCCCAGGGGTTTAACGGCAACCCCAAACATAAACTTCACTTCGTGGGAGAACCCAAAACGTAAAACAAAGCTTCACAGCCTAGGGGTTTAACAACAACCCAAAATGCTCTATCACTCACCTAGAAAGTGAGGGCTCTCAACCTCGAGGACCTGCTCAGGGCAGCGTCCTGACACAAAGTACCTTGAGGAGTTTCCTTGGGCAGCATCCTGACCCAAGGGGAGAGTCCTGACCGCAGCGTGCAGCTCCAGGGGACGAGCTCAAAACGGCTCCCCCAGGAGACTCCATTTATACCCAGGGCGAATCCGACCTGTAGTCAATAGCGGCTCCCATTGGTCAAAGGTCTCAACTACCGCGAGACCCTGAAAACAAAGACAGCCAAAAGCTGCCACGTTTCAACAACCAGGAAACTCTGTTTTCACTGGGCGGATGCACCTGCCACAGCCCAGAGCAACGACAAACTTCTGAACAAATTAAACAGGAAATATTGTTCATGCAGTAGCCCTGGGGCCAGTTAGACAGGACCAGATGTTAAAAATGTTCTCTACACTGCAGCCGGGAAGAATGGCCCTACCTGGAGTCTCTGGCAGAGAGCACCAGGGGAGACTCAGGGGTTTTGGAGTTGGGGATACACAGGATCAGAGGACCGCTATACTCCAACCAAAAAGGAGATACTGGCAGCATATGAAGGTGTCTGAGCTGCTTCAGCGGTGATTGGGACTGAAGCACAGCTCCTCCTGGCACCCCGACTGCCAGTGCTGGGCTGGATGTTCAAAGGGAGTGTCCTCTCTACACACCATGCAACTAATGCCACATGGAGTAAATGGCCTGCATTGATCACACAACAGGCTCAAATAGGGAGCCCCAGCTGTCCAGGAGTATTGGAAGTGATTATAAATTGGCCAGAAGGCAAAGATTTTGGAATGGCACCAGAGGAAGAGGTAACGTGTGCTGAAGAGGCCCCACCATATAATAAACTACCGGATAATGAGAAGAGATATGCCCTGTTTACCGATGGGTCCTGTCGCATTGCGGGGAAACATCGAAAGTGGAAGGCAGCTGTGCGGAGCCCCACACGACAGGTCGCTGAAGCTGCTGAAGGAGAAGGTGAATCGAGTCAGTTTGCAGAGGTGAAAGCCATCCAGCTGGCCTTGGATATCACTGAGCGAGAAAGGTGGCCGGTGCTCTACCTCTCTACTGACTCATGGATGGTGGCAAATGCGCTGTGGAGGTGGTTACAGCAGTGCAAACAGAGCAACTGGCAGTGCAGAGGCAAACACATCTGGGCTGCCTAATTATGGCAAGGTATTGCTGCTCGAGTAGAGAATCTGGTGGTGAAAGTACGCCATGTAGACACAGCTGTGTGGTGTTAGTTGCCGGCTGTGGTCAAACCGCGACCACTGGAAAAGAAAACGGTTCGGTATTTGATCTCATATCTGTTAGCAGAAGTTGTTTTGAATACTGGAACCTACCTTAATGCCCTGGTCATTTTCAAACGGCATTAGTATTTCTTGATGTGTATGTTAAGTGTATCTTAGCATCAACGCAAAGAAAATACATCTGTGCTCTAATGAATTTTTGTCCTGAGAAACTGAAGAACCAGGACTCAAGGCCTGGGCATACCACACTTCTTTCAGAATGCCATGGTTTAAACCCAGCCAGCAGCCAAACACCACGCAGCTGCTCACTCACCCTACCCTGCCTGGGGAATGGGGGCAGTGAATTGGAGGGGTAAAGTTAAGGAGACTTGTAGGTTGAGATAAAAACAATTTAATAATTGAAATAAAACAATAATAACCACAAATATAATAGCAATGATAGAAAATGCAGACAAGTAATGCACAGTGTGATTGCTCACCACCTGCCAACTGGTGCACAGCCCGCTCCCATGAAGCGATCCCAGAGAAGCAGGAATCCCAAAACTGCAATCCCAGAAGCGAGAGCGCGAGCTTCCCAGCCAACCCTCATCTATATATTGGGCATGACGCTACAGAATATGGAATATTCCATTGGCCAGTTTGGGTCTGTGTCTCTAGCTATGCTCCTTCCCAGCTTCTTGTGCACCTGCGCGCAGGCAGGACATGGGAAGTTGAAAAGTCCTTGATTTCTCAGCAACAACTGAAAACATCGGTGTCTTATCAACATTCTTCTCATACCAAATCCCATACTGAACCCAAAACACAGCACTATTAGAACAACTAAGAAGAAAAATCAGCTCTATCCCAGCCAAAACCAGGACATACAATTTAGTCTGCACAAAGTTTTAGATTAGTGAGGCATGGTATCTGTGACAGCTATTTCTTACGATAGTGGCAGTGTTTTTTTCCTAGACATTTTCTAGTTCATGTTTTTTGTATGTTACTTCTCTGTTCAGTGAATGAGGGAATTACTTCAACAAGGGACAAAAAAATGTTCAGATTTTCTGCTCCTGTTCTTGCAGACCTTCAAAACCTCTTTTATGCAAGTGTTTTCACTGAACTAGAGGAATTTCCTTTCCTATCACTAAACTAGATTATGTCTCAAGATCTCCCTTTAAAACATTAACATTATAAACTCTTTAATCTTGCCTCACCTTATGGAAGCATCACTTTTTTGTTCTGTCCTTGAATGAAGCACTTTACTAGAATACGTACTTGTGTATCTACTGTTATAGGATGCCATCCTTTATATTAAGCAATTTATCTTTTCTGAAGTATTTTTCTGACAGTATATGAACTTACTTCTATGCAATAATGTATTATTTATTTTCTTCTAGAGCATCACTTAATGATTGCATGATGGATGTAACAAAAAATACATGTCATTATTTTCTTTGCTTCAGCTACCTTCCTATATATTTTGAATTAGTTTATTTCATTCTGAGAAGATATTTAATCACACTTGTTCATACACAGAACTGTACTTATTAAGCAACACTGTTTTTTTCTGCATGGAGACACACTATTCTCATAATGAAGAGAAGACGATAATTTTTGTATTGATCAACTCAGATGTTGCCTTTATAAAGATCTGAAATACTAACTCTGCTGCTACATGTGTAAATTCAGAGAATTGTATTCAAACCAATTGTTAATACAACAAGCTGTTAATAAAAAATATTATGTGCTGGTTTTTATCCTATAAAAATATCCGTTATTTTTAATGAAAGTCTCCGTTTCACAAGCTATTTCTTTAATAAATTGAAAATACATGTGTCTACTTCTACTGCGAAGAACAACACTTAGAAATAATTAACAACAGCAGCAATACTCCTGCTCCTCCCAGTGATATGTAAACCCCCATAACAGATTATGTCTTTGCATTCAGGATTTGCAATTAAGACATGTTACCGGTCCAATCACAAACATTTTGCTAAATTCAGTTTTGAGGTTTATTCTAGTTTATAGTTCTGTTATTGTGATCCTAGTTATGTAAATGGCGTCATCTTCAAGAATACCATATATAGAAACGTTGTCAATGTTACTGGAAAAAGATATGCTGTGACAAAAAATGCGGTATGTTCTGTGTTTCTGAAATCTTGGTCTCTCTGCATCTGGAGAAACTATCATCAAAAGTAATCCAGAATTGGGTAATAGATATTCTGCCCATCCAATGGGGAAAATGTAAAGGAAGTGTGTTAGTGTGCTCATATTTTGCTGTAATTCCTGGTGATTTGTTGGCTAGCAATCACTGCAGCCATTCTCATTAGTGCCCAAGCAAGCACTATGGAGGCATGAGTGAGGAGTCTGTAATTTTGGTCCCTTTACTTTCCCAAAGCAGGTATTTTCATAGCATGTTTTTTAATGTATATTCAGGTCATTAAACGGTTTCTGACTTTTATGATTTTCATTACATTAATATAAAAGTGTATCTATAAGTAAATAATAGTGCCATAGACTCAGATAATACTAACATCAGTTGAAATTAGCTGAGGAATAATAGTTTATCATAAGGAGACTAGACAACAAAGAGGTAAAACAAAATTAGCTATCCCCCAAAATGTGAGAGAATTATTTTTTTCATTCAGGTAATGAAGTTTCAGTGATATTTTGCAAGGAACTGGTAAATATGGTCCTCATAAAAAATATGGTGTTCAGTTCTTGTGACTTAGCATTAGGAAGGCTTTATTTAGGTTTGTCAAATTCCTAAATGTTCAGGGAGAGAAGAACCTATCAAATAAGACAAATCAAAGTGTTTAGCATAGAAACATAAAATATTAGGAGACTTTTTTTTTCTTCTCTTTAAATGCATATATAAATATATGCAAAGAATGAATAACTATCAGCACTGACACAAGAAGAAAGAGGTATAAATTAATCAGGCTGTGAAAGATCAGAATGAAAATCCAGAGAAATTACAATATAGTCTTCCATACAGTCAGGGAAATCCAAGTGGCTGTAAGATGGAAGACATTAAATGTATACAGGCATTAGTAACAAGGTTGGCAGAGCAGGATAAAGAGCAGATTTCTTTCAGATATATGTTTTCTAAAACCTGTGTTTCTTCCCATTGTTCAGGATTAATAACTTCTTCCATTAAATTATTACTATATTTGACTGAAGTACTATTTTATTTTAGCTCGGCAATTTATTTAACTCTCTTTTAGGGCTGTTAAACATGGTTAAATACAGTAAATTACTTAATATCAAGTGAAGCAAAGCACATCATAGAATATGTACCTTTAAGGCTATACATTTAGCCCTCAGACACTTTGAGTGATTTATTCATGTACATATTGTAGCCCTCATACGAGTAAAAGTTTGCAGTAGCAAATTCTTAGGTCTGTTTACGGTTTTTTAAAATGCATTAGTAGTAAAGGGGAAAAAAGGAGAGGAAGTTGACAAGAGAGAAGAAACATTAAAAAAATAAAATACATCCTGTGCCAGATAAAGTACACTCCCTACTTGAGTACTTTTCACTCAAGAGACTGCTCTCATATTTGAATAAACATTACTCTGCTAAGAGGTTCTTCCATCTGCCTTTCACATTCAAACAGGGATGCAAATAATTACATAATTTTTGTTGTTCTTGTTTTTCCTCAGAGATTTGAAAGAGTGATACATTTCTACTGCACTAAGAGTGAGCATTGCAAGATGATCTGGTCATTCACAAATGACTTGGCTGTATGCCGTAAACAAAAATTTGCCCCATGCCAGGTCAGGTGACTGTGCTCAAAGATGGCTGGGACCCTGTGGGAAGAATGCCCCACTGTCATAGTTTAACACTGGGGGGATTGTAACATGTGGGGGTGACCCACATGGCTGTGAAAGTGACTCATGTTGGAGTTGGTTTGTGGAGGATTGTCTCCTGTGAGAGGGCGACCACATCAGAGGAGGCAGGAGATGCCAGAAGTTCCCCCCACCCTGACATGGAAGAAACGGCAGGACTGACTGCACCCCCCCATTTCCTGCTCCCTGTGCTGCTGTAGAGGAGGAGGTAGAGATATCAGGAACAAAGTTGAATGTAGGAAGAAGCGAGGGATAGAGGAAGGTGTTTTCAAGATGTCATAATGGTTCTCACGGTCCCACTCTGTTAAGTGTTGTTGTTAGTGTCTGTATTAAATTCATGTTCTTTTTTCTCCCCCTTCTGAGTCTGGTTTTTACCTGTGCCTTAAAGGATGAGATCATCCCTCCCTGTCCTTATCTCAGTTTCCTGGGTCTTTTACTTCCTTCCCTGATATGGGGGGAAGGGAGGTGTGAGAGGCTGCATGGTGATTAGTTGGCCTCTGAACTCAAACCATGAGAGTTGTAGAATTTATCATTCCTAATCTCAGGATCCATATTGTACTATGGGGTGAGATCTGTAAAATCTGTCTTGATCTCTTTTCTGAAAAGTATTTAATGGTGGATGAATAAATAAATAAAAATATATAAGTATATTAACATATTTCTCATAGGAAGAGTGCTTAGTTCTAACATCATTTTCGGTAAGTGATCTAATTAGTAGGTTGATACAGGATATAATGTGAGCGCAGAGAGATGAATTAATGAAGGCAGCTGGTGGAAGAGAAGGCTGTTATTTGGTGTAAAAAATTTTAATTTGCTTGTGCTTTAAAAAACATATAGCTAAATAAATTTGAAGGGTTTAATACTAGTTAGTCTAAATGGCTTCAAGATTGTTCTAGCTTCTTCTAAACCCTTTTTTCAGATCTCTGAATCTCCTGAGGAGTTTTAAGGAGTGCGTGGATATCAAATGGGAGGTGTGGACTCCATCACCCAGCATGGACTGGTTCCATGTCTCTCTCTGCTGCCCAAATTTCAATACCTTTCATTATGATCCATTTTCAGATTGGCTTATTGTCTGTATATGGTGTGGTGTATGTATATGGTGTGTGGATATGGTCTGTATATGGTGTGGTGCACTGTGTCTCTGAACAAGAGAAAATATGTTAGACCAGTATCCACTTTTCTAAATCAGCTATAGGATAAAATGTGCTATAAATAATATATCCAAAAATATTCAAAATTTAGGAGATTAAAGCTATAAAGTTCTTGCCATCAGATCCAATAACTTCACAAAGAGTTTCTAAATGAAAATGTGATTAGGAGAGACAAGACCATAGATTTAAATAAAACTTCTCTGATATAATTTACTTCTAATTCACAACTTACTGTTGTGGTTCAGGAACGTTTAAAAAAATTCTTTTAATGTCAAATCTGAAGGGCGTTACTAGCTAGGAACTCAGATAGATAAAGTTACTGTATGGTAGTCAAGTCCCAGTTCAAAAGAACGGCTTTTATAAAGTGTTACCTTTGATATATTGGCTTCTTTAATGAAGGTTAGTTCTTGGTTTTATTAGTTTTTGTTTTCTTCCTGTGGTATATAGATCGAATGTTATTTTCGGTCTCATTTGGTTTATCTTTGCCTCCAGGACTACAGTATTGTGACTAGATGGAAAAGAAACAACAGAATATTTGTCTCAAAATTACCTAGGCATAGGTGCATTGTTAACTGGAACTTCAGATAAATAGTTTATGATTTTTTTCTGGTTACCTTCATATTCAGTTATACAGCAGATGTTTTAAATGAAACCCAAAATATAAAAAAAGATTGCTCTATGTGGGTCCCATAGATATTAATCGGCATAAATTTGAATTGTGGATGCTATTGGTTTCAGGCAAGCCTTTGAAATGACTTGTGAACAGAGAACAAATTCATGCAGCAAGTTATATCCAGCTTCAGAAATCAGAAAAACTGCATTATTTCCATCGATATTTTCATTGTGAAGCATTCATTTTATTTCAAAGTGTATTATATTTTCATCTTTAAAAATAACTGTTATGATGAAAGATCACAGAAAGACTTACCTTTTTTGACTTCAATTAAAAAACAAAAATTAAAATTATTTAAAGGACCTATCTTGTAACTGAAAATTGTCTGGTAATGAGATATGATAAGTTATGCAATTTTCTGTTTCAGGAACTGCTTAAACATTTTTTTCCTTTTTTTTTTTGTCTCCTTAGAAGTGAGAGTTTTGTACTGTACTCTCCTAGAGTAGCCCTTTTCCTAGTTTACTAAACTGTACTACAAAATCATTCAGTTTAGAAGGTAAATTTGTATCTAAATTCTTATCGCTTTTATTCACAGGTTCATCCCAAAGTGACTGTATCACCATCTTACTCTAAACAGAAAAATCTGCTTTTTATATGTTTTATAACAATAAAAGAAAACAAAGACAAAACCCAGGATTAGGCAACCCGGCACTGAACACTGATTTATAAAGATAACATTTTGAACTGTTTTGTAGATTCTTGTGTGATTTTGCATTACCTATATTGAAACACAATGGGGTGGCAAAGAAAACATCTTTAAAATGTACTGTATTATCTCTGAGCTTTGTTATGAATTAAATAATAAAGTTACAGACTAGAATATGAAATTAATTAATTATCTCACTATAAAGGAAAAAAAAAATGTAAAAGAGGGGAAAAAATTTCCCAAAGACACAAAAAACCCCCTTGTTTTTGTACCTTGTTAATTGTTCCAATTAACATAGACCAGTAAAAAATTGTAAACATCTACTAAACAGATTGTTGCTAAAATAATGATTGCAAAAAGACTGCAACTTTATTTGGAAAGCTTAACTCACTTAAATATATCACCTGAAATTGTTACATAATTCCAAAAAGAGATGAATGTGATGAAGTCTTAAAAGATTCTAATTTTTCTTAATATCCCATAACATTTTAACATAACTTTCCTGTTTCTATCAGTAGTTTTATCATCATAAAAAATCATTTGTTTTGATGATGTTAGTCTGAGGCATGGGAGTCTACTACACGCAAGGTTTTGACTGCTCATGATCTTCTATGTCGGCATGGAGAGAAGTTTGGATATGGAAAGTCTTCCCATCTGCTGGTGCCAAAGAGCCAAGTAAGAGACAACTATGGTTTTCAAAGTAGGAGAAAAGAGTTAATCAGTTCTTACTTAAATTACATAGTCTAAATTATTATCTGCTTTGGTTTTCTACAGCCTAAACCCCTGTAATATCCATTCATATTTGCAGATAAACTAGTAGAGAATGACCAAGGAATTTATTATGATTTTATTTTAAAACAAAAGAAGATGAAAACTTGAAATTTGATTAATTTTCCCTACACACACATGAGTTCAGAACTTATGGTCCCTTTTCCAGAAGATATTCACCACAAAGACCTTCAAGACTTATTTTAATTACAAAAACAATGAACTGTATTTAAAAAACTATCAATAATTATTTTCAAAGATGAAAAATTAATATAATTGAAAAAAATCAGAATAGCAATAACACTCAAAAAGCATAAATTACATAATTAATGAGAGTTTTGTGACAAAGTAAGTTTATGCTTTATATTATTTTCACTCTGAATTCATCAGATATTCAAAATTATTACAGGACTTCATTAACAAGATATGAAAGCTACTGCTTATAAAGGACTAGGAACTATATCTTCCCTAAACCTCTAAAAAAATCTCAAAAACATTTCAAAGTGCAAAAATAACCTAAGCAAGAGTTGTTTCAGAGATTTTAAAGCAGTGTTCTGCTTTGCCTGTTTTGATGACATCTTAAAAATCAAGAGCTCTGTTTTTTCAGGCAGCAATCATACTTATGAATAACACCCCCTGAATTTCTATAATAATATTTTAAACCAATAAAGATCAAGTCTGATGCATTTCTTTTTAAACACTGTGTATTATTAGGAAATAATTTCTGCTTCACAAGTCTCTGATAATATTTCTTTTTCTTTAAGTTTTGTTTCAAGTTCAAACTATTGCAGAAAAATAACATGATAAATTTCATTCTGTTTCATAACTATTCACTCCACATGACTTGTACCTGTTGGAAAATGAACAAGACCTCATGTTACTTCTTTAGCAATATTGGCTCAAATCCTCACTCAAAGTGAACTGCACTGATATTAGAAATTCTTTATCCCCTTTACAAAAAAATTTACTGCCAACTTTGTCTAAGGGGCCCAGCATCCTGAACTGCATTTATGTGGAGGACTGTCTTCTGTGGGAGGGAACGCATGCTGGAGAAGAGGAAGAGCGTGAGGAGGAATGAGCTGCAGAGACAATGTATAATAACTGACCCATTTCTCATCACTCCCCCATGCAGGGGAGAGGAGGTAGAGAATTTGAGAGTGAAGTTGAGCTCGGGAAGAAGAGAGAGGTGGGGGAAAGGTGTTTTAGGATTTGTTCTTGTTTGTCATTATCCTACTCTGATTTGATTGGCAATAAATGAAATTAATTTCCCTGAGTTGTGTCTGTTTTGGCCATGATGGTAATTGCTGAGTGATCTCCCAATCCTTATCCCAACCGGCAAGTCTTTCATTGTAATTTCTTGCCACTATCCTGCTGAGGGAATAACAGAGAGGCTTGGTGGGCACCTAGCAGCTAGCCAAGGTCAACCCACTACACATCCCAAGCTCTGTATCCTACCTCTGAACTTTTGACTTACCAGGAAACTATAATTTAATAAATTTATGGGCATACAAGTCTTGACATTGTCAGGGAGTATGGGAGCTGGTATTAATCAGACTAGCAAGGTTAGACTGTATTAAGGAATGCATTCTCAAGTGTGTCCTCTCAAGTGTGTCCAAGGATGTTTCCCATTGCTAGATATCAGTGGGTCAGATAAGAGAAAACAGGGGAGTAGGAGACAGAGTGATCAGATAACACCCAAAACCAACAGATGTTTCTGATACAGATAGTAATGAGGAGAGTATTGCAGTAGCACTAGAGGAATGATGTCCAAATAAAGCCTGAAGAATAACATTGGAGCTAAAACTGAGCAAGCAGAAAATGGTAGAAAGTGAACCTGGAAAAGCAGGAGGCAGCGACAGTAGCAGCTGAGGTCTTAATCCAGGTGTTTGTCCTGTACATCAGAAATCGGAGCCATTTTTGGATCTCTTGTTAGCTCATTTTTACAGAGAACTATCACAACTTCTCTTGCTTCTCAGTAGCCAAGAGCCTCCTCTTTCACCTCTTTTCTTCCAGCATTACTGAACATAGTTCCGAGGAAGCTGGCAATCATGTTTTCTACTCCTTGGTGAACAGCATGATGTAATAACAATTTTCCCTTATCTAGTATGCCCCAATTCACTCCTCTGCTAGACACCTTTGGAATGGTTCTATGATTCCTGTCACACAGTTTCCCAATTCTCTTTTTCTTACTTTTAACAGGAAGACACTCTGGAATATACTATCACTCGAAGGAAACGGTTTTGCTTGGACATGTTTAGAAGCTTCAATCTACAAAACAAAATTTAGTTAGCTGATCCATTGGAACAGAAATATCTTTGCAAATTTACCAGTGAGATGTGCCAGTTTCTTTGAGATTCAGCCAGGTTTTGGAATCACTAGAAAGATGTCCTACATGCCTATACAAGGCTGGGTTGCAGTGCTGGACCTGAATTCTCCCTGTGAAACTAGTCTATGTAAAAATGCAAATGTTTATTAATGCATATCCCTTTTTTTGTAGAAAGGGAATCCCTTTCAAAATGATGTCTTTTATATCCCAAAGATGCGAATCGCTTGTTTGGTATTGTAGCAAATATTTCCCATATTTCTGCTAAATGTTCCTGAAAAATCCAACAGATATCACTTACCATATGGAGACCTGTAGCTCACTTAAACACAGTCTTGTCATTGCTACTAACAGCACACAGATTTTGCACTGAGTTAGCAAGGCCTTAGGACTGAGGTTTGTCAGGTTTACTTTGCCTGAACTTGTCTTGACCTGTCTGGAGTTTTGGTTTTAGTTGGTTTGTTGTTTCTAAAGATCATTAGCTATTCCTAATTTGTATTACTTTTGCTAGTCTTGGTATGATACGACTGTAGCTTTTATATTAATAGTGACAATATGTAGTTACTCTATGTAGATAGTTACAACTCTTGCACAATGGTGTAGTGTATAGAAAGTCAGGCCTCGTATGATGGCTGAGGCTTTCAGGGATAGAGACACAGAATCTGGTGTAGAGGGTGTCATGGTTTAATCCTAGTCGGCAGCTAAGTATGACACAGCCACTCATTCACTCCTCCCTCACCCTTAGTGTGATAGGGAGAAGAATCTGAAAAAAAAAGTAAAAATCTAGGTTGAGATAAAAACAGTTTAATAATTGAAATAAAATAAAATAATACAATAATAATAGCAATAACAATAACAACAATAATAATTATTATAATAAATAGTAGTAATGAAAAATAAGATAACAAAAAGAGAGAAAAATAAAACTCAAGAAAGACAAGTGATGTGCAATGCAATTGCTCACCATCTGTTCACGGATGCCCAGCCGGTCCCCAAGCAGCAACTGAGGCCTCCTGGTCAACTCCTCCCTGTTTGCACACTGAGCATGACATCCTATGGTATAGAATATCCTTTTGGCTAGTTCGGGCCAGCTGTCCTGGCCATAATCCCTCCCAGCTTTTTGTTCACCTCTCGCTGGCAGAGCATGGAAAACTGAAAAATCCTTGATTTAGTATAAGCACTACCTAGCAACAACTAAAACATCAATGTGTTATCAACATTATTCTTATACTAAACCCAAAACACAGCTACTAGAAAGAAAATTAACTCTATTCCAGCTGAAGCCAGGAGACAGACTGGGATGATAACAAGTGGGACATGGGATTGGCACTGGAGATCCCACAACCAAAAACAATTCACCAGTGGTCAGCTGAAGAATTGTAGGCCAAAATTTGGACAGAACTGGGCTTGGGGTAAAAAAAAAGTTATTATGGAGCACACATAAAATACACCACATATGCTAAATTCAGAAGCTACATGGAGTTGCAAAGCAATGAAGAAACTGTAAGCTGTTAGAAAACATATTTGTAAAAAAATATCCAGGTGAATTCTAAGAGAAAGGAGAGGAGTAAGAGAAGACAACATCAACATCAGTCTTCCCAGCAAAGCACATCAAGACAAGCTGCAAATCCCTACCCTTGCTGTGAGAGGACTGGCACTATTGACCAAAGGTCCCTGGGGTTAGAGAGTGAGAATGACATAGAAAAATGATAGGTGCTAAGTATGAGTGCATACCAATTTTAAATTCATTATTATACTAATAGTAAATTTTTCACTTTATGTAAAATGTGTTTCTTCTTTGCCTATCACAAGATTTTGTACATAACACATTGAACTAAAAGCTTAGAGGGCTTTTTTATGGTTTTAGGCAAACTACACAAAAATCAATCAATTTTCAGTTAAAAAACTATAGAGTTTATGATGGCAAAATCTCCAGGAGAATAATTGTCTGGATTTAGACTAGGAGTTTCTCTAAAGTGTACAGTAATCCATTAATGGTTGATGTAGGTTGTAACAGCAATCCACAAAGACTCACAAATCTTAATTATTGTTCACTTTTTTAGATAGAAAAGTCTCCTGATTATGAGTAGCAGAGCAGATGTATCAAAAACATTCTCAAAACTCTCATTAATAAATAACTTCCCTGTGCTCAGTGAAAAATGGTAGACTTATTTCCAAAACCAGAAACTTATTCAAAATAATGGATATTTAGAAAAACAAGGTTTGCTACTAAGGATAATTCTTGTCAAACAGTATCTAACTGCCTGCATAAAATAAACTATTTAACATTATCTATGAAATGCTATGTTTTTTACCTTAAAGGAATTGTTATAAAGATAGAATTGCTTTGATATGAGTTGTCAGTTTTTAAAATATTTTTAATATAACATAAATATGTTCATATAAAGATAATTAATCATCCTATGTTATCAATTAGTTAGGGCTGAGTGCCACTAAGTCTTGGATTCATATGATTCACAGTGAAAAGATTCACTTTCAGGAACAAATCCTAAAGTCCTTGAATATGCCTTTGTATTCCTACTAGGAAAAATGTAAAATTCATAGAATAAGGAAATAAATTATGAGTTTGTGGATTCTAAACAGAAAAGTATGGCTATGCTTGACTGATTTTTAAGAAAATAGTTGCAAGGAACGAGCAAGAAAGTATGATGATTAGGAAGTTGAAGAGCATGTGTTGGAACATATGACTATAATAACAATTGCATTATATGTTTTGATGTAAATCCTCAAATGACTGTTTTACACATGAACACAGTAATGCAGAAACACTCGTTACATTTGATTTGCTGAACCTAATAACATAATTCAAGCATCATTTTTTACTGAGGCTAGAAGAATTCAAATGTGTATTAGCAAAAAACACCTTTGTATGTTAAATCCTAGTAGCACTTCTCTGAAGACTGCTTCTAACGTACAACTGCTATATTCCACTCTTCCTCAAACTACTGATTTACTAACTGTAGTAAATTGTCTTTCATGCTGGCTTTAAGATATTGTTAGTGGCAATTAATTTACAGCTGTTCTACTATTAAAGACATCTCAAATAACAATAATTGTATAAATATTTTTTCTGCTTTGTGGAATAATGACACATATTTGCTTGGAATTTATACCAGCTTCTTTGGAAAATCTTGAAGGTGTTGATGTCCTATAATGAGTACCACTGGCATAGTTTAAAATCATAGTTAAAATAACCCAATAAATTAATATATTTCATCACTTTTATTATTTTACATTCCTGAAAAAAAAAAAAGCTATCAGAAATATGATTGAATTCTGATGTTAATTATTTATTTTGTCTCTCATAGGATGAATCATTCCAGTCTAAGACAGGTGTTTAGGTTGAATTTCATTCTGGAGGTGCTCCACTTCTGTCCATTGATCATAAAGGAAACTTCATTGCCTATGAACAGACAAGTAACTTCAGATAATTGAAGTTCACTCAAATAATTTTTACAGTGTTAAATAAACTAGGCAATACTGTTTCATCATGTTTTGTGAGCTAATTTGTGTTTTCACCTTGCTGTCCTTTCATAATACAGTTAGAAGATATGAGAGATTACCGGAGATATATCAGCTTTACTATGTGAAGATGTGGATCTGGAATATTATTCCAGTGGATTCATCTTTTGTCTTTGACTTAAGTAAGAAAACAGGTCAGGATAAGTACAGATCTTCAGGGGCAGTAGGCATTTATCTTCCCTATGAATATCATCTGCAATTGTTGTTACTCAAATACCTGATTTCCCTGGAGAATTTTTCTTAGGTATATGAGGAGTTAAATTAGCTTAAAGGCTGTGGCCATTTGCCTCTAGCCTGTCCTTTGCTTGAGACATCTAAGCTCAGTGTGCTTTGACCTTTCATGACTAGACATGAACAAGAATAATTTCTTTAGTGTTATTTTAAGATTTTCATCACAGAACCAGGAATTTAAAAACAAATTGCAACTACACAGAACAAATTACATTTGTAATTGAAGACATTTGAATATTTTCTTTAACAAGTCATCATGAAAATGTATAAAAATCAACTTTAATTTTAATATTTTTGAGATATTCTGGACCTAATCAAGGTACCATAGAAGAAAAAGCTATAACTCCCACTGACTTCAATGGGTTTAGGATTATATACACAGCAGGGGACAGGACTCAGTAATCTATGAAGTCCTTTTCATCCCTATGTTACTACAATAAGAGCAGAAATCTGCAGGAAGCATGATAATGTCAAGGTTGTAAGGCTTGAGAAGTCTGAAAGCTAGGGCTTCCACATGAAAAATATTATTTTTTAGAAGTACAACTAATATAAATTAAGCTGTGGTTTTGAAATTAAGTTTCTATTTGCTGTAAACATTAATGACTACAAGATATAAATATATCTGATGCAGATTTGCATTTTATAATTATCTTGGCTTAAGATTATGATGGTTGTTTGAAGTCTTTTCTTACTGTGAAAAAGGGCAGGATTTTAATTAGTTTTATTTCCAGCATTCATCTGATGTTCATGGGTGACAAAGCCAAGTGTGAGACATGGAAATCATTGTAAGTCTTTACTGCAGTATGAGTACATTTATTCAGTGCAGAACAACTGGAAATCAGCTTGAATGCCCTGTCAGTGTAACTAACTAACACAACCTCCTCTTCTGCATTTCATGTTCTTTTCCTCACTAACAACAGCAGCAGCTGCACTAGTCTAAATTCCCAGAATTATGATTATGATATTTTTAAAAAATCTTGTTCTTGAACTTTCAAATGCTCTAATTCTAGGAAGAGGTAACTGCATCAATTTTTCAGATTTGACATCTTTACAGTTTACACAGTTTTGTGATTGCCTATACGCTACCAGATTGAGAAAAAAATATTAGTGATTGGAGGCCAGGTTCAGATCTTAGAGCTGAATTTAAGCATTCTAATTACAGGGTAATTCAGAACACTGAAAATGGGCATTTAGGTATCCAACACCATTTAAAGATTGATTAAGACTACCTGATTAAGGGATCTCTGTCCTGTTTATAGGGAGCCAATATACCTCGAACAGCCAACTTTCTGTATGCAAACAGATAAATAATTATAGCAAGTAAATAGAAAACAGTGGTAACAGGACTATAGCTGGGTTTCCTCAGCCCTCTCTGGTAATAAGCATCTGGCTCAGTCATCACCACTTCCCCACCATATTAGCCATCTGCAGCCAACTGGGATTCAGAAGACCTCACCTTTGTTGGAGAACAGATGCTGAACAGAAACAAAGCTTTCACCTTCTATATAGCAGCCAGTTTATTAGATTATTTACCCATAAATGGAAGGCTTTGGTTCTTAGCCATGCTTAATTTGAGAGACAACTAAGCTATTCTCTCTTCCCAAAACAGATTGTTTCATTCTCCTTTCTCCACTACTGTCTTGAAGAACCTCCTGTGTAGTGAACAATTAAAAAATAAATAATCTGAGAATATTAATTCTGCACATAAGATGGCCAGAACTTCAACACAGTCATCCATGCTTAATTTTCATCTGGTTTAATTTTGGACTGCTCCAGCTGGATCTCCAGTGTTCCAGTCAACAGCACATCTTAGCAGTATAGATGCAACCAAGACATGACTCTACATTACAGTGTTCAAATTCAGAGCAGAAGCACACTTTGTGTAGCGAATATCCTGATTGCCCCTGCCTTCTCATTTGGATAGAGCAGTCTTGGAGCATCTGAATTGAATTACTTTAGGCTGAAACTAAATTGAAAGATGTGGTCCAGGAACACACAAAATGCACTTAAGAGCCTATGGGTACACCATCCATAGACTAGAGCTAGACCAGAAGAAAAACTCCCAGAATGTGAATAGCATGGACATTACACTTTTAACACCATCCACTCTACAAGTAGATTCCTATTGCTTCTTCCTTTTCAAGTCCAGAGACTAACAACTATAATCCATAATGTTGGCTTCTGTGATCTGTTTAGTGGGGATTTTTTTCAACATTTGGTGTGTGGGCTTGGAGTGATCTGAAAGTTGTAAATGAACAACAGAAGATTTGGACAGAGTGAGGAACCTTCTTCGTACACTTTTGAGTCATGACAGACCTTATTCACACAAATGTTCATTGTGAGATTAAAGGATAACTGTGTTTAGCTTTAGGCTCAATGACAATATCCATTGAATTTAGCTATCTTTGAAACTGAGTGATAAATGAGAGTGAATGTTTTATATTGCACTTGGAGAACAGATACTCATGTTCTGGCTAAATGCCAGTATAAGTATTCTTAATTTTGGGCAGTATTAGATTAGACTGGTAGAACGGGATTGTGTACCTCTTACTGAAGGGAGACTTGGATCCTGGAGTTAATTTTGTTGACATTTTTTTCTCTGCGTACCATTTGCAAGTGAGGATTATTATTTGGGGTTAGTTATGTTTTAATGTTTCAAAAACAACTGTATTTTCCCAAATAAGTTGTATTGTAATTTCTCATACTTTCAGACACCAGTATTTACCACTGCACATTTTCTTTGACTCTGTTTTTACACTCAGAACACACAAAGTATCTCCATCAGAGAAAGATTCAGATTATTTTTTTTAGTGTATGTTGGACTCAGAATTCCTCTATATGAGACATACTTCTTTTTGAATAATTACTTTAACAAAATGCAGCAGCACCATCTATCATAAAACTGGTGTTGCAAAGATAACGCTTTTCCTTAGAGATGTATAGTTTTTCAAGGTTGACTAGAGACTCTATACAAATTTCATTCAAATTTACTACCATGGTATGGCTGAACCCTGTCTTTGAATATCCAGCACAAAGGACTTATTTACAATTTTTTTAAAAAAATAACTTTTATTCATATTCTATTTTCAAGCATTAAAAAGTGTATTTGTCATATCATGGTTACTTTCTAACTTCAGTAAGAAAAAAGACTCATCCCTATAGCATTATCTGCATTCATTTTTGTTTGTGCTATTTTTTAAGCTAAGAACAAATCCAGTTACTTCTGATTTTTAATAGAAATACCCTTATTGACTTATATGGACTTTGAGGCAAGACTTTACCTTTTCATCTCAATTTAGAATATCACATATTTTTAAATGCAGTAGTTCTTGAAATATGATTATTGTCTTTTTACTACAAAGAATATATTCTATCAAGGGTTAATTAATTATTATTTCTTCTTACTACTATTGATAATGAGCAATTTTTTAATTCCATAGAAATATTACTTAAGGCACCCACTGAGAGTCTTGCAGAGCTACCTGTCTTCAGTATCACTGCCTGCAGTCTCTTTGTATTTCCACATCATTTTATTATTCATATCCTCTATAGTGTTACTTGTTTTGAAAGAATGATAGCTATATTCTTTAAAGGCAAAACCCATGGTCCAGTCAGTATCTTCAACTGCAGTTGGCACAACCATACATTGATTGATTTCCAAGAAATCTATTAGGTGTTTTACAAATGTAATGCAAGTGATAACAAAAATAACACAAAAAAGATGCATAGCACTTTTAAATGTAATAAAATTGATTAACACTAGTTTTATTTATGTATTTTTCCTCTTGAATAGTCATACAACATTTTTATCAGTTTCATTTTCTCATCAGTTTGAAATGTATTCAACATATTTACATATAGCATGGTGTCCTGGTTTAGCCAGGATAGGGTTAAGTTTCCCCAGCAGTGGGAGGGAAGATCTAGCCAGGTTATTCAATACCATGCTGATGTCACGGCCACGTGCCCAAGCGTGGGAGAATCGGTGGACGAACTTGTTGTGCGGTCGCTCTCCTCACTGCTGTATCGGTACATTTTTTGTTCTGTTTATTGTTATTACTATTACTGCTATTGTTACTGTTCTTGTTGTTCGGTTTGTTGCTGTTGCACTGTTGTATTAAACCTCTCCACACCTCAGCCCCAGGGTTTTTGTATTTCAGTCTCTGGCCCGTCTGGTCGGAGGGTGGGGAAAGGGCAGCGGCAGCGTGGTCTCGGACCCCAGCAGGGCCTAAACCACCACACATGGATAAAGTCCCTTAATGCTGCAATGATTTAAAAAACCAAACAAACAAAAGAAGCACTTTTTTCTGGTCTTGTCCTTTGCATTCAAGACAGCAATTCAGTTACCTCACAATTATCAAACATCTACATTTGTTTCTTCACAATTACATCTGACCTACCACTTAGCCTGTTTTCACACCACTGGAGAGAAATACATGCTTTTAGGAGCTTCAGATCTGTCCCATTTTAGAAGTGCAATGGATTTGCCTTAACAAAGTTCATTAGTGACATCTAAGACTCCCTAGGCTTGAGATATCCACATGGGGCCTGCATGTCTGAGAGAGGATTTGAAGAGAAACAGTGCTCTTATGAATCAGCAGTTGGATGCAAAAGGGGTATCTCAATGAATTTCAGTGTCTCTAAATGAGTTCTGCTTTAGCTGTCTTATTAGGATTAGACTAATCATGCAGTTGAAGAGCTTATTTTCTTTAAATGGCTTCAAATAATTACTACATTCAGTCTTTCTTTGAGTCTTAAGATCTAAATTGTGCCTTAATGGGAGGTATGTATTTGAGCTCTCACAACAGCTTTGAGTCTTAAAATCTCCTACAACAGATGAGATCTAGTCAACACAGTCAGTGTGGTCTAGAAAGTTTCTCAATTAATCTGTTTTAATATGAAGCTGAATCATCTCTTTAATACTTGTTTCTCAAAAAATGAATAGTATATAAAGTAATATAAAAGGATGGGACTGGTATTATGTTGCATAGATTTAGGCATCTAATACTATTTCCGATGGTGTGCAGAGCATCCCTCCTCTCCCCCAGCTCTTGTTCCAGGTGGTTCAGACCACTTAGAACCTTTTTATCAGATATAGCTGACCCCCCAAGATATCTTAAATATCAGTAGGCATATCACCTAGGATGAGCAATTTAGTCATTCCTTGGAAGTCTATCAAAATCATCCATCAAAAATGTTGGGTATTAAACAGTAAATTCCATCATGAGATTAAATCTTTGTGCTAGAAATGTGTGTTTACAATGTCCCAAAAATATAGCACTAATTACTACCTAAAGACTTCCTTGCTGTCAGCAATTTTCTGCAAACATGTTCAGTATCTATTATTAGGTTTAAATAAATGATTGTCAACTTGTTTCCTAATGACTGTTTAGATAACTAGAAAATTTTCAGCTTACTAGAGAATTTCCAATTTTTGGTTCAATTTTTGAGTTTGATTTTTCAATTTGTGGAAGTAATTAGTGATATGTAGTCTTCTGTGAGACAGTTTAGCATGTCCATGAAGTATTTATGCATTTTCTTTTATATGAATAATAACTTTTTATAGTAATATTTGAAAGTGAATCAAAAGAGAGTTTCCAGCCAATCTGTGAAGACAGAGAAAGTGAGAAAATAAAATCAGAAAGGAAAATGAGGATTAAAACTGGGAGAAAGTATAGGCTGGTGGACATTCCAGTACAGGATAGCTTGATCTAAAATAATAATACATTTATAGCATTAATATATTTTTCCTTTGGTAGAGAAGTACAAATTTCTGAAAACTGCAGTTTTAGTTACTGGTGAAAACTATACTGGATATGGTAATTATTTCTCTATGTCATATGTAACATATTATCTATTTAAAGCAGAAAATCTACAGTGAATTCTGAAAATATGTCAGTCCCCCTGAATAGAAACCGCACAGTTGACATATTTGAGACAAAGGATAATTTATATTAGCATGAAATTCCTGACAGAAATAAGATATAATTACTGAAGTTCTGTGCAATTACAAAACTAAGCAGGGTTGTTTCCCTAAGAAAATTTTTTAAAAAAGTTTTTATAATATTTCTCCAAGTTTAATTTAATTAATAAAACTTTCATCTACATTATCCAGTTTTTAATCCATAACTGTCTTCCCTGTTATCACATAGTGGATGAATTTCTTACAGAGTCTTTGCTGAGGCACCATGACAAAGCTTTCTAAAAAGGCTATCATTCCTTATTAACTAGATCAGTTTGTCAGCACTCTCAGAGAGCTCTTAGAGATGTGTGAGGCATAGTTTTCAAGTAGAATAGTAGTGTCAGCTCTTGCATTGTGTTATGTGTGAAGATATATACATAAGAATTTTTAACAAACTTTCATTCCAATGTTTACTGGGAATTTTGGAAAACATCTTAATATTTTTCTTTTATTTTTAAAATGGATGAACACTAACTTTGGGACACTCATTTATTTTGGACAATATAATGAACCAATGGTCCATGTAAGGTGTAATACATAAAGTAATAATAACCTAGCAGTTTATCACCCCCTTATCATAGGGTGACATATCTGTAATATAGTTTTAATATTGCACCTGAAATTTTCACAGAGAAAATTCTCACACAATATTTGCCTCTAAAAATACCATGTGAAAACCTTAGCAGAAGTTGAAAAGCTTAAATACTATGTTAAGAAGAATTAACCAAGAAAAGAAAAAAATGAAGCAGAAAGCAGAAACATTATTAAGCCACAGGCTGTAGTAACTATGTGCTCAATTCTGGAATATTTCTAATTCTCTTCATATCCACATCTTAACTTCATTTTTCTCCCCTATTTCCAGATAGAGAGAAGGATAAGAAACACATATAGAGAAAGAGAGCTAGTAAACTCAGATTTATTAAAAAAAATCCATAAAAAGATTAAATAACTTTTCTCAGTTTTGAAATTGTACTTCTGAGAAGGAATACAATAACATTTATAAAATAATGTAAAATGTGAAGGATGAGAATTGGTGTGAACAGGACTTATTGTTAATACACAGACCTTGAACATATCAAATGAAACTTGAAGAAAGAAGCTTTTAAAAAAAAAAGGGGGGGGGGGGAAAGAATGTTTTTTACCATACAATGGTTTCAAAAACTAAATAAGGGTTAAACTGAATTATTAACATGTCAAAAAAAAATTAGACAATTTTAGGTGAAGAATCAATCAAGAGCTACTAAACAGAATGACCATAAAATTTCTTATTAGGTTGTAGATTTGAAGATCAAAACTATATCTTTTGAAAGGAATCCAGGTTTTGTCTTGTAAACATAACTTGGAAAAAGGGAATGATAATTTTCACAATGGAAAAAAGATCACCACTAAAACTCTGTGAGGTTTTGTGCTCATACAGCTAGAAGACTTCTAGGTTTTAGGGCTACATTTGATACATGCATACTAATCAAAGTGATTTGAATCAGAAAAATGCTTGAAGCGTTTTGAATATTTTTCCCCACTGGAGTTTCCATGATTTTTTTTCATAAATCTCACAATTTTCCACAGTAAGAAACAATAAATCTTTTAAGGTGAGAAATATATTGCAACAGCAGCATATTTGATTTCTTATCTTACGGCCTCAGTACTGTTTAGAGATATTTTATAAACAGACTGTTTAAACATTCTTGAAGAAATATGTTACCTTATTTTGAAGAAAGTTTTCATCAAGGTTCATCAGTCTGTTTAAATAAACTAATTAAAACACCAGCCTTCAAAAAATTGCTCATAGGTTTTTGTTTATCTCAGCCGAAGTTGTAGTTCAAGGATTCCATTTGAAACCACTCAGAAAGAGAATTAGCACCTCATATGATCTTGCTGCTAATGAAATAGAATAAATTAGCTTTAAACTGAAATCTACTACCAGCCTTGACACTGGACACTTTTCCTTCTTTTTTTATTTTTATTTTTTTTATTTTACTAAATTTAGGCTTGTGAAAGATCTTATATCAAGAGACCCAGGAACTGAAATTCTTTTTGTATTGACAGAACAGATAATGTAGACTGTTCAGACACCACTGGTGATCCTGTGCTATCCTGACAGCATATCTTGTTTTTAACACATTGAAGCATTCTGAAACTGAAATGATATATAAAATTTCCAGTCCTTGACTATGCTTAGTAGAAATACTTAGGGCTACACCTTGCAAGTTTTAAATATATGTTTGTTTTGAGTCCTTACTCTTTAAAAACTTGTAGTTTATTTTCAAAGTTTTAGGCAAATTTTAGGCAAATAGATTCTGAACTGTTGCCAACAACTATAAATAATCCCTGGTGTTTATAATACAAAAACAAAGAACATATAGCCATAGAATTATAAAAAAAGTGTTGTTAAAAAAGATTTCTGAAGGTCATTTTGTTAAGTTTTCACTCTGACCTGTTGTCGACATAAGGTCAGGTTGTCTGTGGTTTTGTCTGGCTGAGTCTCATAGACGTCACAGGTGTAGAGCTCATGACAGTTCAGGACAACCCGTTCCAATATTGCACTACGCTTTCAGTTACAATTATTTTTCTAATGCCTAGTATGAACATCTCAAGCCAGAGTTTGTGGCCATTGACCTTTGCTATATCATCTGCCCTTTTTCATCTTTGTGACTTCCCTTCAAGAAATTGTAGGCTGCTATGAAATTACTCCTTTGATTCCTCATCACCAGACTAAGCAACCCCAGCTCCCTCACTGTGTCTCATCTAGACTCTTGACATTCTGGGTAGCCCTCTGATGGACATCTCCTATGTCTCAAAATCCTTCTTGAATTAGGAACCGAAAACTCGATATAGTATTCCAGAGGTGTCATCCCTAGTGCCCAGTATATAGGAATAATAATTTCTTTCAGTCTGCTGGCCATGTTCCTCCTGTATATGATATTTGCTTTGCCTTACTTCCTCCATAACTTTTTGCTCTTCCGCTGCTGGCTGCCCTTCTCTTTCCCATACCATATGGTACAGGCAGAAGTCTGGACTAGGTTTGGTCTGTGAAGATCAGTGTTAAAAAGTGTTGAGTACTCCAACTTTTCCTAATCTTTCTATGTCATTAGGATTTTTTCCCCATTCTTCATGAGAACCAGTTCTTCCCCGAACTTTCTTTAGCAATTAGCACAGCTATAGAATTCTTCCTTGTAGCTATTATGACTACTGTTCATTTTTGTCCATTATGCTCATGTTCTTTTTCAGCGTTTTTTTTTTTCTGGTCCTCCCCTGTACACTTGCTTCCACCTTGTACAGCCTCTCCTCCCAAATCCCATCTACTAAGCAGGAAAACCTATAAATGTTCAGTGAGAAAGTTTTCTTTTCCTTTTTTTTTTTTTCCCCCACAACATCTGAGCTAATTAACCAATGCAGCTAATTGTATTGATAGTTAAAATAGGAGACACAACAATTTTAAGTATTTTCTTTATAAATGTTCTCATGTTTAATGGTTTAATTTTTTGTTTGTTTGTTTTTTACAGTCTCACTTTTGATGTTAGATTTTTTTCTCATGTTTTCCATCAGAGGTCTCTGGTTCTCAGACTTGATGTCCTTATGGCATTTTTATTCCCCATTATCTATTAGATAGCCCCACTAATTGTTTCTGGTACTGCTATTTTGATTTTTTAAAAAATAAAATATGGGACCTACTTTTCCATTTTAGAATGAAATTTTCCAAACCTTTATTGATATTAGAAAGGAAAAGGGCAAAACTATATTAAACTCTATTAAACATAAAACTTAAAATTACTATTAAATATGGAAAACATTTGGTGAAAATCTACAGATTAAGTCATGGAAAAAATTGAATGAAACCACTGATTTTTTAGGGTAAAATAAATATTAAGTTTACATTCAGAAAAAGGCTTTATATGTGGCATCAATATTTGGATATCGAATCAGAGACTACCAAAACTGCTTGCGCAAATATGCAGCCTTAAAACAGTGAACAGGAAACTGGAAATCTCTATATCCTGTGTTTTATTTGTAAAGTCATATTATTTGTTTTTCACTTCCTTTTGTTCAGAATTCAAAAGACTTACTGCTTTGATTATTAACCTTCGTTAGATGAACTTGCATAACATATTTTGGAAAAGTCTATCTAAACCAATATAGTTTGATCAAAATATTGTAATAACACAATTTCCTGCCTAACTCCAAATGGTACCTACCTGTCCAATGTGGTATGTGTTAGTATGCCTTCAGATAAATTCACCCTAAACCCCAACACTTTTAGGTCAGTAGGATTCCACTGGACTTGAACTCTATGGAGGAAATCTAAATAATTTATTTGTTAATAGATCATGAATGCCCTGAAATAATAACACTTTCTGAATTAAATTACACAAATCCAAGTGACAAAAAGTACAATTTTAAAAGTTGGGACTATGTCCTGTGGTCAACTGTCCAGCCCTTGCCTCCATTCCATAGTTCTTTTATTAAGCAGTGCAGAAGTAGATTTTGTGGTTGAGCACTTCTGTCTTCTCTCTTTGAGACCAATTGACAACATTCAGCTCCTTAAATGGGAATCTAAAACTACAGCTTTTCTCTCAGTGGACTGCTACACATATCACAACACAACAGGTTATCTGATTGCATAATGACATATGAACCCATCCAGAGTGGAAAAACATTTTTAAATTGACAGTTAAATTAGGTTCTCTCATTTACACTGTTTGCCTTCCATATTTTTAGTCTTTCAGGCATGCAATGCTATTGCTCCATTTACTGAATCTGGCTGCTGTGACGGAGTTGATTTTCTTCATAGCAACCTGTATGATGGTGTGGTTTGTATTTGTGTCTATAACAGTGTGGATAGCACATAGGTCTTTTCACTGTTCCTGAGCAGTGCTTGCACAGCACTGAGGCTTTGTCTTTTTCCTGCTCTGTACCTTCCCAGCAAGCAGGCTGGGGTGGGCAAGAATTTGGGAGGGGGCACAACTGGAACAGCTGATAGGATCCACAAGATTTCTCACCTTCCTTTTCTCCCAATTCTATTGGAGAGGGGAGGAAGTGAGCAGCTGTGTGAATGTTTGGATGTTAAGTGTGGTCAACTCACTGCACTCCAAAACAGTAGTATCATTTTGCATAAATGCTTCAGTTGTATTGTTTGTCTAAATTAAAGACAGAAAAAATTATCTAACCTTTTATGGTTTCCAGACATAACATTTAAATAAGCAAATAAAAGATCATTCCAAATTAATGGGACATATTTAGCTGTAATTTTAATGTTTTCAATTTTAATAACTTTATGCTATTATATCATATTTACATTGAGACAAGTGATATTAGAATCTGATTTTCTTGCCTCTGGAGTAACAGATTCCTTTACAAAGGACTTCTACCATCTTGTATGCAGAGAGTTAATAAATAAAACGCTTTCTTAATCTATATGAGGTATGGAATGAAAGCAATACAATGTTGATTCCTTGATAAAGTATACCAGGACTTTGCAAGTGTTAGCTTATCTATATTTTATATTTGTTAGCTTATCTATATTTGATATCTATCTTAAGGATGCTCTATTTTTCACAGTATCTTTCATTTGCTATATTGAATCTTAGGAAACTGTGAAGTCTGGCAGGTATCTTCTCCAACACCGAGCCTAGTGTCCAGCTGAGAAGCGGATTGTATCTTTTCCTGAGAGGTCAAAAACTATTAAAGCACCTTTGAATCTTTTTTTGTGATGATTCTTTTATTCCTTAAGATGAATGCTGTACATGACACCATTACTTTACACAAGCTATTATATTTTTACTTAACTAATAGGTCACAGTGAAACTGCTATTTTGGTGATGTGAAGACAACGTCTGTCTTTGGTAGAGAGTTTTCTTGGGTTAACGGAAATCTTAGATGATATAAAGCAAGCATTATATCTTTCAAATCAACACCATCCCCAGCCCTAATATAACACCCATAAGTTGTTTCTGGAGTACATGAGTAAACCACAGACAAAGTCAAGACACTCAGATATGTCTTTGAGACTTTGTACACATATAGCTATATCGAGATTTCATTCTTTTAATGAATATTTTCCCTCTCTTCTTTCTTACTCATTTTTCAGAAGGCTGGTCAGCTACAGCTAAAGATCAAACCACTGGACTAATGAGATCCCAATGGAGTGATCAAAAGAGGTAGGGAAAACAACACAGTATCTTTATTTTATGCATGGAATTTGATGATGTACTTTTTGGTACATAGCATACATCTCAGCGGGTCATATAAATTCCCTTTAATTTGCAGTATTCTGAAGCTATTCATTACTACTGGCAGGTTTCCAATTTCTTTAAGTAATATAACTTCAATTCTTCTTCAACATTTCTATTCCCCTTTTTGTGTCCAAAATGTCCAAAACCAAAATTAAAAAAAAAACCAACATATTTTCCAAGAACTAGAGCATGAAACAATTTTCCAAGTATATGCAGCAGAATGACATTCTGAGATATAGAAAAGATATACACAATGACTAATGTCAATGGTCTTCTTATGCAGTTGAATTATGAAAGACCATTGATAGGATAACCCTAAACAACTTACAAAAAATGGAAATGTTATTGAATACAAAAAAGACCCTTTGCTTAATTGGGTTGCAAACATAATTCTTCTCAGATTTTTACAATTTTTAGAGAAGTTTAATTTCCTGCTTACAATATCTGTTTTTTCTTATGCTGAAGTATAATATTAATACTAAAATTTAATAATTCTACAATTGATTAGAAAGCAGTCTCCCAGAGACAAGCATATTTTTTCATAAAATGCTGTGGATCTCCACTCTGAGTATTGATTTTATCCTTTCAGATGTTGTCAGAGTCACCCCAAAGAGGTAAATAGAACTACAGCATTTTAAATATGATTAATATATGTGTCTGTAAATTTTATTGAAAAACAATGGAGTGTGAAAATTAAGAAACTATGTAGCAGTTTACATAATACATTTTTCTTTACCAAAACTCCTAGTAGTAACAGAGACCTTAGAAATTTTGTGATTTTTACTGACACTATGAACTTTAGGCCAAACTCCATCTTAGATAATACACATCAATGCTCTCAACACCTATCAGCAACTTCTTATACACTGACAGGAAATACATTATCCAATTTGGTTGTGTATGTCTATATATGAAACATCAAGTTCAGTGTTCTACATTTGGCACTGGTTCCTTTCATTCGACCTTATTAAACTCAAAGGGATCACTTCAAATGAATAACTCCATAATTCTGGAAAAAGATTTCTTAATACTGTCGACAGGGAACTGCAGAGTGTGAAAAAGTGATTGATGAGAGCTGTTCTGATATTACAGTAATGAAGCTCATGATATCTGCACAGATAAACATGACCAATTACTTTACCACAGGAAAAATATCTGGAACATACCACAGCTGAAAGCAGCTGAGAACAAATTAGATGATGTTATCCTTATTTTCCAATTTGAGTATGACATAAGACCAGTAATGTAGATTATCTGTCTGTCCCCATACCGTTTGACAGTCTCAGATAATGTTTGCAAAAAACCTCAAAATTTGAGGATCAGATCCTGATTGGCAAAAATCTACTCTATGCAGAAGTTCCCTGTAAAGGAAGCTGCAATGCTGGTCTCTCAAAGAGAATCATAAATAAAATTTTATAATGTTTATACAGTTATGTTAGTAATGGATTTTTAGTTACAAATTTTGAACAATAATTTTAACACGATGTTGTGGTTTAAACTCAGCCAGTAGCCAATCGCCATGTGGCCAGTTGTTTACTTCCCCCACCCCCGGCCGAAATAGGGGAGGGACAAAAGAAGAAATTCGTAGGTTAAATTAAAAAAAAATTAAGTAATAGTAACAAAAACAACAGTAACAATAGTAGGTCCAAAACGGGTAAAAATGCAGCAGTGGCATACCAAGTGCGGCAACAGGTACGCAGCCCGCCCCCCACAGTAGTGATCCGACCACAAAGAAAATCCCGCTACGCTGACCCGGAAGCCGAAAACTGGGCGTGAGAGAGCACGTGTCTGCCTATATACTGAGCATGACATCACATGACATGGAATTCTCCAATGATCAGTCGGGACCCAGCCCTCTAGCTGTACTCCCTCTCAGCCCAAGGAAAGTTAACTCTATCCTGGCTGAAACCAGGACACATGAGGACTGACAAGGCAGTTATTTCTGTCCAATAGAATAATGTTCTATTTACCCATTCTATTTTACAGTAGAAATTTTATCAATTACAGGAATCATATAGTTGTTATTACTTTTTATATTGCCCACAATATTTTGGAAAACAGTATCACAGGTTCTCTAAGCAAGGATACCAGCTGCTAAAATTTTTCTTACAGCTTTGACTTAGTGTTTCTATTTTTATATTTCTGTCTCTAAGCTTGACGAGTCATTACATTACATCACCTCACATTTCATTTAACCGTGTCACATCAAATAAATGATGTAATGAAATGTAGCATGACACAGAGTTCTACTATGAACTATTGTAAAATATAAGACAGAGAACAATTAAATAGTGGCTGCACTAGACACAGGAAATGTCGTAGATATGGGAATCAAGATATCAATGCAAGTAACAGTTCCCTCAACAAGATGTGGAACACTTATCTGAAAATGTCAGACCAAATGGAATACTAAATATAAATAATTCTACCTGTTTTTTCATGTCAAACAATCTACAGAGATCATATCACTAAGACTGACCCATCTACAGAATCAACTGCAGTAAGAATTTTCTTTTCCTTAGAACAGGATAAAACTAAAATGAGGAGAAAAAGCTTCTAATTTTCTTACAAGTTAAAAATGACACTTGGCAGACTTTGATCAGATATAAAATTTTATAAAAACACAACTGAGTGAAATGCACTAAGATAGAAAACACCTATCCCAAAATTACATGGCAGTTAGCCTATGCTATTCTCTTTTCATGCCATGCCATGATTCAGCTTATGCCCTAATAATCTGGGAACATTTATTAAAAACTTCTACATGAGGTAAATATACCCGGTCTGCTCTCTCATAAAAAAGTGTCACGGTTGAACTTAGTCGGTAGCCAGGAACTGGAGACTGAGGACCAATGGGATGCTGCTGGATCCACGGTGGTGACTATTCTTGTGACTCTATTCCGGATGCTTGCTCAATTTCTGTCTTTTCCTTCTATTCTGTCCTATCACTACCCCTCTTCACTTTTAATAATAAAAACTGTTTTGGGTGTACAGCATTTGACACAGACGTGCGATAACTTGTTAAACCACAGTAGACTTATTGTGAAGCTGAATCTTGCATCTCACCATTATTTCATAAGACGAGAAAGGTGGCTCTTTGCATTTTTTGCATACTGTAGAGAGAATTTTCCATAAATGTTGGCATGCAGAATTGTTCAAATCAAACTGTAGAACAATAAATTCAGCTTTTTTCCAGAGCTGTGTTTGTCAGGTGCAAAGTCTGCTGAAGATGTAAGAGTATTAATGAAATGAAAAGGAGATAAGTGTTTTCTAAAAACCAGATGGTGTCAAGCACCATGCTAAAACACACCATGCTGAAATAATTTAAACAGTGCACAGACAATACATATATTCATATATGTATTCATTCATATGATAAATTAATGCCTGAACATTAAATGTCAAATCAAAAGAGAAGAAAATAAAAGAGTATTTGAAAAGAAAAGCACCTTATTTATAGCAATTTCTTCTCATACATTATGTTTTTTCAAAGTAAGTCAAGAATTTACACAACACACCACACACCCCCCAAGGTTTGTGCTTTCTTTTAGGAATACAATAATATAAGTTTGAGTGTTAACTTTAACAAGACTTTGTTCTTAGAGCACAGATACTTATTATATATATATAAGATTTACAGGGAAATAAAGCATAGAGTTTTTTCTGTGTAAAGGTTTTATACAGACTAACCAGTGAAAATGGTAACACTACTATTTTTCTCACTTTCAATGTTTATCGTGGAATTAAAAAAAATTAGGTTGGAAGGGACCCTCATAAGTCAATCAGTCCAATACATGGCTCAAAATAGGTCTGGTCAGATAAGGTTGCTCAGGGCCATATACTGTTGGGTCTTGAACATCTCCAAGGATGAAGATCCCACAACCTCTCTGGGCAACCTGTTCCAGAGTTTGACTATCCTCATGAGAAAAAAAAAATTTTGCTTATATTTTCCTTATATCTGATTGGAATTTCCCACATTCCACCCTGTGTCCATTAACTCTTGTCCTATCGCTGTGCTACTCTGAGAAGAGTCTGGCTTCATCTTCTCTGTGTCTTCTGATGAGGTAGTTGTAGACAGTAACAAGGCTTTCAGAGGCAAGGCTGAAGACAGAAGTGCTCCAACCCTGACTGTCCTGATGGCCTCTACCTGACTTGTGCCAGCATGTAAAAATTCTTTTGTAACTGGGGAGCTCAAAGCTGGATATAACACTCCAGATGTATGAAGCAGAGGGGAAGTATCGTGACCCTGGTCCTGCTGGTGACACTCTTACTAATGCAGACCACGTTGAGACGGCTTTTTTTGATGCAAGGATGTACTTCTGATTCACATTCAACGTGTCCACCAGGATGAATGAGTTGGAGGCTCATTAAACTGCAAGACACGTATTGCTAGCCCGTGCATTTTGTCTGAGGTGATGAGACTGTGGAATCAGGCATATATACACGCCTGTAGAAGACACTTGTTAAATTTTTGTTTACGACATACAGCCAAGTCGTTTGTGAATGACCAGATCATCTTGCAATGCTCACTCTTAGTGCAGTAGAAATGTATCACTCTTTCAAATCTCTGAGGAAAAACAAGAACAACAAAAATTATGTAATTATTTGCATCCCTGTTTGAATGTGAAAGGCAGATGGAAGAACCTCTTAGCAGAGTAATGTTTATTCAAATATGAGAGCAGTCTCTTGAGTGAAAAGTACTCAAGTAGGGAGTGTACTTTATCTGGCACAGGATGTATTTTATTTTTTTAATGTTTCTTCTCTCTTGTCAACTTCCTCTCCTTTTTTCCCCTTTACTACTAATGCATTTTAAAAAACCGTAAACAGACCTAAGAATTTGCTACTGCAAACTTTTACTCGTATGAGGGCTACAATATGTACATGAATAAATCACTCAAAGTGTCTGAGGGCTAAATGTATAGCCTTAAAGGTACATATTCTATGATGTGCTTTGCTTCACTTGATATTAAGTAATTTACTGTATTTAACCATGTTTAACAGCCCTAAAAGAGAGTTAAATAAATTGCCGAGCTAAAATAAAATAGTACTTCAGTCAAATATAGTAATAATTTAATGGAAGAAGTTATTAATCCTGAACAATGGGAAGAAACACAGGTTTTAGAAAACATATATCTGAAAGAAATCTGCTCTTTATCCTGCTCTGCCAACCTTGTTACTAATGCCTGTATACATTTAATGTCTTCCATCTTACAGCCACTTGGATTTCCCTGACTGTATGGAAGACTATATTGTAATTTCTCTGGATTTTCATTCTGATCTTTCACAGCCTGATTAATTTATACCTCTTTCTTCTTGTGTCAGTGCTGATAGTTATTCATTCTTTGCATATATTTATATATGCATTTAAAGAGAAGAAAAAAAAAAGTCTCCTAATATTTTATGTTTCTATGCTAAACACTTTGATTTGTCTTATTTGATAGGTTCTTCTTTCCCTGAACATTTAGGAATTTGACAAATCTAAATAAAGCCTTCCTAATGCTAAGTCACAAGAACTGAACACCATATTTTTTATGAGGACCATATTTACCAGTTCCTTGCAAAATATCACTGAAACTTCATTACCTGAATGAAAAAAATAATTCTCTCACACTTTGGGGGATAGCTAATTTTGTTTTACCTCTTTGTTGTCTAGTCTCCTTATGATAAACTACTATTCCTCAGCTAATTTCAACTGATGTTAGTATTATCTGAGTCTGTGGCACTATTATTTACTTATAGATGCACTTTTATATTAATGTAATGAAAATCATAAAAGTCTGAAACCGTTTAATGACCTGAATATACATTAAAAAACATGCTATGAAAATACCTGCTTTGGGAAAGTAAAGGGACCAAAATTACAGACTCCTCACTCATGCCTCCATAGTGCTTGCTTGGGCACTAATGAGAATGGCTGCAGTGATTGCTAGCCAACAAATCACCAGGAATTACAGTAAAATATGAGCACACTAACACACTTCCTTTACATTTTCCCCATTGGATGGGCAGAATATCTATTACCCAATTCTGGATTAATTTTGATGATAGTTTCTCCAGATGCAGAGAGACCAAGATTTCAGAAACACAGAACATACCGCATTTTTTGTCACAGCATATCTTTTTCCAGTAACATTGACAACGTTTCTATATATGGTATTCTTGAAGATGACGCCATTTACATAACTAGGATCACAATAACAGAACTATAAACTAGAATAAACCTCAAAACTGAATTTAGCAAAATGTTTGTGATTGGACCGGTAACATGTCTTAATTGCAAATCCTGAATGCAAAGACATAATCTGTTATGGGGGTTTACATATCACTGGGAGGAGCAGGAGTATTGCTGCTGTTGTTAATTATTTCTAAGTGTTGTTCTTCGCAGTAGAAGTAGACACATGTATTTTCAATTTATTAAAGAAATAGCTTGTGAAACGGAGACTTTCATTAAAAATAACGGATATTTTTATAGGATAAAAACCAGCACATAATATTTTTTATTAACAACTTGTTGTATTAACAATTGGTTTGAATACAATTCTCTGAATTTACACATGTAGTAGCAGAGTTAGTATTTCAGATCTTTATAAAGGCAACATCTGTGTTGATCAATACAAAAATTATCGTCTTCTCTTCATTATGAGAATAGTGTGTCTCCATGCAGAAAAAAACAGTGTTGCTTAATAAGTACAGTTCTGTGTATGAACAAGTGTGATTAAATATCTTCTCAGAATGAAATAAACTAATTCAAAATATATAGGAAGGTAGCTGAAGCAAAGAAAATAATGACATGTATTTTTTGTTACATCCATCATGCAATCATTAAGTGATGCTCTAGAAGAAAATAAATAATACATTATTGCATAGAAGTAAGTTCATATACTGTCAGAAAAATACTTCAGAAAAGATAAATTGCTTAATATAAAGGATGGCATCCTATAACAGTAGATACACAAGTACGTATTCTAGTAAAGTGCTTCATTCAAGGACAGAACAAAAAAGTGATGCTTCCATAAGGTGAGGCAAGATTAAAGAGTTTATAATGTTAATGTTTTAAAGGGAGATCTTGAGACATAATCTAGTTTAGTGATAGGAAAGGAAATTCCTCTAGTTCAGTGAAAACACTTGCATAAAAGAGGTTTTGAAGGTCTGCAAGAACAGGAGCAGAAAATCTGAACATTTTTTTGTCCCTTGTTGAAGTAATTCCCTCATTCACTGAACAGAGAAGTAACATACAAAAAACATGAACTAGAAAATGTCTAGGAAAAAACCACTGCCACTATCGTAAGAAATAGCTGTCACAGATACCATGCCTCACTAATCTAAAGCTTTGTGCAGACTAAATTGTATGTCCTGGTTTTGGCTGGGATAGAGCTGATTTTTCTTCTTAGTTGTTCTAATAGTGCTGTGTTTTGGGTTCAGTATGGGATTTGGTATGAGAAGAATGTTGATAAGACACCGATGTTTTCAGTTGTTGCTGAGAAATCAAGGACTTTTCAACTTCCCATGTCCTGCCTGCGCGCAGGTGCACAAGAAGCTGGGAAGGAGCATAGCTAGAGACACAGACCCAAACTGGCCAATGGAATATTCCATATTCTGTAGCGTCATGCCCAATATATAGATGAGGGTTGGCTGGGAAGCTCGCGCTCTCGCTTCTGGGATTGCAGTTTTGGGATTCCTGCTTCTCTGGGATCGCTTCATGGGAGCGGGCTGTGCACCAGTTGGCAGGTGGTGAGCAATCACACTGTGCATTACTTGTCTGCATTTTCTATCATTGCTATTATATTTGTGGTTATTATTGTTTTATTTCAATTATTAAATTGTTTTTATCTCAACCTACAAGTCTCCTTAACTTTACCCCTCCAATTCACTGCCCCCATCCCCCAGGCAGGGTAGGGTGCGTGAGCAGCTGCGTGGTGTTTGGCTGCTGGCTGGGTTTAAACCATGGCATTCTGAAAGAAAGTGTGGTATGCCCAGGCCTTGAGTCCTGGTTCTTCAGTTTCTCAGGACAAAAATTCATTAGAGCACAGATGTATTTTCTTTGCGTTGATGCTAAGATACACTTAACATACACATCAAGAAATACTAATGCCGTTTGAAAATGACCAGGGCATTAAGGTAGGTTCCAGTATTCAAAACAACTTCTGCTAACAGATATGAGATCAAATACCGAACCGTTTTCTTTTCCAGTGGTCGCGGTTTGACCACAGCCGGCAACTAACACCACACAGCTGCTTGCTCACTCTCCCCACCTTGGTGAGATGGGGGAGAGAATCGGAAGGGTAAAAGTGAGAAAACTCATGATATGAGAGAAAGACAGTTTAACAGGCAAAGCAAAAGCCGTGCCCACGAGCAAAACAAAACAAGGAATTAATTCACTATATCCCAACGGCAGGCAGGTGTTGTGAGAGACTGAAATGCCAAATGATTGTCTCAAAGCTTGCTTGAGTGTGTGCTTTGAGTCATGGGGCGGTGTCAGTATCACCTCGACCATTCATCAAGGACCAGCTGTGGCCTTTGAGATTAATCTAAGGAATATCACCCAAGGAAGCAGGAGTGTATCGAAAGATGCACTCTCCCACTACCTTGCAGTTGTATTGACAAACTCCTTAGATAAGTCTCAAAGAGTGACTGAGTGACACCAGGTGTTTCTTATCAAGCACAAGGACCGCTGATCACAGGCCATTGTATAAGGCCCAATGCTTTGTGGTTCTGTTGTATTGCTAATGACTTTGTGCCTTCCCCATTGAACCAATAAGAGGTGAGCGTTTCTTCCCCAGAAGCCAGATGATTGCTCAAGAAGCATGAAGTCAGCAAAAACATGTCGGAACGAGGAAAAACTAAAGGTGGGCAGATATGCTAACCAGCTGATAAAACAAACTTAAAAGGTGACCGAGAAATTTGCTCTGTGTGCATCCACCATCGAAGCCAGATCGGTGTGCACCCACCACCGAAGAACTGAAGACTGAGAACAAGCGGGACACCACTCGATCCGTGGTGGTGACTATTCTTGCGACTCTATTCTGGATGCTGGCTTGATTTCTGTCTTTTCCTTCCATTCTGTCTTATCGCTACCCCTCTTCACCTTTAATAATAAAAGCTGTTTTGGGTGTACGGCATTTGACCTCGTTTGTGTCTTAATCTCGCTCTTGGGATCATATTGAAACATTTTCAAAGATTTCTTCATCAGACCTTACGCAATGTATAGAGGCTTTATATTTTTCTGCACTGTTACAAATATGGGCCATATCTTAGCTTCATCTCTGTTCAGATGGGTTTTTTTTCTGTTTGAAAACATACCTAATCACACAGTTTGTTGTAAAAGAAAATATATACAAAATTTAAGAAAATAGCTGAATAGAAGCATTATTTTGTCTGTTAATAATATTGAATATGAACAGAATATTTACGCATTTGTTAAAATCATAGAAGCATAGAACAGTTTAGATTGGAAAGGACCTTTAAATGACATCTAGTCCAACTCCCCTGTAATGCACAGGGACATCGTCAATGAGATCAGGTTGCCCAGAGCTCCATCCAACCTGACCTTGAATGTTTCCAGGGATGGGGCATCTACCACCTCCTTGGGCATCTACCACCTCTCTGTCCAGTGTTGTTGCTTGTCTGCTTGCCTAAATGAACTTTAATTCAATGTTTTATGCCTGATCTGTGTGTCAGTTCTTTACTGTGCAGAAAGTCACATGAAGCCATGGACATATGCAAAACTGATCCAAAGAAAGGCAGCTCTGTACTCTTAATGCAACCAGGCAACTGTCAAGTTA
This sequence comes from Strix aluco, assembly GCF_031877795.1. NCBI lineage: Eukaryota > Metazoa > Chordata > Aves > Strigiformes > Strigidae > Strix > Strix aluco. The sequence continues at coordinate 83,301,406 of NC_133932.1, read as the reverse complement.
GTGGCAATGATTAAGCCATTTTGATCCTTGTTAAAAGAAAAAAATAAAAGCAACAAAAAAAAAGAGAAGAAACAACCAGTGTTCCTTGTTTCACAATGTAACCTCTTCTCTAGTACCTACTTTGGTGACACAACATTGCTTTATTATAGCCACCTGTCCTGGTTTGAACTCAGACGGTAGCCACCCCACCACCACCCCCCCCATCTCCCTGAAATAGGGGAGGGGCAAAAAAAAAGAATTTCATAGGTTGAATAAAAAAATATTTAGTAATAGTAGCAAAACCAACAGTAACAATTGTAAGTCCAAAATGGGTAAAATGCTGCAGTGGCTTACTGACCGGCAACCGGCATACACCCGCCCCCCCAGCAGCGATCCCAACCACACCAGAAAACCCTGCCACGCCGACCCGGAAACCGAAACCAAAAACGCGGCGTGAGAGAACATGTGTCCACCTATAAACTGAGCGTGACGTCGCCTGACACGGAATACTCCAATGATCGATCTGGGCCCGGCCCTCTGGCTGTGCTGCCTCTCAGCCCAAGGAAAGTTAACTATCCTGGCCGAAACCAGGACAGTCTCCACCCCTTATTCCATACCATTGACGTCATGCTCAGGTTCCAAATACATTCTAAGGAGTCACCACCCCTTTTCCCAGGTCTCACAGATATCATTCCCTTAGTCTATGAGTCATCCTTCCAAAATGTCTACTGAGTTCATTTAGTCCATAACTTCGGGTTCCATCTGTCATGGCAGTCTTTAAGGCTGGAGGAAGGAGGTGGAGTTGACTCAGTTGGAGCAGGAGGCTTTGGATGTAGCAGGAGGATGTTGCGAGGCACCAATTGCAATAACAGGGTTATTTGACAGTTCGATTCATTGGCTATTTTCACCTGAAATCAAATTTCCTTGAGGCACACATCAGACTTCTCTGGGCAGTGCCATGGGGCACGACATTTTTCCAACCAACCAGTGGCTGCTTCCACCATTGTAAGCACGTAGTGTTTGCCATGCTGAGTTTGTGGGAGCATGATATAATCAGTCTGCCAGGCCTCCCCATGTTTCTATTTTGACCATCGTCCTCCATACCAAATGGGCTTTAACCGTTTGGCTTACTTGATCGCAGCACATGTCTCACATTCATGGATTACCTGTGCAATAGCATCCATGGTTAAGTCCACCCCTCGGTCACGAGCCCATCTATATGTTGCATCTCTTCCCTGATGGCCTGAGGAGTCATGGGCCCAGCGAGTCATAAATTGTTCACCCTTACGTTGCCAGTCCAGATCTACTTAAACTACCTTAATCTTAGCAGCTTGATCTGCCTGTTGGTTGTTCTGATGTTCTTCAGTGGCCTGACTCTTGGGTACATGAGCATCTACATGGCGTACTTTCACCACCAGATTCTCTACTCGAGCAGCAATATCTTGCCATAATTCGGCAGCCCAGATGGGTTTGCCTCTGCACTGCCAGTTGCTCCGTTTCCCCTGTAACCACCCCACAGCACATTTGCCACCATCCATGAGTCAGTAGAGAGGTAGAGCACCGGCCACTTTTCTCGCTCAGTGATATCCAAGGCCAGCTGGATGGCTTTCACCTCTGCAAACTGACTCGATTCACCTTCTCCTTCAGCAGCTTCAGCGACCTGTCGTGTGGGGCTCCGCACAGCTGCCTTCCACTTTCGATGTTTCCCCGCAATGCGACAGGACCCGTCGGTAAACAGGGCATATCTCTTCTCATTATCCGGTAGTTTATTATATGGTGGGGCCTCTTCAGCACATGTTACCTCTTCCTCTGGTGCCATTCCAAAATCTTTGCCTTCTGGCCAATTTATAATCACTTCCAATACTCCTGGACAGCTGGGGCTCCCTATTTGAGCCTGTTGTGTGATCAATGCAGGCCATTTACTCCATGTGGCATTAGTTGCATGGTGTGTAGAGGGGACACTCCCTTTGAACATCCAGCCTAGCACTGGCAGTCGGGGTGCCAGGGGGAGCTGTGCTTCAGTCCCAATCACTGCTGAAGCAGCTCAGACACCTTCATATGCTGCCAGTATCTCCTTTTTGGTTGGAGTATAGCGGTCCTCTGATTCTGTGTATCCCCAACTCCAAAACCCCAGGGGTCGAGCCTGAGTCTCCCCTGGTGCTCTCTGCCAGAGACTCCAGGTAGGGCCATTCTTCCCGGCTGCAGTGTAGAGCACATTTTTAACATCTGGTCCTGTCTAACTGGCCCCAGGGCTACTGCATGAACAATATTTCCTGTTTAATTTGTTCAGAAGTTTGTCGTTGCTCTGGGCACCATATAAAATCATTCTTTTTCTGGGTCACTTGATAGAGAGGGCTGACAATCTGGCTGTAATTTGGAATGTGCAGTCTCCAGAAACCCACAACACCCAAGAAAGCTTGCGTTTCCTTTCTGTTAGTCGGTGGGGATGCAGCTGTTATTTTATTAATCACCTCCACTGGAATCTGACGACATCCATCTTGCCATTTTACTCCTAAAAACTGAATCTCTTGTGCACATCCCTTGACCTTACCATACTTTATGGCAAAACCGTCTCTCAGAAGGATTTGGATTACTTCTTCTGCTGTATTACCCCATATAAAGATGTCATTAATGCACTGTAGGTGTTCTGGGGCTTCAGCCTGTTCAGTGCAGTCTGGATCAGTCTTTGGCAAATGGTGGGACTCTGTTTCCACCCCTGGGGCAGTCAATTCCAGGTGTATTGGACACCCCTCCAGGTAAACTGTGGCCTACATTCTGCTGCCAGAGGGATGGAGAAAAATGCATTGGCAATATCAGTCGTGGCGTATCACTTGGCTGCCTTCGACTCTAGTTCATACTGAAGTTCTAGCATGTCTGGCACGGCAGCACTCAGCGGTGGCGTGACTTCATTCAGGCCACGATAGTCTACTGGCAATCCCCACTCTCCATTAGACTTTTGCACTGGCCGTAGGGGGCTGCTAAAGAGGGAGCGTGTCTTGCTGATGACTCCTTGGCTCTCTAGTTGACGAATCAGTTTATGGATAGGGATTACAGAGTCTCAGTTGGTGCAATATTGCCGTCGGTGCACAGTTGTAGTGGCAGTTGTCACCCGTTGTTCTTCAACCCTCAGCAATCCCACAACAGAAGGATCCTCTGAGAGACCAGGTAACACAGACAGCTGTTTAATTTCTTCTGTTTCCAAGGCAGCTATACCAAAAGCCCACCTATACCCTTTTGGGTCCTTAAAATACCCTCTCCTGAGATAATCTATACCAAGAATACATGGAGCTTCTGGGCCAGTCACAATGGGGTGGTTTTCCCACTCTCTTCCACTTAGGCTCACCTCAGCCTCCAATACAGTCAACTGTTGAGCCCCCCCTGTCACTCCTGAAATACAAACGGGTTCTGCTTCTTTAAAATTTGATGGCATTAGGGTACATTGCGCACTAGTGTCCACTAGAGCCTTATACTGCTGGGGGTCAGATGTGCCAGGCCATCGGATCCACACAGGCCAACAAACTCGATTGTCCCTGTCCCCCACCTGGCTGGAGGCAGGGCCCCTCTAATGTTGGTCATAATACCCGGTATCGACAAATGGGTTAGTGTGGTGCGCACGGGTTTCAGTCTCATCTTGGTCACTCACTTCTTGTGAATACAAATCAGAGGTTCTTCTCATAGGATTGTGAGCAAAGTTGACCTTTCTGCTCTGTTTGGGCACTTGATTACTGGAAACAGGAGCAACATTTCTCCTAAAAGAACCCCGTTTTGTACTCGTTCTTCCTTCCAAGTCACATACCCGTTCTTCTAGGAGGCAGGTAGGTTTTCCATCCCATTTCTTCACGTCTTCTCCATAGTCACGCAGGCAATGCCACAGCTTTCCCCGTGGTGCATACCGGTTCTCTCGAGTAGAGAAATGACTGCTCCTGATAACCAAGATTGTAGTCTTGGGGAGTAGGACATGTCCTCTTTAACTTGCTGGAATTCTTGAGACAATTTCTCCACAGCCGCGACGAGGGAGGAAGAGGGACTTTCTTCATGTAGTCATAGCCGGCGAGCCAATTCAGCCACTGTTGGTCCCTCTTCGTCTCTCCAGTCCATTAGTGCTAATGCACTGGCATATGATGAGGGTGTGCTCCGTACAGACTTCCACCACATGGGCCGGGTGCATTGGACTTCATCTGCATCTGTGGGTAGCTGTGCATTATCTGGGTCATAGTAAACTGTCTCCCACATGGCGAGCTCCCTCAAGTATTGAATACCTCTCTCCATAGTGGTTCATTTACTTGGATGACATACAAAATCTTCCTTGAAGGGATACCTCTCCCTCACACTTGACAGGAGTTGCCTCCAGACACTGAGATTTTGTGCCTTCTTTCCAATGGTTTTGTCAATGCCCCCTTCCCTAGACAGGGATCCCAGCTGCCTCGGCTCCCTGCCATCTAGTTCCATGCTACTGGCCCTGCTATCCCAGCACCAGAGCAGCCAGGTAATGATTTGCTTACCTGGATGGCAGCTGAAATCTTTTCACATGTCTCGCAACTCACTCAGGGATAAGGATCGGGTGACTATCACTGGCTCTGCCTCCTCCTCCTCCTGTTCTTGTGATGGGCCTGGTTCATCATCACCCTGTACACTGTGAGGGGATTTTCTTGTGTATTTCTTCTTATGTATGGGAGCAACTGGCACCGTCATGGGTTGGTTCTCTGGTTCAGCTGCAGCACCTGTCCTCGGAGTTGTAGTGGCTGCAGTTTCTGTTACTTGATTATCAGATCCAGAGCCCTTCTCTTCCTTTTGAGGGTGCTGAACAGTGTTTAATAGTGCTTGGTAAGCGTGGGCTAGGCCCCAGCATGTTGCAGTGAGCTGTGCCAGAGAGTGGCAACATACTTTTTCCAAATATTTTACTAGTTCCTCAGGATTCTGCACCTGTGCAGAAGTGAAGCTCCAATGCACCGTAGGTGCCCACTGTTCTAGGTACTTGACCATGCTACTCCACCACCCCCAGCCACTCATAATTCTCCAACCTTGGGCTAGGTTTCCAAGGGATACTCTTAAATAGTTGCTTAACCCTGAACAAAACCTGAACCACGTGCAGGAACACACTAGCTCCTAGCAGTAAGACGACCATGTTAATGTCATGATATTTGAAATTCCTGAATTTCTCAAACACAATTGTAAACAGCCTCAGGGCTGATGACTGCACCCTATTGTAGATCAACTTTATATAGTACAGCAAATACAAAATCTTAACCCAACTCTCATGTACTGTAAGCAACAGCATGGGAAATACATATTGCAAATGAGGTGATAAAATCTTAAGGAACCAAGCAGTCAACATTATTACCCGTCCTGTCGTTATCTCAAACTTCATGCCCTACACTGAGTGCCAAAAAGACTGTCTGGTTTGAACTCAGCCGGTAGCCAATCACCCCGTGGCCAGTTGTTTACATCCCCCACCCACCTTCCCCGGTGAAATAGGGGAGGGACAGAAGAAAAAAAAGAAATTCATAGGTTGAATACAAAAAAGAAAAAAAAAAAAAGTAATGCTAACAAAACAACATTAAAAATAGTAAGTCTAAATGGGTAAAATACAGCAGTGGCTTACCAACCGTCAAACAATATGCAGCCCGCCCCCGCATGCAGCAGTGATCCCGACCGCACCAGAAATCCCACTGCACCAACTGGGAAACCAAAAGAGGCCGTGAGAGAGCACGTGTCTGCCTCTATTCTGAGCATGATGTCACATGATATGGAATACTCCAATGACCGATCGTGCCAGGCCCTCTAGCTGTGCTGCCTCTCAGCTTAAGGAAAGTTAACTCTATCCTGGCCAAAACCAGGACAAAATATTTCCACTCTCCTGCATAAAATGGCACAGAAACACTACCAGCCTGGAACTTGCAGTTTTAAAGCATGCAAACACCTCTCTCTGGGGAAGAAATACAGGTGGGGTCACAAAGTTATACAACAGACAGCCCGATATCTCCCTGTTCAACAGCAGCTAGTACCTCTGTGTCCCAAAATGCCTATACCAGCAGTATGAGAAGCAGGAAACAGGCATTACCAGTGAGTGATAATACGTTCTCTAACTTCTGAAATGTTTTTCACAGGCAAGACTAGGTGGTTTAATGTCCTATGTCAACAAATTAAGGAATCCAGTTACACCTGCAAGAGAAAGTCTGAAAGACACCCCAAGAAGCCCCCTCTAGAAAGACAGAAGCTGAACCAGGGTGGCTGATTCAACAGTAACAGGGAAATTAATGGAAACCTTTGCTAGGATCAGGGTCCATGAGAAATCTCAGAAAGAAACCCGCAAAACTAAATAGAGGTATCTATATATGAATTAGATGTTTATGCTCACACTACTTAAAAAACTATTGTTCACATTCATTCTGTTAAACTCATTTGAAATATCATACTTTACCTAAAAAGTTCCTAACGAAGTAACAGTATCTAAGATGACACTAGATTTTTACATTTAGGCAACTGAATTAAGACCCTCTTCAATACTGTCAACAGAAACTAGAGAGTTATCTGGAATTGACTGTCTCCACTGATAATAATAAAAGCTTAGTCATCCAAACAGTAGATATCAAAATTTATTCCTTCTCTGGAGTTAAATCTTTCCCTAGTATGACATTCAGTTACAAAACTATAGGAGTATTCAGTACAATCTCAGCATTTAAGGTATTGTAGTGTACCTAAGATATTAAAAAACTGTCACAGAACTTCAGGGACATCTTTGCCCTTCTCAGAGTTCAGCTAGGTTGTAGGTGAGATGTCCAGAGACTTCTCAAATGGCACCAATTACCTGTGTTTAGACAACAGAATTTTGTCTTAAATATCATGAGACTTTTCTGATTTTTTGTTTGGAATTTTTTTTTGCTTGATTTTTTAGTTTGAGTGTTAGTCTATAATAATTTATTTTAAAGAACATGATAATGTATATGTCTTCTTTTAGATTTAACTGGGCAATCTGTACTTTGCATTCATGATTTTAAAGTGGAGATAGAAAGAGGATATATATGCCTTGTGTTTTTGCTTGCTGAAGAGGTGGTACTTATTCCATTTTATTACAGGTTACCCAAATCAGATTTAAGAATTCAAGTCAAAGTATGGTCTTTATTTTTTCAATGATCTTGATTTTCCACCCAAGAATCTCTACAAAGCACTGGTTAGAAGAAGTTGTCTTAAATGTAATCTGATGGGAATAAGGCTAAATTCAGCAGTAAAGGCTATCTCTTAGTTTTCTAGGAAAGATCTCATGAGCTAGAAGATGGGGAGGGGAAGCAGAATGAGGTCATCACAATTAAAGAGGAAGTAGTCAGAGAACTGCTACACCCCTTGGATGCACACAAGTCTGTGGGACCGGATGGGTTACACCCAAGGGTGTTGAAGGAGTTCACAGATGTGCTTGCCAAGCCGCTTTCCATGACTTACCTGTAGTCATGGCTAACTGGGGAGGTCCCATTGGACTGGAGGGTAGCAAATGTAACACCCACCTACAAGAGAGGCAGAAAGGAGGATCCAGGAAACTATAGACCTGTCAGTCTGACCTTGGTGCCAGGGAAGGTCATGGAGCAGGTCATCTCGAGTGCCATTAAAAGTCATATAATGGACAACCAGGGGATCAGGCCTAGTCAGCATGAGTTTATGAAAGGCAGGTCCTGCTTGACAAACCTGATCTCTTTCTATGACAAGATGACCCAACTATTGGACAAAGGAAAGGCTGTGGATATTGTCTACCTGGATTTTTGAAAAGCATTCGGCAGGTTGCCAATAGAATTATCATAGAAAAACTGGCTACCCATGGCCTGGATGAGCGAACGGTCTGCTGGATCAAGCACTGGCTGGCTTGATGGTCCCAGAGAGTGGTGGTCAATGGAGTGAAATTCAGCTGGCGGCCAGTCACAAGTGGTGTTCCTCAGGGCTCGGTGTTGGGACCATTTTTGTTTAACATCGTTATTGATGATCTTGATAAGGACATAGACTGTATCATCAGTAAGTTTGCAGATGACACAAAGTTAAATGGGAGTGTAAATCTGCATGAAGATAAGGAGGCTCTACAGAGAGACTTGGATAGATTGGATCGGTGGGCCAACATTAACGGGATGAGCTTCAACAAGGCCAAGTGCCAGGTCCTGCACTTGGGCCACAACAACCCCATGCATCGCTACAGTCTTGGGGGGCTGTGGCTGGAGAGCTGTCTGGAAGAAAAGGATCTGGGGGTTCTCATTGACAAGCAGCTGAACATGAGCCAGCAGTGTGCCCAGGTGGCCAAGAAAGCCAACAGCATCCTGGCTTGTATTAGAAACAGTGTGACCAGCAGAAGTAGGGAGGTGATAGTCCCCCTGTACTCTGCACTGGTGAGGCCACACCTTGAGTATTGTGTCCAGTTTTGGGCACCTCAATATGAGAGAGATATCGAGGTGCTGGAGCGAGTGCAGAGGAGGGCAACGAAGCTGTTGAATGGCCTGGAGAATAAATCCTATGAGGAGCTATTAAAGGAGCTGGGACTGTTTAGTTTGAGGAAGAGAAGGCTGAGGGGAGACCTCATCACTCTCTACAACTACCTGAAAGGACATTTTAGAGAGGTTGGTGCTGGTCTTTTCTCACAGGTAATTAGTGATAGAACAAGAGGGAATGGCTTTAAACTGCAACAGGGGAGGTTTAGACTGGACATTAGGAAAAAATTTTTCACAGAAAGAGTGGTTAGACAGCAGAATAGGCTGCCCAGGGAGGTGGTGGAGTCACCATCCCTGGATGTGTTTAAGGGTCATTTGGATGTGATGTTGGGGGATATGATGTAGGAGAGAACTTTGTAGAGTAGGATTGATGGTTGGACTTGATGATCCCAATGGTCTTTTCCGACCTGAATGATTCTGTGATTCTGTGATCTCAGACATGCCTGAGTTGGCCCTATCAATCAAGGTCTGACTGATAGAAATCTCCTCTAGATGACTCATCATCTCCAGTAAGATAGGAAATATTTTATATAAGTAAAAGTATTCCATTTTGATTTGGGTTTTCTTCTCTATGGGTCCAACAGTCCCTAGAATGTTCATGTGTATAACTCAAATCTTGCCAGCAGTTTCTTTAAGTGAGAATAATGAAATTTGCTCACACCTGACTATCTGTTTGATCTTCCTGAATGTCCATTGGGAAGGTTCTTAGCTCAAAACTTCTAGGTGTTACTCATAGGGTTTTGTAGCTGAAACACTGACTTATTTTCTTTGCTTCCATTTTCTGTTGTAGTATATTAATTTTGGGAACATTTTTTTTATATTAAAGTCTCATTTTTCTTAACACTAAAAATGTTTAAACATACATCTGAAACATTGTGTGTATCTGAAAGTTGCTCCAGCAGTTCCTGAATTGTTTAAGGAAAAGGGAAAATTATATTTTGAAAAATATATATAATTTGACCCATTGCTTGACATTTGTTTTCCCTCAGCAAGTGTTGTTTCATATTATATAAAGCAGCTCAAAAGAAAAACTGCAATATGATAATAAATTTATTTAGGTCTCTTTAATTCTTTCTAATAAAATATCAGAGTAATTAAATAATGAAGTATTCCTGGTTTAATTACAGAGTTTTTATGATTGGCACAAATCCAAATAGTCACTTTGAAATATAACAGCCCTTTATAACACCTTTATGTGAGTAAATTAGAGCAAAGTCTGAAGCATTTACATGTATGTAAATCCCAGATTTAAAAATGGATTAAGTACCACTTGCAACCCCATGATAAATCACAATTATACCATGATGTAACAAGACTTCACTTTGTATAAATCAACATTTGTTTTTTTCATAGTGTTGGAAAAGGGATTCTAGTCACTCCCTTCAAGCAATACTGACATTTCTTCTGCTGTCTAATTATGACTGACCTTTTGCAATGTGGATTTCATTCTTTAGCACAAATATTTCTGACTACTCTTTTTTTTTGTTTTACTAGCTTCTCTAAGTGTTACCACTCTAATATAAACATTATCAGAAGATCTCTTCATGTCTTCCTTTTTTTCAGATAGAAAATACCTTGCTGCTTTTATGTTTTCTCCAGACCTTTATATTTTGCACATATAGGTATATCTTGACAAGGATAATCAGCATAATTGTGGTTGATATGTTTTAAAGACAGCTATTAGATGACAGAGGATAAATAAAAATCATTATTTTGATAGAAATTGGCTAAGATGCAGATTTGTTTCTTGTGTCTACCTGAATTTGATTTGTCTGCAAGAACTCACACTAATCACTTAGAATTACTTCAGTAAAATGAGTGAGATTCCCAAGGATGCATCTATGCTTTACTGCTTGACGACATTTCAGATAGCTCTGAGCTAGCTCCAGATGAGTTGGCATGTTTACACAGAGCAAAATCACTAACACAGAGACTAGAAGCAATATACCTGTGTCCAGGTAGCATTACCTCAGAGCTAATTGATGAAGGCATAGTCGTGTCATGTGGTATCTGTATCATCTTTAGCCTATAGGTAGTTTGCACAAGCATATGTGAATGGTAACGCATTATGTGATATAGACATACACTGAGACCCTCAAGAAGGGAACTAAAGCAACCAGCAGTTGTGCAGGAAGTAAACTGCTATCACTCAGACCGTTCAGCATGTCTTAAATTAAGTCATTAATACAGGGATACATGTGCTGGAAAATCTCCACAGCCCAAAAAGGATTCCTGATGTAACATCTAGATTACTTTAAAAAGTATTGTGGCAATGGAGCTGTCTTTATGTATTTATGAGACATTCAGATTCAATTCATTACACTTCCTTGGAAGATTCGAACCTAAGTTTCTTGCCTAAAAAATGTTTTAATCATCAAGCTGTAGATAGGGTTGAAATTTAAAAAAATATTAGTTGTTTCCAGAGCACTGGGCTTAGACATACCACCTAAGGAGCTACTTCAGGGATCTCAGTGTAGAACTACACCAGTAAATGAAAAAGGACTTGGAACTCAATGTCTTCTCATTTACTACACTAATTAATTGTTAGGTCACTACCTGCAACTCGTTGTCTGTGAGACAAACCTATAAGGAGTGCTAACCTTAGCAACGTGAATGTGAGCTAATCACTGTCATTTGGCTTCAGGTTCTTTTTTATTTGCTAGCACTAAACCAGCTCAAGTACAAACATACCATGCAACACTGACACTATGTTGCACAGAATCTGAATGAGATATTTACGCAGATAGGAAATAATTATTCCTATTGTAACAGGCAGTAATGTATCACTTTCCACTTGGAGCTTTCATTTGCAAGAGAGCCCCTAACAGAATAGGTCATATCCAGTTTTTGGATTTTTAGAGGTGGAAAGCATGAGGCATAAATCAGGAAAATGAATTACCTCAGATTACCTCTTACACTCACGGCAGAATCCCAGTGCTGAAAATAAAAATAAAAATCCCCTGCATAATAGCAAGGAGACTAGAAGTATCTAAGATTTGAATATGTTGTTTAGAAACTGTGAGTAACTGAGGTGTACATACACAAAAGAACACAGGAAGCTTTGTGAGTGCTGAGTTAAAAGTTCACAGTGCATGGCAGTACATGATTTTTAGAAGTCTTGTCATTTGCAAGAACCCACAGTCCCAAATTACTTACCTAGGCTACTTTTACACTCATGCTGGGGGAGAATTAAGTGCCCAAGAATGAGAGCCATAACTGGCAGTTGAGTGGGAGTCACATACAATAGATTACAGAGTAAATCATAAACCCTACTCTCTTCAAGGCTTAATTATGTAACTGTAGGAAGGCACTTATCTTCAGTCAGGATCCCCAACGGTGTTTATATAGTCCTTAGCTGCCTACACTTAATTGTGAAAATGAAAATGCTTTGAGTGTAAAGGGAGCTGAGTAAAGAAAGGTGTTTGCCATTTAACATCTAATCTTCATTTCATATGCAACTGCCTACAGGGACAATTAATCAGGATTTAAGTGCCTTATTCCTTTGCAGACCAAGTACTTACTGTATAATATCTGAACAACAATGAAGAAAGTAAAGTTCAGAAATATGCTATAAAATCTAACAGTCTTGAGCATCAATGTTTTAGTTGTACAATAATGCTCCATGGGATGGAACATGGTCATTTCTCAGCCACCTGTTTCAACTCTGCATGATTTCAGTTCTGTAGCTGAAGTAAAAACTGATTTAAAGATTTCATTTTATATGTCTGCAACTGTGTTTTCTTCTCAAATAAATAACAGGTCTGCTTCATTTTCCTCTTCTGATTATGCACAGTGTTTCTGATAAAAATACCTGCAATTAAAAAAAATAAAATAAAGAAAAAAAGTAGAAAAGTCAGAAAGACATTTCCTTACCAGGTTGAAAAACATTTTAAGATTTGTTATAAAGCTTCTTGAAAGATTCTGAGGTGGATAACAGAAAGACGAGTAAAATACCTAATCTAACATCTTGCCTATTCCAAAAGACAACAAAATGTCTCTTCCAGAGTAAAGAAATCCAGAATTTTATATAACCATAGAATCTTTTCATAAGCAAATAGTCAGATACTAATTTTTTTAAGTGATCAAGCAGAGATATTTTTTTTTTTTTTTTTTTTTTTACATCCTATACACTTCATTTTAATCCGGGAATAATGAACATTTTTTAAAAATAAAGTCCTAATCCTAAAATGAAAAAACTCCAGTATTTTATCCATGGGAGCTATTCACTATAGCAAAACATGTTCTTGATAAACTTGTCAGAGAAAATTGCAATGGTATTTTTAAAACCATAAATTTGCCCTCTTCAGAATATAGGCTTTGGCACAAATGTGTATAATACAGAAAATCACTGTGATGTAATGACATATCTACCTCTCCCCACTTTCCCTTTGCTCTTCCTTTGTTTTTAGTATGAAGTCCTATTTCTTTTTTAATTGATATCCTTCTATACCTCCACAGAAATGTGAAATAAATGTGTTTAGTGTGTTACTAAAATATTTTTACATGATCTGAAATACAAAGAAAATAGTCTCTGATTTGTAGAGGAAGAAAATATTTACCTTTATTTGGAGAGTAGATCTTGCTTTGGGATAAGAAACTTTGTCAAGGTAAAATGAAGAGGCAAGAATTTATTACTGATTTTTTTTTTTTTTCCTTTTTGGGCTGGGGTGTTGTTTGCTTTGGGTTTTTTTGTGTGTAATAGAAGACTAAATTTGAGAACTAAAATGTATAAATCTAACCCTAGCTCAGAGAAGTAATATCCTATTTATTTTAATGTGGTTTGGTTTTCCAGAATATCCTGGCATGAGATGAGTCCTGGCATGATCATGATTTCAAAACAAAGAGAATGAAAGACAGATTCTAATCTTTCTAACCCCTTTTAATAATGGAAATCAATAGATTGTTATCATTGTTCACAAAAAAGATAGAACATGAAGGGCAGGTTTCATAGCTGTTATTCAAAAGAGAAAAAAATCAAAAGCAGGTTTCCCCCACAGAAGAGACATATGTGTACTCCATTCAGAAATACTTTGGATTGCATGGTCTCTGTGAGTTAAATATCACAGTGACACTAGTTCAGCAGTAACTTTTGCAGATCCATTAGGAATCCAAATGAAATCTTGCAGATAAGACTTTAGTTACTCATTTCCAAGCACAGATTAATTAATGCAATTGGAAGAAACTGTTTTATAGAAGAGTGATCCACAGTTTACATGGGTATCATTTATTGTTGTATGATTATATCAGAAGGCTCAGACATAGGCTCATAAATTACTGTCATATACCTTTATTGCCTGTTCTTTTATGCTGAGTGCCTATTCACTGACTAGTGATACAGACAAACTATTTTCATATTAATCCTAAACACATTTATTTAATTGGAAAACTCTACACCAAATTATTTTTCCATCACTTGGACAACTTAGCTTAATGAATGGGTCATTGGTAATAAAAGCTACTTGAATACACAGCTGATGTGGAAGTATTTATAATGCACAAAAAAAGTTGAAATGGCTGACATGCAGAAAGCTTTATTCTTCAGATCTGAAACTGATGGTGTACATTGCCTTCAAGGTTACCCTAGAGAGAGAAGCAGGGACAAAGGGAGATAGAGTGAGTGAGAGGAAAAGGGAAAACTCCCCAGAGACAGCCAGGAAGAGAAGAAGTGTAGGTCCCCAGGTGAGTGTCCTCTCCAGTGCAGCAGAGGGACTCATAATCATGTCAAAAACCACAACCACACTCCTTTTTCTCCTGAGAAGAACCATATCTTTCATCAGTACCCACTCAAAATTCCTGTTGGTGGTCTTTCTTTGATGATACTATTGGCACTGATTGAATAGGCTTAATTAGGGGCAAGGGTTTCATACAGGCTGCTAAGCTTTGTGAATATTTGTTATTTGAGTAATATTTGTTGGCTATAAAAATGACTGTTAACCACTTAATATTTATCTTCTTGTAATATGAAGTCAACAGTGTAGAAGCTACCAGATGGACAGGGGTGGGGGAGACTTTAGTGCAGAATTACAAACTAAAGATAAAAAGCATCAGGGTTAAGAGACAGAAGGGAAACGATGATTTGCAGGTAAAAAAAAAAAAAAAAAAAAAAAAGAAATCACTTTTTCAGGGAAAATAGGGCTTCAATATGCACCAGTACAAGGCAGCAAGGATAAGAGCACTTGGCGTAAATGCTGCCACCAAAGCTTCAGGGTGTGTGGGCTGCAAGCAAAAAAGCAGACCAAAGCTGTAAAAATCTTTAGCAATATTAAAGCACTTGATCCTGTGCAACAATACATAAAGGACTCCATAGTTCCTGTTTTGATCTCCAAAAACACAGGCTCAATATTCAACTAAGACAGTCCATGGTTTTTTTTATGAAAACCTGTAGTATGTGCAGGAAGATTTGTGTGGGCATGAAACAAGTTTGTCATTTCCCTAGTTCCATCTGCGAGTTCTCCAAGTCTGGAGAAAATACAGTTACGCCATATAGCAAAGCCAAAAACTAAGATTTTAGACAAAGATTTCTTTGAATTTATCAGCCTGAAGCCAAAATAATTTCTGGGCATGCTGAGATATTTTCCTCACAAACCGTACATGATTTTTTTTAAAAGAGAAATACTCTAAATATCATAAATGGACAAATTAAAACCTAACTAATCTTCTGGGAGTTTTAACAAGGTACCTCAAAAAAGACACCGTAAAAGATCAACAGCATCTTTAGAATATAAATATCTCAGCATGGGCAGAAAGGAGATGGAAAAAGGTAAAGATAGCATAGAAAATACTTTCTATCAAAATAACACTTCCTTAGCAGATATTTCTCTGCTCTTGTGTTTGTCATTAAAGTTATTTCAACAGCAGCGGAAAGGCAGGCTTGTACTTTGTTGTTAATCCATAATGAGCGAAGAAGGAGGAAGGTGTTTTCTTTTTCCTTTTCACATTAAAGTATAATATCTCAAGCTAGCAAACTTTTGCATTCTGATGAATTTTCTTTCCTTGTAAACAAATGGAATATCTCATTTGCTCAGACAGATCAGTGATGATGCACATACAGCTGTATGTATCTACCGTGGAGGTGTTTGCAACTGACCATAGCAGTTAAAGCAAATAAACCAGAAACCAAAATATTTTGTGGCATTGTCTTTGGGAGTCAGAGAAAAAGATCAGCACAAAGGGACACTCCACATCATTGTTCCTCTGTTTCAGCCACCACTTTGACTTCTTGCCACATCTCTGATTTATAATTGCATTCTCTACCCTTTAAAACTGGTTAAGCAGGAAATTGATTTGGCTGGAATTATAGGGGCACATGGCTCTTTCACAATGCTCAGAGGCTGCATCTGGATGATCTGGGTCATCTTATTTAGTCTGTGTTATTTCTACAAGATGTCTTAGAGGTTTTAACAGTTTTTCTAAAGAGAGAGGGAGGGACAGTGGTCCATTCCTTGATTTGGACATGGCTGATTTTATTAGTTTGTACCATAATGATATAACGCATATGGGTTTTCTTTTACATTATAGTAGTATTAGCATAGAAAATACTTGTTCATAAGGCTATTGCACTTTAGTGAAGCTAGATTTAGATTTCTCAGTCCATGGTAGTTTTTCCTCATCTACTTTTATTTACGATATGGGCATCAGTCTTTCTGTTGCCATAGGCAAAATGGATTAGAAACAAAAGGCATCAGCAAAGCACATTCACATGCAGCCTCATTTGCAGAGTTCCAGCAAAAGCATATCTGTGTTCATTCACTTCAGCCAAACTGTTTGTCTGCCAGGCTTTACTTCCAGTTCTGGTGTTACTGGCTCATAACACCATTCTAAACACATTAAAATCCTGTTGTAAGATCACATGCTTGGTTTGTCACTCAACCATGTGGGTAATGGGGTCAAGTGCACAGGTAATCTCTGGATACATTTGTTGTATCAATACATCCAAAGTTATTTCATTAACAATTTTAGTCCCTAATATTTGAAAGGAACTTCACTTACATAGGCAACAGTGGCACATTCTAGTTAGCATTGTTAAATTATGTGCAAAAACCTCTAAGATAGAAAAAAGAAAAAAAGCTCAGAAAGAGGGTCCTTGGATCATGTTAGCTACCCCTTAAACTCTATACCTAAGACTGTTTTATTTGATAAAAGAAATCAATGGCAGTGGAAGGAAAATAAAATAAACATTAAACCACAAAGTAATAATGCAGAGGTAACAGTCAAATTTAAATTATTTATTATAGCTTTCTTTGATACAGGAAATTAATTTGGACTATAACATGGAATAACCATAGGGTATCTTACTGTATAAGTGATCCTATTTCAGACTAAGTTTACAGTATTCAAACAGGAGGAAGCTAAGATGGTGGGGTTCTCCAATCTCAATAAACTTTTCAAAATTCAAATATACAAACTCTTAAAATCCAACTTCTCAAATCCCAGTGTAAAAACATTTACATAGAAAGCTAATGAGGTTACGTGCTATATAACTGATGTCATTAGTTTATTAGGTGAGCTTACTGGGAAAGTTGCTTGTCAGAAAGTATTTCAGAGTGCCTTGCTTTTAAATCTCATGTGCTCAAATCCATTCAGGACTCTCATGTCTGTAGACATTCTCAATGATGAAAGTAAAACAGCTATGATAATTGAAAGCAAAATTTTCTTATGCCACAAAGCTCTTATATTTCTTACTCTTCCCAGGAATTTGTTATATTCATTGTAAACAGATGTATCCAAGGTTTTCTGTTTCTTCTCAGACAGCATTGTGGTACATTTCTGAGCTTTTATAAATAGAAAAGATTTTTGGACAAATATTTTTTGAAACTTACCAATGTAGACTACCCTAATGATATTGGTCTGGAATAATAAACTATAGTGGATAGTATACTCTTGATATTTCAGCTGAAAAAGTGATACTTTATATATTCCTTATAGCATGGAATAGTTTGGCAGTACAAAAATGCTCCCATAGCAACAGGATTAGAAATAGTCTTCAGGAAAGTTGTCAGAAATCAGATTCTACTGATTGAAATTTGCTGAGGTAATGTTCATTTAACAGTGTCTAAATGCCTACGTTCCTAATACCTAATTATGTGAATATATATTTAAAAAAAAAAAAAAAAAGGGTCTGTAAGGTCTTAGGATGTTTTACAAAAGCTTTGTAAGACTTATACTAAGCAGCCTTTATCAAGTTTTTAGATTTTTAAAGATAACTTACCACAAAAATATTCTCTAAGGCAGATGTCAGTGGTGATTAAATGTCTAATGGGACTTAAGAATTTATTGTAAAGGCATTAGTATGTTCATAGTATTCTTCTGAGATTTTTTTTTTTCTTATTTTTGGGTATTTGCAGAAAGAAACCTGCCTGTCCAGGAAAATGTGATAGCAGAATATATTCCTCTGTAGATCTGACTAAATTCACTGTAAATGCTGCATAATTCCACCAACTTTGATAAGATCAAGATGAGCCCAAAATCTATGTTGTGTTAAAACACAAAACAAGTGCAGAAGCATATACTGTCTCATCTTAAACCAGATATATCGTCTGTACTTTTCAAAATGGTAGTTTTCCTCAGAGAGATGAACTATGAGTTGTTTCCTCCTGATTCACCTTGGGAGTGACCAGAAGCTGGAAGTAATACCAAGACCTTCATCCATAAGTTCATTGTATTCATGCAGGCAGCCTGTTTTTGATCGTCTCTTCCTTTGCGGCAGGAAGCATAGGGGCATTCCCAGGAAAGACACGGATCTTGTTCACTTGCCTATTGCCACACGTCACAGAAACATAGACAGAGATATGGCCAAGTCAAGACTCATCCTCATAACCAGGAGAATAGTGTCCTCTTCTGCACAGGGCAGACCCCCTTCCCCCATAATTTCCAGTCTTGGTTTACTTGTCCTTCAAGAGCTTAAAAAGGCAGACACTTGATGGAGTTAACTTGGTTACTAGAGTAAAAACGAGATGTAGATTTAGACAAAGCTTCTGTATTTCTTGAAAATAACAATGTATGCTTTCTGGAGGATCCAGGAGAGACTTACCAGACATTTCAAACTACCTTTGTGCCTCAGAGATCCTTAATTTTCAGAAGAACAAATGACTTCTTAAAATTTCTGCGTATGTCTCTATTACCTCAAAATATCTTTACTTTAGATGGAATTTGGTTGAGTGACAGAGTTTCACTGACTAATCTATCTGAAAATTTTCCTTCTCATAGTATGAAAAAGCTCTAAACATGTTGCAGTTGCTGTTACAATATCTGAATGCTCAATCAATTCACATACATATGTAAGATGATAATGAGTGAACTTCCTGTATATGATCATTATTAGAAATTATTATTTACTATCCCCTTATGCTCTACACCTGTTCACTGTATGTTATTTTTAAGCAGACAGCAACAGTTATTATTACACTGGATAAGTCACTTGGCTAGTAAGAATCTAACCCCTACTATTCTAGACAATTAGTGAGTTTTGTTACCTGCCATAAAAATGAATAGAAAGCAAGATCCATGAAGAAAATTCATAGTTTAGCAAATATGGATAACAGTATTAAATAAGTTGTATTTTTGATCATCATTTAACAGGTCAAAGAGTTAAATTTGAAGTGATTGTTTTCAAAACAAATCATTCTTATCAAAAATTAAAAAGTAATTCTTGGAACAGCTTAGATATATTTCTCTCATCATCTCAGATTCATTTTGAACATCATCTTTGTAGAAAACTGCAATGGTTAAATTTATATCTCTTCTCTTTTCAGTGTCATCTGAAAATCAGCTCAGCTAATTTAAATAGCACCGAGAAAACAGAAGTCCTTATTTCTCAAAGGGCGCTTACTTTATCTGAGGATCAACAGATCCATTTTAAGATTTTGTGAGGATGATACCATGAGAAGAAAACACAACACAAATTAATCCTAACTTAGAAACATCATTGTTATTAACTAATTAACATTCCTAAATCACAAAAGCATACTGATATCTATTTACAGAAGAAGAAGCAAACAAATTAGAAGAAAACTTCAACTGATTCTTGTAAAAAGAAATGTATATTTAACAGAGGTTTCTGTTTGTTTATTTAGTTTTCTAGAATTTACAGAAATAATGGTGGCATGGAGGCAATAATTCTGGTCATATTTTTAAACCCCAGGCAATTTAATTTGAAATGTCTGCTGTATTCTGTGTTCATACTTGCAGAGCTATTTGACATTTTAATCACATGGAATCAAATTCTCAGTGGGCAAGCGCAGCTATAACTGTGCTTAAGTCCAGTGAGTTTTTTCTTTGAATTTCTTGAGTTTGTTTTATTTCTTACTTTGTTAACACTAATGTTTAAGTTAAATAATAAACAATAGAGAATAAAAATGAGCTGCTGGGATATATTTTTGTGAATGGATTTGTGTTTATTTTGGAGGCCTTTCTGGATTAACAAGTGAAAAAAATCCTTATTTTAATGCACAAACTGAAAGGAAGGCCTTTATTCAATTTTATTCTATAACTTCACATTTTATTGTTGGAGAAGAGAATACCAGTTGAATTTCCAAAAGCATATTTTAAAAACAATTTTAGCAATGGTACATAGCTACAAGCTGGAGAACTACACTTAACACATACTTGTATGTGCATATTAAATACTATATGTGCATTTCTGAATGCAAAAATTCCCGTGAATTATTATTAGCTAATAAATTTTCACAGAATCACAGAATCGTCTAGGTTGGAAAAGACCTTGAAGATCATCTAGTCCAACCATTAACGTAACAATGACAGTTCCCAACTACACCATATCCCTCAGTTCTATGTCGACCCTACTCTTAAACACCTCCAGGGATGGGGACTCCACCACTGCCCTGGGCAGCTCATTCCAACACCTAACAACCCGTTCTGTAAAGAAACGCTTCCTAATATCTAGTCTAAACCTTCCGTGGAGCAACTTGAGGCCATTACCTCTTGTCCTATCACTTGTTACTTGGTTAAAGAGACTCATTCCCAGTTCTCTGCAACCTCCTTTCAGGTAGTTGTAGAGGGCGGTGAGGTCTCCCCTCAGCCTCCTCTTCTCCAGACTAAACAACCCCAGTTCCCTCAGCCGCTCCTTGTACGACATGTGCTCCAGACCCTTCACCAGCTTCGTTGCCCTTCTTTGGACACCCTCGAGTAATTCAATGTCCTTTTTGTAGTGAGGTGCCCAAAACTGAACACAGTAATTGAGGTGCGGCCTCACCAGTGCCTTCCTTCCCTGTCCCTGCTGGCCACGCTATTTCTGATGCAAGCCAAGATGCCATTGGCCTTCTTGGCCACCTGAGCACACTGCTGGCTCCTGTTCATCCAGCTGTCAATCAACACCCCCAGGTCCCTCTCTGACTGGCAGCTTTCCAGCCACTCCTCCCCAAGCCTGTAGCGCTGCTGGGGGTTGTTGTGGCCAAAGTGCAGAACCCGGCATTTGGCCTTGTCCCGATCCAATATCGGGGAGGGTTCTTAAATGATCCCAAGAGCGAGATTAAGACACAAACGAGGTCAGATGCTGTATGACCTTGTGAACTTTATTTGCTGTAACAATTAATTATAACGATAGGACAGATAGGAAAAGAAGGGGAAAGTCAGAATCCCTAAGGAAGAAAAATGGTGGATATGCAGCTAATTACCACCACCACCACCAGGGATCCAATGATGTTCCGTTGGCTCGGGCTCGGTGCAGGTGATGGTCCTCCAAGCTCCAAGGTCCACTGAGGTCCCAGCTCCAAGTAACAGGTGTCGAAGAAGGTGTGCCCTGAGGCAGGAGTACGCAGTCCTTTTATTGTCACAGTCCCCTCAACCTTTCCAGAGTCTGCCCATGTCGTGCCAGCCTGCACGTCTTACCCCGGTCACAGGGCTCATGGTCCCGTGGTCCTCCATGCGCAGATGCCCAGGCGCTCACGCTGGTCATGCTGGCCCACATGTCTTCCGATTTAGCTTCGGGCGGATGTCGTGGTTTCGTCGGGGACCCTTCGTCTCCTTCAGAATGTACTCCTCCATGGCAACAGGGTGCCGAGGCCAGGAGGTGGTGGTGGTGCAACAGCAATGTTGAGACAAGCAAAGTCTAACACGGTTCCTTACAGGCCTTATTGAAACTCATACAGTTGGCCTTAGTCCATCATTCCAGCCTGTCCAGGTCTCTCTGCAGAGCCTCCCTACCCTCGAGCAGATCAACACTCCCACCCAACTTGGTGTCATCTGCAAACTTACTGAGGGTGCACTCACCCCCTCGTCTAGATCATCAATAAAGATGTTAAACAGGAGTGGCCACAAAACCGAGCCGTCGGGGACACCACTCGTGACCGGCCACCAACTGGATTTAACTCCATTCACCACAATTTTTTAGGCCCGGCCATCCAGCCAGTTTTTTACCCAGCAAAGCATGTGCCCATCCAAGCCCCGAGCAGCCAGTTTCACCAGGAGAATGCTGTGGGAAATGGTGTCAAAGGCCTTACTGAAGTCAAGGTAAACAACATCCACAGCCTTTCCCTAATCCAATAAACAGGTCACCCTGTTGTAGAAGGAGATCACATTTGTCAAGCAGGACCTGCCTTTCATAAACCCATGCTGACTGGGCCTGATCATCTGGTTGTCCCACATGTGTTGTGTGATGGTACTCTGGATGAGCTGCTCCATCAGCTTCCCAGGCACCGAAGTCAAGCTGACAGGCCTGTAATTTCCTGGATCATCCTTCCAACCCTTCTTATATATGGGTGTCACTTTGGCCAATTTCCAATCTGTCGGGACGTCCCCGGTCAGCCAGGACTGCTGGTAAATGATGGAAAGCAGCTTGGTGAGCACCCCAGCCAGCTCCTTCAGCACCCTTGGGTGTATCCCATCCGGTCTCACAGACTTCTGTATGTCTATGTGATGCAGTAGGTCACTGACTATCTCCTCCTGGAATGCAGGGGGTGTCGTTCTCCCAGTCTCTGTCTTCTGGCTGAGGAGGCTGGATTCCGTCAGTACAACTAGTCTTGTTATTAAAGACTGAAGCAAAGAAGGCATTAAGGACCTCAGTCTTTTCCTCATCACTTGTTACCATGTTTCCTCCCATGTCTAGCAGGAGATGGAGGCTCTCCCTGGTCTTTCTTTTGCTGCTGACATACTTATACAAACATATCTTGTTGTCCTTGATTGCTGAAGCCAGATTAATTTCCAGCTGGGCTTTAGACCTCTTGATTTCCTCCCTGCATAGCCTCACAGCATCTTTGTAATCATTGTAAGTTGCTAGCCCCTTTTCAGCCTGAACATAGTTAAGAATGGGGTTTTTTTGAGTATTGCTAGAATTCAGCAGCATAAACAATATAATTGTTGAGCACTTTTGTGTCCTTGTATTCAGGGTGGTCCAGAGTAATTTTGGCTCTGAGAAACTGTTTTAGGAACTTGGTTTAGATGTTGTTAGCACGTTATATGGTTGATGAAGTTCATTACAAACAGGCTGAATGATTGATTCGTGGAAAAAAAGACTCTACAACTCGAATAGAGTTATAAAGCAGGTATGTTTTACTGCAGCCGGGGTGCAAGGGGATTTCTCCAGAAAGCTTGCACACCGAGAGCACATTTTACCAAAAACTTATAGAGTGTGGATATACTTATTCATTGGATTACATAATACAAACATACATATGCATGAGTAAGGCTGGGTTAGTTCAAAAGGCTGGTGTCAGCTGTTTATGTTCTCTTTGCACCTGTACATTGTCTCCTGGTGGTCGTGTTAGGGGGTCTTTTGGAGGAAGGCTCATATAGTCTTTCTCACCTTGTTCTTTTCCCTGGAGCATGTGCAGATTCTCTTAGCCAATTTCTTGAATAACAAGAATGTTTTCATCTGGTTTACTCATTCTATCTTATCTAAAAGTACCAGTGTATCTGCTTCTGCCATCCATATATGGCTATCTTATTCATTACCAAGACTAAACAGACTAAACTAGTTAGAGCACATCTGTTTACTAAGGACAAAAACATAATATTTTTCTGAACACTGCAGTTCTTGGTAGATTTTCACAGTAAACTGCTTTGTTTTGATGAACACAGTAGTCCACAGAACAGTCTAGGCAAGCAGGATTATTAATCAAAATTAGCAATATTCAAAAATAATTAGAAGTTGCTATAAATTGCTATGACTAAATAACTTGTAAAGGAGGTGATCATTTCCTTGTGTCATGATAGCCTCTTATATAGCATAATACTCCTTATAGTTGTTTTCAGGAAAAAAAAAAAAAAAAACAACCTTTTTTTTTTACTTGTGATGGAAACTTGTGTAATCCACCATACTTTGAAAGCGATGAATTCTCTGGAACACAGACAGTGAGACTGTTGAAGGAGGACTGTTGCAGGTATACTTTCTGAAATATGAAGGACAGTCATCTTGCAGTCTGTCATTACAGCCTTTTATGATACATCCAAAAACCAGTGATTAAATTTCAAGTCAAAATGTATCTAGATTACTTGCACACTAAAAATAAAATGCAATATCTGAATTATCAATTTTTCATCAGGTCAAAGAGTTAGAACCGTGGCACAGAGCCTGACTTGTTTTTTTTTTTGTCTGGGTACTATTTTCTGCTGTAGGTTTGAATGACTCAGTAGAACAAAGCAAAGTTGATTGTTAAATAATTTACAGGAGACTGAATCATCTTTAAAAAACAATTTCAACACCTGCAACTTGAATGCTGAGGCATGTTATTCGCTTGAATGTAGTTTATTAGATTGTATCCCCCATGTGTGTCTGAAAACTAAACCTATTTATCAGTTGGGAGTCTAAATGACCTTACATAAAGGCAAAGTGGTAATTTTATTTATTTTCCAAATAAATAGTGAACAGTGATGTAGCTCATGAAAGGTTTTTGCCAACTTTATTGTTTGCTTTTGTTCATATGAATAGTCATCTAAATTCATCTGTTCCAAAAGGTACAGTGTGGGAACTTTACTAGATTGACATTCAAAGGTATTTTCTAAGAAACATGCACCTCAGTTTTACTGTAATTTTTCCTGAAGATACATTCAGAACAGTGCAATACTGATGCTGTTTTTATGTTCTTCCCCACCCCAAACATATACAAAAAATATTTAGCTGCTTCTGTATGAAAAATCAAACAAGAATGACATTGTTCCCACTTTTATTTCCATTTCCATTTGTTTATTTCATAAGAATTTTTAACAAGTTCTTTGGTGTTTCACTGAGATAAATTTCTTAAGTAGTTTTAAAAAGTTTTTGTAAATATATAGGTCATTAAGGGGAATTGTTATTGCTGTTGACTGTACATCAACAATAATATTCTAGGTCTTCCATAAATCTCATCACCTGAGGACCTAAACTATTTAAACACTTTACAGGCATGTATCTCTGTGATATTCCGGGGAATGGATGAAGAAGTTCTTTAAGATTTAACAGAAAAAAGGTCCTCTGGCATTACGCAGCTGAGATCTTAGGGAGTAATACAGACTTATTTCCGTTGTTACATAACAGATAGACCTTTTTATAATTACAAATACAAGTTAGAAGCCAAAAATTAAATGGTGCAAAAACCTTAGTGCTTTGTGAAGAATTTAGTGACGGAGAAATTAAGACAAACTGACATTGAAAGATTCATCACAAGAATTTAATCTAATGCTAACTTGTATTTCAAAATTAATATATTTTGTATTAAAATAATTATTTTACTTTCATGTTTTAAGCCCATTGAAGGTACTTAAATGTGAAAGTATGAAGTCTGAATTTGCCTAAACTTATGGCCTTGACTAAGTGATTTGATTTTCAAAAGTCATGAATGCCCAGAAATGTTATGGCTGTTAACACACTTGAAAATAAGACCGCTTATTTAAGTATTTATGCAGTACAGCTCTAGCACTTATGTTTAGGTACTCTTCATGGAGGTTCAGATACATTAACTGTACATTAACATTTAGTGTAATTTAAGTCTCTAAGACTTTTTTCATGTTATAGAACAAAACAAACAAAAAAACCCCAATTAGTCTTGTATTTTTCAGGTGGTTTGACTAATCACACCAAACACAAAGACCCATCAAGGATAAAAGGAGTAATGATGGGTGGAGGAATCCCAATAACCTAGTCAGTGGAAAGGAGCACAGTGAATGGCTGTTTCTAAGACCACTCAAGAAGAAGAATTGGACAATTAGACTTGTCACTGGTGTGAAACTCACTAAAGTGACTCAATGAAAGAGCATCTTTACCCAGCACACCATGAAAAATAATAGGCTTATTGCCTAGAGGGGTGTGTGACTTTTTATGGGATGCAGGGTGAAAAAAATTTTGGGACTACGTGAAAGAATATGGGGTGTTTTAAGGGAATTGTGAGACTTTGTGAGACTTATTATGAAAAGTTTAGGGAACAACTAAAAGGAGGGGTCAAGGTGGATAAGAGGGGAACAAGTGTGAAAAAATACAGGGAAAAAGGGGTAAAAGGAGTCCAACTCTGTAAGCCAGCTTGATGAACAATATTCTTACTCACCTAAGTTCTTAGCTGGATCACTGTAGTCTGCCCTATATTTTTATTAAATCCTAACTACTTTCTGTGAGGATGCACTCCTGTTCTGAGTATGCCCGCACATGTGTGTGTGTGATTCACTAGCAAACTCTAAGCCTCTCTAGCCCTTGAACAGGAGCAGAGGCTGCAGCACCAGCCACTGGTGCAGGACCATGAACCTGACAGTACCATGTGTCTATAGGCCAACAACTGGAGGAGACTAAGTACTGGGGCCAGCTCTAGGATTGTGTGCTTAAAACATGGGAAAATCCCTTTTTGCATATGTGGATGTGTATATTCCACTAGTGGATTTTGATTCTGATCAGCCAGAGTGGAAGATGAAGCTTTGGCAATATTTGTGTGAGTGCTGGTAAAGGTGCTGCCCTCTGTCTGCATTTGTCTATTAGGGCGGCTGTTTACTATGTATATGGGTGCACACACGTGGGGGTGTGTGTACCTGTTGGGCCTCGCTAATGTCTAGACATGGGGACACAGAACAAGCAACTTCCATTGGAGTGGGAAAGGAGGAGCCCTCTGTACCTTAGAGTCTTGCCAAAGTCAGCTTTAACAGACCAGACAGGAGAAATGTCCCCTCCTGTGCACTGAAGTCCACTGAATCTCACAGCCTCAGAAGGGATTTATCAGAGATTCAACACCAAATATAATTAATAAAACAAGTGAAAAAAGAAATACAGAAAATCCTGCTTTGCTTAAAATAAGATTTGACACAGGAATCAGCTTTAACTAAACAGAAATAAGCCACTGAAGTTGAAATAAGAGCATTAACAAAGGACTTTTTCTCCTTAAAGTGGTTTAACAATTAAGTAAAACCAGTGCCTCTTCCTCACATAAATATGGCCTTACTGCAAGGATACTGTCATAGAGAGAGTTGCTAAAACGATGAAGCTGTAAATGCAATCAGTCTTGCTCCTGTCAGATTATAATGGGTCAAGAACTTGTACACTACGAGTTATTGAAAAGTATGCTACTCTCATAACCTACCCTTTCATACTCTTTCATGAAGGCATGATATCAGTGCCATGATATCAAACATGACAATGTCTGCATGCATGTACATCCTTTGGAATATCCTACCCATCACAACAGAAAGGTGACAAAGTGGGCTCCTTTGAGAAAGGTAGTGCCCAGTCTGAAGTACGATCTTTAACAGAATATTGTCAGCTTAATATTTTTTTACGAATCTGAAATTCATCTTCAGTTAGACACCTTGAAAGTATTAAGAAAGGCAGAACAACTTTTCCCATGGATATTTGCACTTGTAATGAATATTGCTCATTTCATTTATATCTGCCAGGTTCTTTTCTCCAATTTTAGAATCTAGGATCACAAAACATTTATTTGAATCACATAAATCTTTAAGAATCCACATTAATGTTTAGTCACCTTCTTTCCCATATTTCTTCTTCTTTTTGTTTGAGTAAGCTGGACATTGACGCTCTCGGGTATTCTGAAACCACCACCACCACCACCACCCCCCTCCTTTGGGACACAGACAAAATACACTAAAATAATGAACATCTGGGTTTTGTTCATGTCTTGCTACTTATTTATTTCTCAATAACAGAATAGCTAAATCTTCAATTTTATGCATGTATACTTTCACCTCCATCTCTCATTACCTTATAAAGCAGAAATTAAATACTTATTTGGAGATACTTAATTTAAAATGTTATCCTTTTATTTGCTCTAATTTGGTTCCCAGATGCCAAGTCAAATTTATATTCAAAGTCTCTACTTTGCCAGAATGCTGCACAATAAGATCCTTTTTCTTTTCATATCAAAATGATACTCTATTTTAATTCACTATTCTCATTATTCAGTGAATTTATTTTCATGACAAGAGACAGTAGTTTCAGTTTGTTCAGAGATCTGCCTGGCAGGATGTAACAAGAGAGAGCAAAGAGGCCCAGAGGAACTGGTTGATCTTCAAGGAAATCCTTCTCAAAGTAAAAAAAATGTTTCACTATATAGAGGGGGAAGTCAAGGGAGCATCACACTGGGACAACATGGATGTGCAGGGAATGTACAGAGATGCTTAGCATGGCTGAACTCTGTGTCAGAGAAAAACTGCTCAGTTCCCAGTAATTGATTTATTAACAATCATAGTTCAGAACCAATGCAGCAGATACTTCCTATAGTTGATCCCAAGAAATTCTAATCCCACACATGCACACCTGTACACAGCTGTGTACCCACACCTTCCAACAGACTAGGTAACCACCAGCACATTGCCCCTCCCCTAGGATTGCAGGTTCCCCTGGGTGCAAATCCTTCCTGTTGTGGCCATGGGTGTGTCAGCTTTATGTGTAAACTCTGACATTCCCTACAACTTTAGCAGATCTGTCCACACAACAGCAAGTAGTTGCCACAGGAGGTGTCCTCTGCAACCCAAAGTGGAGTCCCTGTGTGCAGACCCAGCACTGCCAGCCCACTGCTTCGTGCAGGCTGCTCCTGGTGCCTCACCAGGAGGCTGCACTACCTGGCCTGGGCAGGGGGCAGGGTGGCCCAGGGACACTGCCAACAGGGACAGACCTCCTGTGACGGCTGCTACTACCTCTCCGCCATCTCTCCTTGCTGTCATGAATATTCACACTTCTTTTATTTTTCTTTTCCTGTTGACTGTTTGTTTTTTTTCCCAACAGTCTCTTGGTCATTCCCTAGTCGTTCCCTTCTTACTCAATCTGATTAACAGTATCATTTTTTCTGGCAACCACCCTTTTACAGATTTCACTCAGACACAGTGTTTACACTTTTGTTTCTGTCTTAACAGGTGCTGTTTGCTAGGACATTTTGTGTGTGTGTGTGTGTGTGTGTGTGTGTGTGTTCACGTGTGTGATAAGTCCTTTACAAGCTCAAAGAAAAAGAAATATACAGAAGATGGAAACTTGGACATGCTACGAAGCAGGGATCTACAAACACTGGATGGATGTACAAGGAAGGATTTGGGAAAGCCAAAGCTGAAACTCGGGAGGAATGTGTGAAGGACAACAGTTCTATGCTATGAGTATATAAGCAGAATAAAAAACACTAAGGAAAATTTGAGTCCACATGCTCAGTGGGGCAGAGAATCTACTGAAAAAGAACAGAGAAAAGGCTCAGTTACTTAATTTGTATTTGCATCCATTTTTCCTAAAAGGTTTAGCCTCAGGTGTGCCAGAAGACAAAGTATATTAGCAGAGTTAGTGGGAGTGAAGTGGTACCCACAGTAGAGAAAGAAAAAGTTAAGGAGCACTTAAGCTAATAAGGTGTATGTACTTCCATGAGACTAGATGTGACACATCCCAAGGTGCTCAGGGACTTGAAGGATGTCATTGGGATGCTGTTCTTTATCATCTTCAAAAGATGATGGTGACCAGGGAAGGTTCAAAATGACTGGAAGAACGCAAACCTCAAACCCATCTTCAGGAAGGGCAGACTGGAGGATTTAAGGAACTACAGCCTGTACAGTTACATCTCAGTCCCAGGAAGATCATGAAGAAAATTCTCCTGAAAGCCACTTAGACACACATGAAGGACAAGAAGGTGATTAGGAACATCTAGCATGATTTTTTTTTTCGTATATCAAAATTAAGTCATTAGAGGAAAGAGGAATATAAAATATGATTTTGTGAAGTACTACTTTTCATTTTTTTATCTCAACAAGCATATAGCCATAATTATAACTAATAGTGTTTCATGCTGCAGAACGGATTTGTGAAAGGTAGCTTTCATACTGTGTCTTGTGTGTCTGGCACTACAGAGAAATGAGATTTTTGAAAGAAATAGGATAAATTTTATTGAAGTAAAGACTGAATAATGGCCACTGATGTGATATGTCTCCATTTTTAACAGACTAACATAAAAGAATGATTTTCAGGACAAGTTGATCATACATCCTTTTGGAATTGGGCATCTTCAACCTAACTACTATTTTATTTTTCAGTAAGAAGGAATTAATCTAACCAGAGATGCATAAAGTAATGATGACAATACAGTTATGGAAAAGGAAATCAATTTTGCCTTCTTTTCAGATAGCTGCTTGATTAAGTCACATAAAATACATTGGGTTGGTTTGTTATTTTCTGATTTGGGTAAGAAATGAAATTTCTCTACTGAGTCATCTGCATAACTGAAGGATCTGTCATTAGACATATACTGTCGGGTATCACTATTTCTTTGCTCCATGCACTTTACTTTCTTTTTATGTAAGCAAGGTTGACGATTCAAATCTTAAATGTGATATTTTATTAACTAGAATTTGAACTACAGGGTAAATGAATAAATTAAATGGCAAGACTCTAAATCCCTAGCTGAGTGTCACTTTATTCTGAAATACTTTTTCCTCTTCAAGAACATCTGTAAGCAGACACTAAGCAGAGTTGCTGTACTGTGCCAAGTAGACTCGTCTCATAGATGTACGAGTTGTTTGAAGATAATTGAATGTTGTGGGTGTCTTTGAACAAAGTGCTACTCATGTATCCCATCTCTGATATTTGTAGGAAACATTGACATGTATCATTAATGTTAATGTTGACTGCTGTTTGGCATTTAATGGACTTATTTTATGTTTTTGTAGCAGGGTGTAATGCGGGATGACTTTTATTAAAATACCTTTTATATTTACATGTTGCAAAACACTGTACAAACTTAGTATCTTCATGTTGACTTAATTTTCTATGTTTCTTCATGTCACATTTTATTGTGACTCAGGAAACCCTGTTCTCTGCAAAAATATCAGCAACATATTGATGTCAATGGGAGCAGTGACTAAAACTATATTGGACTTGCGAACAATCTGAGTAGCAGATTTTTAGTTCTGTAACTCAGTTCTGTAACATTTCTTCTTCTGAGGTGTTGTTTGGGTTTTTAACTTTTTATTTTTGAGAACTATGAAGAACCACTAGAACTTTGTGTATCAAGTATAATTGTAATATGTAGTCTATACCGGCTTCCTCTAATATAGTAATTCCACATGGATTGGGTGTCAGTCACAGGGTTTATCTACCATGCAGTGCAATACTGTATCATCAATATCTAAGTTAGCTTTGAATAAGGTCTTCTACAAGCCAGTAGAAGTCTTCTTACTTACTTCTACAAGGTACAGTACCTTTTAAAAATGTTAGTTCTGGGCCTGGGAACCATGTACTTTGTCAGCACGTTATTGTGCCCAAAGTAATGAGCCTTGATTTCTCAGTTTGGAGCTTGTTTGATTATCTTTGTATGGTTCTGCATTGATTATGTAATAACAGTATAAAATTCATCCATAAAATACTGCAAGCATCTTGGGAAGCATAAGACAGAACATTCTGAGGTTACAACATTAGATAATGTCTTTCCAATCACAACAGATCATAAATGGATGGGTGGATGGATGGAATAGAAGCACTGGACTAAACGACTGTGAGCATAACTATTCTACAGGAATGAAGTGGGAGAGCGCATAGAACAACTCCAGATATGCCTGTGGGACAAATTCTGCACCACCATAGTGGACCAATATCTAGTATGTCCCTATTTCAGTCATAGGGGGGTTTTGTTTGATTGTATTTTAAGGGCTTTTTTAAAAATTTTTTCAGGGATGAAAAAAGGGGGAGGGCAGTTATAGAAAGAATGTATTTCTGTAGTCCCTGCTCAATTAAAAAGTGTACTGATTTCATCATATTTTAAACAAAGGCTCCAGTGCAGTACCCAGTGTTACAGTCTGGACCTTGAACCTGAGACAAACCGTACCAAAACTAATTCATGGCATGTTCCCACTGACATCAATCAGAATCAAGCCTTAGAAATCAGTTTATATAACAACTTTTTTTTTTTTTCTAATATGTATTTCAGGATGTGTATCCACTCTCTGAAGGATTTGTTTTTCAGTCAAAATCTTTTGTTGAAAAATGCAGATTTAGGTGAACACCCCAAAGATTTCATCTTTTAATTTAAGATACCTTTCTTTTAATTTCACTGAAAGTATATGAAACATATGTACATGAAAATCAGTTCAGTTGTTCTCTGACGTTAGTTGCTTTTAACAGCACCACTTTTCATATTCCTCGATAAGTATATTTTTCTTATATTCCCTCCAGGATATATTAGCTTGTAATTTCTATTCAAATTTCATTAATTTTAGTTATTTCTAGTGCTAACTGCTCTTCCTCATGTCCTTATTGATCCATCACACCCATCATTCTTTCCACCTCTCCATCTTTTCCAAATATCATTAAAGTGGTCTTTCCTTCTTTCTTTTTTTTTTTTTTCCCTTTTTTTGTGTAGATTTATATTCTTAATTTGAAGTACAATTTAATTTGATGTACAAGACCGGAAAACCTACTCATACACAACATAAGGAGACCACTCTGAAATAATAATAAAAAAAAATCCCTAAAGGAAGGGTTGTAATTTAGTAATTTCCTGTACTTCAGTACTCCTGATTAAAGAATCAGAAACAGTGGTTAAAATTGCATTTTGGATGGAAAAGCAATTCATGAAACTGAAGGAGATGAGAGGACATGACATCGAAATAGAACTCCAACACTGTCATTTATTTCATACAAGTAGGGCATTGTAGAGAAACTTCTGGCTTCAGTGAAGCACTGTGTGGCTGTAACAAACCTTGAACATTCAGAACACTGTTGAATTAAGGACGAAATATTCAGCCTACCATATCTATCAAAGAATTCCACAATGCAAGTAGGACAGTTGGCTTGTAGAGCATTTATCATGTGTAACATTGCACATTCAGAACTGAACTCTAATTCTCTAGTTCAAAATGTTTAAACCTCCCTTCTGCAAGAGAACCAATTGACCCAGAGTGAAAAATTGTCTGTGATGCCAAGTGTGCAGCTCTTCATCATCTTCATATATGGCTACTCATGTGGAATAATCTCAGTTTTTAGGAGATTAAAAGTGTGAACACATGGTCACCTATGTAGATAGCAGGTGTATGAAGTAACAGTATTCTGAACTTTAAAAAATACAGAAATATTTGGATTTTTTGCTTTAACAGAACAGTACATGTATTTTCTTTTTTTTTTTTTTTTTTGGTTGTGAAGATGAATGGCTGTTTTTTTCTATTCTTTTATAAATAAATATAAGCTTCAAAGTATTAAGAACTATATACTAAAATCTAATATACTCTTAAATTAATAATATATTAATATATGTTACAATAGTCTAGTTTACTGAATTTAGCAAAACATTCCATTGCAGTTCTCTTCCATTTTAAAGCATACTGCTTTAATAAATTGTTGTTGTTTACTGTTTTTCAACTTTGGTTCCAGCAATAGAACTACAAGTATGTGCTGTGTTTCTCTTCCAAAACATATGAAGAACAAAGAAGAAAATGGTTTTGCAAGTGATCAGTGTTATTTGCTATTCAAATAGCGAGTTTATACAATTCATTTGTTGTCAGGTGCACTGCATTAGTCCAAGATTGCATTTCCCAGATCACTGAATGTCCAGATGAGAATGAGGTATACCTCTCTTCCGTCCACATGCACTTGTACCCATAAACTGTAAACTGGCTGATAAAAGTGCCAAAACTGTAGGACAGCACTGGAGAGCACATGGGCATGACAGTGTTATTGCTGCTTTTACCATCCACTACCTGTAACATTTCAGAAGTAAGAAGCAGAGGGTTTCTGTACTTCCAGAAAGACGTAAGTAGGTGATCTGTACTTCCTGAGAGAAACTTGAAACAATTAATTTTGAGATATTATAATTCAAGGCTTTGTTAGGGTAATAAACATTTCCATTGTAAACTAAGATCCCAAACACTTATTCTTTAAGTTTCCATTTACCATTAAAGGGCTGTAGCAAATACTTATACACAAGCTTATTTTCAATAAAAAAGGTGACTCTGTACTTTAAGCGCCTCTAGAATTTTATGAAATGTTACAACCTATTAAATACTTGTCAGATAAAGTCATTAATCTTTATTCAATCTTTTTACCTAGTATCAATTTATATGCATAGAAAAAGTCTTAGCTTCAAACTGTTTCTATTCAAGAAGACAATTAAATTTTAATTGAATTAAATTGACATTACCAGAAGTGTTTAAATATTTTAAATAATATTTATTTATATATTTTTTATTAATTTTCCATTGAATGCAAATTTTAGCTGTCACATTTTGATAATAATTGGTACTAATATTCCATATGTTCATGTTCTAATCAAAACTGAAACTTATTAATAAGAAATGAGTTTGTCAGTGACTGATAAGACTTTGTAATTAAAAAATATATTTGAGCTCTTTTGTCTTCATAAATTTTACTGTTTTTGAAAAAATATTTATTTTAAAATTTTAATGAACTTGCATTAGTCTATTTATTTTCTAATTATTTTTCATTAATTTTGGTACAAGGTTACCTTTCAGGATGTGGTCTTTCACTACTTCCTGTGCTTTTTTTGGTAATGATGAAAATGGGGAAGACAATAAATTGGGAAAAAGCGAAACTTTTTTTGTGTCATTGAAATAAATTGCAATTAATCACCTTAAACAATGGAAAAGAATAAGCTATGTGTTCCATCAAGTTTGTCTATAATGATTAATTTGTTAGTTTTACCTGAGCTTGGAGCAATGTAATTACCTTAAATTTACCTTCTTAGGAAGCTCCAGAAGTCCAGAAGCAGGCAGTCAGAAACCAATGAAGAAAAGGCATTTTTCAGGGTGGGTTTGTAGTATTGGTCTTACTCATAAAGCCAGGTAATAAAAGGGTGAAATATGGCCTTATGTGATCTCCAAGCTTCAAGAGAAGAGATCATCTATGCCTCAGTAATTTACTGACCATAATTTGCTAATCACAAGACAGAAGTGAAATACAAAGTTGTTAAGCTCTATGATCTAGTAAGTGCTAAGCTTCATTTTCTAAATGCAAAGCTTTAGAAGAAAGTTTGAATTGAAGTTTCATTAAAAACATAAATTACCTGTAAAATGGGATGAAAGGTAACCAGGCATAGCTCACCAGATGAAACATGTTTCAAATACAAGAAGTATTATAAGTTCAATTAATGTATTTTTACATTATGATACAAATGCATTTAGGGAGTTATCTACAATTATTTTTGCACTTATAAGAGCTGCACATCATACAGTCCTGTTTCATCCATGAAGCAGCCTTCAACAGCTGGAGTAGTGTTTCACAATGTGAACCAGCACTACTTGCCTGTGTCAACAGAGACAACATGCTTACACTGGAAAGGTTCTCTATCCGGGCTAATTAACCCTGTGTCTCTACAATTCACTGTACAGGTTAATTAAAACTTCTGATTCCAGAGTTAGCTCATTTGTCACTAGCCTAGAAATCTGTGCACCCCGTGATTCATAGTTCAGAGGAGAAGTGTACATAAACATAACTATGCTTTAAAAAGTGAGGCGACTAAGGTAATTAAAGGAGTTCCAGGATCTGTATCTTTAAAAATCAGCTCTTGAATCAAAAAGAAGACCTCACCATTGCCCAGAAAATATTTTAGTGAGTTTTTATAGACCTCACAATAGAATCGTTCGATGTACAACTTCCTTCAAGTACTTACATTGTATTTTTAACTCATTTTAAAATGTCTGTGACTTCTAGGTTTCTGTAAAGCATTCAGTGCCTTTAATTGGAAGGTACAAATATATTGTAATTGGTAAGGGCAATTATGAACACAATTTAAGGGCAATTTTGAACACAGTCATCAGAGAAGCACTGTCATAGATTAAGTGTTCAAGACCAAAAACCAGTTCAGAGATAGAGCCACATTCAGCTTCTATATTTTGGGTGCTTCAGTTTTGTGAAAAGGCTATAAAGAAGGTTCCTTACACAATCCAGTAGAAAAAGAATCTGCCTTCCTAAGCAGTGAAAGAATGACAACAGATTTTTTTTCATCTGTGTAGGCATGAAAAGAATGTTTTCCTCTTCCAAATATTATGCAAAAAAATGACTTATTAAATAACTTGCTGAAGTGCTCTCTCCTCTTTGTTCTCATTCTTCACCACAGTGAGTTCATTACAACATCTCTTTTCCTCTTGTATAAGTAGTTGTGATCTGACAGACAGACAGAACAAAGTACAAAGGAAATTATAATGATCATAAAGAAAAACAACCTTCTAGACCTAACAACTAGAAACTCAGCACTTAGTGAAAATTTTAAAATATTATCAAAAAAACAGTACAGGGAAGGGCATGAACTCTGACGAGTAAAAGCAGACAACCTTGAGGAGTCTAAACAGGCTAAAATGTCACAGGACAGAGTGCAAAATCACACAGTTTGGAATAATATCTTTCATGTCTGCTGTAAAATGAGATATCAAAAACTACTGACGAAAATGCATAAGCACTTTCTGAGCCAAGACTTGTACTCACAAGTAAACGTCCTAATTGCTGTACAAAAATTTCTTTCAATTTTGTAAGTGTACACTGCTGAGTAACTACCTACACAAAATACTCTGTGCAAGGTGGAAACTGAAAAGAAGCATTTGTGATGGAGCATCTACTGTGTTACCATAGATGTAGAAAATACAGAATCTACTGTCCTACAGTAGAAAGCCACAAATATAAGGACCTCAAAGCTTAGTTCTGTGCAACTAAAAAGCTGTATTTTGGTTTCTCTGATTTTCTCCTTGAATTACTTCATATTTGTCCCCAATCAAGCATGAAAAAGCCTTTGGTATCTGCTTGAAGCAGCCTTTGCTAGCAATTTAGGCAGGGTAAAGCATTTTGATTTTTCCAAATCTGTATCTGTTATCTTTATCATTGGAGAAGAGGAATAGGATATGAAGTGTTTTCTTTTCCAAACTATGAAATTAGGATGTATTCTTCTGATAACCTTGTCCACAGCTATGAGAATTGCAGCTGTACTGTCTCCTAGCAAGCCACTGTCCAAAAAGCTCACTGAAGAAAGAGTAATGTCTTAGACAAAACTGAATGTCTCATAGTATTTCTCTAAAGGTTCATACACTTGGCAAGATACCATTCTATACTCTTTCTTATGCCTCTTGACCATCTTACTTCTCTCGGCTTGTTTCCAAAAATACATATAAAATGTCAACAGTTTAGGTTCCAAATGGAGGTGTGTTCCTTAATGTTCATGCAGTTCTTTCCACAACTAGAAAGGAAAAAAATGCTTTCAAGCTCAGCTGAAAAGACTACAGAGAAGACAATTAGCATCATAGCATCAGCAGTAATTATTCTCTGTTGTTCACCCTCCTTATTCAGATCCCCCCCAAAAAGGCTGACTTTTTTTTTTTTTTTTTTCTTCCCCCAAAGAAGAAGGAGGACTGAAGGGAAGGGCAGAAAAGAGAGTAGAGATATAGCTGGATCTAGGTGAAAAGAGATGTAAAGAAGGAATGTAGTTTTCAGAGTCATAGGGAAAGAAGTGTCCTGGAGCCAAGAGGAAAATAAAAGACATGTTGGAATTAGCAGAATTTTTCCCCTCTGAACATTGTCAGTAGTTACATCAATGTGGTAACTGTTCCATTTACATGTTCTTAAAATTCCCTTACCAAATTGTATGTCAACATGCACTAAGTTTTAATTCTAACAAATGTTAATGTATCTTTGTAAGTAAGATACATTCCACACTTTATGCATACAAAACTACAATATTGAAAGATGTAATTAAATCTGAAGCAATTTTAGCTTCCTGCATAAATCCAGATTAAATGATATGTTGGCTAAATCCACTCAGCAGGTATATTTTTCTCTTTAAACTGCAGCAGGAAACCCAGTTTCTATGTCTTCAAAGAATGCCATAATCTTCATTTGGTTTTCAAAAGAGACCTACCAAAAAACTTATTCTGAATGCAGAGGTGATGATTATGCATAAGCACAAAATATTCATGCATCCAGAAAACATTTGTGCCAAATGAAGAGTGTATAGTGATGTTTGAGATTTAGGACAGACAGTGTAATTGCCCAGATTCCAAAGTAGGTAGACCAGTTTCTATTCTGTGATGTTTAATTCAAGAAACAACAGGATAATCACAAGATAAAAGGTAACTCTTAATACTGTGGACTGCAGACATTTTACCTTTAGTTCTCAATTGACTCTGACTCTGTTCCCCAGAATGAATGGCTATGTCATCTAGGGCCAGATTATCGAGGAATTAAGTAATTTATACCATAGTGTGTGATGCACCTCAGCTCTGTTCCTTTTGCTCACTTCATGTTCACTCCTTCCCTTAGGAAATTAAAGACTTTTATCATCTCTCTCTGTCTTCTTTTACCTGTAATATCGCCTAGATAACACTGGTACTAATGACCTTTTTCATCACAGACAGTCTGTTTGACACATACCTAAAAACCTGGAGGAATTGTTTACAATTTGTCTTGGGTTCTGTCCATATTTTCTAAGTGTATCGCTTTACCTAAACCAAAAGTATTACCTCTAGCCTACAAACAATGCATTACCTTGCTCACCACATTATTCTGGGTGCTGAGAGTCACATTTTGAGACACCTAACTCTTCATGATTAACAATATAAAGATTTTAAATTCTCCATCCAGGTCTCAGACTCCTACCTACCAAGCTGAAACAGAGCAGCAACAGAGAGCTCAGCAACATTTTCAAACCTGGAAGGGTTTGAGAATCTCATTCTCACTTGATGGGATAAGGTTAAAAAGGAAGAATCTTATCTTACATAAAATGGATCCATTGTTTAGTCTGCAGGCCAAAAATAGGAATGACTGGATTTTCATATATGCAAAAATAAAGAAATGAAATGTTGTTCAGATTAACAGATAGATTATTTGAAAATAGCAACCAAAGAATGAGAAAGTTTACAAAATAATATGAAAACTTTAATGATTACTATATGATTATCTATTAAATACTGTATTTTAATAAATGTATAGAGCATCCATGAATGACAATGAATTGAAGATGTCTGGTAAATTCTGCTTATGAAAATAAAAAATAGAATATCAAGAAGAATATAAAGCAAAACTCCAAATTCTCGCCTCATCCTTATTGAAAATGTTTGCATGTTTGTGTAAGATTTAGTTCCCAGTACTATATTTTTATTATCTCTATTACGGGGAGTAACTTCCAGTTTTGTATCAGAAGGGGAAAACAGATATTATAAATAGTGAAGATCAAAGTACAGCGTTAGAAAAACATGCCAAAATCAAATCAACAGAAAAACACATAAATACTTGAAGGCAGAATGATTCTCTGATGAAATACATCTCACAGACAACAAAACCTCCTGAGATAATTAAGCATCAACTAAACACTCTACTTTCTCAAGACTAATGTCAAATGACGCCTGCAAGTAGTCTGTCAAAGGCAGCACACTGCTTATCACCAGGTGAGTCCTGCCAGCTCTGTCTGGGGGCCCCACGCCCTGTGACACAAAGGTCTGTTGTTGACCCCACCCCGTGTCTGGCTGGTTGGTGGTGATCCCTGAGTCAGTGGCAGATCCCAACAGGCAGGGACAGTCACATGAGTGTGGGGATTGGGGACCATCTCCAACTGGCTCCAAGCAGCCAAGGCTGCCCAAACCCTCTGAGAGGCTCCTGCCCTGCCGCTGCTGGGACCCAGATGCAGGTAGGGTTACAGAGCAAAAGATAGACAGAAGTTTTGAATGTATGTGTAAGGAAAACTTACCTACTTATGGAAGTCAGAGGTTCACTCACTTCTTCACAGGTACTTACTTAACCACTTATACAGAGATACCACAGGCGTTCATCACTTGCTATGTTTGGTGATCAGAATTACACGATAAACTACAGATTTGCATCATAAAATAATTATGCATCTCTGAACAACTTTAACTGTAAATATATATGGGGTTTGTTTTCACAAATTATGCATCTTAGTTGCCCTGTACAGCCCATGAAAAACAGGGGCTATGTTGAAGTTTGTGCCTTACTCTCTGGAATCTGATGTTGGTGTTTTCAGAAAGAAGTCCTGCACTGTCCAAAGGCATAATGCTCTTACACTAACTTCAAAAGGTCTCAGAGAAAAAATAAAATGGATGTCCTGACATTTGTTTTTATATAGGTTCAGTTTTGTGTGAGGGCCTGGTGGCTTTCTGTGGTCCCCAGCTCTACAAATAATTAGGGTTTCTCGCATTGTAAATGCAGAAAAAAGTAAAGGGACAAGAAAATGCTTGACTGCAAGGGTCCAGAAACTGATACCATGAGTTGTGAAATTAATTTTTTCCACACCTCTTCAGGATGAACTACTCACAGTCTGAGCCAAAAAAGCATGGAGGTTGTGATACCAGATCAAATATCTGATACTTGCTTCAGAAGCTTAGCTGAACACTGCTATTTTTATGTGATGCTCTGTACTGACATGCAAGAACTACTTTCTTTTTCAAACTCAGCTATCATATTTATGAATGAGATTTTTTCTTTTTTTTGGACTTTTTTTTTTGCAATCTGTAGGTGATGTGTGTCCAACTAAACTGTTGCCATGAATGGAACTCCTTGTGACTTATATCTTTTAATTTCAGTATCATCTGATAAACGTATGACCAGGGTGATCAGGCAAGAGCTCTAGGAATGGTTAGAGGATCATCTTTTTGTTCATGTGTTGAGAAAGGGCTCAAGATCCACTACTGTCCATTCCAAAAGCTTCCTTTTTATTTAGGGTGAAATACTTGAGACTAAATTCTTGAAAGTACTAAGGGCAATGTCATTGTTTAGTAGTACAGTGCCTAATGGGTAGACTATTGACTCAGGCCTTAGTTAAGGACTTTAATTCTCCATGCAATATAAGGGAAGTCAAATA
The DNA here is from genome assembly GCF_031877795.1 of Strix aluco. NCBI lineage: Eukaryota > Metazoa > Chordata > Aves > Strigiformes > Strigidae > Strix > Strix aluco. The sequence goes on along the minus strand of NC_133932.1, from coordinate 83,260,767 downwards.
AATAAATAAATAATCAGGAGGCTGCTGAAGCTAAAGTACAGAGGAAAGAGAAAGTCATAGCCATTACAGATACTGAGTGCATCTAGCAATTTCATTTTCACAGGTATTCACACTGCATAATTTTTGATATCTCATTTGATCACTCCTGTAGGAACAGAAGTTCTTAGGCTCCTAACTTTTGGTCATGCAGGCAAATACAAATTTCCCTAAAGATTTAGGTGAATTCTAGGAAGATCTCCATCCAATCATTACACACAAAGAACCTTACATGTTTTTAGGTTCTTAAAGTGAAATACTGATGGAATTCTCAAGGCAAGTGGGAAGTTTCCTTGTGAATCTCCACAGCTAAGACTTAGGCAAAGAAGGGTGACCCAGGCTGTAGTCTAGACATTAAAAATAATTCAGGTATCTAAATATCAGTTTCAGAGACTATTGTGATTCCCTGTGCTCTAGGAGAGGGATCTCAGTTTTCCCAGATTTCTAGTGAATATGTGGATACCGCAGCTCTCCAGCTGAATTTGTTCCTCCTAAAATAAGTGAGAAAACATTCTTTTGAAGCAATGTCATCATTCAAGACATTAGGATATAAAATCAATCTCTGCATCTAACAGTTGTACAGAGGATTATTAGCATTTTGTTCTAATATAATTTATAAAAGTATTACTACTTTAGTATTTTATTGTAAGTGTAAAAGCTCCAACAAGAGAGATACTAGAAGTTAGCTGAAATAGTTTAATGGTCTACCTAGAATTCTCACATAGGAAATAAGACATCTGAAAAGAAGGCTTAAGCAGCAGACTATTATGAAACAGGTCACCTACTCTGTTACATTCTGTAATAACTATTTTTTATACCGGAGAATGGAAAAAAAAAAAAAAAAAAAAGGGTGATGGTTCCTCTTCCAGTGAAAAATCTGATCATCTGTCAAGCTTCAGAATGAGAGAATGACTGTAAAAGAAACTTTAGTCCTCTGTGTATTCCCCACTGATGGATCAGGACACATAAATGCTCTCATTACTTTTGCAGGTAACAAGTAACTAATGATCGTTCTTTAGAGCAGTAGTCTCTGTTTTTCTGAGCATGTCTGCAGGAAATTATCAACACTGTAAGGATATGACCTCCTAATTCAATAATTCTAGTTCAGCACTTCTGAAGCTGAATCTTGTCCAAGAGTTCCAAGGTGTTTGTGAGTAGATCAGTTCTTAGATGGCTTCACACACAAGATTATGAAGGAATGTAACAAGTAAGTAATGTAATAGGTAAGTGATAGATTTAAGAACATCAATAATGTTTAAATTAGGGATTCAGATATCAAGAGAAGCAAAGAGAAGGAACATACAATTTGAAAAAGTGTAATGCGATTTTGCTCAGAACATTTCTTGCAGTATATTGTCTTGAAGTAAGAAGTATAACTTTTCTTCCGTTCTTTTTGGTTTTGGTTTTGTTGTTTTTTTTTTTTTTTTCTTTAGAAAATGTCCATCATATTCTACAGGACATCCTTGTAGGTCATAGTTTCTAGGGCATCTTCAATCATATGCAATAAAGAGTCATTGTTACCAATCAATTCTCATCAATCCCCTAGATTTTCACTGAGTGATTCTTTTTCTCTTCATTTGCCTGTTCCTGGATTCTTCATATGTAAATTATTCCTCTCTATTTATATTCAGATGCAATTGTATGTATGACACATGAAATTCCAGAATCATGAAACTTGTCAAAACTACCATTTATCTGGATTATTTATTAATGGTACAACATATAGCACAATAAGAAAAGATTAGTTGGTCTGATATTCAGATTTTACAAGATTCCACTTGGATAACTGTAATAATTTTCTTTGCCATTTCCAATCATATAACATGAATAATATTAAAACTTTTTTTCCTATTTTTTTCCTTTTTATTTTCTTTTAACTTTTTGTTAGCAAGGACTCTCTTCTATCTGTCTATCATACTAAATTATGAAGGACACCATGATGCCATTAAAACGACAAGTACCTTTTCATAACTGCTGATGACATTTAGTAAAAATGTAATATTGATTTATATTTTCACTAAAAGAACAGATGGCATTTCACACTGGATAAATTTGTGACCCTCCTTTATCTGAACTCTTTAGCTAAGATATAATTACTGTGACAAGCTATGTATACTACTCAAAACAATGTTACTTGTCTTAAATTATGCATGTGGAACAGTTTCCATTCAATAAATTGTTTTGCATAGTCATATAGCATAAGAGATTAAGGAACAGGCATTCAGAATAATGCTGATATGTGATTTCTGAAAGAAATATTCTTGCACAACTTTATAATGTGTTATGCCATCTATTAAGCTACAGTTTAGTGTTGTGAACCTTAACATACATGGCAGATGTTTCATTAGAATTGTAGCTAGTTACTGAGAAGGCTTGAAGAAGCCTCCTGATGATCCAAATCTTCATGATTCTAGTACTAGAAGGTGCACAAAAGAATATGTCATGTGAAGAAAGAACTGTATGCAATACTTCCAACAAGAGAAAATGTGTGTGGATATTCTATGCTTTCATACTGTTTACCATCTTTTAGCATATTATTAGTATTATTCCTGGCAGAACACTCTTTTGGGATCTAGAGTAGTGATAGATATATTTTTATTTTAAACAAAAATAGAAAGTTTGAGCCTTGCATTCAGTAGTTGCAAGAATAAGTCTCTTGAAAGTGTAAAGTAATTTAAATTTCTTTTTCCTCTCATACATTAAAAGACCCAAACCTGCAGTCTGTATACAACAGTAAAATTTACTGCAACCATTCCTCTGAAATAATTTGAAATAATTAAATCTCTTTCTCGGTTCTCATACTTTCATTTCTTAATTAATTCACATAAAGTGGCTGCAAATCTTAAAGAATAAAGATACCCAATATGCCTGTGGATAGACAGTACCTTTTCACTTCATATTTTGGCAGTGGAACACTAAATACTTTATTAACCTAGCCATTCTCCAGACAACATCAAAGGATGATATTTCTTGGAGGGATAATAGATCAGAAGACTGAAGTCTCACACTTGTTGGAGAATTAGGCCATATATAATACATTCTTTGAGAATAACCTGAAACGAACCCAATACTGGTAAAATGATTGAAGTGGTTTGGGGAAAACAGTTGCTAGTATGTACTCCATATATTAATAATTACCATTACTATGAAAAGGGAGAATTCATTTATTTGGATATCATCAGCTGTTATTTGAGGAAATCTATATGTTGAAGATGTAAAAAGTAAATTTTATGTTTAAAAAAATATTTTAAAAAATCTTCTGTCAAAATCTCTGGTTAAGGTTTAAACCACACCTCATTAGTCCATAATTGATAGCTATAAAATAGACTAATCTGTGCAATGAAAAAATATTTTTACCAATAAATATAAGATGTCATGTCAGTACAATGATAGTTATAGAGATCTTTTCTGATAACTGTAACATTAGTAGGATTAGAGGAAGAAAATGCATATATTCCTAGGGTGACAATAATCTCTGTCTTATGTATTTACATGTAATGAAATAGATTTTTATTAAGTGAATATTTTATTTCTCATTTCATTTACATTTTGAAAGATACATTTTTTCAAAGGTTATTTCTGAACTTGAACCTATAGAGCAGCTGCAATGATATATTTGCATTTATAACTTCCTTATTTAAAAAAAAATAAATCTCTTGAGTAAAATCCATGACCAGGATATACAGAAGGATCAAATCTCAGCCAGTGCTAAATTGTTGAACTGAAAAACAATCATCTGAAGGTAGATTTCTGAGATCTGGGGACTTCAAGTGCATAATAACACAAGTACAGTTTAGGACAGGTCAGACAGAAGCTTAATTAACTATGATCATAGTGAGATAACATTTGGGGAGCTTTTTTTCCTCTCCACTTGTTCTCTCCCAAGTTATTGCAGAGACCTAACCAAATACTGTTTCAGGGGAAAAAAGAAAAAAAAAAAAAAAAAAAAAAAAAAGAAGAAAAACAATCATTTCAATGTTAACAAAGTCTATAGGAGTGTCACACCCAGTATTATGTTAGACCAAAATTTGAGAGTTGGAAACAATCACAGACTATTAGCTTTTATTTGAAAGGAATGTTCTGTTAGTAAGGATAAACTGGAACACGTTGCCCAGAGAAGTTGTGCATGCTCCCTCATTGGAAGTGTTCAATGTCAGGTTGGATGGGTCTTTGGGCAACCTGATCAGGTGAAAGATGTTCCTGCCTATGATGTCAGATTCGAGTAGATGATCTTTAAAGGTCCTTTCAAACCCAAACCATTCTACGATTCTATGAAACTATATTTTTATATTTTAAGTTTTACATAACTTAATAACTCATACCCTTGTCTTCTTATCCCATAGAAGTGTGGGGGTTTATTAGATTTTGTTGTGTGAAACTTGACATGTCACATGAAACACTAGCAACTTCCCTTGTTTCATTGTAAAATTTTTAGATTACTCCTTTGACTTGAAAGAGCATGATAGACTCTCCATTATCAAGCTTGACAGAAGCAGAGTTCCCATGCTACAAAGACCATAAGCAAGATGATGAACTTAGGATCAATCACAGAATGAAAAATCATAAAAGCCTTCAGGCAAAGAATGGATAGATAAGTGAATAGACACGAATGTATGATTTTATTTTGGCATCTTGAATATAGACTGTGCTTTTACACCAAAACATGTCTATATTGTTATTAGGTCTTGTAAAAAATTATAGAAATAAGGTAGTTATCTTTAAAACTCATGTTGCTAAAAAAATGAATTAAAGTACAGAAATTTAAAAAAAAACCCTTTATAGCATTTCTATTACAGACTTTCTACTTTAGATTCTGATAGATTACACCTTAACAGAGTACATTAACTCTGTGTAATGAAATATCTCTTAAACATATATTTTTTCAGTTGAAATCAGGAAAGTTTGAGGGAAACATAGTTAGTCACAGTCCCTAGAAACAAGGCATCGTAAATGATGGAAACTACATTTTTTAGCCATTAAAAATGCTGAAATGTGTATTCTGGTGATATTTTTTAATACAAGTCTAACACACTAATAATATGAATATTTCAAATTCAGGAAAACATGTCTTTTCACAGTTACAATGACATCTTGTGGTGAACACAAAAACTGTTAGTCCTATAAATTTCTACATGAAATTAAGATTTTTTTTTCAATTAATTATTGAAGTACTGTTTATTTCAAATTTTTAATTACTAGTAATATATTTATGTATATGTAAAGTATTATAAGAGTACTTAAAACAAACGTCGATTGATTTTTTAAAAAACTGCTGTCTTAAAATACTTTTTGCCTAGTATTAGAAAGAAGTATTTGCAGTAATGGTGGATGTCTTTTATATTTTAATTCATAACTGGAAGGAGTTTGATAAAATCAATAATTTTTAAAAGTAAAACTCTTATTTTTTTTTCAGTAGAACTAAATAATACCTCTTTATGAAAACATGCACACACACAAAGTTCTTAGAACCTGTCCTCAGTGTCCTGTCTTCAGTTTGTCCTTATAAGAATTGTCGCACCATTTATTTTGTGAAGATAAGTAGTAAAGATTAATGCATCTCTTATTTTATCTTGTCATCATATGGATTTTGGTACTTGAAATGCATTTTTAGAAATAATACAAAGAATAGTATGTTACTGTGCCTATTTTTATCTAATTACAAACTGCTGTGGTATTTCTCTGTTGTTTGTTGGGGTTTTTTTTTAATTTTATTTTATTTTGCTTTTTCTGTTTTGTTTGTTTCAGGTTTTTTTAGGGGGGATTTTCTCTGAACAGGTTGCTCTTTTTACACTATTAAAGGTTTTGGGAAATTGTTATCTTACATTTCAAGCAGTCAAATATGTTTCTGCAAGGAGCATTTGCCTCATTGTTTTGATTCAACATGTACTGCTTTTGCCCCTCCTTTTATTTTTGGCATTCAGTGCTTATGTTAGCATGATTCACTGCCATCAAACTTCTTAGCATGGTGAATTCTTACATTTATTTGAAAGTCAGTTTTCCAGAAGACAGAACTTCTGCTTTGTATTCCTGGCTGTGCTGCTGCCCATTCTCTGTCTCCAGCACTTGGCAGATCACCTGCCCTCTCCTTGAATGATTTTGTTAAATTGTATTTTGGGATACTGCTAATTTAGCACCTTTTCTATGAGTACTTCTAGTTGAATAATTTGATTAATCAACACTATGTCTGTTAATAGAAGACTCACATGCAACCTAGTACACTGATTACCGTGAGTTTTCCTAAATTTCTCATAAATATGAACCTCAAAATCCTGTAATAATATTTAAGTAATTTAGGAAACTAAGGGAATATCAATAGTAAAACTACAGCAGCAATATGATGTTTAAAGTGAACTAATTTTAAAAATATAGTCAATAATCTTATTCTGAATTTAGAGGTTCTTTTCAGATATGGAGAACTTGCTAGTATATTTGAATGCATTTCAGAGGTCTCCTGTTAACTCTGAACAGTGTGGACACTTTTTATTTCAAACATGGCATTTCAGTAACTTTGTTTTGCTTTTATTATATGCATAAACTGCCTTGGCAGCTAAGTGAAGTTAATTTACCTTACTGGATAGAAAGCAGTTGGTACACAAGGTTATTATTGTTGTTATTTTCCTCCTGAGAAATTATTGAAGTAATTTCCTAAAGTGTTTGTGCATGCACAGAAGAACAAAACTCTGAATAGCTGTACCATTAGCTTTGAGCTACTGCCAGGGATATGTAAATAAATAAAAAAAAAATAAATAAAAAAAAAGAGGAAGTATCTAAAGGATTATTTCATCTTCACATTTCAGGGCAATAATTTATACAGCCTCCTTTACATAGAAATTTTAGCTTTTTTTAGATAGGTACTTGTCTTAAAATGTATGACACTGGAATGACACTGATTTTTAAAACTAGTGAGATCTTTGTTGGTAACTGTTCGCTATTAGAGGAAATGACAACCTTGAACATGCTAACCTGTCCTTAGGAAGCAGAGATGAAGAACAAGCGTTAACTGCAGTATTTCACTTTGAGTACCACTGAATCAAACAGAGTTTCATTGGCCTCTATGGTGTAGACTAATCATTATCATCTCAACTATGTCTGGTACAGAGGAGGTAAGGCAATTACCCAGAGTAAAAGAAAAGAGTGCCACAATATCTAAAGTTCTGTGGAGACAGAAAACAAAATAAAACCCAACAAAATAAAATAAGCCAAAACCAAAGAGGAAAGCTCTGATACCTAATAGGAAGATATCTAAATGTAGCTTTATTTCTGAAAATATTAATGTTAAAGCCTTTCATAATTTTGATAATTTAAAGTTAACTTGAGCAACAGAATCTCACTCTAACACTGCATTATAGAAATGTGATATACAATTCCTCGTAAATTTTAAACATAATAGCTGTTTAGAGAGTATATAGAAAAATGAAATAAGTTTGTAACTTATCTAAGACTTTACAGTCAGCATTGCACTAAGGAAATATGCACTATGTCCCTCACCAGAGGTGAAACAAAATCTTCACAGAAACTTCTTCACAATCTAGTATTTATCCTGACTAGGTAATTAGAATTTGCAAAGCAGTGGGAATCACACTTAATCTCATGAAGATTTAAGAACATCCTGATAGTATGGATGTGAGCGAGAACTCCGGTTAATATGAGAAAAGATGCCTGAGGCATAAAGACATGCAAAGCTTAATGTTGAATCCCCCCGGGCTACCCATCTCAAGTTAAAACTGTCAGTCTAGAAATCTTTTCATCTACTCTGGTCTACATATATTGTCTGTTTCAATTCTCACTGTTAGCCTGCTACCTATCCTAAAAACCAAACCACTTTTTCAATGCTGTTTTCAAATTTATTTTCCTAAACAGATAATTGCTCACCTATGCTATCAGGTATAAATATGGAAAAACTGATTATTTTGGATATAAACTAAATTGTGGCAGGCATTTTCAAGTATATAAAATACAAAAAAATAATTATATACTCTAAGTCATGGGATTTGTCTACCTTAATAACATCAGGAAACACTTTTCTACTGTGAAGGTGACAAAACACAGGCACAGTTTCCTCAGAGAGGAAGTGGGGAGTCTCCATCCTCGTATGTTATTCAAGAGCTGTCTGTACATGGTCCTGGGCAACCTGTTCTAGATGACCTTGCTTCAGTGGGTAGTCAGACAATATGATCCTCCAGAGCTCCCTTTCAACCTCAACCATTCTGTGATTAGGAAATGTAAAGGTTCATCTGGGAGTTTTTTGTTTCTTTTCTTAAAATCTGAAGAAAATTTTGTCCAAATATTCTGTAATTATAATGGTAAATTTCTTGCACATTAGTAGGCTCCTTTAAATCTGTTCTAACAAACTATATCTGGGATGCTCCCTGACATCCAAACTGTAAAGTTGTTCTTAACTCTTCTAAGAAGCACATGATTTCACTGTAGCAAAGTCATCATTGTATTATAATTAAAAGGGGACAAATGACACAAATACATGTCCATATTGTTAACTGCTCTATACTTATGTTCTTAAGGAATGAATTGATTCCCATCCAATTTTATTTAAAGAGCTCATTAATCTGAATCATTTTCACAAGGCCTAATCTATCTCTTAACTTGATTTTCAGGAGACCAATTAGGTGTGGTTTTGTTGTTTCTGGGTTTTTTCAATTAAATATTTCAAAGACAAGTAAATGCAATTAATAAAGAAAGTAATGTCTAATACACTGATTAAAATACTCCAACATGGGTCTTCTTCCAAGCAATAAAGACATGGGTAAAATTTGTAATTAATCCTAAAGGAACAGTAAAAATAAAACCCCTTTATATTTTATATAAGGACATAAAAAGGTTCATAAAAAAAATTATGCTTCACCTTTCCTATGTCTACTCTATGGATTATCTCATTTTGAAAGGATTTTAATTTTTCCTACATTGTTTAACACATTAAAGTAGTTAAATATGTTCTTACAACATATATATGGTACATAATTCTTTGCTCCTTTTTTATAGGTACTGGGCACAGAAAGAATATTTGCCATTGTTTATTGAAATTGACATAGCTTGAGATGAAAATGGTTATTAAAACAGACTTTTTTCAGAAATTTTCTGTCCAGTATTTCAGCTACTGACTTTCCTCCTCCTCCCTACAGTGTATGTCACAATGCTATGACTTCAGAAGGGGATAGATCTTCAGAATTCCTGGCAGGTCACACAGCCTTTGCTGACAAGAAAGCTTAAGGCTATGGTTGCAACTAAAAAAGTTTACTGCCATCCCTCCAAGGAGAGAAATACTTACCGAACTATTTCCTGAAACAATTTCTCATGTTGTGTTCAAGAATCAGTACAAGTTTTCTGCATGTACCACACTGTTTCTTACGTTCCCCAGCATAAGACATGAAGTTACAGACAGACAGCCTCAGAAGCAGTCTACTTACTTTTCCTACCCAGTCCTGGATTTGTGTGTTGGTCAGATCTATTCAAGAATGAATTATTCTTCATCTTCATTTGGTCATCTCCTGAAAATAGCCTGATAAGGATTATTATATTTGTTTTACATTGGAAATAGCTAAGAGAAAACAGGTTATTTATATAATTCTTAATAGTTTCTCCTACTTAAAATGAATTGAAAGACATATTTAATTACTAAAGAAGCCCGATACTCAAACAACACAAAGCACGTATGGCAAATAATACACAGCAGAAAACATGCTTGATTTGTGATGCTGATGAAATTGATGCAGAATGCCTGCTGGGATCCCTTCCAGTCTGTGAGATGTCTCTAACATCATGCTGTGGATGTTACACTTCATTTGCTGTGATAAGTCTAGTTTTCAAATGACACTAAAAAGAAATATTGGAGTGAGGGAATACACAAACGAATAAATTCTATCATCTTAAATGTAGATTCGCTGTATCTAGCATTTCCAGCCAAGAACAATATTTTGTCTAAGAAATGCTTAGTAAGTAGAATTTAACTTCCCAGACTTTTTAGATTGTTTGTGGAATATAAACATTCTGTGTACATGGAAATAAATAACAAATGAAATTAATAAATAATTTTCGTTATTTTGCTTTCACACCAAAATTTCAGTGATATAGAAATCTATGATACCCTAAAAAAATAGCCTTTATTACATTTTTTGCATTTGATTTGAAGAACGCAATGATCAGATGTACAGCCATATTGCAGAAAAACATGGAGTTGGAGCAACAGTAATATCTAACAGTTGTAGACAGAACTCGCCGCCAGGAGCTGGCAGCTCTCACGAGAGTGGCTGACATGACAACTTTGGCATTGCCAGGAGCAACCACAGGAGATTTAAACACAGTGAAATCAAAAGCAGTACTTGGTGAGGCACAGAGCTGCAGCAACAGTAAATACTGTGACTGAGCACTAGATCACAGAATCACAGAATCATCTAGGTTGGAAGGGACATTGAAGATCATCTAGTCCAACCATTAACCTAGCACTGACAGATCCCAACTACACCATATCCCTAAGTGCTATGTCAACCTGCTTCTTGAACACCTCCAGGGATGGGGACTCCACCACCTCCCTGGGCAAACCATTACAACGCCTAACAACCCGTTCTGTAAAGAAATGCTTCCTAATATCTAGTCTAAACCTTCCCTGGAGCAACTTGAGGCCATTACCTCTTGTCCTATCACTTATTACTTGATTAAAGAGGCTCATCCCCAGCTTTCTGCAACCTCCTTTCAGGTAGTTGTAGGGCGATGAGGTCTCCCCTCAGCCTCCTCTTCTCCAGACTAAACTACCCCAGTTCCCTCAGCCGCTCCTCACACAACATGTGCTCCAGACCCTTCACCAGCTTCATTGCCCTTCTCTGGACACGCTCGAGTAATTCAATGTCCTTTTTGTAGTGAGGGGCCCAAAACTGAACACAGGAATCGAGGTGCGGTTTCACCAGTGCCGAGTACAGGGGCAAGATCACTTCCCTGTCCCTGCTGGCCACGCTATTTCTGATGCAAGCCAGGATGCAATTGGCCTTCTTGGCCACCTGGGCACACTGCTGGCTCATGTTCAGCCAGCTGTCAACCAACACCCCCAGGTCCCTCTCTGACTGGCAGCTCTCCAGCCACTCTTCCCCAAGCCTGTAGCGCTGCTGGGGGTTGTTGTGACCGAAGTGCAGCACCAGCATTTGGCCTTATTGAAGCTCATACAGTTGGCCTTAGCCCATCACTCCAGCCTGTCCAGGTCTCTCTGCAGAGCCTCCCATACCCCCGAGCAGATCAACACTCCCACCCAACTTGGTGTCATCTGCAAACTTACTGAGGGTGCACTCGATCCCCTCGTCTAGATCGAGGTGTACAGGGGGGTTCCAGGAACCAGGCAAAACCAAGGAAGAGCAGAGCACCCTGCCAGGAGCCAACAGCTCTCTCTTAAGAGGTTGACAAGGCTTGGGTATTGCCAGGAGTAACTGTGGGAGATATAAAAGGCCCTAGGGAGCACTAGTGACCAGGAGCTCTGCAAACAGGGTGTGCAAACAGGGATCGAGAGGGAGAAGCAGTTTGTGCAGAAGGGCACATAAGAAGGGCCATGTACCCTGCTTGTAGGCCCACAGCCCAGGGAAGTGCTCTAGGTCTCTGCCATAATGGTGGGCACTTACTTCAGTTAAAGCCAGCGTTTCTATAGAGAAAGCCCCTGAGATGTCTGACGCTTCCACCTAGACTGAACTGGTAAGGATGGAGACATCAGTACAGACAGTAGGTTGCAACAAGTGCCCAAACCCTTCTCCTGGAGAAAAGGTAAATACATGCAAAAGATATGCACATGTTGATGATCTGTTGTGTCAGGTGGCCGAGTTGCAGGAAAGAATTAAAAGGCTGAGCAGTATTAGCGGGGCTGAGACCGAGATTGATAAGTGGTTCAGAACCATACTCCTGTGGTGGACACCACTGAGAATGAAACACCTTGGACCCTGGTGGCCCACAAAAGCAGGGATATGCTTAAGTCCCCACCCTCCAGCATTACAACCAAAAGCAGATATGAAGCTTTAACATCTGTAGACACCCTTGCAAGGTCTGCAAGTAGAAACTGTACCAGCAGCACACAGTAGATACTGCAAAAAGAAACAACAGGTGACTTTGTTAAGGGGCACTGAGGTGCCCATCTGCCGGACTGACAGGGAATCATGAGAGGTATGCTGCCTTCCAGGAGCTAAGGTCTGAGATGCTGCCACAACTTGCCAAGAGCACAGACTACTATCCACTGATACTCTTTAATGTGGGCACAAATGACACAGCCCAGAAGCTGGGCAGAATCAAAGAAGACTACAGAGCCTTGGGGGTACAAGCAAAAAGTATTGATGCCCAAGTTATCTTTTCTTCCATTTTACTAGTTAGAGAAAGGGTGCAGCCAGAAATAGATGTATAATGCAAATCAATTTCTGGCTTCATGGCTGGTGCTGTAATGAGGGTTTTGGCTTTCATGACAATGGGACATTCTTTGATGGCTATAGCCTGTTAGGGAGGGGTGAGATCCACCTGTCCGGGAGAGGCAAGAGAAACTAGGGAAACTTTGGCAGCAGGCTGACCAAATTGGTGAGGTGGGCTTTAAACTGAAGGACCCAGGGGGCGGGGTCCAAAGTGGTAACACTCACACCATTGCAACCAACTGGGGAATAAGCCAGGCCAACCACAGCATTGACAAATGTTCCTTAGATGCCTCCCAAGATGAGAACCAGAAGTGTATGTATACCTGTGCACACAGCCTGGGGAACAAACAGGAGGAACTGGAGCTTCGCACACAGTCGCAAAGTTATGATATCATAGGAATAACCAAAACATGGTGGGACAACTCATGTGACTGGAGGATTGTGATGGATGGCTATAGGCTGTTTTGTAAAGACAGGCAGGAATAAAGAGGAGGCATTGTGCTCTATGTTAAGGAGAACTAGAAGTCAACTATGGTGATTGTGGAAGCCCAATTGAATACTTCTGGGTCAAGATCAGGGTGGTTGTCTCCAAGGGTGATCTTACAGTAGGCATCTGCTACCAACCTCCAAACCAAGACTTGAATGGACAGGTGACTGCTTCCTCATGTAAATGTTAGATGTGCCAACCAGGAATGAGACACTTATGGACTTGCTACTCACAAACCAAGAAAACCTGCTTTATAATATCTCCATTAGTGATAGCCTTGGCTGCAGTGGTCAAAATATTCTGGAGTCTGGGATCCTACTGAGCACACTGAAGGTTAGTACTAAGACAAAGGTTTTAGATTTTAGAAGAACAAACTTCAACTCTCTCAGAGTTCAGTTGGGAAGGATTCTGTGGGAACCTTCCATGGAGGATAAAAGAACTGGGAGTTTTTCAAGAATGCTCTCCTGGAAGCACAAAAACTGTTCATTGCCTCTAAAGATAAGGGAAGTAGGCAGAGCAAGGGATCTCCTTGGCTTAACTGTGAGCTTCTGAGACTGCTCAAAACCAAGAAAGAAGCATACCAGAGATGGAAAAGCAGACGAATACCAGTTGAGAACTACAAGGGCATTGCCAGATTGTGCAGAGATGTAGTTAGAAAAGCAAAAGCTCAGCTCAAATTGAAACTGGCCAGAGATGTCAAAAACCTCAAGAAAGGGTTCTTCAGGTACATAAACAACAAGCAGAAACAGAAGAAAAATACTGTTCCACTGATAAACAGGAGATGAATTAGTCACCAACAATGCTGAAAAGGCAGAGGTTCTCAACACTTTCTTCACCTCTGTCATTATCAGCACTGTTGGGCCCCAGGCCTTGGAAACAAAAATCCGGGTTGTTGCAAACACAGACCCACCATCAGTGAAAGAAGAGTTGGTATGCAAACTATTACAGGAGCTTGACCCCTACAAATCAATAGGCCTCACCGTTATCCACCCGAGGGTGTTAAGAGAGCTGGCTGACATTGTTGTGAGGCCACTTTCGATAATATTTGAAAAATTTTGGAGATCAGAGGACATCCCAGAAGAGTAGAAGAAAGCTAATGTCACTCCCATCTACAAGAAGGCCTTAAAGGAGGATCCAGGAAATTATAGGCCTATTGGTCTTACTTCAGTCCCTGGGAAAGTCATGGAACAAAACCTCTTGGGGGCTATCACAAGTCAAATGAAGCACATGATTGGGAAAAGCCAGCATGGATTCACCAAGGGCAAATCGCTTGAGAAACCTGATTGCCTTTTAAGACAAAATAACCTGCTCAGTTGGTGTGGGGTGAGTGGTGGACATAGTCCACCTGGATTTCTCCAAAGCTTTCGATATGGATCCCCACAGCCTCCTCCTAGAGAAACTGATGCATTACCATCTAGACAAATGGTCTGTGCAGTAGGTGGGGAACTGGATGACAGGCTGCACTCAGAGGATGGTGGTAAACATTTCCTTCTCAAATTGCCAACTTGTCACATGTGAGGTCCCCCAGGGACTGATATTGGGCCCAACACTGTGTAATATCTTCATAAATGATCTGGATGATGGGATCAAATGTACCCTGATAAAGTTGGCTGATGATATCAAACTGAGTGGACACTTCAGAAGCGAGAGTCACCCAGCAGGAAGACCTGGATAGGCTGGTGTCCCAATCCAATGTTGGGGGAGGTTTCGATATGATCCCAAGAGTGAGATTAAGACACAAATGAGGTCAAATGCCGTATACCTAAAACAGGTTTTTATTATTTAAAAAGTGAAGAGGGATAGAGATAGGACAGAATGGAAGAAAAAGACAGAAGAAAGGCTGTGGGATAGGGCTGCAAGAATAGTCACCACCATGGATCCAGCAGTGTCCCATTGGTCCTCAGTCTTCAGTTCTTCAGTGGTGGGTGCACATGGATCTGGCTTCGATGGTGGATGCACACCGAGCAAAGTTTCTGTTGCCTTTTTAAGTTCATCGTATCCGTTGATTAGCATATCTGCCCACCTTTAGGGTTTTTTTTTCTCTGGTCCTACAGGTTTTTGCTGGATCCGGCTTCTGGGCAGAAACGTTTGCCTCTTATCAGTTCATTAACAATGCATGCATGGGGTCTGGCCTACACAATAGAGCCACAAATGGCTACAGATAGGGCCAGCTCAGTACAGGTCTGCCCCTTTGAGACTTATCTAAGGAGTCCGACAATACAACTGCAAAGAGGTGGGGGGGTGCATCCTTCAATACACTGCCGCTTCCCTGGGCGACACTCACCAGACCAATCCACAGGCCAGCAGCTTGTCCTGGAGGTTTGCACAGACACAAGCAAGCTTTGAGACAGTCATATGACATTTCAGTCTCTCACAGCTGGAAGAGTGGGCTAACAAGAACCTTATGAAGCTCAATGAGGACAAGTGTAAGGTCTTGTACCTGGGAAAACATAATCCAAGAGTGCAGCACAGACTGGGATCTACCTGGCTGGAGAACAGCTCTGTGGAAAGGGACCTGGTGGTCCTGGTGGACAACAAGCTCAATATGAGTGAACAGTGTGCTGCTGTGTCAAAGACAGCCAACAGGATGCTGGGTTGCATCAACAAGGGCATCACCAGCAGAGATAAAGAAGTCATTATCCCAATCTACTCAGTGCTTGTCAGGTCACACCTGGAATACTGTGTTCAGTTTTGGTCCCCGTTATGCAAAAAGGATGCAGACAGGCTGGAGAGGGTCCAGAGGAGGGCCACAAAAATGATCAAGGAACTGGGAAGTCTACCATATGAGGAAGAGCTGAGAGAATTGGGTTTGTTCAGCCTTAAGAAGAAAAGGCTTAGGGGAGACCTTATCACCATGTTCCAGCATTTAAAGGGTGGCTATAAAGTAAATGGAGACTCCCTTTTTACAAGCAGTCATGGAAAAGATGAGGAGTGATGGGCACAAGTTCCTCCTGGGAAGATTCCCATTGGACACAAGAGAAAAATTTTTCACAATGAGAACAATCAGCCATTGAAATAATCTCCCCAGGGAAGTGGTGGATTCCCCAACACTGGACACTTTCAAGATTCAGCTGGAGAGAGTGCTGGGCCATCTTGTCTAGACTGTGCTTTGGCCAAGAAAGGTTGGACCAAATGATCCTTGAGGTCCCTTCCAACCTGGTATTCTATAATTCTATGATTCTATGATAGAAATCTTGGGGTATATTTCTCATTACATAGATACTTATGCTTAAACAGTTGATCTCTACATATCCATTGACTATATTTGGAGCTTGTATACCCAGCTGATATGACTATGCTTACATTTGCTCTTCAGAATTCAGTGTCAACAGCCTAAAATTGAACACTTCATGAACCTTTATTCAGTTGCTTGAAGACATCTGAGATGCCATTGTCATCCAAGACATTAAAACAGATGGCTGCCAGATATGATGTGACCAGTGGGAGACCCACACACTTTCAGAGCAGCAGCTAGAGACCAGGTGACCCTATGAAGCATTTCAAATTTCTTTAAATACCTAAGTTTGATCATCAAAGAATCAAGTCCACAGTGACTTTGTTTGTGAATGACAGAACAGTGGGAGACTGAAAGATGTTTTATAATGGCTCTATTCTGTGACAGTCTAATGAAACCATAGCTAATGTCTCAAATATCCAATAAATAACTTTGGTAAAGGAAACGGTTTCCATGGAAATAGCAGGAAGACGCAGCAAGAGGAGGGGGTCCTGCAGAGGTGGGACCACAGTTTTCTGACGCTGAACTTCCCTATCTTGAATGACTTCATAAAGAGACAATAGAGAAGCTATTTTCACAACACGTGTGCCAAGACAATGGTCATACCTGCACGGAGGGGGGCGAGTACTTCCCCAACAATCCTCAAAACCATCAACCCATTTCCAGAAGAATCTGAAGGTACAAGCTACGCATGCATCAAAGCAAAGAGAATTCAAAAAACATAGTTCATGATGCCTAATTAGCCTAATGAGTCCAAGTGCCTGCCCAGAGCAGGGGCAAAGATTTATAAAAGGACATGCGTCAAAGCCCTGGGGTGGCAGTACCTCTCCAGAACTGGACCCTTAGACTGGCTGGACTAACACTGGAACCAGGAAATCTTTCTTTTTTGCCTTTCTCTCTCCCTCCCTGCCTCTCTCTTTTTTTTTTTGTTTTTCTCTTTCTGTCCTTTTTTTTTCTCTCATTCTGTATCCCTGCATATAAGGTAAGGCTTGTTGGGGCATGTTATAAGAGCTGCCACTTTTCAGCGTATGTTGTAAGGTCTGTGGTTTGTCTGTATGTTATGAAGTTTACCACTTGTTGCAGAGGTTGCAAGGCTTACTGACAAAGTTTCATGGCAATATCTCTTGTGAGCAAATAAAAATTGAGTTGAACTGAAGAATCCTTGGTGCCATTTCACCTTAATCCTGACCTGGGAATCAGCAAATCTGAGTCATCATCCCAAGAAATTGGCATGTGACATATTCTAAGCATACAGATTAGTAAAGACTACTTACATAGAACCTCTTCAGCCTCATTATTTGCAGGCAGCGTAGATATAGGGGTGCTTTTTTTTTTTTTTGTAGTTAAAGCTATTCTCTCTCTGATCTCACACAGCTATTATATTCTTGCAGTACTGACCTAAAGAATCCATCATTCATATCTGTGAGTTATATTCTCAGTAGAAGAAAGAAGAAAAAATGACAAACTCATATTCCTAAGTTCATCTTAATCATGAAGATTTGATGTATATTTTAGGCAGAGGGAAGTTCTCTCAACCTGTACTGTTTTACAGAGTCAACCCAACTGCTCTGTAAGTGGCAGAGCTGCGCAGCTGGGAGGCCAATACTACATTACACGGTCAAGACTGCATGCTGCAATGATCAATTCTGACTAATTGAGGAGCTTCTAGTATTAATATTTCTGCACTTCCATTTCTGCACTGTCCATTATTTTCTTCTTTTAATCCTAATATTTCAAAAGTTTCAGTACAAGAGGTCCTTTAAGGAAACTTGTAATTCTTAAGGATTTACATCACTGAAATCACAGAATCAGAATATCTCAAGTTGGAAGGGATCCGTAAGGATCATTGAGTCCAACTCCCTGCTCCTCACAGGACTACCTAAAACTAAATCATATGACTAAGACCATCGTCCAGATGCTCCTTGAAATCTGACAGGCGCCATGACCACTTCCCTGGGGAGCCTGTTCCAGTGACTGGCCAACCACTCAGTGAAGAACCTTTTCTTAATGTTCAATCTGATCGTCCCCTGATGCAGCTTCATTCCTTTTCTTCGTGTCCTATCACCAGTCACCAGATAGATATCAGCACCTCCCCCTCCACTGCCCTCCTTGAGAAAATTGTAGACCATGATGAGGTCACCCCTCAGCCTCCTCTTCTCCAAGATGAACAAACCAAGTGATCTCAGACACTCTTAAGTCTTGCACTCGAGGCCTTTCACCCTCTTGGTTGTCCTCTTCTGGACACATTCTAATAGTTTGATATCCTTCTTAGATTGAGGCACCCAAAACTGCACACAGTGCTTTAGGTGGGGCCCCACCAGTGAAATGCAGAGTGGGACAATCACTTCCCTCGACCAGCCAACAATGCTGTTAAATGCACCTGAGGACACAGTTGGCCCTTCTGGCTGCCAGGGCACACTGCTGACTCATATTCAACTTATTGTCAACCCAAACCCCCACATTTCTTTTCATGGGGCTGCTCTCCAGCCTCTCGTCCTCCAATTTGTATGTACAACCAGGATTACCCCATCCCAGGTGGAGAATGTAGCACTTGCTCTTGTTAATTTTCATACAGCTGGTGACTGCCCAGCTCCCTAGATCCTCCAGATCTCTCTGTAAGGCCTCTCTATCCTCAATGGATTCCTTGGTTTCTCCTAATTTAGTATTGTCAACAAACTTCCTTAATGTGCATTCGATTCCTGCATCCAGATCACTTATAAAAACATTGAAGAGCACTGGCCCTAAAGTTGAGCCCTGGGGAACCCCAGTGGTGACTGGATGACAGCTTGATGAAACCCCATTTACTATAACTCTTTGAGCCTGATCCATCAACCAATTGCTCACCCAACATATTATGGACTTGTCTGGAAGGATACTTTGAGAGAAAATATTGAAAACTTTGCTAAAATCCAAAGATACAATATCTACTGGCTTTCCTTGGTCTGTTAGATGGCTGACCTTGTCATAAAAGGAAATTAAGTTAGTTAGACAGGACTTTCCCCTTGTGAACCTGTGTTGTCTGTGACCAACAACTGTGTTGTCTCTCAAGCGTTTTTCAGTAACTCCCAGAATAACCTCCATAATTTTACCAGGCACTGAAGTGAGACTGACAGGCCTATAATTACCAGAGTCTTACTTCTTACTCTTCTTGAAAACTGGGACAACATGTACCAGCTTCCAGTTGATTGGGACCTCTCCAGACTCCCAAGACCATTTAAACCATTTAAATGTAGTGGAGAGGTCTCATGATTACCATCAGCCAGTTCTTTCAGCACCCTGGGAGGAATCCCATTGGGTCCCATAGATTTACACACATCTAGCTGGAGCAGCATGTCTCAAACAAGTTCAGGGTTGGCTGGGAGTTTATCATCCCCCCAGTCACAGTCTTCCAACACAGGGCTCTGGGGATCCCAGGGCCCATCATCTCTCTTAAAGACAGAGGCAAAGAAGGGGTTAAATATCTCTGCTTTGTCTACATCCCTATTAGTGAGGTGACCAACCTCATCAAATAACAGACGTTGTTCTCTCTTAGCCTCCTTTTCCTGTTAACATACTCAAAAAAGCCTTTTTTTGTTGTCCTTCATAGTGCTGGCCAGCTTGAACTCTAATTGAGCTTTGGCCACATGAATTTTCTCTCTACAGTGGCAAAGAGTATCTCTGTAGTCCTCCCATGTCACCTGTCCTTGCTTCTAATGTTCATATGCCTTTCTTTTCCACCTAAATTCTAGAAGATCCCTGCTCAGCTAAGCCAGCCTTCTGCCCTTCTTGCTTGACTTCTGACACTTTGGAATTTCCTGCTCCTGTGCTCTTAAGAGATGGCTCTTAAAAAGTGGACTCCAATACCTTCAAAAGCAGATTCCCAGGGAACCTTTGTCATGAATGGAGTGACACACTTCACTCATAAGAGAGAAGTAGCAATATGTTTATTGGTATAAACCAGTGATTTAACAAAGTTTGATAGCAAATGCAACAGTGTTCTAACAAGTTTCGATGGCAAGGTTCACCTGATATTTACTGCACAGAAGACAGGGTCAGACCAAACTGTCAGGGAGACCCTCCCGTTGAGTCATGAAGTCAGAATGGAACTGCTTGCTTTCTAAACTTCTTTTCAGAGAGTCTGTATCCACTCCTAGTCCCAGACTTGGTCGATGTTTTATGTCTAAAGGATTCTATGTGCACAATCAATCCTTTATATCACCTAGCTAAGATTTCAAAGTTTAGCACACTAATAATCACTTACCAATCATCTGTTGCGGCAAGGAATTCCTCAGCCTTGATGAGCAACCTTGAGTGGTGTCCCTACTCAAGAGGAGATCCTGGCTTGCATCCAGCTGCCATGCAGGAGAGCTCAGCGGGCCCTGGGCTGTCCACTATGGAGTAAGATAATTGACTTATAGTAATATTTACATACTGATGACAGAAGTTAGTTTCTTCCAAATTTGGCTTGAGTCAGACATTGATCAGCACCGTGGTTAGGTGGGCAAATTGCACAAATTAGCAATTGACTATTGTGTTATCTATGTCTCCCAAAACCACTTTGAGTTGGATGCAGCCATCACGACCAGACACATCCATTACAATTGCCACTGTTGGTTACCACTTGAATAGGGTTACAGGAAATACAGGTCAGGCTGGGGACAAGAGGACACTGCCACAACCTCAGTAACTAGCTCCTTCATCAGCCTGAAGTCTTCTTTCCCTATATCCAAGGTTGAAGTTTTGCTGACAGTTAACCTCATATTGGTAACGATTTGAAATTCAGCTCCTTTGTGGTCACTGTGACCAAGACAGTCACCAATCACCACCTCACCCACAAGTCCTCCTCTGTTTACAAACAATAAATCTAGAAGGGCACTTTTCCTAGTTGGCTCCCTTAGTCCTGCACCAAGAAATTATCTTCAAAGTGCTTTAGGATTTTCCTGGACCTATTTGTGTTTGCTGTATGATATTCCCAGTTGATGTCTGGGAAGTTAAAATCACCCATAAGGACAAGGACAGGTGATCTAGAGATATCCCTTAATTCCTTGAGAATATATTAGGAACCTAGTCAGCAAAATCAAACTGTGCTACTTTTGAGAAATTGTTTGAAAAACTGCACTTACAAATAACGTTATTTTGTTAATATTATCACAGACATTACAGATTATAACAAAATGCCTGTAGCTCACAGTTTATAACACTGGAAAGACATTAATCTGAAAAGAAGAGAGAGTCTGCCTTTCCTAGGAAAGTTAGGTACAATTTCTATTGAAATCTCTGATCAAAATTTACATTCAAACAGTAATATTACCATGCTATATTGGACCAAAGATCTACTTAGTTCATGCTTACAGTGGTCTCTAACTCCTACTAAACCACTGACTATGTATTATTTATTCACTTTATTCACTGATTTCCAGTTGTGCCTTTCATGAGTTTCTTTTTCTAAAGAGGGTTTTAGGATTTATTGGGGTTTTTATAACTTGTCTTAGCCTGTTCTTAAAAGTGAAAAACAAATCTGCATGAGGATAGGGAGGCTCTACAGAGAGACTTGGATAGATTGGATTGGTGGGCCAACATTAACGGGATGAGCTTCAACAAGGACAAGTGCCAGGTCCTGCACTTGGGCCACAACAACCCCATGCATCACTACAGGCTTGGGGAGGTGTGGCTGGAGAGCTGTCTGGAAGAGAAGGATCTGGGGGTTCTCATTGACAAGCAGCTGAACATGAGCCAGCAGTGTGCCCAGGTGGTCAAGAAAGCCAACAGCATCCTGGCTTGTATTAGAAATAGTGTGACCAGCAGAAGTAGGGAGGTGATAGTCCCCCTGTACTCTGCACTGGTGAGGCCACACCTTGAGTATTGTGTCCAGTTTTGGGCCCCTCAATATAAGAGAGATATCGAGGTGCTGGAGCGAGTGCAGAGGAGGGCAACGAAGCTGGTGAAGGGCCTGGAGAACAAATCCTATGAGGAGTGATTGAAGGAGCTGGGACTGTTTAGTTTGAGGAAGAGAAAGCTGAGGGGAGACTTCATCACTCTCTACAACTACCTGAAAGGACATTGTAGAGAGGTTGGTGCTGGTCTCATCTCACAGGTAATTAGTGACAGAACAAGGGGAAACAGCTTTAAACTCCAATAGGGGAGGTTCAGACTGGACATTAGGAAAAAATTTTTCACAGAAAGAGTGGTTAGACAGTGGAATAGGCTGCCCAGGGAGGTGGTGGAGTCACCATCCCTGGATGTGTTTAAGGATCGTTTAGATGAGATGCTGGGGGATATGGTGTAGGAGAGAACTTTGTAGAGTAGGGCTGATGGTTGGACTCGATGATCCCAAGGGTCTTTTCAAACCTGAATGATTCTGTGGTTCTGTGAAATAAGTCAGAAGTTGGTAATAGGTGAGATGAGTATGAGATAAAGACAATAAAGAAAGCAACAACTAGCAATCACAATGGTAGTTGCCTTATTCTTATATTAGTTATGATGACTGTAAAAATAAGCATTTTTCATTTATTTGAGTTCAGAAAATGAACAGGGCACCATTTCTCAATTGTTGTCTAAAGATCTCTGCCCCAGACCTATTTTGGCTCAAAAAGATCAGTATTTCCCATTAATTAAGAAACTACATCATACTTGGTATACTACCTTCTGTGATTTTGATAATTCAGTACCAGAAAAATACAAAATAATTAACAGGACTTCATGGGAAAAGGCAAAAGGCAAGGTAAGAGTCATAACAAGAGATGAGGCAAGGGAACAACAAGGCAAAGCAAGGCAGGGCAGGGCAAGGAACTCCTTAGCTCAAAATACCTGATAATACTGTGAAAATGGAAAGCAGATATCTTACATTATATATATATATATGTATAAAATTAAAAAGCCATAATCCTATAAGACATGCTTGTTTTCTTATAACCTTCCTCTTGTGAATTTTGGAAAGAGACTTATGATTTTACACTCCCACTTATGACCACTGCATAACATTAAGAATTAATTATGTTTTATCAGTGAAAATTATATAGAAAATAGTTGGTATTTCTATTTTATCATATTATTTTATTATTTAATTTTCAAAAAGTTTCTTCTTTTTCAGTGTTTCTAACCAAGACATTATCAACACTACTTATTAATTGAAAAGTTAAAATAAAAAGCTTTTCCATTTCTTTCTTCATGTTTATGCATTCATTTAAAATATACCTAATGAGGTCAACAAAAAATAGTCTCCAGGCATTTTAAGCTGGCACTTTCTGGACTCTCACTCATAATTGCCAGGTAATTTACATTTGACCTGTACCTCCAAGTCAGAATGTTAATGCATTTTGCAAGGTGAATTCAAATGTGTTCTTAATTAGGGTGCACAATAGGAAGAGTTATATTTTATCTGGAATATAACTTCAGCACTTCTGAATAATGGAATTAGCGTGCAGGATCATAAAATATGCATTGGTAAGTACTTCCTCTGTTATAGAATAATAATGAATTGGTATTTGAAAATTTTCTGTTGCATCTTCAACTATTATATTTTATTTTGGAAAGGAAGAGACATACATATACATAAATGTGCACACACATATAGTGAAGATATTACATAGATGCTAGGGAAAAAAAAAAAGCAGATGGACTGGAATGCTGTTGTCCCAGAATTGCAATTTATATACTGCATACTTAGTTCTCACCCCTCATTTATGTATATCCAAAAATCCCAGTACCTGGAAATGCTACAGAAATTAGTAACGGCTGGTTGCCCAAAGAACTGAAAAGAGACTGAATTCCTGTTTTCATACCTACACAGATTAATTTATTTATTTTTAAGTATGTTTGTATGTATCTATTGCATTGCTTCTAGGCATATTTACAAAAAGATTAAAAGCATAAATTATAATAACAAATCAACTACCTACAACAGATGTGCCTATAATTTGAGTGTGTCCTGGGTAATCCAGTTTTTCAAGATGTTACTTTCTGTTTAGTCTTCCCTCCAGTGAATATGGTGTCCCTGAAGGATTTATGAATAGCTAAGTCTTCACTTATCTAGATATTTTTTTCACTCTGCACCCTGACCCAACACAAAACTATGCTGGTGAGCTTTCCTTTATTTTAAGGAAACTACCCTGTTCTTATCTTAATTAACATACACCATTGTAAGGGATAATTTTAATTTACCGAAATTATTTCTGGGAAAAGATTTTTTTTTCATAAATTTGCTCTAAAATGAGTTTATTTTGTAAAGTGAATATTGTTAAATTTTTAGGGTTTCAAGGAAACATCTAAACAAGCAAATTAATGAATTAACAAATAACAACACAAAGTTCCTCTGGCTTCACAGCCCTGTAAAGCTCAAAATTTTTCTACCTACACATAGGTTGTGTGATTTTTGACTAACAAGATAGGCCTTTATGGGGCCACCGTGTCCTGGTTTGAGCCCAGAAGGCAACAGAGCACCACACGGCAGCTCTTCAATCCTTCCCCCTCAGGGATGTGAAAGAGAAAATAAAACAAAATACTCAGAATAGAGATAAGAATATGGAGGGATAATTCACAAATTATGGTCACCACCAAAAGACAGATGTGATTGGGGAAGAAAAACAACATCAATTTAATTTGAACACCACTACCAAAACTACTTAATTTAACAATCAGAGTAGGACAGTGAGAAGTATAACCACATCTTAAAAACACTTTCCCCCTACCTCTCCCTTCTTTCCAGGCTCATCTTTGTTCCTGATTTCTCTACCTCCCCCCCGTCCCCAAACAGTGCAAGGGGGCAGGGGATGGGGGTTGCGGTCAGTTCATTGCCCACTATCTCTGCTGTTCCTTCCTCCTCGGGCTGAGTACTTCTCCCATTCTTTCCTTGCTCCAGCATAGGGTCCCTCTCACAGAAGACAGTCCTCCATGAATTTTCTCCACCGCAAGTCCTTCTCCTGTAGCTCCCTGGGCTACAGCTCTTCACAAACTGCTCCAGTGTGGGTCCCTCCCATGTGTTGCAGTCCTCCCAACAATGAGCTGCTACAACATGACCTTCCCTCAGAGTCCCGACCTTCTTTAGGTGCAGCCACTTGCTCCAGTGTGGGGTCCTCCACAGGCTGCAGGTGGGCATCCACTCCACCAGTGACCTCCATAGGCTGCAGGGGCACAGCCTGACCTCTCATCACGAGCTGCAGGGGAGTCTCTGCTCCAGTGCACCTCCCCCTCCTACTTTCTTCCACTGTCCTCAGCGTTTGCAGAGGTATCTTCCTCACAACTTCAACTCTTCCTCTCAGGTTCCCTTTCTTAAATATGTTATCACAGAGGTGCAGCCACTGTCACTAATTGTCTTGGCCTTGGCCAGAGGTGGGTCTAACTTGGAGCTGAGGGAGCTTCAAGAAGCTTCTCACAGGGGCTACAGCTTCCTTCTCCCACTACCAAAACCCCTACCACACACAAACCCAACACATACTGCCACACATAACAACACAAAAGGGAGGAAGGGAGCTGATAAGCTACCAGTGACAGCCTTAAAAGATGGGATACACAGAGGGAAGAAACAGTAGTAGACCTAGGACAGAGAGCATATGATCGTCCGAGGGTAAAGGGAGTAGAAGGTTTGTTGGAGGTCTTTTAAAGAGATTCATCACATCATTGAAATATGAACTTTGCTGTTTTGGTTTTTTTTTTCCTGATTTCTTTTGTTTGAACCATCTTTGATTTATCTTTCCCCTGCAGAATCTTCCTCTTCCTTCTTGGTATCTGCGGAAGGACAAGAAACCCTATTCTGGAACAATTATTAAAATTAAAATTTCTGAACCATTATGCTTAATTATGAAAAATTTCAAACTAGATAACTAAATCCTTTAAAAGGTTTAGATTAAGCAACTCCAATACTTTTAGGGCATAGTCTTTAGTAATATTATAGAGACCTTGAATAAAATCTAAAAAACCAAACCCCTGAACAGTTACACTTAACTTTTTGAACAACACTGTATTCTCAACTAATTTTGCCAGTGTAAGTATAGTTAGTCTGTAAATACCCTGAAAAAATTTCTAGACTTTGACCTTATTGCTTCAGATGTTGTATTAAAGACTCGCTGTATTAGCAACTTCTTTGAGGAAAGTTCAGTTTCTGAAAATATCTCTTTTTAAATCTACATGTTTTAAAATGAGTTTATTTCAAACACTGGAATTTCATAAAGATAGAATTAGGTAATTGTAATAGCTAATTCTCAGGGATAGTTTTGGTTTCAATTCAATTCATTTTTGAATAGCTAAAAAAAAAAAAAAGGAATTATTTCTCTGACAATTTTTTGTATTTTTTTCTAAACTGTCGAATGAATTAAAGCATAAATTCCAGCTGTTTCTGATACATTCTAGTTTGGCATGGTAAGAGTTCTTTACAGAAATCATAATCAGATCCTTGTTTAGACAGCATGTGGAATTCATCCATTAACAGTCTTAAAATTTAAGTTCAGAATTCTGAAGTGGAAAGGACAGTGGGAAAGGAGCCAAAAGTCTCAAATGAGGGACAAATGTTTGATTTCCTAGTTTTGGGGACTTTCAGGATCAATTTATATCATACGATCTCATATAAGTCTGAATAGTAAAAACATATCAGGTCTCCTTATATAACTGAGTGGAAAGGCTCAGAACAAGGCACTAATTTTCAATCATATACATTTCTAAGGCTACTTATCTGCCCAAGGAATGATTACTCCTAAATGAATTTGAGACTGTCATTGCTGATTTCATGAACCTCAAAGTTAAATTCTACCTCGCTCATCTATCAAAGATATAGTATATTCAAAAGAGGATATTATGAACAGAGGGGAAATACTATACAACACAATGCATCACATGCATGTGGTGATGTGTTGTTTTGTTGCTCACATGGCAAAATACAATCATTTTCTTTTTGAGTTAATAGTTTGAGCCAGAAATACTAAACCAAATTATTATGGTAACTGAAGCAGTGACAACACTGAAAGGAACTGATCATTTTCCATCTGTTCATCAGGATATGAATACAAATAAGAGCATCATAGCACATGGATATTTCACAGCACAAAGTTATTACTTAGAAATGTAAAGAAAACTGTTGTGCTAAAGAACTTTGGTTTGTGTAATCCACTGGTCTTCAAACTTAAACTGAACTGACTAAATATTGTTCTATAAATGCATAAATAGCAGATTTCCATGAAAATTTACTGTAGAAATATGTGTGTAATGTAAGAACAAGTAAAATATCTAGGAACTATCATGAGGTTGAACTACTACTTTATTCACTTACTTTGTGACTCTGATGTTGGAAAATCTTAGGTGTTGTAAAGGAGTGGTTGTTTGTATGATAGTCTGGAATGTAAAGCTGGCTGCAGAGCATTAAACTTCTATTATTCTCAGCTAGTGAACTTAGAGATGACAGCTATAAGATCCACACCACCACTGCACTGAAATATTAAGCTAAGAATTCAAAAGATACTTTGTTTCCTTGACTCACATAGTATTTCAATGAATAGAAGCTAAGAAGAAAAGAGAATTTGGTCTTGCATATAACATAAATTTGCAACATTATGTATTGTATATTAGTGGGTTTTTTCCTCAGATTCTGGAGTTAACATAACAAGCCACAGCTACCAAAAATCTGTGGATTGAAACTTTTAATTTGTTTATATGCAACACTCCTAAGGCATTTCCTCAAGGCTGCAGTAGAGTAACAACTCTGCTTGGAATTACTAATTTTATCATTTATCACCACAGAGAGCATAAATGTTTCAGCTGGAAGAGGTTGCAGTGAATCTTTTTATCCCTACCATCCTTTCAAGAAATTGAGGAAAGTCTTCCATGCCAGAAGGCTCAAGGCTTGCTTTTTGCATCATGTGTTCAGTGTTATTTGGCTGAATATCTATATTTTTGTTGGATTTGAAGGAAGCTCAAGGAACTTATTTTAAGGACCCAGTGTCTAGTATAGATTAAAACAAATGTCCTCCAAATGTTGAAAAACTATTACAGCTGTACTGTCCTCACTCAGCTGGGGTTTAGTTAATGTAAAAAATAGAAATGTCTGTTTCAGCTAGATAGCCAATGCAGAGAAACAAACACTCTCAGGAAAGTATTTATCAAACTTCTAAAGATAACTACTGTAGGATGAAAGAAGTTCCCAACTGGAGATACCTACTTCTCATCATTGACAATGAAAAGATCATACAGTGGGTAGCTCAGACCTGGATGTCTAAATTAGAGAAGATAATCAATCCTTGCTAAGAGTTACCAGAATTTATTTTCATTTTCTCAGTGTAATTCTTCATTACACTGAAATTTCTCCTCTTCATTTTCTTCCTCCCTGCTCCATAGTCACATGAAAAATCCAGTCTTTTCTGCTTCAAACACTTTAAAAAGTCTCAGTCTGGAAAAAAATGAGATTATTATTAAAAAAACGTAAGAACTGGGGAGAATTATACAAAATTATAAGGTAACAATTTTAATTTCAGGGAAAAAAAAGGAAATGGTAAGTACAAAATGTTCTTTTTTGGTCTCAAATTCATTGCCAGAGGATGCCACGGATGCCAAATCCTGGAGTTGATTCAAACCAGCATTAAACAAACTCCTGAAATAAAACTTTACTGAACACAAAAATACTTGAACTGGATCTGAATTTGTAAGTCTTAAAATGCAGGTTGCTTAATGTATCAGAAAGATACAACATCTGCAGCATAAGTATTCTAAGAATAACTTCTAAACTCATAATCTTTAGCTTTAATAGCTGTTCACTGAGTTGTGTATTTGTATTGCAACAATGGCAAACATAATTAACAGGAAGGAATATGCTCTAGTACATTTTGATATTTCAGGTTGTGGTGGCTTGAACTTGGCTGCTGCTAGAGTCCCACCCAGATGGTCTCTCACTTCTTCTCCTCAACAGGACAGGGGGAGAAAATAAGATGGAAAAGGTCATGCGTCAAGATAAACAAAGGGTGTTAATTACCAATTACCATCAAAGGCAAAACAGACTCAGAAAAAATTAATTTATTTTCTATTAAAAATGAAGCAGGGTGGTAAGAAACAAAACCAAAACTCAAAACTCCTCTGCCCCTCACCTGCCTTTCTTCACTCAACTTCACTGCTTCATTCCCAACTCTCTACCTCCTCATCCTACCGAGTGGCACAGTGGGATAGGGAATAGGGGTTGCAGTCAGTTCATGATATTTCCTCTTTGATGCTCTTTCCTTCTCACACTTTTACCTGTTCCAGCATGGGTCTGTCCCATGGGCTTCAGTTCGTTCAAGATCTGCTCCAGCCTGGGTCCCTTTCCACAGGGTACAGTCCATCAGGAACACACTGCTCCAGCATGGGTCCCTCATGGCCACAGGTCCTGCCAGAAAACCTGCTCCAGTGTGAGCTCTCCATGCTCTGCAGCTTCCTTCAGGGCACATCTATCTGCTCTAGAATGGGATCCTCCATGGGCTGCAGGTGGATAGCTGCTCCACCATGATCATCCATGGACTGCAGGGGGACAGCCTACTTCACCATGGTCTTCACCATGAGATGCAGGGGAATCTCTGCTCTGGCACTCTGACACCTCCCCCTCCTTCTTCACTGACCTTGGTGCTCACAGTGTTATTTCTCTCATATTCTTTCTCACTCTACTCTCTCACAACAGCTGCAAAATAGTTTTTACTTTTTCTTAAATATGTTTTCCCTAAGGCACCACCATCTTGGCTGGTGTTCTCAGCTGTGTCTTGCAGTGGGTCCATTGGAGCTGACTGGAACCAGCTGTGTCCTGCATGGGGCAGCTCCTGGCCTCTCCTTGCAGAAACCATCCCTGCATACCCCCGCTGCCAAAACCTTATCACCTACACTTAATACACAGGTTTATAACAAAGCACAAGTGATCTTGGCTCAGTTAGAGTATGTAGGTGATATTTTATTGGCATAACTAACATTGCAACACTTGCATTTGCCATTTTAAGTATTACGTTTTGAGTCTTGATACCTGAAACACACAGTGATCACTTCAGCAGTCATGGGTGATCTCCCCAGTTATCTGTCTAATATTTTCAACAGGCATTCAGCTGGCTACATGCAGTATGTGTAATAGAACTGTTTACTGTGTGGTAGGTAGAAAATGGTGTGAGAAGCAAAGATTGAAACCAATTTAGCAAATGCACAGTAGGGACCACAACATATCAACTAAAGAAACTGGTGCTTGAAGTCTGGCTAGCCGTCATTCAAGGCATTGATTCTTCAGAAAAAAACTTAAATCAATATGGCTAATGGAGAAAGTCCTAAAAACTAAATGAGACCTTTCACATTTCTAATCTCTCCTGCATAGAAAGTGTGTCTTACTGAGCTATGCAGACAAAACGTCTCCTCTTTCTTAAACAAGCCATACCTTGATAATGTTGAGGACTGGTGACATTTGATATTAACATTACCTTTAGCAATTTCTATATGATTTCATCAGCTGGTGCATTATAACCAAGGTAAAGAAGATATATATTTACTTGTCACCTGATTTTTGTTTTCCATTTTATTCTGAAAAAGAAGAAGCAGCCGTATGGGACCTAGGAATCATCTCACCCAATGCCAGCTATCTGAAAATAATGGATCACTATTTTAAGCAAGTTATGTAGGTTCCTTCTACAGCCAGTGGAGAGAAAAATGTTTTCCAAATTCATCCTGTTATAAGTGTCTGGCTGACTAGCTTTCACAGTGTCTCTTTCACCCTTTTATACGTACACCCAGGTTCCAAGGAGACAACTGAAACTAAGTGCACTGTGAAGCTCAAGAGCCTTACTAAAATGTGGTACTAAAATCTTGTCCTTTCTATTTATTTTTTTTTTTTTCTTTTACACAAAATAACAAGAACAACTAATGACTCTTTAAAGTGTAGTTTTTCTCTCCTTTAAAATATTTTTTTCCATTTTTTTCTATTTCTGCCTGCTAATTCAACAAGCCTTAAGCAGTATTCATTAAAATATTTGCTTTATTTTCTTTCCTATAACATTCGTAATCAGTGATATTTCAGGTGGAAGGTCCTTCATCTGGGCAAGCTGTCATAATCTAAGGAAAGTCATTCAGCTGAATATGGATTTATATGAAAGAAAACTAATGACCATGGCCAAGTAAATACATCAAAAGCATGAAATATTAAAACAAAGTCACTCCTCAGGCAATAATTTTGTGAGCTAAATGTGTGCCTCAGGGCCAGCTGACATAGGTCATTTGTACTATGCTCTTTCAGGCTTGTTTGTAGACCTACCACAAGTAGTTTCACTAGGATATTTGGATTCTGCAACAGAATTTTAGGTTTTACAAGATTTGAGCCCAAAATTTTAACTGTGAAAGACAGAAGTTGAATTTCCATTCAGCATTTTTCTTCCTGTATCCCAGAACTTGCCCAGAACTCTCATCCATACACAGAGAACTTCTATTTAGTTTCAGAAGTGATTCTTCACAGAGCAAATACAGGTTGAGAGATTCTCCTAGACTGAAGCTGGGGATTAAAAATAAGCCTAGCTTATATATATACACGCTTCTTAAGACTGGGCAGGGGTAGCCTGCTTTCATGCTTTCTGGGACAGGCCCTTTGTAAAACATCTTTCAGTTTTCCTGAAGAAGAAGATTTTTAACAGACATTACATATGATTTTTTTCTTGTTTGACATGCTTAATTAGACAAATCATAGAGTGTTATTAATCCATCAATAGATTTAGTATTTTTATCAAAGTAAGAAATTACAATGCAATAGATGGCATTTTTAAATTTTAAGCAGTACTAAAGTACTAATTTACTTAGAGTATTCTGAGAATGTATCTATTTATGTGGAGTCACATCTAGCTTTAGAAGTGATATAGAAATGCAAAGCATCTTTAACTGGAGTTGCATAGAAAAGTTTTTCATTTCTTGCAAGACTTAAGAAATTTGAAAAAGAAATTCCTGTTCCAAAAACCATTTTTTTTTCTGATGAAAGGATATGTCTAATAAAATTTGGAACAATAAAAAATTTCATCTAAAAACCTTTTTTTAAAATATTTTTGCTTCAAAATCACTTCAAAAGCATTGCAAGAAGCATAATTTTCAATCAAAACCAATGTGTTTTATTTTGATTTTTTTTTTAAATTTTGAAACATCTTTTAATTAGAAATTTATCAAAATATTTATTTCATCTTTTTCCATCACAATTCTTATTCCAAAATTTCCAGCAGCAATATATTAATGTGAAATGTTGACACAGTGATTATTTTTTGCTATATACTTCATAGCTTTTGCTAGAGGTTGTTCCTCTAATAGTTTAGTAAAGAATTATACCATCATAATATTAAGTCTGAAAAAATAAAATTGAGTTTTATGTCATCAACTATTTCTTAAAATGTCTACACCTTTTAGTGCTCAACCTGAGTTGCATCAAGTTAGATTTTTGATTATCGCAACCACTAAAAAATGCAATTAAATTTATTAAATTAAACAAAACAAAGCAAAAAAAAAAAAAGTAAGGAAAAACACGACAGAAGATAGAGATAAGATTATTGTTAGTCAACAAAAAAAAGGAAAATATTATTAGAAAAAAAGTCTTTCACATATATTTTCTTCATTTGTAAAAGCTTAACACACATCTTTATGCTTTGATTTCCAGAGCAAATATTTATTTCCAGTTTCTTTCTGATTTAAATTAATAGCAAAATATTAATGAACTTTGTGAAAGTTTCCTAGCAAGAGTAACATTTGCCCTTCTACATGGACCACATTTTGGTGTTTGAAGTTACAATTTTGAAACTTCTTGTAGGGAGTAAAATGATTACTCACAAAAAAACCTCTTGTAATCTGGAAAAAAATCACCCTTAACTCAGTATTGATCTCACTAAAATATTTCTGTCATTGTCTCACCTCCCTCTATTGTATATCTCACAAGGCTCCCAGAGTCAAGATCACAATGAAAACAAGGACAAAGATTTAGATACCCTAAGACAGTTTGGACCAGAGGAGGGCCATGAAAATGACCAGAGGACTGGAACACCTCTCCTATAAAAAAAAAGCTTCCAACCCAAAGCATTCTATGGTTCTATGATTTTATTTTACTAACAGTTTGACTTAGATGTTTGCTACATACCATTTCTGCATATCATACACCACTTTGTGACATGATGTGTTCCATTTTTAAAATTTCATACAATGTTATCATATGTGTAGATTTCTTCTGGGAAATCCGTGTATGTGTATATATATATATGTGGTAATATCTAGATTGAGTACTAGAAGTCATATAATTATGTATCAAAGCCGTTAAAATATTATTTTTGTTAAATAACAAGTTTCAACCTTATTTTAGTAGTGAAGGGAGAACTTAGTTTAATAGAAGATACCTCTGTACATTTCAGTAAAGCTCAGTCCTTTTGTTTTGGATGTGTATCAGAGAATGGGACATGGACTAAGCATCTATTTTAAGGGTAAATTGCATCGTTTTCTAGAACAGGAACTGCAGCATCAAAATATGAGATTTTAATTGGTGGGGGTTGGTTCTTACAGTGTAAATAAAAACATTTTTGTGTTTGATTTCTTTTGATCCTAAACAACAGGTTGGTGAAAGCTGGGAGATTGCACCAGAAATGTATCTCTGTATGGTGACCTGTGTTTTTACTGCTTCCTGGATATCAGTTATAGTTACTGGTGCTATACTGTGTCAGCGCAAGATATTATGCTAGCTGAACTTTCGGACTCGGCAGTTTTTTTGCTCTTAGTGTTCTTCATTAACCATACTGTTCCTCCAAAAGTTGTAAGTGTTGTTATAGAGTATGAGATTTAGTATTGCCAAAGGAAAGTAATCAAAGGTTGCATGTAAGATCCCACAAAATCATGCGAGTTTAAGTAACTAACTAACTAACTAAATCAATAAACCCCTTTGTTAATAAAGATTCATTATTTACTAGGGAAAAAGAAATGGGATTCTATTTTGTTTAGTTTATTTATTTGTATTTAAGAAAAACTGAGACCACAGAATGCTTATAAAATTTTTTTTAAGCCTATGGCATCTTAATTTTCAAATATAGAAAAGTATCACTGTCATTGGAAGAGAGGTCATCTACTCCAACCTCCTGCTTAAAGCCAACACTAAGTACTATTTGGTAACCAGAACCTCCAAACATACATTTTATGGGTCTTGTCCAGTTCTATATCATCTGTCATGGCTTAAAAGTTTTTAGCTCTATCACATCTGTAACACCCCTTCAAGTGGTAGTAAACTGCTTTTAGATCATCGCTTCCACTGTTTTCACTAGACTAAGCAAGTCCAGTTCCCTCTGCCTCTCAACATAGGGAGAGAGATCTAGCCTCTGACCATCTCTGAAGCTTTCCTTCAATCCTCTCCCAGGGTGTATACAGAAAACTATTTCCAAGATGTAAATATCTTGTACATATTTACCACTTTTGTAATTAGTATATATAATCCCAATACTAGAAGTTTAGGACAAAGTTAACCTAGCCCAGTATTCTGTGTATTCTGTGTCTGACAGTACAAGATGAGTAGAGAAAACATAGAAAGCCATAGCAAATATACTGTAATACTTTCTTCAAGATCCTCCAGGATCTTCTTCTCACTTCATTAATCCACAGATTAGGACTTCTTGAGCTAGATTTTGTATGTGCATGTTTGTATTCAACAGTCCTTGTTAGATCATTCTTCCTTGAATATTTCTAGACATTTTCTGAATCTTTTCTGAGTCTCCAGCAATGAGTTCCACAATTTAAACACAAACTCAAGAAAAATGTTTCATTTATTTGAATAAAGATAAATTAGGGGAAGAAAGATGATGTTGAAACAGCCTAAAGAACAAAAAGTCTGTGATTATAAACTTAAGAGGTCAGGACAGAAGTATTTCTTAGAAATGTCACATAACAAAACTGCTGTAGGGAGTGGCGTTCGGAAGATGTCGCGATGTACAGAAGGAACATCTGTAGCCCTCCCTTGTTACAAGGTAAGGTGATGGATAGGCTTGTAACACTAAGGGCACACCCACGAAGGAGGTGCTTGGTGAATGTATATAGGTAAGATACGCAGTTTAATAAACGGACATTTTGTATCCACCACATTGGTGTTTGTGCTGATGTCCCCGAGAAGGTCTAACCTCCTGCAATATTAGTGTCTGTGATCTGAGCGCCACTAACACGTGGAGAGGCAGGTTTAAAGAGGCAGAGCTAATTACGACACTGCAGTATTAGTCTCTGCGACCTGAGCGTCACTGACACGTGGAGAGGCAGGTTTAATGAGGCAGGGCTAACTGCAACAAACTGCTACTTTAATTAGAGAAAAAAAAAAACATACCCTGAGGCAGGAGGACTGTTCAGTGAAAAGTATATTCTATTTAATAAAATAAAATATTTAAAATGTACTTGAAGAATAATATTTAGATTTAGGCATTAAAGAGAACTGAAATTAGTAGTTAGGAATAAGTGTTTAATGATTAGGCTTAGTATCCTGGATGAGTTCAGGGATTACATATTTAATGTAAAACAAAAATGTTTAGAATTTTGTTCATAATTTTCTGTTTGCACTCACTTTTTAAGACTATTGTCAAGATAACAAAGAAAAAATAACAACTGGCTTTTTGTACAAATTTAAAAATTAATGTTTAAAACATCATTGTAGCAATTAATAATGGTTCTGAGACCCTTCTTCCATTAATTTGTATTGGAGTCATAATAAAATCACTGAGCTGCTTCTAGGTTGTCATGAAATAAACACAGGCTTCAAAACCATATGGATCAGATGAAGGAAAATTACTTTTATTTAAAATAAAATGATATTTCAAGAGCTTTGTGATATGAAAATAGCTTTCATAATGTACGCAGATGCAGTAATATGTTTTTTGTCTTTTTGTCATGTGCAATGGTGACATCTATTTTAACAGCACATGCATAATTAACATTAGTGATCAGACAAAGTTTGTGAATTTACCTGGCTCTGGCTACCTTTTCACTTTTAAATATGAATTCATGATAAGCATTTCAATTTTCCCATGCTAAATTAAAATTCACTAGTATAACAATTCTAGATCATGTCTACTGGAATCAGGGATATTTTAATGATAAAAATTACTTACATGTCAATAAGAAATAGTTTTTTAGAACTTGTTAATGTTGTGTCCAGAATTTTGAATTCACTATCACATGCCTCGTAACTGTCCCCAGTGATTTTGCAGTTAGTTCAAGTAATCTACAGAGAACCCTTTATCTTTGGCATTTCAGAATTAATTCAGTCTAAATATCACAAGCCAGATTCTCATCTCTTCCATCAATGAAAAAATTATATAACTATGTAAGAGCAGAAAAACATATTATGCCTTTTTCTGTCAATGAAATGTTTTCAAGAAAACTTTGGGAAAAAAACACAAAAATCTTGCAATATATTACAATGTTGTCCTTTATAAGTGGATTCCTATAGATATTAGAAATATCAGTCTTTGAAGCATTTCACATGTTCAAAATTTGTAGAAAGCTTGATTTTATAGACATTGAATTTTTATTTTGTTAAATTAAAAATGTTTTATTCAAATTTCCATTTATTACTCTATACTATCACATATAATCCAAAATAAATTGTATCAAAGTTAGCAATATTTTATAATTCACAAAAAAATGAGATGTTTAAATAGAAGACTTGTTGATTAAGTTTTGGCTGAAAAGCCTACATAAAGGACTTTTGATAAAACTAGAATTTTGAGAATTTTGGCTAGTAATTTTCCTTTTAAAAAAGGTACAGAACAAACTCTGAGTTCCATGTGAAAATGCATCTAAACCCAAAACTATTGTTTTAGAATTAAAGAGTATTGCTGTATCTCTTTGGCAATATAGTCTTTATCTCTGAGCAATATAAAGTATCACTATCTGAAAAAAAATTAGCTCAATCATTCCACTTTTCTGAATTCTCAAGCTTTTATATCCCTTCTTGCTCCTTGAGGTTGCTCATAATTTCTGTTATTTCCTTAACTCCAAAACAGCTTCAGCCTTCATGAATTCAGTTTTCACTGCATGTTTCTCACACAGATGAGTAGTAGTTTAGCAAAGATTGAAAGCATTTATTCTGTTATTACCTGTGATAACCATCAAGAGACCCTGATC
This sequence comes from Strix aluco, assembly GCF_031877795.1. Classification (NCBI taxonomy): domain Eukaryota; kingdom Metazoa; phylum Chordata; class Aves; order Strigiformes; family Strigidae; genus Strix; species Strix aluco. Next base: position 83,223,569 of record NC_133932.1, on the reverse strand, counting down.
AAGAATCAGGCCTCAAGGTTGCTAGACACAGTGGAAAAAAATGAATAAAAAATGAGTCCCTACCCTACAGATTTTCAAGCTGTGTGCTGTCAGTCGTTACCTTCCTTCCACAGTATGAGAAATAAAATTGCTTTCCACCTATAGTGAAAAAGGTACATCAGAAGTCTTTTCTGTCAAGGAAGCTATTGATTTATTCTAGCTGGATAATTGGTCCCAAGAGCCTTAATCAGAAACTGAAACAATTCCTGTGTCTCATTAAGTGTATTAATTTAACAACCTTGCAGCACAATTCTAAAAATTTACCTGCTTTGGCATATAAGCTACTTGCCTACTCTTTAATTTAATGACTGATAACAATTAAAAAAACCCAAAACAAGCCTATTGCTACTTTATTTGGTGGTTTTTTGGTTGTGTTTGTTTGTTTAAAAAAGAAAATCACTTCTTCTGAGCAAATGGGCAATTAAAAATCAATTGGTTCATAATGAGTATACAATAATACCTCACTAAATGCATTAGGACACTTACTGCAGAATAATGCCACTTTGAGCAGTATACTGTTTAATTTTAGCATTTCCAATGCTGTAAGCTGAATCTCTCCTCTCACTCTAGCTTTAAAGCAGAATATTGTGATCCAACACAAAATTTTTTTGTCATGCTGATAGCCTTAGTATTTAATATGCTGATGTTTTTTTCCTCACATTCTAATGGTTTTTCTAGCATTTTCTCCATTAGAAGACTTAACCTGTAAAGTTAAACAAAGAACTGTTGACATTAAAATCAATTATAACAATAACTTAAGATTTATAGTGATGCCACTTCAAAATTGAAAGTCATTATTTCATGGTTCAAACAGCTTTTCAAAATGTTATATTACTGGCAATAACCAATGAGTAAGACAAATTTCTTAAAATAATGTGATAAATCAGGGGTAATGACGTCTTCATATTTAAGGATGAATCAAAGTTCTCTACTTTTACATTACATTTTAAATTTTACTTTGCAAAACAAAATATTGAAGTAGAGAAAAAAGTGATGCTGAGTATTTTGAGCATTGATAAATTTCTGCTAGTTTTATAAAATGGGCAATAATACACAAAAATAAGAAAAATATAACACATACTTCTGACCTTCAAGAAACTTCAACAATTTTATGGCCTGTCCTTGCTCTTATTCACTTTACATATTGTATACTGATTGCTTGAATAATAACTGTAGACCCAGTAATATTTCTAAACAAAGTGGTTTAGAAATTATTATCTAAAATCTAACAAATATGCAGTGTCCTAACACATTGTACTACTGAAGTTATTTTTGGTTGTATGTCTTGAAATATATGATAACAGCTCAGGGTGCTGCTTTCATCATGGGGAAAAAAAAGACAATTATTTTGAGTGTACTGACCAGAGCTAGTCAAAATATTTTTGACAAATATCTTCTCATTAGAATGTGCTGCTTTGTACAAGATGTATTTATTCTGATGTGATTTTTAATGGGTACTTTTCTGATGTTCATAGTTCTCTAGGCTCTGCTGCACTGGCTGTGATGAGAAACAATGCAGGGGGGGAAAGGAAATAAAATTTGGGACATATACTTTGATAGATGGTTGCTTTCACAACTATATTAAGACTGTTTTGTTTAGATTCCAGTATTGGATTCCTCCCACTCTCCAACACAGAACTTTGACAGTGGAAAGTTATAGTGAAATATGATGGTTATCATAAGCAAACAGTGACATGTTACACTGGTAATTTTGAAAACAGGGCTAGAATATTAGAAATTCCTGAAGTATGTTGGTCATCCACATTATTAAGAACAGTTGAGATGGTCAAGTGGCCCTAGCTGCACAAGACTGTTTTGTTTGTTTCTTCTCCTTCTCGTTTCCCAGACAGGTATATATTTCCCTCTGACTCTGAAATGACATCAAGGAAAACCAGATCCATGTTTTCTTATCTCTGCTGCTATTTTTAGAAAACTAGGGAAAAAAAAAATTAAAATCACAATACAAATTTGTCTCAATAGGCATGTTGTGGATCATGGATCTTTATCTGTGAGGGCTCAGTTTCAGCTGCTCCAAACAGAGATTTAGCAATATAGAATGAAACAAAATCGACTGCACTGAAAAGGAAATGCAGCAAGATGGAGAAAAGATGTGATGGAGCAATAATCAAGACTTACTGAAGGGACTGTATGACAGTGACATTTTGGCTGGAGTACTGGTGTTAAAAACAAACAAACAAACAAAAAAACCAAACAAACAAACAAAAAAACCAAACAAACAAACAAACAAACAAAAAACAAACAAACAAACAAAAACCCCAAACAAACAACCAACCAAACAAACAACCCAACCAAAACCCACAAAAACAGGAGAAAAGGAGGAGTGTTTCAACTCTTATAGATCAGGGCAGCAGGATGAGAAGGTTGGTTTTTTTTTTATTGTGTGCTGTTTATTTTGGGCTTGGGTTAAAACATTTTTGCGTTTTTTTTCATCTGGAGGACTGGAAAAGAAACCTGATGAAATAACTACAGACAATGACAGAAAAGTATGCTACAAGGACAGCTTTTAATGCCAGCACAAAAAAAGGGACAAACCCGCATCCTATTAGCTCTTGTCAAAATAAGACAGTGTGATAGATGTTAAGTGAAATATGAATAAACATATGAAAAAGAATCCTGATAATACCTTATCTTCTTCTAAAGAGAGTAAACAACAGTAGGTTTTGAGTCTTATCAATGTAGGAACATAGAAAGAAAATGTTTCTTTAAAAAGACTAATCATATAAACATTGAGATAGATAATAATTAAGAAAACACTTATGTCCATGTTTATATATGCATATATATGAACACAGACATACATACATTCTGCAATCTATGCTCAAACAACAAAAAATGCTTTTAATCAGTCCCTTTGGTGTTGTTTGAAATATAGTATGTACTCAATGAAACAAATATAAGTTGGCAACTTGGAGATCTGCATGTTGGCTTGAAAGCTCACAACTTTCATCACAAGTATATATCTTTCTGCATAGAATGGACATGGTGCAACTAGACCTTTAAGTTTGCCATCGCTCATCCCATTTGAATGCAACTGAAACTGCAAGCCTGTGCCTGGACAACATTCTGGTAATAAGCAGTGTAATTTTCATCTGAAGTAATGATAAAATTTGAAGAAAGCTCAGAGTAGGTTAGATTATCTTGAGTCATGAATACTCCACAATAATCATTGGAGGCAAGCCCCTACTTTCAGTATATGCTGGACAGACATGGCAGTCCTTCCTACCTGTTAAATGTCTACCACTACGCTTGCTTTTTGCAAGTTTTTCTGTCCATATAAAATTAATTATATTCTAGAGTAGGAGAAAACATGCCACGCACTCCGAAAACTTTTCATTCTGAGATGCAGTGTAACCCAGGGGTCAGTACTGAATCCAATACTGTTTAACATCAGTGATCTGGGTGATGGGACCAAGTGCACCCTCAGCAAGTTGGCAGATATAAAACTGTGAGAAATAATTGATGCAACCATTGGTTGTGCTGCCATTCAGAGGGAACTCAACAGGAATCTCATTAAGTTAAACAGAGAGAAATGTAAATCCTGCCCCTAGGTAGAAATAACCCAGGCATCAGTACATACTTGGGGCTGACTGGCTAGAAAGCATCTCTGCTGAGAAGGACCTTGGGGTCCTGGTGGACAGCAAGTTGAATATGAGTCAGCAATGCACCCATGGGGCAAAGAAGGTCAACAATTTTGGGCTGCATTAGGAAGATCATTGCCAGAAGGTCAAGGGAGGTAATTTTTCCCATCTCCTCAGCACTGACAAGGCCACTTCTGGAGTACTGTGTCCAGTTCTGGACTGCAGTACAAGAGAGGCATGGACATAAGGGATTCAGTCCACCACAGGGCTACAAAGATTATTAAGGGACTGGATCATCATTCACATGAGGAAAGGGTGAGAGAACTGGACTGCTGGATGATTTGCTTCAAAACTACTTGGACTAATCCTTCTTTCTAACTGGTTTGTCTTGACAGCCTTCCCTAGAGTGGTTCATAAAAGCATGAGTGAGTGAGCTATTGACGGAGCAGTGAGAACAAGAAGAGATCCAGAAATTGAGTTAGCTCTGTGGTCCTTGTTATTTAACAATGTAGACCTTGAAAACAGGAGAAAACAGGTCTCTTGAAAACAAGAGAAAAATACATAAAGCTGTCCAGAGTAATGGTTTTATAACACAAAACTGAGGGGTAGCATATTATGACCTCAATGTGGCATGAAATTTGAAGGAGAGGTTTGAAGGTGCAAAGCAGGTTGTGGTAGCATGAAAGAACCATGTGGGGAAAGGAGGTCATCTCTTAGTACTCCAGAACCCATATGTGTTAGTGACTAATTCAAATCACTTATCTTTAGGTTTATCATCTCTTCCTTCCCTCTCCTGAAAAGATATGTTTCCATGCATGTGCTGGTCAATCTATGCTATGGAATGTGTGGGACACTTCTGTAGGTAGACTTTGTCTTATGCAATTAGTCTTGGAAATTCCTTTTAATTTAATCAGAAATTCTAATCTGGACTTGGAAAACTTACAGAAAACACTTGCATGAAAGGTTTGAGTTTCCTTCTGGGAAAGGAAATGGTAAATAATCGCATCTTGAGCATTTATTATGTATTAGATAATTATAAGAAAAACAGACTCAAAAAGAGAAGCCAGAACTGTCTTTTTGCATGTGAGCGCCTTAACCTTCATGAGTCATTTATAAGGATACACTAAACATTCTTTTTAGTTTAAAAGTATTAAATCTTTAAAAAGTCACTACACTGAAGTAGAAAGTTTCTTCTTTCCTGATTTATTTCTAGTCTCAGTTACTCTTCCATTCTTGATTCCTCAGGGGCTGGGTTAGATCAGTACATCCATTTACCTGGAATGATTCTTTTTAAATGAAATTTTCTTTTTCTGAGATGTGGGGGATGCATATTTGAAACTATAAAAGTCATCTTGATCACAGGACAACTTTCTATTAATCTCCAATGTATAAAAGATCAGCATCATTTCAACCAAAATGCAGTATGAAAAAAGTAAATGTATCGTGCAGAGGGGAACTGGTTTCACACAAATTCTGGAATATAACAGACTTTATGTGAGAAAGAAGTCTATATATTCTTAGACAAAGTATTTCTAAGCATAGGTATTTAAGCAAGAACACCTCAAGATACTAGACAGTTGCCTGAAGACTCAGGTAATGCTGGAAACAAGACAAAACCAAGGGGCATTTATATTCCTAATTCTCCATTTAAATAAATTTCACAGATTTCTGTTTGTTCCCACATCACCAAAAGAGAAAAAATAGAAATAACTGTTAAAGAATTTCTTTCACATACAGCCACAAATAGAACCATCAGTTTTTGCATTTATGTATGCTGTGGACTATGTAAAATTTTGTATTCACAGAAAATCAAGAATATTAATTGTGAAGATAAAGAATAAATTATCTGAAGCTTACTTTGAACATTTTATGTTATTTTCTACTGCAAAATCTCTTATGAAGTCAGACTGTGAAATGGCTCATCAGACCATGACAGTGTGATGAATTGACTAAAATATTATGGCCTGGTTTGAGCAAAGCTCCAACTTTGGACACTATACAAAGTTTTCAAATTTGTGAACATATATCTTGTTGTGAATCATTACAAGATAATAAATTTAATTGGACTGCTTGAACTATCAAATTCAATCAGAGCTGCTGGAGCCCTTTGTGACTTCATTATAAAAGAAACAAAACAACAACAAAAAAAAATTTTTCATTTCATGATTTATGATAGAGCTTTAGAAGAAATTTTAAAACTGAAATTTAGAAGAAATTTCACATGAGATTCTTGAGCAAAACCCACCTTAGCAAAGAGTTCTGCTGGCTGGTACACATACCCTCTTTCCATGCCATCTTTTAGGTTACAAAAGAGGTTTCGGTATATTTTCATAAGAGAGTTTTTGTGTAACAATAAAAACTAGGGCATTGTTCCAAAAGTAGTGTTTAAGTTCCCTTTTTCATAGAAATGTTTACTTGCTTTTTGTTATCTGCAAATTCTGTGCAAAATGCAATTTAATAACAGTATTATCAGCTAATAAAACTCAGGATTCTATATTTTTTTTGTCAGAAAATGATCCAGCTCCCTCAACCAATTAAATTTGAATGATTTATCAGACACATTTCTTGTCTAATGCAGTAGAATGTATCTTATATGCCTGTAGTTGCATTTGTTATTTTCTCCTTCAATTTCTTGATAAAACAGCATCCCTTCTTTCTCCTGTTACTTATTTTCCAGCTGACATCTTACTGTTTCAATTTCTATCCAGAACTCTTTCCTGGATTTATTTCCATGGTTTTTATTCTCTTTTTGATCTTTCTGAGGAAACAAACACTGCATTTTTCCAAGAATAAGGAAGAATTAGGAGTAAATTTTATCTTAACTTTGATAATTATAACATCTGATATAAACAATTTTTTGTTAGCTTTTCCTTGTTGAAAACAGCCAGTTGTGAAGAACTGTTACTCTATTATACTAACAGCTACAGCGAAATCAACTCCTTAAATCAAAGTCATTGAACTGATTAAAAACTCAGAAGCTGATACACAGAATTTTACACTTCTCAGCTGCAGTTAATGTGGCCCTAAAAAGCATTTGAATCTTTGGTCTTAAATTAGATCCATCTCAGTCACACATTTCATTACCATTGACAAATCCAGATAAGACTAAGTTCTTCTTAGTGATAAGCCCTTAAATCCAAGCTCTCTTACTGATAATGGTCTAGATTGTTATTTTATCCTTCTTTATGACTAACCTTTTCCTCTTTAAAACTAAAGGTATGTCTACAGAGAATGGAGGACAGCTCTGATGACAGAATTGAGGGGAACATTGTTTTACTTTTGATTCTGCAGTAGTTTATGTGTAGTGTTTAAATATGTAAATTGCAGTATCTGATATTACACCTTAGCAGGAGACCATACTGCTTCTCAAAGGTTTCTTTGATGCTGCTAATGAACCGTTGTCACTTGTAGCAGTTCAAGTCAACAGGAGCCAAATAGTGGGAACCATTTCACTGATTGTTATCATATGAACATCTCTGGAAGTAAGCAACAGTTTATACAATGTCAGCTATTAAACAATGAAGACCAAAACAGTATTAATTAATTAAAAGACTAATAAATGGTGCTTAACCCTAATTGAAACTACTTTATCTCATGTTCAGTTAAAGAATTGTAACGAAGATATATATAATTTTCACATTATCTCACTGTTCTTCTTTCGCTTAGCAAATTATTCAGGTGAGCTGTGATAACGGTGCATGATTAAACTGATTTGAAGAGGAAATAAGCTGCAGTTGTGTCTGTCTATGAATGTTTGCACCTTCCTACTACATCACCTGAAGCTGCATTGAAAGCAGAAATGATACCAATAAAAAGTGTAATCTTGATACAATTAGCCTACCAGTTGTATGATAATATTTGTTAGTTTTCCACAGCATCTCATCTTTTACTAAAGTAAACAAACAAACAAAAAATTGTAATGGAACACCACTTTTTAAGTATCCTGATGGCTTCTTCCACTACTTCTATCCCTTTTAGTTTAACCATAGCCTAGATAGTTGAAAGTCACAAATTACTTCAAATGTCTGTAGTTGAAATGACTGCATATTGCATCCCTGATTAGCAGTTCTTCATGTTACTTTGCTGACAACCAGCAGTGAGGAATAAAGTTTCATAACATCCACATCAATATCTTACAGTTAGTCCTCTCTGTTTCTGATCATTAAAGACAAAGGAAAAGTGGCAGGGGTGCAGTTGTTTGGTTTGGGGGTTTTGTAGGTGTTTCATTCAGCTTTCAGTCACAAATCTTGAGTGTCTGTGATCAAAAAATCATTAGCTTCCTTGGTTTGGGATTGCAGTGGTCTTTCATGTGGCCATATTCCCTTATGTCTGTCACTTCTGTTGTATTTATGTACTATAGGAATATTATTAAAATTCATACCTAAATGCTTTAACTTCAGTAAGTCTGACCTGGAAAAGTACTGTGGAAGATCAAGTTTTCTCCTATCAACTCTTTGTCTTACTGCTCTAACGATGGATATGTTCTTCCATTCTCACCTGGTTTTGCTGTCTGTTAACTGATGGATTCCCCTGATAGATCCATCTATAAAAATCATCAAAAGTACATTCCATGAGTAGGTCAGAAACTCTGATGGTTTTCTGCATCTTTTCTTCAGGGTCTCCTCATTTCCGTTGTTCTGTGTGTCAGTAGTTTCTGAAAGAAAGCTTTGTTCCTCTTATCACAGTTGAAGTCATTGGGTCTTTTTTGTGGAAATAGTTTGCTCTAGCAAACTGACTTCCTTTAGTTTATGCATGAAAAACCTAATGCAGGTGTTCTTTTATTTTTTAGATCCCCCAAAATTTCATGTATGATTGAATGTTAGAGAGAAATACAGACACCAAAACTTTTCAACAAAAGATGGCTTACAGCACATAGATCCTTTAAATGCTTCTAAACACGTGGCTAAGAACTTCTGATCCTGTTCTTATGAAAGTGAATTGTGATTGTCATGAACCTCTGGAAAGTGTTATGTACATTTTCAAATACATTTATAAACATACCAAGACACAGTTCATTGGCATTTACAACTGTCATAAATTTGATAGCTGAAGTTTTTTTTAAACCAACAACATTTACTATATACGTAAAAGTGATAGATTCAAGTTTCCAGGTATTCTCCTCCTTAGGTTTTTATTTTATTTTGTTATGATACTCTTTATATTTATTTTCAGAAGAAAATTTTTCTACGTACTAATATAAAGTCATTCTGTTCTGTGTATACTCCCCTGATGACAATATTTGTTTCCCTACACTGTGTCAGATTTGCAGAAACCAACCTCTAAGTGCCACAAATGACAAAAACTCACCCTGGAAAGGGTCAGGAAAGAAATTATTGTGAAAAAATAACCCTAAATTCTGGGTTTTATTTTCTTCCAGAAGTCTCTGGAAAGCCATCATATCAGAACAGAGAATGTAGTGTAAGAATAAAATGCACTTGTTACACATATAGACAGCAGGAGTGGGCTTTATCTGATCCAGCTTCAACTATTTAAAAGATAAGTTTTAAGATCTAAGTTGTTATCAAGCTGATTTGACACAGGAACTTCTAGAAGATTTTACTTTTCATGTAATTAGATTAGCTACCCCTTTGGAAGCACACATCCATATACATTGACTGTGGAGAAAAGCTGAACAAACTGCCTTGGACTCAAGTCTTCTCTTAGAGCTATAGTGAGAGTAAATACTTATACATGAGGTGAGCATAAGTAGTATATCTGCAGTAAAATCCATGGAGCTGTCTGATTTTACAGCAGTTGTAGAACAATTTGCTTCTTGTTACTTTTCTAACCTCTTCAGGCTTGTTATAATAGCAAACTGAAGCTAAGACAAGTACACTCTAAGTTTATAAACTGTAGTTGATAAGTAAGAACAGAAAGGTCTCTTGGGAGCTATGACTAAAGAATATATATACTAATATACAAATCAGAAAAACTTAGAATTATTTAGTGGCAAGTCTTCATATGCAAAACTTGCAAATTGTTCACAGGTATCACAATGAAAAATTTGCATCATATCCCAAATGAATATGTGAATAAAATGAAGAACATTTGTACCATGGCTTACCCTTTCTTTGGTTCATTGTCCAACTTCCTCCTTCCTCCCCTTTGGATTTCTGTGCAGGCTATATGAAGATTACTTTCAAGTACATAAAGATGAGGTACTTGAGATGCTAAAAATTTGTTGGTATTTTTCAGATGAAAAGTGGAAGGTTTGGATTACTTTTTGTAGTGGGTCTGACCAGGATGGAGTTAACTCTCTTTAGCAGACCATATTGTGCTGTGTTTCAGATCTGTGGCTAAAACACTGTCGATAATACATCAATGTTTTAGTTATTGTTAAAGAGTGCTTGTACAGTGTTGAAGTTTTCTCTTTTTTTTTTTTTTTTCCCCCACACTGTCCCCCCTCAGTGAATAAGCTGGGGGTGAGCAAGAATTTGGGAGAGGACACAGCTATGACAGCTGACCCAAATTGTCAAAAAGTGGTATTCAATACCATAAGATGTCATACTTAACAATAAAAACTGGAGGTAAAGGAAGAAAGGTGGTTGTCTTCCAAGGTGGACATTGCTTAGAGGCTGTCTGGCCATCACTTTGCTTGTGGGAGGTGCCAAGTGATTGTTTTTGCATCACTTGTTTGTTGTTTCTTTTCTCTTTCCTTCACTTACCAGACTGTCTTTACCTTAATCCATGAGTTTTCTTGCTTTTGCTCTTCATATTCTCTCCCCCATTGTAGGAGTCTGGGCCGCGCTGGGAGAAAGTTAGTGCAGACAGAAGAATGCAAGGACGAAGACAAGGCCAGCAAAATAAGGCTGGCAAAAACACACAAGACAGCAGATAAGTGAGAAACACCTGTGGTCAGCAAAAGCACACAAGTCTGAGCAAAACAGGGTATGAGATAAGGGAGTTTTGGCAAGTTTTGGGCTTTACGTGCTAATTGCAATTAACCAATGCAAATGCTTGTAGAGGCGCATGAACAGTGCGTGTAGATGACCTGTAGCCTATTAGAAGATAGATGAGTGCGTGTACGGAACTTAGTAGAATATAAATGTAACCAGAAAAGGAATAGAAACTAACTAACTAAAACTAGAACAATAATATATAATAAAAGATGGACGACCTGATCATCACATTGGTGTTGCGTCGTTTCTGTTCCTGCATGGAGAAATAAGGACCCCGGCTAATGGTGACTCCGACACCCCATCATGTTGATGCTGAGAGGAGTGAACAAGAGGGGTGTGGGTGCTTAGCTGCTGGCTGGGGTCAATTCACCACACTTTCAAAATCAGTTTCTTCATTCTTTTAAGTGGTTTCTAACTCTTAATTAAGTATCTGCTCTTTATGAATTGAGTTCAAAGGTTGTCATCACTGTCCAAAGAAGTGACTTAAAATTGTCTCATCAAGATGATTCCCGTTAAGAAAATACACAGAAGTAAGAGAAGAAATAAAAACACATAATGATGAATTAGAGTAACGTTTCAGGTTTGGCAACAGAATTGAGACTTTTTTGCTTCTTTAAAAAAAAAAAAAAAGTATACAAACTATAAAGTCTCTTTAAAACAGAGCAAAAAAAGAATTTCTGTAGCACTCCCAGTATTTCTTAACGACTGCCTCTTATCTCCCTGTGCTGGGTTTATGTGTGGCAGGGACTTTGATAGCAGGGGAGGAGGATACAGAGGTGGCCTCTGTGAGAAGTTTCTAGAAGCAGTTCCAGATCCAAGTCAGACCCAGCTCTGGTCAAGGCCAAGCCAATTAGCGACAGTGGCTGCACCTCTGTGATAACATATTTAAGAAAGGGGACGTGGAAGGAGGAGGAGTTGTGAGGGAAATAGCTATGCAAACACTGAAGTCAGTTGAAGAAAAGAGGAAGGGGAGGTATGCTGGAGCAGAGATTCCCCAGCAGTCTGTGGTGAGAGGTCAAGCTGTCCCACTGAACCCCATGGAGGTACACGGGGGAGAAGATCCCCACCTGCAGCCCATGGAGGACCCCACGCCAGAGCAGCTGATTGTGCCCTAAGAAGGCATTGGCTCTGAGGGAAGCCCACACTGGAGCAGCCTCTTGCTGGGAAGACTGCAGCCTGCAGAAGGGACACACACTGGAAGGACCCACATTAGAGAAGTTCATGAAGGACTGTCTCCCATGAAATGGACCCCATGCTGGAGTAGGGGAAGAGTGTGAGGGATCCTCCCCCTGAGGAGGAAGTCACAGTAGAAACAAGGGGTGATGAACTGACCAGAGCCCCCGTCCCTTCTTCCCTATGCCACTGTGGGGGTAGGATGTAGAAAATCTTGGAGAAAACCTCAGCCCAGAAGGGTGGAGGGAATGTGTTTTTAAGATGTAGTTGTATTTCTCACTCCTACTCTGTTTGATTGGTAAATTCAGTGTTGGTGGTGGTGTTCAAAATAAATTGATGTTCTTTTTCTCCCCCAATTGAGTCTCTCTTTTGTCCATGACCATAATTCGTGAGTCATCCCTCCCTGTCCTTGCCTCGATTCTGGAGGCTTTTTGTTGGTTTTTTTCTCCTTCCCAGCCTTGAGGGGGAAGGAGGGATCGAGCAGCTGCATGGTGTTCAGTTGCCCTCTGAGCTCAAACCACCACACTCCCTGAAGAAGTTACTTTGTGATAATCTCTACTAGTTTGTGTCTCAAACAAAACATCAGCATCTTTATTCTAGACTATGGTATACTTTGTACTCTAAATCAATATATTTCATCCAGGCAGGCCATATATAAGAAAGGCTTAAACATACTGCATTGTAAAAGAATACATTGTTTTTATGAATTTTGTCACAGGTAAACAGAGTCATAGCAAAAACAAAAGGTAGATTAAGGGTTAGAGGCACTGGAAACAGAATGGAACACAAGAAATTCCAATTAGATGTAAGGAAGAATTTTTTTTTTACCATGAGGGTGGTAAAATACTTGAAATAGTTGCTCAGAAAGGTGATGGGATTTCCAACCTTGGGAGTGTTCAAGAATTGACTGAAAATGGTCCTGAGCAACCTGATCTTATTGAACCTGCTTTGAGTAGGGGATTTGGACTAAAGACCTCCAGAAGTCCCTTCCACCTAAATTATTCTGTGATTCTATCCTATAATTAAAATAGAAGATACAGATCAATTTTTACCATAAAGAACTTTACATCTATCACAATATTATAACACAATTTCATTAAATTTATTCTTTGAAATACATTCACTGAGACACCTTGCAGTTTTGGAATTGATTAGGATAATCATATTCTCCAGCTTTTACTAAACTGTAGCTGAGAACAGGAAATTAGGTATCTGGCAGATTTACTGTGTTAAAGCTTTTAACTGACTCTCAGTTTTTAAAATATTTGGATGTAACCTTGAGAAGCATGGCTTAATGCAGGTTAGAGGATTAATAATTCTTTACTGTCACGTGGTTATTATAACCACATATACAATACTTAGATCCTGACCCTGATTGCATAATGTGCTTAATATTCTGGCTGCTCCTGCTGATGTCATGTATAATTTTGCAGTGTTGAGGTCAGATTTAAAAAAAAAGAACTTTAGGACATAAACATGAAAGATGCCTGAAGTTCTTTATTTAGCTGATCACATTCAGAATTAACAAAGTGATAAAACTTCTAAATTGATCTCTTAAATGAAAAGCATCTGCTTGTGTTAGGCTTATCCACCCAGTAACAGATTTGCCTCCATTCATCTCTGTCAAAGTGAGCTACTTTTGCATGCAGACCCTAGACAGCTACCCCCATTTTACCATCTGTGCTAACACTAGTTGATCTAACTAGGATCCAGGTAGTTCTTCACCTGTAGCCTTTTTTTTTCCCCCTCAGGATTCAGCTTTCTTCCAGAGTTATTTTCAGTTTAAACAGCTGTTTAGTCACAAATAGAGCAGTGCCAAGCCCAGAATAACAAGCTGTGCACAGAGGCAGAAGCTCAGCTGTAGCACCATGCTAACTTGCCTTCAAGGCTTCCTGGTTGGAGCTGACAAGCATCTGGCTAGCGACAGGCTGGTCTGTAACACTGCATGAGCTTGCTTGTATCTGCAAATTACTGTGTAAATATGGGTAAACTAAAATAGAGCGTGTTGTTGCAGCATCTTGTCTGCTGACTTAGTCTCTTTGTCAACTTCACTGCCCTGATAAATAAACTGAAGCTTACAAGATATTCACAAAACAAATAAATGTTCAGTCCTACAGTACTTCTTATCTCCTTCAAAATGGCAGTACCTTCAGATAGTAAAATTCCTTACTCATAGACTTAGGTTTGTATATGCCTCCATGGATTTAGGTTGCTATATGGCTCCATAGAAGGATAATGTGTCTTTAAAACATCATCTGTTTGACTTTTTTAATTGCTAGAACTTCAGTCTGAATGTTAGCAGCAAATTAATATAAAATAAATATTTCCTTTTAGATGGATATAAAGATATATTTTTTCATCTATGTACAGTGCACAATATTTAATAATCTCTATTTTCTAATCAGTCTGCAATCCTATTCCATGTTGTCTCTTTCGGATGATAAAGGTAGAACATATTTTTAAAATATATCAACTAAATTAATTGTGATTCAGACAATGAAAAGACAATTGAAATAGGTTTGATGAAGAATACACTGACTCAACCAAACAATTTCCAACTGATACTTTTCTGAATACAAAAGCTGTTGGTATTGATGACATTTAATTAATTTTATATTTGGAAAATTCAAATCCTAGTACAGTGCACCAAAGGTGTAATTAATGAAGAAAGAGAGGAGAAGAATGTTAAGTTCACATACAAGTTTTACAAGAGAAAAAAGAAAAAAAAATTAAAAATTTGCAGGTTGGCCTTATACAGTTCTCATTGTTACAAAAGCATAATTGTTAATTAGCTCTAATTAAATTAGAACTGTAAGATGATTAATTGCATTAACTGAATGATTAAAGCTAAGTTAATGCAAGCTATTAGAAATATTAAAGAACTATCTGGATTGGAGACATGCCAGCCAATTAAACAAAACCAAAACCGAAATCATTACAAAATCAAAACAGAAATGTCAGGTATTGGTGTGCTTTTGAGGATCAGTCATAGATTACCTACATTGCTCTGAGTTACATTCTTTAGTACATACATTTAAATTAGCATATTGTCAGTAATTCATCTATCTAAAATTGAAACAAATTTGTTAGTTACTGTTTTTAAACAATGTTATCAACGGACAGGAGTACAGCTTTGCCAAAATAATATCTTTTTGCTTTGAACATTAACAATGTAACACACAAACTCACTGATTACATTCTCAGTTTTTCTGTGATATGTGTAATTGTTTATTTCCCTGAGTCACTCAGGATTCTGGTCCTGATCCAGTAACATTCTTAAACATACAAATGGTGTGCTTTACCAAAATTAGACATTTCAGTCTTTTCTAATATTGTCTATGCGCTTGATAGAGCAGAAGTGGCTGCAGCTAACAGTTATACAGTAAAGGGTGTTCATTGGCAGTCTGCCAGATGTGGTGCTCACAGCACACAGGTGGCAAAGCCTCCCTATTCTAGCCTTATCCTATCCTGGCCCTTCCTGAAAATCAGTACTTTATGTAGCATTCATTGTTTTCTATAAGAGACTGAACACCTTTGAATTGTTTCTGAAATGTACTCTTTACTGTTATTTGTTCTTCATCTAAATATCTTTAAGTACCAGTAGTGCAATTAATTGCTTACAACAGATAGTAAATATACATATTTTGGCTCAAGCAGGTCATGTAGAAGAAAAGCCTAAATAAACTTAATTTTTTAAAGTAGAAAATTCCTTACTTCTGCAACTTCTGTTGCAGATAGAGACACAGTCATGACAAAAAGCGATAGATACATGAGAATAGAAGATGCAGATAATTTTTACTTTGACTCTTGATATCTATCACAGTATTAAAATATACTTCTATGAAATTGATTCAAACTTCTGTCTTAAAAAGACATTCATCAAAACACCTTTCAGTAGTGAAGGGAGATATTTTGGAAGCTGTAAGCTTCAAACTTAGCTGACGGGCAAGCAAGGTTCTTAAGTCCCTACAGATTTGGGAAAGTACATAAATACTGTAAAAATATACTCTACAACTAGTAAAGAGTAAATGAAAACCTTCATAATGTAGCTGTAAGCTCCAGATAGTAGTTACTGCAAAATAAATAAATAGATAGATAAATTATTCACAAAGAATAAAACTCATTTTTGAAGAGAGAGAAGGTAAACATGACTTATATGAACGGATCTTTTCTCTCCCTATTCTAGAAAGAAGATGAGGCATCTAGAGTGTGCCAATTCTCTAGAAAAGTTGTATTTGGGATTATCAAAAAGATCATGATGAAAAGAAGATTTGCCAGACATTTCTCTGAAACTCAGAGAGAAACAGAAAGTAGTGTAACACTTAGCTATACATTTTCTTTCTCTCTGTATATCATTCTTTGTGGAACATTAGTTTTCCTATCCTGTTTTTCATTTAGGTTACCCACCAGGCAGTGCAGGAATTTATGTTTTTAGCTGAATGTCACACTAACACTACACTAAACAGGCTATTTTTTTTTCACACTCTTATGCTAATATTGCAAATGTTGACAACTCTCTGTTCCATAATTGTAATCTTCATGTGTGCATGTGTGTGTGAGCAAAACATAATTTTAAAAGTTTCTTGTTTGCTTGGTTGGGTTTTTCTGTTTTTCCATTTAAGACGTGGTCTTCCAGCGCAGACAAAATAATGGCTCGCTCCTCCCTTCACCGGCAGCTTAGACTATCCAGTGTGAAAATTACAATTTATGGAAAATACATTCATGTCTGCAACATCATGTTAGGGACTTTTAAGAAATAAAAAATATGAACAATACATTTTATACATCAGACTAACAACCGAAATAGCTGAAATATACCATGAAGGTCTGCACAGATAAGTGGCCCAGGGTTATTCCTGACCTCATATTTATGAGTCTGCTTCTTCACTGGCAACATCATCTGTCTGCAGATTGTGTGTACATTTAATGTGTGAAAATACTATGTTTACCCAGTAAACAAATATTTTGGTAACACATCTGTGCTGCTATTTTGGAGGAGTTAGCATTAGACCTGCTTCCATATGTCTGTCAGATTTTGGCCCTAAGTAGTATAAGGAAGAAATTAACCTTTTAACTGAGATCTAGTGCCATCCTGCTTGTACTAACTTTTTTTTGTTTTTTCCAGTATGGGCATACGCTGGCAACAGAACGAAGACTAAGCAAATGCAACATATAAATATATAGCACTTCTCGGGTTGGTTTTTTTTCTTTTGTTTTGTTTTTATTTCTGAATACTATAGCACTTCTACAGAGTTCAGTTGTTTAAAGCAAATTTTTTGCAACATGCCTAAAATTTATGTTCAATAGAAGTTATCAAACCCCAAGTTTCAAACTCACATAAAAAGTCTTGTTGTGTTGGCAACCATACTATGCATAAAATGAACATATTATCCTCCTTATTGATATATTCATCTATTGTTCTCTTTTATACAACTAGAAACTATTAATTATAAGTACAATATCCACTATATAAAAGGTAGAATTTGCCTGCCACTATTGATTCTTTTCACTGCTAGCTCTACTCTCTCCATTCCCTGTAAAGATCTTGGGCCATAGCTGTAGTGACTATACTTTCTGACTTTTTATCATTAATTTTCTTTACATTTCCTTAATTTGTATTTGCATAATGATCTGCAAGGTGAAAATCTTCATCAAATATCTGACAAAGGCTCTTCACTGAGTGGAGATTATTCCTGTTCATTCATACTGCAAACAAATTGTAAGCGATGAAGATGTGATCCTCAAAACAATGACACGGGCATGAGCAAAGTCTAGTCATTCAAGAATAATTTTATGTAGTTAACCAGATTTGCTATTACATTTGTTATGTAAGCAGAGACAGCTAAGAAAAGGAAGTGGAAATCAAAGGGTAAATGAAGGATTATCAGGAAACAAGCACAAGCACTGATCCACTGATCATTTATAGGGATTTTTAAAATTTTTAAAATTTTTATTTTAACATATTTACTGCTGTGGTTTTGTGCAACTTAACACTCTCTGACATAGTGTCCAGTCATTTTTCAGCAGTTAAGATGGACTCTTACCTAAAAGGCAATTTAGGCAGTACTATTCCAGACTTGGCTCCTTCTGCCTTACATAATCCTCCAACACAGTCCCACCAGACTTAGCAGATCAAACAACTCTACATAGCTTCCATATTCCAAGTATAAGAAACACATGCCCTAAAATTGATGACATCACACGTGATTGCCATAGAGCTCTGATACTGTTCACACAAGTTGTAATGGGGAGAGAAACAAAAAAAAAAAAAGAGCACACCTCAGGAAATAACTGTCATGTCTTAATACCACAAGGGTATCACAGTGGCCACAGAAGAGATTCAAAATTTTCTGTTCGTTGCTCTGGATATAATCGGTCTGCAATAGAGAGGCTGTCCCTGAGTAACCTGGGGGTACCACTTTGTCTTGGAGACAGGAGACACTTTATGGGGTGATTTCATTTAGCACTGTAGATGTGGCCATGGACCTCAAAATTCTGGACCCTGATTTTGAAAAGGGGATTTGCTAGTCAGCAGTCAATGTGCAGTTGGTCAGATGCTGGCTGTGTCAGATGCAGCTGAGATACACAGCTGTTTGCACATCTGTAGAGGATTCCAAATCCCATGCTCTGTGAGTGTCCTGTAATACTAGGATATCATACTTGTAATGCAGTCACTCAGTACCTGCAAATATGCTCCACACAGATCCTTCTGGCTGCTTAAGGTGCCCCCAAATGCTCACACAAACAACAACAGTTCAGGCATCATAAGGATGACTGCAGTGCTGGTTTTATACTTATATTTATGTGGAGAAAGATACAATTATATCTTCTCTTTAATCTTTTTCAGTATAAAACCTAGGGGGAGGAATATGAATTAAAACACACCTGGTTTTATATCCATTTTGGTCCTTCCTTGTTTTTTTTTTTTGTTTTTTTTTTTTTATTACTGAAACCTTCCTCTTTTTCTCAAGAAAGCAAAAAATATGCAAAGACGCAGGTTGATATGAATCTTCTGAATCATAATACTTCTGAACTCAAGCATTATTAAAAAATTCAAAACCAAATATGTAGATACAAAACTAACTTCAAATCCTTTCCATAGTGTTGAGGTAATTTCAAATGAGACTATTTGGATAAAGATTTGTAGATCGGCATTTTAAAAGCAGGCTAGCTTTACATAGTGGCAATATTTTATTAGATTTATATTATCTATACTAGCATATAACTCATTAAAATGGAATGCAATTCCTGCTGAAATAAAGGATTAAACTTACATTGAATTCACTGGGAACAAGATTTGATCTTTAATTAACATCAAGTTAAATCTCTTTTACTGGAATAATCACTACAAAATAGAATCAGTACAGTATATCTTTTAACAAGGGCTAAATGGGTTACCTCACCTGTTTAAATGGTAAACTGCTGTTTGTAAGGCTACTCACAGTAATTATCTAGAAAACACTGCAGCTTTCCAGAACAAATATTCTGGTTTTGTCTTTTTTCCTATGATTTCGTTCCCTCTACTTTCCTTAAGGTATTTTAAGTTTTCCCACAGCATTCTTCTGGCAAAACTGGCTGCTCAGGGCTTGGATGGGCACACGCTTTGCTGGGTAAAAAACTGGCTGGATGGCCGGGCCCAAAGAGTTGTGGTGAATGGAGATAAATCCAGTTGGCGGCCAGTCACGAGTGGTGTCCCCCAGGGCTCGGTTTTGGGGCTACTCCTGTTTAACATCTTTATTGATGACCTAGATGAGGGGATTGAGTGCACCCTCAGTAAGTTTGCAGATGACACCAAGCTGAGTGGGAGTGTTGATCTGCTCAAGGGTAGGGAGGCTCTGCAGAGAGATCTGGACAGGCTGGAGCGATGGGCTAAGGCCAACTGTAGGAGTTTCAATAAGGCCAAATGCCGGGTGCTGCACTTGGACCACAACAACTCCCAGCAGCGCTACAGGCTTGGGGAGGAATGGCTGGAGAGCTGCCAGTCAGAGAGGGACCTGGGGGTGTTGATTGACAGCCGGCTGAACTGGAGCCAGCAGTGTGCTCAGGTGGCCAAGAAGGCCAATGGCATCCTGGCCTGTATCAGAAATAGCGTGGTCAGCAGGGACAGGGAAGTGATCTTGCCCCTGTACTCGGCACTGGTGAGGCCGCACCTCGATTCCTGTGTTCAGTTTTGGGCCCCTCACTACAAAAAGGACATTGAATTACTCGAGCGTGTCCAGAGAAGGGCAACAAAGCTGGTGAAGGGTCTGGAGCACATGTCGTATGAGGAGCAGCTGAGGGAACTGGGGGTGTTTAGTGTGGAGAAGAGGAGGCTGAGGGGAGATCTCATTGCCCTCTACAACTGCCTGAAAGGAGGTTACAGAGAGCTGGGGATGAGTCTCTTTAACCAAGTAATGAGTGATAAGACAAGAGGGAATGACCTCAAGTTGCGCCAGGGAAGGTTTAGACTGGATATTAGGAAGTATTTCTTTACAGAATGGGTTGTTAGGCATTGGAATGGGCTGCCCAAGGAGGTGGTGGAGTCCCCATCCCTGGAGGTGTTTAAGAGTAGGGTCGACATAGCGCTTAGGGATATGGTGTAGTTGGAAACTGTCAGTGCTAGGTTAATGGTTGGATTAGATGATCTTTAAGGTCCTTTCCAACCTAGTTGATTCTGTGATTCTGTGATTCTGTGTGTTACACTTTCTCTAAAGAGCAAGTCCAAGAAATGGGTCCAAAATTAAGAGAGAAATTACTTGAAAGAAATCTTGAAAACACATACAATGAAATTAGCTTTATCCCAGTTACCCTAATGCATAAGTAAAAACATTTAACCAAGAAATGTTGCCCTAGGAATGTAACAACCCTGTGTAGCAAGTGAATATAAAAATTAAATACTAAAAGCCATGCCAATACTAACTTTGCTTTAAAAGAAAAATGAAGCTATACAGGCCCTCACATTGGAGGTCAAGATCTTTGCTACGTTAGTGAATGGAACGTAGACATACAGGTAATCTTCTAGTGGCCACGAGGCTCATTGAAGATATCGTGGTATAGAAAAGAAATAAATATAAAGAAAAGGTTAAAAACTTTTAATAATCACAAGTAATTAAAGCACCTTTAAAACATACTTTATTTTAAACTCAATAGTGAGTGTCTAAGACATGACTTTTACTGCCATTTATGAAATAAAAGTGTATGCATGCAATATGTACACCAATAAATTCTGATCATTAGGACTATCGTTTAATTGGCTCATTACTGTTTCTATCAGGATGTTCCAATTAAAAAATTCTTATGTGTTGTGAATAACTAATAAGGATATTCATAGTTTATTGGATAGATGTTGATATACTAAAAAGAAAGATTCCCTGTGGATTTTTCTGACCTACTGGTTTCATACCAGTTTAGGAATGAAAGTATAATTTCTTACAGGCAACTAGATAACATTTGTTGCATTTAAAAAAAAAAGTAGTCTTCATGTGTGATAAATCATAGAATCATAGAATAGTTTGGGTTGGAATGGACTTTTAAAGGTCATTTAGTGCAACACTCCCCTGCAATGAGCAGGGACATCTTCAACTAGATCAGGTTGCTCAGAGCCCTGTACAACCTGACCTTGTATGTTTCCAGGGATGGGACATCTACCACGTCTCTGGGCAACCTGTGCCAGTGTTTCAGCACATTTATCATAAAAACTTTCTTCCTTATATCTAGCATAAATCTACCTTCTTTTAGTTTTAAACCATTGCTCCTTGTCCTATTGTTACAGAGCCTACTAGAGAATTTGTCCCCATCTTATAAGCCACCTTTAAGTACTGAAAGTCCTCAACAAGGTCTCCCCGAAGCCTTCTCTTCTTCAGGTTGAACAACCCCAACTCTCTCGGCCTTTCCTCATAGGTGAAGTGTTCCATCCTCTAATCATTTCTGTGGCTCTCCTCTGGACCCCTCTAATATGTCCATGTCTTTCCTGAACTGAGGACTCCAGAGGTGGATGCAGTATTCCAGGTGGGGTCTCACAAGAACAAACTAGAGGGGAACAATCACCTCCCTTGACCTGCTGGCCATGCTTCTTTAATGCAGCCCAGGATATGTTTGGCTTTCTGGGCTGCAAGCACACATTGCCGGTTTATGTCCAGCTTTTCATCCACCAGTACTCCCAAGTCCTTTTCAGCTGCTCTCTATTCTTTCATCCCCAACCTGTATTGATACTGGGGGTTGCTCTCACCTGGATGCAGAACCTTGCACTTGGTCTTGTTGAACCTCATGAATTTCGCATGGGCCCACTTCTCAAGCTTGTTAATGTCCCTCTGGATGGCATCCCATCTCTCAGGCCTGTCAATTGCACCACTCAGCTTGGTGTCATCTGCAAATTTGCTGAGGATGCACTCGATCCCATTGCCTATGTCATCAATGAAGACATTAAACAGTACTGGTCCCAATATGGACCACTGAAGGACACCACTCATCACTGATCTCCATCTAGACATTGAGCCATTGATCACTACCCTCTGGATGCAACCATCCAACCAATTCCTCTTCCACTGAGTAGTCCATCTATCAAATCCATCTCTCTCCAATTTAGAGAGAGGGATGTTGTAGGGGACCATTTCAAAGGCCTTACAGAAGTCCAGAGAGATGACACCCATTGCTCTTCCCTTGTCCACTGATGCAGTCATTCTATCATAGAAGGCCACTGGGTTGGTCAGGCAAGACTTGTCCTTGGTGAAGCCACGCTGGCTGTCTCAAATCACCTCTCTGTCCTTCATGTGCCTTAGCATAGCTCCTAGGAGGATCTGTTCCATGATCTTCCCAGGCACAGAGGCGAGACTGACAGGTCAGTAGTTCCCAGGGTCCTCCTTTCTACCCTTTTTAAAAATGGGTGCAATGTTTCCCCTTTTCCAGTCACCAGGGACTTCACCTGACTGCCATTACTTTTTAAATATCATGAACAGTGGCTTGGCGACTACATCAACCAATTCCCTCAGGACTCTGGGATGCATCTCATCAGGTCCCACAGACTTATGTATATTCAGGTTCCTCAGGTGGTCTTGAACCTGACCTTGTCTTACAGTGGGAGGGCCTTTGCTCCCCCAGTCCATGTCTTGTGGTCCAGCCACCCAAGAGATGTAGTAAGAGAGGTTGCTCATGAAGACCAAGGGAAAAAAGCTGTTGAGTACTTCAGTCTTCTCCTCATCTCTGTTTGCCAGTTTGCCAGTTGTGTTCATCACGAGGGGTACACTTTCTTTGACCTTCCTTTTCTGGCTGACATACCTGTAAGAAGCCCTTATTATTCTTTGCATCACTTGCCAAGTTCAGCTCCAGCCGCACCATGGCCTTCTTGACACCATCCTTACACAACTGGGCAGCATCCCTAAACACTTCCCAGGATATCTGTCCCTGCTTCCACTGTCTGTGCATTTCCTTCTTACCCTTTAGTATGACCAGCAGGTCTCAACTCATCAATGCTGGTGTCTTGCCTTCCTTTCCTGATTTCTTACAACCGGGGATCAAGAGCTCTTATGTTCTATAGAAAGCATCCTTACAGATTTGTCAGCTCTGTTCTGCTCCCCTGTATCTGATGACAGTTTCCGAGGGGTCTTATTGACTAATTTCTTGAACAGCTGGAAGTTTGCTTTCCTAAAATTCAGCGTCCCCACTTTACTCTTTGCCCGAGCCATATCCCTCAAGACTGCGAGCTCCACCAGTGCATGATCACTGCAGCTCAGGCTGCCTCCAATGTTAATGTCTCTGATTAGCTCACTTGCATTGGTGACCCTCAGGTCCAGTAATACATGCCCTCTGGTTGGGCTGTCTATCACCTGGCTTAAGAAATTATTTTCAGTGCACTCCAGGAGTGTCCTGGATTGCCTACAGCTCACCATGCTACTTTTTCAGCAGATGTTGGGGTGGTCCCTCAGCAGGATGAGAGCCTGCAAGTGTGATGCCTCCTGTAAGTGGAGTAAGAAGGCTTCGTCAATAAGCTCCCCTTGATTGGGTGGCCTGTAGTAGAGAACAACCACAAGGTTCTCTTTGTTGCTTCAGTCTCTGATTCTTACCCATAAGCTTTCAACTTGCTTGGGGTTATTCTTCAGAGACAGCTCTTCACAATCTATCCATTTCTTGACGTAGAGGGCAACCCCTCCACCCCTCCTTCCTTGCCTATCCCTTCTGAACAGCCTGTAGCCATCAATAGCTGTACTCCAGTCATGGCATTCATCCCACTAAGATTCAGTAATGGCAACCACATCATAGCTTTCTAGCAGCACCATAGCTTCCAACTCCTCCTGTTTGTTGCCCATGCTGCATGCACTGGTGCAGAGGCGCTTCAGCTGGGCTGCTGGCTGTGTCACCTCTTTAGAGGAACACCCCTTAATTCCTTTTCTGTAGCTCACCAGTGTTTCCCTGTGGCTCCTGTTACCTCAGAAGCCCCTGTCTTATCTCCATAAGACTTGCAGTGTGCTGCAGTGTACTCAACACATCTCAGAGCAACAGGCTGAGGGACCTCGCTAGCACCCTGTCCCTCTAACCTTGATGTGACATCCCACAGCTTGTCACAGGCAAGCCTGATATTATCTCCCTGCCCCTTCAAGTCTAGTTTAAAGGTCTGTCAATGATCCCCACTAACTCATGAGCAAAGACCCTCTTCTCCCTTTGAGAAAGGTGAATCCCATCCGATGTCAGCAGGCCTGGTGCTGTGTGGACCATTCCATTGTTAGAAAATCCAAAATTGTGGCAGTGACACCAGCCATGAAGCGATGTATTAATAGACAGGGTCCATCTTTTTCTTCTAATGTCACTGCCCGCAACTGGAAGGATAGAGGAAAAAATACCTATTACCAACAACTTCTTTACCAACCATCCCAAGGTCCTGAAGTCTCTTCCGATTGTCCTTGGACTATGTGTTGCGGCTTCATTGCCACCCACATGGAAGAGCAATAATTGGTAATAGTCCAAGGGCTGTAGCAGGCTAGGAAATTTCCTAGTGATGTCCTTAACCTGGGCCCCAGGGAGGCAGCAAACTTCCCTAAGAGCTGTCTGGCATATTGGACCCTCTGTTTTCCTCAGAAAGGAGTCACCTACGACTATAACCCATCTTTTCTTCCTTGTAGAGGTGGTCATGATACAGGGGGTAGGCCTTTTTTACCTTGGCAACACTTCTGGTGTAGATGGACTATCATCCACATCATCCATTGACTGGCCATCCACACCCAAAACCTCATACCTGTTGTCCTGGTTTAGCCAGGATAAGGTTAAGTTTCCCCAGCAGTTGGGGGGAAGCTCTAGCCAGGTTATTCATATACCATGCTGACATCACATCCTGGCACCATTTAGCAATTAGCATTAACAAAGAAAAATTAACAAAAGCGCAGTATAATTCACGGTGTGTTTTCACCCACAGTCAAGTCCCCTTGTGGTACGCCACAATTGACATCGCTAACACGTTCTTCTCCATCCCAATAGCACCAGAGTGCAGGCCACAGTTTGCGTTCACTTGGAGGGGTATCCAGTACACCTGGAATCGATTGCCCCAGGGGTGGAAACACAGCTCCACCATTTGCCATAGACTGGTCCATACTGCACTGGAGAAAGGTGGGGCTCCGGAACACCTGCAGTTTATTGATGATATCATTGTATGGGGGGACACAGCTAAGGAGGTCGTTGAGAAAGGAAAGAAGATAATTGAAATCCTCCTGAAGGCTGGTTTTGCCATCAAGCGACAGAAAGTTAAGGGGCCTGGAAGGGAGATTCAGTTTCTAGGAATAAAATGGCAAGATGGGCGTCACCACATCCCAATGGAGGTGATAAACAAGATAACAGCCATGGCCCCACCAACCACCAAAAAGGAGACTCGGTCTTTCCTGGGCGCTGTGGTGTTCTGGAGGATGCACATCCCAAACTACAGCCTGATTGTGAGCCCTCTCTACCACGTAACCCGCAAGAAGAACGATATTAAATGGGGCCCTGAACAACAATAAGCCTTTGAATAAATTAAGCAGGAGATTACCCAGGCAGTGGCCCTCGGGCCAGTCCAGACAGGGCAGGAGATTAAGAACATGCTCTACACCGCAGCCGGGGAGAATGGCCCTTCCTGGAGCCTTTGGCAGAGAGCAGATGGGGAATCCCGAGGCCAACCTCTAGGCTTTTGGAGACGGGGATACAAAGGCTCTGAAGCTAACTATACCCTAACTGAGAAGGAGATACTGGCAGTGTATGAAGGAATTCAAGCTGCCTCAGAAGTGGTCGGCACTGAGACACAGCTCCTCCTGGCACCCCGACTGCCGGTGCTGGGATGGATGTTCAAAGGAAAGGCTCCCTCCACACATCATGCAACAGATGCCACGTGGAGTAAATGCGTTGCGTTGATAACACAACGGGCTCGAATAGGGAACCTCGACCCCCCAGGATTAGTGGAAATGATCATAAACTGGCCAGAGAGCAAAGATTCTGGGATGCCACCAGAACAAGAGGTGAAACGTGCTGAGGAGGCCCCACTGTATAACGAGCTGCCAGAGGAGGAGAAGCGATATGCCCTGTTCACTGATGGGTCTTGCCGCATTGTGGGAAAACATCAACGACGGAAGGCTGCAGTGTGGCATCCCACACGAGAAACCACTGAAGCTGTTGAGGGACAAGGTGAATTGAGCCAGTTCACAGAGGTGAAAACCACCCAATTGGCTTTGGAGATTGCTGAGCGAGAAAAGTGGCCGAGGCTCTATCTCTACACTGACTCATGGGTGGTGGTAAGTGCCCTGTGGATGTTGTTGCAGCAATGGAAACCGAACAACTGGCAACGCAAGGGCTGACCCGTCTGGGCAGCTGAAGTATGGTAGGATATTGCAGCCCAGGTGGATAACCTCGTTGTGAAGGTGCGCCATGTGGACGCCCATATACCCAAGAGTCGAGCCACTGATGAACATCAACACAACCAGCAGGCAGACCAGGCTGCTAAGATCGAAGTGGCTCAGGTGGACTTGGACTTGCAGCATAAAGGTGAACTGTTCATAGCCCGGTGGGCCCATGAGACCTCGGGCTACCAAGGGACAGATGTAACATACAGGTGGGCTCGAGATCAAGGGGTGGACCTCACCATTGATGCCATCACAGAGATCATCCACGGATGTGAGACGTGTGCTGCAATCAAACAAGCCAAACGGGTGAAGCCCCAGCGGAATGAAGATCGATGGATGAAATATAAGTATGGAGAGGCCTGGCAGATCGACTACATCACACTGCCACAGACCCGCCGAGGCAAGCGCCACGTGCTCACAATGGTGGAAGCAACCACTGGGTGGCTCAAAACTTATCCAGTGTCCCACGCCACCACCCGGAATACCATCCTGGGCCTTGAAGAGCGAGTCCTGTGGCGACACGGCACCC
The DNA here is from genome assembly GCF_031877795.1 of Strix aluco. Classification (NCBI taxonomy): domain Eukaryota; kingdom Metazoa; phylum Chordata; class Aves; order Strigiformes; family Strigidae; genus Strix; species Strix aluco. The sequence goes on along the minus strand of NC_133932.1, from coordinate 83,196,499 downwards.
CAGAGAGGATTGAGTCGGACAACGGGACTCACTTCCGAAATAACCTCATAGATGCCTGGGCAGAAGAACATGGCATCGAGTGGGTCTACCACATCCCCTACCATGCACCAGCCTCCGGGAAGATTGAGCGCTACAATGGACTGTTAAAAAGTAGATTGAGAGCAATGGGGGGTGGAACCTTCAAACACTGGGACACACATCTGACAAAGGCCACTTGGTTAGTCAACACAAGAGGATTTGCCAATCGAGCTGGCCAGGTGCAGTCAAAACTTCCATATGGACAGGGATAAAGTCCCTGTGGTGCGCATGAGGGATCTGCTGGGAAAAATGGTCTGGGTTAGTCCTGCGCTGGGCAAAGGCAAACCCATCCACAGGATTGTTTTTGCTCAAGGACCTGGGTGCACATGGTGGGTGATGCAGAAGGATGGAGAGGTCCGATGTGTGCCACAAGGGGACTTGATTGTGGGTGAAAACACACCGTGAATTATACTGCGCTTTTGTTAATTTTTCTTTGTTAATGCTAATTGCTAAATGGCGCCAGGATGTGACGTCAGCATGGTATATGAATAACCCGGCTAGAGCTTCCCCCCCAACTGCTGGGGAAACTTAACCCTATCCTGGCTAAACCAGGACACTGTTGTACAGAGACATCTGGGAAGTGTAAGCTAGGCAAGGAGGGGGTTCACCTGCTGTCCTGAGCATGGACTTGCCTCCATTTACTCCTTTCCTTTAAGCTACTGCCTTCTGCCTGGCAGGGTAAGGATACAGGATCCACTTGATCTTGTTTTTTCTTCTGGTGCTGTTCCTGTTTCAGTCTCAGGGAGGGCAGAGTACAGTTCCACCTGTCTATCTCTTTCTCAGATTCCATGATGCTCCTTAACCTTTCTACTTCCTCTTGTAGCTCTGCCACCAGTCTGAACAGATCATCTACTTCGTCACACCTCACACAGCTGTTCTCACTACTGCCATCAGGTACTAGTGAAAGGCTCTGACATGTCCTGCAGCCTGAGACCTGGATGGTTCCATGTTTTTGTGGGAGTTCTGTCTGGGTTGCCACACCCATTCTGGCAAGCACAGAGGACTCAGGTTTGTGTCTGGTGGATACCATGGCTCAGCAACTTCTGAGAGGGTGATGACCACCAGCTGAACTCACCTTTTGAGCTGGTAGGGTGACAACACCCTCCCTACATGCCCTTCCACGTGAACTGTTGTGCAAACTATTGTGCCATGACCTGTCTGACACACCATGCTCCGTTTGCCAACTCTGGTTGAAGCAATCCTAGTTATTATCACTCCCCAGGCTGCTTTTTGTAGGTGTGGGGGTGGCCATCATTGCTCTGGAAACACCCAGGCCTCATCAGCATCTCTGGCGAGAGCTGTCAGCTCCTAGAGGGTCCCTCCGCTGCCCTGGCATTTCCTAGCCTCAGGAAATACCCCTGTGCACCAAGATCTACTGCTCTGCTGCAGATAGGGCTGGCGCTGGAGCAGCTTGCCTTGGCAACTGACCTTCTTTTCATTCTGCTTTTCATTCTGGCTACACTGGGGAACATGATGTCTTGAGCTTATTTAAGGACTTTACCTAGAAATATCTATCATCCTCAGATGGAGATTAAAGTAAATTTGACTTATGTGATTTATTTTAAAATCCATCATAGATTGTTGGGCTACCTTTTTTTTTTTTTTTTTTTTTTTTTTCCCCCCCAATATAAGCTAGTTTTTCCTGTCACTGATATATTAAGTTAATAACACTTTTGGGCTAATTACCAGTCAGTACTTGATGTATTCCTTCTGTATGCAGCTGGTTTCCTTTTGATACTTAAACCAACAAATTATGTTAATTTTTTTCAGGAATTTGTCCCACTCAAATTCATTATACTGTTCCATGTTGTGAACAGCAGGACTGTGATCCCTCAGATAGCAGAGGGCAGGAAACAACAGCTTTATGTGAGGGCAAATGGCAGTTCCTTTTGTTTTGTTTTGTTTTGTTTCATTTCATTTGGTTTGGTTTTGTGGTTAAAGGCAAACATCATTCTGTTTTATTTACTGAGAAACCAGCTGATTTATTGTAATAATCAATTTTCAAAATAGTGTTCTTTGTTTGATGTAAACAAAGTAGGACATTGACACTAAAGATGTTATTTATACTTATATTGCACCTCCATCAGAACTTGGCATATTCCACTCCTGAAAATACCAAATGAATTAGCTATGATCATTGCCATTAGGATTAGCACCACGTGAATTCATAATGTCAGAATTTATTTTATTATGTTTCTATTTCATTTTAAGTGTCCCATCATTATCAACACATCTGATATTCGCTATGTTAATAGTGATCATTATTAATTCATTCAGAGCTATTAATGTGGATGTCATGGAAACTTCCACCAAAATCTTACATAATTCCTATTTATGAAAATATTTAAGCCCTATCTTTAGATAATGTTGACTGATGTTTTTAATGAATTGGAGCTAAATTGTTTAGTTACACAGTGTCACTTATGCTGTGATTTCTGAAAATATGTTATTCTTACAGACATTGAAAACTTCAGACTATAACCATGTAATAATACAAGTGCCGTTTTTCTTCAGTCTCGAAGAATTTTCATAGGCTATAATTTAACACTCAGAGGACTTTTTTTATCCTTTAATTGTGTTAATCTAATTATTTTCTGATTTTATATAGGACAAAGAGAGAACAGTATATCTTAAACAATACTGGCAATGATAGTCTTCAAGTTTGTTCGTATTATGCTTACATAAAAATAAGCTGAAATTGGTAATAAATTTGAAAATGTATGCTGTTGCAGCAATGGTCCTTTTTCGCCATTTCCTGATTTCTGTTATTGGCAGTAAGGATTATATTATGCAGTGAAAGCTGGAATAAAACCCTCTGAGTTGGGTTTTAATCATATTTTATTCAGTAGGATCTTATTTTGCAAATAGCTATGCTGGCTACACTGTTAAGATTATTTGGCCTTAAACAAATACAAAATAACCTCACAGAATGTGAAACCACATTTCAGAAAAAAATTGAGCCTTCATAAGTAATTTAATTGCTAAACTATACTGTAATGCTTCTTTTTTATGGTCATTCATGGGCCAAATGGATCTTAAATTATTTTGCACAGATTCAACATAAGTGGGATATGCTGTTATGTGACAGATGCACTTGACCCCTTAACCAAACTCACCATAGTTGGGTACAGGTTCCAAAGGAGGTAAAGGCATGAGCCACAGCCTGGTCAAGAACCCCTAGTTCCAATCTGCTCTCTGAAAACCCACAAAGGAGCAGAGTGATATGGTGAGCTTCGATGCATATGAGCTTGGAACACCAGTCATGCTATTAACCCATGAATAGCAGGTGACTTTTCCAAGGAACAAAGGAAGTTATGGGTACAAGGAATCGCATGCATTTCCCATCACATGTAATTTGACTACGAGTCAACCAATTTATTCTATAAATACAACAGCCTAAGTTAGCCTTCTTTGAGCTCTTCCTGCTAGGCAGTGTAGCTGCATGGCAGTGATTTCCCCTTGAGCTGGGACGCCTCTCAAGGTTGCTCCTCGAGGCAGAGAGGCCTTTTACCAATGGCAGATCTTTGGTAAGCAAACAATATTGCACATAACCTTGTAGTATGGTAACTTTAATTTGTGCCTTGGAAACTTTGATTTCTGTCTTGATAGTTTTGAATCTTTGTTCAAATGATTGTGCTGTACAGTAATATGACGAACCTTGCCATTGAACTTTGTTAAGTCACATTTTTACATTATATAAAAACCACTTTATTTAATAGCTTTGATGGCAATTCTTTAAACAATCCAAATCACCCATTCGCAACATATTACCTAAAATAATTTACAGATTAGTGAAAGATGCATGTTTGAAACTGTTCAGAGATGAAAGAAGCTTGAATCTGTGACTCATATGGCTTGGGCAAGGCTCCTGTGTACTCAGTTATGAATAAAAGTAAGCTTACTACTTCCAAGTAAGTAAAAACTCCAGCTGTCATTCCAGAAATACTTTGGTTTCCATTATGGAAACCCATAGCCCAAGGCATCTCAAGTGACATCAGATACTTAAATGGACACAACTGAATTTTACCCTTAGAGTGGTATTTAGATACATTAAAGACAGATGTCTGATGTAATTGCAGTTTCTATAGGAAATCCCTTCTGTCCTCAAGCATTAACAAAAATGGCCATGGGTGTCTCACAAATTCTGTGACATTCTCATAAACTGGTGTGCTTGTCTTAGATACTCTAGGACATCTGCCTGTGTTTAAGTAACTGCATAGATCTCTAGATTTCCACTCACTAAACTTAAGTTATGAAGCTGAATTTGAACAACTTGCTCTCATTAAACACCTACTTGTAGGCTCCTATACTTAGACACCTACATTTTGGAGCTGAACCCTGCCATTGAGTCAGGATTTAAACTTCATCCCATTCTGTTTTTTTCATTGATTTGAGCTGTCTTTTGAAAAATATAATGTTACACTACTTCTTACTCAAAGGCTGAATAATTTAAATCCCATTCAGTAGCACCCAGCTCTTCTAAAGGACCTCTTTATGATTATGGTCTCCCTTTTGACAGGCATGGTAACTGAGTATGTGAAATAATCAAGTAGGGTTGTGGTGGTTTGACCTTGGCTAAATGCCAGGTACCCACCAAGTCGCTCTATCACTTCCCCCCTTCCCCCTTTTTTTCTCAACAGGGCAAAGAGGGGAAAGAAAATAACGTAGGAAAAAAACAACCCTTGTGGGTAAAACAACAGCAGTTTTAATGTAAGCAAAGCAAAGCAAAGGTCTGCGCATGGAAGCAAAAAGAGAACAGATTTATTCTCTACTTCCCATGAACAGGCGATGTCGGGCCTTCTCAGGAAGCAGGGCTCCAATACGCGTAGTGGTTGCCTCGGAGGACCAAGGGTGACCCCACCCCCTTCCTCCTTTCTCCCAGCTTTATACTGAGCAGACGTCATATGGTATGGAATATCCCTTTGGTCAGTTCGGGTCAGCTGTCCTGGTTGTGTCCCCTCCCAAGATCTTACCCACCCTGTCCCACTGTGGGGGGGAAATGTCAGAAAGAGCCTTGGTGCTGTGTAAGCACCACTCAGCAGTAGCCACAACACCAGTGTGCTATCAACACCCTGCCAGCTCCCAACATAAAACACAGCACCATGAAGGCTGCTACAGGGGAAAACCAATTCTGGCTCAGCCAAACCCGGTACAGTGAAATAATCAAGTAGGGTAAAAGCTCTAATCTCAGTGGTTCTTAAATAAACCCCAGTATCCAAATCCACCGTGATTTAATCTGTCTCACTGTGACAGAAGACAGGTGCCTACCATCAGCAGTTCTGTGAAAACTCAGTGTTCCAAAATGCTCTCCAAACCCTTTGTGGCAGTGTCACCTTACGCCAAATCCACAAGCAATCACCTGTAAGTCCATATAATTACATTTGGGTTTTTTTAAGGAGAAGGGTGTATAGGATACAGATCTCCTGATTCCTAGATTTATCACTGCACAAATTGTAACCTTTGGAATCCCTTTGGTTCAGTGTATTTACAGGTCCTTCCTCTGTCATATAAGGACCAGTTGGAGTAAGCATACCAGACCTTGCTATCCCAGTTGGCTTTCATTTGATAAAATCCATTGTGATAGGACTTACTGTTTGTTTGAAGAATAGCTATGGAATTTTTAAATTTTATTTATCATTCTCACTTCATGCAATCTAATTTTTATCTTCCCCAATGTCATCATTGTCTCTGTATATTAATGTATATGCTCCACAGCTTCTTTGAAGAGGAAATTGTCTTTCAGATCCTCAGTCTTGATATGTTATTACACTTCTTTTCTTTAAAGCATCTATGGGCATGAATATACTCAGGCAAAGTGAATCCAATTAATGCCTCAACCTGCTTATTAAATTCTTTCTTGCCTACATGCTTCTCCAAAACATTGGGTATGTGTTTCATACATTTTCAATTCTGCTAGAATTGTACTATTATTTGTGGAACCAGTCTGAACTGGTCCTTGAAGATGCTATAGGAGGGCTGCTGTGAAGAGTAAACGGGTTATTACATTTTATTAGATGGAGTCCTTTGTCTTCAGTGATGGAGTCCTTTGTCCTTAGAACCTGCTTTAAAATAAATACTGTACTCTTTGCCAAAAAATGTTTATTAGGGATATGAGTAATTTCTGTGTTAGAACCACAAAATATAGGTCTGGAAGCAAATATCTAGTTCTTTCTTGCATCTCACATATTAATCAAAACTTATTTTAAAGATGTCTTGCTATGAATATGGTGTAACTTTCCTATTTAATTAATTTAACATTTTGAAATCTTTACTTTTAAAAAGCTGAAACCATTAACTAGGAGTTTTTCTTTAAACATTCTTCATGTTTTTATAGTAGACATGAAGAACATCCTTTCTTTCCTGCTTTTCAGTCTTGATATTTTTTAGTTAGGTTATCATGCTTTCTCCCCACTTCCTTTCTATTAAAGTCACTGTGTTCTTTCCAGTTTACTTAATGGATTTTTTCTTTTTTTTTTTTTTTTCATGGTAGCAGTGATTAATAACAAAACCAGCTCTAATTTCAGTTCCAAAATTCTAGATGCTTGTCTTTTCTTTGAAGCAGATTTTTTTTCCTGATGAACCTTAAATGTTTGTTCTAAGATGAATGCTTTTAGTAGTAAAACTCAATGCTGCTGTTTTGAACACATGTATGTATGATATGTATGATATAGATAATACATTATATATATATATACAAATACATAACAAGAGTCAGTGTGCATCTAGCTCTGATTATTCTGAGCATCCCTTGGCATTTTTTTTTTCTGACATATCACCTTTTATACAGTTCAAGGCAAAAGTCACTACAAATGTAATTTTAATTATCTAAATATCATATCTAAAGAAAACATATTCACTTTTTTCTTTTAAACATTTTAAACTATTTAAATTTTGAATGTAGCAGACATTTATAACCAAAACATGTGTTTTCTGAATATATTTTAGTTCCGGAAAAATATTTCTTCTTTGATATAGAATACTGTAAAATTTTCAACCTGGGAAAGAATATGCAATCACATTTTTTTAAAAAAAAAAGCAAAAAAACCCATTGTAACCATCATCAAAATAGCAAGCTATGTGTTAAATTAAAAGCACGTGAGAATATTCTGTGACCTGAATTATCAAATTTCTTCTTACCTTTTAATACCTCCACTATTGAGGCACCATCACAAGACCTGTTTTCCAGACTGTCAGCAATATTCACTTTGTGAAATCCAAGACTTCACCATATTTCTGTTTGGATATCCAAAAACTGACTTATAGTCAAGTTAGAAAATTCCCTTTTATATAGGTTTATAGGTTTAAATCTTCAGTGTTGTAATTTAACAATCCTTAAATCTGTTTTCCCATTTCATCCATTTTCTGTTTGGATAGTTTGGTGTCCAGCTCTCATTAGTACCTCACATCTCAGCCTCTCAAGTTCTTTTAGAGATTTCGGTCTCTGTTACTCTGTATATTTCTATTATGCCTTCATCTTAGAAAAAAAGACAAAAAACCAGTGAAATCCCCAAAATAAAGTTATCTTTCTTTGTGTCTACTCAAAGATACCTCACTTATTTAATATGATAAACATTTTGTGTCACAGGTTGTGACAACTCTTCAAATTTGGCAACTCCCTGTTGGACTACAGTGTTTTTATTTTCTTTATGACATAATCCCATTAATTACAATTTTAGAAATTAAGTTAAATTTTCTCTGGAAGGATCAATACTAGAGATGTCTAGAAAACATTATGTTCACCTCAAGCCCCCTAAAATGTAGAAAGTGAAAAAAAAATTTTTTTTTTGTCAATGACAGAAATTATTCTTCATAAAAACAGGGGAACATGTCTATGATTTTGACAGCAATATTCCTGCCAATAAATGTGTTCTATTCATTATATGAAGCTTCTGATCAACTTACAAAAATTAATTAAATACTTTATTAATCTCAAGTATGTGAAATGTTGTCAAAGCATCAGAACATAAAAACAATTACTAACATCTTGTGTCAACAGTCAATACCACATAGCTTTATTTCTTCTGATTTTATGAGATACATACCTGAATTTGATTTTTGAAAACAGATGAAACTTGCTAATGTAGTTAAAAACTCCAAGTATTTTGATCCATACTTTCCTTGTTCTTGTTATGCAAGTCATAGTTAACCAAAATCTATAGAAAGTATTGCCTAAAGTATTGAAATATCAACTATATTGTTCAGTCTTTTGTCTGATATTCAAATTAGATCTTTCAGATTTTGCAAGCAGTGCACCATTTTTTACTGGTTTATTAAGAAATTATTCAGCAGGCTAATTACTGTTAGGAGATTTCACAATGAATATGTGCTTTATTGGCATTCAGTCACAGGGAGTCTGAACAGTTAACATATAGAATATCTCCCCTCATATTTTCTGCTTCAACTAAATCTCTAACTTCACACATTTTACTGGGAATCATTCTGCCCCATATTTGATTTCACTTTCTACATATTGTCTGCTCTAAGCTCCTAAAGGAAACATGTTAGTTGTCATGATTGTTTCTTTTTTCTCTTGACTTTATGTACAACAATTTCAATGCCTTTTTAAACAAGGATGATAGCTATTCTCCTGTCCATGGCAAGGTTCACCACTTCCAGCTTCACTGATAGAGTCTTATAGAGTCTTGTGCACAGTGCAGATTTATGAGTCACTGACAGCAAATAAGCCTGGAATGAGGACTCACCTTTGAGGACTCCCTTGTACAATACACTCTAAAATTTTTATCATTTCATTAGTATAGCTACAGTGCTAAACAGGTGCATACAATATTTCAAGTGGGCAAGACAATACACTGTATATATATTTAGGAATAAATACACATTGACTATATGTGCAGTGACTAGATATTGATTAACTATGCTATGATCAGATACACCCATATTAAATAGTCGTCACACAGTATCCATAATACCAAGACATGCACCTGGATTAGTCATTATGTGGATCACTAACTCCTCATAAAATAGCCTTGGCATCTGACCACTACATATTTTTGGTTTTTTTTTTTTCTAAAACAAGACCCAGTATAGATGCCCTACAATAATTTATTTTTCTTTATACAGCAGCAACATTAGCTTAGTGATTAATATTTTCTCATCCTCATGTGTATTCTGACAGCCTTGTAAAAGCTAAAAGGCAGGTTTATTAACTTTGAAAATACTCAGAATTATATTTCATTTGTTGCTTAAAACAAGCATGGGATAAAGACAATAACTGAAGCTGGTGTCCCTTGGTAATGTAAAGTTCTATGACTCACAGGTTTTTTCTGGAAATATTCTAAATACTTTTATCTTAAAATATCCTTTTTGTCACAAATAGTAAAGTCAATGTTGCATATGAAGAGAATGGTTAAATGACTTTTCAAGAGAACATTTCAATCACACATACTCTTTTCTAGTGGGGATTAACTTAAGCAATTTTTTCCTGGTCTTATTAATTGTGAATTAGGCCTTTAACTAAGATAAAAGAGTAGGATGCATGCCATGAAACTGAAACAGCACAGTTAGAAACAAACAAAAGAAAAGACTAACTTTTTTCACATGAAGAAATTGGTGTTGGCATTCATTCTTAAAATTAGTTACTGGAATCAGCTAAAGAAATCAATGATCCATATGAAGGTCATCATACTATGGGAAACACTCTTTGTTAAATTTAGAAGCTTAAATTTACATCCTGTCTTTTTTTAAATTAAATGGGTTTTCAGAGAATAGGTCAGGTACTGTTCAGTTCCCATTACCCATGTAGAGAAAATTAGCAAAGTTCTGACCAAGATTAGCCTGCAGAGAATTACCCCTATGTAGAATAATTCCTTCAGGGTAACAAAGGCAGAGCTACCTGCCTGCTCCAACAGTAAATCTTTTTCAATAATCTACACTAGGAACACAAGCACAAGAAATACAAAAATTCACTTGTGCATTATAAAATAATTCAAAATATTTACATGGTGACTAGGGGAATTTAAGATAATTCAATCTGATTTACAGGCCAAAATTAACAGGAAAATTATCATAATATCTTAAGTCAGTGTTTGTCAGGCATATTTTGACTTAGGTGTTGAACTTAATGCAGGTATACATTTCAGATTTATTTTTTTTTTTTTTTAGTAACAGTTGAAAAGTAGGCCAACACACATTTTTGCCTGCAGTAAGAAGTGTATTCTTGACAAGGACTACTTTGTAGTTAAATTTACTATTTCACAGTTGTTTATTTATCAGCATAAGGAGAAAATCCATGTTCTTTCAAACACTCTACACTACTATCCAACAGCTAATCTTAACACTTCTGGACAACAATTTCTTGTTTCTTGACAGATGAGCTAATTCACTTACCTGAACATGACATTACAACAGATGTGACACTGCAGATTTTTTTTTAAATTGTCTAACAGATAAAACCTTTTAGAAAATAAAACATTGAAAACTTTAAAGCATAATGGTAGCTTGAAGTGGATTGTGATATTAATCAAAGTGGATCTTAAAAGCTAGATTTTTTTTTCCCCATTTTTCTGTATCAAGATAATACAAGTTCTTTCACTGTCTTAAAATCAGGAATTTAGCTGCTTTGGCTCTTGAAGTTTGGTATTATATGACTAAGTATCCACAGTGGGTTGAACTTGGCTGGTTGCCAGGTCCCCATCAAGAAGTTCTATCCCTCCCTCTTCATCAACACAACAAGGGGAAAAAATACAATAAAAAGCTCATGGATTGCAATAAGGACAGGAAGACTACCATCACAGACAAAATAGACTCAAATTGGGGAAATTAATTTATCACCAAGAAAACAGAGTAGGATAGTGAGAATTAAGAACAAAACTAATGTGGTGGGTTGACCCTGGCTGGACTCCAGGTGCCCTCCAAAGCTGCTCTATCACTTCCCCTGCTCAACTGCACAGGGGAGAGAAAATATAACAAAAGGCTCACGGGTCAAGATAAGGACAGGGAGACACCACTTGCCATTACCATTGCCGGCAGAGTCTCAACTTGAGGAAATTAATTTAATCAGAGTTTTATAATGAGAAATACAACCACATCTTAAAAAAACTTTCTTCTTATCCCTCCCTTCTTCCCAGGCTTAACTTTACTCCTGATTTTCTCTACCTTCTCCCCACCAGCAACACAGGGGGACAGGGGATGGGGGTTGTGGTCAGTTCATCACCTGTTGTTTCTGCCACTCCTTCCTCCTCAGGGGGAGGACTCTTCACACTGTTCCCCTGCTCCAACGTGGGGTCCCTCCCATGGGAGATAGTCCTTCACAAACTGCTTCAGCCTGAATTCCTTCCCTGGGGTGCAGTCTTTCAGGAACAGGCTGCTCCAGCATGGGTTTCTGGCGGGATCACAAGTCCTGCCAGCAAACCTGCTCCAGCATGGGCTTCTCTCTCCACAGGTCGACAGGCGCTGCCAGGAGCCTGCTCCAGCATGGCCTTTCCGTTGGGTCACAGCCTCCTTTGGGTGAATCCACCTGCTCTGGCATGGGGCCCTCCATGGGCTGCAGGTGAAGATCTGCTTCACTGCTAACCTCCATGGGTTTCAGGGGACAGCCTGCCTCACCATGATCTTCATGACAGGTTGCAGGGAAATCTCTGCTCCAGCTCCTGGAGCACCTCCTCCCTCTCCTTCTTCACTGACATTGGAGTACACAGAGTTGTTTCTCTCACATACTCTCACTCCTCTCTTTGGTTGCAGTAGCAGTTTTCTTTATTCCCTTTTTAAATACATTATCACGGACATGCTACCAACGTTACTGATTGTCTCAGCTTAGGCCAGCAGCAGGTCTGTCTTGGAGCTGGTGGGAACTGTCTCTGTTTGACATGGGGGTAGCTTCTGGTGTTTTCTTACAGAAGACATCCCTGCAGCCCTGCCCCATGACCAAAACCTTGCCATGGAAACCCAATACAGTATCACATATGTTGGTGTGCCTTATTGGATTCCTGTTAGTGATATTGAAATATTGCCTGGACTGAAATCCATAAAATCAGAGAAAAAAAGAGGTGATAATAATGCCTAATGAAGTGTTACAGTGGACTGTGAGGTTATTCTCTCTGCACTCCTCCACCTTTCTTATGTTTAGCCACATATTAGTGGTTAATTATCATCCTTAAAATTAATTTCTTACTTGGTTAAAAAAATAATAATCATGGTAACATCAATCACTGCTTTCTAAAAGAATTAAAAGTTTGGCCAAGTTATGATTACAAATAACTATTCACCTTAAGAACACAGATTTCTTATAGAATCTTAAGGAAGAAACAGTATTTTTAATATCAGTCAGACAGAACTTAATCTTAAATAAAAAAACAAATTAAAAATAAGTGACGATATTTTCATTTCTCTCTGCACTTTGTAGACTACAACACTTGTTTTCCTATGTCTTTATACTGTGGGATGATTTTCTTAATGCCACAGATGTTAATCATACATCTCTTTTCTGGTTCCAGTGCAGACCCTGCAAATCACAACAAAACCACTAATGCAAAGACTGGGTCAAGTAACTACAATAAATCATCTTCAAAGACCTGTTTATCATTTGTGTTCCTCAGTTTTCATTAGCTCAGTTTTCATTACTGAAGTTTTACATACAATCTTCTGCAAGTGAAATTTGTCTTTTGTTGGGTTTTCTCTTGTGAAGTGTACAAGATCAGATTATGTGGAAATGTTAAACTGTGCTATAGCTGAATTGGCTGGTTTTTGAAGATGGATGGGAATCATAGCTTTTATGCACTGATTTTGCATAGATATGGAATATGACTGAAAATTCTAATTCACTCAGTTTTTGTACTTTATCATTAGATAAGAATGTAAAATGGAATTTTTTGAGTTTTCCATGTTAAGATCTTAACAGTGTTAGAAAGTGATAAATATACTATATTTTTCATTAACAAATTGATAATATAATTCTTTTTCTGAAACAGTTTAATCAATCTCTTGGAGTGCAGACATTTAGTGTACAGTGATTCTTACTATGAAACAACACATATGAAGGGCATGCATATAGCATAACTATGACAACCAAGTAATTTTTCTGAACGTAATTGGATTTTCAGTCAGTCCATTGCTTTCAGCTGTGAGAAATGCTGGAAAGTGCAGTAATAGTGACATGTCACTTGTAAGACTAAGCATAAAAGTAGAAGTTGCTGCATGGGGTTTTTTTTTCCTATCTTCAAGAAAATTAGAGGCAAAACCAAACACACACACATACACACCCCACCACCCCACCACCACCCCCCATTCAGGTATTTTATATGGGATGTTTACATTCTTTAAATTAAATTTAAAGAAAATCTCTGAAATATTTACTACAGACAGAGAGTGGTGATTTTGAGAAAATATACTAGATGTTTTGCTCTGTGTACTAGTTTCTCAGACTTGTTCTAGATGAAAATGAAGTCTAGATGTAGTTTAAGTCTGACTCATTAAAGAAGACTATTAATGTTTTTTGGTTATTTATGGTGTGCTGTAAGTTTTTTTTCATGAGGAACACTTGTTCAGCCTATACACATTATATTTCTCTTCTTTGCTCTTTGTAGAGTACAGGTTCACTAAAAATAAATATGTAAGAAAAAAAAGTAAAACAAAACACATACTATGTAGATTGTTCAGAAAAAAAAAAAAGAAAATAAGGATTATTATCATTAATGGTCTGGCGGCACTTTGTAACTTTTCAACAATGTACAGGGAACATTCTGGATTATACCCATATGATTGCATCAAGTAATCTAACTAAGATTATTGTGATGAAGAAAAACTGCTATTCTGTTGCAAGAAATAGTGATTGAAACACTTTTCATTTCAGGAATCCTACCTGTTTATGAAATTGGAATAACTTCAAAAGAGAAAAAAAAAAGTATTTTTGCTTTTTTCTGATCTTAGAAGTAAGATCATAGTTATATTTACACTGAAGAAGACAGGTTTTGGTCATCATATATACTTGAAAAACTCTTTTTTGTAACTTCCTGCTTTTTCAAAACAAAGTTTAATTTGCAGTTACCTTGCAAAGATCTGAGAGGCAAAGACAAATGTCTAATTCATCATTGTTAAAAATTCTAATTCATTATTTTTCTCTGATGAGAATACTCTATTAGTTTCCTACAGCTATGGAAAAATATTGGAGAACCGTTATTGACCCAAACACCTAAAATGGGAAATTAACTTACATCCTCCCTATATAGATATATCCTATTGCATGATGGTTTCAATAAACATGTATTTGTCAAATTTTTCATTAATAGCTAACACATTTTCTCATATCTGTTAAATGGTCATTGCAAACCAAAAACTCAGTAAATTTATACATTTATTCAGTGAATGAGTGTCTGTATATGGGTGTAAATGGAACTGATTTCAAATGGCTGGTCTGAGAAACACTTTGTGTTCCATTCTCTGTAAAACACAGTCATCAAGGAGCTGCTTTCCCATTACTGTCCTTTCTACCTTTAATTCTAACACAAACTAGAAAATGTGAAGATTAAGTTTAAAAGAAGAAAAATGGTCAATTTAACAGCAAGCTTTGGAATTGCAAACACTATTAGAAATAACTTTTGTGTGACTTAGTAGATCATCTTCATTAAAAAGAAAACACCACCAGCTGTTTCACCAGCTAGTTCTTCCAGACCTCTGGAAGGTTTAATGTACAAACATACACCATATTTCTATTAGGGTAACTTTGGCTGGTTCAGCAGGATCTATACGTGATCTCTGTCAAAGCTATCTTACATTTAATTTGGGTCATCATTATATGCTAATGTACTGATTACTTTATGTCTTCAGTCATTTCCTTTAGATCTTTTTCATGTTATCTGGTTGTTGGATCACACTGTAGCAAATTCTGTTTAATATTTAATTAAAAAAAAATATTATTGAATGTGAAACTAATGCTTCACAGCTCTCATTTTCTCATGACTTAGACAAATAATTTAATATCTACTTGGAGATATATCAAGAAGGAACAGTTTCTATTCTGATGTCTGAAGTTTTTTGACTTTTAAAACTGTACATAATAAGATATAGAGAATGTTTTTGCAAAAGCCCACCTGGCATCTTCAGTGCGACAAGTGCAGTGCACAGAGTGAATCATGGCCCCCTCAATCCAGACTGCACTAGACTGAAGATTCTGGGCATGTAAATGAGGATATGTGTTATATAGCTCAGGTTATATGGTGAGGAAATGTGTAGTATCTTAGGATGTAAATCCTGAGAGGATGGTATGGAAAAACCATGTAGAGTGGATGAAGCCAGGTTTGGTTCACTCTCATCTGCACTGTTTCTCTCCTTGGAAACTTTCCCCAAAACCACACTGTTCTGCTTTGTTCTGGAGGAACTTTGTTGTTTCCTCCTGTGAGAGAGTCTGGAAACAAACTAATGGTTATGTGATCATGATAATCTTGGAACAGAGCTGATTTAGATCACTAAGATATGTGGAAGTGAATATGCCATAAGTTTTTGATTCATCTGACTTTTTCAGAAGTCAAATTCACCTGCTTATCCCAGTCTAGTGTCATCTGTAAACATGCTGAGGGTCATCATCCAGATCATTAATAAAGATTATTCAGGTATTTATATACATTGATGAGATCCCCTTCCTCCAAGCCTCCTTCTCTAGGTTAAATGGTACCAACACCCTCAGCCTTCCCTTAATCATCTTTGTGACTCAGGTGTGGCCTCACCAGTGTTAGCAGAGGGCCTCACAGGCAAAATTAGTGTGCTAGTATCTTGCATTTGAAGATGAAGTGATAACAAGTCCAGTCTTGCCTGCTGAAATTGTTACTAATGAAACCAAAATCCATCTGAATCTCAAACAGCAATTCAAGAACTGCTTATAGTTAAAGTCAGTTACATTTACTAGGTGTGGCAGGTGCATCCGCCCAATAAAAGCAGAGCTTCTTGGCTGCTGAAGTGTAGCAGCTCCTGACTGCCTTTGTTCTCAGGGCTTTGTGGTAATTGGGGCCTTTGGCCAATGGGAGCCGCTATTGACTACAGGTCAGATTCAGCCTGGGTATAAATGGAGTCCCCTGGGGGAGCCATTTTGAGCTCGTCCCCTGGAGCAGCACGCTGCGGTCGAGGACTCTCCCCTTGGGTCAGGACACTACCCAAGGAAACTCCTCGAGGTGCCTTGGGTCAGGACGCTGCCCTGAGCAGGTCCTGGAGGTTGAGAGCCCTCACTTGTCAGGTGAGTGATAAAGCGTTTTGGGTTGCCATTAAACCCTAGGGAGTGGGGCTTTGTTCTGTGTTTTGGGTTGCTGTTAAACCCTATAGAGTTTGTTATGCGTTTTGTATTGCTGTTAAACCCTAGAAAGTTGTTCTGTTCTCCTCTCACAGACATTCGAACCTGTAATTTATGGAGAGCTAGTTAACTGTATTAATAATTAATTTTTTAAATTTTTGGTGGTTGGTTGCTCATTTGGGAGCCTCCATAACACTAGGTACCTCAATTTGACCTTTAAGTCTTACAAGCACCATACTTCAGGTGTCCAAGCATTCCCAGATGTACCATTTTCAAGATGAAAAGCATTTTTCTTCCTTTGAGAGGCTGACCATGACTCTGCTTTAGACACATAGGTTGTCCTGAGCACTGGTGGCCTTGGATTCAGCAATATGGGAGTAGCAGCTAATTTTTCTGTAATAGATTAGCGATTTGAACTGACTCCAGACCTTTGTCTGTTCATCTGAATTTATGAATCTTCCATTTCTGATTCCATGGTAACTCACCTTCCATTACTGACATAAAATAATCTGTCATGAAGGGTGCTGCAAGTCAACTCTTTAAATCAGGAGTTCAGAATATTTTAAAGCATGGGTGGTAACGTGAGTAAAATACAAGTAAAAGCCTTCTCAACAGAATGAGGGAGGGGTAGAAAGCAACATTAGGTTTTGTGCCAAAGACTGAATTTGCATATAGGAAAACAAAAATGAAAAAACATGTATTTATATTTGCTGATACATGATCTAATAATGATTGATTTAAATGGAACTGGAATAAGACTACAAAATGTTTTGTGGAACCATTGAGAGACAGTCGACATATAATCTTTGATGCCACTTTTTCTGTCATATTATAGAATGACAAAGTGCTTTAAATGTCATCCAGGAAAAACCTAACTATAGTGGATACTGCTATTCTTGTAAAATCACACACACATAAAACCATACTTGAAAATTAAATGGAAATGTCTGAGCCAGTTAGAGTTCTTGGATATTATATAGTTTTTGACCTGTAATTATGCATATTTCAGTTATTTAATTTTCTGAAGTCTGACAGTCATGGTAAATTATGTTATTTCCTTAGATATTTTATCTTTCCTTTGGAATATAGGGGAGGACAAGTTTCTGTTGGAAAATTCTATAGGTCCCTAAGTAAATTATAGAAGAGATATTAAGTTCTGAAATGCCTCATCTCTTTGATTTTATACCTATTTTAAAATATTTTAATCCCTATAAAACTTACTTGGACTTATATTTTAGTTGATTTACATTAGTTGTTTACTTTGATTGCTTAAGAAAACCTGGAATATGAAAATCTTGAAATATTGAGTGACGTTATTTGACAACCAAAATGACAGAAGCTACATAATCATTGCAGTTATGACTTGTTAATTGTACTAAAGACATGCAAACTTTTCTATTCAGATTAATCTCTTCTAACTCTCTGTGGTGGTTTGACACCAGCTAGAAGCCAAGTTCCCACCCATCTGCTTGTTAATCCCCACTCATCAGGATGGTAGAGAAAATAGGAGGATCAAAATCTGAAAGCTTACCAGTTGAGAAAAAGCGAGTATAATAAGTGAAGCAAAGCTGTATGTGCAAGCAAAGCAAAAAAATGAATTCATTCACTACTTCCCATTAGCAGGCAAATGTTTAGCTACTTACTGGAAAGTGGTGTCTCAGCACACATAATGGTTACTTGGGAAGACAAATGCCGTAATCACAAACATACCCCTTTCTCCTTCTTTCTCTGAGCTTTTATTGCTGACGATGACATCATATTGTATGGAATATCCCTTTGGTCAGTCAGGGTCAGCTGTCCTGGCTGTGTCCCATCCCAACTTCTTTTGCATCCCCAGCCTATGTACTGGGGAAGGGCATGTGGGAAAAAAGAGAAAACCTCCATGGTGTGCAAACACTGTTCAGCAGTAACAAAAACACTGGTGTGTTATCATCAACACTGTTTTGGTCACAAATCCAACTATATACTAGTGTAGTCCAACATTTACGTTAATGCAGACATACTGTGTTTGGATAACTTGCAATTCAGAGCATGTTTATCGCTGATTAAGAAAAAGCATAGTGTCCAAAATATGCCATACAGATTAAAAAAATAAGTCTAATACATTCTAGGCATTGAAAGGATTATTCTGATTTGCAAGACAACTTAATCATGAAACTGAAGGATACGACTCCTTATTTTTTTCAGGAACACACCACTTGCTCTTTTATCCACAGATCTACACCTCTTCAGGATCTTTGCTGGTAACATTCATGCCTTGATACTCCCAGGGACCATATGTGATATAGGAATCACAACAAAAGCTGCTGGCTGAGAAACAGCTCACACAGTTTAGACAACGCTGTTAGTGGTCAAGTTGTTCATCTGTTAAGGAATAGCCTCTATTGCAAAGCTGGTATTGTGCCAACACTAATCAGCTTAAACAAAATGTGCATGTCCAATATGAAATTTGAAAGTATCTAAGAAATGGAAAATAAAGAGCTCAGAGTAGAAAATAAGAGACATTAATAGCATTGCAGCTCATACATTAATGACAGGTTATTTGCAAAGCTGAAATGGGAGACAACTTTTAAAGAAGCAAAACTGCTGACAGAGCTATAAATGTATTTTTATGTATAATAAACCTAGCATCAAGCTAAGAGAGGGACATGAGTTGTGATGGAAGACATTCAGGACATTATTTTTTCAACCCTAGAATCTGGTGTCTAGTAGTTAGAACATCACAAAGTTGAAAGTAAAACGTACTGAAATACCAGGAATGATTCCTACAACTAATCATACCTCAGGACTGCATTTATAATTATTTTACTTGTAATCTTTTGTTTCCCACTGTTAGTTAATTGTTGACCTTCCCTCTGATTAAATTAGCCTTTTTTACTTTCTTATTAAGACTGGCTTTGAACAAGATGCATCTGAATGAAACTAACATAGAAAAGAAATGGCTCCCAGCTATGATCAAAATCAAGTACTGTTTTTGGATATTAAAGGATGCATTTTAGGATTAATTTAGAAAATCCCACACCTGGAATCTGTTTTTTGTCAGGGTGAAAAGGTGGTGACCATACATCTTTCTGTAAGGAACTTTCCTCATTTCCTTAATTTGTCTCATAAATAAAAGGTAAACTGAACCAATTTATCAGCCCTTTATGGACTGGCATAATTTGATTAATGGATTATGGGGTAGCGTATATTGATTAAATCTTTTTTGAGTAAAGCATTCAGGTTGATGAAACCTATTTTCTAATAAAAGCTAACTATAATTCTGAAAAAGCAAAGAATCAAAGTTGTGGGTTATTTTTCTTTTTTCCTTATGTCATCTAGAATGGCAAAAGATCATAAAAAAAAGATTTTTAAAATATTGTACTAGGTAGACTATGTTGGATGATCAGAGCTCAGGATGTGGTACTCAGAACTATTTGTAACATTAGAACTTCAAAGTTTTCATGAAAACGGCTCAAAATAACTTGCTTGGTTTTGCACAGAAGGCAAGAATAGAAAAAAAGCATTTAGCCCAGTCTACTCACCCTCAGACCTAAGCACTGAGTTACCCTTAGGTATCTCATCAATATGTATATGTAAATCAATGTCAGTTAGTTGCTCTATTACTTCAGTCTATAACCATGTCACATAGCTTCTGGGTATGCTGATTTATCCATTTTTGCTAAAATTTTATCCATATGTCTAGTGGCATTGCACACAACGGTAAAGAAAAAGTAAAAAAAAGAGTTTCTTCTAGAAAAGCCCATCATATCTTACTGTACTAAAAAAAAAAAAAATCACAATAGCATCACTTCATGAGTGTTATGACGATTAATTATAGATTGTAGAGTACTTTTATTTCTTCAGAGTGATTATTGTTCTTATCTAGTCTTTGTTAAGGACTCCCTAAGCACCAGGCAATAAATTCAGTTAAAACTCAAGGTAAATTCTTACTTGAAATTATAATAATTTGTGAGTTTTAATTAGTAAATACCAATACAATTTGTACAGTATATAACATTTATGAAAACAACTAAACTGCAAATGCATCTTAGAATTTGGTCTCCACTAATACTCTTGTGTTAGTACGCTAAGACTTTAAAAATATTATATCCATGCTTTACATGAATTTAACAATAAAAGCTATTTACACAAGAGAATGAATAAACATTTACTTATGTTATGGTTCAGACAAGATAAAGGAACAGAGCAATTAATGAACTGCTTTATCCTATCACTTAATAATGCAAAACATTTTGCAGAGGAAAAGGCATCCTCTTGTCATAACAAAAGCTTTGTAGTATGTCTTAAGATACAAAGTTATAAACTGGATGAATAAATTCAGGATTGAAACAAAAAAACACTTTCTAGCAATTTCTGCAGTGAGATTCTAGAATAACCTTTAAATTAGGAAGAGACAAGTACTGGACTTCAGTATACCTATGAAAGGGATTGTTAACATGATAAAACAGAGGACTTGGCCTTTCTCTTAGTTCTGTCCTTATATGGGTTATGCTCCTGTTTCAAATCTGTATTTCCTGCAGTACCTTTGAGATTTGTCTAACAGTCATGTGTCTCAGATTTTCTATAATAAAAGAAGGACAACTATCTTTGTTCTAATGGAGAAATGAATATTTACTTGTTAGTTTTAGAGCTAGTACAAAGATGGGAAATGGAGAAATTAGTATAATATTAGAACCATTCAGTGTTTCAATTACAATTTAAAAAAAAAATAGTTGAAAGTTTGTTCTTGAAACAAGATTAGCACCTGATTTCCCCCTTCAGAATAACTGGTCTAGCAATCTGAGAAGAGGAACAGACTCATAGTTTAGGTTTGCTCTTTCACATGTACCTAAACTTTTCCAAGGGAAAAGAACTGATGTTTCAGGTTCAGTTCCTTTGACTAGGTATGCATTTGGGGGGGGCCATAAGTAAGTAAGTAAGTAAATAAGATCTTATGTCTTCTTTCTCAATGTGCTCTAATCCATTGAATAAAATCCCTGAACAGCTGCCATCCATTCCCACTATGATCTTTCTAGCTTTGTTTCTTTGAAGAGTAGCAAAACAAGCATTCTCTTGTCATTACTCATGGTCAGTTGATTAAGGCACTTTCCTAGAATTAGGACACATCAGTTGATTTCTGTTAGGTTGGATAGAGTCCAGAACACTTTGGTTAGAAATCTATGCAAATGTGAATAGCTGCTGCCACCTTTGCAGTCCTTTGCACTTGGCTGTTTGTCCATGATAAACTAATTCATGTTTAAAGCTTTGAGTGAGACAGAAGCTATCACCCCCATAACAGTTCCTAAGCATATATTAGAAAGTAGTTAGTGGGAACATAGATAAGGTGACATTTTGCTTGTCATGTATGCATTATGGTAGTAGTAAAACCTTGATTATGTTTAAGAGAGGAAATAATATTGTCCCAGCTATGTTCATGTGTTATATGAAGCTGTAGTTGCTTAAGGTAGTGGGATCCCTTGTTCCAACATAAAACACAATCCTCACCTTTAGAAGGGAGGAGTGCAGTACTGTCTCTTCAATACTAGATATTAAGGCATTATTTAAAACATTCTTGCTAATATGGTACAGTTTTACACTCAGTTGTGTTTGAAGGTAAGCAATTGACAGACCATTAACTTAGAATATTAAGGAAATATTTCTGTACAACTCTTTTACTGAAATTTTAGATCTATGAATATGGGTCAACTGATGTCACAATTTTGGTTGTAATGTTTTTCTCATTTTTCTCTGTCAAACTGAAACATACTTTTGGTGGTTTTGTTCATTTCTGAAAGCAAAAAAATGATAACAGAATAAGGAAAGTAAATGAACAGATTTCTAAGCAGTCATATGGTTTCAGTTTAATTTTTCTTCTGATTTCAACACCCGGACAAACTGCTGTCACCAAGTGCCAAGCTGCCTGATCATGGGGCTGACTAGCTGTTACATTTTTTGTCTGTCATAGTAGGCATCTTCTTGCATCAACTTCAGATGTCAGCAACAATGAGAACCCTTGCTTTTTCTAGAACTATAAAGTTGGAAATTACCATCTGCTCAGCCTTCTGTTATGTGAATTCTTCCCTAGAAATAGTTTTCAAGAATATATTAAGAAGTGAAAAAAACAGATAATGTGTAAGATGTTGGTAATATAATTTTAACTCTTTCCTTTCACTTCATGAGTCATATTCTTGTTAGAGACACTGAAACAATGAAAACAAATTAAAAAAAAAAGTGTAGTTCACAATAATTTGGTTTATAGCATTGAGTTATTTAGCACTGCAATTCTTTACCTTATAATCAAATGTTTTCTGTATAATTTTTATTGTTATTAGGATGGTATTTACAATATTCAAAATTCTTTTGATGCTCTGATCACATAAAAAGTTTGGAAAATGTGTATTCAACAGTAATTTGTGCCAGAATAAGGGATCTACTACTAGAATAACCGCAAAATAGCAACACAGCCAATATAGTCTATGTAGAGTTTAATTCAGAACAAGGAATGAGTATAGGTTTTTTTCATGAAAAGTACTGTGCATAAAGGATTTTCTCTTCTTTCCTAAAAAAAGGTCTACTATACGGCTACTTAACGCTGAGCTCATATACGGAGTTTCTGACTTATATTTGTGGGCTGTATACCCAGTTACCTGATTCATGATTCAGCAACAACAACACGACACTGAAGTTATATACCAGTGTATGGAACACTGGTTTCCCAAATGTGGGTGATGCAAAATACGAAGTTAACTTTGAAAGCCAGCAGATCCCTTCTTATTTTACTATAATTTCAATAAGTATAATGACAACTTTTTTTAAGGTTCAGTATTTATACAGATACAAATCACAAATATCTTATTTAATAGGGTTCTTATCCAAGAAAAATTAAGCCAATGGGAACATTCTCATTGACTTGAACGAATTGTGTATCGGGATTTCCCTTTACTAGCCCCTCACTGCTTGAGAAACATGAAATATCATAGGCCTTAGAGCTACAGGGTTTTTCAATAAGGTCTTAGTGCAATAGTTTCTAACACTGACAATTTTTGCCTATTTTCCTTTTCATGAAAGCTATTCTTACTTGGAAAAGGAAAAAAACAGTGTAATTACATTTTCCATAGTACAGAATAAATTTGAAATGCAGTGTCACAACTTAACAATTCATCTTGTAGCATTATGTTCATGTGATGGCAGCTTTTAAAAGATCATACAACAGCTCAATGTTATTTGGAGCATCTATTGTTCTCCTTTGTTTTTCAAGCTGGAACAAGAAAGCTGGAAAGGTTTTCATAGTTTTTTTCATTAACATGACAGCTGTGACTGGTAGTGTGCCAGCACACTTTTATTCTCAGTTGATGACAGAGTATTAAAAGCTATAATCAAGAAAAAAACACTCAGTATTCAGTGTTTGGCTTTTTTATATTACTTTAATACAACTTTGCAAAGCAAACCCTGTAAACTTCACTAAAAAATTACACAATAGGTGATATTGTTGATATTGTGCTTTGTTTAAAGTAATCACTATTTCCTTTCCTTACTAAAGTAATAAACTAGTTCAGTAACTTCAAAAATTAAGATTTTGGGTTAATTTTAATTCTGACGTTAACATCTTTCTGAGAAATCCCACCCACAGAAAGACTTTAATTATTTTCAATATCTGAAGCAGTATGAAACCTGAGCCGTGAAGTTCAGAGGGCTTTACTGCAGAAAAAAGTAGATCTTCAGTTAAAGATTGCACTGTATTAATAGTTATCTAAGTAACATAGAATGGTATAATTATAAATTAAGTATTAATTAATAATAATTATTATTATTTTTATTTTAAAAGCTGCTCAGAACAAAACAGTCTTCCTTCTCTCTAATTCTCTAGTCCCAGATTAAAAAAATGCCAGTCAAACAAAACTTTCCCATAATATTTTGAAACCTAAACACTTGGACTCTCCTGCAAGTGTTTCCCTACAGTACAGGAAAAGATGGGAATCAGATTCCTAACTAATTACTCTAACCACTGGGCTACACAGGGTGAGGAATAACCCTTTAACATTTCTCGGGATTTTTTAAATAAGGTGACAAATTCTCAACCTGTTTCTCTCTGATAAACTCAAGGGATGTTCATAGCATATGCAACTTGTTTCAGACACAGCTACTGCCCACTTTGAGTTATATAAAGAATAGTCAAATAACATGTATGATCCAGATAAGTGCAATACACTGTGAATTCTGGATTACCAGGATGCATTTTCTAGGATAAATCTTACTATTTTTTACCTGTTCGCTATACCATAACATTTCAAATAACTAATTTTTTTCATTAACAACTTCAAATATCCATAAATATTAAATAAGTTACCATGGCTATAGCTATGGATCAGCAAAACTCATGGTACAGAAAAGCATGCGTCGGTTTCTAAAATTTCTGAAAGAGCAATAAGATCAAAACAGGTCCATTGTTTTTTTCAGGAGGCATCAAGTACATCTAATGTTAGACATGCAAAAGTCTCAATTTTTTATCAAAGCAGAGTGATTTCAGATAGCATGCTTCTGGCTGCCATGTTTCTTTTCTGTTGGCTGGTTAAATATCCAGTAATCAAATCAAATAATTCTTCCTTATCATATCATCATTTTTATTGATTTAATGAATGTCACTCTCAGATCCTCACAACCTACAATCTTCTGCTGATAAGCTACACGTTAAGGAAAGATTTCAAAAACTGTTGACCCAAATTGTGGAGAAAAGTAACACACAAATTTCAGTATGTGAAGGAGAAAATCTGTCTCTTGTAGAAACTGACTATCTCTATACATTTAGTACACTTTTAATTAAAGAGTAAGAATTATTATCTCCTCAAATAAAGCAACTGTCGTAGGGTGCAACCATCATTTTATCAGCTTTAATTATCTCAGTGCTTCACACTTATCTTTTCCTGACATGGACATACCATTCTTGAGCTGTGCATATCAACAGAAATGTTATGCTTTTTCATACTGTTCTGTTACTCTCAGCCATAAAAGCTGTTTCTGTTTCCTGTGATATGTATCTTTATATTCTGAAATGAATGAAACATCTATTAAGTTTCATTCTGGCCACTGGAATACTTGAAATTAATAGCTCTTGTTTAATTTTCAGTAAAACACATTATCCTGGTGTCATGAATTGTATTAGAATCATGGAGGTACTGACAAGCAAATGATCTCTGCATTCTTGATAATAGTAGATTAATTTTCCATGCTAATTTAATGCCCTATTTGGAAAAGGAAGAAATGATTTTGTATCATTTTAGGTTATTTTTGATCTTCACTGACCTCTAAATGGTACGTTTGTGATTTTCTGCGTATCCATTTAAATACTACTAGATGTCAAATTTTCCTAAAAGTGTGTCATTATTTTTCTTTAAATTCAAACTCAAAGCTAACTGTCCTCAAATGCTGTAAAACTTATTTCATTAAGTTGGTCTTAGACTTTACTTTGACTCTAAATGAAGTGGTCCATTTTATTTTTATAGTGCATAACAATCATTTAAATTAAAAATATACTACAAAAATTTGTAGCATAATTCCCTTTAAAAATTAAAAGGGAAAATTATTAATTGGAAAAATAATGACAATGCTGGATATTCCTATGATTTTCTTTTTCTTTTTCTTTTTAAACACATTGGTAAAGAATTTTCTGTTTCACTGGAATAGTTTCAACTTCCAAAGTAAATATTTTGAGTGTTGAAAACTCTCTGTATACAATTGTGGGTATATAAATTAAACTACCCCAAACTCTAGCAATTTGAAGTCTGTCTTGTCTGGCCTCCATCTCCAGACCTTCAGTTTTCTTTCTCTCTTTGGGGATATCGTATTTGATTGAACGGGCCCAGAAAATGAATTTAATGATCAATGATGATCAGGGAATATAAAAAATTCAGCATATTTATATTTCTGTGAGAATGTAGATTGCTATCTCCAAAATGTGTTATAGTGAGTGTAAGAAATTGTCTTGTTTATAGGTCTATAGTTGCAGAATACAATGTTGTTCTGTTCAGAAATAGTTGGACTGTGCTGGCAGTTAGCCCAGGAGATGATGGCTAATGTACCCAGGGAACACTGGAAGGCCAGCTGGGGAGTGTTAAGATTAGCAGCCAATGAAAACTGTAGAAAATCAGCTCTTTATAGTGCAGAAGAGAAGCTCAATATGAACAGAAGACAGTGAAGAAGGGAACTGTTGTTCTAGGCAAAAACTGCGTGCTTCTCAAATCCCCACTCCCATTTTGCTGTTTTAGGTTAGTAAATGAAAAAAAAATAAATATCCAAACCCTACTTTCTTTCTGGAAAAACATATCTTAAATTATACAAGTTCACCTGTCAAGTAAACACAAAAGATGTAAAATTTTGAATGTCAAGTCTCAGATCAGGAAATGTCAAAGAAAAGAGGGAATAGAAACCTATAAGTTGTTGGACAATGAAAATGCCATCAACAGTATGTTTTCTGCATCCTGAATCCAAACTTGTCACGTGCAAGCTTTGTAATGCAGGATTCTACAATGTCAAATGAACAAAAGTTTGGTTCTGAAGAATACAACTTTTTCTTGATGGCTACTATCATATTTTTTCTTAATAGATAATCCTTTAGGCTTCTTTAATTTGGCAGTGTCAGGAAGGTGACAGTTCTTCTTTTTCCACTACTGATATTATGTTAGATGTGTCACAGAGTCAGTGCTCTTAGTGATACCTCATGCAGAAACATGAGAATAAAGTGCATAATCAATACCACTCCAGGTGAGCATTCACCTGTAAACAAGAATATTAGGTATTTACTTTGTGTGCAGGCTTAAGTTGTTTATAGGCTTGTTTTAAGGTTTAGTAGGAAGTCAGTGATTTAGGGGATAATTCATAAAAAATAACCTGTGGGGAGACTGAGAAAAAATTGTTAAGTATATGCAAGCTTTTAGTTGCTTTTAAGAAGGTATATGCCAATATGATACATGCTGTGCAAAAACCCAAGTGAAGATTGTTGCATTTATGAAACAAACTCGATTACTATTACATACAAACCCCAACTTCACACAATTTCACTACAATCTCATATTAATAATAACATGGCTTTGAATAAGGCCAGAAAGGCTGGGATCAGAAATAGTTTGAGGAGTCCTTAGCGAGCTTGAACTCTGAAATAAGCCCAGAATGTTACATAGTACTTCTTATGTCTTTTCATGACTGGATTAAAAAAGATGCATTTATTATAGAACAAGAAGCTAAGCAGGGGTAAAGTTACGGCCCAATCTTTGGTATTTTTACATTGCATGTCATTGGGTTGAATAGTATGCTATACAGAGTAATAAGAATGGTGGAAAACACTCAGGAGGTGAGCACTCTGTGTTTTTTTTAATTTTGATATCTTTAGGATAATGTCAGACTATAGTTACAATGCATTACCTCTTTTGTCACTCCCTGGAAATTTAGGAAAACAAAATAAGAGAAGGTCAGAAATCTCAGCTATCACTTGAAGTGGTAATTCAAATGGCTTTTTTTTTTTAATCGCATCTTTGTCTGTAGACTCTGTTTAGATACTCCAGCCTTTATGAAGTGACAATTTAGGTCTGGCAATTTCATAATTATAGACATCATCATCCCACATGACAGTATAGTCACATTTTTCTAGTTTAACTTCAGAGCACCATAGAAAATGAGATGTTATCACAGAATCTTCTAGGTTGGAAAAGACCTTGAAGATCATCCAGTCCAACCATTAAGCTAACATTGACAGTTCCCAACTACACCATATCCCTAAGTGCTATGTCAAATTATTTTCCAAAAAAAAATAATTTTAGGTAAATCATAGGGCATTTTTATAAAACTATGTGTATACTTCTACCATATTAGATGTCTTCCTTCTCTTCCTTCAAACTTAAATTGAAATAACCCTACATACCATTTCCCTCTTGAGTACTGTCTTACGGTTACAACTTGCACAGCTCATTCTTTGATTTGGCAAGGGCTGAGTTTTATGAGTCTTGGATATCCATTATGAGTTTTGGATATTCATTATCTAGTTATCTAGTGAATATTTCCATTTCCTTTGACATCAATTGTCCAACCGTAATTTATGAATCCAGCACATAAAGTTATTTCTGCAGTAATCACTTTCAGAAACATTCCTCCTGAAATCCTTCTGTTTGTGCTCCCCTACTCAGGGTACTTTCAGTAGGTCATCAACAACATCTAGCAAGGCTGGCAAACTGATTGGAAAATTAAGAAAAAATATACTATCATTCTTCATCAGATTTAGCAATTTGTAAGTATCCTTTCAAGCAAAACCTTCAGCATCTGCTTGGCCTTTTTAAATTTAAGATATCAACAGGTCTATTATAGTGTACTTAGAATTATTCAATTATATTATGTCTCTCAAATTCCAGAGAAAAACTTTTCACTGATCAGCAGTAAGATAATGCAGGTCTCACAGAGTTGTAGTTTGAGACTGAATACTGTTTTGCCTCCTGAAGTATGAGATTTTTCTGCTGTCTCCTCAGTTTACTGATATACTAGGATTTCTTTCTTACAAAATGGTGAAAGGCTGAGATATTTCCATATTTTTCCATAAAAAATTGTATTGATAGCTAGATAATGAATTTTTGTGTACCGGTTTTCACACTTCACCTTGCCATATTCAAAACTCCATGGATTCATGGGATAAGCAGAATTCTCATGTAACAGTATATCTCCTTTAATGTCCATAATAATAACAATGTTTTCAACATGTATCCTGATACAAATAAAATACAACCACCAACTGTCTCATAAATAATGTATACTTCAGAGATTAAAATGAGAAAGTATGAAGAACTGCATTAAAATGCCATAAAAAATCATCACAGTCACTGATAATACATTTAGGTAAAAAATTTGAGTTAACAACATTAATAAAAAAATTCACCTTTTTAAATAAAAGCAGTAGTAGAGATGTAATGAAAACTACTGTGGTGTCCAATTTTTATTTCAGTTCTCACCATGAAAATTTCATCTTGAAAAAGGCTGCTCATCTAGAAGTATTATGATACAAAAAAAGACACTTAAACACTGTAAACAAACATACTATTTTTTTCTGCTCTAAGACAATATCAGTATTGTTTCATTGGGCTTGCAGTTTGAGTGTGTAGGATCAGTTTGAAACCATGGAATTGATCCTGCGTTTCTCCTTGTTGTTTGAATCATAGAGGTTGAAGATGTGATATAACATTTAGGTGTGAGTAGAGACAACATTTAAATACAACTACTTCTTGCAACAGCTGAGGCAGCAGCACACATATTTTGACAGAAGGCAAAAGACATTATTTCCAATAATACAAGCAAGAACAGAACATACAACACTTGGCATCCCAGCTCCTTGCATCTTTCTCCTTTTCATTTTCCACTTGTCAAGTAGGCAGTGAGAGTAAAGTAAGGCTGGTATTCCCTCAGGGCAAAAATTAATTCCCTGCTCAGTTACTCAAAAGTGTACAGCTTTCCATTTTCATTGGTCTCTCCACCATTTCTGCTTTATACTTCAAATTCTCTGATGACTCAGGGGTCTCTCCTTCACCTGATTAGCTTCTTATTTTATGTGTGCTCACTTCCTTTTTATGTTTTTTCTTATTACGGAAAAGTATCAAATCTTAACCTTAATTTTTTTTTTTCTCAGAACACAATTCAGTGCAGTCTGAGACAGAACTATGAGGTCCATTTTTGTAGAACTGCCTTTCTTCCCCTTTTTTCTCTTCTTTTTTATTCCCACGCTTATTCTTTTATTTGTCAATTATTTTACCAATTTCTTTGTCATTTATTCTATTATTTACACATAAAACTAGCAGCTTAAAATGTTATGAATACTCTATGACTGACTTGTGTTGTGCTTGCTCATAGTATGTCTTTGGCCTTTCCCTTTTGGTGCCTATAGCCTTTTAGAGCACAATACAAACATGAATTTTAAAGAAGTGTAGGATAGATGCCATAATACAATAGTGGGACTTTTCTTGGAGTACATTCTTCTTCAGATGAGTGCTACAGAAGCCAATGGAACTTCAGCTGGACAGCAGCAGCAATCATGATACACTAAATGTTTAAACTGCAAATTATTGGTTGTTAAGACTGGTATCTTTTTATGCATTCAGATAAGCCTTGACTGATGAGGACACAGTTGTATAACCAGCTAAGATGACCATGCATCTTTTTTTAAAAGATATGTCCCTTGGAGTGTTTGTACATCTTGTGTTTTAAGGGCATAAATCTTATTTAATTCTTTTGTCACAGTAAGGGGAAACTTCAATCAATCAAACCTTCACATAGCAACACTAAGGTTGTAACTGATGATTAAACCTTGGTTTTTTATATCATTCAACCAAAAAATGGGTTTTCTAATAAAAAATGCATGGTAAAATTCTTCTGTTTTGGTGTCTTGAGCAAGGCATGATAACACATCTTAAAGAAAAAATAAAGATTTAGGTTTAATATTTTGATAGTTAAAAAGTGATATTAATCTAAACATCTGTATTTCATGTTTGCAACCTTAAAATAATGAAATATCATTAAAACAATAAAAATTGGAGAAAATTACTTTGGAAGTGGATCCTATGCTTTACTGAAAATGCTGAGTGAGTACAGAAGGCAGAATAAATCTTTGTTGCGCATTATCAAGCAGATTCTTTTGTTGTGGCCTAGAAATCTTTTATGAAGGCTATTCCTTGGCTCTCAAGAAAGTACATTCCAGTCTCAGTAACTTATAAATAGAGTAGGACTCTAGTTCTTACAGAGATTAGCTGCTTGTGGCGTGTTCCTAGCTACTGAAGAGATTAAGGTGAGCTTCAGAGATGTGTGTGGAACAAAAAAGAGAAGGGGTGTTCTTTTGAGCTTAGGCACAGGTCAGCATGACTTTCAGAAGAGCACTGAAGAGGAAGACTCCTACAAAAAAGCACTGTGCTAGTATTTCTTTCAGAACCTTTACGAAGATGATGTTTTGATGGATGAAGAACCTGAGACAGAGGTAAAAACCTGGAAATGACTGAGAATAATGTGAATACTCACTCCTCTGGCACTTCTTCAAAACTGAATGTGAGCTGTCATTGTTGAAAGCTGCCTTATTTTCCCAAGCTATGAGTTGTTTGAGATCAAATACTATGCTCTGTTCTTAAGCAGTAGTAGTATGGATTTCTTCAGAACTTTTAATATTAGAAGATGTTGAAACTCTTTTAAAATCTTGTTAAAAAAAAAAAAAAAAAAAGACTTCAAAATGAAAGGAAGTAGAGAGCAAGAAGAAGAGCTGAATTCTAACAAAACTGCAGATAGAATCATCCTGTATGTTCATGCTTTTGGCATCTGAAGTTGAACTTTAAAACGAAAAAAATCAGTTCTCCCAGTAGCTATGTGTCATGGTGTAGTTTGTACTACACATGTAGGCTAAGGCTGAATTCATGTCAATTTGCTCAAGTTGCAGCCATAACTATCATGAGCATAATAACTATAAAGATATCATTAAACT
The DNA here is from genome assembly GCF_031877795.1 of Strix aluco. Taxonomy (NCBI): domain Eukaryota; kingdom Metazoa; phylum Chordata; class Aves; order Strigiformes; family Strigidae; genus Strix; species Strix aluco. Next base: position 83,164,715 of record NC_133932.1, on the reverse strand, counting down.
TCATAAAGGTATATGTTATGTTATGTTATCCAAGAGGAACAAAATGCTTTATGAAAAAAGTGGAGAAAACATTCTCTGTCAATCAAAGATATCAATGACTACAATTACACTTACTGTATTTTATGTGGATGAAGTTTCTCAGTTATTGATGTTATATTGTCAGATAAAAGACAGCAAACAAAAGACTACTGTAAAAGTGTTTATAGCAGTATTGTTAAGAATGAAGCAAAACTTGTTATTTTTACATTAAAAAAAGTACATCAGTAACATCTATAATCTTGTTAAATAGATAATATACTAACAGCTAGCAAGTATTTTATTCTACTTTTTGTCTGTAATTAAACTGATGCACCCTGGTAGGCTTTTTTTTTTTTGTTTCCCCGATTGCCAGACATGTTTAACTCTTTCTGAAGGGAGGGAGAGGGAGGGAAAGAAGAGTATTTGAAACTTATTTCTGTATGATCATTTATGCTTCAAACTGTGGAAATAGAGAAATGTGTCTGATGTTTTCTACTTCCCTAAGAAGTGAAAAATGAGAGTAGCATTTTCTCATTGTATAGCTCTAATATTGCATAGTGTAAACTAAAAATGTAACTAACTTGTCAACATTTGATCTTAAAACCATGTAAATAAATGTTATTAACCACTTTCCTTCAAAAAACGCCTTAGACTTATAGTAGCAATATCATTTTGTCAGCCTCTGATAACTGAAAATGATAAGATATGATATAATCCTACTGGAGATTGGATAAGTGGAAGCTACTTTTACATACACAGTTAAATTTGTTAAATTTTTATTTTCATGTTTTTTAAAGATAAAAGGGCATTAGCATTAACATTAGCTTCCTCTGGAAGATTTTATAAGTTACATTTACTACACTGGTACTAACTCTCTTATGTTAAAAAAAAAAATACTTCAAAGAAACCTTGGGTAAAAGTTAGGAGTCTGGTTAATTGGACTCAATCCCACCAAAGACTTCTTGTAGAGATATCAAACTGAAGTGCACATATTTATGTTCAATGAGTACCCCTGAAACTGGCAAATGTTATCACCCGAGCTCCTTTATAATAAGTGTTTTGAAAAAAAAAATGGTATGTGCTTACAAAACCAAAGTAGATCAAACATAAGGAGAAAAGGACTATAAAGATATTATGAACCTTAATAAACCATAACAGAATAATTTGGATATGTTAACTGGATTATAACGACTTAACAAAGAATGCCACCTGTTAACAACTGGTAGTTTGTCAATATCACAGAACATTTTCCAGAAAAGTGAGGGGGCATATTATGCATTTTTTTATGTTTATATGATTATCACAACACTCTTTTTTGAGTAATTAAAATGTCATTGTTATGAAAGCATTGAATTTTTATTTGCTTATACCAAGACCAGTTGTGATTTTTAACAAACAAAAATCCTGGAACCCAGTAAACTTCTGGATCTTCATGCTCTCATGTAGCAAAATTTCTTGCCATAAAACCTTATGGCTAAAAGAATCTTTATATTTGCAGTGAAAGAAGACCTGAATAGAGACATTAAAAACACTCATTTTGGTGTTACCACAATGAGTTCAGCAAACAAAGTCTATTGGTCTGGTTTAAGTCTTCTCTGTGACTAAATGGAGATTCTTTATTTGGATTAAGATGAAAAGGATTTGGACCATAAAATTGCAGAGTTACAGTTAAATTCTTACCTTCATTTATTTCAGGTTTTTAGTGTTAAAAGGTTTGTTAGACTTAGAATGTGCAAATGAGAAAGAAAACTGAATAATGTATTCAGTTATAGAATCACAGAATAATTTTATTTGGAAGGGATCTACATCAAGTCCAAACTCCAGCTCAGAGCAGATTGAACAAGATAAGGTTGCTCAGGGACCTTTCTGGTCAAGTCTTGAACACCTCTGAGGATCGGTATTCCTCAACTTCCCTGGACAACTTGTTCTAATATTTGATCATCCTTAGCGTGAAATTCCCCTGCCCCCCCCCCCCCCCCCCCCTTTATTTCTCACATTCTGACTTGTCTCCATTGTCTTTAATTTTATCACTATCACTCTCAGGAAGACGAGTCTTGCTCCATTTCTTTATATACTACCATTAGGAAATTGAAGACAGCAATGAAGTTCCCCTTTAACTTTCTCTTCTTAAGGCTCAACAAACCCAGGTGTCTCAGCCTCTCCTCATATGTTATATTCTTCAGCCCCATGACCCTCTCAGTTGTCCTCCACTGGTCTCACTTATTCAATGTTATCTTATCAATGTCCTTCTTAAAGTGGAGAGCCCATAAGTGCACACAGTACTCCAGATATGGTTTCCCACATGCCAAAGAGAGAGGAAGAACCATTTAGCTGGACCTGTTAGCTACACTAGTGCTAATACAAACAAACATGTCTGTGACCCTCTTTGCTGTATTGTCCATCAGTTTTCTGACAGTGCACTATAGCCTATCAGCCAGGTCACTAAAAAAAATTCAGTATAAAATATAAAATCCTGAACTGTACCTGCCCCAGTATGAATCTCTGAAGAATACTACAGGCAACTGGCAATTAGTTGGATTTTTAACCACTGATCAAAACCTTTGTTCCTAGCAGTCCAGCTGATTACCATCCACCTTTTCAAATTCTCCACTTTGTCCATAAAGTCCATCTCGCTGAACATGTCAAAGGTCTTGCTAAAGTCAAAATGTAGAACAGCCACTGCTTCCTCTCCAGGTACTGAGCTAGTTTTCCTGTTGCAGCAGAAAATAAAATCAGTCATACATAATCTGTACTTCATAAATATATTCTGTCTCTTTGCAATCAAGACAAGATAAGTCTAGAACTTATCTGAGCTAGTTTCATCTTATCATCCTCCACAAGTAGACTGAATCATAGTCTCCACTCAGGTCAAAACCACCACCAGAAAGAACGTGGTGACCCAGACAGAGCTGCCACGCAAACATGCAGCGGTCCAGGTCCCAGGCTTCAGGGAGTGTCTGAGCCTGTCAGTCCTGTCGGAGGACAGCAGTGACAACACCCGTGTGCGCTGTGATCAGCTGGATGACCTGCTCAGCCTGGTGGTAGAACTCAGAGAAGAGGTTGAAAGATTAAGAAGATTTAGGGAGTGTGAAAGGGAAATTGATTGGTGGAGTCGCACCTTGGAACCCATGAAGCAACAGGAGCAAATGGAAGCTCCAAACGAGGCAGGCAATCCCTCATCCTCTTGCTACCAGGCAGAAGGAGGGGACCTAAGAGATGGGGGAGGCTGGAAAGAGGTCCCTGCTCACGGAGGCGGGAAAATCCTCTCTCAACCTCCCTCACCCTCCATGGTGTCCCTTCACAATAGATTCAGGGCCCTAGAACCTTTGAATGAAGAAGAGAAGGAGGAAGAAAATGAGAAAAACAAGGAGGAAGACCAAGGTCCACAAAGACCGGGTCGTTCTGGACCAGGAATTAAAACCAGTTCTAAAAAGAACCCCAGAAGAGTCATTGTAGTGGGTGACTCCATTCTGAGGGGTACCGAAGGCCCCATATGCAGACCAGACCTGTTTCATAAGGAAGTCTGCTACTTCCCTGGGGCTCGCGTCAAGGACCTCAAGGCAAAACTCCCTGATCTAGTGAGACCCAAGGACTACTACCCTCTCCTGGTTTTTCAGGTAGGTAGCGACAACATTAACAGGAGAAGTCCTAAAGCAATGAAGAGAGATTTCAGGTCCTTGGGGAAACTGATTAAGGGGTTGGGGGCACAAATTGTGTTCTCCTCCATCCCTTCAGTTGTGGGCATGGATGAAGAAGAATACAGGAGAGCTCAACAGATGAACTTGTGGCTCCAAGACTGGTGTTACAGTCAGGGCTTCGGATTTTTCAGTCGTGGGTTATTATACAGGACACCAGACCTTTCGGCATTAGATGGAATGCACCTGTCCCAGAGGGGGAAAAGGATCTTGGGGCAGGAGTTAGCTGGGCTCATTGACAGAGCTTTAAACTAGATTTGAAGGGGGAATGGGGCAACATATCACCCCATCTGAAGTGCATGTATACCAATGCACACAGCATGGGTAACAAACAAGAGGAGCTTGAAGCCATGATGAAACAGGAAAACTATGTTGTAGTGACTATTACAAAAGCATGGTGGGATGTCTCCCATGACTGGAGTGCACCAATTGATGGCTACAAGCTCTTTAGGAGGCATAGACAAGGAAGGAGAGGTGGTGGGGTGGCGCTGTATGTTAGGGACTGTTATGATTGCTTTGAGTACAAGTGTAGTGAAGAGAGTGGAGTGTCTTTGCATTAGAATCAGGGGGAAGGCCAACAGGGCAGATGTTGTAGTAGGAGTCTACAATAGGCCACCCACTCAGGACAGAGAGGTGGATGAAATATTCTATAGGCATTTAGGAGAAATCTCATGATCGCTTGCCTTTGTTCTTGTGGGAGACTTCAACTTCCCAGACATCTGCTGGAAATACAAAACAGCAGAGAGGCATCAGTCCTGGAAATTCCTGGAATGTGTGGAAGATAACTTCCTGATGCAGCTGGTGAGTGAACCGACCAGAGAAGGTGCCCTGCTGGACCTTCTCTTTGTGAACAGAGAAAGACTGGTGGATGATGTGGTGGTTGGAGGCTGACTAGGGAACAGTGATCATGAAATAATAGAGTTCTCTATTCTTAGAGAGACCAGGAGAGGGCTAAGCAGAACTGACATCCTGGACTTCCAAAGGGCTGACTTTGTCTTGTTTAGGCACCTGCTTGACAGGATCCCTTTGGAGACGATCCTGAAGGGTATAGGGGTCCAGGAAGGCTGGGCACTCTCTAAGAAGGAAGTCTTAATGGCTCAGGAGCAGGACGTCACCAGGTGCTGTAAGAGAAGCTGACACCAGAGAAGACCACCCTGACTGAACAGGGAGCTTTGGCTGCAACTCAAGGAGAAAAGGAGAGTTTACAACTTTTGGAAGAAGGGGCTAGCCACTCACAATGATTACAAAGATGCTGTGAGGCTATGCAGGGCAGAAATCAGGAGGTCTAAAGCCCAGCTGGAAATTAATGTGGCTCCAACAGTCAAGGATAAAACGAAATGTTTCTATATGTATGTCAGCAGCAAAAGAAAGACCAGGGAGAGCCTCCATCCCCTGCTAGACGCAGGAGGAAACATGGTAACAAGTGATGAGGAAAAGGCTGAGGTGCTTAATGCCTTCTTTGCCTCAGTCCTTAATAACAAGACTAGTTGTACTGAGAGAATCCAGCCTCCTCAGCCAGAAGACAGAGACTGGGAGAACAACGCCCCTGCATTCCAGGAGGAGATACTCAGTGACCTACTGCATCACATAGACATACAGAAGTCTGTGAGACCGGATGGGATACACCCAAGGGTGCTGAAGGAGCTGGCTGGGGTGCTCGCCAAGGCACTTTCCATCATTTACCAGCAGTCCTGGCTGACCGGGGAGGTCCCAACAGATTGGAAATTGGCCAGCATGACGCCCATCTATAAGAAGGGTCGGAAGGAGGATATGGGAAATTACAGGCCTGTCAGCTTGACTTCGATGCCCGGGAAGCTGATGGAGCAGCTCATCCTGAGTACCATCACACAACACATGTGGGACAACCTGATGATCAGACCCAGTCAGCATGGGTTTATGAAAGGCAGGTCCTGCTTGACAAACCTGATCTCCTTCTATGACAGGGCGAACTGCTTATTGGATGAGGGAAAGGCTGTGGATGCTCTTTACCTTGACTTCAGTAAGGCCTTTGACACCGTTTCCCACAGCATTCTCCTGGTGAAACTGGCTGCTTGAAGCTTGGGTGGGCACACGCTTTGCTGGGTAAAAAACTGGCTGGATGGCCGGGCCCAAAGAGTTGTGGTGAATGGAGTTAAATCCAGTTGGTGGCCAGTCACGAGTGGTGTCCCCGAGGGCTCGGTTTTGGGGCCACTCCTGTTTAACATCTTTATTGATAACCTAGATGAGGGGATCGAGTGCACTCTCAGTAAGTTTGCAGATGACACCAAGTTGGATGGGAGTGTTGATCTGCTCGAGGGTAGGGAGGCTCTGCAGAGAGATCTGGACAGGCTGGAGCGATGGGCTAAGGCCAACTGTAGGAGTTTCAATAAGGCCAAATGCCGGGTGCTGCACTTCGGCCACAACAACTCCCAGCAGCGCTACAGGCTTGGGGAGGAGTGGCTGGAGAGCTGCCAGTCAGAGAGGGACCTGGGGGTGTTGATTGACAGCCGGCTGAACTGGAGCCAGCAGTGTGCCCAGGTGACCAAGAAGGCCAATGGCATCCTAGCTTGCATCAGAAATAGCGTGGCCAGCAGGGACAGGGAAGTGATCTTACCCCTGTACTCGGCACTGGTGAGGCCGCACCTTGATTCCTGTGTTCAGTTTTGGGCCCCCCACTACAAAAAGGACATTGAATTACTCAAGCGTGTCCAGAGAAGGGCAACAAAGCTGGTGAAGGGTCTGGAGCACATGTCGTACGAGGAGCAGCTGAGGGAACTGGGGTTGTTTAGTCTGGAGAAGAGGATGCTGAGGGGAGACCTCATCGCCCTCTACAACTACCTGAAAGGAGGTTGCAGAGAGCTGGGGATGACTCTCTTTAACCAAGTAACAAGCAACAGGACAAGAGGTAATGGCCTCAAGTTGCTCCAGGGAAGGTTTAGACTGGATATTAGGAAGCATTTCTTTACAAGAACGGGTTGTTAGGTGTTGGAATGGGCTGCCCAGGGAGGTGGTGGAGTCCCCATCCCTGCATATATTTAAGAGTCGCATTAACATAGCGCTTAAGAATATGGTGTAGTTGGGAACTGTCAGTGTTAGGTCAGTGTTGGACTAGATGATCTTCAAGGTCTTTTCCAACCTAGATGATTCTGTGATTCTGTGAATTTTCGTCCTTCACATGCTGGAAATTACTTTCAATATGATTTGCTCCACAGTCTTTGAAGGGACTGAGGTTGGACTGATAAGCCTGTGGTTCCTAAGATAATACTTTTTCCTTTTTCTGAAGACAAATGTGTTATTTGCCATCTTTTTGTCATCATGTACCTCCCTTAATCACCATGATCTTTCAAAGATGATGGAGGCCTCATAATATCATCAACCACCTTCTGTAGCAACCACCATCTGTAGCAGCCACCTTCTATAGTCCCAGAGGGAGGCACCTTCCCTCCCTGAAACCGAAGGTCTGGGTAGTATTATCCTTCTGGACTGAGCCTTCTGATATGCCCGTAGTTGCTTCAGCTTCTGTTGGAGACCATGCCCTGCAAACATATCAACACCATTGTTGCACAGTCTCGAATAGTTCTGTGCTTCCTTGAGCAGACATTCCCGGGCTTCTTTGTGCTCCACTGAGATAGCTGTTTTGACAATTACTGCATCTCTGGTAACTGCCTCTTTTTGCTGTATTCATTATCTTTAATATTGTTAGTCACTGAATCCAAGCAACTGGTACTGGAACTCTTTTCAGTAACTTAAGAAGTCTTTTTTATTAGTGTAGGGATAGATGGGGAGTGTAGAATGACAGGGGTAAACACATCAAGAGGTTCCAGGAGTCATGAACTGGGATAAAGATAGTAAGATTGCAGGAAGGAAATGCAAAGCATTTCTTAGGCAATCTGTAAATCAAAGTCTGTCAAGACATGGAAACATTCTCTTGAACTTTAAGATTAGTTTGCAGTAACTGGAAATTAATTTTGCTTGCCACTTCACTTTCTTTTTCTCGTCCTTTCTCTTGGTCTGTTTCCAACTATTTGATTCTTTTTCACAATAGAGGTCAGTACAATTATGGTAGTTCTTTTTACTCATCAAAGGCAATTTGTATTAGTCACAGACTTACACACCAGGCTTAATTTGCAAATCTAAGCAGACTTTTTTTCAGAAATATGCTGGGTGTCAAATTGGAATTATATATTTAGGTAGTTAGAATTATACTTGAAATTCAGTTTTGCAAATACAAAATGGAAGTAAAAAAGAGACAGAACTTTTTCAGGCACGTATTTCACCTACAAAAAGGATTCTGTGGCTTGTTACAAGCATACACCAGTACTCTGTAATGAGTCAGAAGGGTTTCTGAAGGTTTTGGGGTTTTGTTCCTTTTTTCTTTTTTTTCTGTTTTATGAGGAAGTTAATGATGTTAGGGACCAAATTTAAATTCAAATGTATTTATAATCATGAAAGGTATATATTTGTTTTGTTTTGTTTTCCTTGCTTTATTGTTCTCAGTTTGTCATATTATGAATTTCTAACATTAACTTTTCATCTTGCTTTAAAATGCTAATCTATCTTACAATGTTGCTTTATACCATACAAAAAAAATAACAAGCTTTCACTTTGTGTCTGTTTTGAATCATAACAGTTGCTCATGCTCTAGCAATAAGTGATAACTTTCAGCAGTATATATATATATATGTAACATTTTTATACATATTTTTACTTCTGTGAGCAGGGGAAATCAATTAAAATATGGGAATAGGAAAAAAGCTGGATTTACCTATAATTTAATGAATAGTCCTGTGTAGCTTCACAAATAGTCTGACACCAGGATTTTTTACGAGACTCTCAACCACAGTTTTAACTTGCATTTGAACGAATGGCTGTGTATTAGGCTAAGGCAGTCTGTATTTGTTTTCACAGGCAGAAGGACACGAAATTCAGGCTATGTGAATAATTAGGAAGAGGCGATGCAGCTTTATAATAGTGTTTCTTTTTACCTCAGTCCCAAACAAAGCCTTTCACATTGATAGCTTACATTCTTGTCCTGAACAGGAAAGACCACACTCAAAAATCTCATCAGCCTGACAGTGTGAAAGGGTTTCTGAACAAATAAACGTAGTAAAAACACAAAAGGAAGGAAGAATCATAGGGTGGCAGCAACCTGACAGAATGACAAATAACACATTGTGTAAGAAATTAAATTGGAAGTGATATGAGGACAAAACTCTTTGTTAGATGGTAATGAAGGGCTGATTTATCTGCAAATATGCTTTATTTCTGCATTGCTTTACCCACATTTCTTATTACACTCTGACAAAGTGTCCTTCTAATGGAACTTTCTAAACTGAACCAGATGGAGCTCCCATTTCCTCAAATGATAGTTTCGTTGTGTAGAAATATGGAAGTAGAGACCCTAAATGCTATCTGACTGATCACATATGTCAAAACTCGTAAATAATTAAAGTACAAGATAAACGGAAACATGTGGGTAGGACTTACCTGATGAAAAGTAGAAGCCTCTTTATTTTCGCTCTCAATAATAAGGCAATGCTATGACACAAGTCATCTCATCCTAAGACAGGATCCTCAAATAAAGCAAATGAATCCCACTGTCCAAGTGCTAACATCACAGTACTGATTTTAAAGAAAATTTAGACAACTTAGCTATAAGCCCATATATTCTACAAGTGTTAAGTTATATGACATGCTCTGATGCAGCATTTTAAGTGATTTCAAACCAAACCAAACTTTAAAGTAATATATCATCAGCACCTTATCTTGCAGCATCAGCTTTCCACAGAATGGATATTATTAAATTAAAAAAAAAAATAAATAAATTACAGAAGTTAATATTGTGTTGATTACCCTAAGTTTGTGCTTGCAAGTGTCTCAGACTTTAGATGTTATATGTAGTCAATAACATATGCTTCAATTTTTTTCTAATTCCCTCCTATAATTTTTATAAGTTCTAGGAAAATGATTTTTAGATAAAATGCAATTTTCCTGCCAATTCAGAAAGTTAGCCAACAACATAATTATCTGATTAATTGTTGTTTTCTTTGTGAAAGAGGTCACCTTTGAGGATGAATTTTCTCCAAGATGAAAAGCTGTATATTTGACATACACTCTTGTTGCCTGCTGGTGGAATGCCAAGGAATCTATTTTGGTCTTGTCTCACCATCCCACTTTAATCACTATAAAAATCACTCAAAGGATCAGCCAATGTCTAGCTGACACAGGGCAAGTGCCTTGAAACAGATACAGAAATTTCCAGCTAAAACACTACAAATAATTTGGTTTTATCTTTCTTGTATTGCTGCTGGTAAATGACAAAGTTATATTTATGATTATCAGGCTTTCAAGTAAATCAGAAAAAGCCTGTTTTTTTTTTTTTTTTTTTTTATGTCAAACCACTAAATATAAAATGCTTGATTGCTCTTATAGGAAACAATACCTCTTGAAGTACTTACCATAAAGTGTTTCCTCACAGTCATAGAAGTTAGATCTTAATTAACCTTACCAGTAACCTTGCCTTGTAGTTAATTAAACCTGTACAAACCACACTAGTTTAATTCTGAATTCTAAACTTACAGTGATCAAAACAATGAAGATAAACCGTTTTTGGAGCTCTCAACTGACCTTGTAATTTAACATTGTATAGCTTTTATTAAGAATAGAAACTAGTAAAGAAACAATGTCTTCATACTAAAGATTTTTCTAAGTACATTCAGGTAGCCATTATTTCTAGAGTAATTTGATGTCAGCTAACTCTTCCCTACTGTGACAGGTACCCTGAAAAAAAAAAAATAGGTATCATAGATGTATATGTACATTCATATACACACACACAGACATGCATATATATGAGAACATATATACATGTTTGGCATACAGATATAGGAATAGTCTTTATATAGTTTCCTAGATGGGAATACAAATTCTAATGACCACCTATACCATTGCTATTAGTGGTAAAATACAACATCAAAATCTTTGTACTGAACAAGTAAAGCATACCAAAAACCTGTGTCTGAGACTATGTGAATAGGAACATGTATTTACCCAAGGGCCAGTGAAATCTCAGGACCAAGCCAGCAGATCCACCTACAATTCAGGAACTAAAGTATGTTGATATACAATCAACAGCTGAGCATTTGTATTTTCTTTCCCATAATGGTCTAACTGCAGGACTCACAGGGAATTTGGGACTCACTCAATTAACCTTCCCGTGTCCATAAATGCTCATGTTCCTCTACTTGTTCTCCCTCTGCTCCATTCATCAAAAATTACAAAAATCTAATTTGCTGTAAGCAAATGTAGGATTTTTAGGAGATTTATGGATGTGAGGACAGTGTTCGTTCCTGAATAGCTCTTCTTCATCTTCATCAGGGAAATGTCAGTAAGCAATATGAAAGGATAGCAACAAGACAACTGAAACTGGGGTACATCCTAATTTATTTTATTTATACTAAACATTTAATATGTACACCACCATTTATTTGTAATTCAACAAAGAAGATGTAGGTTAACTTCTTTTTTTAAAATCTCATGCCTATCTTCCTATTCTAAAGTTTAAAGCAGAATATTTTAGAAGACATAATCATTGTTTCATGACATAAATCCTCAGCAGTTTCTATACATTCAGATAAGACTGACCTGGTTTGGTCACCTAAATGGAAATATTTGGACCTCAGTGAGAATTTAAGTAAAAACTGAATGCAAACATCAGTATAAATTCTATATTTCATTCAATAAGGAGACTGTATAAAATGACCAAAGTTGCATTTACAGAAGAGGAATTACAGTTATACAGAAATAAACTTGGATACAGTTAGGATATGATTGTGTCAGGTTGTTTCCATGGAAAATGGCTCACTTTACCTCCAGGTCAATGTGCTTTCAGTAAAAGTATTCTCATGATCAAACAAAACTGGTAAAACATATAAATAATTTTTTAAAATTGAAATTTAATTTTAATCAGCCTAAATTTAATTTTAATATTTTATTTCTTAATCATCACTGTGTTAGATGCCCATACTAATTTTTCCCATTTCAGTCAAGGTGTTTTATATCAGTTCATGGTATTAGGTAATCTTATTTAATTTGCTGTCAATGAAATACACCACTGCCCCCCTCAAAAAAAAAAGAACTCTTCCCTATCCAATGCCTCATGAGTCTTTGAACCATAGTCACACAAGGGCTCACATGTGAATTTATGCACATATTACATTTATACTGGTACACTAAGCTAAAGTCAGCACCAGTGACAAATTGTCTTTCCAACAATATTCTGCAGATTGCTCATAATGATAATTTTATAAAGAAATAAACCATTTTACACTGATGCTGGCTAAATAAAAGCTTCAGTGTATTTTATAGATGTGTATCATCCACAATAAAAGTTTGGAGTGTTACAGATCAGTCATTACTAGTCTACTCTAGAGTGGAATGGACTATTTACAATCCACTATATAAGAGTAAGCTCTTCTAAAATACTTTTTCAGCTGATGAGAAAGACTACAATACTGATGAGAAGGATTCAGTTACATGAGATCTCATAGGAAAATTCAGGTATGTCCCTTGCATAGTGTAAATGATTCAGCTAATCTTGACTCAAAATTTGCAGACTTCAGTGTTCACATATTCCATGCTGGGGCAAACCTTTATCGATGAGCAAAGATTTTCTCAATATTAGGAAATAGTAGGTGTTTACTATATTATGATATTTTTATTCAGACTTTCATAGAAGAATGCACTAAAAAAAGATCCAGCAAGTCTTTGAAACATTCTATCTCCTATAAGATCTGCATAAGAGTATATGGTAGGAAAAAAAGCAAAGTGTATCACCTGGTTCTGATCTAGTATAATGAGATTCTATATCCATAAATATCAGTCATATAGATGAGTTTGCATGCAGTTGTTTTTCATTTCTCTGCTACTGGCCTGTAAAATAATTGTGTACTCTCCCAGGCTGTTTTTACCTGCTGGACATGCTGCAGTGAACTGGAGGGATTGGATCCTCAGGTAACCCATGTCAGTTGCCTGGAAATACACTGAGTTTCCAATCATGGAAGGCAGGACAAAGAACAAGGAAGGGAGAAGAGAGCTTTCATCTAGATAAAAGCACCTTGGTTTTGTTAAAGGTTCATGCTAAGGTCACAGCTTGAAATTACTATGGCAAGATCTCTCAGTAATTTTGGTATCAAGAAGATTTAGTGTTATGCTGACAGTATAAAGAGAGACTATGAACAACCTACATCAAGAAAGAAAGGTAAACAAGTGGAATGGGGACAAAAGGCTTCCATCTGAAAACATCCTCAAATTGAGTGACCACGGGACTTAAGCTGAGCTGTTCCCAAAGATGTAGAGCAGGAAATGACTCATTTCCCCCAAATTTCTCAATGAGAATGACAGTATTACCCAATCTTTCTTTCCTGATTTGAACAGGAGTTTGTATCTTCCCTCTTCTACCTCTAACTCATAAGAAGAAGGATGGGATAGACAGCTTCTGTCTTTGTTATGCATTAATTTGCTTCAACAGAACAAGAGTTCAGGTGACCTCTCTTCTCCTTTGATTATCAGTTTGGCATTTTTTTTCTTATGATATTTTTAATCTGTGTGTTATTTTTTATTTGTGACTATAAATAAAATTATGTTAAAGCAATGCTTCTTGAATGTCAGCATAACCATTCAGCACCCATTGCACACACTGGAAATCTCACTAAAAATTCACATTGTTATGTTTAATACATGGAGCTGCTGATACATCCTTTGATAAAAGAACAGGAAAATCAGTTCTTTACACACTTCTGGTTTTATTACCAGGCTTCCCTCATGGGTTGGTGAGCAAACTATATCTTGTTTATTTTGTTCTGTTAATATTCCCTTTTTTTTTATCAGGGCCCAAATCATGTTTGCATGAAGTTTTTGAGTCACCTGAACAATTTTATAAAAAAAATAATTTGGCTATTTGAGAATGGCCTGTAACATATGTTTTATTATTTTAAAATATATGAGTTATTTAAAAATCTTAGTGAAAAGAAGTGGTCATATAGCTCCTGCTTTCAAAATATATGTTTAGCTAGTAAAAAACTGGGACTTGGGGTAGGGCAGGGTGTTTCTCTTTTAGTAAAATTACAATCTTCTAATCAAACCAGCCTGATGTTAATAGGGATCTTTCCAAACATTTAATTTGGTTTTATTTAATCTCTTTAATACATTTACAGATAGGAAATATTATCTGTTTAAATAAATATTACATTGTGATCAATGAAATTCTGGTAGGGGAACAAAAACCTGTTTAATAGCGTTTAGGAAAAAAAAAAAAAAACAAAACCAAACAGAAAATCAGGAATTATATCTTGAAAATATAGTGAAATACTTTCTCATCCTAACATGTGAAAGAGATATAATGTCGCACTAAGATCCATCATAGGAATTCCATGTTTTCCACCTGTCAACACTGAATATCATTACATGCAAGAAAATACCAAGCATAAGCTATTTCTGTGTAATAATTCTTAAACCTTTACTGTGGTAATGTAGTAGTTGTCAAAAGTTTAAATTGTAAAAAATTAATCAACACCTCAAATGTCTTTGATAATTGACCCATTAGATACAGTCTTCCTTTGAGGTCTAAATATATGTTAGGCTTTGCTGTGTGCTGTCCAGAAAGAATGTTTTATTGACAAGTTAGGAAAGCCAGTGATGAGATCACAAGAGAGGTATGAAGCATTGTGTGGAAGATAGTAAGTATAATCTCCAATTCTGCTGAGCTGCTGAAGAGTAGTGACAATAAATAAATAAATAAAGACAGACAGAAAAGAAAATAAATCTGGTAAAAGGAAACAGCTGTTCCAACAATCAGCCATCACAACAAAGCAAGATAAGTCTCTTGGAAACAAATTAAATCTGATGTGGAAAAATGAAAAACACAAAACACAGAATAAAACATTCATAAGTTTGTTTGAAGACACTAGGGAGCCCTATGAGTTTTATAACTCACTTAAGTGAGGATAGAAATAAAACTAGGGACAAACTTTTAGATGTACTAATACATTTCATTTGTTAACTGCCAGAATTTATGCACCATACTAATATTTAACTTAACTGCCCTCTTTACCTGCCTGAGTTGCCTTTAGCAACGTAGAGACAACATCTCTCCCACTTTAGACATCTGACATCTGTAGATGATTATCAGAGCACTTACCAGAAATGTTGTCTAAGTTTCTCTTACAGTTTTTTTCTAAAAATAAAAGCAAATGTCAAGCATCTGAAGAGTAATGAAGACCTAGTAATAGGACATCCTGGACACACAGCTAAGTCTGAACTTTCACTTCTCTGAAACTGATACACCTGATCAAGGACCACACATTGGGTATCTCCATCCTTAAGATGATTCTCAAAAGGGGGCACATGGTAGAGAGCAACTAAGTCTTTTCAAAATTACTACATTTTGTCTTTTGGAATAACAGCTACAACAGCTACAGGTTACAGTCCATATATTTCCCATCTTTCAGCAAGTATCTGGGCTATGGGGAAAAGAAACAGCCTGCTCTTAATTGTGGTACCACTATGCCACAGTGCAGGCAGCAAATAAAATGAATAGGCCCAGATGCCATTATCCTATAGCTTACTGATTAGGATTTATATTAAGTATGTTCCTCTTCTGCAACTCCTACAGTGAAGTTACTCGTACTGGGTGCAGGTGCTCAGGCATTGGCAGGGTGGGGCTGCAGGTTGGCCTCTGTGAGGAGAGGCCGGGGCTGCCCCGTGTCAGATGCAGCTTGTCCCAGCTGGTTCTGATGAACCCACCGCAGGGCATGTCTGAGCCCCTCAGCCAAGCTGATGGTGCCTCAGAGAAAATGTATTTAAGAAAGGGCAGAAGACACTGGAGAGAGAGAAAAGCGGAGGGGAGGAAAAGAGAAACAGCACAGTGAACACCTAGGTCAGAGAAGAAAGAGGAGGAAGTCCTCCATGCCACCAGAGCAGATATCCCTTGCAGCCTATGGAGGACTAGACACTGGAGCAGTGGAAAGGTGTGAGAGTAAAGGAGGGGCAGAAAGAAA
The DNA here is from genome assembly GCF_031877795.1 of Strix aluco. Lineage (NCBI taxonomy): Eukaryota > Metazoa > Chordata > Aves > Strigiformes > Strigidae > Strix > Strix aluco. Next base: position 83,148,967 of record NC_133932.1, on the reverse strand, counting down.
CCACTATGTACTGAGTATACCCTGCTCTGCCACTCCCTCTTCTGTGCCACTCATTGCCCCACTGAAGAGACTGAGCTGGACCTGTGGTGATAGCAAGGGTAGGGGGAGAGGAGCTGGTAGTGAAGGAGTGAAACCAAGTCTGGAAAAGGGGGGAGGAAACGTGTTGATTTAATGCTTGTTTTTTTGTTTCCTAGTACCTGAATCAGTGATTAAATATTTAACAGGCAATAAATTCAGTGTTACGGAGGCTCTCAAATAAACAATTAGCCACCAAAAATTAAAAATTTATTATTAACACAATTAACTAGCTCTCTGTAAATTTCAGGTTCGAATGTCTGTGAGAGGAAAACAGAACAACTTCCTAGGGTTTAATGGCAACCCAGAACGCATAACAAAGCACTACTCCTTAGGGTTTAAGCAACCCAAAGCACAGAACAAGGCACCACTCCCTAGGGTTTAACGATAACTCGTAACACTCTATCATTCACCTAACAAGTGAGGGCTCTCAACCTTGAGGACCTGCTCAGGGCAGCTTCCCGACCCAAGGCACCTCGAGGAGTTTCCTTGGGCGGCGTCCCAACGCAAGGGGAGAGTCCTCCACCGCAGCATGCTGCTCCAGGGGACAAGCTCAAATAGTTCCC